>NC_081406.1:246214431-247546931 GCF_030272615.1 Cryptomeria japonica | reverse complement strand
ATGCAATAAGATTGGTCATTTTGCATCTAGATTTCCTGAAAGAGCTTCTAAGAACCATGAAAGATTTGTGAGTTATAAGCCTAATCCTAAATATCAAAGAAGACCTAGATTCAAAAGAAATAAGGATAAATCATGTTATTATGCTGGTGATGATGATTTTGGTATTTCTGATGATGATGATGACCCTATGAGTAGATCTGGTAATGGTGCCTCATCCGACAAAGATTGGGTCTTTATTGCTATCAAGGATTATTCTTCAGAATCTATCATTGAAGCAACACATACTAAGAAAAATGGCTTGGCTGCTAAAATTGAATAGAAGGATGAATGGGTTATAGACAATGGATGCTCACATCACATGACAGGTGACAGAAGAAATTTCTTGACATTGCAAGAATTTGATGGTTGATTGGTTAGATTTGGAGACAACAAGGCATGTAGGATCAAAGAAAAAGGAACAATATCATTGGATGGTAAGAATAATACTGATAATGTTTATTATGTTGAAGGCTTAAAGAATAAACTTTTAAGTGTAGGTCAGATGGTGAATAGAGGATTTAATTTGCATTTAAAGGATGGAAAATGCAAGATCATTAATAAATTTGGATTGGAGATTGATTCTGGAACTTAGACTAATGGTACTATATTTCATTTTAACTCTGGTGAGAAGGATTGCTTGACTTCTTAGATTGATTAAATTTGGTCATGGCATAAGAGGATGTCATGTAAATTTTGATTGCATAGTAAAGATCAGTTCAATATCGGCAGTCAGAGATTTTCCCAATATTGTTACTCATAATCCGGTATGTAGAGAATGTCAAATGGGTAAGCAAGTTAGAACTTCTTTAAGAAGTGTACATGATAAATCAAATGAAATTCTTGATCTTATTCATACTGATTTGTGTGTACCGGAAACGATTAAAAGCTTTCAAATTGATAGATATTTTATGTTACTTATTGATGACTATTCTATAATGATGTGGGTAGCATTTTTTAAAGAGAAATCTAAAGCTTTTGAGAAATTCAAAATCTTTAAAGCTATTGTTGAAACTGAGACAGTACTGAAGATAAAGTGCTTAAGATCATATCATGGCGGTGAGTTTACATCCAGTGAATTCAACAACTTTTATGAAAGGAATGGTATTAGGAAACAACTTTTTGCACCTAGGACTCCAAAACAGAATGGATTAGTGGAAATAAAGAATAGAACAATTTTGGATGTTGCAAGGACTATGATGACAGAAGCTAAATTACCTGATATATATTGGAGAGAGGTTGTCAATACCACTATATATACTTTCAATACAGTATACATTAAAGGTGATACCAGTAAGACTCCTTATGAATTATGGTTTGGTCATACTCCTACTGTTAGATATTTTAGAATTTTTGGAAGCAAATGTTACATTAGAAGAGATGATGCATTAGGAAAGTTTGATCCTAGAAGTGATGAATATTTTTGGGATATTCTACTAAGAGAAAAGCATATAGATGTTATAACAAAATATTGAATAGGATATTGGAAAGCATAAATGTCAAGGTGGATGATCATGGCAGTAATTAGATCAGAGCATATGATTATGGACCGGAAGATGAATTTATCATACCTAAACAAACAATGCAAGAATCACTTCAGAACAGTGAACCAATGACACTGGTAACATCAGAAAATTCAACAGTGGCAGATGAAAAATAGAATGAGTCAGCAAATCAAGAAAATTCAAAGACTCCCAGATATGTAAAGCTAAATCATTCTAAAGATCAAATTATTGGAGATAAAGGGAAAGGTGTGATGACTAGGAGAAGGTTAGTTGCTGAAGACATATGTTTAATTTCTCAAATTGAACCGGAACCATTTATTGAAGTAGGTAGGGATGAAAATTGGATAAAAGCAATGGAAGAGGAATTATATCAGATCTTTGGGGTGTGCGCCCTTCGTTTCCTTGTGTTGTGCACCATAGTACTTGGGTTTGTGTTAAGGTATGCATTCTTTCTTGGGAATAAGTTGGTTTCATGGCTTAGTAAGAAACAATCATGCACTCCATTATCTACAGCTAAAGCAAAATATGTTGCAACCGCTACCAACTATACTCAGATTTTATGGATGAAACATATGTTAAAGGATATAAGGGTAAGTTATGATGAGCCTATTGTTATTCACTATTTTAATACTACTTCTATTGATATATCAAAGAATCTAGTATTTCATTCCAAATCAAAACACATTTCTATAAGGTATAATTTCTTGAAGGAAAAGGTTGAAGTAAAGGAAGCCAAATTGGTTTATGTGCCTAGTAAGGAACAAGTTGCAGATATTCTAATGAAACCATTGCCTAAAGACACTTTTGAATATCTCAGAGATCAGTTGGGGGTTACCAACCCTCCAGAAGAGACTTAGATATATAGAGGTGCATCAATTTGGCAAGATTATCAGACATACTTTTCTGATCTGGGTTGATGAAGATGGTACTACTACTTAGGGGGGGTAGTCAACTATTTGATCTAGTACTCTTGGTTTAGTATTCATCCTTTGCCATTGATGTAAAAGGGGGAGAAGGTATTCATATGAAACTGCTAGATCTTTTGATGGTGTTTTGGAGATTGTTGGCATTCCTTGGCACTTGGATGTTTTTCATATTCAGTGTTGCCATCAATGCCAAAGGGGAATATTTTTGGAAATATGCTGGATTTGGTTAAGTGTTGTCATTTATGTCAACACTGTATCCCAATTGGAGACTATCCTGGTTGGATGTATCCCGGTAAGTCTTGGTGATCTTCTTGGTTTTGGCTGTGATTCTGATCCGGTATGATCAGATCTCTAGAATCGGTTTTGATGCTTATTATGATGGTTACATGCTTGCTATATACTAGTGGTTTCATAATTTGGTTATTGCTTTTATTATTTGCCTTTATCAGCTTGTTCTTGGTTTTCTCGGCTAGCTTTTGGCTTTACCAATTTCTCGCGTTCTCAATTAGCCTTACCAATGTGTTGTTTTGGTGACTTGGTCAGTGGATTTTGGATCCTACTTATGGAATCAATTTCTCTCATGTTGTTGGTGCTTCTTGATCATATCCTAAGCATTTAGTGACTTTGCATTGGATGACGTGCTATTATGGTGGTCCTATTTGGATCGAGTTAAACTTTCACTAAGGGTTTCTACTAGTTAGTGAAGCGTGTTGGATTTTGGTCTTAACGGAATCCCTGACAGATATAATTATTTGGTAACTTGATTTAGGTCCATTCTATGTAATGTAAATCATAATATTGGTCTAGTGGTATCCTGTGATGTAATTTTTACAATTATGGGTTTATGGGTTTAGGGTTTAGTCGATCGTGTCAATAAGGTTGATGATCTGTATTTATAGTTGACTTAATCATGTAATTTTGTATGTGATGGTTATGGTTGGTTAATTCTGCATTATTTGAGAAAGCATTATGTGTGAATAAAGTCATATCATTCACGTGAAGGTTGGAAAGGTTTTTCTATTGCAGAGAAGACATCGGTGCTTAACCGGAACTGTATCAGGAATTAGTAGATGCTACTTTCATAGTTCATTGCTTTCCAGATTGTATTATGATGTTTATGTAAGTTAGTGAGACTTCCCTTTGTGATGAGCAGTGCACTCTAGGTTGTTGGCATTTCTACAAGTGCAGACCCCATTGTAATTATTCACAATACTACTGCAGAGTATTCATCTAATTGTGGGTAGGGTTTCCCACCATGGTTTTTCCCTTTCTGGGTTTTCCATGTCAAAATATTGGTGTTATGTGTGTTGTGCTTTCATTATATATCTTTTATTGTGTTATGCTCTAGTATAAGGTTTATAATTGAATTGATTCTTGTTATTGTTAGTAAATTGATTCACCCCCCCCCTTTTAGTTTACTACTGGTATCAGTGCATTCCAACAATCTTTGCCATTGGCTGCTATAAACAACAATCTTCCAGTTTGATCTCTATCCAATCAATGGACATTATTATTATTTTATTTACTCAATATTGTGTAGTTTGAAGCTTGATTTACTTCGTTAGGGTTTTTAGGTTTTATTTATGTAAGTTCTCTTTTATACAATAAGTTTATATATATATATATTGGGATGGTTTTTTATAGCATTTCATCATAATGTTCAATTTGATTATATTTTAGGGTTGTTGGTAATTTTCTAAGATTGGTTAAATATATGATTCCTACCAAACAACTTATGCTTTATATCTATTTTATTTGGGTTCTTAAATAAACTTATATGGTGTTGATTGTATATTTATAGAGTATGAATTTTGTCCCATTGTATGATTTATTAATTTTAATTTCATTCTTGGATATGGCATGTCAATCTTGTATATATTTTGTATGATTTTGATCTCAGGGGTGTTTCTTTTGTGTTGTAATAATCTTAGTTTTATTTACCCCATAGCCATGCTTTTGATTAAGTAAAAATAGGTTTTAAGGGACCCGAAACCCATTTACATTCAAAAGATATTCAGGAAAGAAACAAAACACAACAGCTGCAAAAGACCAGCAAAAAAACCAACAACAGAGAAAAGGACAGCAAGAGGCCAACAAGAAATTGACCCCAAGCCCAGCATAACAAGAAATTTAAAAACTCTTCATGGTTTCTTCTGCATTCTGCACCAAGAGCATCATTGCCTTGGCCGCTTCCCTCAAGTCGGTGTTTTCTTGAGCAATCTGACTCTCTTTCATTTTCGTGTCCTTCTCAGTCATAGTCTGCCTGGTTCTGCGCCTAGGGGTCTGGTGGGTTAGGCTAGAAGTAGGAGCATCTTCAATAATTACCGGGTTCTTCTCTTGGTTTTTCTTTTCCAGATGATTCACCAGCACATTCATATTCTGGGAGGAGACTTTAAGAACCTGGAGGCTGTGGTTCATAAGGCTTTTCTGGTGGGTTACCCCATAACCATGTTATTGATCTCAAACAAGTTTTATTTTCTTGTTTTACCTAAAGCTTGTGAGAGGCTAATTTGTTTATTTCTTTCTTTTATCTGTGTTTGACCTGAGAGTTATTTTGGGGGTGAAAACCCATTGGTATATTCATCAGCTATATGGTTAATCATTTAATAATAGACAATCGATTTATTTTTAATATGTGTAAATTATGAATTGATTTTTGTTTATTGTGCATGGCATATTAGGGAAAATAATTATTTGTGCTTATAGGTATATGAGATAAATGTTTAATTAATTATCAATAATTAGTTTAAGGAACAAATTTTGGGTAGCAATAATCTTGTTAATAAAGTAAGATTAATGTTAATAAATTTATTAATGAATAAAATTTATTTTACCATTACATGTGTAAATTTAAATACATGGTGTATGCTTTTGTATTATTGGGTTATTTCCAGTTATGATATTGGTCCATCTATGGTTGTCTTGTGGACTAGCTTTTAGTACCCTTTATGTGATCCTTTATGCACCCTTTTGTGATGAGTTTATTTGTGGCAAATGGTTATGATTGGAATTTGATATTTGTGGATCACATGTTGATGTATATTTGGATAATGCCTTACTTATGCCTTTGAGTGCACTTTGCGGTAGGCTTAGTGTCATGAGGGGGAGTGGCTCTCCATGGGGGATAGGATCTTAAAGTGATCACCAAGATAACCCATTGGGAGAGTGACTTATTAAGTGATAACCTAAATAATGAATTAGGGGGTGTTGGGACCTATAAAATTTTGATGAATTTGGTAGGCCCATTTCTAATTTTTGCATCTGCTATCAAAGGACTACCTAATGGGTTAGATCAATTAGGATTCATTTCAAGGAAGGACAAAATAAAACCCAGTTTGCATCCTTCCCTCGCGCGAAAATTCCAAGTAAATGCAATTGGTTGGTGTATTGCCAGTGCCCCTACATGGTTCTTGAAGAGGCTCAGAAACCTTCAGGCAAAAGAAAATGGCAGGAGTCGCGTGACAGAGGAAAGGACCTAGAGGGTTTTCAAGTAAAGGACCAGGCGTAAACCATTTATCCCACATTGGTGGTGGGGATGAGCGTTTTAGTATTTAAATGAAAAGTCATGCACATTCATAGTGTCAAAGCTTAAGGACTTTTGACAAGGAGCTAACTCAGCGACCTGGTGGACCCCACGTGCACGCATGCATCCCAACGTAACTAAATTTTGCAGCAAAAAGGCAAAATAACCAGCGGGAAAGTCAAGGCAGATCCAACGATGATCGCAGTTGATCCAACTGTGGTCGCTAGGTCATGATGGGAAGCTGCTCATTAGAGTATCCATCGCAAGTAGGCGACAAGGCGGGCCCAGGTCCAGTGGAGGGTCTGACCTAAAGTGACATGGCGACAAGTGGCACCCAGTTGGATCCAAAGGTGAACCAATGGCTGACATGTGGCAGGCCCGACAGAAGGGGTGAGTGGCAAAGACCAATTTGAGACCTCACGACTTAAACCCAGTCTCCAGCTCACTAGCATAAAATGCTAACACCCAAAAGACTAGAGACCTCGCGAGTGAGCATATCTGCAGATGATCCAATGGTGGTCGCTAGAACGTAATGAGAAACTAATAGTTGGCATATCCCTCGCGACACCATGACAAAGAAGAGCTCCATTCTAGTGGTGAACCATGACCGTCAGTTAATGCAAGCGGTTAAGGCAGGCGGTTCATTCTAGCAGTTAGCGGGGGCCATGCTAAGGTGTCAGAGTGGAGAGCTCAGAATGACCACCCTCACGACAAGTGGCACCCAGTTGTGAACTCTAGAGCCAATAAAAGAGTGCCACATGGTGACACCATGGTATAAAATAGAGCCACTCAGAAAGAGATAAGGATCAAACAAGTTGAGAAAGATCCAACAGTCGGCCAAGTTGATCGGATGGTGGTCACTATACAGTGATCGGAACACGTGTGATGTTTATTCACCGCGACTTGGTGACTGAGTGCTGGGGCCCACTAAGAGAGAAGATCAAATTTGATCGGATGGTCATGGTTTCATTTCGGCCGTGAGTCTAGGTCGTGTTGAGGCGGTAGGACTAGGACCCTGAAGCCAATTAGGGGATGCCACATGTCGAGCCCATCAGAAAAGAAAGTGATCAAGGCGAGATAAGGTCTGGGCAAGTCGAGCAGATCAACGGTGATCCGAAGGAGATCAACAGTTGTCGCCAGGTTGCAACAAAAAGTTGCTCGGTGGCTAATAGTCGCGACTTGGTGACTAAAGGAAAAATGCTCTGAGAAAAAGCCTCCTAATCCATTGGCACCAAAGAATTTCAAATATTCAAAAGAAATATTGGCAAAGCTATGCAAGTTGCATATGACATTGCTTCAAGATAAAAATGGGTTGGCGAGAGGTACCCAGGAGATCTACAGGGAGATATGTGAAGAACATAATGGTGTGTCACTTTGTGATATGAACTCATCAATGCTCTGGTACAAGATGATCCATCGGCATTATGAAGTTGCTAGTTGTTGTAACCAATTTTGGGTAATAGGAGCCTGCTCTTTCGGCCATTGTCCATGTGAATGCCTAGTGAATTAATGAGGCATGCATCCCAAAAGGAATGTTAGATCTCTTCCTCAACTACAATTGAACTTTTGCATTTAATGACTGTTAGGGTAAGATTTTCTTCTAGGTGGTCTGAAGCTTGTTGCATCCTGATTTCTATAAAAGGATACCAAGGCTACCTAGAAAAGGGAACACAATTTTGTAACTAAACTCTGGCAAAATTAATACAAGCCTTTGTGCTAGCAATTTCAGAGTCAATTATGAAGTACTTGTAACCTTCTAACAGAGGAATGAAATATACAGTCCAGAGAATTTAAACTCAGACTTGTATTGTCTCTATGTCATTGTACTGTTGTTTATTCCATTTAAGTAATCAAGGATCACTTATTTGAATGGTTTTCTAGGCATCTAATGAGGGTGTTTTTAGTCTTTTTCTCAAGGAGGAAAATATAAATATACTTGAAACAAAATCATTGACATCAGTACTTTTGGTGTGGATTGGATGATGAAGTCTAGTGCAGATTAGGACTCTGTATATATCAAGCATATTCAGAGTTGATAGATCAAGAATTTGTGGTTTGTGTACTAGTTTCTCTTGTCAAGTTGTAGTCTTTTGTAGATGACTTTGTTACCCAGATAAGGCACTGGTTTATTTGTTGGTAATTATTGCATTTTTTGATCCTCTTTTAAAAGGTCAAATCAACTTTCCCTTCAGGTTTATTTGTACTGATCAGTAAGGAAAATTTGTAGGACTTTACACTAGTTTTATGCAAACCATTTAAATATTTTTGTGAGAAAATAGTCTAAAAGGGTTCACCTACCCAAGCTTTTATAAGTTTAAAGTGTAGGAGGTTTCCTAGGTCTGGAACCTCATATTGTTGTCTTTATTTCAAACTTTTATTATTCTCTTTTATTGTAGCACAGAGGCAGTAGTTTTCACTTTTCAAGAGAAGGAACAAAAGTTTTCAAAATGGAGAACAATAGGGGGTTGGGTATATTTACACAATAAATAAGATAATGTTTGCCCTACTCATGGCTTGAGTGCTTGTATATGCTCAAGATGAGGTGGGAAGGTTTGGAATGGCAAGACCAACTACCTTGTCCTCTTGAAAGGTAGATTGGTTTTTCATGAGACTTGTATGGGGGTGAGGGGTCAAGAGAGGCTGCCAAGGTAACCCAGAATGGGAGTCGAAGCCTATGGAGACCAGCTAGGATAACCCATATCAACCTATGTGATGAAACTCTCCCCACGTGAACACTAGTGTCCTAGACCTGTGTTTGAAGCTTCTAGAATACCTCTGTAATATGTTACATCTTGTATACCTATTTTTGAGTCCATGCCCTATGTAAGTAAAGTGAGACCTTGTGTTTGCTCTAGCCAAGTATTGTGTGCTTGTGGGCCATGTGTATATTTCCTAGAACATGGGGTGGTCCTTCGAGGTCCACATGATCAGGCGATAGGTTCTTTCTTTCATCAAGAATATGAACCTATTCGAGCATGGTTTGGTTTCTCTCATTTCTCCAGCTACTACTCTTGGATCTGGACAGCTTAGTTGATTAGGTGATGGATTCAATCATCCTCGTATTTTATTTTATCTATGAAATGTAATTGTAATATGTATATGTCATCTACAAAAATATTGTAATTATGATGAATTCATGATGTAAAATGTAATATCATTCAATAAAACCTATGTTGGTAAAATGAGTAATGATTTTATGGAATCAAAAATAGATTCGTTTAGTAGGAATATTTTGTCATTGGGATTAAAATGCATGTAGATTTTAAAGTTATTTATGTGCAATTCATTTATTTAAATTTAGTGATTGTGCTTAGATGGATTTAGTTTGAGTAGTTTTCTTATTTATGCATGTATATTGGTTTAAAAGTTAGTTCAGCTTAGATTTAATTTCATGTTTATGCTATGGGTGTCATGGGTAACATCGTTGGGGAACCTTAGAGGATATTCTTTTAGTGTTCTTCTGCTAGTGCAAACTTTTTTGTTTTAAACCCAATTGTTTTATGTTGCACATTATATGTTTCAAAAAAAAAATCACTCTTATTTGTGTTAGTTTCCCTAGATCCTCTGAGGTTCCTTGGCGAGGCGTTCCATGTTGCAAAGAGTTTGTTTTGGGTGATATGTTGGAGATGTGCTAATGTAGTTTATTATATTTTGAGATACTTATATCTAGTTGATTCAATATCAGTTTCAATGTTCTGAAAGGTGATTTGGTCAAGTTATGTGATCTGGTGTAGTGGTCAGTTTTTTTGTTGGTTCAGTATTGAAGTTGTGATTTCTAGATTGTATTGCTCCAAAATGATGATATATTGTGGTGCATATTTTGGAGACTGTTTGGGATGTTTATGTGTGTCCTCAAATCAGATGGTTTATGATTTGGAACTTCGCAAGCATATCTTTCAATTTGTCAATTGGTGTTCTTGAGCTCTGGTGTTGATGATAATGATGATTCTTATTATCCAAGTTGTTGCAATAATTGCAATGGAATTCATGTTGCTTGTTGTGTTCTCTGATTACGTCCTTTGCATTATGGTGGTTTGCATTGATCGTAGTACAGTTTGTTAAAGATGTTATTGGTCCAGTGTTATTCTTCATTTTATGTGACATATTCGGTGGTTTAGGATGTTATGGATGATCTTGGTGAATTAATTTGTGGTGTTGCATGTTAAAGGATTTGACTTAGGTCCATGCTATGTCCTTACTGACATTGTATTGGTTCGGTTATTTATTTATGTATCATGTGATGTAATTTTGTAATTAAGTCTTATGTGTTGAGATGACCTCAAGGTTAAGGTTGATGATTTGTATAAATAGGTGATGTATTCATGTAAGTTGTGTACCTACGGTTGTGCTTAAGGTCTAAGAGTATATTGTATGTGCAAACAAGAAAATCTATCATTTTCAAGTGTGGAAGAGCAGAGAAGTGTTGTTGTGAAAACAGTGTGCTTAACTAGGACTGTAATCAGGCATTTGGAGATGCTATTCTTTTGGTTCATCTAATCCACATTGTTGTCTGATCTTTGTAAGGCAATGAGCCTTCCCAGGGTTGTAGCCCTTTGTTGTTTTGAGCAGTGAGCTCTAGGGAGTGTGTGTGAATGCATGTGCATTCCCCATTGTAATATTTACACATACTACTACAGAGGATCATCTTATTGTGGGTAGGTTCCCACTGTGGTTTTCCCCTTGACCGTATTTTCCACATCAAAAAATTGTGTGTTATGTGTATTATTGATGTGTTGATTATTTATGTTATCGTTCTTCATGATCAGATCTATAGTTAAGGTTAATTTGGTTAAGTTTGGTGAAAATTGATTCACCCCCCCTGGTTAGTTTTTATACTGCTTTGCTGCCAACATAGTGAGGAAATGGGGAATTAGGAACACTTGGAATTGGTGTTTTAAAATGAGCTTAGGAATTAATGGGAATATGATAGGATAAGTGATTGTGTATCCATGATTCTCATGATAGGAGAGATAGTAATGCAAATGTTATAACAGTTGTTAATGGTTTTATGATTGATGTGTTATAGTAATGCAATTGTTATAACAGTTGTTAATGGTTCTATGATTAATGTGTTATGTTTTATTCCTAGTAAGTAATGATGTTAAAGAACCCTAGGGAATGAATGTATAGATAAATGAATGACTATTTATAGGTGTACATTGAGATGATGATTGTTATAACGTTATTTTTGCTAGCATTGTATGAGGTTATGGTTATCTTCATGATGTTTTATGCAATCATGTTATGTTGGTCTATAAAATTGGAGTAATGATAGTTTACTATGTTACATTAGTAGATGTTTAATAAAAAAAAATCATCTCCATTTGTTAGGTAGTCTAGTTATTTTCTCTAGGGTATTTTCGTGGGCATTAGATATACAACAAAGAAGTTGATGCTAACAGACTCAAAGAGAAAGATAGATCTAGTGTGAGAATTTTTTGGAGTAGGTAGATAGTTGAATGTTTGCAAAGTTTTCTTAACCAGATCTTCTACAAACCATTGGTGTGTTGTCTAAGCTTAATTGAAACTGGTCCCATGCATATGTAGATGCAAATTTATCAGTTTATTTCTTTTCTTTCTAGTGGTGAGCTTTTCTAACAATGAGCCATTGTAATTTGGGCAGTGAGCCTCTTTTGTAATCCCATATAGCTAGTTATATTATCTTGAGAGTTAACCCTCTCCATGGTTTTTTCCCATTTGGGTTTTCCACAAATAAAATTTGGTGTCTCTATAAGGACCCGCTAGTCAAAACCTTAACATAACTAATTGCTAATTAAATCTACATAAATTGCATTAACATAAATTCAAGTCTTCAATTAACTATTATGCATTTAAACAAATGAATTAAAAATCGTCAGTAATATGAGTGTGAAATACTATATTCAATATAAAGTAAGATCCATAAGTCATGAAAAATGAATGAGAAAATGGATAAATGTTCCAACCAATTAGTTAGCAAATAATTTAAATTACAAATAACCATAAGTTAGTGTGTATGAAAAACTATGAATACTATGTCAAATTTAACGACTTTTACAAACTAAGGATATCTTAAATTAGCACCAATATAACATGTTGGCATTTTTTATGATTATGTTGTGATTGTCATTGATGGACACACACTTGCATTGAGATTACTTTTATATGTATAAGTTAAAGCTCAACTGGTACATGTTCCAACCGGTATGATGCATTGTAGTCCTTAGACTATTGGTGTTTTGTAGAAAGTGATTACCGATCTGAAGGGGTATGTTGACCCCAAGCAGCTCGAGGATCTCAAGTGGTACAAAGGATCAAAGCGGCAGAAAACATATTTCCTAGTCTTCATTTTGTCAAACCGACAACCGGTATTTTGCTTGGACTAGTATTTTGTATGAACTGGTAATACTCTGTGATGAGTTACCAACTGACATTTTGTGATGAGCTACCATCCACTGATTGTTTGACGGTGCTGACACTCTAACGGTGTTTTTTGTGTCGTGTTATAGAATATGTCTATATGCATTGAACCTAGGAAACTGTAATGTAATCCTATTGGACCGACATGAAATCAGATTCTTTTATAAGGACATCATGTCTAGGGTTTTAGGTTGTTGTTGCTGTTGATGTTGTTGCTAGGGTTTAACTTGGTTGAGGAGTTAGAGAGTATGAATGTGTAGAAGACTGAAGTAATGCTGGAATACATTAGGAATGAGCTATCAAGGATCTAACCAAGCAATCCATGCTATTTGCTAGATCACTCACTTGTTGATTACTCACATCTTCGACAAGTCTGTAGCCCTTAATCGGGTAGGCCCAAAAGCCTTCTGTAAAACCTCTAACAAGGTGGTTCACATTTGTGGATCTAAAATCCTCTAGCAAGGTAGTCTTTAATCAGACTTATCTCCTAACAGAGATTGAGATTCCTAACAGGATCTATTCTGATAAAGAACATTGTATGACCTTAACCGGTTTGGTTCCTATTCTGCAGATAGTTACTTGTGAGTTCCATCTCACCATGGTTTTTCCCATTTGGGTTTCCACGTCAAAATCTCTTATGTTATGGTGTTTGTGCTTCTGTGGGTGAATGCATTATTTGCTATTTGGTTTGCATGTGTGCTAACCGGTTTGTCTGCTAAACTGCTTTACTGGTTTACTGTTAGTCTTGCAAAGTGTTTAAGTGCAAAGATTTTTGGCATACTAATTCACCCCCCCTCTTAGTATTCATCAATAACCATCTAACCTGAGCATCAAGCATTCAAAGGAATCTCATCAAAATAGAATGCATATGTAATGGTTCACGCGTATGGTTAAAGTAAACTTAGAAAAACTTAAAGTAAGCAACAACTTAACCAAGCATTTGTGAAATGAAGGAAAACTAAGCATGAAATCACACAATCCACAAATCATGTTAGTAGGTTAGTGGTTAGTAGTTTTGCTTACTTTTCTTGTTAGTTGCATATTACATGTTGACTTCCTATCGTATTTTTGATAGTAGGCCTCATAGGCCCTCTGCATATCTTACATAGCTTGTTCATGAGACCTCATTGGTCCATTACAATGAAAAACATCAATACAAAATACATCAATACATTGGATTTTACAATAAAATAATATGAATATTTGTCACTAGATGTAGTGTCCTCCTTGCCATCGGACTCACCTCCTTTTGCAATTTGGAAGACATGCATATGACCCAGGCATTTTATCCGCCCAACCAAATGAAGCTTACGCTTCCCAATGCTCATGATAAGCTCTTGTCCCTTGCAACGGAGTATCCTTGCAAACTGACATCAACTTTCGAGAATGGAACCTATGTGTGCATATAGTATCTAACAACCAAACTGTTGAGCTTAGCTACATGTGTTATGGCAGGGAGAACATTACTTGGCCAAGTTTTAACCCTTTTGGGGTAGGTGAAATGAAGAAACCCTTCCTTATTTTAACCCATAATATAGCACCTCTTTCCATTAACATCCATCATAGACAAAAGATGAAATTACCCCTCCCGAATAATTTTTATCATTATTTTTTGTTTCTTGATCATATCCTAATTTTAGATATTCACCTTCTTTTAAGTTCCGAATTTAAATTAACCAAAGATAATCCAAATCACCTAGTTACTGAAATTAAAAATTATCATTGATATAACTGAAAAATATATATATATATATAGTATTGTCATTATTAAATCAATAATCGATTGAATATATATAATAAATCAAAAACCAACTGTAGAGTTGTGTAGGAAGTGAAATTTAATAAACAGAGGAGAAAAATAAATTTGAAGTTTAATCAGAGAGGAAAGAAAGAGTAAGAGGAGGGTAGGAAAATTTTCTCTTACCACAATCGGTTGTGCCCAATTAGCAAGGAAAACAAATAAGCAAATAATACCTTAGACCCATTGCAAATCCTAATCGTCATAAATTTTGCAGAAATGAAAAGGGAGGGGGTGTGGTAATCATAGATCATTTCAACTAAATTGCAAAGGCAACTAGGAGAGAAGAAAAACTACCGATCAATTCCACAATTAGCATGTTAGTCTCCACCAACAATAAAAACCTTTCATAAAAATCAAGTAATTCGGCATATGTTAACTTGCAGATAAGAGAAATAAGAAGGTCAATAAAAAAAATAAACCAAATCGAACTCTCTGCCTTTCCAAAAGAAATAATGGCAGCCTAGTCAACATGGAGATGAGAGAGGAGAAGATGTAGAGATCGATCCTTTCCAAATCGCCCAGCCAAATTGATGTGCAGGTTAAAGAGGATCTGCAGGTTTGCATAGAGGTTGAGGAAGAATAAGAGAAGGATGGCAACTTTTTCCAGTAGGGAATCAACAATCAAACTCCACATCTCCTATACAGCCCAATAATTGCCCTACTTGTAGACCAATAAATTGGAATGAAAAAAAAATAGAGGAGGTGATAGTAGAGAATCGATATGATTGCAGAGAAGTGTGTTCAAATTTGATATTTCCTTGAGTTTTTATACTCTTTTTGGCTGTGAGTTCAATCCTCAAAGAGTGGATCTAAATTGAATAAATTTAGGAGTGATTGGTAGTGGATGTGGAGAAAACTCAAATAGATTTGTCAGTTAAGGAAGTTGATCAAGAGTTGGATTAGATTGATTAGCAAGTCGAGAAGAGCGAATTGAGAGTTGACATGAAGTTACACAGAGTTCGATTCTACTTCCCATTCAAAAATCATGTGTTAATTTTTAACATGTTTAATTTAAATTTTAACATTAAGTCATTAAATTAATATTTTAAATTCATTCACTTATAATTACTTATTTAACATTTTAATTTAAATATTTTATGCTTCAATTATATCATAATGTTATTTATTATCGACTTCTTAAATTGATTTTATTATTTAACTAATTTGTTTAATTATTACGTGTGTGTGTGTGTGTGTGTGTGTGAATGCACATGCCACACTCCCTAGGTTATTGCCAACAAGCAAGGAGACCCCTCCTCGGTCATATGTCCATATTTGATGGTTGTCCTTGTATACACCTCACGCTCAACCAAGTTGTCAGATCGTCATATAATTTTTTTATTAACATCATCACATAATTACCATTAAATGTCATCAATAATATCAACTAGCATGATCAATAAACATCACATTAACATAATGTCATTAAGAATCAAATATAATTAATGTAATCTAGCATTATAATGTCAAAAATAGTGTCATTAAACATCATAATGTCAAATAATATCAATGCCTAACTAAATAACTTAGTCTCAAATGGGTCGTGATAGTCTCTCTTATGGATGTGTCTGTTATGTTTTTTTTTTCCAATTTCTTAATTCACTTCATGCTAAGAATATCTAAGATAAGTTTCAAATTATCAGAGAGTGTTTTATTTTTGGAATACTAATTCACCACACCCCCCCCCCCCCCCCCCCCCTCAGTATTTCAGTCTATTCAATAGTATTTCTACATGGGTTTATTTCTTCCTATGGGAGACAAGTTGTTTGTATTCATGAAATCATCCTCAAACACTTACCATTCTTACAAGAGATTATTCATTATGGGGGGATACATAGTCTAGCTTTCTCTCTTATGATGGAATACCATTTGTATCTTTGAAATGGTAATAGTTTTTTGGGGTAGTGATGTTGATATCTCCATACATCACTCATATTTATTTACATTATCTCTTTTTTCGAGAGGATTTTTGTCTCACATGATTTTTTACTTTTCTTTGTTTGTAAAAGATTAGTTGTGCATGGTTACCTAACATGGCCTAGTTATTAGGACTCATTTATTGCATTTGCATGATAGTCTCACATCATAATTTTTCTCCCTAAGTTGCACTTAAGGGGGACATTAGAGTAAATAGTTTTAGTCCATCTATGTTTACTTAAGTCCAACTTAGGTAATCAACATATTTTATTAGTTGTATTTCATATTTCCTAAGTGCATTGATATTTGCATCATGGTTGTTGTACCTACCTTCGCATATGATTAAAACACATGTCATTTTTTGTGCTCTCAATTATCTTGCCTTTTGCCTATATAAGAAAGGTACTGTACATATAATATATCAATCAAAGCCTTTTTTTATATTAAATATAGAGTATGAAACATTATAGATATAAGTCTACATAAATCCTGATTATCAAGACTTTTAAGTTATGAGCCACATTGCAACATCACGTACAAGTGAGTAAAGAGTATTAACAAAAATTACATACTATATCCTGTACATCATAAGATTTGCAATCTAAGAGATACATATGTTGCAATATGTAATAAATGACATCAAAAAAAGGACTAGTGAATGACTATACTCTTCAGTTATCAAGCCATGTTGTCCATCCTAGAGGACCTTCCATACAGATTGCAGTCTTGGCTTCCTAGGAAATGATGGGAGTAGCAGCATAGGGTTGTTGTTGTGTTGGTATTTTGTAGTCATATATTTCCCTCATGGTGGTACCCAAAGATGAGGTGAATTCAGATCGGTCATTAATGTACTTGGACCATTCATGGCCATATGAAAGTTCAGATATGCAAACCTGGACAAAGCCTTCATCTAGGAATCTATCAAACATCTCTTCTGAGATCTTCATAATTAGCATTACCTGTGAAGCAACATTATGATATATGAGTCTCCTGAGAGACTTAGTAAGTACCCTATCCTTATTCTGAAACCTAGCCTCATTGTAACTGTACTGCCATAAAATTGCAACCCTAGTAATTTTTTACCACATTAGGGTCCTTACGCATGCGGAATAGAATCCTCTAGCCTGAACGAAGACCGGAGACTGCACCCCTAAAAATTGCTCAACCCTTACCCTTTGCACCACCTTGTCTACACTCTTCCCTAGAGAAAAGGGCAGGACAAGGGCGTGGCACCCCTGTCCCTACACTATTTTGGGGCAAGACCTTTCCTAAGTTTGCATAGAAGGTTGAGCAGTGAGTGGGAAAACTTCCCTGATGTCGGCCTGTGACAAAAATCAGTTTCATTAACCCTAATTGACAAGTATAAAATTTGCATTTGCTCTCTCATTTTGGGGGGGGAGTTCAATAAGGTGAAAATTGGCGATCAAGCGTTCTAGAGAATTCAATCATTCAAGCATCCCTTTCAAGCATTGATCATCTCAAGTCAAGGATTCAGCCATTAAAGAGGACATCCATTTCAACATTAAACTTCATACAAGTATTTCTATCAAAATTTCTATCACAACCTCCCTTGAGGTGATTTACATTTCAGTCTTCCATTTACATTTACTTGCAAGTACTTTCTTTCATTACCTGGTTAATTCCAAAACTGGGGTTTGACCTAAAGGAAAACCCCCAATCCTAACCCCTTTTCCTCTCTTTTCTGTGTGGAGGTTCCAGGTGCGTAGCTGTACTTTCGGATTTAGACTCCATTTACAGAGGCAGAAAAACCCTTTTCGTTTTGTGGATTTTTCGGAGGACCATGTATACTTTCGCCACGGTCTGGGCAACTTTTCCTCAAATTCATAGGGAGGCTTCGTCTCGACATATTACTACCAGATCCAAGTGCACAGCTTCATCCCATGCTTCGATTTCAAGTTATAATCAATTCTTTGTCACTTTTGCACTTAGTCTCTATACATAATTCAATTAATTCCTTTCCATTCCAAGTAGAGGAGGGGATTAACTTATCATTCTCATTTCATTCAGAATTCTATCTTCTTCTTTGGAGGTTGAATCTAGTGAATTTTCTAGCCCACTTCCAATGTAATGCGTGAAAAGTGTTTGAAGGGAAATCCATAGTGAAACTCTCATCTCTCCTTGGAGAAAAAGGGTATCTTTCCTCTTGATCTCTCATTCACAGATTTTTCATCAACCATTACATTTTGGTGCCATTACATTTTGGTGAACCGGACGTCTTGCATGATTTCCTTTGAACAAAATTGCATATTTTTCATTTGCAAGTTTAAATTTTCTACAAACTTAGTGGTTAAATCATTAAAACCCCTAGTTTTTTTATTAAAATTGAACTTGTGATTTATAAAAATTGCTTGTGGTTATCTTAGATCTAAAAATTATTTTGTTTATCAAATTCAGTTTCCTCATTGTCTCGTTCAATTTGCAAATCAAATTTACAAAATTAAGTGGTTACTTGTTAAAACCCTAATTTTCAAAAATCATCTTGAACTTGTGCAAAATTTGGATTTCCATTTAGTTTTCAGATTTGTGATTGTTCTCAAACATGTTTTCATTCCTACAAATCAAATTTTCAATTTCTCTCCTTTTTCCCAAAATTCAAATTTCAAAATTAAGTGGTTAGGTCATAAAATCCTCATTTTCAAATTTAATTGGATTTTGTGCAAATTTCAATCAGTTTCATTCAAATTCAGATTTCTAAACATTTTCCAAGGTGTCCCTATCCATTAGGTTTGATCTTTCTCCAATTTGCAATTCAATTCCTCTTTTTCTTCAAAACCCTAATAGGGTCCTATTTTTCCATTTGAACCTTAATTTCTCCCATCTAGAAATCGTAAAATTCGCCATTTTTTGGGGGTTAGCTTTTAAATCATCGTAATATTCATCCTTGAAAATTTCAAAAAAAATTGGTCGGACCATGTGCATTCCCACCACGGTCCTCATCTTTTTTCCCAAAATTTTGGGAGACTATTATGACTGTATTTAATAACTTAAATCCAAAAGATTGGCTAATTTTGTTGATTTTTTATCCCTCTAGAATTGAAAATTCCTCCAAAATTCAACATTTTCAAATTTCAAGAAATTTTTTAAAATTAAGAGGTTAATTATAGTCTGCCCTAATTTTAAAGATTCTAATTTTAAAATTAAGTGGTATTCCCTTGGCCCTAATTTTAAAATTTCAATTTCCTTTCTTTTTTGGAAATTGTGTCATCCTCTTCTTCCAACAAAGTTCAATTTTTTTAATCAATATTTTCTTAAATTTTGCATTACTCAATTTTGTAAGCTTTGTTCCAATAATTCAAAATTCAAAATTCAAAATTCAAATTTTCCCTCTAGTGCATGAGTTTCACCACTATTTGTCCTACCTACACTATCCTCTTTAGATGAAGTATTAGAATTAAGGTCTCCCAAGGTTTAATTATCGAGGAGATGGAGCCTAATTTGGGTGACTTCTTTAATGAGGATAATGCTAATGCTTCCCATCCTAATCATGTCCCTATCTATCCAATTGATGAATCCCATGATGAAAATGAAGAAGCTTTGACTATAGTTTCTATAGATCAACTTTCAAAATTGGACAATCAATTTTATAACTTTCAATACTAGATGTCCCAAGAATACCCTAATAGTGAATCTCTTCCATTAATTACAGGCCTTAAATGCATGATTCAAAGTGATAAGAATGGAATTGATGCATTGCATGGCATTGCACATATTGTTGATTCTAATGTCATGCCTATCAAGAGTTGTGTTGAAACCCTAGGTTATTCACAACCTTCAACACAAGTCAATCCTTTTATTCCTTTGACTATTTATGACTAGTATTCCTACTTTTACCTCCAACATCATGGTTACTTCAACTCAAAATGTCATCTCTACAACAACTAGTCATGGGTGCAATCCCTCTTTTTCATTAAATCCTTCATCTTTACCTATGTCTTTAATAAGTGTTCTTATTATCCCTCAATCAATCAACGTGACACAAGGGGGCAATTCCTTTAACAACTTTGTTCCTCCTTTAAGTGTCCCTTTTCCTACCCAATCATCACCTATGCCTACTTATCATAATGTCCCACCACCTTATTCTCGGTCCATGCCTTCTTTCAATAACATCACACCACCTTCTCAATCAACAATTTCTAACATCAATTCTTCTACCGAAGAGACAATTAATAGTCTTGCTCAAACCATGTCTTCCTTACAACAATAAATTGCTTCTATGAGTCAATCCAAGATTAGTGTGCCCACCTTTGATGTTGCGAGCCCACTTTCTCTTGATATTGTTAAAGCCATGCCACCTAAACATGTTGAGGTCCTTCAATTAGAACTCTATAATGGAAAAGGTGATCCTCTTACGCATGTCAAAATATTCCAAAACTTGTGTACTGATTTTGCTTATGATCAAAGATTGCTTGCAAAATTGTTTACAAGAATACTAAGAGAAAAGGCTTTACAATGGTATTTCTCTTTGCCTTCTTATTCTATCACTTCTTTTCAATAGCTGGAAAATGCTTTCATCCAACAATTTCAAAACAAAATTGGTCCTAAAATCACTTCAACTGATTTAATGCATTGTAAACAAGGTGTTAAAGAAAAAGTGACTGATTTCATTGGTAGATATAAGCATTTGTGTGCTCAAATTTCTTTTCATGTACCTGATAATGATATTCAACAAATTTTTATTTCTAATTTGCAAAAAAATATCAAGGAAAAGATTCTTTTGTCTGAGTTTACTTCCTTTCCGCACTTGTGCACAACACTCCACAATTATCAACTGGTTGTGAGTCGGATGGAGCAATCTACTCCTATGGCTCCAAGTGAAAACGGGGTGATTGTTCAACAATTGTTTGCGAAGTTCAAACCAACAAAAAGCTTCATCAAGTTCAATGATACAATCAACAACAACAATGTGAATGCTACAACAGGTGTGCCTCCTATTTCTAATTTTTTCCAAATTGAAAGACATTTTACTCCTTTGAATGAATCTTTACATAGTATTATGCCCTAGTTGTTGCAAAGAAATGTTATCAAACTTCCTCCTATAAAACTAGTTGATCCTTCTAAACTTGCATCCCCTTATTTTGATAATAATTTATTTTTTCAAATTCATTGTCAGCTTGGTCATGATACTGAGAAATGTTTCGCATTCAAAAATAAGATTCAAGATTTGATTGATAATAATACTATATTTGTGGCAGGTGTGAATGATAAAGGGAATAAATCATTAGCTCCTCCTAATCAAAACCTCAAGATTTTCACTAATCCCTTACCTTCTCATACCTCTAATGTGATTGAGATTGTGCCTACTTCTTTCTCTTATGAGGAATTCACCTCTATGGCTCTGAACTTGGTAAATATGGTAGAAAAACAAGATATGCTTAAGGATTCTTGTATTAGATTTGACCCTAGTGAGACCATTACAGCACCTGATGGCCCTTTATACATAGTTGTGAAGGTTAAGGATATCCCTTGTCATGGTGTTCTTATTGATCCCTCTTGTGTGGTTAACATCATCACTGAGGAGTATCCTTTCACTTTACGATTGCATAAACCAATATATGATGCTTCTAATGTAGTTGTGAAGTTATTTGATGGCTTCTCTTTTCCTACCATTGGCTCTATCACCCTTCATGTTGAGGTTCATACTAAATCCATGGATTTTGATTTTGTTATCATACCCTCTTCCAAGCAATTTTGTATGAAGTTGGGCTATCCTTAGCTATCTTCCATGAAGTCTATTACTTCTCCAATCCATAAGTGTTTAAAATTTCCTCACAATTGAGAAATCTAAACCGTGAACCATAGCTTATTACATCCATCCAAAAGAAGCCCTAGTGTTCCTATTGATTTCTTTTGGCCTAAGCAATTTAAATCTCTTCCATCAAGGAGCAATGCTCTTTTTCAATCTTATAAAAAATGAAAGAAAGATATGATATTATCCTTAAGTCATCCTAGATTCCCAACACTTGACATTCCTATCATACTTGAAGATGAAGTTCTTACCCTCATGGATAGAACTAATCTCCCTCCTAAGGAATATCATCAACCTATTCCTATGGATGTGATTATACCTTCTCCTAAGAAGAACAACAATATTCTTCCTAAGGTTAGACCTATACCTGCTCCTCATGATGGACTTGGTCTTCTTCCTACACCTAACATTCCTCCTTTATATGGGGTAGTTCTACCTCCTTCCTCTTTTTGACATAAGAGGCCTTCTTCTCCCCTTATTCAACCTAAAATACCTCAACCTAAATCTTCAACTATCAAAGACAAGAATATTCCTCCTTCGCTAAATGATCATCCTTATTCCAAGATTTCCACTAGGACTCAACAAAATCATTGTGCGAGAGAACATCGATGAAGACATCGTGTTTGAGCTCATGAAGCCATCCCTCAAACTATTCAATCTCCTAGAACTCCAACAGTTGACATGATTCCCTTTTCTCCTAAGCAAGATGTTTAGCCGACATCTCCAAATCATAAGTTTCACAAAACATGTGATGGTTTTACTCCTATTCGTGCTCTTTCTCCTCTTTATCATAACTTTGAATATGTTGATGTGGACAAGCATTTATCAACTGAATTTTCACAAACCCCAATCCTAGCTCCTAGAGTCGAACAAGGTGACTTACAACATGACCATAGTTCTTGTTTGGATCTTGTGATAGCTCCATCTATTGTGCTCGATATCACTCCTCTGGCATGTTTCTTGCCTTCCAAAAATAGTGATCAACAAGATCGAGAGGCGGATGTCATGCTATATTAGCAATATTAGCACTGTAGATCTTCTCTCTCTCTTCTTTCATGCTCTTTTGTGACAATTCTTCTATGTGTATCCCTGTTCTTCTATTTTTTCCTCAATGCCTCCTTGAGGATGATGCAAAGGATTGAGATATTTTCTTGGTCTCTTTCATGTTGACTTGAAAGACAGACTCTCTTCCTTTTTTTCCAAGGTAGTGTCCTTCTTTGGGGAATGACGATTATTATATGCATATACATATATGATATACATGAGTTATCATACATAAATACTGACCCCGAGGAAAGCAAAACTACCTCGTGTTTTGTGTTCATTATCCTTGGGATTATTCTTTAATTGCAGGATAAATACTTGCGATAGCATGCTTCCTCTCTTCTCTCTCTCTTGGGTGTATCCTACCTTAAAGAAATCACTCCCAATAAGGCACACACGATTGCTTTAACGTGGGGGCATACACTCCGTTCATATTTTCCTTCTTGATACTTAGAGTTATTTAGTGTACTTTGTTTCGCTTTGTAATCTTGGGTATCCTTTCTTTCATGATGCATAGTGAGGGGAACTTTGCCACTTGCAGTCATGGTTTTCCCTTTCTCGATCTTCCCTTTTACTTTGTCAATTGAAGTTGTAAGATCCTAATTCTACTAGGGGCTTAGCGCATCTTGCCTCCTTGACGTGGTAAAATTCCTTTCAATCTTCTTTCCTTATAATTTACCAATAGTATTGGCGTGCTCATACTCTCGGTAAAGTGTGGGATAAATGTAATATCATAAATTTGCAACCCTAGCAATTTTAGACCACATTGAGATGCTCACACATGCGAAATCAAATCCTCTAGAATAATTGGAGACCGGAGACTGCTCAACCCCTGAAAAATTGCTTCTCCCTTGCCCATTGCACTACATTGTCTACACTCTACCCTAGAGAAAAGGGCAGGATAGGGGCATGGTGCCCCTATCCCCCATAAGATAGGGGCATAGCACCCTTTTCCCTACCCTATTTTGGGGCAGGACCTTTCCTAAGTTTGCATAGAAGCTTGTGCAGTGAGAAGGAAAACTTCCTTGATGTCCACCTGTGATGAAAATCGGTTTCATTAACCCTAATTGACAAGTATAAAAGTTGCATTTGACCTCTCATTTTGGGGGGAGAAGTTCAATAAGGTGAAAATTGGTGATCAAGAATTCTATAGAATTCAAGCATTCAAGAGTCCTTTTCAAGCATTAAGCATCTCAAGTCTCCCTTCAAGGCTATGTGTCGCATTCAAGTCAAGGATTCAACAATTGAAGAGGATATCCATTTCAACATTCAACTTCATACAAGCATTTCTATCAACATTTCTATCACAACCTCCCTTGAGGTGATTTACATTTCAGTCTTCCATTTACATTTACTTGCAAGTAATTTCTTTCATTACTTGGTTAATTCCAAAACTGGGGTTTTACCTGAAGGTAAACCCCCAATCCTAACCCCTTTTCCTCTCTTTTGAGTGTATAGGTTGTAGGTGCGCAGTTGTACTTTCAGATTTGGACTCCATTTGTAGAGGCAGAAAAACCCTTTTCATTTCGCGGATTTTGCCATGGTTCGGGCAAATTTTCCTCAAATTCACAGGACAGTTTCGTCTCGACATATTATTGCCAGATCTAGGCACACAACTTCATCCCATGCTTCAATCTCAAGTTATAATCAGTTCTTTGTCACTTTTGCACTTAGTCTCTATACATAATTAAATCAATTCCTTTCCATTCCAAGTAGAGGAGGGGATTAACTTATCATTCTCATTTCATTCAGAATTATATCTTCTTCTTTGGAGGTTGAATCTAGTGAATATTCCCCCCCTCTGCTAATGTAATGCGTGAAAAGTGTTTGAAGGGAAATCCGTTGTGAAACTCTCATCTCTCCTTGGAAAGAAAGGGTAGCTTTCCTCTTGATCCCTCTTATGGTATAATGAAAGAATAAGGATTTGGTCAACTACTGAGAGGGGGGGGTGAATCAGTAGATAAAAATCTTATATAAAATTTCACCAATCTCAAAAACAACTTCTCAATGTAAACTCTAAACTGACAAGTTTAAACACTGAACTTCAAATGCAATAAGTAAACTAGTTGACTGTTATAATAGACTAACAGTAAAACATCTCTAAAACTCTCAAACCATTTAACTAAATCATTCAAATACTTTACTGACATAAGTTAAAACCTCATTTTAGATTGTTGTTGGTTAACATAATATACCCAAGTGGATTTAGCAATTATGCAACTCAACCATAGTTAACATAACCACAAAAATATTCACCACTTGAAACAATATTTTTTGACATGGAAACCCAAATTGGAAAAACCACGGTGGGGATGAATACCCACAACTATTCTGAACTCTTTTGAAGTTCGCCCTGTTAGGAGCCAAGCCTGTTAAAGCTTTACAATAAGTATTGTTAAGAACATATCATGTTAGGGACCACCCTGTTAAGGGATTGACTATAATGCCTTATTAGAAGAAATAGACTGTAAGGAGTAACCTCGGTAGAGGATCTGAAATCCAAGCTAATGGACCACCTGGTTAGAGGATTTGAATAACACTAAGCTTGTTAGAGCTTACCCGGTTAGGGGATTTGACTGTTGTAATTGTTAGAAAACAAAAGGGGTTTGTTGATCTGTTTAAATAGCACCACACTTGCTTGTTCATATTCTTTTCATGCTCCTATATGCCTTTACACATACTACAGATACATCATCTGGTTTGGCAACAATACTCTCACTCTCAACTCCAAATTGCCAACTCTTCAACAAAACAACTCATCGACCTTATAAACAAAACAATAGGTTGGTAACACATTACAAACCTAATTCTCTTATAGAGATTACAAACAAATCGGTTCAAGTATGACCATTGGATTACATAACAATAACTGCACATCATTCAAGATAACCTTGACCACTCCTTGATCACTGCTTCATCGAACTCTGTAACTCATCACGTGGTTTACATTACATGCAATGAACTTTCTCATTCCCAAGATAAAAACTGTTATCTCTACGTGCCAAAAACCATTTGAAACTCTTCTCATACAACATGCATACGTGTCATAATCATTACCACCCATCATCAAATCATAAACCAATACAACCAATTCACTAAACTTCATCGGTTAGGGTTTATCATATCAACAGGTAGGGTTTACCGATTCACCTCTCCATTACATAGCAATGTCAGTTTCCTCCACAAACTCACCTACCGGTCGCAGTTCCCTTCACTATCTCTACATACCGGTTACAAAACAACATTATAACAACATCATTACCAGTTAATTGACATCAATGACAATATAACATTTCATTAATGCAATCTTCATGCAAATGCCAACACTCTCATTCACACATTTTTCACCCACCATTATATTTTGGTGTCATTACAGTAATATTTCCAAATTATCCACAAGATCTCATAGGTTAATATAGACTAGAAAAAATTAATGTATTTTTTCATGCCATTAATAAAACCATGAACAATATCAACATGAGTGATACCATTATGAAAGAAAATGCCAAGCATGTTCCAAATTTCTCTGGAAAAGAGAAAATTGAAAAAAATATGCAGTATTTTTTGAGTCCTGCAAAGTGGGCACACGAGCGATTCATTCTACAAATTTTTAATAGGTAGTTTATGCAATATAAGGAGCCATTTGAAATATTTTTTCTTAGGCAAAGTGATGGAGTGTCAAAGGTAAGAAAACAACTTATGCCAATCATCTTTAGTGTACTACAAATTCCAAACAGAGTTAAGATGCAAAATAATATCATCATTAGAGAGTAAGGAATTATAAATCACTTTAGCATTAATGTTGGCCAGAGGGGGCCCACCCATTCATGTGTAGGAGGAGGATCTTTCCTCTTTCATGACACATGATCTGGATAAGTCCACCCTGTCACAAGCATATTTAACCATGGCATAAGTCCTCCAATTGGAGGAGGGGATATGAAATCTATGTTGAAGAATGTCCCATGGTACGAGAGCACCATTGGCAATAATATCATTGAAGGTTTTGATGCCTTTGAGAGCCCAGCTTTTATTGAGCACCCCTGGATGAGGGCCAAGGGTTTATCCTTATGAATAAGATTCCACCAAATCCATTTCTTACCTACAATAGTGTTATAATTATCCACAATCGCATTCTTAGCAATTAGGTTCCTGGTGGATTCCCAATCTTCCCATATAGATTTAAATAGTGAGGACCCTGATGGGGAGACAGGGAACTTGCCAGCAATCAAGTCAACAAGGGGAGATACTTCCAACCCTTGGTTTTCTTGGGTACAATGAGCCTAATATTGTTTCTTACAAGGATTTTCCAAGGTTCATCCCCTTCCAAGGCTTGAAATATACATTTGGTAGGCAAAGAAATGCCTTGAAGTCTCGAGTATTTTAGCCCTAATCCACCCATTTTCTTATCCAAGAAACACCAACTCCATTTAACTGATTGCCATTTCCTATTATCTTTACCATCAAACCAGAGGAAGTGTCTGATGACCTTCTGAATATCATTGATCTGGCAGTTGCAAAACATCCACATCGAAGAATAGTACAGAGTGCAGGAGGATAGGATCTTTTGACAAACTTGTAGTCTCCCTGCTAGAGAGAGGTATACTTTGTTCCATTTGTTAGGTTTGTTATCCAATTTTGTTTTCATCCACAACCACATCTCTCTATAACATGGGTTAACAACAAAAGGAATTCCCAAATATCTAACCTATTTGGAGGGCCCATCCTATTTAAATTCAAATTTGGAGAGCCATTCGAGAGGGGACTCATCCCATCCTAGTAGTATGGATTTGGGAGCCGAAACCTTGGCTCCTGAAGCTTCACAAAATATTCTTAATTTACACAATAAAGAACTCAATTTTTCTTCTTCCAATTGTAGAAACAATGCAGTGTCATCAACGAATTGGACATTTACCAAATCCATGTTGTTGGGAAGGGTTATACCCTTCACTTTAGGATAGCATGAGGTTTCTCTGAGTAGATAGAACATAGCATCAACAACAATCACAAAAAATGCAGAAGCTAAGGGGCATCCCTATTTTATAGATCTACTGAGTGAGATAATATGAGAGCGAGACTCATTTATTTCTACTTGTGCAGATGCATCTTTTAGCAATATTTCCACCATCTGGCAAAACCTTTTAGAGAAACCAAAGGCCTCAAGAATTATTAGTAAGAAACCACATCCTACACTATCATATGCCTTCTCAAAGTCAATATGGAAGCTTTCTGGTTGGTGGTTTTAGCCCAATTCATGGCTTCCCAATAGGTAATCAAATTTTCCAAGATGTATCTTCCTTTGATAAATCTGATCTAAGCATTTCTAACCACCTTGGGAAGAATCACATCTAATCTAAGAGTTGGCATCTCGGCTAATATTTTATAGGAGATGTTAAGGAGAGTGATAGGTCTCCAATTCATGATGAGGGATTTCTTGTTAGACAGTTCAAATAACTGGAAGACAACTGAGAGGGGGCAATGAATCAGTTGTCACAGATTACCAAAACCATTAGTAATTTAAACTTTAATACTGGAACCTAAAACATTAATACCAGAATAGTAGATAAACCAATTAACCATAAACAATAATCATAGAATAAGTACCATCCACATGACACCAATATTTGTATGTGGAAAACCTAATAAAGGGAAAACCCACGATGGGAAGCCTACCCATAGTCAAATAATACTTCTACAGTAAGTATGTGAATTACGATTAAGGGGCTTGCACTAGTAGGAAGGCCAACAACCTAGAGTGCATTGCTCATCACAAAAGGAGCCTTACTGACTACATATAAATCCAGACTACAATCTGGAGAAGTGTTGAACTGCAAAATATAGCATCTCCTATGCCTGAGTATAGTTTTGGTTAAGCTCAACACCGGAGGACTAAATCCACTTACATAAACCCAATTCGATCTCCAGTGATCGACCAACTCCTTTTCTTCAATGATATTATATTATTCGCACATTACATTCCTTGACCATGACCTCTAATGATAACCATGATGATATACAATGAGATCTTACATCTATATATACAAACCCTCGACCATAAACAATCAGATTGGCCACCAGATAATAAACCAATTATATAATTACAATCCATGTTGGGCTTAGACCAAACAAATAATATCAACACATAAGACATCATAGAAATAAATTAATAGGTCCTATCCACACGTTACATTAAAGTTGGTCCATAACCTAGATAAACCGTGACCAAGTTTAGGTCCGCACGCCACAACAATGATCTCCATCCACCAAGTCTCAAACATGTTCACCGACAGCATCTTGAAACTCCACCAGAAGATGCACCAACACCACTTATGCAATTCATCAAAGATCTCCACCAAAAGCTTTTCTGGTGAAACCCTCGCCAGAACCAGAAACCAATCTTCTAAGCAAGCAGGATATCAACCGATCTCTAGACCAAAACCAACTAACCAAATATGAGCATGAGTATTATGAACAAGTTAATTCTATCACCAAACTATATCAAAGCCTACCGGATCATGCCAGATACAAGTTAACCAGAAAACACTCAACCTATCAGGACCAAAAGGGTGTCGGTAAAGCATCCAAACTGCTAGTGTTGGCATCAATGCAACACATAATCAATTCCATCAAATGGACAACATTCCTCCCCTTTGGCATTGATGGCAAAACTAGATGTAAAAAACATCTAAGTACTAAGAAATGCCAAACATGTCTCCTGCAATGAAAGACAGCCAACAATCTCCCATAGATACCTCAAACTCCCCCTATGAATAATTAATAATATCTCTATAAAGATCCAAATTACTTCTTCTTTCTCTTTTTCTTTTCTTTTTCACATCAATATCACTCCCCCTTTGACATCAATGCCAGAAATCTGACAAAAATATCAAAGCAAAAATATAAGCCTCTGAATCACAAAGTTGACTACTCCCCCTGAACAGTAGAATCCCACATTAGTGCCAGAATGAATAGTATTTTTGATAATGCATGTCGGACTGATTCCAAACTGCATCAATCAAGTCTCTAACAGAGGGGCAGAAACCCCCAATGTATCTCTCGGGTACTCAAATGATTCCTTGGACAAAGATTTAGTGAAAATGTCTGCAATCTGCTCTTTAGTGTTCACATAAACTAGTCTAACTTCATTTGCTTCCACCTTCTCCTTCAAAAAGTTATACTTGATAGATATGTGCTTTGTTTTAAAATGAAATACCACATTCTTTGATATATCAATAGCAGCAAAGTAATCATAGTGAATAACTATCGGTGCATCACAATCCACCTTTATATCCTTGAACATAAAACTTGTGTACAGTTAGTAGCAACAACAACATACTCAACTTCAGCAATAGATAAAGAAGTACATGATTGTTTCTTATTGATCCATGAAACCAACTTCTTTCCAAGAAAGAAAGCTCCACCAGAAGTAATTTTCTGGTCATCAACATCTCCAGCCCAATCAGCATTTGTATATGCACATAAAGTAAAGTTATCATCCCTAGAGTACCACAAGCCATATAATTTGATGTACCTTGCAAGTATCTAAAAATCCTTTTCACTGCCATCTCATGATTTTCTCTAGGATCACTCTGAAATCTTGAAGTAGTACAAACACCATTCATAATGTCAGGCCTAGTCTGAGTCAAATAAAGCAAACCTCCAATCATAGATTTATATCTTGTAGGATTTATTGGTGCAGAAACATCTTTTCTTGTTAATTTCTCACTTGTAACCATAGGAGTACTTACCATTTTAGAATCTCCCATACCAAATTTCTTCAACAATTTCTTAGCATATTTAGTTTAACAGATAAAAATACCATTGTCAGTCTTAGTAATCTACAAACCTAAGAAAAATTTCATATCACCAATCATAGAAATATCAAATTCTTTCTCCATGTTCTTAGAAAATTCTATGCATAACTTATCTTCACCTCCAAAAATAATGTCATCAACAAATACTTCAATAATTAGTATATCATCATCAGTGATCTTATAATATAAATTACCGTCAGCACTGGCCTTAGTAAAACCAAGCTTGAAAAGATATTTATCCAACCTTGCATACCAAGCTCTAGGTACTTGTTTCAATCCATATAAACCTTTCCTTAACCTACAAACCATATATGTATCATTTGATAGTGAAAAACCATCAGGGTGCTCAATATAAACTTCCTCATCAAGATCCCCATTCAAAAAAGCACATTTAACATCCATCTAATAAACCTTGTAGTTTTTATAAGCAACATAGGCAAGAAATAATCTTACAACTTCAATCCTAGCTACAGGTGCAAAAATCTCTCCATAATCAATTCCTTCCTTCTGAGAAAATCCTTGACAAGCCAATCTGGCCTTATTCCTTATAACTTGACCATCCTCACTCAATTTATTCCAAAAAATCCATTTAGTTCTAATAATATTATTATTTTTAAGCTGGGGAACCAAGGTCCATGTGTTATTTTTCTCAATCTAATCTAATTCTTCTTCCATAGCTTTCAACCAATATTAATCTTTACATGCCTCAATTACCAATACCGGTTCAACTTGTGAAATTAAACATACATCATTAGTTGATAGTGTTCTTCTTTTCATCACTCCATTTCTCTTATCCCCAATGATTTGATCTTCTAAATGATTTAATCTCACATACCTAGGAGTCTTCTGACTTTCTATTCCTCTTCCCTGTTCTTTAGTTATTGTAGAACTCTCTGATACTGTCAGAGTAACTAGTTCAACACTTTGTTCTGGTAAAGGTGCTATCGGCTCAGATATAATCATTTCCACTACCAGTTCCTTCTCATAAACTTTGATTTGACTTATGTTCATCTCATCTACTTTGGCATTAGCACTCTCCACAATTATCTACAATCTCTTGTTATAACATTTATATGCTTTGCTTTCATTAGAATAACCAATAAATATGCCTTCATCACATCTAGGATCAAATTCCCAATGATATCAGCTGTCCTGATATAACATTTACTACCAACAATTCTAAAATACTTAATTGTAGGTGTATTGCCAAACCATAATTCATAAGGTGTCTTATCAGTTTCTCCTTTGATATGTACTATGTTGAATATATAAACCATTGTGCTCAGTGCTTCTCTCCAATAGATATGAGGTAGACTAGCTTCCAACATCATTTTTCTAGTAGCATCCAAGAGAGTTATGTTCTTCCTTTCCACAATTCCATTTTGCTGAGGTGTCCAGGGAGCAGAAAATTGTCTTCTTATACCATGCTTCTCACAAAAGTTATTAAACTCATCGGATGTGAATTCTCCACCATGATCTGACCTCAAACATTTAATCTTCAATCCTATCTCATTTTCCACTTTAGCCTTAAATATCTTAAACTTTTCAAATGCTTCAAATTTTTCTTTTAGAAAAGTAACCCACATCATTCTAGAATAATCATCAATAATTAGCATGAAATATCTATCACCATGAAAACTTTTAACTCTAGCAGGACCACATAAATCAATATGAATAAGATCTAGAACATCATTTGATTTATCTTGTATACTCCTAAAATAGGTTCTGACCTGTTTACCCATTTGACATTCTTTACATATCGGATTATAGGGCTTCATAATCTTAGGTATATCCCTAACTTCCTTAGTTGAAATGATCTTCACAATACAATCAAAATTCACATGACACGGCCTTTTATGACATAGCCAACTCCCATCAGTCTATGTAATAAAGCATGTCTTCTCACCAAAATTCAAATGAAATATATTACCTTTTGTCAATCTCCAAGCCAGATCTATTAATGATTTTGCATTTCCCTTCCTTGAACTGTAATTGAAATCCCTTATCTACCAATTGTCCTACACTCAAAAGATTAAGCCTCAAACCTTCAACATAATAAACATTGTCAATATTGTTCTTACCATTCAGTGATATAGTTCCTTTTCCTTTGATCATACATACCTTGTCATCTATAAATCTAACTAGACCACCATCAAATTCTTGCAAAGACAGAAACTTCCCTTGATCTCCAGTCATATGATGTGCACAATCGTTGTCAATTACCCATTCATCCTTATCTTCAATTTTAGCAGCAAGTCCCTTCTCTTTAGGTGCATTCTCTTCCAGTGACAGATCATCTTCCTTGATAGCTAGGAATACCCATTCCTTCCCATTGTTGGATCCACTAGCAGAGTCTTTTGTCGGTTCATCATTAGAATCAATAATGCCTTCCTCATTCGCTATGCAGCATGATTTGTCTCTATTTTTCTTATAATTATACTTGTTCTGATATCCAGGGTTAGGCTTAAATGATCTTCTAACTCTTTATTCAAATCTTGAATTCCTTTCAGGACATCTAGATGCTAATTGACCAATCTTATTACATACAAAATATTTAAAGGGTTCTTTTCCTTCATACTTACTTCCTACTGGTCCTTTAGGTACTCTTCTAGTAAATAGTGCTTCAAGTTGCTCAAACTCATCATCTTCTCTCTTCATATCTTCCAACTCCTTTGCATACAAAGCTTTCCAGTCTTGCTTATCGGTTGTATATGTAGATGCATGAAAAGAAGGTTCAGACTTCACAACTCTAGAGGGTCCAAATTATTCAAGCTCAAAAGAAGATAGTTTCCCAACCAAAGTATCTTTGTTGATAGATGTATTAGCCATTGTTCTCAACTCATTAATAGTAATAGCCTTCATTTTGTAAGCCAGTGGTAGGGCTCTCAGAATGTTAGAAATAATTTTATCTTCGCTCAAAGTTCCACCACAACATTGAATTCCCATAACAATCTCATTTACCCTTTCCGTGAATACAGTAATCATTTCATCTTCTTTCATCTTCAGGTTTTCATATCTCACTCGGTAACCATCAAGTTTAGCAATCTTCGCTATAGGGTCACCTTCATTAAGAGTCTCCAACTTATCCCATATAGCATTTCCAGATGATTTGTCGGTTAATCCCATTATTTGCTGATTTGAAAGTGCACACAAGAGGGATTCTCTTTCTCTACAATCATTCTCAACATCCTTGTCCAGGTTTTCCAGAGGAGGATTGCCAGATCTCAAATTATAGGGTGTGAAACCATTCTATGTGATCTCCCAAATCTCCTTGCCAAGACATGTCAAATAAGTCTCCATCTAAATCTTCCATACTGTGTAATTTGTTCCATCCAGCCTTGGAATATCCCTTTGAAAGATAGCTCTAGAAGATTTGGATGAACTTGAACAGTTAGTCGCCATAGGATCTTCCTTAAGTGGTTAAGCTTTCTGTAGAGAGGACCAAAGCTCTAATACCAATTGTTAGACAATTCAAATAATTGGAAGACAACTAAGAGGGGAGGTGAATCAATTGTGATAGATTACCATAACCATTAGCAATTTAAACTTTAATACTAAAACCCAAAACACTAATATCGGAATAGAAAATAAACCAATTAAGCATACACAATAATCACAGAATAAGTACCATCCACATGACACCAAGATTTGTACATGGAAAACCCGGTAAAGGGAAAAACCACGGTGGCAAGCCTACCCACAGTCAAATAATACTTATGTAGTAAGTATGTGAATTACAATGAAGGGGCCTGCACTTGAAGGAAGGCCAATGGCCTAGAGTGCACTGCTCAAAACAAAAGGAGTCTCACTGACTACATAGAAATCTAGACTACAATCTGGAGAAGTGTTGAACTGCAAAAGATAGCATCTCCTATGCTTGAGTACAGTTTCAGTTAAGATCAATATCGGAGGACTAAATCCTCTTACATAAACCTAATTCGATCCCCAATGATCAACCAACTCCTTTATCTAAATGATATTACATTATTCACACATTACATTCCTTGACCATGACCTCTAACGATAACCATGATGATCTACAATGAGATCTTGCATCTATATATACAAACCCTCGACCATAAATAATCAGGTCAGCCACCAAATAATAAACCAATTACATAATTAGAAACCATGTCGGCCTTAGACCAAACAAATAATATCAACACATAAGACATCCTGAAAATACATTAATAGGTCCTATCCACACGTTACATTAAAGCGGGTCCATAACCTGGATCAACCAAGACCAAGTATAGGTCCACATGCCACAGCAATGATCTCCATCCACCAAGTCTCGAACATGATCACCAACGGCATCCTAAAACTCCACCAGAAGCTGCACCAACACCACTTATGCAATTCATCAAAGATCTCCACCAAAAGCTCTGTCGATGAAACCCTTGCCGGAACCAAAAACCAGTCTTCTAAGCAAGCAGGATATCAACCAATCTCCAAACCAAAACCAACGGACCAAATATGAGCATGAGTATTGTGAACAAGTCAATTCCATCACCAGACTATATCGGAGACTACCGGATCAGGTCGGATCCAAGTTAACCAGAAAACACTCAGCCTACTGGGACCAGAAGGGTGAGGGTAAAGCATCCAAATAGCTAGTGTTGGCATCAATGACAAAACATCAATGCAACACATAATCAATTCCACCAAATGGACAACATTTCTCTCCATCCTTTGGAATTAGTTTGATGATCCACCTATTGATCTTTGCACCTAATGACCCAGCAACCAAAGACTCTTGATATACTTAAGAAGGTCCTCTGAAATCCAATCACTTTTGACTTTGTAGAACTCTGTAGGGAGCCCATCTAGTCTGAGAGCTTTGCCATTACTCAAGCTCATAATAACTTTTTTGATCTCTTCAATGTTAATGGGTTCACTAAGAACATTTGCATCCAGTTTTGTAACTTTCATGGGAATGAGTCTTTTACATTGATTGAGAGCAGGATTGGTTTGGCTAGGGTCCGAATTAGAAGTGAATAGGTTCTCTTAGTATAGAAAGAATGCTCTCTTGATATCCTCAATGTTAGTAAGATCAATACCGCTACCCCAAATCTTGTCCACCCTCTCCTTAAGCTCCTTTTGTTTAAGCCTGTTGAAGAAAATTTCTAATCCCTTATCACCAAATTGCATCCAGTTGAGTCTAGCTCAGACTTTGGCACCTTAAGCTTTCATGTGCTAGGGGTTCCTAATCTTTTCTTGGCTATGAGCGATTGCTAGGGAAAGATCAGAGTTATGGGGGTCCTGTTGAACAAGAGCCTCATGAGTAAGGAGTTGGCCTGAGAGGTAATTTTCCTCCCTCCTACCATCCTTAGCGAATTTGGTTCCTAAGGTCTGACAAAGGATTCTCCAACATTCCACATCCCTATTCAATTTTTTTACTGAAAACTTATTTTGGGAGTTCCATTTGTTAATTTGTCTAACAATGTAGAGTGCATCTTGAATATCCTTATTGTGTAGAAGCCGAGTATTGAGCATGAAATTGTTATGCCTCCTGGGTTGGTGGGCTAGAAAATAATTAATAGCAACTTGAGCCACAATGGGGTGGTGGTCGAAGAGGGTGTATGGCATTACTTTAACCACACATCCTAAGGAGTCTGGAGTGAAGTTACAAGCATTAGAGTTTTCATAAAACTGATCATCTAGAATAGATCCTCTTAGATCCTTCTTGGGAATTGCACCATGTGTACCAAATGTTGTTATGCTCTTTCTTTCTGCCTGCAAGAGGATCAAAGAGGTGAAGCCTAGATTTCATCCTGTCCCAATATAGTTTTTCTCGACACTTCCATTCCATGTTCAACCCTCCAATTTTTTCCTTTGCATTCTCAATCATGTTAAAGTCTCCTCTGAGAATCCAAGGAATGCCTGGGAGACTCGACAACCACTTCCAAAGTTCAATTTCATATATGTAATCATTAGGGGTGTAGATAGAGCAAATGCCTACTTTACAAACCTTCGTTTCTAGGATCACCCAAGTTTCTCTATTACAAGGGGAGGAACCATTATCACTGATCTTGGAGGACAATTTCCTATTAACCATAATAACTGCACCACCTCTACCTCTATCATGGTTGGTGGTGAAATGAATTGTCTATTTCCAGATGAATCTAGGATTAACATCCAAGAGGAATTTTTAAGCTTTAACTTCTTTCAGGAAAAGGATGTCCATATTTTTGTATTGATAGAGGAATCTCCTAATGATGTGTTTTCTATTAGGGTACTCAAGTCCCCTAATGTTCCATAAGATGAGTTTTAAATCTATGATAAATTCTTCAAGCAATGGTATCCTTGGAAACTATGAACCATTTGGGGAAGTCTTTTTTATTGTTTTTCCTCTTTGGAAGGGGAGAGAGCTTTTTCTTTCCTATTGGTCCTCATTTTTGACTTGGTCACTAGATAGGGATCTATGATCCCTATCAACATCCTCAAACAGAGGGTTAGTTTTAATTCTCTCAAAATGTTCGGAGGTATGTGCCTTGGAAGGACCCAACACCTAATTGCTAACAATGGGATTAGCTTTAATAACTTCTATATTGACAACCTCTCGGTCACAGATGATGGGGTGAGGGTCAGATGCAAGGCTTAGATTTTTAGTAATCCGATAACCCTTATCATAATTAACATTCTGATTAACAATAGCATTATCCTAATTATCAACATTAACAATGGCATTGTTCTGATTATTAGCATTATTAACATTGCCAGCATTAATATCAACACTATTATCAACATTATTATTATTATCTTGTATCAATTTATCTATAAAATTAGTCTTATTTTCAAGATCTCTAAACATAGATTTCACAAACGAAATTTTACCTTCAAGGCCTGCATGCTTGGGGGATTGTTCCATCATTGAATCAATCTTCATGGGATGATTAGGGGTCCTCGGTCTATCCAAAATAAGATGTTGAGTGTTTTTTACCCTCATTCTCCATGATTTGGGGGGGGCGTAGGGTCGACACAATCCTTCTTCATCTAGGCCAAAGATACCTCCAGTGCAGAATGAGGGGGCGGGTCAGCATTGAAGCCCCCTATATCCATATTCACATCAAAGGGCAGGGGGGGAGAAGGGGGTTTGGAGGTTTGGAAATTGCTTTTGCAACTGATTTCATAAGATCCTTGAGTTTATCCAAAATAGGCGTTTGTTGTGCCATTGGTTCAGAGGAGTCATTCTTATTGGATGATTTCTCATAAACATTTTTGGTAGAAGAATTAAGATTTTGCTTGCCAAGAAGAGGGAAATTATTAAGAAAATGTCCTTCGCATCTACAGAGGAAGTAGGCATTCATGCCTCCAAGGATATCGATAGGGAAAAAAAAAGGGTCATCGTCCATCGAAACCTCGATGGATTTGGGAATATCCTTTCTCGAGTCTATTATAATGAGAGCCCAAGCATCAAGATGCGGAACTAGAGAGGTTGAGTGATCAATTCTAATGATTATTCCAACAGGTTCGAGGAGTTACGAGATGAATCTCCATAGTAGGTAGGAGATTCTTGATAATGATCCATCTTGGGCAGGATAGGGTCAGAATCTCATCACTAATCGCTTTAAGAGACCATTTTATGGCCTTAAAAGTGCATTTTCCATCGACCAAAAATGTTTATTGATCAACTATTCCTACAATTTAGAATCTTTAAAAAATATATCAAATAATACCTTTGGAATCATGTGGCAAAAAGAAAAATGTAAACCTAATTTTTTTATCCATATATTTTTTAAGTCATTCATCCATGAATTTGCAAGCCATACAATTAGTAATATCTGTGGCAGCCAAAAAAAATGGCAATATCATTTAATTTTTTATTTTCATTGTTTATGGCATCTAACATAGACGAATTGGGAGTTATAGAGAGGGAATAACCAGAAAGGGTAGGGTTCATAGCTTCTTTTCCATCGAGCCCATCAATACCTGTAGAAGAAACAGAAACCCTAACCTCGAACTTGGTCGCTTCAGGAATGGGATGGTTGTCTAAGTCCAGGAGGGTCGACTTAAAGGATTAAGTGGGAGTCAAGCCTTCAGCCAGAGGGTCTCCACTTGATTTGCTTGACATCAATGACCAAGCGTGTGAGATCTCACATGGAGAGAGAAGCCCCGCATATAAGACAGAAGGGAAGCACAAGAGAACAAAGAAATAAATGTGGGCAATAAATGAGAACGGGGAGGATACTTACCTACATGGAGGAGGTCGTGTGCACTCCTCCATGTTTGAAGATGCGGACCCCTCTCGCACATTTGAATCCAACGAGCCCAGGAAATTGCAGAGCCAAACCTAATCTATCTCCTCAGTAGGATTTTTTTGCAATAAGAGTCAATCAAAGCATTTCTTCTTGCATCTCATTCTATATTTTATTGTGTGGTTGGTTGTCTCCTAATGGGTTCCCGAAGACTCGAGCTTTTGCTCTCCTATTTCTTTTCATACAATGCCTAGGGCTCATGTTTAAATTAAATGAATTGATATATCTCAGCATAATTTATATAGAAAATGGGACCCCAAAAGAATGTAACAATTGGATCCCCAAACATGTAAGAGAAATATATTAATATTAAATTTAATATAAACATGTTAATTAAGGTATAATGTTATTATTAATATTAGTATTATATTAAAATTATTAGGATTACTATATTACTTTTATCATTGTACTCATGATAATATTAATAAATCCCCTCTCATTAATAATTTAATAAGGGTTAAGGTTTGGTTAAGGTTTTAATTTAGTTCCATTTTCTATACACATCAAGATTGATCACAATGATAGTGATTGTAAAAATTCATCGAACATGGGTGTAGATTTTTGAAAGCCAAATAAACTAAACCTTAGAGTAGATAAGCTTGATGATGATGATGATGGTTTTAAGGATTAGGGTTTGATTTAGTTTAGTGTTAGGGTTGAATTTTGGTATAGGATTTGGGTTAGGGTATAATAAGGTTCAATTTTAGGGTTCAATTTGATTTAGGGTTTGGGGTCAATTTTGTATAGGTTTATGTTTGAATTTGGTTTGAGATAGAATTTGGCTTACGTTTAGAGTTAGGGTTCTATTTGGCTTATCTAGTGTTAGATATAGGGTTTTGTTGGTTCCCAAATTAACAGATCATTAAACCCTAAGGATTTAGCCACTTTCCTATCAACAAGTCCAAGGTTGGATTTGGCCAACGAACAAGATTCAGTCACTAAGACTGCAATCTTCTACACTTATGTCTCTGCAAAACAAGGGGCGGGTAAACCTTAACAGTGTCTAATATCTCAATGAAAATATACCAAGGAAAGGAAATAAATCTTCAACTTTGGCTTCAACTCAGTTTATACCTTACGTGCTTGCATTGAGACTGGTTATCTAAGCTAAAACTACTCCTATTGTAGAAAATATAAAAGGTGAAATAAGAATGATTCTAAAAGCTTAAATTTGATCAATGCATGCCTAGGGTAAATAGAGTCCGGCCTACAGAATATCAACATTCAAAATGAAACACATTTAACGCCCATTTGAACATACTATAACTTGCATAATTTGTTCTAAAAATTATAACAAAATGCCTAATACTTTCCAATCAAACACATATTGTAGTAGTTTGAAAATATAATTTAACTCTTTCTTTGAAAGAGACCCACATTCAACTACACTTTCCTACTAGAGAAATAAAAACTCATACATCATTGACATTAAAGTTCATACAACACATGGACAGAAAGAATAAGGCAACTAGAAAATGATCTTCATTTCATTGATCATCAAAATATCAGTTTACATTTCAAGTAGACATGTGTAGTAAGGAAATGTTCACCCTTTTCTATATTAATTTTAGCCTATTAGATGATATTTCACATAATTTTTAGAATTAAAACCCCGTCACAATGGCCTTGAATTCTCATTTATAACACTAAGGGAGAAAACAAGCTTCAGGTTGATTGTGACATCTGTTAAAACCCTAACTACTATATTTAAAAAAAAAGCCTACCAAGCAACTCAAAATATATCTTTGCATGTAAATCTTCAAGGTCCATTACTGTATCCATCTACCAAGATGTTAAGTGGAGTCTAGAGTTGCACCTTTGATGAAATCTGTCATATGATATGTCCTACACTTGCACTGTTCGCCTTAATGATTGAAGTTGGATCTAATACATCTTGGTTGTTAAGAAGTAGTTGGGCATTTATACTAGCTTGCCAAAAATACCAACCTACACAGGAGAATCAAAAAGGAGAATACCAAAAAGAGATATCAATCTCACCTACTCCTCTTCTTCAGGCACATCTTCCTCGAGAGAGCAATATTTTTTATACCAGATATCTACATCATCTTTTGACCATGCAAAAGTTCTCAAATTTATTCATTGCCTCTCTAACTCTTGGAGAGGGCATAGTTACAGTCTCCAATGTAAGTTTATGATAGATAAAATCAACATCAAAGATTTTGTGAATAATCATATGATAGGTGTTAGGATAATTGGTGAACAACTGAGAGAGGGGGTGAATCAGTTGTTAACAGATTATGTGAATTAAAGCACTTAAAACCTTATACCGGTATAATTGATTAAGCATTAAAGCATAAATGCAAACCAGAGAATCAATACCATGCAACCATAACACATAACACCATGATTTGTATGTGAAAAACCTCAATGAGGAAAAACCACGGTGGGAAACCCTACCCACAGTCAGACGATACTTCTCCGGCAAGTATATGATTACAATAGGGGTTTGCACATGCAGGAAGGCACACTGCCTAGAGTGCACTACTCATCAAAATGGAGTCTCACTGACTACAGAGATGTCAACCACCTCAAGATGTTTGGACTACAATCTAGGAAGAAGAACTGTCGGTGATAGCATCAAACATGCTAGATTACATGCTAGATTAAGCTCAATACCGGAGGTCTAAAACCTCTAACATAAACCCAACTCGATCAACTATGATCGACCAAATCCTCTGCACAAATCATTATTATATTATTCACTCCTTACCATCATACATGATCTACAATGAGATCTTACATACATTTATACCAACCTGGGACCTAACCAAATAGGTTGGCCACACAAAAGATAATACAATAGATCCATTACATAATCCTGAAATAAAATCATAACACATGTAAACCTAAGGCCAAACAAACATCATCCAATCAATGAAACATCTCGAACGCGCATCGGAGGATCCACCAACACGTTTCATGCAAACCGGTCCATAACCTAGATAGCACCAAACCTAAATTAGATCCACACATGCCAAAGCAATGACACCAATCAGTCGAGGCATGAACACGGTCACTATCAGCATCCTAAATCCCTTCTAGAAGTTGCACCAACACCACTTATGCATTACATCAAAGATCTTCAATAAAGCTCTATCAATGAAACGCTTACCAAACCAATAAAGAAATCTTACTAGAACATAAGATAGCATTTGATCATCAAGTCAATACCAACTGACTGAAACATACTTCAGAAGCATATGAACCATACATACAAACATATTCCACCAACCAGATCATACCGGTGGCAATCAACTGATTATCATCCAATCCAATCCACCTACCAGAAGTTGGTAAACAACCATAACAGAAAGTGTTGACATCAATGACAAAACATCAGTGCAACACATAATCAATTATATCATATGGCCAACAATAGGAATTATCCTAGTTGGGCTCATTGGCTAATACATCCAAAACCTTATCAAATGTAGCTATAAAATCCTCTCTCCACCTAGCAAGATCTTTCATATGCCCTTCATCTGTCAAAATCAGGGGAATGTCCCACTTTTGTAGGCCTCTGAATGATCTAATCTTCTCTATCAAAGCCTTATTTTCTTCTTCCACATAAGGGAGTTCTTTAATCAATAAATTGAAGTTCTTCCACATGGTCCCCACAATTTGGCATTCCTTTCGGTCATTTTTGATTTCTAGAAGCATTTCTTTTAATTGTTGACCCTTATGAAACCAATAATTTCTTATAATTGGTTGAAAAAATGAAAGAATATCATCAATGTGATCACATAAATGTGATACCAAAGAATAAGAGGTGTGGACCTCATCTAAGCAGGCTAGGACCCTATTTCAAATATGCAAAATTGTTGATTTTCTTATGTCCAAGTATTTCTTTTCAACCTCTTCTCTTGCCTTTTGTAATTCTTCTTTCATTTTCTCCACCTCTTCGAGCTTGAGAACCACTACAAATGTTCAGTAATGCTAAAGCAACTCATTGTTTGACTTTGCATTCTCAATGAAGAGCATTCTATGATCAAAACTTAGAGCCACATGTAAATATTTGAGATTCTCATGTTTTTTTTCTTACTCTTCAACGACCAGCTTGGAAAAATGAGTAGCATGCAAGGACACAGTGGCTGCTTCTGATGCATTTGTATCGACAAGAGTTCTTATTACAGCATCACTTGTCTTATGCTCCATCCCTCTCAAAACTATAGGCTTGTCTATACTAGGAGCTTTAGACCATAGAGAAAAGGTAGTTATGCTTGGGTTAACTCCAGACCCATGCTCACCAAATTCTTGTGCATATATGGGGTCTTCCTGCCTCATCACTTGATCAAGGACAAAAATATTCTCGAGGTCTCATCCTGGTACCAAGAGAATGCCACTCTTCTTAACTAATTCTCTTTCTTCCTTGAGAGTGCATTTAATGCTATTCTTATCAAAAAAATTGATTTCTTCTTCAGATAAGTCTTTGAGCTTCTCCCTTAACCAAAAACATTTAAATTCATCAAAATTTACAAAATTGTCATCAGACAGGAAAATTTTAGAGGCAAATACCCTCTCATATGTGACTTTATCTTCAGGGATGACACTTTGGATGATTGCCCTATCTAAATCAATTAATATCTCTACAACTTCATCTTCTTTCAAGGCATCATGAGGAGGGGAAGGTGATGGCAAACTAGTGTCAATTTCTTCTATTGTAATGTCAACAAAGTCAGAGATCTTTTCTTTCCCTTTGTCTACCTTCCTTATTTCTTTGGGGGTTGGCTACTTTGCTCCTTGAGGTCCTTGTTGGGATGTACCTTGTGAAGACTCACCCTTCAAAAATTCTTTCCCTTTATACTTTACTGAGGGGTCGTATGGGGGCCTCTCTTCCTCTACCTTGCCAAGTTGCTCGACCTATCTCCAAGCCAACTCATTTTCAATTAATTCATCAAAACTTCTAACTTTGCAAGACATCCTATAAAATTCATTATGGATGTTAGAACAAAACCCCTAGAACTCAGGGTCCTCTTCCTTCCTCTCTCTTTCCAATTTATTCAAATAATTCCACTTCCTCCTCCTTTGCAAGGCCTTAAAGGGGTATGCATTTCTAATCAAATATTCCCTCTCATCAAAATGGTGATTAAAACCCCTTATCCTCAATTTACTTGTTCTAATCTCATTTATATAGCCTTCGGGGTCATAGTGCCTTGCTCGACCCACCTTGAGTCTATAATTATTAACAAAGAATTCCTCCACTTTATCAAGGGTATCACACCCTACACTGAATTCATTATATTTTATCATTTGGGGGAGATGTTGCCCCTTCTTCTTTGTTCTTATTTGTTCCTTCTCTGACCATAGCATTTTCCAAATGAATTCAATGAATTCCAATCTTGGTGTGATTGTAATGGGAAGCATATGCGGAGCTTGCTTTCATCCATAGACCCTTATTAATGTAAAATTGGACTAAAAGAAGAAATCCCTAAAATTATGGGTGAAGGGACCCTCAGGATACTCTACATTCTCAGCTCTAGCACTCCTAATCCTTAAAACCTGTATCATGCCCTTTGGAAGTCTAGTTAGCTTGACTCTCGTCATCATCAAAATTCTCATGACAAAGCAATCAAAGAATGCACAGTAATCTGAATATTTGGACCCCTTGTCCCATGTTTGGGTCCATCTTTGCACCGGCCAACTCCTATGTGTGTTTGGCTCAAAAAGGTTAACCTTCAAGAACTCCTCCCATTCAATCCTATTTTGATAAAGAATTAAGTGGTACAATAATGAATAATTATTGAATTTTAAACCTTCCTTAAGGTTCCTTGCATTGATTAAACCTTCATGTAACTTTTCTTGAATAATAATCATACAATTCATTTGTATCTGCATGCTATATTTTTTATTGCCATCATCATAAAATCAATTGGCATTACTGTTAGTCCACGGTCTTCTCCCAAAATCTGCTAGAGAGCATAGTAGGTTTTTGTGAAATAATCTTCAAAAAGGGTTAGGTCAAGGGGCTCCACCTCTAAGTTCACAAGGTAACTCTTTCCATCTTTGTACATTTTTTTCAAAAAATAAGGCAAGACCTTCTACCTACAAAATTCCCTCTTGCAATAGTACTCCTTTTTTAGCCTCTTACTATTTATTCTTTTAAGAACACTTTTATCTAAATTGAAACATTCTACATAGTATCCTTAGATATATCAACTAATACATGGTCACCTACCCTCTTAACTGTCATGCTCTAATGATGATAGTTCTTGGCCAATTCCCTAATCAACATTGGCTCCACAAATACATTAGGGACCACCAGTTTCCCTAGATTTATCCTCCATGGGTTAGAAACTGGGATGGACTTATCTTTGCTTCCATAGAAATAATAAAATGTATCCCATCCCTTGTCATTGGTATGGACATTTCTGCATCTAGATTCGTGATCATTAAATGCAGCCTTCTTGCATGGTTGACCCATGGAACAATTCAAGGAAGTCCTGGTGGAGACTCCTTCCTTCCCTCTTCTTTCTCTGCTCCACCTCTTCAATTTTCTCCTCTACCTCCTCTACAATTTCCTAAATAGTCCTTGAGGGAGCTAATAGAATAGAGGCTTCTACAAATTTCTCAAGTTGAGCAGGAGCTTGTTTTCCTTCTGCAAGAGTTTGTTTAGTCTTCTTAGAAGCCCAGGGTGGGGCTTTCTTTGTGGGAGATTTCTTCTTTTTGGGCTCTAAGGCCTCTCCTTGTGGGTTTTTCTCTTAAGTGGGTGGATTTTGGGTAGATGAGGCCTTTATAGATAGTTCTTGAACATAAGGCTTTGTAGCTGGCTTTTTCCTCTTTTGATTTTGTTTCCTATTTTTTGGAGGAGGGCTAGAGTCATCTGATAATTCTTCTTCAATTGAAATCACAATTGTCTTGGTTACCCTCTTCCTCTTTGGTTTAAGAGGATTCTCCTTAGGTAGAGCACTTGGTTCAGCTTTAGAGACAACACTAGTAGCAACAAGACAAGTAAGGCTGCCAACAAGCACATTAGCAATCACATTTGAAATCCTTAGGCAGAGTGCTTCCAAAGGAGGATGCCATTCTTTCAATGCATTGAAGTGTAAAAAAACACAATTAAAATAAACAAAATCCCCTCACAACTAGGGAAATTAACACAATTTTTATCCTAAAAACCCTCCCGAACAACAAGACACAACTTACAGAATGGAAATATATGGTTTTTCTAGTTACTTGTTGCTTTTAGGGCATAATTTGGTCACTCTGGATGCACTGGTTCGCTCTTTAATCACCTTGAAATCACGTTGGTTTCTCTTTGAATATTGTGTGCTTGCAAATGTCTTTGAATTTCTCTTTTATGGTGCATACATCATTCACCATTAATTCCTATGTGCATGGTGTCCTGGGTTGGTAGCTCCAAAGTTTGAATTTGACCATTGATTGCATGAACAAATGGTTGAGATCACCCCTTGATTGTCCTTTGAGTGCTGACATAACGGATAATAAATCATCTCCGACCACCTTTGAAAACTCTAAAATTTCAAAGCTTCAATATCTCTTCAAGTTTCTCTCTCGTAGGATAGCGAGGAGAATTACATTCCTTCTTCTTCATTACCCTGTGTCATACTTCTGAACTGGATGGCTCTCGCACGGGGAAAATCCTTCTTATCATTCAGGCTTACATCTCGTTGTCCCACGATGTGCCTGTTTTCTCCTTCAAAAGGTTCCATTGTCCTTTGTTCTTCATACCATACTCCATTTCTGCGAGATAGCAGGGAAAACAATCCCATTCTATCCCATTTACCCCACATCACACCTCACAGGCTTCATTTGCCCTTGCGGGGTAGCCTTTGTCTACCCTTCATGTGTTCCCATTGTCTCATGAGCTGCTTTGTTCAACTTGATTTACTTTTCTTTTATCTCCTTGTCTTCATCATTGCGGGATGGCAAGGAGTACTAAACTCCTTAGCTATTTATTTCCCGCACCGCATCTCTTATTCACATATGGACCCTATGGGATATGGACCTCCTTTGGTTTCCTTTGTTCCCACTATCTCGCATAGGTATTCTTCTACTCTTGTCTACAAAGGAATCCCGACTGTTGACCCTCCTATCATTGTGGGATAGCGGGGAAAATGAACTAAACCAACACGCCCTTCCCCATGTCATCTCTTTTCTTCATCCTTGATCCTCGTGGGGTATAGACTTTCATCAATCACCACTGTTCCCACCAGCTCACATGGGTATCACACTCTAATGAAGAACCTTGTTGTTGTTGCGGGATGGTGGGAAGAACGCACTCAGTCAACCTTCCTCTCCTGCATCACCCCTTGTTGACTCATTTCAATCATGCAGGATAGGAAGACTACTAAAACCTCACTCTTCTTGCTACCCCGCATCGGCACCTGTGTTCTTCCTCCTTTACTCCTAACAAAGAATCGTTGATGGTCCCGTGGGATGGCGGGGGCCACCCAATTTCTTTTAATATTTAGCTCGTAGTGTTAGGTCTCGGGAAGGACAACTGAGAGGGGGGGGGTGAATCGGTTGTGAACCAGTTATCAATAAATTGTAATCCAAATGCAAATTATTCCAACTTAAACTTAATGTCGGTAAACCAAACTTAAGTGCTAGTAAAACAGATTAACAGTTATAGTAGTACCGGTTTAACTTAATGCATAAAACAGAAAGAGAAACAACATCCACAACACATGACACAGAGATTTTGACATGGAAACCTGGTAAGGGAAAAACCACGGTGGGAAACCTTACCCACAATCAGATGATACTACTACAGATAGTAAGTGTATACAAATGGGGTCTGCACATGCAGAAAGGCCAACCGCCTAGAGCTCACTGCTCAATCACAAAATAGGAGTCACATTGACTACACAATTGGATAGTTAAATCCAATGATAATTTACTGCTCAAAATAGCATCTCCAATGCTGGATTCAATGCCGGTTAAGCTCTGAACATGAGTGCCAAAACACCTTCATAACCTTCCTTCAACCTTCAAATAATGTCTGTGTGATTCACACAAGGATTTGCTTATTTTCGCTCTTCAATATTTGAACACACTCATACCATGATCCTATATCCCGATCTTCAATAAGATCTTACAATCATTTATACAAAACCTAAGACCAAATGTATAGGTTGGATCACTAAAGATATTATAATTAAATCAATTACAAATAAGTCTTGATGTGATACAACATGTTGGCTCAATACATTTACCACAACATCCAATCAATAAACAATCTCCACAATGTGTCGTGCTGATCTGGAATAGATAACATGTACTAGTTCATAACCTAGACCTATTTGCCAAGTAAAGGCAAATCTGTCAACCCAATTAGACCAATAAGAAAACACCAAATCCAAACTTCCAATCCATGTCTTCAACATAACCAAATGATCTCCAGATGATAACAAGTCATCATCACTCTCGGTGAACAATATAACCTGTTGGTGAACACATACTGGTGACTGTGCATAAGCCACTAACCATACCAGTGAACATAATGTAGACCTCCAAGAAGACAAGTGTTGACATCAATGAAAAAACCAATGCAACACATGATGAAGTCATCCATATATTATTTTCTTTTCAAACCTGTGCGGGAAAAGGATGACTTCATCCTTTCCTATGATCATGTGAGATAGTGGGGACACTTGTTCCTCACTCATATGCTTACCCTGTAGCGTCAACAAACTCAATCTGTGAGCTATGTTGTGGGCAAATATTTCAACACCATTTCTCAGTTCCTGTTGTCCTGTATGGTGACTCGGTCATCCTTATAACTGCATCAGGATGACACCATGCAAGGTAAATATTTGCACCTCTTCCAACTAATTTATTAGCCCACATGCGCAATTTTTCAAACATGAAGATCATGCAAGGGAAATTCTCTTGTTAGCAGTAACATTTCACATTGTCCCACACGGCCTGAGACCATGACCTATAACTGTCGCAAGGTAGAATTCTTTATCACCATAATGTAGATCCCGCTATCATGCATGGCTAGAGATATGAGGGTTGACACTTAAGTGAATTTTTTGAGCACGTGGAGACCTATGAAGGGTAAAAGGGGTCGTGGCCTAGGGATATACTAGGACATTTTGAACATTGAAACCTAGGCACGGGGGGTAAAATATGAAGCTATAAGACAAGTTGATTAAAGTGACCGAACTAATAAGGAAGCCTAACAAACAGGGCCAGTTAACTTATGACCAAGAACCCTCCAAGCGACAACTTAAAAAATTAACTATAGCTATCAATAGTCAACTACAAAATATAATAGAGCTCGAGATTGCAAAGGTAACATTAGCAGAATTTTAAAACATTTCAAAAATCCTAAAACCCCAAGCCCTTGAAGGACAAAAAAGGCATCTTTAGAAGCAAAAATTTGAAACTTTTAACAAGTTCAATTCGGTATAGGGTTAAGGTTAAAATTTGTTGAGTTAGGGTTCAATTTGATTTCATTAGTGTTAGGGTTAGAGTTAGAGTTAACATTGAATTTGGTTTAGTGTTGGATTTATTGATTGATTCGATATAAGATTAGGGATTGTGTTCATTTTAGTTTAATATTCAATTAGGTTTAAGTCTAGGTTTAGGGTTCAATTTAGTTTATTGATCAAGTTAAGGTTCAGTTTTCTTAAAGCTTTTGGCTGAATTTGGTATATGGTTGGGATTGAATTTGGTATAGGGTTAGGATTGAATTTTGTATATTATTAGTGTTTAATTTGATTTAGGTTTGACTTAGATTTGTAGTGAACATTCAATTTGGTTTAGTACTAGGGTTGACTATCATGATATATTTTGGTTTAGGTTTAGGTTTAGGGTAGATTGGATTTGGTATAGGGTAAGGGGTCGATTCAATTTAGTTTAGATACCATAATTGGTCTAGTATAGTTTTAGTTAAATAAAATAACTTCATATTATACATATTAAAAAACCTTGATTAGTATAGTTATATGAAATACATGATTAATATCTATGAGCATCCTTCAAATGGATGTGTTTAATATATTTATAGTAATTTTATCATATTTTATGTACTAATTTCATCTTTTATTAACGTGATGAGATACCAAAATGTATTTGTATTTATGATAAAATGCATTTTTCCTCATCTTTATCATAGTGAGATGTGGTTTTGGTAGATTGTGTATTACTTACATTGTTGGCTAAATACATGGCCTACATGTTGTAGTTAATGATAAGCATATGTTTTTACACTTTACTTCATATTATAAAAAAAAATTATGATTGGTAGCCATTTTCATTAATAAAATATTAAAAATTTGATAAATTAATGTGGTTTATATTTATTATAATTTTTTTAATTTTATATCCTCTTATTAAAGTAGAATGTTTCTTTATTAAAATATATTTTTTTATTGTAATAAAATATTTTCTTATTGGAATAGAATATTTTTTATTAAAATAGAATTTTTTTATTGTAATAGAATATCTTATATTAAAATAGAATGTTTTATTTTATTTTATTTTATTTTATAGTTAATATTCAATTTGGTTTACTGTTATTGTTATAGATATACTTGAGGCATGATAGATATAGAACCTTGCCTAAGGCATTGTTCATAGATAGAAACATCTCTTTAAAAGTATGTTTATGTTCATTGAAGTTAATAGCTCTTTTAAAATAGAAAGTTGAATTTTTAATTGTTGTTTTAAATGTTTCCTTCAAAACAAAAAATGGCATTTTGATTCAAAATAGAAATTGATATTTATAAGCACACAGCCAAAAATTCCTAAATCAATAATGATAAAAGAAAATTCTATTATAATATTAAAAATTGAATAAATTAATGTTGTTTATATTTATTGTAATATTTAAATTTATACTGTAATTTTAAAACAGAATATTAAAAAAATAATAATTGTAATAGAATTTTTTTATTGGAATAGATTTATTTTATTAAACTAGAAAGTTTTTTATTGTAATTAAAAGCTTAAAGTTTCAATTTTTATTTTGAAGAAATGTTTAAAGTTGTATTTAAAAATGTAACTTTCTATTTCCAAAAATCTATTTCCTTCAATGAACATAAACATGCTTTAAAATAGATTTTTTTATCAATGAATGGCGCCTTAGAAGCAAGTTTCTATATCTATCATTCCTCAAGTATATTAATGGATATGGATAAAAAAATAAAAGTTTATTTTGAGAATGGATATGGTGACCTCGTGACTACTCTAATATTAAAAAAAAGACTTCTTTTTGTGGCATTTGGGTGCTTAAACCATGTTTAAAAGAAATAAAAATAAAATATTTACTACCATTTTCAAATAAAATATCAATATGAACTTATTTTATTAAATAAAACTATAGTAAACCAATTATGATATTTATACACATCGAATTAAACCCTAACTATATGCCAAATCCAATCTACCCTAAACCTAAACCTAACCCAAATCTATTGACATAGTCAACTCTGATACTAAACAAAATTGAATGTTAACTATAAACCTAATTCAAACCTAAATCAAATTGAACACTAACCCTATACCAAATTCAATTCTAATCCTATACCAAATTCAATGTCAACCCTATACCAAATCCAACTAAAAACTTTAATAAAATTGAACCTTAACCTAAACAATTGTTGAGACATGGACTAGCTAGGACTCGAACCTAAGACCTTCCATATGTTGCTGGAGTGCTCTACCACTGAGCTACTACCCCTCTTGGACCAATCCATTGTCGGTCTAGGTGTGGCTTATTTCCAACACCAACACCCCTCTTAAGCCATACCTCTCATGTGCTTGGGGCTCCTAGCCTGGACCTGGCTCATATACCATGTTGAGACATGGACCAGCTAGGACTCGAACCTAGGACCTTCCATACGCTACTGGAGTGCTCTACACTGAGCTACTAGCCCCTCTTGGACCAGTCCATCGTCGGTCCAGGTGTGGCTTATTCCGAACACTAACAACAATAAAACAAACTAAACCCTAATTGTAAACTTAAACCTAATTGAATATTAAACCAAAATGAACCCTATCCCTAACCAACACTAAACCAAATTAAACATCAACCCTAACCCTAACCCTACATCTAATCAAAAGAAACTAAACCCTAACATAACTAAATTTGAACCTTAACCCTGTACCAAATTGAAGCCTAACCCTAACACTAAACCATTTAAGTAAACCTTAACACTACCCTAAACCAGATTCAAACTTAATACAATACCAAATTGACCCCCAATCCTCAATCAAATCGAATCCTAAACCTAAACCTTATTATACTCTAACCCAAATTCTATAAAAAAAATTCAACCCTAACTCCAAACCTAACACTAAACTAAATCAAACCCTAAACCTTAAAACCGTCATCATTAAGCTTACCTACTCTAAGGTTTAGAGTATTTGGCTTTCCAAAAATTACTCCCATGTTCAATGAATTTGTACATCCACTATCATTGTGATCTATATTGATGTGTATAGAAAATGAAACTAAATTCAACCCTAAACCAAACCCTAGAACTTATTAAATTATTAATGAGAGGGAACTTAGTAGTATTGCCATGAGTATAACTAATATACCTATATTTAAAGACATATAGGTAAAGTACACTGAAATATATCATATTTATTCATTAAATTAGTTTTAAAATAATTATATAATTGTGTGGGGGAAAAAGCGAGACTAGGTTAACATGCCCTAATCCTACCTCTTGACACACATTACGGAATACGAAAGAGCCTAGAGATATCGCACAATTGGCTACTTCTTTTGGTGAAAGAGAGAGCCACAGGATATCTATTAGGATTTTTATTCCCTTGTTGAAATTGTAAGATTAAGTAATGCAAGTTCAAACCCTAATCCCAAAATGCAAGTATGAACCAATAACAAGATTGCAGAATTGAGATTAAACAATGAATAGCTGTAAATGTAAGGATAAAATAAGAATGCAGATATGTACCCAGAGTCAAAATCAGACTGAAAATGTTCGGGACGGGGGCGCGGGCGCCACTGTCCAGAAAACTGCACCGGAAACCACTGTTCTGCACTCTGAAACACTGTCTGAAAACTGTCTGCAAACTGTCTGTCCGGAGGACCAGGGCGCCCAGCGCCTCTGTCCCAGGGACCAGGGTGCCCAGCGCCCCTGTCTTGGCAGGACCAAGGCGCCCAGCGCCCCTGTCCCAGTCTTCTGCTCTGCAACTTCACACAGAGTGTTGTCTCGACCTTCTCTCTCCGGATCTGTATCCCGCGGCGTCGTCCGAATCCTGAAACCTGCAATAATATTTGAAAAGGGGGAGGGGCGGCTATATAGGGTTTTGCCTTAGTCAAACCCCCGCTTCGGTGATTTCCACCTCCATGAATAGCCAAGTTGTTTTGTAAAATGTATTGTGTGTGCAGACCTAGTGTGTGTGCAAGGTCCAAAAATGCAAGAAAGCAAACTAGAGCAACCTAGAAAGTAAACCCTAATTGCTTGTAAATGATAGTGTAAATGCTCTAAATCAAGATGCAATGTGATCTAAAGCATGAATAAATGATGTATCAAAGCTTATGCAAAGACATGAAAACAATACGAAATCATACCCAACCCTCAAGGGAGGAGTACAAGCCAATCTTCAGTTGGTAATCTCCTATTGTTCTTCAATGTCTTCCAAGCCCTAAGTGGATGAATGAATTTGATAGATGCTTGATAGAGTGATGTTGAATGTTGTTGAAGTCCTCAAAGATCTGCTCTTTCGCTGCATATGAAGTTCCTGGAAACAAAAATCCCATCCCTTCAAATGAGGAAAGAGAGCTTTTATGTATGAAACCCTAGATCGTAAATTCGTATTTTGGCCGACCTAGAGATTGAATATCCCACCAATTTCTTGGGGTTAAGCTTTATTTTATGATTGGATCGCGCTCCTAAAATTTCAGGAAAAATGTCCGGGACCATGTGCACCGGGCGCCACGGTCCCGACAACTTTTCACCAAATTTTCAGGGCCATCGGATATGATGATTTTAGAGAGAATCCCAAAGTTACAGGTGATTTCGAGATGTTTTGACCCTGAAACCAAGCCCCCAAGTTCGAAATAGGATTTAATTAGGGTTTTTGATTAAGTGATGTATTAGAGGAATAAAATGCGAAGGGCGCGCTTTAGTGAAAGGGCCCAACTTTGTGATGTAGAGAATGATGAAATAGGACCTTAGACCTAATTAATTTGATTAATTAAGTGCTTAAGGAGAAATGCAATGCAGAATGCAAAATGCACTAAGGCGGGTGCTAAACTAGGTGTGAAATTTTACCACCCTAGCGAGTGCATACAATTTACGACGCTACATTTAGCCCCCACTTTAGCGGTCATATGAGTACTACGTGCATATGCAAGCTAAAGTATAGAAAAGTAAACATCATTTGAAAAAGGATATATCCATAAGTTGTCGGAAGAAGCCCCCAGCGGTATCTGCAGTACACAGTTAGGAACCGCACCCTACAAAACAAACGTTAGATCACAAAATCACCTAATGCTTACTAGGGAAAGTGATGAAATCTGTGAGTAGCTATATGCCCCCCCTTGTTTCGACTTGCTTATTAGGGAGGTGAAACAGGGTAGCATGTTTACTTGCGACAAATTGTGTAAGAGAGTGTTGATGAGGGGTGTTCGCTAAATAGGCTTCATCAGAGCACTTTTTGGAACATCCCGAGAGTAGGAGAAGGAAAATACGATTCCAACACAACAAACGGCTCGAAAATCGCATCTCCCAAACTCAAGTTATGATAAAATGAATGATAGAGGGAAATTAGGGTTTCAAAAAGTAAGAATAAACAAACAAGAGTATATACTTCGAAAGTGACACTTGTATTCATCACTTTGTGGATTTCAAGATACTATCCAGTGCAGTGGAGCCCACATAGCCATCATCATGCCTTCACGATGACCGGAGCGTCCCACGAGGGTTGAGATCCTGCGCCAGGCCGTGATTGATGACGAGCCACTGGACGAGGTGAGTTGACATAACGTTTGACTTTTGATTTTTCATATGTTTGACTTTTCTGTGATCGTATGCGGCCCTGAAGGCTGAACGGGGCCCACCCAGGGCGCCATGGTCCCTGTGGGGCGCCCTGGTCCCCCCAGGGCGCCATGGTCCCTTCAGGGCGCCATGGTCCCTTCAGGGCGCCATGGTCCCCTCAGGGCGCCATGGTCCCTGACAGGGCACCATGGTCCCTGACAGGACACTATGGTCCCCAATCAGGGCTTGGCGAGAGGTTTCAAGACTAGCACACGATGTTCAACAGTTTGCATTAGCGATTTTGATGATCGAGTACTGATTATGGTTATGTTTTTGTGTTGCAGGGCCTTCCGTACATGAGAGAGCATACAGCGGGACATATTCTTTGCAGTTTGCGAGATCAGATTCCGCGGCTTACTCAGTCAAAGAGAGACACACTGTCAATAGTGGGATTGTGGTATGTGATCCTCATGCCGGCCATTCGGTTCCATCCTGCGATGCTGATGGCATTGATGGAGCGATGGGATCCTGACACATGCACTTTTCACCTTCCAGTAGGAGAGCTGACGGTCACACTCGAGGATGTGTACCGTATACTTTACCTTCCTATCAGAGGAGCGACAGTTACATACGTGACCGATCGGTCAGTGGAGGATCATCAAAGAGAGCAGTTGTATTGCATAGGGAGAGTCATGCTGAGCAAGACGAGAGGTCGCATCATGGTCAGCTGGCTCTTACATCCTACAAGGGAGGTACCCCTTCTGAGACGCCTTATGATAGCCATCATAGCACTAGCCATCTGCCCTAATGGGCGAGGTACGCACATGCATGGGGGTCTCACATGGTGTATCAGAGCGATGGAGAGACATAGGAGAGTGTATGCTTGGGGTTGGAGTATGCTTGCACATCTCTATCACGACCTTGAGGAGTATGTATTTGGACAGGGTTGCAGTTTGATGACATGCACACTTCTGCAGGTGTGGATTTTAGAGCACTTCACATGCACCAGGCCCGTCGGCTTTCCACTGAGTACAACGAGCGAGCTACCTAGGGTGTTCGCTTATCCACTTACCAGCGAGTGGAGATTTGGAGATTTGTTATATTGGAGAGTGATTTTTGACAGAGTGACAGCCGAGGTGACAGTGTGGAGACCTTACCTACGGATGCACAGATGGGATGGGATGGAGAGATAGTTAGCATGTCTACAAAGGAACCGCCTACTGCGAGGACGATATGCACACATCATAGTCCCTTTCTACTTTGACCGAGTACGGAGGCAGTTCGGACTAGAGCAGTGTGTTCCAGCCGATGTGCCCATCTATACTCGACACTCACGGGTCCTTCCCAGACCTGGAGCAGTAGCGAGACTGATGGTAGATGATATTGAGATGACAGACTTAGAGGGATCTGATCAGGATGTAGTCACCGACTATTCTGCAGAGCCTGGAGCACAGCGTAGATATGTTTCATGGTTCATGAGATCATATCCAGGTCCTATCTTTCCACCAGATCATCCGACAGGCTATCCAGGCCCATGGAGACATGGAGACTGAGATGAGGACGAGGGATCTAGGTCAGAGGAGCCAGAGGAGGGAGAGGGTCATGAGGAGGCAGGAGATCTTGATCCACCTACAGGCGATTAGCCCAGTGACGAGGAGGAGGAGGATGAGGATGCAGATAGAGAGGAGGATGAGGAGGATGCAAGTGATGATGCGAGTGAGGACGAGGATGAGGATGACGAGGAGGAGGATAGAGATGATGAGGAGGAGTCAGATGCATCTCCCCACCATTCAGGAGATGATACCATAGCTCTGGATCCACCTCTTATTCCCCAACAGGGGGAACAGGAGGCGATACGGAGACCTATCACCAGTACCATCCAGCCTACACCCATCGTGGATAGAGTATGCGAGCGAGGGGAGCCTAGCAGTGCCCAGGCACAGATACTACCATATCATGATCCCTACTAGCGCGAGGGAGATCCAGGTATAGTAGGTTTATATATTGATTGATTAATGTTTTGATGATATAGAATGGTACTAACAAAAATCTATTCTACTGCCATAGCTAATGTGTAGGAATGGCGTTCCTTGATTCAGCAAACAATGACAGACATTTCCATGATAGCACAGATCCCCAGTTCCTCACAGATTGCCTATAGGCCTCAGGGGAACGCGGGTTAGCATGAGGATTTGTTTTTCCCATTCCGAGTACAGGTAGATATATGGAGGGAGAGAGAGAGAGTCCTATCAGAGGACCTCCAGCAGGCGCGGCAGAGAGAGAGAGTCCTATTAGAGAACCTCCAGCAGGCGCGGCGAGATCTAGCAGCGGCTTAGACCGAGGCTACCACCTATCATGCGATCCTTATGGATAGGGATCGTAGGAGTTCCTCTCGGAGTCACTCACGATCTGTATCGCGCTACACACCCATGGGTCCACCTTCACGGCCAGACCAGGAGGGAGCATCCAGTCGACACTCTCCAGCCACTAGCCCTAGGGATAGGAGATGATTTTATGATGTAAAAGAGAGGTCACATTTTGGATATACAGTGACCTATTTTGTATACGATCCACACATATATATGTATATATACATGCTTCTCTTTTGTCTCAAATGTGTTATCTTTAATGCCTAAAACAATGTATATTTTGTTTTGATTAAATCTAATACATTTGGTAAATGTACATGTATGTTCAGAATTTAATTTCCATGTGGTTGATTTCTCAATGCTCCATGATTAAATTGATACATGTGTGACTTAATTAAAATGTTTAATCAAGTACTACATTGATGATAAGGAAAAAATATGCATTAAGTCTAAGAATCATATAACTAATGTGATTTAATTCTGAATTTAAACACAACATGATACGATTCTACTTAACACATAAAGACATTGTATAATATGCTAGCATAATAGGAATGTAAATCTTTTACAATTTACATAAATGAATTCAAGACAAACTATAAAGTAAGAAGACATGCTTGTCAGGAACGAAGCAATATAGATTAAACGACATAACATTTAATTCTATTTTGCTTTAATTAAGAAATACTAACATATTATCCAATGTTGAAGAATTGAAAAAGGAAGATAGATGAAGAATGAAGAATTAAGCATAATATCTACGCAAGTGCATAGCATTAATAGGTTCTTTAAGAGGCATACCGTCTACATCCGCTATTTTGTAAGCACCTGATCCATAATCTTCAATAACGATATATGGTCCAAGCCAATTAGGACTAAATTTTCCCTTTTCGGCAGGCAAGGCATTCACATTGCGCTGATTCTCATAAAGGACTAAGTCACCTACTGAGAAGGAATGTTGAATAACCTTGTCATTATAGCTTCGTTGTAGAGTTTTGTGATACGCTTGAATATGCTCAAGAGTGTTTATGCGCTGTTCATCAAGCATCTCAAGCTGTTGAAGTCATTGTTCTCTATAAGAGTCATCATCTACTATACCTTTGAGAGAAACCCTAAGTGATGGAATCTCTAATTCTAAGGGCATAATAGCATCAGCACCATAAACAAGATTATAAGGAGTAGTTCCGGTAGCAATTCGTACACTCGTTCGGTAAGCCCAAAGAGCATAGATTAGCTGGTTACTCCAATCCTTACCATGCTTATTTACGGTTTTACGAAGAATTTGTTCAATTATCTTATTGGATGATTCGGCTTGGCCATTTGATTGAGGATAATATGGTGTAGAAAATCGATGTTTGATATGATACTTCTCGAGGAATTTCTTCACATCCTTGTCTTTAAACGATGTCCCATTATCTGAGATAATAGTGGAAGGTATCCCAAATCGAGAAATGATGTTTTCTAAGAGAAATTGACAAATCACTTCAGCAGTAGTAGAGCGAAGAGGAATAGCTTCTACCCACTTCGTAAAGTAATCTGTTGCAGTTATAATGAAGGTGTGTCCTTGAGATGAAGGAGGAGAAATTTTTCCAATAAGATCCAAACCCCATGCGGAGAAAGGCCAAGAAGCTACTTGAGAACGAAGTTCTTGGGCAGGAGCATGAATCAGATTATTGTGTTGTTGACATTGATGACATTTTTTAACAAATGAAAAGGAATCCTTCTGCATAGTTTGCCAATAGTATCCCATACGAAACAACCTATGAACCAGGGATTTGCCCCCAAAATCCCCCCCACAGGCACCTGAATGTGCCTCTTCAAGAGCAACGAGGATTTTCGACTTGTTAAGACAACGAAGGAGAAGACCATCATAACCCCTTCGATAAAGGACATTAGAAAGGATGATATATCTAGCAGATAGCTTGCGGATTCTAGCCATAGTGTTCCTATTAGCAGAATCAGGAAAGGTACCATCGGTCAAATATCTTACGATATGCGAGAACCATTCATCCGAGTCTACAAAGTCACAACATGTTATCAAGCTAGAATCATCTTCAATAGCCGGAGAAATAAGATTGTGAATAACGAAATTAAGATCGACCATAGGGTCCTCTAAAGATACTAGACAAGCCACACATGCCATTGCATCCGCATGTCGATTATCTTTTCGAGGAATGGGTTCCATGGTATAAGAATCGAAATTTTGTAATAAAGAGATAGCAAGATCTTTATATTGTGATAATTTGTCTTGTTTTGCTTGATATATTCCTGTTACTTGTCTTATAATCAATTGCGAATCTCCATAGATATGTATGTGTTTTATGTTCAGAGCCAAGGCTGCTTTTATTCCCGCTATAAGAGCCTCATACTCAGCAATGTTATTGGTACACAGGAAATTTAGACGATATGATAAGGGAATAGGTTTCTTTGTAGGAGAAACTAAAACAACACCTGCCCCCGATCCTGTACGACACTTAGAGCCATCAAAGTATAACTCCCAAGTTTCATCTTTCTCTATAGAAAGAATGAAGTCATCAGGAAAGGACTCAGGGTTAGGGAAGGAGAAAGGCGAAGGGGCCTCAACTAAGTGATCGGTCAACGCTTGTCCTTTAATTTCTCTTTGGGAAACAAACTTAAGGTCAAATTTAGTTAACATCATAACCCACTTAGCTAGACGTCCTGATAAATCAGTTTTAGAGAAAAGATGCTTCAAAGGATCAAACTTAACCATGACATGGACTTCTGAATTTAAAAGATAATGTCTCAATTTCTGAGTCGCAAACACCACGTCCAAGCATTGTCTCTCTATCGCAGAATATCGGCTCTCATAATCGAGTAAGGTACGACTTATGTAATAAACCGGACATTCCTTACCATCTTTATCATGTTGTACTAACAATGCTGCGAGAGCATGAGAAGAAGCAGCTATATACAGAAGGAAGGGTTTAGAAGATTCGGCAAGTTGAAGAATAGGAGGACTAGCCAAATACACTTTTAAATCTTCAAATGCTTGCTGACAGTCTTTATTCCATTGAAAAGTGATATCCTTTTTCAGAAGTTGAGTAAAAGGAAAGGTACGATCCGCAAGTTGAGACACGAACCTACGAATAGCCTGAATCTTTCCTTGTAAGCTTTTAAGTTGAGACACATTTCTAGGAGGTGGCATGTTAACAATAGCATCTATTTTCTTAGTATCCACCTCAATCCCACGATGCGAAACTATGAATCCTAATAGTTTTCCACTATCCACACCAAAAACACATTTTCGGGGATTCAAGTGCATGTGATATTTATGAATTCTTTCAAAAATTTGGCGGAGGATTTTAACATGATCCATGCGAAGAAACGATTTAGCTAAGATATCATCAACATAATCCTCTAAAATCTTATGCATATAATCATGAAAGATAAGGGTCATCGCTCGTTGATAAGTTGCACCGGCGTTTTTAAGTCCAAAAGGCATCATTATCCAACAAAACGTACCCCAAGGAGTGGTGAAAGCAGTTTTGAATTGATCTTGAGGGTTTATGAAAATTTGATTATAGCCTGAAAAACCATCCATGAAGGATAACAAGGTATGTCCTGCCGTAGAATCAACTATCATGTCAATGTTTGGAAGAGGGAAATCATCTTTTAAAGAAGCTTTATTCAAATCTCGAAAGTCAGTACACATTCTTATTTTGTTATCTGGTTTAGCCACAGCGACAATATTTGAAATCCATGGGGAATAGTCAATAGGGCGGATAAATCCAGCCTCCAATAATTTTTCAATCTCAGCCTTAACAAGCAGAGCCACCTTAGGATTCATTTTTAGAATCTTTTGTTTCATGGGCTTAGCGTCAGGAACTAAGACAATATTATGAGTAACGATCTTAGGATCTATACCAGGCATGTCAGAATATGCCCAAGCAAAGATCTCAGGGAATTCATGCAATAGTTCTTCATATTGTTTCTGTTCCTCTTCATCCAAACATTTCCCAATTTTAATGACTTTCTCTTTATTGCAAGGATCCATCTTAACATCAGTGGTGTCACTTATGAGAAGATTACTTTGTTGAGGAGTATCCTTTAACTGAGGGAATTCTTTCACAATCTCATCATTATCAATCTCTTTTCCAAAATAGGCTTCGGTGTTCAAACAATAAGGGAGTCCCCTATTGTGATGATAACGAGGGAGAGTGTCATAAGCTCCCAAGAACTCAGCTAAAGCATCGTCGGTAGGGAAGATATCCAAAGCATAGGCACACGAAGGATCCCCATCAATATACTCAGGATGTTGTATTGATAGAGATGTAGAGATAGCATTAACACTAATGCATGGTCTTCTAGAAGCTTTAGTACGTCTGCAGGGATTAAAGCCAAGTCCAAAGGCATAATTGTGAAAATTAGTCTCTAGAGGAACTCTTATCCCTTGTTCATGAGCACCACAACCTTTCCCATGATACCCATGCTTAGCAAAAATGCAAAAACCACGACCATAACGATCATCCATTTCAGGAAGAGAAAGTGGTTTTTCATAAGACAAAGAATCAAACTCTTCATAATTATAGATGTGAGGAGAAGAAGTTTGAGAAGCGGCCACAAAATTATTACTCATAGATTCAAGTAAGGTTGATTGATTTTTAGATTCTTCTTTCTTTTCAACTTTATGATTTTCAGCTTCTTCCTTCTTTTCCACTTTAAGCTCTCTAGAAGGAACCTTATATTCACCTACAAAGGTAGGGTTAAAATCAAGAGATCCCCAATCATCTTCTGTGAGGACCTTCTCAGGATCAAAATCCTTTTTATGTGTAATCTCAAGTCGAGAGGGATCTTCTTTAGGAGTTCTAGACTCATCCAAAGGATTTTGACCATCGAAAAGCGAAAACTCATCGATAGGTTTCTTGTTTAAAGAGTCATCACTAGACGAGGATGGCTTAGAAGAATCTCCTTTGGAATTAGATGTTTGTAGACAAGCTTGAAAATTAGTATCACCCATCAAAGTGTATGTCTTATTGTTATAAACGAATTTAACTTGTCTATGCAATGTAGAGGGGACAGCTTGCATGCTATGAATCCAAGGCCTCCCTAATAACAAGTTGTATGTTAAATTTCCCGGCATAACATGGATAGGAGTAGGCAAAGTAACAGGTCCCACTATGAGAGGTAAGGTGATGATACCTAATGAAGTCTTAGCCACATTGTCAAAACCACGAATGGGACAAGAGTCAGGCTCAATAAGAGATGTATCCACATTCATCTTATGCAATAAATTAATGCTACATACATTAAGGCCAGAGCCATTATCTACTAGTGTTCGTCTTATAGCAGTGTCTTTCATGACAACCACAATCATCAAGGGATCATATTGTTGTTGAATTTCACTAGTAGGCAACTCATCTTGAGAAAACACAATTTGAGCTTTAGGATTCATCACAGAGTTAACAAAAGATGCTATATTACTAGATGTATTCGGTGGAGGAACATTCAAATATTTCAAGGCATCTTGTAACATTCCATGATAAGCGGAAGAAGTTTGAATCAAATCCCAAAGGGATATCTTAGCAGGGGTAGCTTTAAGTTGTTCTATGAGATCATATTCCTTACCCATAACTTGCGAAATATGGGGAGCTTGAGGAAGAATTGGTTGAGGATTAGGAAGGGAAACTGGAATAACAGGAGGAGGATTAGGTTGCCTATTATTTCTGATATGATAAGTATGGGCAACGGCATGATAACTCTCTCTAGTTATTTGTTTAGCATAATTGTAAGGACTTATAGGTTTTCTGCCTTGTACAGTGATGATTGGTTTATTCGGGGTACGAAAGGAATCATGATCATACCTCCCTTGGACAGTAAGGAGGGGTGATTTAAGAACTTGAAAGGTAGGAGAAGGATAAGCACCTTGGACTTCAAAAAGAGGCTTGTTATGTTCATTCAAATTTATCATGTTAACCAATTTAGAGGTCTTGTTTTTGTTTATAGGTTTCGACAAAGCCACAAAGTCATCAAGAGCATCATCCAACAAAGCATGATCATATCGGTTAAAAGGTTTGTCTTTTAATTCAAAAGGAGACATCTCCTCATAGAGGGGATTATTAAAAACAACCATGTTACTACATTCAGGGGAAGAGTGGATAGGAATGTATCCTTGAGAGGAATCATTCGACTTATCTTTCTCATCACACCTAAATGGTATAGTAACAAGGTTTATGAGTTTTTGGTAAAATGAAGGTTTAGCATCCTTAGGGTTTAAAAACTCATCTAAAGCTTCATCTAATTCATCTTGGCTATACTCATAATAATCATCAAAAGCATGAACATTTTGCAAATAAAAATCTGACATTTTGAAAAGATTGCATAAAATTTAAACACACAATGCAAAGAAACACACTCTTTTTTTTTTTTTGTTTGTTTCTTTTAATGAAAATGAAATGAAAACACACTAAATCTAGATCTAGATCTAATAAATGCAATGCAAGAGGAAGCAATGATAGATTCACGTCGAGTTCACCAAAATGTGTGGGGGTAAAAGCGAGACTAGGTTAACATGCCCTAATCCTACCTCTTGACACACATTACGGAATACGAAAGAGCCTAGAGATATCGCACAATTGGCTACTTCTTTTGGTGAAAGAGAGAGCCACGGGATATCTATTAGGATTTCTATTCCCTTGTTCAAATTGTAAGATTAAGTAATGCAAGTTCAAACCCTAATCCCAAAATGCAAGTATGAACCAATAACAAGATTGCAGAATTGAGATTAAACAATGAATAGCTGTAAATGTAAGGATAAAATAAGAATGCAGATATGTACCCGGAGTCAAAATCAGACTGAAAATGTTCAGGACGGGGGCACGGGCGCCACTGTCCAGAAAACTACACCGGAAACCACTGTTCTGCACTCTGAAACACTGTCTGAAAACTGTCTGCAAACTGTCTGTCCGGAGGACTAGGGTGCCCAGCGCCTCTGTCCCAGGGACCAGGGCGCCCAACGCCCCTATCCCATTCTTCTGCTCTGCAACTTCACATAGAGTGCTGTCTCGACCTTCTCTCTCCGGATCTGTATCCCGCGGCGTTGTCCAAATCCTGAAACCTGCAATAATATCTGAAAAGGGGGAGGGGCGGCTATATAGGGTTTTGCCTTAGTCAAACCCCCACTTCGGTGATTTCCACCTCCACGAATAGCCAAGTTGTTTTGTAAAATGTATTGTGTGTGCAGACCTAGTGTGTGTGCAAGGTCCAAAAATGCAAGAAAGCAAACTAGAGCAACCTAGAAAGTAAACCCTAATTGCTTGTAAATGATAGTGTAAATGCTCTAAATCAAGATGCAATGTGATCTAAAGCATGAATAAATGATGTATCAAAGCTTATGCAAAGACATGAAAACAATACGAAATCATACCCAACCCTCAAGGGAGGAGTACAAGCCAATCTTCAGTCGGTAATCTCCTATTGTTCTTCAATGTCTTCCAAGCCCTAAGTGGATGAATGAATTTGATAGATGCTTCATAGAATGATGTTGAATGTTGTTGAAGTCCTCAAAGATCTGCTCTTTCGCTGCATATGAAGTTCCTGGAAACAAAAATCCCATCCCTTCAAATGAGGAAAGAGAGCTTTTATGTATGAAACCCTAGATCGTAAATTCGTATTTTGGCCGACCTAGAGATTGAATATCCCGCCAATTTCTTGGGGTTAAGCTTTATTTTATGATTGGATCGCGCTCCTAAAATTTCAGGAAAAATGTCCGGGACCATGTGCACCGGGCGCCACGGTCCCGACAACTTTTCACCAAATTTTCAGGGCCGTCGGATATGATGATTTTAGAGAGAATCCTGAAGTTACAGGTGATTTCAAGATGTTTTGACCCCGAAACCAAGCCCCCAAGTTCGAAATAGGACTTAATTAGGGTTTTTGATTAAGTGATGTATTAGAGGAATAAAATGCGAAGGGCGCGCTTTAGTGAAAGGGCCCAACTTTGTGATGTAGAGAATGATGAAATAGGACCTTAGACCTAATTAATTTTATTAATTAAGTGCTTAAGGAGAAATACAATGCAAAATGCAAAATGCACTAAGGTGGGTGCTAAACTAGGTGTGAAATTGTACCACCCTAGCAAGTGCGTACAATTTACGACGCTACAATAATTATATTGTAATTAATATTAAATTATTATAGGGATTAACCCCATGGCACAGCGGTAGTGTTGCGAGCCTCCAATAAGGAGGTTGTAGGTTCGATCTTGGGCTATGGCCCTCCCTCGCCCTTGCTTCCATTGATCGGTGTCGACTAAGGTAGAGACACTACCAAAGCTAACTTGGTGCTTTGAGGAATGATGGTGCACGTTGTGGTAAGTGATATGGAGTATTAAGGAGCATGTTTGATGGTCCCTTGTTGCTCGTTGGTCAATTTGTCCTTTGTCTATTGGTTAGGGAACTGAGAGCTGGTGCTCTCAAGCTTTATGGGGTGCTTCAATTAGGATGCCCTAACCCTTGATACGGAGATGAGGTCCTCCCTTGTGATCTCACTGGTTCATAGCTCCAATCAAAAGTACTTGCCCAAATATATATATATATATATATAATTATTAATATATTATGATATTGTAATCAATATTAAATTATTATTAAGATATTGCTTTTTCTATCTCTGTTAAAATCTTCACCGAAGAAATAAAATCTATATCTTTATATTATTATTATAATATTAGATTGAGTTAACTATTAGTATAGACAAAATTGATTAATAGTTAAACTGAGAGCAAGTGGTAATTGAGAGGAGAAAATAAATACATATTTTTTCTTTCCATGCATTTAAGTGTCACAAACACATCAAATTTAATGCTTCTATTTTTTACTAGCACATATTTATGCATTCATTATGTAAGTGTAATTAGGCCCACCAAAATAGTTAAACTCGCAATGAGTGGTAGTTGAGAGAAGAAAATAAATAAAATAATTTTTTTAAGTTTCATGCATTTTAGTGTCACAAACACATCAAATTTAATGCTTCTAGTTTTTATTAACACATATTTGTGCGTCCATTATGTGAGTGTAATACACCTTTTGCGTAATTATTATAGTAATAAAAATACTATAGTATTCCTAACATTATCAATATAATACTAATATTAATAATAGCATTATGCCCTAACTAATATGCTTATATTAAATTCAATATTTTAATATTTTTCTCTTATATATTTGGGGGGTCCAATTGTTACACTCTTTAGGTTCTCATTTTCTATATAAATTATGTTGTGATACATCCAGATGTTAATTCAAAGATGAACCCTAAATACAACAGTAAACTAAATTGAACCTTAACTCTAAACCAACCCTACCTCTAATCAAATTTAACCCTAAGACAAAACTAGTTTGAACCTTAAGCCTATTCCAAATTGAATAGTAACTCTAAAACAATAAATTAAACCATAAACCCATTGCTAAAACCTAGTTAGAATAAATCAAGCTTATATACTCTAATGTTTACAATATTTCACTTGTCAAAACCTACTACCATATTGGATGAATTTTTAGAGTGACTGTCATTGTGATATATCTTCATAAATTAAACTCAAACCAAATTGAACCCTAACCATAACATTAAACCAAATTAAACCTTATCCCTAACACTAAACAAAAGTAAACCTTAACACTAACACTATACTAATTGAACCTTAAATACAATAATAAACAAAATTGAAATCCATTAAACTTGTAAGGAAGTTAAGTAGCAGAACAACTTCCTACACTAACCTTAAGAGGAGGGTAATGCAAAAACTTTTTGCAAATTGTCATAATAGTTACAGAAAACAAAAATAGATATAATAACATTCAAGCCATAACACAATGATTTACGTGGGGAAAACCCTTTCGGGGAAAAAAAAAACCCCACACTCCAAAAGTCACCCAATATATTATTCAACAATCACAAATAGATTACAATATACTTGCAGAGCAAGCTCTTCGTAGGAGTACCACTAATCAGAGATTCAGAGGTAACTCAATAGCCATAAGACTCTTACATACAACCTCTATCTCACACACCTCATATATAGGAGATACAATACAAGAAACCGTCAAACAGTATTACAAAACCATGGGCTAAAACCACCCAATAAGGTGTAGCCGACCTTATCTCCCTTCTAGATGCCCTATGACGTGTCCCTCCCTTCTTACAGCTCACTCATATGTTCGATGTATTTTATATTTCCTATTTCAGGAGTACAAACTTCAAGAGGCCATAACTTGAGAACCATGTGTCCTATTGATGAACTATTTGAAGCACCAAAAAGCTCACAAAGTGCTCTATTACCTTGTAAATTGCTATGCCATTTACACCCACTTTTCAGGGCATTTAGGGGCCTCTAACATCCTCAAAATCAGATTTAAACCTTTCATTAGACTCCTCCAAAACGGGAAATTTAATATCTTCAAAACTAGTTGTGATCTTGTGACATAACTTTACCAGAATGCTTATCTAGCCAACCAAAAGCTTCGGGGAGAATTTCACACCATTTCGTGCTCAAAATAAAAATTACTATAAATAGTAACCTCATGTAAATGCAAGGTTGAGACACCATTTTCCCAACAAAACTAAGGTTTAGAGTATAGGGAACCCTAATTTATCCCTAATACTAAAGCTAGATCAAATTCAACTATAAACCTAAACTTGAACCTAATTGAAGCATAACTCTCATCCTAATTGAAACTATTTTTTATTTTGTTGGCCATTTGGTGGAATTGATTATGTGTTACATTGGTGTTTCATCATTGATGCCAACACTATCTGTTTAGATTCTTTACTGACACCCTTCTGGTCCTGGTAGGTTGAGTGGATACTGGTTGTTTTGGATCCCACATGATCTGGTAGGCTCTGGTATAGTTTAGTGATGGAATTGTCTTGTTCATGATACTCATGCTCATATTTGGTCAGTTGGTTTTGGTCTGGTGATCAAATGCTATCCTTCTTGCTTAGAAGCTTGGTTTCTGGTTTTGACGAGGGTTTCACTGGCAGAGCTTTTGATGAAGATCTTTGATGAATTACATAAGTGGTATTGGTGTAGCTTCTGGTGGAGTTTCAGGATGTTGTTGGTGATCATGTTCAAGACTTGGTGGATGGAGATCATTTTTGTAGCGTGTGGACCTATATTGGGTCCCGGTTGATCTAGGTAATGGACCGACTTTAATGTAATGTGTGGATTGGACCTCTCGATGTATTTTTGGGATGTCTCTTGTGTTGGATGGAGATCATGTGTTGATCTAGGTTATGGACCGACTTTAATGTAACGTGTGGATTGGACCTCTCGATGTATTTTTGGGATGTCTCATGTGTTAGAAGCTTGGTTTCTGGTTCCGATGAGGGTTTCACCGGCAGAGCTTTTGATGAAGATCTTTGATGAATTACATAAGTGGTATTGGTGTAGCTTCTGGTGGAGTTTCAGGATGTTGTTGGTGATCATGTTCAAGACTTGGTGGATGGAGATCATTGTTGTAGTGTGTGGACCTATATTGGGTCCCGGTTGATCTAGGTTATGGACTGACTTTAATGTAACGTGTGGATTGGACCTCTCATTGTATTTTTGTAATTATGTAATTGGTTTATTATCTGGTGGCCGAGTTGGTTGTTTATGGTCGAGGGTTTGTATATATAGATGTAAGATCTCATTGTAGGTCATCATGGTTATGTTAGAGATCATGGTCAAGGAATGTAATGTGTGAATAATGTAATATCATTCAGGTAGAGGATTTGGTCGATCATTGGATATCAAACTAGGTTTATGTAAGAGAATTTAGTCCACTGGTATTGAGCTTAACTAAAACTATACTTAGGCATCAGAGATGTAATCTTTTGCAGTTCAACACTTCTTTGGGTTGTAGTCTAGATTTCTATGTAGTCTATGAGGCTACTTATGTGATGAGCAGTGCACTCTAGGCCATTGGCCTTCCTGCAAGTGCAGGCCCCTCAATTGTAATTCAAATACTTACTGCAGAAGTATTATCTGATTGCGGGTAGGCTTCCCACCACGGTTTTTGTTGGCAATATGGAGGAACTAATTATGTGTTGCATTGATGTTTTGTCATTGATGTCAATACTAGTTGTTTTCGTTTGTTACCAACAGATAGGTCTTAGTTACCGGTTGAAGAGCTAGTGTTACCAATAAGGGTTTAAGGTTTTACCAGCAGAGCTTTTACTGAGAAACTTTGACAGAATACATAAGTGGTGTTGGTGCGGCTTCTAGATGGAATTCCAGATGCAGAAGGTGATCCTTGATCATGCCTCGACTGATTGGATACATCACTTTGGCATGGTGGACCCAGATTAGGTCTGGTACCTATCTAGGTTATGGACCGGTATCATGTTAATGTGTTCTCTACATGTTATCGAGATTATTTATGGATTGCTTAATGTTGTTTTCGTCTAAAGCCAAAATGGCATATCATTATAATATGAATGTATGTAATGATCTTATTGTAATATCTTTTAGGTGGCCGACCTAATTGGTTTAGGCCTTAGGGTTTGTATAAATTGATGTAAGATCTAATTGTAGATCATGGTATGGGAATCAAATATATGTCATGGTCGTGGAATGAAATATCATATGCGAAGGAGATTTGGTCTATCATAGGTGATCAAATTGGGTTTAAGTAAGAGGTCAAAGGCCTCCGGTATTGATCTTAATCAGGACTGTAATCAAGAATGGTAGATGCTATCTCTGGCAGTTCATTCTTATGGATTATTGTCCAATTATCTTGAGGTGGTTATAACCTCTCTGTAGTCAGTGAGACTCCTTTGTAATGAGCAGTATGCTATAGGAAGTGTGCCTTCCTACATGTGTGGGCCCCTTATTGTATCACATACTTTCTGCAGAAGTATCATCTGACTCTAGGTAGGCTTCCCACTGTGTTTTTTCCCTTTATCGGGTTTTTCATGTACAAATCATGGTGTAATGTGGTATGGTTGCATTGTGTTAATTCTCTTTTTCATTATTAAGTTTTATTGCTTACTGATATTTGTTTCTGCTATTCCGGTATTCAATGTTTATGTGCTCGGGTTAAAGGTTATAAAGTAGTTTGATTAATATAATTTGTTGACAGCTAATTAAACCTCCCCCCTCTCAGTTGTCCACCAGTTATCCTAACAATTGGTATCAGAGCTTTGGTCCTCTTTTGCAGAAGGTTAACCGCTTGAGGTAGATCCTATGGCAACTAATACTTTAAATCCACCAGCAACTATTTTCAAAAGAGAAATCCCTAAGCTTGATGGAACAAATTATGGGATATGGAAAATCCGAATGGAGACTCATCTTAGATGTCCTGGCAAGGATATTTGGGAGATCACTAAGAAAGGATATACACCTTATGATCCGGCATTTGGCAAACCTGCTCCTACAGACTTGGACAAGAATATTGAAAATGATTGCAGAGCTAGAGAAGCCCTCTTGTGTGCACTTACTGATCAGCAAATCATGGGATTGACTGATAAATCATCTGCAAAGGTTAGGTGGGATAAATTGCAAACTCTAAATGAAGGTGACCCTACTATCAAAATTGCTAAACTTGATGGTTACCGGGTAAGATATGAGAACTTGAAGATGGAAGATAATGAAAGAATTGCTACATTTACGGAAAGAGTAAATGAAATTGTCATGGGAATTCAATATTATGGAGGATCTCTAAGTGAAGATGAAATAGTTTCCAAAGTCTTGAGAGCCCTTCCATCAGCTTACAAGATGAAGGCGACTACAATTAATGAATTTAGAATAATGGCAAACACTTCAGTTAACAGACATTCTGATTGGGAAATTATCTGCTTTTGAGCTTGAAGAATTTGGACCTTCTAGAGCTGCAAAGTCTGAACCTGCTTTTCATGCATCATCATCTACTGGTAAAAGTGATTGGAAAGCCCTGTATGCAAAAGAATTGGAAGATATGAGGAAAGAGGATAAAGAATTTGAGCAACTTGAAGCCTTATTTGCTAGAAGAGTACCTAAAGGACTGACAAGAACTAAGTATGAAGGAAAGACACCTTTTAAATGTTTTGCATGTAATAAGATTGGTCATTTTGCATCTAGATGTCCTGAAAGGAATGCAAGATTTGAAGAAAGAATTAAAAAATCATTTAAGCCTAATCAGAACAGATATAGATTCAAGAGAAGCAAACAATGCTACATAGCGGATGAGGAAGGAGTAAGTGATGACTCTGAGAATGAACCAGCAACACACTCTGCTAGTGGATCCGGAAATGGAAAGGAATGGGTGTTCTATGCTTTAAAGGAAGATGAACCAAAACCGGCTATCAAGAATGAAGAAAAGGCCTTGGCAGAAAAAGTTGAAGACAAGGATGAATGGGTAATTGATAGTGGATGCTTGCATCATATGACTGGAGATAAAAGAAAATTTATGTTCCTGCAAGAATACAATGGCGGTCAAGTCAAATTTGGAGATGACAAAGCATGTATGATCAAAGGTAAAGGTATTGTTTCTCTAGATGGTAAGCATAATATTGATAATGTCTATTATGTAGAAGGTTTAAAGCATAATCTTTGAAGTGTTGGTCAATTGGTGGACAAGGGATTCCAACTTCAGTTTAAAGATAGAAAATGCAAAATCATTAACAAAACCAGTTTGGAGATTGCAACTGGTACTCAGACTGGAGGTAATATCTTTCACTTGAACATTGGTAATAGGACATGTTTGATTGCTCATATTGATTAGAGTTGGTTATGGCATAAGAGGTTGTGTCATGTTAATTTTGATTGTATTGTTAAGATCAGTTCAACAAAGGCAGTTACAAATATACCTAAGATTATAAAGCCTCATAATCTGATATGTAAGGAATGTCAATTGGGAAAGAAAGTTAGAACTTCTTTTAAGAGCATACATGATAAATATAATGATGTGCTTGATCTGATTCATATTGACTTATGTGGTCCAACAAGGACTAGAAGCTTTCAAGGTGATAGGTATTTCATGCTAATGATTGATGACTATTCTAGAATGATGTGGGTGACTTTTCTTAGGCAGAAGTCTGAAGCTTTTGAGAAATTCAAGATTTTTAAAGAAAAGGTGGAAACAAAAACTGGATTGAAAATCAAATGTCTAAGATCAGATAAAGGTGGTGAGTTCACTTCTCATGAAGTTAACAGTTATTGTGAGACAAATGGAATTAGGAGATAGTTATCTGCACCCTGGACTCCTTAGCAGAATGGAGTAGTGCAAAGAAAGAATAGAACCATTTTCGATGCAGCAAGAACCATGATGATGGAAGCCAAATTACCTCACATCTACTAGAGAGAAGCAGTGAGTACAATAGTCTACACATTCAACAAAGTTCACATCAAAGGTGAAACTAGTAAGACCCCTTATGATTTATGGTTTGGACATACACCTACTGTTAAATATTTCAAAATTTTTAGAAGTAAATGTTATATCAAAAGGGATGATTCAATTGGGAAGTTTGATCCTAGATGTGATGAAGGGATATTTCTTGGATATTCAATTCAAAGCAAAGCATATAGATGTTATAACAAAAGATTGCAGAAAATTGTGGAGAGCGCAAATGTGAAAGTGGATGGGCAATACAGAAATCAATCTATATCATATGACAGGAAATCGATAGTAGAAATGATCATAACTGAATCGGCAATCCTCAACTGGTACAAGACACTAAGAAAGTTACACCAATACAATCAGAAAATTCAGCTGTGACTGATGATCAAAATAGTGAACTTGAAGTTCAGAAGACACCAAGGTATGTAAGGTTAAATCATTCTGAAGATCAAATCATTAGAGATAGGAACAAGGGAGTTGTGACAAGAAGAAGACTGGAAAATGAAGAGGTATATCTTGTTTCTCAAATTGAACCAGCATCTGTTATTGAAGCTTGTAAAGATAAACATTGATTAAAGGCTATGGAAGATGAATTAGATCAAATAGAGAAGAATAACACTTGGACTTTAGTTCCCCGGCCTAAAAATAAGAATGTTATTGGAGCTAAATGGGTTATTAGAAATAAACTAAATGAGGATGGTCAAGTTGTAAAAAACAAGTCTAGATTGGTTTGTAAAGGATATTCTCAAATGGAAGGAATTGATTATGGTGAGACATTTGCACCTGTAGCTAGAATTGAAGTTGTTAGACTATTTCTTTCCTATGTAGCTTATAAGAACTATAAGGTCTATCAAATGGATGTTAAATGTGCATTTTTTAATGGTGAACTTGAGGAAGAAGTATACATTGAGCATCCTGATGGATTTTCACTGACAGATGACAAAGATATGGTTTGCAGGTTAAGGAAAGCTTTATATGGATTGAAACAAGCTCCTAGAGCTTGGTATGCAAGGTTGGATAAATATATTTGAAGCTTAGTTTTACTAAAGGTAGTGCTGACAGTAATTTATATTACAAGATCATTGATGATGATATTCTGATTATTGAAGTATTTGTTGATGATATCATTTTTGGAGGTGAAGATAAATTGTGCATGGAATTCTCTAATAATATGAAGAATGAATTTGAAATGCCAATGATTGGTGAGATGAGATTTTTCTTAGGTTTGCAGATTACTCAAACTAATAAAGGCATCTTTATCTGTCAAACTAAGTATCTAAGGGAATTGTTGAAGAAGTTTGGTATGGATAATTCCAAACCGGTAAGTACTCCTATGGTGACAAGTGAAAAATTATCTATCAAAGATACATCTGCACCAGTAAATTCGACAAGGTATAAGTCTATGATTGGTGGCTTGTTGTATATAGCTCAGACTAGATTGGATATTATTAATGCAGTAAGTATTGTCTCAAGATATCACAGTAATCCTAAAGAAAATCATGAATGTGTTGTAAAGAGGATATTCTGATATTTGCAAGGAACAACAGAATACGGCTTATGGTATTCTAGAGATGATAACTTCACTTTATGTGCACATAAAGATTCAGATTGGGCAGGAGATACTGATGATAGGAAGATCACTTTTGGTGGAGCTTTCTTTGTTGGAAAGAAATTGGTTTCATGGATCAACAAAAAATAGTCATGCATTTCTTTATCTACTGCAGAAGCTAAATATGTTGCAGCAACAACTAATTGCACTCAAGTCTTATGAATGAAGCAAATGTTGAAGGATATCAAGGTAAATTATAGTGAATCTGTAGTTATCTATTGTGATAACCCTGTAGCTATTGACATGTCTAAGAATCCAGTATTTCACTCTAAGACTAAGCACATTCCAATAAAATATAACTTTCTGAAGGACAAGGTGGAAGAAAAGGAAGTCAAATTGGTTTATGTGAACACTAAAGAACATATTGTAGATATATTCACTAAACCGTTGTCTAAGGAATCATATGTTTATTTGAGAGATGAGTTAGGGGTATCTACTCCTTCGACATAAACTTACTTGATGGAGTAGTGCAGCAGTCCGATATGCATCATCAGCTTTATCCTTTGCTCTGGGTTGATGTAGTAGTGCTACTACTCAAGAGGAGTAGTGAGCTTTGAGATTCACAGAATTTTGATTTCTATGTCATATCTTTGGTATTGATGTCAAAGGGGGAGATTTATATGTGAAAAATAATGTTTATGGGATTCAGATCAGTTTCAGATTGGACTGCACTCCTTAGGGGGAGTTGTTGGGATTTTTCAGTTTTTCATTGTTATATCTTCTATGAGAAATGTTTGGCACTTCTTGGCACTTAGATGTTTTCTTTCTCACATCTAGTGTTGCCATGAATGCCAAAGGGGGAGATTGTTGGCAATATGGAGGAATTTATTATGTGTTGCATTGATGTTTTGTCATTGTTGTCAACACTAGCTATTTTGGTTGGTTACTGTCAAATAGGTTTTGGTTACGAGTAGAAGAACTAGTGTTACCGGTAAGGGTTTAAGGTTTTATCGACAGAGATTTTACTGAGAGACTTTGACAGAATGCATAAGTGGTGTTGGTGTGGCTTCTAGATGGAATTTGGGATGCAGAAGGTGATCCTTGATCGTGTCTCGACTGATTGGATACATCTCTTTGGCGTGGTGGACCCAGATTAGGTCCGGTGCCCATCTAGATTATGGACTGGTATCATGTTAACGTGTTCTCTACATGTTACCGAGATGATTTATGGATTGGTTAATGTTGTTTTGGTCTAAATCCAACATGGCATATCATTGTAATATAGATGTATGTAATGATCTTATTGTAATATCTTTTAGGTGGCTGACCTAATTGGTTTAGGTCTCAGGGTTTGTATAAATTTGTAGCATCCTAAAATTGCGACACTTGCAATTTGGACTGCATTTGGGTCTTCACGATGGCGGCGCAACGTTGAACCTGAATGGAGACCCCGAAACCTATTTATAACACCAAAAACTGTATTTTTCTGCACCCTGGCCTGATCCCTCCTTGCACCCTGCTATCCCGGGAGGTGGGACCATGGCGCCCAATGCTCTGGTCCTTCAGGACTAGGGTGCCTAGCGCCCTGGTCCCCCAGGACCATGGCGCCCAGCGCCCTAGTCCCTGGCCCTATTTTGGGCCCGGTCTCTTGTGGGCATCCGGTCTTTAAGTTTGCAAATTGGAAAATAATGTTTCCTGGTTGGCCTAAGGTCAGGAAAATCAGTCTATCAGCCCTAATTGACAAGTATATAAACTACTTTTCCTCTCCTAGAAAGGGAGGTAAGAAAAAGGAAGGAAAATAAGCAAGAGCAAGACACGGAAACGATATTCAAACATTCAAGCATTCAAGCATTCAAGCATTCCTTCAAGCAATTGAGCATTCTAAGTCTCCATTCAAGGCTAGGTGTTGCATTCAAGACAAGGATCCAACCATTGAAGAGGAGATCACATACAACATACAACATACAACATACTACATACATTACACCTTCGCATGTAAGAATACAAACATTCTTACAACAAGGTATCAATACTTGTTTACATTACAAACATTTACATTTACAGCATTCTCATTTCTTGGTTAATTCCAAAACTGGGGTTTGACCTAAAGGCAAACCCCTCATCCCTAACCCCCCAATCGTCCTCTCTTTTCTGTGTGTAGGTTGCAGGTACGTGGTTGTAATTGAAGATCTGGAATCCTTGTGCAGAGACGAACAGATCCCCCTTCGTTTCGTGGATTTTTCGGAGGACCGTGTGGACGTCGGGCACCATCGTCCCGTCAACTTTCGTTCAAATTTGTAGAACAGCACCATCTCGACATTTTACTACTAATTCCAGGTCCGCAGCTTCATCCCATATCCCTATCTCTGTTTATAAGTGAACCTTTCCTACTTTACATGCATTCCTAGTTCAATCTTTCTATCTACATTCTTTACAAAAGAGGGTATCCTTGATGTCTTAACCCTTGAAACTCATGTAGAATCCAATCTTGCATTGCGTGGGATTGGATCTTGTGGGTTTCAACCCCTCTTTTGAATGTAAAGTTTCCCCTAAGTGAAAACCATCAACCCTAGTGACTCTCCCTTCTCTCTCCTTGGAGTTGGGGAGGGGAGAACAACTAGGGTTCGATTTTTCCGCTTTACATTTTGGTGAACCCGACGTGAACATCCACATTCTGATTATTCATGGTTAGATTTAAAAATTTGCTTCCTTAATTACATTTCCATGTTTGATCTTTTGCAAATTTTAGAGGTTGATTGCATAAAAACCCTAAAATTTTCTTTTTAAGTAATTAAACTTGTGAAATGTTTAATTGTTAATGCTTGTTTCAGATCTACCCTTCTATTGCAAATTGTCAATTCATATTTGTGCTTTAATTCTGAAAATTAAGTGGTTAAATGTAGAAACCCTAATTTTTAAGACCTTCTTGATTCAACCTTTGACTGATAATTTCACTAATCAAAACACTTCCAAATCGGTTGTAACTTTGGATTCCGCAACAAAATCACAATATCTTTCATCCCTGAAAATTTGGAAAAAAGTTGCGAGGACCGTGTGCACCCCGAGCGCCATCGTCCCTGACATTTTTTCCGAAATTTTGGGAGCTAGATCTTACTGTATTTTTCTGCTAAAATCCAGAATTTTGGCTGATTTTATCAATTTTAACACTCTCAAAATTAAAGTCAAAGTTGGTCTAGCGATTGCTTGGTTTGAGGCTTCTAATCATTCAAAAATCATTGAAATTAAAATTCATATCAAAATTGTGTTCCTTACAGTCCTAAATCTGAAAAGTGTGTTGGCATTCATTCGAAATTTCAGTGTTTTATTCAAATCTTTACAATTTGTGACTTTTGAAATTAAGTGTTTAATTGCAACAACCTTGATTTCCACTTTGAAAATTGAATTTTGCGTGAAATTGAGTCAATTTTTAAATTTCAACACTTGCATTGCTTTTAGTATTCCCTCTAAAATCATAAAATTCAAAATTTCAGTTTCCCCAAATTCAAATTTTGCATTTTTCAACAATCTTGGTAGGGTTCAATTTTGAGATTGCAACTTTAATTTGGCCTATCTACAGATCATAAAATCACTCAATTTTTTCAGATTAGCTTTAAAATCATCATAACTTTCATCCCTGAAAATTTTGAAAAAAGTTGCGAGGACCGTGTGCACTCCGTTCGCCACGGTCCCGGACATTTTTTCCGAAATTTCGGGAGATTGTCCTGATTGCATTTAACAGCTTAAATCTAGGAGATTGGCTGGTTTTATTGAAATTTGCTACCTCTAAAATTCAAAATCTTCTCTCTTTCTTTAGTGCATGAGTTTTACAACAATAAGCCCTACTTACACTATTCCCGTTAGACGAAGCCTTAGAATTAAGTCTTTCCAAGGTGTAATTACCGAGGAGATGGAACCTAATTTGAATGGCCTTTTTAACGAGGACATGGGTAATTCCTCTAATCCTCTTAATGATGAAGAAGCTCTCCATGAGGTTTCTGTAGAACAACTTTCAAAATTGGATAACCAATTTGATGATTTTCAACAATGGATGTCTCAGGAATACCCCGATAGTGAAGCTCTTTCATTAATTGAGGGTCTAAAACCTATGGTTCAAAGTGATAAGAATGGAATTGATATTTTGCATGGTATTGCACACATTGTGGATTCGAATGTGATGCCGATGAAAATTTGTGCCAAAACCTTAGGTTATACACAACCTCCTACTCAAGTTAATCATTCTATTCCTTTGACAACTTCTATTGCTAGTATACCTACTTTTACATCAAACATAATGACTTCTTCAATACAAGACATTCCTCCTATGATCACTAGTCATGGGGGCAATCCTTCTTCTTCAATCAACCCTCTTCCTTCATTCAATCCAACTTCTTCATTCATTCCTTCAATGAGTGTTCCTATTATATCTCCACAAATAAACATGACACAAGGGGGCAATTCATTTAACCCTTCCATTCCTCCTTGTAGTGTTCCTCCTTTCCAATCATCTCCTATGACTAACTATCATAGTGTCCCACCACCTTACTCTCTACCTTCTTTCAATAACATAACACCTCCATCACAATCTAACATGTCTAATATGAACTCTTCGACTGAAGCGACCATTAACAATCTTGCACAAACTGTCTCTTCTTTACAGCAACAAATTGCCTCTATGAATCAATCTAAGTTTAGTGTGCCCACATTTGATGTTGCGAGCCCACTTTCTCTTGACATTGTTTGAGCTATCCCCCCTAAACATGTTGAAATTCCGCATTTGGAGCTTTATAATGGTAAGGGTGATCCTCTAACACATGTTAAGACCTTTCAAACAATATGTACTGATTTTGCTTATGACCAAAGGTTGCTTGCGAAACTGTTTACTAGAACATTAAGAGATAAAGCCCTACAATGGTATTGCTCGTTGCATTCTTATTCTATTACTTCTTTCGAACAACTTGCAAATGCTTTCATTCAACAATTTCAAAACAATATAAGTCCTAAAGTTACTTTGATTGATTTAATGCATTGTAAACAAGGTGTTAAAGAAAAAGTGACTGATTTCATTAGTAGATATAAGCATTTGTATGCTCAAATTTCTTTTCCAATACCTAACAATGATATTCAAAGAATCTTTATTTCTAATTTACAAAAAGATATTAGAGAAAAACTTCTGTTTTATGAGTTTACTTCTTTCCAACAGTTGTGCGCAACTCTTCACAATTATCAACTGACTGTGAGTCAAATGGAACAAGAAAATCCTATGGCTCTGAGTGATAAGGGTGATAGTAGTCAACAACCATTTGGGAAGTTTAAACTGAATAGAGAGTCCATTAAATTCAATGAAAACATCATCAACAACAATGTGAATGCAGCATCAGGTGTGCCTCCTATTTCTAAGTTTTTCAAGAAAGAAAGAAAGTTTACTCCTTTGAATGAATCATTGCATAGTATTATGAATAAGTTATTGGAACAAAATGTGCTTACTCTTCCTCCTATAAGGCAAATAGATCCTGCAAAGATTAATTCACCTTATTTTGATAACAAATCTTTTTGTCAATTTCATTGTCAACCTGGGCATGATACTGAAAAATGTTTTGTTTTAAAGGGTAAAATTCAAGATTTGATTGATAATAATACTATTTCTGTTTCTGGAGTGAATGATAAAGGCAACACATCTGTAGCTCCTCCTAACCAAAATCTTTAGATTTTTACTGATCCATTACCTTCTCACACCTCTAATGCAATTGATACTAATGATTCCTCTGTCTCACCTGATGATCTTGTGTCCATGACTCCGAATGTGATTAACTTTGTGGAACAGCAGAAAATCCCTAAAGAACTTTCTATCACATTTGATTCCAGTGAAACTATCAGGGCACCTGATGGTCCTTTATATATAGTTTCAAAAGTCAAGAATACACCTTGTCGTGGAGTGCTTATTGATCCTTCTTGTATGGTTAATATCATTACTGAAGAATTTCTTTTTACTTTGCAATTGAATCAAGTGATCTATGACGAAACAAACGTGGTTGTGTAACTATTTGATGCATTTTCTTCTCCTGCAATTGGTTCTATTACATTGCCTATTGAGGTTCATAACAAATCCCTTGATGTGAGCTTTGCTATTATTCCATCATCCGAACAATTTCATGTTAAGTTAGGCTATCCTTGGCTATCTTCCATGAAAGCTATTGCTTCTCCTATTCACAAGTGTTTGAAATTTCCCCATAATGGTGAAGTTGTTACTATCAATCATAGTCTCTTTAAACCAGCTGAAAGAACTTCTAGCATTCCTATTGATTATTTTTGGCCTAAACAATTCCAATCTCTTCCTCCGCGAAGTGATCATCTTTTCAAATCTTATCAAAAGTGGAAAAAAGATATGATTCTATCTCTAAGTGAACCTAGAACACCCAAACTTGATATTCCTATCGTTCTTGAGAAGGAAGTTCTTCCTTTGAAAAATAAAACTAATGTCTTTCCTCAAGAAGATTCCCAACCCATTCCTATCAATGTGACTATGCCTATATCTAATAAACTTCCTAAAAGTAGACCTATACCTCCTCGTCATGATGGGCTTGGTCTCCTTCCTAAACCAAATATTCCTCCCTTATATGGAGCAGTTCCTCCTCCTTCCTCTTATGGAGAGAAGAGACCTTCCTCTTCTCCTATTGTTCAACCTAAGAGACCACAACCTAAACACCCAAGTGATAAGGATGAAAACATTCCTCCTCCTCAATCTTCTCAACTTCCCACTAAGACTAGACGGAATCGTTCTGCATGTGAACGCCGACGAAAGCGTCGTCTTAGAGCTCAGGCAGCTGCTTTTCAAACTTTGCAATCCCCAAAAACACCTTCAGCTAATATTATTCCATTTTCTCCTCAGCCGACGGTTGAGCCGAAATCTCCTAAACATAAGATGCATGATGGTCTTGATCCTGTGTGAGTTAAAGATCCTATTTTTATAAATCTTGATGATGATATAGATGAAAATGTTAATGTTACTCCTATTCATTCTGATAGTGAGTATGAATATGTTGATGTTGATAACCATCTATCTAACGAATTTTCTAAAGCACTTATCCTAGCTCCTAGACAAGAACACCATGGCTTGGGATATGAACATAGCCCTTGTTTGGATCTTATGATAGCTCCATCTGCTGTGTTGGATGTTCCTCCTCTAGCGTGTTTCCTACCTTCCCAAAATATGGATCAGCAAGATCAGGGGGTAGATGACGTGCTAGACTAGTTCATTAGCATAGCAGACTCTCTCCTCCTCTCTTGATCTCTTTTGTTACTTCTTCTATGCGTTATTCTCATTCTTCTATTTGTTGTCCTTAGTGTTGTCTACTTGAGGACGATGCAAAATATTGAGATCTCTTTTGGTCTCTCTCATGTTGACTCAAAAGACACATGTGTTCCCTTCTTCTAGGTGACCTTCCTTGATTGGGGTATGAAGAACAATCATGCATACATACATATCATATACATGCCTAATCATACAGCATACTGACCCCGAGGAAAGCGAAGTCACCTTGTGCTTTGTGTTTTGTGTCTATTATCCTTGGGCTTATCTCACACTTGGGGGCTAAATCCTTGTGATAATTTGCTCCTTTCTCATTTCTTATATGTATCACTACCTTAAATCAATCACCCCCGGTGAGGCATGTGCGATCGCTTTAATGTAGGGGGGCATACATCCCGTTCATATCTTTTCAAGATACTTGAAAATTTCTTGACAAATTTAGCTTTGCCTTGAAAACTTTTGATATCTTTCTTGCATGACTCATAGTGAGGGAACCTTACTAATGATAGTCATGGTTCTCCCTCATGATCTTCCCTTTTACTTTGTCAATCGAAGTCATAAGATCCTTAGTCCACTGGGGGCTTGGTGTATCTTGCCTCCTTGACGTGGTGAAAGTCTTTCAATGTTGTTTCCTTGTACTTTACTGGAAGTATGAGCGTACGCTTATACTCCTGCTAAAGTGGGGGCTAAATGTAGCGTCCTAAAATTGTGAAACTTTTAATTTTGACTACATTTGGGTCTTCACGATGGTGGTGCAACATTGAACCTGAATGGAGACCCCGAAACCTGTTTATAACACCAAAGACTGCATTTTTCTGCACCCTGGCCTGATCCCTCCTTGCACCCTGCTGTCCCGGGAGGTGGGACCATGGTGCCCAGCGCCCTGATCCCCTAGGACCATGGTGCCCAGCGCCCTAGTCCCCCAGGACCATGGCGCCCAGCGCCCTGGTCCCTGGCCCTATTTTGGGCCCAGTCTCTTGTGGGCACCGAGTCTTTAAGTTTGCAAATTGGAAAATAATGTATCCTGGTCGGCCTAAGGTCGGGAAAATCAGTCTATCAGCCCTAATTGACAAGTATATAAACTACTTTTCCTCTCCTAGAAAGGGAGGTAAGAAAAAGGAAGGAAAATAAGCAAGAGCAAGACGCAGAAACGATATTCAAACATTCAAGCATTCAAGAATTCAAGCATTCCTTCAAGCAATTGAGCATTCTAAGTCTCCATTCAAGGCTAGGTGTTCCATTCAAGACAAGGATCCAACCATTGAAGAGGAGATCACATACAACATACAACATACTACATACATTACACCTTCGCATGTAAGAATACAAACATTCTTACAACAAGGTATCAGTACTTGTTTACATTACAAACATTTACATTTACAGCATTCTCATTTCTTGGTTAATTCCAAAACTGGGGTTTGACCTAAAGGAAAACCCCTCATCCCTAACCCCCCAATCATCCTCTCTTTTCTGTGTGTAGGTTGCAGGTATGCGGCTGTAATTGAAGATCTAGAATCCTTGTGCAGAGACGAACAGATCCCCCTTCGTTTCGCGAATTTTTCGGAGGACCGTGTGCACGCCGGGCGCCATCGTCCCGTCAACTTTCGCTCAAATTTGCAGAACAGCACCGTCTCGACATTTTACTACTAATTCCAGGTCCACAGCTTCATCCCATATCCCTATCTCTATTTATAAGTGAATCTTTCCTACTTTACATGCATTCCTAGTTCAATCTTTCTATCTACATTCTTTACAAAAGAGGGTATCCTTGATGTCTTAACCCTTGAAACTCATATAGAATCCAATCTTGCATTGCGTGGGATTGGATCTTGTGGGTTTCAACCCCTCTTTTGAATGTAAAGTTTCCCCTAAGTGAAAACCATCAACCCTAGTGACTCTCCCTTCTCTCTCCTTGGAGTTGGGGAGGGGAGAACAACTAGGGTTCGATTTTTCCGCTTTACAAAATTGATGTAAGATCTAATTATAGATCAGGGTATGGGAATGAAATATATGTAATCGTTATGGAATCAAATATCATATGCAAAGGAGATTTGGTCGATCATAGGTGATCGAATTGGGTTTAAGTAACAGGTCAAAGACTTCTGGTATTAAGCTTAACCAGGACTGTAATCAGGCATGGTAGATTCTATCTCTGGCAATTCATTCTTCTGGATTATTGTCCAATTATCTTGAGGTGGTTATAACCTCTCTATAGTCAGTGAGACTCCTTTTTAATGAGTATTACTCTCTATGCAGTGTGCCTTCCTGCATGTGCAGGCCCCTTATTGTATCACATACTTTTTGCAAAAGTATCATCTAATTGTGGGTAGGCTTCCCACCGTGGTTTTTCCCTTTACTGGGTTTTCCACGTACAAATCATTGTGTTATGTGGTATGGTTGCATTGTGTTAATTCTCTATTTCATTCTTAAGTTTTATTGCTTACTGGTATTTGTTTTTGCTATTCTGGTATTCAATGTTTATGTGCTTGGGTTAAAGGTTATAAAGTAGTTTGATTAATATAATTTGTTGACAACTGATTCACCCCCCCCCCTCTCAGTCGTCCACTAGTTATCCTAACTTCCCTTTACCGGGTTTTCCACGGAAAAATCTTGATGTCATGTGGAAGGTATTTATTTTGTGATTATTGTTTATGCTTAATTGGTTTAACTATTATTCTGGTATTAATGTTTTGGGTTTTGGTATTAAAGTTTAAATTGCTAATAATTCTGGTAATCTGTGATGACTGATTCAACCCCCCCCCTGTAAGTTGTCTTTTGGTTATTTGAACTGTCTAACAATTGGTATTAGAGCTTTCGTCCGCTCTGTAGAAAGATTAACTACTTGAGGAGGATCCTACGGCGACTAACAGTTCAAGTTCATCTAGTTCTTCTGGAGCTATCTTTCGAAAGGATATTTCGAGGCTTGATGGAACAAATTAAAAAGTATGGAAGATTCGGATGGAGACTCATCTGAGATGTCTTGGCAAGGAGATTTGGGAGATCACACAGAATGGTGTCACACCTTATCATCTAGGATCTGGAAATCCTCCTCTGGAAAACCTGGACAAGGAGCTTGAGAATGATTGTAGAGCAATAGAAGCCCTCTTGTGTGCACTTTTTGATCAACAAATAATGGGACTAACTGACAAATCATCTGGAAAGGCTATATGGGATAAGTTGGAGACTCTTAATGAAGGTGACCCTACAGTGAAGATTTCTAAACTTGATGGTTACTGGGTGAGATATGAAAACCTGAAGATGGAAGAAGATGAAAGGATTATTGTATTCATGGAAAGGGTAAATGAGATTGTTATGGGAATTCAATGGTGTGGTGGAACTCTGACCGAAGATGAAATTGTTTCTAAAGTTCTGAGAACCCTACCACTGGCTTACAAAATGAAGTCTACTACTATTAATGAGTTGAGAAAAATTGCTAATACATATGTCAACAGAGATATTTTGGTTGGGAAACTATCTTCTTTTGAGCTTGAAGAACTTGGACCTTCTGGAGCTATAAAGTTTGAACCTACTTTTCATGCATCTACGTCTACAACTGGTAAGCAAGACTAAAAAGGTTTGTATGCAAAGGAATTAGAAGATATGAAGAGAGAAGATGATGAGTTTGAGAAAAGTGAAGAACTATTTTCTAGAAGAGTACCTAAAGGACCAGTAGGAAGTAAGTATGAAGGAAAAGCACCTTTTAAATATTTTGCATGTAATAAGATTGGTCATACTACATCTAGATGTCGTGAAAGGAATTTAAGATTTGAAGAAAGAGTTAGAAGATCATTTAAGCCTAACCTTGGATATCAGAACAAGTATAAGTGCAAGCAAAAATAGAGACAAATCATGCTACATAGCAGATAAGGAAGGCATTACTGATTTTGATGATAAACCAATAGAAGATTTTGCTAGTGGTTCCGGCAATGGGAAGGAATTGCTCCTAGCTATCAAGGAAGATGATCTGTCACTGGAAGAGAATGTACCTGAAGAGAAGGCACTTGCTCCTAAAATTCAAGACAAGGATGAATGGATAATTGGCAGTGGTTGTTCAAATCATATGACTGGAGATAAAAGGAAGTTTCTATCTTTGCAAGAATTTGATGGTGGTCTAGTTAGATTTGGAGATGACAAAGCATGTATGATCAAAGGAAAAAGAACTATATCATTAGATGGTAAGAACAATACTGACAATTTTTATTATGTTGAATGTTTAAGCCATAATATTTTGAGTGTAGGACAATTGGTAGATAAGGGATTTCAATTACAGTTCAAGGATGGAAAATGCAAAATCATTAACATATCTGGTTTCGACATTGCAACCAGTACATAGACAAAAGCTAATATATTTCATTTAAACTTCGGTGAGAAGACATGTTTGATTTCACAGATTGATAAGAGTTGGCTATGGCATAAAAGGTTGTGTCATGTGAATTTTGATTGCATTGTGAAGATCAGTTCAACTAAGGTAGTTAGGGATATACCTAAGATGAATATTGGTTGAAATCTATGGAAGAAGAATTAGATCAGATTAAGAAAAATAACACATGGACCTTGGTTCCTTGACCTAAAAATAGAAATATTATTGGAACTAAATGGGTTTTAGAAATAAATTGAATGAGGATGGTCAAGTTATACGGAATAAGGCTAGATTGGTTTGTAAAGGATATTCTCAGAAGGAAGGAATTGATTATGGAGAGACTTTTGCACCCGTAGCTAGGATTGAAGCTGTAAGATTATTTCTTGCCTATGATGCTTATAAAAACTACAAGGTTTATCAAATGGATGTTAAATGTGCATTTTTGAATAGGGATCTTGATGAGGAAGTTTATATTGAGCAACCTGAGGGTTTTTCACTATCAGATGATACAAATGTGGTTTGCATGTTAAGGAAAGCTTTATATGGATTGAAAGAAGCACCTAGAGATTGGTATACAAGGTTGGATAAATATCTTTTGAAGCTTGGTTTTACTAAGGGCAGTGCTGATAGTAATTTATATTATAAGATCATTGATTATGATATATTGATTATTGAAGTATGTGTTGATGACATTATTTTTGAAGGTGAAGATAAGTTATGCATAGAATTTTCTAAGAATATGGAGAAAGAATTTGAGATGTCTATGATTGGGGAGATAAAAAATTTCTTAGGTTTGCAGATTACTTAGCTAGACAAAGGTATTTTCATCTATCAAACTAAATATGCTAAGGAATTGTTGAATAAATTTGGTATGGGAGATTCTAAACCAATAAGTACTCCTATGGTTACAAGTGATAAATTGACAAGAAAAGATGTTTCTGCACCGGTAAATCCTACAATATACAAATCTATGATTGGAGGTCTGCTTTCTTTGACTTAGTCTAGGCCTAAAATTATGAATGTTGTTTGTATTTTTTCAAGGTTTCAGAGTGATCCTAGAGAAAATCATGAGATTGAGGTGAAAAGGATTTTTAGATACTTGCAAGGTATGTCAGAATATGGCTTGTGGTACCCTAAGGATGATAAATTTACTTTATGTGCATATATAGATGCTGATTGGGCTGGAGATATTGATGACCGGAAAAGTACTTCTGGTGGAACTTTCTTTCTTGGAAAGAAGTTGATTTCATGGATCAGCAAGAAACAGCCATGAACTTATTTATCTACTGCTGATGCTGCGTAACTTGTTGCTACTAATAACTGTACACAAGTTTTATGGATAAAGCAAATGTTGAAGGATATAAAGGTGGATTGTGATGCATCGGTAGTTATTCACTATGATAGCTATGTTGCTATTGATATATCAAAGAATCTGGTACTTCATTCTAAAACAAAGCACATATCTATCAAGTATAACTTTTTGAAGGAAAAGGTGGAAGCAAATGAAGCTAGACTAGTTTATGTGAACACTAAAGAGCATATTGCAGATATTTTCACTAAACCTTTGCCCAAGGAATCATTTGAGTACCTGAGAGAGATTGTGAGTTTCTACCCCTCCGGTAGAAACTTGATTTATGCGGTTTGGCATCAGTCTGACATGCATTATTAGAGATACTATTCATTATGGCACTAATGTGGGATTCTACTGCTCAGGGGGAGTAGTCAGCTTTATGGTTCAGTGGTTTATGTTTTGCTTTGATATTGTTGTCAGAAATTTGGCATTGATGTCAAAGGGGGAGAGATATTGATGTGAAAAATACCAAAAAAAAAAGAAAAAGAAAAATTCACAGGGGGAGAGATATGAATAAGAAAAAGTAAAGGGAGAGATATTGACATCCAGAGCTGTATGTGGGAGACTGTTGGTTGTCTTCCATTGGGGGAGAATTGTTTGGCATTTCTTGGTACTTAAATGATTTTCACATCTAGTGTTGCCATCAATTATAAAGGGGGACATTGTTGGCCATTTGGTGGAATTGATTATGTGTTGCATTGGTGTTTTGTCATTGATGCCAACACTAGCTATTTGGATGCTTTACCGACACCCTTCTGGTCCTGGTAGGTTGAGTGGATTCTGGTTGTTTTGGATCTGACATGATCTGGTAGGCTCTGGTATAGTTTGGTGATGGAATTGTCTTGTTCATGATACTCATTCTCATATTTGGTCAGTTGGTTTTGGTTTGGTGATCGGATGCTATCATGCTTGCTTAGAAGCTTGGTTTCTGGTTCCGGTGAGGGTTTCATCGGTAAAGATTTTGATGAAGATCTTTGATGAATTGCATAAGTGGTGTTGGTGCAGCTTCTGGTGGAGTTTCGGGATGCTTTTGATGATCATGTTTGAGACTTGGTGGATGGAGATCATTATTGTAGTGTGTGGACCTATATTGGGTCCCGGTTAATCTAGGTTATGGACCGACTTTAATGTAACATGTGGATTGGACCTCTCGGTGTATTTCCGGGATGTCTTATATGTTGGATATTATTTGTTTGGTTTTAGGCTAACATGGTTTGTAATTATGTAATTGGTTTATTATCTAGTGGCCGACCTGATTGTTTATGGTCGAGGGTTTGTATATATAGGTGTAAGATCTCATTGTAGGTCATCATGGTTATGTTAAAGGTCATGGTCAAGGAATGTAATGTGCGAATAATGTAATATCATTCAGGTAGAGGAGTTGGTTGATCATTGGAGATCAAACTAGGTTTATGTAAGAGGATTTAGTCCTCTGGTATTGAGCTTAACTGGAACTGTACTCAGGCATCGGAGATGTTATCTTTTGCAGTTCAACACTTCTTCGGATTGTAGTCTAGATTTCTATGTAGTCAGTGAGGCTCCTTATGTGATGAGCATTGTGCTCTAAGTCATTGACCTTCCTACAAGTGCAGGCCCCTCAATATTAATTCACATACTTATTGCAGAAGTATTATCTAATGATGGGTAGGCTTCCCACCGTGGTTTTCCCCTTTACTGAGTTTTCCACGTACAAATCTTGGTGTCATGTGGATGGTATTTATTCTATGATTATTGTTTATGATTAATTGGTTTAACTGCTATTCTGGTATTAATATTTTGGGTTCCAGTATTAAAGTTTCAATTGCTAATAGTTCTGGTAATCTATGACAACTAATTCACCCCCCCCCCCTCTTAGTTGTCCTCCAATTATTTGAATTGTCTAACATATTTAACCTCAAGTAATTGATTGTAAATAAACCATATCTATGATCAAAGATGCGAGTAGATTTTTGAAAGCCAAACAGTCTAAACTCAATGTAAATAACATTCATCATGATGGATTAGATTCTATTAGTTTAAAAATGTGTAATGGATTAGATTCTATTATGGTTTTTTGATAGTATTAAAGATCAATTTTGTGCAATATTCAATTACATTTATTACATGGATTTACTTTTTTTTGAAGTTTAACTTAGAGTTCAATTTGGTTTAGGGTTAGGGTATAATTTAGTTTAGGTAACAATAAATTTAGTAATATTTAGAGAATGAAGTAGTATTTTTTTTACCATGCATGTGGATGTTTGACTGGAAAAAATGTATTTACAAATTTATTTTAACGATGATGTAAATGAGATCTTACCCCTAGTAGGGAAGAGGCTAAATGATAAATAGGATGTTTAATTGACAAGATTATCCCTTAGGATTGATAATGATGGTGATTCAATTATCTTTAGACAAGTCCTCCAAGAGTATATGCAATAACATGATAAATCATAACAAAGTCAATCATGATTAAATAATCTTGGGAATGGGAGTAGAGACCTAAATGAGTAACATTTAGGTAATGGAGTAATATTTTGTTATTATGCATGTGGATGTTTGATTAGAAAAAATGTACTTACAAATTTATTTTAATGATGATGTCAAAGAGATCTTACCCCTAGTAGGGCAGAAGATAAATGATAAATAAGATGTTAAAATGAAAATATTATGCCTTAAGATTGATAATGATGGTGATGCAATGCTCTTTAGACAAGTCCTCTAAGAGTATATGGAATAACACGATAAATATTAACAAAATCAATCATGTGAAAAATAATCTTGGGAACGGGAGTAGAGACCTACATGGAGACAAGTGGGAATGGGAGTAGAGGAATATTTTCAAATGGAGATAGAGTTGGGGTTGTAGAAGATGACCAAGATGAGGATTTTGAGGAGGATCTAGTCACTCATGGAGTGCTTGAGCAGTCATGGTGGGGGTTTTTTTCCCTTATGTGGTTCTTTTGCCTTTCAGTCATATATGTTTGGTGGTTTAAGGGTTTTTGTGATATTGTTCAAACCCCTATATTTTTTTCTATGGGGATTTATCTTTTTTGGAGGTGGATTCCTTGTCACCTACTTTGTCTTCCCCTTCAGTGGTTATGTTGCTGCTTTTTAATGTGTGTTGGGTTATTGTGGATTTTGTGGGTATCATTAGGGGTTGCTCTCTTAGTGGCTTCCCTTGTGTTGTGTTAGCAACAATTTGTGGTTGGTTTGGTGCTCTCTTTACAATTGGTTAGAGTCATGGTTTTTGGCTTTGTGTCTCCTTTCAGGTTGCAGGCTACGTTGGAAGGATCAAATGTTGGTTCCTCTTGAATTGGGGAAATCATCCTCCCTTATGTTTGGCCTCTTTCTCTTTGTCTATAATATAAATTTGTTCTTCTATGAGTTTTGTATCCTTATGCTAGTTGTTCATGGTTTTTCCCTGTTCTTCAAGGTTGTCTCTAAGAATGATCTAGACAACCCTTTTTTTGGTTTTGGGTAGCTCTTTGTGGTTTTGGATTTGGACCTAGATGAGTATGGATTTTTCATGGATTTTTTCCTCTTTACCCTTTTCTTCCTTTAGTTTGCAGCTTGAGCTTGTTATCCTTGAGTGTTTTGGAACTATTTTTGGGGCTTTTTGGTGTTTTTAGTTAAGGGTCTCTTTTGCTATTATGGAAGAGAAGTATGTTTTTGTTGATGTTCAGAAGGCTCTTTGTTTTGATATTTTCAAGTCTCAATTAATGGCCTACATTGTTTTTATCGTGATCTCCTCTCATGAGTCTCCTATAATGTTCTCCTATGGAGGTGGAGACCTTCCTTATGGGATGGGTTGAGGGTTTGGTTCTTCATCAGCTAGCTTTCTCTCTTACCTATCTTATGGAAGTGGGTACTTCTATTGAGGTGGAGAGTGTTTGTGTGGGAGAGGTATAGTGTTGCTACAAGGGGGTTGTTGCTACCTTTTCTCAACATCTTGGCTATAAGATTGTTAGTGAGGCTTATTTTGTAGTCTTCTTTCCTTCCTCTCCTATTGAGGTACAAAATTTGGAAGAGAAAGGAGCTTATTGAAGGTTTTGTGAGCCTATTAAAAACCCATTTTTATTGTTCTTCTTAAGATGAGTTTGTTGGCATGTTTTCATTGATGTCATTGATGTAGTTTGGTCTGACATGTATGTTTTGGTTTGGTCTGGTAGTTTGCTTCAATATATGTTATTGGTCCATTTCTTTTTCTCCTTTATTATTCAATGTATCTATGCTTACTTCATGCAGTTTTGAGTTCCAATATCTACTTCACTGGAAAGCATTTTGGGTCCGGTCCCATCTAGATATGATGAAGGCATAAACTACAAGTTGAATTTGGATTCAGTCCTATCCAGATATATTGGAGGCATATTCTGCAAGGTATTTTGGAATCAATATTGAATTTGACATCTTATGAAGACATTTTTGCAGTAGCGTGTGTGTACATTTCGATGTCATCCCTTCTCTGGTTGAGCTGACTTAACAACATATTTAGTGCAGATATATATAACCATCAGTTTTGCAACATAGAGATATAGTTGTTGAAAAATAGCTATTGTATACATATTGTATATGTGAAAAAATTTGTGGATGTGAATGTTGTTATGTGATGTATGTACAGTGGATACAAAAGTAGTTTGTGTACTTCAACAAAACTTTAATTCATGCATATGTTAGATGCAACTCTAGCAATTCAATTTTTGTACTTCGGCTATAAGCCTATCATCCAACAATGAGCCTTTTTTTTATTTGGGCAGTGATCCCTCTAAGCAGTGAGCCTCCCCACTAGTAGTGAGCCACCCCTTGTACTGTGTAATTGATTAAATATTACTCTACGCTTGAGAGATCACTATCTCCATGATTTTTCCCATATTAGGTTTTCCATGTATAAATCTGGTGTTAAGTGTTTTGTGCTAATTTCCTTTACTACATTTAAATTATGTTATGTGATTGGTTAGTTAGAATTTTTAATAAGCTTAAGGGAATATTGATTCACCCCTCCTCTTTCAGTGTTCTAGATATTCAACAATTGGTATTAGAGCCAAGTCCTTTAGAAGTGTTTAACCACTCGAAGGAGATCCAGAAAGTTGAACTTATGGACTTAAGCGAAGACCTAAGGAATGATATTGAGGAGCTTGAGGCAATAGAATATGAAAACAAAAATCTAAAAGAAAATATCAAGCTAGCAAATGAATGCATTGAGAAGCTAAGATGGAAAATCCAAAAGTTTAAAATAAGGCATAAGAAGTCAGTGAAGAGATTAAGCAAGCAAAGAGCACTATCACAAATCTCAAAGTCAAAAGTGAAGACAATGAGAAAACCAAGGAGTATTTGAACAAAATGGTGAAATACAAATCAGAAGAGTGCAAGAAGCTAAAACAAGAAGTAACATCTCTAAAGTTAGATCTACAGAAAGTAAAGAAACAAGAGGGTAAACCCAATTCAAGTAAGTCTAATAAGATGATGGATGTGAAGAAGCCTTTGGAAAACAAAAAGGATGCAAGACTCGAATCCAATGAATTTTCCTAGTCCAACACGAATCACCAAGAGGATCCATCTCTGACAAAAGTAGTAGAGTCCAATAAATCCACCAAGGACGATAAAGGTAAGTCACTGGTTGAGCAACAAGTAAGTAAGAGAAATACTTTGTTAAATATCTAGGAAATAGAGAGGGGACGTGAATCAGTTGACAACTTAAATCTTTCTTTCAATACTTTTACACATCTATCATAACCATCATAATTAATTAAAGAAGATATAACAGGAAAATACATACACACAACCGATCACACAATGAACACCAAGTATGACAGGGAAAGCCCAAGAAGAGAAAAACCATGGATAATATTAGTTCTCAATATATAACACACGTTAAGGTGATTTTTACAAATGGCGGCTCACTGCCAGAATGCTCATTATAGGTCGGCTCACTACTGAGAAAAGGCTCACTACTAAAGGAAGAAAGAAAGAAAAAGAAAATCTACCACTATAACACAATTTGCAATACCGGATTTGTTTCCGATGCCTCAACAACAACACACTTTGCATATCATCAACAATCAAATATTTCCTTTTCAATCTCGCATATCTTGCATATCTTCATCATTCAATTCATCATCTTATATGTATTGTCTCTGGGAAACATAATCTTCTAAGTTGGACAAGACAAAGATTTAAAAATAAGTCAACACTAAAAATTCTAGTGGTGGGAAGGAATGAGAAGTAGAACATACCACAATACATATCATAGATCAACATGTTACATCCATCACAAATCCCAGATCCAAAACACAACTCATATGCTACACAAATGTTGATACTTATCCTCTAATTTTGGACCTAATATAGACCCAGAATAGCACTACCCAATGCAAAAAAAAGTAAGAATAAAATCAAGATACTCATAAATATAATTGATCACCATATCCGGTGAATAGAGAAATCTAGATCACCATCAATACGCACAAACATAATATCAACTATAACACATCTTGTGGAGCACCAAAGATTTCGAGAACACAAATTTTAGACACCAACTCATATGTTGACATCAATGACATCCATAAATATTAAATTTGCAACAATCTCCCTCTTTTTCATTGATAGCAACATCCATCAACAACAAACACATAACTTTCTTTGCATCATCATATTAGCAATTATGTATATCACTGCAAACCAATACATCTTTCTGCATCTCTCCCCCTTTGACATCAAGGACAAAAGCGAGCATAACTCCCCCTATTAATCTCACTCCTTCTCCCCCTAAGAGGAAGCACCCAAGCATCAGTCTAGATAAAAATATGCAAACAGATATCTAGACCAATGCATAGCCAAATGTACATCAGTTCAAATTAGGAAGGGGTAATACCCCTAACTTCTTTCAGAGATAGTCAAAGTATCTTTACATGGCATCTTCATGAAGATATCTACAATATTCTATTTTGTAGGTACATTCTCAAGCTTTACTTAATTATCCAACACCTTTTCCCTCAAGAAGTGATACCGAATGGATATATGCTTTGTTCTAGAATGTTGTACTGGATTCTTAGAAATTTTTATTGCATTGGTGTTATCACACATAATAGAGATGGGTTCATTGAAAATTACATTGATATCCTTGAAATTTAAGTTCATCCACAATATTTGTGTGAAACGTGAAGATGTTGCGGTATATTATACTTCAATTGTAGACAAAGACACAAAATCTTGCTTCTTACTTGACCAAGCAACCAACCAGGAGCCAAGAAAGAATGCTCCGCCACTTGTACTTTTCCTGCCATCAACACTTCTGGTCCAGTCTGCATCTGTATAAGTTGTCAAAGTGAAATTTGAATTTCTAGGATACCACAAGCAAAATTATTTTTATTGCTGCAACGTGTGATTCTTTCAATTTTTGCTAAAATATAGCTACCAAACAAAAATTGCATACATGATATCTACTCTGGTAGTAGTCAAATATAACAATCCTCCAATCATTGATCTCTATTGACTTACATCTGCTTTAAGGGAATTATCATCTTTAGTTAACTTGTATATCGTGGTCATAGGTGTACACATTGGTTTGGAATTCTCCAACCCAAACTGCTTCAATAGATCCTTAATGTATTTAGACTAAGAAATGAAAATTCCTTGGTCATTCTGATTTACTTGCAAACCAAGAAAGAAATTCAACTCACCAATCATGGACATCTTAAATTCCTTCTACACATGCCTTCATTTCCTCCAAAAATTATGTCATCAACATAAACTACAAAAATTAAGATTTTACCAGAGTCAATGTTGAAGTATAAATTGCTATCAACGGATCCCTTTTGAAAACCTCAATCAATCAAATACTTGTCTAGCTTTCCATACCAAGCTATAGGACCTTGTTTCAATCCATACAAGGCCTTCTTTAATCTATAAACAATATTTGAATCATTGTTTAGCTTAAACCCTTTTGTTTGTTCAATTTAAACTTCTTCTTTTAGTTCTCCATTCAAAAATATTGAGTTCACATCCATCTAATAAAACTTGAAATCCTCAAAAGCTGCAAAAGCAAGAAACATCTGGATTGCCTCCATCCAAGCAACTAGGAAATATGTCTCCTCAAAGTCAATGCCTTCGACCTCAGTGTAAGCTTTGAGAACCAACCATGCCTTATTCCTCACAACATTTCCATCCTCATCTAACTTATTTCAGAATACCCCTTTTGTTCCAATTACATTCTTATCTATCATTCTGTGAACTAGTTCCCATGTCTGATTCTTCTCAACCTGATCCAGTTCTTATCTCTTTGCCTTTATCCAAATTTTGATCATTGCAATCTTCTTCTACTATTTTCAATTCAATCTCCAACAATAAACATAACATAACTTGTCCTTAAGCTACTTTGCTTCTTGTGATGATTCCTTTGTTTTTATCTCTAATAATATGATCCATTGATTGATTCTTATGAACATGTCTTGGGGTTTTTGTTAGGTCTCAGAGGCAACTGAGAGGGGGGGCTGAATCAGCTATCCAATAAAAACAAACCAAACTTAACTTAAACAAACTTAATGCTTAATACCGGTAAACTAAACTTTAATGTCGGTAGATAGTTTAACAGTAATTGCAATACCGGTAAAGTTTAATGCATGAAACAGAAACACAAATAACATACACAACACATAACACAGTTATTTGTACGTGGAAACCCTATAAGGGGAAAAACCACGGTGGGAAACCTTACCCATAATCAGATGATACTACTGCAGATAGTATGTGTGTACAAATGGAATCTGCACATGCAAAAAGGCCAACTGCCTAGAGCTCACAACTCAATCACAAAATGGGAGTCACAGTGACTACAATTGGATGGTTAAATCCAATGATAATGTACTGCTCAAAATAGCATCTTCATATGCTGGATTCAGTACTGGTTAAGCTTTGATTTGCCTTCTTCAAACCTTCCTTCAATCTTGAATGATGTCTATGTGTATAGCTCTGCTTATATTCGCATATACCTTATTACAATCCTTTTTCTCACTCTTCTACATAATCTCATAAATGAGATCTTACATATATACCAAAACGTAAGACCAAATGGGTAGGTCGGCTCACTAAAATATATTACAATAAAATCAATTACAAATGAATCAATATGCGATGCATGATGTCGGCTCAATGCATTTACAATAATAATAAATCATCTTCATGACGTGTCGTGCTGATCTGGAATAGATAAGCCTGTTGCTGCATATCCTGGACCTATTTGTCGGTAACAGCAAATATGCAAACCCGATTAGATCAATAATCAAATCACCAAGACCAAGTGTCCAAACAATGTCTTCGACATAACCAAGTAATCTCCATATGATAACATATCATCCTCAGTGTCGGTGAACAATATAATCCTGTCGGTTAACCAAACACTGGTGACTGTGCATAAGTCACTGAACATGTTGGTGAACATAATCAAATATCTCCAAGTGTTCTCAAGTGTTGACAAGCGTTAACAAGTGTTGACATCAATGACAAAATCATATCAACATATCCAAAATACCAACAGTTTTAGATGTAGATACTGGAGCATCACAAGTTTCCTTTACTTTTGCTTCTTCTCTGGTTCCATCTTCCCTTTTTCTCTCAGTCAATTCATCATATTCTGATGCAGGAGCATCCATGGTTCTTGGCCATCTTGCATCAACCAAAAACCATTTCTTCTCAGTTTGATTCCTACTTTGTAGTTTCAGAATTTCTTTCTGCATTTTGTTGCATTTTCTCACCGGATCTTGTAGAGCTAGATTTTGGTCAAGGACATAATCATCTACCTTATTCCTGAACCGCGGAATGTTTGGATCTTTTTCTGGCAAGTTATCGATTCTGGATTTTGAGACAATTTTTTGGCTTAGAGCTCCGGAACCGCCTGGACCTATCCTTCTATTGGAAATCCTTGTGGATCCTTTCCATTGCTTGTGGAGCCTTATTTTGTTGTTCCAACATTCCCTGGCATGTGGCCAACCTACCTTTTGATCCACACTTCTTCCTATGGATTTTCCAAAGGATTCTCATTGGCGGAGGCCGACTTGGTGGTTTTACATGTTTCATCATGTTCATCATTGTTTGATTCTCCTTGGGCCAACCTGGATCCATCTAGACCATATAAATCAATGTAATCTAGCTTTCAGTAATAATTTTTTGGAACCAGGAGGATCTATCTAGAAGATAAGTGGTCTCGTGTTCATGACGACTGTAATTGAGTATGTTTGTAACCAGCCAATGAGCCGAATCTTGTAGCCTGCATGTTGTCAGTAGATTGTAAACAATTTTTCATGATATAATCAATCAATTCTACATTTCCTCCATCATCTTGTCTTTCTTTCGTTGTGTTTTACTCTCGTTGCACGATCTATATAGATCTCATTGAGGTTCCTTCTCATCGTGACTGCACCAGATTCATGTCATGTCAATTTGTCAGTCGTTAGAAATGCCTTCATCAACATTCACATTTTCACTTTCAACAATCTTGTTCAACCTTTTGTTGTAACATCGGTATGCCTTGGTCCTTCTAGAATATCCTAGGAATGTGCCTTCATCTATTGTGTTGTCGAATTTTCCAAGATTATCCTCATCTCTTTGGATATAACACCTGTTTCCAAATACCTTGAAATATTTCACTCAAAAAGTTCTATCATGCCATAGTTCATATGATGTATTTCCATGTCTTTCCTAGTAAAGAATTTTGTTAAGAGTGTAAACTATTGTGTGAATTTGTTCTCTCCAATAGACTTCTGGTAGTTATTCTCCTTTGATAATTATTTTGGATGCCTCTTGTATAGTTTGACTCATCCTTTCCACTACACCATTCTATTGTGGTGTCCTAGGGGTAAACAATTGTCTTCTAATATCATGTTTCTCACAAAAGTTGTTAAACTCATCAAAAGTAAATTCACCTCATCTATCATACCTCAAACACTTAATCTTTCTATCAGCTTCATTTTCAACTCTAGGCTTGAATATCTTAAATTTGTCTAATGCTTCTGACTTCTCTCTCAAAAATGAAACTCATGACATTCTACAATAATCATCAATCAACAACATGAAATTCTTCTCACCTTATATACTCCTTATTCTAGTAGGACCACAAAGGTCTATGTGCACTAGGTCCAACAATCTAATGGACAGATGTTCCTTTTGTTTTCTTTCCAACTTGACATTCTCTGCAGATATTATTATCTGGTTTGGTCAACCTAGGTAAATCTCTCACTGCACTTGATGAACTAATCTTTACCAGATTATCAAAGTTGATATGACACATTCTCTAATGCCAGAGACATCTATCATTGATATGAGATAATACATGTTTTTGCTAGTCCTTTTCCCAACTGCAATCACAATTCTGGATCTCACAACTATCATCCTGAAAAACAACATTGTAACCATTTTCACACATTTTTCCAACACTGAAGAGATTATGATGCAAACCCTTCACATAGTAAACATTGTCAGTATAATGTTTTCCATCAAAATAAATAGAACCAATTCCCATAATTTGTGTTGTCTGATCATCTCCAAACCTAAAAGAACCTCCACCATACTTTTCAAGCTTTATAAACTTACTTTTCTCACAGTCATATGATTTGAGCATCCACTATTAATCAACCATTTGAATTTATATCTCTTGTAGCATGTAAGGCAATAGAAATAGTCTTAAGAATATCAACCTTAGGTACATCCTTTTCTACCAAAAAATAAACAATCACCATCTTCATACTCTGATTCATCATCTAAAATACCAGCATCACCTTTGACATAATAGGCTCTCTTATTAAAATTTCATTTACTTTCTCTAAACTTTTGTCTTGATCCTTTTTTTGGACATCTAGTAGCTATATGACCAATCTTTCCACATCTAAAGCATTTAAGAGGTAACATACCTTTGTATTTGTTGGTTCTCTTCTTCAATTTTCTTACAAAGTTCACTTTCATCTCATCCTTTTTCATCTTTTGGATCTTCCTTAGAATCTTTAAACATAGACTCATATTTAGCTTTGTCTTTTCCAAACTTCCTTATCTCAAATACAAACAAAGTACCATAAAGTTGTTCCCTAGTAAACCTCTTTGAATCATAAGTTTCTTCAATAGCGGATATCTTATCTCTATAACTTTTCGGTAGAGGCATTAGAATCTTCTCAATTATGTCTTCATCTATCAAGGTGCCACCAAGTTCTCTGATTTTATTTACTGCATTGTCAACCTTCTGAAAATAGCTTTTTACATCTTCTTCTTCTTCCATTTTCAAATTCTCATATATGTTCTTATTTGTTAACTTCGTTGATAGTTTAACTTTGTCATTTCCTTCATAGATATCTCTCAACTTTTCCCAAAACTAATAAGTAGTATTCAATGAAATAACCATTGTCAATTCAATCTTTGATAAAGCACTAAAGATAGCATACCTTGCTTTTTAATTCTCTTCATAGGCTTGAATCTCATCAGGAGTGGTAATACAATTTGTTGGTTGTACATACTTAGTTTCCATATTTTTCCAAGTGTTTTATCCCCAGGTGATCAGATAAGCTCTCATCTTCACTTTCTAGAAGCTATAGTTGGATCCTTCAAAGATAGGAATAGTCAGTTTATGTGCCATCGAGTCAGGATCTACCTCAAGAAGTTAAGCTCTTCTCCAAGGAAACAAAGCTCTGATACCACTTGTTAAATATCTGGGCAACTGAGAGGGGGATTGAATTAGTTGACAACTTAATCTTTCTTTCAATACGTGTACATATTTGTAATAACTATCATAGTTAATTAAAGTAGATATAACATGAAAACACATACACACAACCGATCATACAATGAACACCAGATATGATGTGAAAAACCTAAGAAGAGAAAAACCACGAAAAATGTTAGTTCTCAATATATGACATTGGTTAAGGTGTTTTTTACAAAAGGTGGCTCATTGTCAGAATGCTCACTGCAGGTGGGCTCACTACCCAGAAAAAGCTCATTGTTGAAGGAAGAAAGAAAGAAAGAGAGAATCCACCACTGTAACACAATTTGCAATACCAGAACTATTTTCGATGCCTCAGCAACAACACACTTCGCATATCATCAAAAATCAAATCTTTCCTTTTCAATGTTGCATATCTTTCATATCTTCTTCATTTAATTCATCCTCTTATATATTTTGTCTCCGAGAAACATAATCTTCTAAGTCAGGCAAGACATAGATTTGAAAATATGTCAACACTAAACATTTCAATGGTGGGAAGGAATGAGAAGTAGACCATACCACAATACACATCATAGATCAACATGTTACATCCATCAAAAATTTCAAACCCAAAACATAACTCATATTCTACACAAATGTTGATACTTATCCTCAAATTCCAGACCTGATTCGGACCCAAAATAGCACTACCCAACACAAAAAAAGTAAGAATCAAACCAAGATACTCATGAATACAATCAATCAACACCATATCCGATCAATAGAGAAATATAGATCACCATAAATATGCAAAAACATAATATCAACTCTAACACAACTTCCAAACACCAACTCATATGTTGACATCAATGACAACCATAAACATCACATTTGCAACATACCTTCCTTAATGATTCTTGTTATAAATGCAATAAAATAGGTCATAAGGTAGTAGAATGTAGGAATTTAATATGAGTCAAAATTCTAATTTATTCTCCAGTAGATGTTATACATGCAATAAATGTGGTCACAAAACTAATCAATGTAGGAATCTGGTTCTAAATCAAAATAAATATAATCACTTAAAAGGTCGATGTTATACATGCAATATTTTTTGACACAAAGCTAACCAGTGCTGGTCAACACAAGCTCTAGTAAATATTAGATATTACAACAACAACAAATCTAGACACATGGCAAAGCAATGCAGAAGGAATGAGGTTAAAGCTCCAAATAAACCGACAAAAAAGATCAATGTAGATGTGAAGGCTAAGATGAAGAAGATCTGGAGGAAGAAATAATTTGTGGATGCACCTAGCTCTGGTGCAAGTACTTCATCTAGAAACTAATTAATATGGGGCTTTGGCCTGGGGGGAGTAATCAAAGAAATATTATTTTTCCCTGCCAAAGAGAGTGAGGGCATAGTAATGGCATTGCAAAGTGTCTCTAGGTCCGACTAAGTATATTGAAAGCATAACTCATCATGGAAGTCTAGCATCTTATTACAAAATTTGAGGTAGTGGATGATAGCACATAAATATTTAATGTGAGATAGTGGATGAAAGGTTAAAAAGAGGACTTTTTGACAAATGTTATGTCACCCTGAGTCAAAGAGGCATTGTATTGAAGGTGATCAAGGTATTTAGGGTTTCTCAACGAATCAATTTGAGTTGAAATTTGTTGAGTCTATAACCATGGCCACTCCTATTTTTGTTGATATTTCCATTGAGCCCCATCTAGAATTTGAGAAAACTCCATATAAGGTGATGGAGGTCGATCTGGCTAAGGCATTCTCAAACATACCCATTGGGGTCATATTGGCTAAAGACATTTGGTCTTACATTCATGTGAAGCTTGATGAATTCGATCATCATAGGAAGATGCTAGATCTATGGACAAAAAAGATGACTGGAAAGAGTGTTCAGGTAAAACCTTAATTTAAAACACTTCTTAAAAAGAGATTGAACACTTGGCATCATTTTCTAATTTTTTTCTATGATGAAAAATGGGTCAGATTAGCAATGAGTAGATTACATGACAAGTTCTTGTGGTTAGATCAAACCCATCTTATCACCAAGGAAGCAATGAGAGCTATTACTGGTTTGAGTAATTCCTGAGACATTCCTACTCTGAAATTGGTAAGGAATTAGGATGTTAGGGATCTGACAGGAGGAACTTCTGATAGGTGTTCTTTGTCTATTTCTTTCGTTGAGAATGTGTTGGTAAAGTACCTGGCAATGATGATAGGGAATAAAATCTACTTCACCAACTAAGATAATTCTATTTTGGCCACGACCATGAACATGGCTTACGAGATAGCTAAGCTTAACAAAGATTTTGATCTTTGTGAAATCTGGATGTAGGAGTCCCTACAAAACCTTGCATAGTGCGGAAATAAGAAGCACCTCTTCAACTATGGAACCCTAGCTCTATGTATCTTATTTTATTTTCTACAAGAGGTTCTCGATCAAGGAAAAGTGCTTTGGTCACCAGCAAGACTGGTAGGTCACCAAATTGTAGATAGGTTGAGGAGATTTATTAACAAGATGACAAGGGAAGAAGTGTTCACCACTTATTTATCCTTAAACTCAATATGCAAAGGAGGCAAAGAATTCCTAAGGAAATGGTTGAGAAATGCAAATATGATATCACCTTTGTGTTCACGACTAACAAGTGTTTTATGGAAGCCATCGTGCCAAGGAAAATATGGATTCCACCATTTGGCTATGAGGTTACATACGAAATGATAGAGAGCACACCTCAAATATTGTTGAAGAGACCTATGGATGAATCTCAAGAACGGTTTGGGACAACAACTAAAATGTCTTTGAAGGTTAACATGGAACATTCAAATAAGACCTGAGAAAAGAATGTGAAGAAGGTTGTTCAGGAGTCAATGGCTAAAACAAATTTTACTGGAGAAGAGGTAACTGAGTATAGGCGGTTCAAAAAACTTGTTGGCTCATCTAGATCCTTTGCAAAAGAAAAGACCCTGAAGGTACTCCCTCCATCCGGTTCCTCAAAAGGAAAGAAGCCAAAAGAAGCAAAGAGGAAAAAAATAATGATCGAGTCCAAGGAAGAAGAAGAACTAGAGAAATACCGGATACATTTCCAGAAGCCAAAGGCCAAGAAATTCAAGAAACCTCTTAATGTGAAGAGCTTGTTTGAATCAATTGCACAAGGAGAAAACCCAAAAGAACGGTTTGGGACAACAACTAAAATGTCTTTGAAGGTTCACATGGAACATTCAAAGAAGACCTGAGAAAAGAATGTGAAGAAGGTTGTTCAGGAGTCAATGGCTAAAACAAATTTAACTGAAGAAGAGGTAACTGAGTATAGGCGGTTCAAAAAACTTGTTGGCTCATCTGGATCCTTTGCAAAAGAAAAGACCCTGAAGGTACTCCCTCCATCTGGTTCCTCAAAAGGAAAGAAGCCAAAAGAAGCAAAGAGGAAAAAATAATGATTGAGTCCAAGGAAGAAGAAGAACCAGAGAAATACCGGATACATGTCCAGAAGCCAAAGGCCAAGAAATTCAAGAAACCCCTTAATGCAGAGAGCTTGTTTGAATCAATTGCACAAGGAGAAAACCCAAAAGAGGTAGGGGATCTCTATAATGAAGCCAGTGATGAAGATTAAAGTTGTATAGTAAAAAAAATTCTATTGTATTGTGTTAAATTATATTTTATTGTAGAACTGTTTAAGAAACATATTCTAGTTGAATTGTGGGAGGAGTTAATTAGAATTGGACAAATTACAAGAGAGGAAGAACCAGTTATTAAGTATCAAGTTTTTTATTTCGCTGGTTCTGCCCTTTCGAAGGAAGATAAAGCCAATCTTATAGAAGTTTGTAAGACTGAATTGAGGACAAAAAAATGTTTAGGTGATCTTATGTTAGGATAACCTAATGCTTAGGAAAAGCTTAAGGATGAAATCACTGAAAAAGTAATGACTATTGCAAAGAACCATGGTATGCTACCCACTGTTGACTCCAATACCCCTACTAGTGATTTTGCGACTGTGAATACTGACACTATAGATAATGTGCATGTTATGAGTGATGTAATGGATGCACCTGGAACTTCTTGATCCTCCAATAAACCCTAATTTTGGAAAGGAAAAAGAAATTGAAATCTCGACTGACAAAAGTCAGGAAGGATAGATGACAGCAAATCAAGAGAAGTGAATTTGATCTCAAGGCTACATTAGAAGATAAGATAAAAAATCTAGGCAATAAGTCAAGTGGAAAGGCATCTAAGATTGTCACTGTGATTGGTACCAGTTCCGGTACAATTGATGACTCCTAGAAGAGTCTGTTCACTTCACCCTTGAACATTCAACCCATAACTTCTTCCAAGCCAATAGTTGATTTTTCTAAAGATGATCCAGTACATAAGTATCAAATTGGAGAATCTTTCTTATTTTCCACAAGACAAGATTTTATAGGTGAAACTCAAAAGAAAGATAAAATTGTTGAAGAACTTCTTATTGTACTTCATGCTACGATGTTTGGATTTCAATTAGATCCACATACCCCCAATGTTGATAAATGCAAAGTGTTAATTAGTTCATTGAAAAATCACTCAGAAAAATTAAAGGAAAAATATCAGAAAGATAGAGAAGAAGATAGAGAGAAGCCGCTACAAGAACTTAAAGGTAAATGTGAGACTGCACATCATTAGCTCACCCAACTCATCTCTCAAGGCCAATCATATTTATCAAATTGAGATGTATTTTTCTCATACAACATTCAATGGCTAGATTCCACAAAGAGCATCAAAGATGAAATGAATATCATTGAAGACAAAATCTAGTAGGCCTATGCCAACTACCAGTTATCTTAGGATCTATTTGGCTCTGCCAAATCGGTTATTGAAGAGCTCCACAAGAGATACTATGAGTTACAGAAGCAAAGGGATGATATCATACTTCCTTTAGGTCAATTGCAGGACATGAGCAGTGAAAGCATATCGATCATAATCTGACCTCTTTCAAAAGCTTTATAGTTCACATATTTTAAACTTGGTTCAATACAAGAAGCAAAGAAGATGCATGCATCCTTGCAAGTACAAATCAAGTTCCTGACAAAGGCTATCTCCTATTGGGACAAGCATTGGACTGCACATGTTCAGAAGATTAAGCAATTCTCTGATTAGCATTGGTTTTCTCCCTTAGGGATAGATATGTTTATGCACATTTCTTAGTTTTTGCCCTTTGTCAATGTTGTCAAAGGGGGGGCAACATTATGTTTATCATGTAAAAACTGTTAGACAGTTTCAGTTGTTAGTGTTTTTAATTTTAGTTGAGAAAACTTATACTATATTACTTTATGTTGCCATCAATGACAAAGGGGGAGATTGTTGGCCTTTTTTTATTGGTCTGTTTCTTTTACTCCTTTATTATGCAATGTATGTTTGCTTACTTCATGCAGTTTTGAGTTTTGGTATATACTTCACCAGAATGCATTTTGGGTTTGGTCCCATTTGAGTATGATTAAGGCAAAATCTACAAGGCAAATTTAGATTCAGTCCTGTCTGAATATATGAAAGACGTATTCTACAAGGTATTTTGGAATCAAGATTGAAGCCAACATCTTATGAAGACATTTTTGTAGTAGTGTGTGTGTTCATTTTGGTCCCATCCCTTCTCCAATTGAGCCAACTTATTAAAATATTTGGTGTAGATATATATAACCATCATTTTTGCAAGATAGAGATATGGTTGTTGAAAAATAGATATTGTATACATATTGTATATGTGAAAACCTTTGTGGATGTGAATGTTGTTATACGGTGTATGTACAGTGGATATAAAAGCAATTTGTGTACTTCAACGAAACTATAATTCATGCATATGTTAGATGCAACTCTAGAAATTTAATTTTTGTACTCTAGCTATAAGCCTATCATCCGACAATGAGCCTTTTTGTATTTGGGTAGTGAGCCACCCCTTGTACTATGCAACCGGTTACATATTTCTCTATGATTGAGAGATACTCTCCCGGTGGTTTTTTCCCATGTTGGCTTTTCCACGTATAAATCCGATGTTATGTGTTTTGTGTTGATTTCCTTTACTGCATTTAAATTATGTTATGTGATTGGTTAGTTAGAATTTTTAATAAGTTCAATGGAATATTGATTTGCCCCTCCCCTCTCAATATTTCGGATATTCAACAAAGTTGTCAGGTGGCTTCAACCTTCTTTCTCTTGCAAATGGTTTACTAATTCTTTGATTATTTTCTTGTGTTGTGTTTAGGCTGTTGGTTGTCTAATTTATATCTATTGGTAGTGATTCACTTGTGTATATGGTTTCAAGTCCTTTCAACAACCATTGTAAGGGGTTTTGAGTCCCCTCAAAACCTGCTTTACCCTTAATAAAAAATGAAATCAATCTGTAACTAGAAAATCAGGTAAAGGCATCAAAGTAATATAACTAGGCAACCACAAACCTAAATTATAATGAAATAGAACCTAATTTAATTAATAAAGATATGAAGACAAGACTATCAAAACAAATGCAAACCATCACAAATGCATATGTCTCCTCCATAATTCTTCATTGTTCTTCTTTCACCTTTAAATAGGACTTTTTTGGATCTCACCTACAAAGATGCAAAGTGAAAACAACATCATAAGGGTACTCGAAGCATGGTTGAAAATGATGAGAAAATGTGCACAACTTATACAGAAATTGATGAAAGGACCAAATTAGCATTAAGAAAAAAGGAAGAAGCAACTTCATTCAAAATTGGCAAAATGAGGAGACAAAGCATGACACATGCTATGTCAAAATATGACACATTTCTATACAAGGAATATGACACATTGCTATACACATTTATGACAAATTGATAAGACAATTTATAACAAATTGTTATGCACAATTTTTTGGCAATCGACACTCATTGGAATCATATGTTGTCATTGATGGCAACAAGATTATATTGAAGGCATATACCCACATTTGGAGGCATACATTGGCAGATACCGGTATTGAGTATTCAGGGTCATCACCGGCACCGACATCCAGCATTTCAATGAAGCCGAAACCAGTCTAGATCCGAAAGATTTTATTGTAACATCATTTTGTAATTATTGTATTGGGCTGACATTGTATATCTTTTGTATTGTAAGCCAACACAAGGCATATTGTTTTTAAGGGTATATAAGTCAGTCTGTTAGATCATTTTTGAGGATGAGAGATAGGAGAATAATAGCATAACTATGTTATGTGAAGGATATGTATGAAGGTCATTTTGTATGCAAATGTAATATCATGCTATTAGCAGTAGATAGTTTGTAAAGCATTCTTGGAGGAAGAGGAGATACCATAGAAGGTTCAGGGTTTATGAATCGGTAAAGAACAGAGCTTTAACTAGAACTCTTTTTGGCATTGCAGATGCATTTTGTGAGTTGATCAGTACTGTTTTATTTCAGCAGAATCTTGTAGTCAGTGAGACTCTTTTATGTTGAGCAGTGTGCTCTAGGTAGTGTGCCTTCCTGCATGTGCAGGCCCTCATGTTATCTAATATCTTTCATATGGCCAATGAATTGATATTGTGGGTCAAAAATCCCACCCTGGTTTTTCTTCTTTGAGGTTTTCCATGTATAAATTATGTGTGTTATGGTGTTCATTCATGTGGCTGGTTTATTTGGTTCATGTTATATGTTTCTTTATTTACCAATTTATATGTGTATGTTATAAAAGGTTCAAATCTTGTGTTATCGGCAGAACACTGATTCACCACCCCCCCATCTCAGTATTTTTGGGTTCATTGTATTCCAACAATTGGTATCAGAGCTTGTTACCTCGGAGGAAGTTTAACAACTTGAGGAAGATCCTGAAACCGAAATCATTGAACATGGATATGGAGAAGCAACTTGAGATGGCACTTGAGGACTATGATGCTAAAAGGATGAAGAACCTGAAACTGCAAGATGAATGTAATTCTGCTAATGAATTCATTCTTATTCTGCAAATGAATTCATTCTTATTCTGCAAGAAAGGTTATCGTCTGCTCAAGCTAAGAGAAAGGAACTTTTGCAAAACCAAGATGATGAAGAGAAAAATGCACTTAAGGAACAATGTCAGAAGCCGACTCAAGAAAACATGCTCATGAAGAATGAAATGCAAGACCTGACTATGAGCTTATCAAAAGATATCAAGGACAGAAATAAGAAGGAAGAAAATCGTGTTATATCTCTAAAGAACAAATTTGATGAATGTGGCAGATTGACTCATGAGAATAATCTGTTGAGAACTGATTTGGTATACTCTCAGAATAATGAACAAGAGCTTGAAAGACAAATAACAACTCTAAGAGATGATCTGACTACTACAAGTGAGTATAAAGAAAAATTTAGGATTAGTGTTGCACACTTGGATGATTTATTGAAAAGGCAAAGGAAGAGTGATTCTAGAGGACTTGCATTTGTACAAGGTGAAAGCTCTGGTATTGCAAATGAAGATCAGACAATCGGTATGCAGAACTCATCAGACCAGAGGAAACCGGTAAGACAATCTAATGCTTACATATTCAATGGTAGATGTTTTGTTTGTAATAAATTTGGGTATATGGGTAGACAATGTAGAAATAGAGCAAATCAAAACTACAATTCAGTTCCCGATCAATGCACAAATTGCAAGAAATATGGTCATCAGTCAGAAGATTGCAAAATGAATGTTAAATATCATGCATGTGGAAATTTTGGTCATTTGGCTAATCAATGTAGGTCAAGGAATGACACTGGATATGTCAAAGCAATTCAAAAGAACAATGTTACATGTTATGCATGCAAATGAAAAATAAGACTTGGGACTTAGTCCCTTTACCTGCAGAAAAAAGAGCCTTGCCTAACAAATGGGTTTATCGGCTGAAGGAGGAGGAAGGAGGTCAGAAAAGATATAAGGCCACACTTGTGGTAAAAGGTTTTGCACAGAAAAAGAGTATAGATTATGCTGAAATATTTTCTCCAGTTGTAAAAATGACTTCAATTAGAGTTATACTTAGTCTTGTGGCTGCAGATGATTTATATCTTGAACAATTAGATGTCAAAACAACTTTTCTCCATGGAGATTTGGAGGAGGAAATCTACATGTTGCAACCACAAGGATATGAGATCAAAGGTAAGGAGAACTTGGTGTGCAGGTTGAAGAAAAGTTTGTATGGCCTAAAGCAAGCACCCCGACAATGGTATTTAAAATTTGATAATTTCATGGTTGAGCACGATTATCATAGATGTCATTCTAATCATTGTGTATATTTTAAGAGATTGGATAATGGCAGTTATATTATCCTGTTGCTTTGTGTTGATGACATTCTTGTTGTTGGGTCTAATATGCAACATATAAATGATCTTAAACATAAATTAGCCAGGTCATTTGCTATGAAGGATTTGGGTGCAGCTAAGCAAATTCTTGGTATGAGGATTACAAGGGACAGGAAAAATAGAACCTTGAATTTGTCCCAAAGTGAGTATATAAAGAAGGTGTTGAAAAGATTTAACATGCAGGATGCAAAAGCAGTTAGTACACCTTTGGCAAGTCATTTCAAATTGACTAAGGAGATGTGCCCAAAGGCACAGGAAGAGCTAAACAAAAAGTCTAACGTCTCATATTCATCAGCTATTGGCACTCTGATGTACGTAATGGTTTGCACAAGGCCAGCTATTGCACATACAGTGGGAGTTGTGAGTAGGTTTATGAGTAATCTGGGTATGGAACATTGGAATGCTGTGAAATGGATTCTTTGATATTTGAAAGGAACTACTACAAAGGCATTATGTTTCAAAGGATCTAATGCTTCTCTGAGTGGATTTGTTGACTCTGATTTGGCAGGTGATATTGATTCACAGAGGAGTACTATAGGGTATGTTTTTACCATAGGGGGAACTGCAGTCAATTGGATTTCTAGGCTGCAAAAGGTTGTTGCACATTCAACCACTGAAGTTGAGTATGTTGTTGCTACAGAAGCCAGCAAGGAGATGATTTGGTTACAATATTTTCTAGAGGAATTGGGTCAGACATAGGAGGATTTCCCATTGTATAGTGATAGCTAGAGTGCCATTCATCTTGCAAAGAACTCTTCACACACAATGGGAAATCCTCCTATGTCTGAGGAGGGTCAGTTACGGCTTGAGAAGATTCACACAAGTGAGAATCCTGTCGATATGTTCACGAAGTCAGTTCCACAGGAGAAGCTAATTTTTTCATCAGTTTTTGTTGGTCTTCTTAATTGATAATTGTGGAATTTATACGAGTCGAGTCCCTGTGTTTTATCCAGCAGGTGCTGCAAGTACAGTGGTGTCGTCTAGTATCAGTCTCCAAGTGGGAGATTGTTTGGTGTGGAGCCTGATCAGTCTCCAAGTGGGAGATTGTTGATATGTGGTGATTGATCAGCAAAGTATTGTACACTCAACACATTTTTTGTTGATGAAAACCGACATTGTAATAAAACCATAAAAAGGCCGACTTTATCTGTTGCCCTAAAAATGCATGTTATAAGCGGCTGGGATGCTTAAGGCATACAGAGGTTTATGTATTGTTTTTGCTAGATAATAAGAAAGATAGGGCGACTGTGTATGGTGGACGTAACCCATTCTGGGTGAACCACGTTAAATCTTTGTGTTATCTATGTCTTGTTTTATTCCTTTATCTTTTGTATTTAGATCTGCATATAATTGTTAGTTCATATTTGCTTCAAATCTGCTTGAAACCCTAACAAGCAGAAGGTAGATGAAATACAACAATATCACACCAAGATATGGATTAGAAAATCTAAAGAACCATGTGGAGATGCAACTACACCGGTAACTGCACTTGTAACTCCAACGGTAGACCAGAGCACTCCTGCACTGACAGGAAATTCAACCGATAACTGAGGCATATGCCTAAGGGGTTAGAAAATTCATTGCAAATATTGCATATTCACTGGAAGAGATCTAGAGAGTGGTATTAATCATTGATGGAGGTTCACCCAGCATAAAACTGTGAAACCGGCATCCGGTAGGGCACATTACTATGCATTTATGACAATGATGAATTAGGGTTTACTCACTGATAAAAAGGGAAAATGGACTCATTTTCACTCACCCAGCACTCTAGCAAACCAGAGCGAAACAAAGGGAAATCATAGGCGATCAAGAGCAAGTAAAGGCATTCCAAATAATTTCCAGCAGTCATATGAGAAGTAATCAAAATCCTTCAACCGACGACTATTATCCAGGTATTTCTTTGAAATGGCATCCAGATCATCATCTACTCCTACTTTTATTGCAAATCCCACTGTTGTTAAGGTCAAGGATAGGCTTAGGCTTGTTTTCAAGGAAGTTCCCCAAATTGCTATGAAGGAAGATTCTACTGGCACGTTTTTTAGGGTTCCCGATGGTGAGGTTTATGTAAAAGATGCCAAGGCCTATATTCACTGCACCTTGTAGGACCTAGGCACTGAGGAAATCAAGGGGATGTATTAATCTATGATACTAGGAAGCTCTGGTACTATCAAACCAAAATATCAAATCATTGAGGATCTAGGGTTAACCAGAATCCTATACATTCCAGAATTCAAGGATGAAGTGATCATATATGTTCTGAGCAGGGTCCATAATGAATTTATTTAGCTAGACCGGCCCCACATGATTACCAAAGAAGCTATTCAAGCAGTCACCAGGTTACCTAAAGTTGGATAGGAACCAGGAAAAGAAGATCTCCACCACTGCAGTTGAGAAGCTCACCGACGCAACTCATGATGGAAGATCTATGAGGGTCAGCACCATCAAAGACACTGATGTGAAATTTTCTAGCATGATAATTGGCTACAAGGTACTCAATCAAGTCGATTGAACTCTGTTGCTAGTTCCTGCATCCATGTTGTTTATCAGATGATAAAGAATAATGAAAAGTATAATTTTTGTGAATGGATGAGGAGTGAGTTAATGATTAACCTTGGCAAAATTAAAGGGGTTAAGAAAGGAACATTCAGGTTTGGCAATCTTATTATTTGCTTGATGTTGTAGTTCATGAATGAGCTATATTGGGTTTGGGAAAGAAGCGTTGGGCTCATAACATACCAGTAGATATGCAAATCAAAGAAGCAATCACCGGTCTTGGCAGTAATAGAGATGAGAAGCTATGGGGCTATTTTAAAACTTTTCAGGAGAATATGAGACTGGGGGAGAGAATTTCCAAGCACATTGTGGAGAAATACTCCACTGATATCTGCTTTATGGTCAAAACAGATGAGACAATGATGGAAGCAGTGGAACCTAGAATTATATGGGTTACTGAATTAGGTTATGGGGTAGATGACAGCATTTCAGAGTTATATGCTACAATGTTGATTGATGCTCCTTTGGATGATAAGGCTGAACACTTTGGCACTGCACAGGAAAAGGCTTTGAAGTTAAACCAGTTTCAACCGGAAAAGAAGAGAAAAGAAAATAGAGAAGATGTCTGCATTTGTTCAGGATGTAATGCACAGGATAGATACAAAACTAGGTTCTGGATCTGAACCAATAGATCAACCAACAACAGCTAGTGCTCCTAAGGTGAAGAAGCTTGAGACTTTCATTTCTTCTATCACTTCTGATTTTGATCCAGAGGATAATCAACCTCTTGCATTCAGAAGGCTACAGAGGAAGAAAGCTGACAAGCCTCTGGTAGAGGAGAAGAAGGTGGAACCCAGGAGGAAGCTAGTTAGAAAGGTAACAAATGCACCCCCACCTCTGGCAAAGAAGAGGCAACCTACTCCATCCGCTCGTGCAACCCCCAGAAAGAAGAAAAAGAGTACAATTGATGAAGCAATTGAATTTGGTAATGTTACCATCATACCCCCAATGACTTGTGTAGAATTGATTGATGAGATAACTAAAGATGAAATGTTGAAGAATGTGTCAAATTTCTATGAAGATTTAGAAGATAATGAGCAAGATGAAATAGAAGAAGCAATTTTTTTATATCTAGACATATATAAGAAAGCTTTGGTAGAGATTTTGAAGGAAATTCCTTTATCATTGTAAAATAAGTTAGATGCAAGAAGATTAGATGCAAGTAGGAGGGATAGAGAAATCAAATAAGTTGAACTTTTGAATATGTGTGGCTCTATAAATAATGAGGAAATAAAAAGATGTATAGATGTTGCTAATAGAATAATCCCTAGCAGCAAAACCCGGCAAATAGGTCTAATGATGGGTAGAGTAAATGAGATAGTAAATGAGACCAGAGATGGTTGGACCAAATTCTTCCAAAAGAATCCTGACTTTCTCACCTCTCAAGAAGAATTTGCTAAGGCAATGGCTCCCACCATTCCGAACAAATCTAAAGAGAAAGGAATTTTGGACAGTTTAGTTCAAATTGAGTGAACCGGCAGTTAAACCCAAAACTGATGAGAGTGTAAAGACTAAACCGGAAGAGACTACATTTGTATAGTCTAGGCAAGATAATATAGATAATGTACAGGTTACAAATAATATTCTGGACAATACTCCACTAGCAGTAACTGATATTGCACCAAGTCACAAAGCCACTGGTGCATTAGAGGAGGAGAAAAGAGATTCACCGACAGAGGATAAGAAAGATAAGGAAAAGGAGACTTAATTGGCAGTAGTTTCCCCAACAAAACCTTTAGCAATTGACACTTCTCAAGTTGAGAAGAAATCAATTACAGAGATGAGTCCCAAAGAGCTAATGATGATGGCTACTCAAAAGATAATGAAGGAGGGATCTGCAGATAAAGGAATAATAGATCAATCAATAACAGTTTTGCATATTTTGATTCCTGATTGTAGGATTGAAAATGAAGCAAGACCTTCCAGCAAGCTTAAGGTACTAATAGAGCATATATCTAAAAACATTCAGTCATTGCAGCAGATTTCTGACAAGAAAGCACTTGAAATATTTACTCTGGCCAACAAAGAAACTTTTGACTAGATTATTGAGACAGAGAAGAGGAAGGTTGAAGAGAAACTTATACTCATTGAAAATTCTTTGAAACAATGTACTAACATCTACAAGGTATGTTGTAATATACAAATTCTTACAACTAATGTAGATCAGAGGTTAAAGGAATTACATGAAAAGATAGATAATATTGTTAATTATTTTGATGGACTAACTTCACTTACAACTTCAATTGATAGACAAATTTTGACTTTGGAGAACCAAGTTTTTGCTTTTGAAAAGGAAAGAGACAAGATCATTCGGAGAGCAAGGAGTCTTAGAGGTTTGGTGAGTCCAAGATTGGATTTATTTTGATGGACTAAGAAAGAAATACTAGCACATTTACTGAGTGGACTAGTATCCATAACTGAAACATTCAAAACTAGTTGGGATGCCTATGTACAGTTGCTAGAGAAAGCTTACCCAGAAATTTTGAGATTAGTCAAGCTCCAGTAAAGTAATCTATAATTATTCTTTAATTATTTCACCGGTCTTTGGCATTGATGCCAAAGGGGGAGTATATGTATGTGAAAAATATGTATGTAATCCTAAGGGGAGGATAGGTAGAGTAGATTGCTGACAGGGTCAATCAGCTCAGGGGGAGCATGATTCATTTTTTCAGTTGAACCAGTAGGGAATCCATTTTTCACATGAGTGTTGCCATCAATGCAAAAAGGGGAGATTGTTGGCAATTGACACTCATTAGAATCATATGTTGTCATTGATGGCAACAAGATTCTATTGAAGGCATATATCGGCATATACCAACATTTGGAGGCATACACCAGCGGATACCGACATTGAGTATTCAGGGTCATCACCGGCACCAACATCCAACATTTCAGTGAAGCCGACACCGGTTTGGATCCGAAAGGTTTTATTAAAAAATCATTTTGTAGTTATTGTATTGGGCCGACATTGTATATCTTTTGTATTGTAATTCGACATAAGGCATATTGTTTGTAAGGGCATATAAATTAGTATGTTAGGTCATTTTTGAGGATGAGAGATAGGAGAATAATAGCAGAACTGTGTGATGCGAAGGATATGTATGAAGGTCATTTTGTATGCGAATGTAATATCATGCTATGATCAGTAGATAGTTTGTAAAGCATTCTTGGAGGAAGAGGAGATACTAGTAGAAGGTTCAAGGTTTATGAACCGGTACAGAATAGAGCTTTAACTGAAACTCTTTTTGGCATTGTAGATGCATTTTGTGAGTTCATCAATACTGTTTTATTTCAGCAAAAGCTTGTAGTCAATGAGATTCTTTTGTGTTGAGCAATGTGCTCTAGGGAGTGTGCCTTCCTGCATGTGCAGGTCCCCATGTTATGTAATATCTTTCTTATGGCCAGTGAATTGATATTGAGGGTCACAAATCCCACCATGGTTTTTCCTCTTTGAGGTTTCCAAGTATAAATTATGTGTGTTATGGTGTTCATTCATGTGGTTGTTTTATTTGGTTCATGTTATATGTTTCTTCATTTACTAGTTTGTATGTGTATGTTATAAAAGGTTAAAATCTTGTGTTACCGGCAGAACACTAATTCACCCCCCCCCTCCCCTCAATGTTCTTGGGTTCATTGTATTCCAACACAATTGGCCACAAAATTAGCTTTCAATTATGACAAAAGGTAAGCATGAAAAGTTGAGGAATTGGGGGGGAATAATTAGTGGGAAGTTGAAATTTAAAAATTAGTAAATTAGGTGGCATTAATTAATAAATTCACATTTATTAATTAACTCACAAAAGGACAAATTAGCTAATTAAATAAAGTATCATGAAAGACTTAGGATAAATGAAATTAATTCCTTTAACCTAAAGAGAAATGTTAATAGGATTAAATGAATAAATCATCAAACCCTAGGGGACAAACTAGAAATGGAATTAGGTCATGACGTGATTAAAACCAATAAATGATAAGGATCGCAATCAAAGGGACAAATGACAAATATTCGAAATTGACATAAAGTCAAAATTGATTGATAAAGGTCAATGACAAATTGGTCAAAAAGATTGATATGATAAATGAAACAATTGATGAGGATCAATAACTAATCGATCAAAAATTGACGAGAATTGATGATTGATTGAGACCAATGACAAATTGATCAAAGATTGGTAAAGAGGTCGACTTGATGAAGGTCGAATGACTGACAAAAACTGATGACAAATCGATCAAAATTGATAAAAAGACTGATAATTAATGATTGAAAAGAGATCCAAAATGACCAAAATTGATTGAAAATTGATGCAAGATGACTGATAATTGATTGAAAATGTTGAAGACCTAGGACAAAACCCTAATTCGACACAAATTAGGATTGACGATGCCCAATTGACATGAGAGATTGATCTTGACCAATGTATGCAATTCAAAGATGATATTGACAAAACCTAATTCGAAACTGAGAGAATTAGAATAAAAAATGAAAGAAATGCAGAGGAAAGATGCAATGTCGACAAACAATGAAGATCGAATGCACAACATAGAGGAAATGTCAGCAAAATGCAAAAACCCTAAAAGAATGTGATGCTCTGCAAAAAGGAGATTGTTAGGATGACAAAAACACAAAAAAACAAGCGTTAGTGTAAGCAAATCAGAATTTAAACAATAGCCTAATCAAGCATATCAAGAGAGATACTAAATAAGAAATGGAAAGCATGAAAAGACACAAGAAGTAAACTAAATTCCTCCAAATGCTGACCAAAACATTCATAGTGGCTCCTCCCTTGTTCCTCTCCTCTCCAAGTTCCAAGTAGTGTAGCTCTTAGCAGCTTTTTGCACTATTTTTGGATGTCTTATGGAGATTCAAGATTATGAAATAAAAAGCTCATGAAATGCAAACATGGATGTCTTATGGAGATTCAAGATTATGAAATAAAAAGCTCATGGATGCAAACATGAATGCATACAAACTAGAAATGAGATTATTGTCTAATCTAGTGTTGATTTTAGTCCAAAAGAGTAAATGTAAATGCTTATGCTAAATGTTCTCTAAAGTTCACTATATGTTAAATGCACGCAATTTTTCAGGATCTGGATATTGAAAAAATGGGCTCTATTTATAGGAAATAATGGAGCAATGGATGGTTGAGATTGAGTAATCTCAACAAGGGTCAGGATTGAATGATATTCAATCCATGTGAGAATTTTCAAACCAATCCCAGGATGACAAGTGTCAACATGAGAGGGGTTGAGAGGAGAAAGAATAAACATTAAATGTTTGACATGACCTAAGAGTTAACTTGGGAGTTAAGGTCAAGGTTGGGTTGAGTGAATAAATTCTTTACTCAAAGAATAAAGCTTTTATCCAATGGATAAACTCTTGTGCAAAGGTTAAAGGGACAACCATGGTCAAAGCAATAAATGCTTGAGGAGACACATGAGTCACATGAGGGTTGAGTTAGGGGTTAACCATAAATAGTCATGTAAGAGCCATAAGTGGTTTGGAAGACTTTAGAGGTTAATTTGTTGAACACACAAAGCATTTAATGTTTTTCAAAGACTTTGAAGCCTTTGAGAAGTGACTCCAAGTTGCTTAGGAATGTGACAATAATTAGGGGATGGCTTAGGTTAATTAGGAAGGGGTTAGAAGAATCTAGAAGGGGGTTTAGGAGTGCAAGTGGATTTTGTGGGTGAGGGAAAATAGAATTTTAATTAAAATAAAATTAATTTATTTCAACTTGTGGTTGCAACTTGCATTTGTAGGAAAATGCAAGTGGGGGGTGAATGATTTAAATAAATGTTTTATTTAATTTATTTAAAAGAGGAAAGGGGGATTTAAATTAAATAAATAAGATTTATTCATTTAATTGATTGTGAATTTGGTTTAATGAATTAATTAAAATAAATTGAATAATTTATTTAATTAATAGGAGAATGTTTTGAAGATGAATTAATTAAATGTTAATTTAATTAACTAATGGCTAGTAGGTTTTTAATCAAATAAATAGCAAATATTCATTTAATTAAAATGGATAGATTTATGTGACTGCATTTGCCCCTCTTTGAGATGGTGCAGTTTATCGCATTGTTTCAAAGAAATAAAAAAATAGGTGTGAAGAAATATGCCCCATAAAATATTAATTTAATGGGTGGTATGCCCCCTCGAGAGATGGGCCAAAAATTTTGAAAAATCGGGCAATCTCTCAAAAAAGAATGAAAATTGGCAAGGTGGTAGAAGAGAATATTTTAGCAATACTAGTGAAAAAAAAAGAAATCGGAGATAAAATGGAGAAATGGGAGGCTTAGGAAGTTCACGGGGACCACGGCGGTGAGCGGGGGAAAATTAGGGTTACGGTGAAGGGTATATATGGGGGTCAAGAGGTAAAAACAGGTTCATTTGCATTCGCGTCCATAGTGAAATTTGAGCTCTGGGTGTGACCTTTTAGAAGAGCAAGGAGCAGTCAGGATGCCGGTTCCCATAGCAGAGCACCGTTTAGAGTGAGTCTGTCGATTCCAACGGCCAGACGACTACAGACCACCAGTATGTGAATTTGAATTTTTGAAATTAATGCATTTTTAGTATGTGTTTTGCTTAGTCCAAGTTGAGTCAACACAATAGCGCTAAAACTGTGTTTTGGCGCTATTGTCAACTAAATTAGCGCTATTGTGGTGCTATAGCACTATTGCCTAGTGATTTTAGTGCTTTGTCAAGTCTAGCGCAATGGTATAGTTATTTTAGTGCTTTTGTTTGTGTAGCGCTATTGAGTAGTTGATTGAGCGTTGTGGTTGTGAGATGGCGCTATTGCATAGTCAATGTAGCGCTATTGTTGATTTAGCGCTATTGCATAGTTGATTTAGCACTTTTGGAAACATATTAGCGCTGTTGTGTTCAGAATAGTGCTTTTGTGTAGGAAAAAAGATGCCCCAGTGTGTTTGAAAAAGAATCTCTTGATGTCAATGATGGATGGATGGAGATGTGAGGTGAGAGTTGTTTTGAACCATAGCAGCCCTGATGAGACTTAGGTCATTAGGATAAATGTATGTTGTAGTCTAGGTGTGTCATGATTGCTTACCTGTTGAGACCCAAAGATACTTGATCAAAGTATTTGTTGATAGTCCAGGTTTAAACTTAAGAAAGTTTGAAAAAAAACAACTGATGACAATGGTTAATGCATGTGTGTAGGAGGATCTTTGCATCTTACAAATGTGCGAGAGGCATCCCACCACACAGGTGTTGCGTGATCGATTGATAAAGGCCGAGGTGGATTGCATTGCAGCGACAAGCTTGTATGATGTTATGTATATGCCTGTGATTCAGATGAATCACTGGTTGATCATAGCATTGGCAGAGCGGTGGCATAGTGAGACATGCACATTTCACTTAGAGCAAGGGGAGATGATAGTGACACTGGAGGATGTATGGCGCATCCTACACATTCCTATTCAAGGAGAGTTGGTGAGCTATGACTGAGCTTGAGGGACAACAGCAGTGTATAGATTTTTTGATGAGGATGTCTTCATTAATGACGAATCGATAGTCTGAGAGGATATAGCAGCCTTGTATGAGCCATTACCAACAGTGCTATCAGGGATTGTTAGGGGACCGCTATGTCTAGATCGATGATCGCATGGACTTGGCGTTGGTTGGGGTTAGGTGATCGAGCAAATGATTATAGAGGGGACCCAGTTTGCATGGGGACCATGCATGCTATCACACTTATATCAAAATTTTCATGAGGTAGCATATCGAGGGGTGGGCTCATTGGGAGTGGGGATCACGATGCTGCATATTTGGGCGTGGGAGCACTTACCGATTACCTAACTAGTTAGTATGAGATTTCGAGCAGTGGACCAGCTATATACATGTATGGAGGTATGATGAGTCAACCCCCCTGGAGAAGTTAGAGTGGTAGCGACGGGCACTAGATAATTTGGATACTATGATCTGGAGGACATATATTGAGTGTGAGCCCTGGGAGGATGATGCAGAGGCATTGCCATATGTGTTCATGACATGATACCTCATTGGTAGGACAACCTACAATGTGGGGAGACAACTTCCTAGCAGAGTTTTGAGACAGTTTGGGTGGTGGTAGGGATTGCCTAGTGGTTCTGGAGAGTATGCCGAGTGGTACGAGAGAGGTACTTATGGGGGCTAGTGTTACCTTATGATCAGGCATTGGTAGAGTTTCACACACTATAGGCGAGACCATGGCATATGAGGCTGGGGTGGTAGATGCAAGGGTGTCAGATGAGTACACTCAGTACATTGCAGCACATCTGATTCTGTGGATATCAGATCCAGCAAAACCGATTCCATATTTTGAGGAGGATAGGGCACGAAGATAGAGGAGGAGAGGAGGTCGCAGAGTAGTAGGTGGATAAGGGAGAGGGGATGGAGGAGGTGGTGATGGAGGAGGAGGAGGAGGGGGTGGGGGTTTTGGAGGAGGTGGTGGATTCGGAGGTGGAGGGGGGGGTGGTGGACGATTACAGCGGAGAGGGAAAGGTGGGCAGCCTTTGTGGCTATCTTAGGGACCTTTGATGCAAGGAGGCATGAGATTAGGTGGCAGGGATGCAGGTGAAGGACAGGCACCTATGGATACAAGGGAGGGAGCAACTAGAGAGGGAGCCACTGGACAGGCACCTATGGATATGGGGGAGGGAGCTGCAGGTGGAGATCTACGGGACCATATGATACTATTTTTGCAGAATCGACTAGAGGATATGGAGGCAAAGGTGGCTGCTAGAGATGTGCAGCTGTTTGCATGAGAGTCAGAGCTGACTATAGTGTTGTGGGAGAGATATCAGGCCATGGACAGGGCGATCCAGTTACAGGAGAGAGTGCGGGCCTTGGAGGGAGTATAGGGACAGGGGCCATCTGTGGAGGCATTGGCGAGGGAGGTACAGAGAGCAGGTGCAGAGGTAGATTACTAGTGGGGCCTATATGAGCAGGAGGTTCCATCTAGTCGACGGGCACTAAGTTATTCACAAATGCGTCGGGAGAGATCAGAGCGGTCTCAGAGGATGCAAAGTAGTGGGGGGGTGATGGGTCCCCCACAGAGAGATAGATCAGGTGGTGCAGGGACTAGCGGGGGAGCAAGTGGTGATGGTGGTGCAGCATCCGATCAGAGTGGCATTTGAGAGAGTATTCTTGTATGCTTTGACATTGTCATTTTAGACTATGTCTTGGATGGCTCTTGGCAGCCGATATTTTTGACTTCATTGTACTCTGATACAAGTATGTTTTTGGCGATATGATATGATATATGAGGAGATCCCATATTTTTGTGTTGATATGCATGTTGATGATATGTATGGATGCTTTATGGAGGATGATGATCTTACGATTTATGCTTAGATGGATATTTGTACTTGCTATATGATGATCTTATGTTTATGCATGTTTCATGATGATTTATTCTTACATGATGTCTATATGTATGTTTGTATGAATGGGATGCTAACATGTAGATGCAGGTTGATATGCATGATTTACTGATGTCATGCCTTATGTGTGTAAATGCTATGATGATGATGTATGCATAGGTAAATGATGATTATGATGGTACTTTGGATTTTATGTTGATGAGACAATGAGATAATGATATGCAATGATGTTATGATATAATGTGTTAAATGAATGATGTATTTATATAAATGTATCTATATTGTTGTTAGATGAGTGTGATATGGATAAACAGATGTAAAGTACAAATGTTTAAATGATGATTTCTAAATGAATGCATATGTATAATGTATGAACCTATGTGGAAACAACTAAATGGCAAAAAATATGATGAAGTGAAATGATAATTTAACGATAATGCAACTCATGGGTAACGAATAACTGCACCTTAATGCAATTAAAAGGATACTGAATGCATTGTAATGAATCCTAAATGAAATGAAATGAAATGAAATGAATGAGTATAAGAATATACTAAATGGGTAAATGAATGCACTCAACTAATGGATAGATAAATAAATGTATGCAATTATGGGAATCTAAACAAATGCATGGTACACGTGTTTGAATAATGATAAATGATGATCGGTAACTAACACTAAATGAATACATAGTAATGGTTAATAATGATAGTAAATGCAAACAAGGGCAGTTTTATCATATAAATGAATCTAAATGTCATGATTATGCAATGATGAAATGATATAATGGGACTAATGCCAATAAATGATAATGAACTTTATGTAGTTAAATGTAACTAAATGATATGAAATGCACTCTATGCAAATGCAACTAGATGTAGTGATGAAGATGTAATTATGATAGATGAATACAAGGTTGTGTAGAATTTGCATGATGCACTGATGATGTATCAAATTACTTTGTCATGATTGTATCCAAGACCAACTCAATTTTCACATAACTGCTCATATTAACTTTGTTCACACTTGCATACAAAACCATGCATATGAATAATGAATGAGTAAATGGATGGGTGACAAGCAATGGAATGCAATATAAATAGATGAGATGGAATGATGATCCATAGTGCTTTATTTTCATCATTAAGCATGATAATATCGAACTTGGATGAGGCAGTAGGAACCAAGGATGGAGCATCATACCTGCAAACAAACAGCATAAAATAAAGTAAAGAATATGGACCCTCGATAATGGTTCATGCTCATATGATCGAGGTATACGTTGTAGTCAGCAAGCCTTAGTGATCTGTGACTATATTTTGCATGAGATCATGTAGCTTAGTGAACTTCCCACATAGACACCATTAGGACATGCCCCAAAACTTCATCGGAATAATTCATAGAAGACATACAAACAATGCGTAGGAACCATCCCGGCCACTCTAATCACTTGCGGATATCCCAAAGTAGCGTAGGAACCTAATATAAATGAATAAATAACCCACAAATCTAACCAAGTACTTGATAGCTGAAACAAAATTTTCTTGTCAAAGAAAATGTGATCTTGTCTTTGTTTTGGTAAGGAAGGATGCATCCTTGTTTAGACAGTTTGCGCATTTGATGTTGATTGTTTGGTTGATCAGATAAGTGGTCATCATTTGATTATTTTCACAATGTTTGTTTGGTATCTTCTTTGAAAAACGTATGTACAAGGTGTTGCCATTTTTTTGTTTGATTTTTTTTTTTATGTTTTATCATATTTTTTTGGGATTTTGTGAGATAGATTTCCAATGTTTTGGGGATTTTGATGATTGTTTTAAATGTTTTTGGAGTTTTGTGAGATAGTTTTGAATGAAGAACTCAATGAATCATAAGTAATGTAGAATCCACTTCCATCAACTAGATTAAGGGCATTGCCCCCAGTTTAGATACGACTATGAAAAAGCAGGATGCAAGACGCATGGAGTACTATCCTTGATTGCAGATCAATAACAAGCCATGGTTTTGGACTGATGGATGAGTGGATGAAATGAATGTGATTGCAACAAGTCTGAAAGACAATGGAGGCATAGCCTTTACAAGTGGCGCCTGTTTGCCAGGTTTTCACCATTGTACTCACCCAAGGTGCCACCAGAGTGGTTGTTCACCGTTTGGATGCATGATTTTTCTTTACTATTTTGATGTTTTTGTATTTTATTTAGGACATTTATCAGAATGTTTTTTGTGTTTTTCTAGTATGTATGGGAGCCTGATGCTTTGTGCAGCTTAGGTATAAAACCGTTTGAGGTGCATGTTGTTGATCGGATGTGCTAGCGATTCTCCTTCGGACGTAGCCAACTGATATGCCCTAGACCCAAATACAACAATGATAAGATATGGACCAAGCCAGTTTGATTCAAACTTTCCCTAATGTTCTTTATTTGGTTGGTTATGAGGATTCTCTCAAAGAACAAGATCACCTACCTCAAATGTATGAGGTCTAACCTGATGATTATAGCTTCTGCTCATGCGCTGCTGATAGGCCTTGAGGTGATTGTATGCAGCTTGTTGTTTCTCATCAAGTAGCTCTAAATCTTGGAGACGTGACACTCTATATGCTTCATCATCTATGAGATTATGCAAGGAAACCCGTAGAGATGGTATCTCAACCTCAATAGGAAGGATGGCTTCTGCTCCATAGACCAGTGAGTAGGGAGTTACACCTATAGGGGTTCAAATGCTAGTTCGGTATGCCCATAGTGCTGGATTCAATTGAACATGCCAATCATAGTGGGCATCATTGACTGTCTTCTTGAGGATTCTCAATATGTTCTTATTTGATGCTTCAGCCTGACCATTTCCTTGTGGGTAATATGGAGTGGAAAAGCGGTGTTGGATATGAAACTTCTCACAGAGCTCACGGACATCTTGATTTTTGAAAGGAAGACCATTATCTGTGATGATGGACATGGGCACACCATACCGGTAGATGATCCAATTAAGGATGAATGATGCGATCTGCTTGTCGGTGACTTGGGTGAGTGGAACAGTTTCGATCCACTTTGTGAAGTATTCAGTAGCAGTAATGATGAATTTGTGGCCGTTGGATGAAGATGGATGGATTTTACCCACAAGGTCAAGTCCCCATTGACAAAAGGGCCATGGTGTTGTGATTGGTTGCAATTCCTATGCTGGTGCATGTATCAGGTCTCTGTGAACTTGGCATTTCTTGCACTTTCTGACAAAGTAGTAGGAGTCTTTTTCCATGGATGGCCAATAGTATCCAGTGTGCATGAGTTTTTTGCCTAGTGACGGTCCGCTTGCATGAGTTCCACAAATTCCTTCATGTACCTCTTCCAAGGCCTTTGTTATCTCATCATGTTCCAAACATCGAAGGAGAGTACCATCAAGACTGCATCGGTATAGGGTTTCAGCAATAATGGTATATCGAGCGGTTTGGCAAATGAAGGTTTTACGTTGGTTATTCAATTGGTTAGGAGGAAGTGTGTGATTGTGGAGGTAGGTGTAGAACTCACCATACCATGGGGATTCAAAACCAACAAGGTGACATATCATCTTGGATTCTGGGATATCATAAGCGGGAATCCAAATCTGTTCTACGAAGAACTCGTAATGTGTTGAATTATGTGGAAGATCTAGGAGAGATGCAATGGTAGCCATAGTGTCAGCAGCTTGATTTTGATCTCTGGGTATCTGCTCAAAGGTTATAGTAGTGAATGATGCCTTTAATTTGTCCACCATTTATTTGTATGGCATGAGTTTGTCATCCTTGGTCTGATATTCATATGTTGCTTGTCGAATGACCAGTTGGGAGTTGCCATATACTTGTAGTTCTTGTAACTTCCATTGTACAGCTAGCTTGAGTCCTGTGATCAAGGCCTTATATTCAGCTATGTTGTTTGTGCATGGAAATGTGAGTCTGTAAGACTTCGGGATGTTGTCACCTTGAGGTGTGATAAACATAATTTCTGCCCCCGAGCCATGCCTAGTGTATGAACCATAAAGTATAGTTTCCATGGTTGTACTGTTGTGAGCATGAATATCTCTTCATCTAGAAAATTGGAAATGAGAGGATGATCGCCTATGAGTGGTGCATCGGCCAACTAATCTGCAATAACTTGACCCTTTATAGCCTTACGATCCACATACTCGATGTCAAATTTGTTAGGTCCCGGAGACAACTGAGAGGGGGGGGTGAATCAGTTGTCTAATAAATTCAGACCAAAAACCAATTAACCAACTTAATGCTTAATACCGATAAACTAGTTAAGTATGTCGGTAGACAGTGTTAACAGTAAATTGCTATATCGGTAAAGATTAATGCATGAAACACAAACATAAAGTCATCCACAACACATAACACCAAGATTTGTACGTGGAAACCTTGTAAGGGGAAAAACCACAGTGGGAAACCTTACCCACAATCAGATGATACTACTACAGATAGTAAGTGTACATAAATGGGGTCTGCACATGCAGAAAGGCCAACAGCCTAGAGCTCACTGCTCAATCACAAAATGGGAGTCACACTGACTACAGTTGGATGGTTAAATCCAATAAGAATGTACTGCACAAAATAGCATCTTCATATGCTGGATTCAATACCGGTGTAATGTTGATATGCTTATACAAAAACCTAGCTTCACCTTTAAATGATTTCTTCGTGTATACCTCTGCTTGATCTCGCATATACCTTCACTCAATTCTTTTTCACATTCCACACTTGATCTTACAAATAAGATCTTACATTTATACCATACCCTAAGACTAATTTTAGTAGGTTGGCTCTACAAGATATTACAATAAAACATTTTACATACAATATAATATCCAATGCAATAACCGATTAAACATGTCGGCTTAATGCATTTACATCAATAATAAATCATCTCCATAGCGTGCCATGCTGATCTAGAAAAGATAAACCTACCGGTGTAACCCTAGATAACCTGGAACTATTTGCCGGTAAAAGCAAATATGCAAATATGAATATACCAATGATTAATTCTTCAAAACAAAGTGTCCACGCGATGTCTTCGACATTACCAAGTATCTTCCATATCATTCCAAATATCGGTAAACATTATATCCTATCGGTGAACCATATACCAATAACTGTGCAATAGTTACTTGCTTGCTGGTGAATGTTGTTGGATCTCCAAAGTGCTTGTTTTCAGTAGGTGTTGACATCAATGATAAAACCATACCAAAATACCAAAAACCAACAATCTCCATTTCTCCCCCTGGGAGCAACATGTGTTTATCCAAAGATTTATTTTCAATACCAAACTCTCCTTAAAAGATAATGTGTTTTTCCATAGATATCTCTCCCCCTTTGACATCAAATGCCAAAGCTACAAAAATTAATTTTATACAAAATACCAACTACTCCCCCTGAGAAGTAGCTTCCTCATCAAAGATCGGAATAAAGATTTGTGTTTTTAATTCTGTCGGTTGATGACAATCATCAACTATCTAACTCTCTACTTGTGGTGGTATGACTCCAAGCTGAGCTCTAAGATATTCAAAAGTCTCCTTAAGCAAAGTTTTTGTGAAAATATCTGCAAGTTGTTCTTTAGTATTCACATAAACCAGTTTTATCTCCTTTTCTTCAACTTTTTCCCTTGGAAAATTCAGTTTGATAGAAACATGTTTAGTTTTAGAATGTAATACCGGATTCTTGGATATATCAATTGCTGCAGTGTTATCACAATATATAGTAATGGGTACCTTGCATTTTACCTTTATGTCTTTTAACATTTTCTTAAGCCATAATACCTGTGTACAGTTAGTTGTTGCTGCAACATATTCTGATTCTGTTGTTGATAAAGATGTACAACTTTGTTTCTTACTCAACCAAGAAACTAATCTCCTTCCAAGAAAGAATGCTCCTCCAATGGTGTTCTTTCTATCATCCACATCTCCTGCCCAATTTGCATCTGTGTATGCACATAGGTCAAAATTTTCATCTTTAGGATACCATAATCCAAGATTTGTTGTGCCTTGTAAGTACCAGAAAATCCTTTTCACTGTTGATTCATGATTTTCCCTAGGATTACTTTGAAATCTAGAAACAATACATACTGCATTCATAATATCAGGCCTGGTTTATGTCAAATACAGTAAACCTCCTATCATAGATTTGTATCTAGTTGGATTAACAGGTGTAGATTCATCCCTTTGAGATAATTTGTCATTTGTAGTCATAGGTGTGCTTACCGGTTTAGAGTTCTCCATCCCAAATTTCTTTAGAAATTCTTTCAAGTACTTGGATTGACTCAAAAATATACCTTTATCAGTTTGTGAAATCTGCAAACCTAAAAAGAATTTTATTTCTCCAATCATAGACATTTCAAATTCTTGCTGCATTTTAATAGAAAATTCCTTACATAATCCATCTTCTCCTCCAAAGATTATATCATCAACAAATACTTCAATAATCAAGATTTCATCATTAGTTATTTTGTAATATTAATAGCTATCTGCATTTCCTTTAGTAAAACCAATCTTTAAAAGATACTTATCCAACCTTGCATACCAAGCTCTTGGGGCTTGTTTCAATCCATATAGAGCTTTTCTTAACCTGCAAACCATATCATTGTCATCTGTCAAAGAAAATCCATCAATTTGTTCAATATATACTTCTTCTTCAAGATCTCCATTCAAAAATGCACATTTAATATCCATTTGATAAACTTTGTAGTCCTTGTGAGCTGCAAAAGCCAAGAATAATCTAACTGCCTCAATTCTGGCTACTGGTGCAAAGGTTTCATTGTAATCAACTCCTTCTTTCTGAGAATATCCCTTACACACTAGTCTTGCTTTATTTCTGACAACCTTACCATCTTCATTAAGTTTGTTTCTAAATACCCATTTGGTTCCAATTACATTTTTATCTTTAGGTCGGGGAACTAGTATTATTTTTCTCAATTTGTCCTAATTTTTCTTCCATAGCTTTAATCCAAAATTTATCTTCACATGCCTCATTGATAGATGATGGTTCAATTTCAGAAATAAGACATACCTCTTCATTTGCCAATCTTCCTCTTGTCATAACTCCTTTAAATTTGTTTCCAATTATCTGATCTTCAGAATGATTCAATCTTACATACCGAGGTGTCTTAGTTTGTTGTTGTTCTTCAATTACTGTGGAATCCTCTGATGATACTGGAGTAACTGGATCTTCATTGTGTACTAGTGGATTCAGTATAGGTTCATTTGTCACAATTTCTATTGTCGGTTCAGAGTCTATATACCTTGAAGTCCCTCTGAATTGTTCATCAATCTTTACGTTTGTACTCTCAACAATTTTCTGCAATCTCTTATTACAACATCTATATGCCTTGCTCTTAGATGAATAACCAAGAAATATTCCTTCATCACTTCTAGGATCAAATTTGCCAACATACTCATCTCTTCTAATATAACATTTACTTCCAAAAATTCTAAAATACTTAAGAGTAGGAGTATTACCAAACCATAGTTCATGAGGGGTCTTACCAGTTTCACCTTTGATGTGAACTTTGTTGAATGTATAGACAGCAGTGCTAACTGCCTCTCTCCAATACACATGTGGTAGATTTGCTTCTGACAACATACTTCTTACTGCATCCAAGATAGTTTTGTTTTTCCTTTCAACAACTCCATTATGCTGTAGTGTCCAAGGTGTTGATAACTGTCTTCTAATTCCATTCACTTCACAGAATGTATTAAAGTCCTTAGATGTGAATTCTCCTCCTTGATCTGATCTTAAACATTTGATTTTCTTACCGGTTTCATTTTCAACCATTGCTTTGAACAGTTTGAACTTCCCAAGTGTTTATGATTTTTCTCTGAGAAAAGTAACCCAACACATTCTAGAATAATCATCAATAATTAGTATGAAATATCTATCACCTTGTAAGCTTCTAGTTCTAGTTGGACCACATAAATTAGTGTGAATTAAATCAAGAGCATTGTTGGATTTTTCTGGAATACTTTTGAAACTAGCTCTAACTTGTTTTCCAAATTGACATTCCTTAAAAATTGTATTCTAAGGTTTCACAATTTTAGGTAGATCTCTAACTGCCTTAGAAGTACTGATTTTTATCATGCAATCAAAGTTTACATGACATAGTCTCTTATGCCATAACCAACTTTCATCTATATGTGCAATTAAGCATGCCTTTTCATTGTTATTCAAATGAAAGATATTGCCTCTAGTTTGATTACCGGTTGCAATTTCCAAACCAGTTCTATTCATGATTTTGCATTTTCCATTTTTAAATTGTAACTGAAATCCCTTCTCAACTAATTGACCAACACTTAAAAGATTATGCTTTAATCCTTCAACATAGTAGACATTGTCAGTGTTATGCTTACCATCAAGAGATATTGAACCCTTACCTTTGGTTGAACATGCTTTGTCATCTCCAAATCTTACTAAACCTCCATTGTATTCTTGAAAGTTTAAGAATTTACCTTTGTGTCTAGTCATATGATGTGAGCATCCTGAGTCAATGATCCATTCATCTTTTGCTTCAACTTATGCTGCTAGGGCTAGTTCTACCGGTTGAGCAGTAGGTGTCGGTTGATCTTCTGTTATAGCAACAAAAACCCATCCATTGTCTGCTGGATCCTCATCAGAATCATCAGTCACACCTTCATCAGCAATGTAACAAGATTTGTCTTTGTTCTTCTTAAATCTGTACCTCTTATATTCAAGATTAGGCTTGTATGTTCTTCTAGCTTCTTCTCTTAGTCTAGCATGTCTATCAGGGCATCTTGAAGTCATATGACCAATCTTATTATAGTTAAAACATTTAAAGGGTGCTTTACCTTCATACTTACTTCCAACTAGACCTTTTGGCATTTTTCTTGCAAATAGTGCTTCAAGTTCTTCAAGCTCTTCATTCTCCTTTCTGGATTCTTCAAGTTCTCTTGCATAAAAGGCTCTCCAGTCTGATTTGTCAAATGATGGAGCAGATGATGTTGATACTTTAAAGGCCAAATCAATTTTTATAGTAGCAACAGGACCAAATTCCTCAATTTCAAAGGCTGAAAGTTTTCCAATCAATGTATCCCTAGTTACTGATGTATTAGGCATTGTTCTCAACTCATTTATAGTAGTAACCTTCATTTTATATGCCGGTGGCAAACCTCTTAAGATTTTTGAAACAATTTCATGCTCACTTAGAGTTCCTCCACAACATTTAATACCCAAAACAATTTCATTTACTCTTTCCATAAAAGCAGAAATCCTTTCATCTTCTTCCATTTTCAGATGTTCATACCTGACTTGGAAGCTTTCAAGTTTTGCAATCTTGACTATGGAATCTCCTTCATTTAGTGTTTCCAAATGATCCCAAATAGCTTTAGCAGTAGACCTATCTGATAATCCCATGATTTGTTGATCTGATAATGCACTCAAAAGTGCTTCTCTTGCTTTGCAATCATTTTCTTCATCTTTAGCTAAGGTAGTTGGAGCAGTCTGACCAGCTACAACAACAGTATAGCAATTCTTTGTAACTTCCCAAATGTCTTTACCAATGCAATTCAGATGTGTCTCCATCCTGATCCTCCATATCCCATAGTTGGTTCCATCAAGTTTAGGACTATCCTTCCTGAAGTAATTTGTAGATATTGGATCTCCTCAAGTTGTTAAACTTCTGCAAAAAGAGGACTAAGCTCTAATACCAATTGTTAGGTCCCGGAGACAACTGAGAGGGGGGGGTGAATCAGTTGTCTAATAAATTCAAACCAAAAACCAATTAACCAGCTTAATGCTTAATACCGGTAAACCAGTTAAGTATGTTGGTAGACAGTGTTAACAGTAAATTGCTATATCGGTAAAGATTAATGCATGAAACACAAACATAAAGTCATCCACAACATATAACACCAAGATTTGTACGTGGAAACCCTGTAAGGGGAAAAACTATAGTGGGAAACCTTACCCACAATCAAATGATACTACTGCAGATATTAAGTGTACATAAATGGGGTTTGCACATGCAGAAAGGCCAACAGCCTAGAGCTCACTGCTCAATCACAAATTGGGAGTCACACTGACTACAATTGGATGGTTAAATCCAAAAAGAATGTACTGCACAAAATAACATCTTCATATGCTGGATTCAGTACCGGTGTAATGCTGATATGCTTATACAAAAACCTAGCTTCACCTTCAAATGATGTCTTTGTGTATACCTCTACTTGATCTCGCATATACCTTCACTCAATTCTTTTTCGCATTCCACACTTGATCTTACATTTATACCATACCCTAAGACCAATTTTAGTAGGTCGGCTCTACAACATATTATAATAAAACATTTTACATACAATATAATATCTGATGCAATAACCGATTAAACATGTCAGCTTAATGCATTTACATCAACAATAAATCATCTCCATAGCGTGTCATGCTGATCTGGAAAAGATAAACCTGCCGGTATAACCCTAGATAACCTGGACCTATTTGCCGGTAAAAGCAAATATGCAAATATGAATATAGCAATGATTAATTCTTCAAAACAAAGTGTCCACACGATGTCTTCAACATTACCAAGTGTCTTCCATATCATTCCAAATATCGGTGAACATTATATCCTGTCGGTGAACCATATACCAGTAACTGTGCAATAGTTACTTGCTTGCCGGTGAATGTTGCTGGATCTCCAAAGTGCTTGTTTTCAGTAGGTGTTAACATCAATGACAAAACCATACCAAAATACCAACAAAATTCACTTAGAATCATCACCCATTTGGCCAAACGGCCTGCCAATGCTGCTTTGTTGAGTAAGTACTTTAGTGGATCGATCTTTGCAATGAGTTGTACTTTATGTGTCAACAGATAGTGCCTTAGTTTAGTAGCTACCAAGATTACTGCTAGGCAAGCTCGCTCAATAGGTGTGTAATTGAGTTCATAGCCAACCAGTGTGCGAGAGATGTAGTAAATAGCACACTCTTTCCCTTCTACATTGTGTTGTGCCAATAGTACACCCAATGTTGTATTTGTTGTTGAAATATAGAGCAATAAAGATCTACTCGGATCTGGTGGGATCAACAATGGTGTATTCATGAGATAGTCTTTAAGCATCTGGAATTCTTGTTGGCATCTGGTATCCCATTGAAAGCGGATGTTCTTGTGTAACAGGTGTGCAAATGGGTGACACTTATCTGCCAGTTGTGCAATGAATCTTCGGATGGATTGTAGTCATCCTTGTAATGTCCTTAGCTAACTGATGTTCTTTCATGGTGGCATGTCCATGATTGCTTTGACCTTTGCAGGATCAACCTCAATGCCTTTGCTTGAGACAATGTATCCTAGAAGCTTCCCTGAGGTTACTCCAAAGACACATTTCTTTGGGTTGAGTCGAACATGATATTGTTCCAGTCTATCAAAGATTTTCTCTAATATTTCTAGATGACCTTCTCTTGTTAGTGATTTTGCCAGTAATTCATCAACATAATCTTCCATTATAGTATGCATCATGTCATGAAAGATGGTGGTCATTTCTCTTTGAGAGGTCACTCCTGCATTCTTTAGACCAAAAGGCATTACATTCCAACAGTATGTTCCCCATGGACATGTAAAGGTTGTCTTATGTTGATCCTCTAGTGCGATCTTTATCTGATTGTACCCTGAAAAGCCATCCATGAGTGAAAGCATGGCATGTCCTACTGTTAGGTCCACTATTATGTCGATGTTTGGTAGGGGGAAGTCATCTTTAGGACATGCTTTGTTCAGATCTCTGAAGTTAGTACAGATATGGATGGCCCCATTTGGTTTGCCAACAGGCACAATATTGGATATCCAATCCGCATAATCAATTGGTCTAATAAAACCAACATCCAGGAGTTTCTTAAGTTCTGCTTTGACGAGTACTACAATTTGAGGGTGCATCTTGCGAAGCTTCTTCTTGACAAGTTTTGGCTCCTTCTGCAATGGTGAGGTGATGCATGACCAAATTAGGATCAAGACCAGGCATGTCAGCATATGACCATGCAAAGTTAATTTGGCACTTCTGGAAAAATTTAACAAACTTAGGTTGTTCCTCTGGAGTTAAAAGAGATGCCATATGTATGTGGTGAGGATTTTCAGGAGTCCCCACATTGTATTCTTTTGTCTCTTCAATGAGAATTGTTGATCGTTCCTGCTGTGTACTAGAGGGGAGAATATCAAACCTTTCATCCTCAGGCGCCTCAGAGAGGTTTTCACCATTGGATACGCTCTTTATTTTTACTTTTGTGGGATCAAACAGTGCCACAGTGTGGTTTTCACTGGAAGATCCATGTTTTATTGTTATATTTTTGCAGCTGAAAGGTTTGGCATCTGCCCCGAATTATGCTGCGCTATTAAGTTCTATGGTGAATCCAGCTTTGTGATCCCCACTTGGTATGTTATCCCGTAGTTCCAAAAATTCAATGATCGCCTCATCATTTTGGAAATGGTCAAGACATGGGGGATTAGGTTGGTTCCATTCGATGAGTTCAAGATGGATAATGGGCATTACCTCATCGATTAGGTTAAGTTCGTTAGATGTGTCAGTGAGGGTTAAGACGTTGTGGTGAAGGTCATTGATGGTACTCTCCCTATCAGAATCAGGCGTAGGATGTGACATAGGGTTTGTGGAAGAAGTTTCCAGCTCAGGATTCCAAGAGGTCTTTATCTGTGCTTCTCCGTAAACAGGTCTTTGTGGGTGGAGGTAGTGATGTGTCTTCCTCATCTGAAGTATTAAGCTGGATGGAATCAAATTCCCACTCATGTGAGTCAGTCTCTGAGTCACTTTCCAGTATCCAATTACTATACCATACTGGGATGTCCTTCGAGTTAAACACTGCAAGTGTGATCGGTTGAGGTACCTTTGTAGATGAAATGATTGGTGTTGCAGGAAGGATTATGGGGATCAATAAATCTGATACAGGGAGTATTGGTAGTGTTGAATCTACTGCTTCTGTTGGAATTCCTAGTGTCATAGATACTGCTGGGGGTTTTGATACAATTGTTGTTGCTAATGGTGTTGTTGATGTGGTTGTTGTGGTTGATGGGGTTGTTGGTTTGATTGGTGGGATTATTGGTGTTGTGGATGGTTTTCCTGGGATTTTTAGCCTCAATGGGGTAGTTGTTATGGTGCGTGGTGCTGCTGATATAATCAAAGGTAACCTCGTTAGGTTTTTAGGCTGATATAGAGGTTTGTTGGGTTTCCTTTTGAATTTAAGCTTAGGAAGGTTCTCCTTTTGAAATCCTAGTCTTGTGTTATCTTTGGGCTTTAATTACGGTTGTAGCGGTTCATGTTGTCTTGCTTGCAAGGCCCTAAAGCACTCTGACCATCATAACCCATTCTTTTCATAATGAGAAGGCCCTTGCCATACTGATCTGTGGGAAGCTTAGCTTGTGGGATGTCTGCGGTGACTGGATCTTTATAGATCCATTCTGCTAAGTCCTCATCTCTAGTTTCTTCTTCTTGACTCTTTCCAAGGATGAATGGCATCAAAGTACATGTTGGCTTGACTAGTGGCATTTGAAGTAATCGTTGAGGTTTGCCATGTGTTCTAGGAGAAGTGGGAATTTGTCCAACACAAAAGAGTTGGCTGATATTGTATTCCCCAGGATCTTCCTCTGCTATTTTCATCTTGAGCTTCTCTTGCTTGGGTATAGTAGTGTTTGAACTGGAAAGAGAGGCTAGACTTACATATGATGTGGATGAGATGGCTTCTCTATTTTTGGGAACGGTAATCTCTGGTTGATGGCTTATATTATGACAATATGCAAAGGGGTTTGCATCGACCAGGATTGTGATTTCTACACCATTATGCGGGAACTTGATACACTGATGGTAGGTGGATGGAATGGTTTGCATGGCATGTATCCAAGGTCTCCCTAACAATAAATTATATGGCAAAGGAAGGTCCAGAACTTGACAGATGATGTGTTTTACCACTGGGCCTACTTGGATTGGTAGCACAACAGCTCCTTTGGATAAACACTTTGCATCATCATAGGATTTGATTGTGAACTTCTTGCGAGGATCCACTGATTCAATTGCATATCCCAGAGCTATGACTAATTGTAGTGTACAGATATTCAGGCTTGCTCCATTATCGATCAAGACTCGCTTGATCCTATGTTGGTTGATAAACCCTTCAATATGGAGTGAGGTGTTGTGAGGTTTCCAACCATGGCTTGGAACTGATCTGTATTTAGGTTTGCAGGGATGGATGCCTCTTGGAGAGCTTGATCCAAGATTGTTTTATGGGATGGAGATAGGCACAATAGCTCTAAGATAGATATCAGTGCGAGTGTTTTGTCTAACTGTTCCACAAGGTTATACTGCTTTGGGATAGATGGGGTGCCTTGTGGAGCTGCTTTTATGGTAATCTTGCCGCATCATGTAACAATATTGCAAGTGGAGCTGGGATTTTTTATGGTAATAGTTTCAATTTGTTCACTGGCATCATATAGGTGATTCACAATGTAATTATATGTGGCTTGTGTATAATCAGTGGTATCTGTGTTTCTCCTTGAAGTGGAAGGACCCCTTTGATCTTGGGATGGAAGTGGATTTTTGAACATAAGATGATCATTGTTTTTTATTTTTGGGTCATGTCCTTCGATTTCGATTTCTCCTCAGTCAATAAGATCCTGAATAAGATCTTTCAATCTATGACAATTGCTTGTCTTATGCCCTTTCCCTTTATGGAAATCACAATGTTCAGTATCCCTCTACCATGAAGGTTTGACTTGAGGTTCATAATTTGATGTTTTGGGTAAGGTAACCAGATTTTGAGAAACCAATTGACGTAACACCATTTCAATGGGTTCCCCTAAGGGACTATATGTTCGTTTTGGTTTAAAATTTTGTTGACATTGTCTAGGTTCCTCTTGAGATGTATTGCATCCTTGACTTGGAGGAGTAACTGTGTTATTCTTGGGTGGGGGGTTCTATCCTATAAATCGGACCACGGGTTATGCACTTTTGATAGTTCTTGCATCCACAACCCTGTCATTGACGACATTTTTTTTTTTGTTCCAGAAGTTAGTCTTGTCACTATTGAAGCATGGGTGAGGGCCATCCTTTGGCTCATTATATATCTTGATAAGCCCTTTTTTGATGAGAGCCCATTCACATTTTGAACCTTTTGTGATCATGTCATTGAAAGAGTCTGTGTCTTTGACGTCTAGGTGAAATTCCATTTCGTCATTTAAGTTAGAAATAAATATTTCCACTAGTTCTTGTTCAGGTAACTGAAGAGAACGTCTGCTAGACATTTGATGCCATCATTGCAGAAAGACTGAAAATAGCTCACCTAGTTTTTGTTTAGTGTTACATAGGTCAGCCATTGTGATATCACATTCAATGTTGTGTGAGTAATGTGCTAGGAAATTCTGGATGAGTTCTTCAAATGTCCTAATGCCACCGGGTAATCGGGAAAACCATGATGTTGTTGTTCCTCCCAAGCTTTGGGGAAAAAGTCGCATTAGGTATGTGTCCTTGTATGCTACTTCGAGGCATGCTGAATGGAATTCTCTAACATGATCGTGAGGATCTCCCTTTCCTTGGTACTTTTCAAACTTGGGTGTTTCAAACCCTCATGGAAAAGGTGGCATATGAAGATTCCTATCAAAGGGATAGGGACAAATGTCATTGAGTTAAAACTAATTAGTTTTCACACCACTATGAAGTTGTTGGGTGAGATTTTTGACTTGCTACCACAACATGTCTATTTCATTTGGAAGAGGAGGAGGTAGGGGATTACCTTGATAAAGGTTATATCTGATGTGTTCTCGACCTCTTTCATCCTCATTGCGACTTTGGCATTTTGATGCTTGCCTTAGTTGTGCAACATCAAAGTCAGAGGGTAGTTTGGCTCCCTCTTGAGCAAGTTTTAAAAAGTGAGCATCGGTATTGCTCTTGAGTATTTCCTCAAACAGTTGATTAAAGAGAGGGTTGTGTTGTGCCCTTTCTATTGTCGCAGGAGTAGGAGTATTGGGATTGTCATCATTTACGTTTCCCCCAAGGGATTCTTGGAATTCATTGATATTTTCCTCCTCTTCCTCTTCAATTTCTTGTTGCCTAGACCTGGACCTCGTATGAGCCTTTTTGTTTACAAGTTTTTGTTGAAGTTTGATGAAAATGATGATGAGTTGATGATGGAATGAAAGATTGATGTTTGGTGAAGTGTTTTGCATACGAATCTCTAGCACTAAAGGTAGATGCTACCAAAGTTCTTCCTTGAAATTGCTTGTTGTGTTTGATTGACAAAGTTTGATGTGATAAGGTTTAGAGAGATATGAGATGTGTTATAGACTCAACTACCTAGTAATGAGAGGATTCACTCATAGACTAGTTTTAACCTGCATAGAAATGCCTCTTAGGATGAGTTTATCCTAGATGTAGAGTCACTCTAAAAGTGATGTATTGTGTTTGATTCAAGCAATATCGAAATAGAACTTAGGACAAAAACCTTTTGATATTTTGAGAGTTGGAATGGATTTGATGAGATGAATATGATAATGGATGAGATTTTTAACTTCAATAGAAACTTTGTGTTACAAAAGGAACAAACTCTTCCTCTTCTTGTTCGGGGGTTGGTGGTTCTACCCTAGCTAAGTTATATGTGATACAAATATCTGGAAAGAACGCAGGATTGATCTTGCCTCCCTTGTTTTGATGATAACTCAAAGCTCTATATTGAGTAAAAGCTCTACGGTTTAATGACTCTTGATCAAACTCGTTTGATTTCCCTTGAAGGTAAAGATGCATGTGACGTAAGAAGGTTCTATGAGAGAAAAATATTTGTCTATTAAGATAGAAGAATTTCTTCCTTTTGATAAAAGATTTTGAGCTTAATGGTCTTTTCTTCAAGTTGATGTGTTGATGAAGATTCTTCTTTCTCATGATGTGAAGAATGGTCATATAGTTTGATACTTTTGATTGTTACTCTCTATTTTTTATCTTTTTGTGAATGTTTATGTTGGATAAATACTTATTGTGATTTGGGTTTATGATGTTTCTTTGACAAGAAAACAAAGTAAGCACACAAACACAAGAATGTTGCCTCAAAAGGCACAAGTAAGTATGGGTCTAGATCAACCCAATCTTTTGAACTTTTTATGACCCTTTCCTTCAAATGTATTTTAGGTGTTTTTCCAAAGCCTGAAGTCGGCTCAATTTGCACTGGTCTTGACTCAAAAATGAAAACACTTCAAACACTCTTTATCCCTAAGGTCAAATGGCCAGTTGCGATAATTTCAACACACATCTTGATATTTCTTCGACTTTGGTACTACATGCCTTATGAATCCTGTCATGGCAAGTAAGGATGTGATATACTAAGTCTTGCACGAGCATAACAAATAGATGATCCCTGTGATGGGGGAGTCACCACTTTTATTTGGCTACAAGTAACCATTCAAAAAGCTATGTTTCTACTCAAGGAAATATGTATGGTGAGTATCTTGGGAGAAAAACCTTCTATGTTATTGCAATGAATTTATCACAAATATCCTCAATCAATAGAACAGGTGGGCTACTACTTAAAGGTATTTAGTAATTTTTTATGTTTTTGGACATAAGTTCATTCTGCAGTGACTCACTTAAGAGCCTTGTAACTTGTGGTGGGGCCCATTTGTCCTTTCGGCAAGTTACACTGTAGGAATAGCTATACCCAAGGCTACAGCTTTTGCTTTCATCTGATTTCTATAGCAGCTCAAAGGATTTACCGTGCGAGTTCGTTCCCAAGAGTGATGTGTTTCTTGGCAGGCCTCTCTTAAAAAGATAAAATTTGAGTGTTACTAACACTTTTCTCTTGCGCCTAGGACCACGAAAGCCAAGGGAGAGGATAGTGTGTGTTAGAAGTAGGACCACTCGACAAACTCTTTTATACAAGTGTGCCAAACACAAAATACACTTTTTCTTTTTAACTTGTCATTGCAATGATGTTTTATCTAATTGGAGATGTTGCTCCAATCAACCATGATGTTCTTTTTAACTTCAAAGGCAATATGTTTGAGTAAAATAGGAATTTGAAATCCTGGTCAACTAAAATTGAAACACGTATGCATGAATTAAATCATTTTGCAAAATGAGACAAGTTGATTGTTCTTTTTATCTGGACAAAATTAAAGTGTTGATTGTGAATTTTCTTCAGTTTGATGCAAGAAATGAGATTTGTCTTGTCTTGTTTTAAGCACAAAAATAGAGTGTATCCTAACTTGTAAGAAATAAAGTTTGTTTGTAAGTTTTACAACCTTCACATGAAGCGAAAAGTTAGTAAAATATGAACATATGGTGGGCTTCCATAAGCCTAAGAAAAATTATTTTATCGGTTACATGGCCTTTTTTACAACGTTATGTTACAATAGCGCTACTTTGTGTGAAAACAAAAGCGCTACTCTGTGTGAAAACAGAAGTGCTACTTAACACAAATGAGCTAAAGTAAAAACAACAGTGCTAAAAAAAAAATTATGCAGCAATACACAAGCGCTAATTTTAAAATAAAAGTGCTAACTAATGAGCAATGGTGCTAGAATATTAACAAAAGCACTAATTTTGGACAATAGCGCTATTGTAAAAACAAAAGCGCTAGAAGACCAAAAACAATAGCGCTAAAGCGCGAACAAAAGTGCCAAAGCGCGACCTGTGTGTGAAGCTAAACAGTCAAAAAGTTAGTTTGTTTTTTAAAAAAATTATTGTTGGATTCACGTCGGGTTCACCAAATGATGCTCTGCAAAAAGGAGATTGTTAGGATGACAAAAACACAAAAAACAAGCGTTAGTGTTAGCAATTCAGAATTTAAACAATAGCCTAATCAACCATATCAAGAGAGATACTAAATAAGAAATGGAAAGCATGCAAAGATACAAGAAGTAAACTAAATTCCTCCAAATGCTGACCAAAACATTCATAGTGGCTCCTCCCTTGTTCCTCTCCTCTCCAAGTTCCAAGTAGTGTAGCTCTCAACAACTTTTTGCACTATTTTTGGATGTCTTATGGAGATTCAAGATTATGAAATAAAAAGCTCATGAAATACAAACATGAACAAACTAGAAATGAGATTATTATCTAATCTAGTGTTGATTTTAGTCCAAAAGAGTAAATGTAAATGCTTATGCTAAATGCTCTCTAAAATTCACTATAGGTTAAATGCATACAAGTTTTCAGGATCTAGATATTGAAGAAACAGACTCTATTTATAGGAAAAAATGGAGCAATGGATGGTTGAGATTGAGTAATCTCAACAAGGGTCAGGATTGAATGATATTCAATCCATGTGAGGATTTTCAAACCAATCTTAGGATGACAAGTGTCGACATGAGAGGGGTTGAGAGGAGAGGGAATAAGCATTAAATGCTTGACATAACCTAAGAGTTAACTTGGGAGTTAAGGTCAAGGTTGGGTTGAGTGAATAAATTCTTTACTCAAAGAATAAAGCTTTTATCCAATGGATAAACTCTTGTGCAAAGGTTAAAGGGATAACCATGGTCAAAGCAATAAATGCTTGAGGAGACACATGAGTCACATGAGGGTTGAGTTAGGGGTTAACCATAAATGATCATGTAAGAGCCATAAGTGGTTTGGAAGACTTTAGAGGTTACTTTGTTGAACACACAAAACATTTAATGTTTTTCAAAGACTTTGAAGTCTTTGACAAGTGACTCCAAGTTGCTTAGGAATGTGAAAATAATTAGGAAGGGATGAGAAGATTCTAGAAGGGGGTTTAGGAGTGCAAGTGGATTTTGTGGGTGAGGGAAAATATAATTTTAATTAAAATAAAATTTATTTATTTCAACTTGTGGTTGTTGTTTATGGTGAAAATGGATAACAACAATGATGAAAGACTAAATGAATTCAACCACAAAACCCTAGCCTAACAACAACAAAGATCCACCATAACATATGAAGATTACCTAAGACAATGCAGATCAAATGAAATCACAAAGATTATACCATCACATGTCCAATAGGGTTTGGATCTCCATTCTTCCTATCTCCATTGATCTTGCTTGATATATTTGCTCTCAGATTTTATGTGCACAAGAGCTCAACAAAGAACGGAAATGTGATTGCAAGTAGGCTTGATTGTATATGCAAGTTCGAAAGCGTAGTCGGGGTTGAATGCATAGTGAGGGTTTGATAATAAAGGAAGCATCTCCTTATATAGAAGACACTATAAGAAATGGAGGGATAAGATTGAGAGGTGTAAAAGAGGTCGGCTATGATTAGAGGGTAGGTAAAAGAAATAATAAAATAATGAGAGGGTAGGTAGTGTAGGAATTAAGAGATGAATGACATGTGTCATAGGTAGAAAAGGTTAATGAATTAATTAAATAAATAAAGATTTATTTAATTATTAGAAGAAGTGGGATCAATTAAATAAATAAAATATTTATTTAATTTAGGAAAAGGGTAATTTAAATAAATAAAGGTATTTATTTAAATGAGAAATAAGACTAGAAGAGGATAAATGAATTAATTAAATAAATAAGGATTTATTTAATTAATAGAAGAATTAGGTTAAAATAATTAAATAAATAAAATATTTATTTAATTAGACATGACAATTTTAGGTGTCTACAGTTGCAACTTGCATTTGTAGGAAAATGCAAGTGGGGGGTGAATGATTTAAATAAATGTTTTATTTAATTTATTTAAAAGAGGAAAGGGGGATATAAATTAAATAAATAAGATTTATTCATTTAATTGATTGTGAATTTGGTTTAATGAATTAATTAAAATAAATTAAATAATTTATTTAATTAATAGGAGAATGTTTTGAAGATGAATTAATTAAATGTTAATTTAATTAACTAATGGCTAGTGGGTTTTTAATCAAATAAATAGAAAATATTCATTTAATTAAAATGGACAGATTTATATGATTGCAGAATGTCACATAGACATGTTAAAGTATGGCGCCGCAAATGTTGACCATTTTTAGATGCCTACATTTTGCCCGTCTTTGAGACAATATGATTATGAGCATTGTTTCAAAGAAAAATCAAGAAATATTCCCCAGATGACAACAAGGTATATATGTATGCCCCCTAGAAGAATTGGCTGATAAAATATAGAAAAGAGGCCAATTGATCGACAATGATGACAGGAAGTCATTGGTTCAAACTGAAAATCGGAGACCAAATGTACAAGATACAAGCATTACAAGCCACAAAAGATCATGACCAATACATCCTGGGAAGGGTGCACGTTCATCTAGGCACTTGGAAATTCTATAAAAGGAAGTGGGAGAGGTGAAAAGGACTCATTTTCACTCTCTAACTTGGCAAGTTTTGTGTTGTGAATGAAGGAGATTGTAGAAGGATGGTGAACAATCCATTGGCAAATCACCTTGGGGAATGTGTACGTAGTTTCAGATGACCAGACTAAGTAGGACCTCAGGTAAGGGCCTCAAAAACCCATGTTTCAATTTCTGTGAGTTGCATGTGTTTCTATGATATTTTGGGAAAATGTCATCAAAAGCACATAATTAGATATGACAAAAACTCCTAATTCAATTAATAAATACATGAAGGTGAGAAAATAAAAAACAAATTCAAACCATCACAAACGTGGATGTCTCCTCCATTATTCTTCATTGTTCTCCTTTCACCTTCAAATAGGACTTTGTGGATCTCGCCTAAAAAGATGCAAAGTGTGATCAAGATTGCAAAATGAAAACAACAACATAAGGGTACTCAAAGTGTGATTGTCATTGATGAAGAGAAGAGGACAATACATAGGCAAAAGGTATCCAAATTGAAGAAAGGCAAGTGCTTCACAAATTGGCATGATTGAATGACAAATTATAACAAATTAGATGACAAGTTTCTATGTCAAAAATATGACAAATTAAGAGCAAATTGTGCTCATCAATTTATGACAAATTGGCCACAAATTTTGCTTATTAAATTATGACATGATTGAGTAAAAATAGCTTTCAAAAATATGACAAATTGGCCATGAAAATAGCTTCACAAATCACAACAAAAGGGAAGCACAAAAATAGGAGAAATTAGTGGGAAAAGTTAGAAGGGAATATTTGAATTTGAAAATTAGCAAATTAGGTGGAAAAGGGGAAATTAGAGAATTAGGAATTTAGGAAAATTGAATGACAAATTTAGTCCACAAAATCAGCCAATTAAATGATATATTTAATTGTGGCATAGAAGACCTAGAATAAATGAATAGATAACTGAATAAATTCACTTAACCTAAAGGGGAATACGTTAATAGAATTAAATGATTAAATCATAAAACCCTAGGAGAAGGTTTATGAATGAGATGGATGACAATTAGGTCAAGAGAAGATTGAAACAATTGATATAAGGTCAATCATGATCAAGAAATCCAATGATGAAAACTTGGTGATTGATATGAAACTAGTATTGGTTGATGAAGATCAATGACAAATTGATCAAAATTGACAAAAATAATCAAATTCATAGATGATAATTGATAAGGATAAATGACTAATCGATCCAAAATTGGCGAGAATTGATGATTGATTGAGATCGATGACGAATAGATCAAAGATTGATAAAAGGTCGATTTGATGAAGGTTGACTTGACGAAGATCGATGGCGAATCAGTCGCAAATCGAAAAAGGAAGGTGATAATTGACAATTGAAAAGAGATCTAAATTAATTGAAATTGATTGATAACTGATCAAAGATGATTGAAGATTGATTGAAAATGACAAAGATCAAGGACAAAACTCTAATTCGACACCGATTAGTGTATACACCTAAAAATGGTCTGAAGATAATTAATTAAATAAGCAATTATTTAATTAATCCCCCTTCCTAATTTAATTGAATTCATTAGGAAATTTGATTAAGTTCTCCCTTTCATCTACTTATTAATAAATCTAAGGATTTATTCATTAAGTTCATTCCATAGTCCCCTTTGATTAATTAATTCAAATTAGTTAATATTCCCTCCATTTAAATTCATTTCTTCTAATACCCTAATTAATTAAAATAAATCAATTTATGAGTTGTTGAAAAATAATTAGTCTTTTCCTATTATTTGAATTTTTAAATTCAAATTACCCACATGCCTCCTAACTTCTAACCACCTAACCTAACCATCCCTCTAACCTAACCCCTTCCACCTAACCTTGGGTTTAACCAACCCTATCCTGTCTTGCACATTCTAACCTCCTTATCCTAACCTCTTATGGTGTGGATATTCTTCCCTTGAGACACATGGCACTTTGGCCACATGACTCCTCCCTTGGACACTTGCCCTTTTATGAGCAAGGCTTCTTGACACTTGTCACCATAGAGATGACAAGTTTCCCTTCCTCCAACCTCTTCTCCAACCTCCTCCAATTTCACCCTTGATATCTTCAGACTCAATCTTGACCGTTGATTCCTGCCACCTCACCCCTGGCCTTGGAAATCCTATAAATATCCCCCATTTTGGAGCACAAAGGATCCCATCTCGTTATCAATTTAGGCATTATTACTATAGGCATATCATTTGAGCATTATTGTTATAGGAAATTGCATCTTAGATTTAGTTTAATTTGATCACTTTCTAGCATAATTGTTGAATCATGTAGCTTAATCAATCTCTTTTCTAGCTTAATTGTATCATCATCATAGCTTAATCATGCATATCTTTAGCTTAATTAGTCTCTTGGATCAATCTAGCTTAATCAATGTCATCTCTACATATCATTATCATTTCAAATCCTCCATCTAGGTGTAGTCAAGTCACTAGGATTGCTTATCCAGATCTGAGAGCAAATTCATACTAGCATCTCTTAGGAGGCGATAGGTCACTTTGTCATGGTTCAAGCGATAGGTCACTTTGTCATGGTTCATCTTTATTTGATTTTAATTTGCTAACCATGCTTGTAATGATCTATTGAGTGTTTGTGTTGCAGCTGCAGGTATCACACTTCACAAGCACAACATTTAGGGTTGACGATGTCCAATTAACATGAAAAATTGATCCATGGGTAGTTAGGTTACACACCCTCTTTTGGCTTGTTGTTCCACCTCTCTTAACCACTATTTTGTCATTTCCTAAGTGGCTTATGGGGTAGTTGGGTTTCTCACCCTCTTTTGGCCTTATGTGCCAACTTTCTCAACTCCTTTCCTATCTTCATGTAAGGAGGTTATGGCATAATGTTTTGGCATTTACCAAGAAGGTGAAACATCCCTCTTTTATGGGGAATAGGAGTTAATGAGACCCTTGGATGTATATGATATTATTTTTTTATATAATAAGCACTATATTCTCACCTTCACTAGTTCGGTGATAGCTCGGTGAGAGTCTTCTATGAATTCTCTTATCTGTCTCTATTTTTTCTCTCATATTAGATTTATCTTCATTCACTTGTTTTGATCTTCGATCATCTTTTTATTGGAGTTGCATGTGATCTACGACCGACATCAAATTCTAGCTTGGTTTTCGCTTCTCATAGAATCTAACATATTTACTTGTGTATTTTTGGTGTCTATCCTTTAGGCATATGCCACATCATCATCATAATACAATATATCATAGTGCATAACACTTACTGTTACAATAAATAATAGGTTTTTCTTTGCATAATATTTTGAATGAATCCATCATTATCCATATTCATTTCATCATCTCATTCATCCATTTCTAACCTCCTTTATTAATCTTTAACCCTCATTTTTTATAATCATTTGCCTTCACAACTCTCCATATCATTTTTGGCAAGAGACACTAGACAAGTCATCTAACATTGTCATTGCTGGCAACGTAAATCAAATATGTGATCTGATCCTACCGGAAGTCAAAATGAAGTTTTGGTTAAGTCCGATGAGATAGAACAAAGTATTTGGAAAAGTATAATATTTTGGTTGGAATTTCCTTTCTGTTGAATATTTAGTGTTACAAAGATAGAGGAAGATAGTTAGATGTTTGGAGTACCTTGTTCCAGAATATTAGCCTATAGTGATGATTGTCGTGTGAGTTAGAAGATCTGGTGTACAGGTTTTTGAGTTGAACAGTGTGGTATGGCAGAGTTAGATAGTTGATCATTGTGCAGAATTGAAGGAGTAATTTTGGTGATTGTTTTTGTGATCAAGGATGTCTAGTCGATATTTGGGTAATGTGTGGACAACTCTTTTTGGTCCGCATATGCATTGGAGTTCAGATTGAGTCGACTATGTATACATGTTTCATCATTTGTTTAGTGTTCTTGAAGCCGTCATGTAGAAGATCGAATTTCATGTTGCGGATATATAAGACCGATGGATATGATCATTTTGAGTATCAGTGGTTGTGTGGAAAGTGTTAGTGATCGATTGTGTGTAGTTTCACGTGCGCAAATGAAGTATTTTTGCTCCGGAATATTGTAGAACAGTGGAATAGCGAAGTGTAATAGAGCAAGTGTTTTGTGCTTAACTGGAACTATACTTTGGCATTTGTAGATGTTGTTTTTCAGTTCAGACATTCCAATTATCTTTTTTAAAATATTTTCTAAGACAGTAAGCCTTCCCAGGGTTGTAGCCCTTTTTATTTTTGAGTTGTAAACTCTAGGCAGTGTGCTTGAATGCATGTCCATTCCCTTGTAATCTTTATATTTGAGTGCACTCATTTTGTGGGTCTCATCCCCACCATGTTTTTTCCCTTGACCGGGTTTTCCACGTATAAAATCTTGGTGTTATGGTATTGTTGGTATTTTGGTATGGTTTTGTCATTGATGTCAACACCTACTAAACCTTATCAACTCTGGCACTTTGGAGAATCAGCAACATTCACCGGCAAGCAAATGACTCATGCACAGTCACCGGTATCTGGTACACCGGCAGGATATAATGATCACCGACACTTGGAATGGCATGGAAAACACTTGGTTATGTCGAAGACATCATTTGGACACTTTGTCTTGGAGATTTGTTTATTGGCATTAGCATATTTGTTGTTACCGGCAAATAGGTATAGGTTTTACACCGGCAAGATTATCTTTTCCAGATCAACACGACACACTATGGATATGTTTTATTATTATTGTAAATGCATCAAGCCGACATGTTGTATCAGTTATTGCATCTGATATTGTTTTATTTGTAAATTGTTTTTATTGTAATATCCTTTAGAGCCGACCTACTAAAATTGGTCCTAGGTTATGATATAAATGTAAGATCTTATTTGTAAGATCAAATGTGGAATGCGAAAAAGAATTGTGTGAAGGTATATGCGAGAATAAGTAGAGCTATACACGTAGACATCACTTGAAGATGAAGCAAGGTTTTTGTGAAAGCATATCAGAACTACACCGGTACTGAATCCAGCATATGAAGATGCTATTTTGAGCAGTACATCCTTATTGGATTTAACCATCCAATTGTAGTCAGTGTGACTCCTATTTTGTGATTGAGCAGTGAGCTCTAGGCGCTTGGCCTTTCTGCATGTGCAGACCCCATTTGTATACACTTACTATCTACAGTAGTATCATCTGATTGTAGGTAAGGTTTCCCACCATGGTTTTTCCCCTTACAAGGTTTCCACATACAAATATTGGTGCTATGTGTTGTGGATGACTTTGCCTTTTTGTTTCATGCATTAATCTTTACCGGTATTGCAATTAACTAATAAAACTATCAACCGGTATAAAAGACTGGTTTACTTGTATTAAGCATTAAGCTAATTAAGTTGTTTTTGGTTTGAATTTATTTGACAACTAATTCACCCCCCCCCCCCCTCTCAGTTGCCTCTAGGACCTAACAATTGGTATCAGAGCCAAGTTCTCTTTTGCAGAAGTTTAACAGCTTGAGGAGATCCAATGTCTACTAACTATTTCAAGAAGGACAGTCCTAAACTTGATGAATCACTCTGTAGATCAGATAATTGGAAACAAGTATAAAGGAGTTATGACAAGAGGAAGATTGGCAAATGAAGATGTATGTCTTATTTCTCAAATTGAACCATCATCAATTAATGAGGCATGTGAAGATAAACACTGGATTAAAGCTATGGAAGAAGAATTAGAGCAAATTGAGAAGAAAAACACTTGGACATTTGTTCCCCGACCTAAAGACAAAAATGTGATTGGAACAAAGTGGGTATTCAGAAACAAACTTAATGAAGATGGTAAGGTTATCAGAAATAAAGCAAGACTAGTGTGTAAGGGATATTCTCAGAAAGAAGGAATTGATTATAATGAAACATTTGCACTGGTAGCCAGAATTGAGGCAGTCAGATTATTCCTAGCTTTTGCAGCACACAAGAACTAGAAAGTATATCAAATGGACATTAAATGTGCATTTCTGAATGGAGATCTTGAAGAAGAAGTTTACATTGAACAACCTGGTGGATTTTCTTTGATAGATAACAAAGATATGGTTTGCAAGTTAAGGAAAGCTTTGTATGGGTTGAAGCAAGCTCCAAGAGCTTGGTATGCAAGATTGGATAAGTATCTTTTGAAGATTCATTTTTTTAAAGGTAATGCTGACAGCAACTTATATTATAAAGTGACAAATGATGACATCTTGGTTATAGAAGTTTTTGTTGATGATATAAACTTTGGAGGAGAAGATGGATTATGTAAATAATTTTCTATTGAAATGCAGCAAGAATTTGAAATGTCTATGATTGGAGAAATAAAATTCTTTTTAGGATTGCAGATTTCATAGACTGATAAAGGTATATTCTTGAGTCAATCCAAGTACTTGAAGGAGTTATTAAAGAAATTTGGGATGGAGAACTCTAAAGCAGTAAGCACACCTATGACTACAAATGACAAATTATCACAAAGGGATGAATATACACCCGTTAATCCAACTAGATACAAATCTATGATAGGAGGTTTACTGTATTTGACACAAACAAGACCTGATATCAAGAATGCAGTAGGTATTGTTTCAAGATTTCAAAGTAATCCTAGAGAAAATCATGAATCGGCAGTAAAAAGGATTTTCTGGTACTTGCAAGGCACTACAAATCTTGGATTATGGTATCTTAGAGATGAAAACTTTGAATTATGTGCATACACAGATACAAATTGGGCAGGAGATGTGGATGATAGAAAAAGCTCCACCGGCAGAACATTTTTTCTTGGAAGCAGATTAATTTCTTGTTTGAGTAAGAAATAAAGTTGTACATCTTTATCAACAGCTAAATCAGAATATGTTGCAACAGCAACTAACTGTACACAAGTATTATGGCTTAAGCAAATGTTGAAAGATATAAGGGTAAAATGCAAGGAAGCTATTACTATCTATTGTGATAACACTGCAGCAATTGATATATCTAAGAATCTGGTATTACATTCTAAAACCAAACATGTTTCTATCAAACTGAATTTTCTAAGGGAAAATGTTGAAGCAAAAGAGATTAAAATGGTTTATGTGAATACCAAAGAGCAAATTGCAAATATTTTCACTAAACCTCTGCCTAAGGAGACTTTTGAATATCTCAAAGATCAGCTTGGGGTCATACCCCCACCAGTAGAGACTTGGGAAGTTGATGTTTGTCATCAACCAGAAGAATTAACAGAGAAATCTTTTACTCCAACTTTGATGAGGAAGCTACTTCTCAGGGGGAGTAGTTGGTATACTGAATTGGTTGGTATTTTGTATCTGAAAAAATGTTTTTTACTTTGTCATTGATGTCAAAGGGGGAGAGATTGATATGGAAAAACACATTATCTTTTGAGGAGAGATTATTCATTGGGGGAGAGTTTGTTACTCTCTGTATCTGTATTTTGATTTCTGGTTATGATCTCTTTTGGGAGATTGTTGGCTTTTGTTGGCTTTTAGTATTTGGCATTTCTGTTTTGGCACTTTGATGGTTTTTCCATCTTGTGTTGCCATCAATGCCAAAGGGGGAGATTGTTGGTATTTTGGTATGGTTTTGTCATTGATGTCAACATCTACTAAACCTTATCAACTCTGGCACTTTGGAGAATCAGCAACATTCACAGCAAGCAAATGACTCATGCACAGTCACCGGTATCTGCTACACCGGCAGGATATAATGATCACCGGCACTTGGAATGGCATGGAAAACACTTGGTTATGTCGAAGACATCGTTTGGACACTTTGTCTTGGAGATTTGTTTATTGGCATTAGCATATTTGTTGTCACCGGCAAATAGGTCTAGGTTATACACTGGTAGGATTATCTTTTCCAGATCAGCATGACACACTATGGAGATGTTTTATTATTGTTGTAAATGCATCAAGCCGACATGTTGTATCGGTTATTGCATCTGATATTGTTTTAATTGTAAATTATTTTTATTGTAATATCCTTTAGAGCCGACCTACTAAAATTGGTCCTAGGTTATGATATAAATGTAAGATCTTATTTGTAAGATCAAATGTGGAATGCGAAAAAAGAATTGTGTGAAGGTATATGCGAGAATAAGCAGAGCTATACACGTAGACATCACTTGAAGGTGCAGCAAGGTTTTTGTGAAAGTATATCAGAACTACACCGATACTGAATCCAGCATATGAAGATGCTATTTTGAGCAGTACATCCTTATTGGATTTAACCATCCAATTGTAGTCAGTGTGACTCCTATTCTATGTTTGAGCAGTGAGCTCTAGGCGCTTGGCCTTTCTGCATGTGTAGACTCCATTTGTATACACTTACTATCTGTAGTAGTATCATCTGATTGTGGGTAAGGTGTCCCACCGTGGTTTTTCCCCTTACAGGGTTTCCACGTACAAATATTGGTGCTATGTGTTGTGGATGACTTTGCCTTTTTGTTTCATGCATTAATATTTATCGGTATTGCAATTAACTGATAAAACTGTCAATCAGTATAAAAGACTGGTTTACCGGTATTAAGTATTAAGTTGATTAAGTTGTTTTTGGTTTGAATTTATTTGACAACTGATTCACCCCCCCTCTCAGTTGTCTTCGGGACCTAACAGGTGTTGTTGTTGATTGCAATGTGTTTATGCATCTATCTTTTGTTCATTTGCATTAAGTGGTTGAAAGAAAAAGTTAATAAAGTTAAAAATTGCATAACATTGATTCACCCCCCTCTTAGTGTTCCTTGATTCCAACAATCATTGTGACACATCATCATCCCATGTGTATATTCATACAATTTAACACCATATAATCATATTTAAATGAATATCAATCAACATATCTAATCCTTGGTGTGTACATCATCATAATTTATTTGTCTCACATGACCCATCTTTCACCTTTGCACATTGTCTCATCATCCTCCCCAATCTTCCTCCTCTCTTCAAGAGACCTCTCAAGCCCCATCTAACTCAAAAAATCTCTTCGGGGAGAATCACCTCTAATTCATCCCCATTCTTCTAGGTGAACGAGGTAACCTTCCATTAAAGCTCCATCCTATTTACATTCTTTTTTTGACATGATGTCACTTCTCTTAGTTTTGGCATTATATCAAATAGATGAAAAATATAGACACATCCCAAAATTCAATTATTAACTTTCTATAATTAACCATTTTCATCCACTATTAATCACTAGTTATTCCCACTTTATTCCCCCTAAAGTAAATTAATTTAATTAATTATTTAATCAATTAACATGTAGTGTTGTAAATTGTATATCTTAACAATTTCATACTCTATTTGGCACCTACTTTAGTGTGATTTCTCCTAGATCATTTTAAGTCCATTTATTCTCTATGCTACTTTGAATATTCATTATCAATCAATCACTCAATGTGTTGTCCAATACCAAAATTAGGACCAGATCCCATAGTACAAACCTCAACACTCATGTTTTCCTTTTGGAGAGGCTATTTTGAGAGGAATAGGGCGCCCAACTTAGTCTCACCAAAATCTCTTGAAAAATCTTAGATCGCAAGTGTCAAACTTTACATTTTAAAATTTGGTCTCGATCTTTACACTTGACTAGTTTGTGTTGGCCTATAATAAAAAACATCTTCTATTATTCAAAAGGTTAAGGATTTCTAAGCTACATTCTACAACATCAAGCAAGCATTACATCCAAGGGAAAATTTTGATTACAAGGAGTAACAAACTACAAGCACTCTATATTCAAGTATGAATTCGTGTTTGTCATTTATTGTTATCATGTTATTTCATGAACTCTTTTAGGAATTGTCTAAAGAGAATTGCATTACCATCTTTAAGTGGAACTCCATGAGAGAGTTTCATACCTAAGGTAATATTGTCATTTCAATATTCTTCATTGATTTAGCCTCTATCCTTGCAAGGGCACACACTCATTTTCATCATCATAGCTGTTGTGAAGGTGGGAACACCAACATGGGTTTTGACTTAGGCAAGACCCTATACAATACAATTGTTTCCTCATTTTTCATGTGTGTAGGTTCAAATCTAATAGAAAAAGTGGGACAAGAGCACAAAGAAAATTGTTATGGGTTGCTACAGATTTTCAACAAATGAAAAACCTTGGACTAATTCATTGGGTGCCCATTTACTATTGTTATAGGCTAAGCTTCTAGGAGAAAACATTTCAAAACCTCCTAACTGCATTTTCCTTCACAATTTTGTTAGTTTCAGACAACTTTAGACTATGGCACCCAAGACTTGTAATACACTTTTTGCTTCATTTTTTCAAATCCATGCTCCTATCTATATCTTTGTTCCAGATTTGGCTTAACACGTATGTTATTTTTCTTTAATCTACTATTGATTGCTAAAATCAATCTTTTTTCTATCATTAACCGTAGATTCCATGCACACACTTCACAATCTCAATTCCATTGCAACAAAGGAACAAAATCCTAGCGTTCAATTCTCCTATTAAAATTGTCGCTAAACTTATTCATGTTTTAGAGGTATGCAATGGAGTTTAAGATCTTAGTTTGCATTAATAGGACTAAGATTCAATTTCTTTACATATCATAATGTAATCTTCTATTTTTTTCAACTAATAAATTAATTAATAATTTTGTAATATATTAATTAGTATAATTGACCCCCCTTAATATTTTCCTTCAATTTAATATTCCACACCCTCACAGTAAGAAAAAAGGTTCTCTTTCTTCCAACTAATCAATTGATTAAAATTTTCTTAATTGATTGATTAGGCTAATGAATCTCTCAACATTTTTTCAACTTTTGATTTCCCACTAGTGAATAAAAGGCTTTGACTTTTTTATCTTCACCATCCAAATTAAAAATCAAATCAAATCCCCATCTTGTAATCTCTCACATATGGAGAGGAGAAACATGTCACTCTCCTCTTCATTATGAACACTTGCCCTCACTTCATTTTACCTTTAAACTCCTTTTGAACACTTGTTCAAAGGCTAAGACTTTGCTCATGCAATTAATGTTAACCTCTACCCATCTTCTAATCTTAGCCCTCCATTCTAATTTCAAAAAGTCTATTACAAAAAAGTTTCTACTCCTCATTTCATTATCTATAGACAAATAGTACCCTTATGCTAAAAGTAAATAACTAGTAGGCAAGGAGCATTCATGCAAAATCATTATTCTACAACATTCGAGTACATCTATATAACAATGTAGGTATAATGCTTTGTGGTTATTTTTAGATTCTTGTTTTATATTCATTAATGCTCTATTTGAGTGTTGCTTCCATTAGGATTTTTGGGTTTTCTATTTGTATCTAATTCATTATTTGCAACTCAAATAGTGAATCTACAATAATATTAAAAATAACTAACCCCAATGTGAATGCCAAAATATAGGATCAAAACCATACAACACAAATATGAATCTTATGTTATATCAATACAACACAAATATGAATCTTATGTTATATCTATTAGGAACCGAAAGGTAACTGAGAGGGGGGATGAATCAGTTGTCAATGAATTTCAACCCAATTATAACTTAATCAAACTTGATACTTAATACCGGTAAACCAAACTTAATGTCGGTTGACAAATTAACAGTTACTATCAATACCGGTGAAACTTAATGCATGAAATAGAAAGAGAAACAACATCCACAACACATAACACAAAGATTTTAACGTGGAAACCCTATAAGGGGAAAAACTGCAGTGGGAAACCTTACCCACAATCAGATGATACTACTACAGATAGTATGTGTATACAAATGGGGTCTACACATGCAGAAAGGCCAACCGCCTAGAGCACACTACTCAAATGGGAGTCACAATGACTACAGTAGGATGATTAAATCCTAGAATAATGTACTCCTCAAAATAGCATCTCCAATGTTGGACTCAATACCGGTTAAGCTCTGATAAACACCTTCAAATCTTCCTTGAACCTTCTCTATGGTATGCTCATATGATCTTCAATATTCATGCATACCATGTTACAATACCATACTATAACCTTACATACCATATCCCATGTCTCATCTCACAAATGAGATCTTTCATATATACAAAACCTAAGACCAAATGTGTAGGTCGGCTCACTAAGAATATTACAATTAAATCAATTACAAATAAGTCTTGATGCAATACAACATGTCAGCTCAATACATTTACAACAATATCTAATCAATAAATCATCTCTATAATGTATCGTGCTGATCTGGAATAGATAATGCATACCGGTCCATAACCTAGACCAATATGCCGGTAACAACAAATATGTCAACCCAATTAGGCCAATAACCAAAACACCAAAACCAAGTATCCAAACCATGTCTTCGACATAATCAAGTGATCTCCAGATGATAACAAGTCATCATTAGTGCCAGTGAACCATATAACCTGCCGGTGAACAATATACCGGTGATTATGCATAAGTCACTGAACTTGCCGATGAACACAATGTGTTGGTTTCAACAGTAAACCAATATAACCATAGTGCCAAACCAATAATGTAGATCTCCAGAAGGATAAGTGTTGACATCAATGACAAAACTAATGTAACACATCCATAATACCAGCAATCTCCCCCTTTGGCATTGATGGTAACACTAGATGGAAAAATATCTAAGTGCCAAAATAGAATGCCAAAAACCAAAAACCAACAATCTCCAGAAGAGATCAATACCAGAAATCAAAACCAAAATACAAAGATTAAATAACTCTCCCCCAATGAATAATGTCTCCCAAATACAAATTTTTTCCATAGATATCTCTCCCCCTTTGACATCAAATGTCAAAGCAATAAAAAATACTAGAACATACAACCATCTAATACAAACAACTACTCCCCCTGAGAAGTAGCTCTCCTCCATCAAAGCCAGGAAAATTCTCTGTTAGTTTATGTCAGTTTGATGTCAATCTTCAACTGTCTAAGTCTCTACCGGTGAGGGTATTATCCCAAGCCACTCTCTAAGATATTCAAAATTTTCCTTAGGCAAAGGCTTAGTAAAGATATCTGCAATATGCTCTTTAGTATTTACATGAACCAATCTTACTTCTTTTGCTTCAGCATTCTCTTTCAGAAAGTTATATTTGATAGAAACATGCTTAGTCTTAGAGTGAAATACTGGATTCTTTGATATATGAATTGTTGTTGAGTTATCACAATAAATGATTATAGGTTCTTTGCATTTTGCTTTTATGTCCTTCAACATTTGCTTAATCCATAATACCTGAGTATAATTAATTGTTGTTGTAACATATTCTGATTCTGTTGCTGATAATGATGTACAACTCTGCTTCTTGCTTATCCATGAAATCAATCTACTACTAAGAAAGAATGCACCGCCAGTGGTACTCTTTATGTCATCAACATCTCTGCCCAATTTACATCGGTGTATGCACATAAATCAAAATTTTCATCTTTAGGATACCATAAACCAAGATTTGTTGTGCCTTGTAGATACCGGAAAATCCTTTTTACTGTTGATTCATGATTTTCTTTAGGATTACTCTAAAATCTTGAAACAATACATACTGCATTCATTATATAAGGTCTTGTTTGTGTCAAATACAGTAAACCTCCAATCATAGATTTGTATCTTGTTGGATTAACAAGAGTTGAATCATCCTTTAATGTCAATTTATCAGTTGTAGTCATAGGAGTACTTACTGGTTTAGAGTTTTCCATACCAAATTTCTTCAGTAGTTCCTTCAAGTATTTTGTTTGACATATGAATATACCTTTATCAGTTTGTGAAATCTACAATCCTAAAAAGAATTTTATCTCCCCAATCATAGACATTTCAAATTTTGCCTGCATCTTGCTAGAAAAGTCCTTACACAATCCATCTTCTCCTCCAAAAATGATATCATCAACAAAAACTTCAATAACCAAGATGTCATCATTAGTCACTTTGAAATATAAGTTGTTGTCAGCATTACCTTTAGTGTAACCAAGCTTCAAAAGATATTTGTCCAATCTAGCTTACCAAGCTCTAGGAGCTTGTTTCAATCCATACAAAGCTTTCCTTAATCTACAAACCATATCTTTAACATTTTTCAATGAAAATCCATCAGGTTGTTCAATGTAAACTTCCTCTTCAAGATCACCATTCAAAAATGCACATTTTACATCCATCCGATATACTTTATAGTTCTTATGAGTTGCAAATGCAAGAAAAAATCTAACTGCCTCAATTCTAGCTACCGATGCAAAGGTTTCATTATAATCAATTCCCTCTTTCTGTGAATATCCTTTACACAATAATCTTGCTTTGTTCTTGATTACCTTACCATCTTCATTAAGTTTATTTTTGAATACCCATTTAGTTCCAATTACATTTTTATCTTTAGGCTAGGGAACTAATGTCCATGTATTGTTCTTTTCAATTTGTTCTAGTTCATCTTCCATTGCTTTAATCCAATGTTCATCTTGACATGCTTCAATAACAGATGATGGTTCAATTTGAGAAATTAAGCATACCTCTTCATTTTCCAGTCTTCCTCTTGTCATAACGCCTTGATACTTATTCCCAATTATTTGATTTTCTGAGTGATTCAGTCTTAAATACCTAAGTTTATTCACATGTCGTTGTTCTTCAATCACTGTGGAATTCTCTGATGATGCCAATGTGATTGGATCCATATTTTGTACCGGTGCACTCTGTATAGGTTCATTTATGATCATCTCAATTGTGAGTTCATAATCTATAGGCCTTGAATTTCCTCTAAAGTGTTCATCTATCTTCACATTAGTACTTTCAATGATCTTCTGCAATCTTTTATTGAAACACCTATATGACTTGCTCTTAGATGAATAACCAAGAAATATTCCTTCATCACTTCTAGGATCAAATTTACCAATATACTCATCTCTCCTAATATAGCATTTGCTTCCAAATATTCTGAAGTATTTAAGAGTAGAAGTATTACCAAACCATAGTTCATAAGGGGTCTTACCGGTTTCACCTTTGATGTGAACTCTATTGAAAGTGTAAACCATTGTATTCACTGCTTCTCTCCAATACACATGAGGTAGATTTGCTTCCAATATCATGCTTCTAGCTGCTTCCAAAATAGTTTTGATCTTCCTTTCCACAATTCCATTTTGTTGAGGTGTCTGGGGTGTTGATAGTTGTCTTTTGATTCCATTCACTTCACAGAATGCATTAAATTCCTTAAATGTAAATTCACCTACTTGATCAAATCTCAAACATTTGATTTTCTTATCGGTTTCATTCTCTACCATTGCCTTGAATAGTTTGAATTTTCCAAAAGCTTATGATTTCTCCCTGAGAAAAGTAACCCAACACATTCTAGAATAATCATCAATAATTAGCATAAAGTATCTATCTCCCTATAGACTTCTTGTTCTTGTCGGACCACATAAGTCAGTATGAATTAAATCAAGAACATTATTGGATTTCTCATAAATACTCTTAAAGGTTGTTCTAACTTGCTTTCCCATTTGACATTCCTTACATACCGGATTATGAGGTTTCATAATCTTAGGTAAATCCCTTACTGCCTTAGTTGAACTGTGATAACTCAATGATGAACAATAAGTGCCAAACCGGTACTGAGAGGGGGAGGGTGAATCAGTACAGTCACAAAAACTTTTCCTGAACCGGTTTGACAACAAACACTGCAAATGTCTGACAGACAGTAACACTGGTCTGAAACAGAGTGCAACCGGTAAAGCTAAGAATGACTGTGACAAGCATTAACCGGTTAATCACTTAGCTTTCCACTCAACTTAATACTACACTTTCATTTCACCCTTATGCATGAATAGGTAATCTATCATCAGAAATATAATAACAGCTAGCTCAGCATGATTTACCTTCAGACACAAATCACTTAAATCATCACATGAAAAATACTACACATGACACACAATTTTTTCACGTGGAAACCCAACTGGGAAAAACCACGGTGGGGATGAATACCCACAAGCTTCTTTTGAACTATTTAGAAGTCCGCTCTGTTAGGAGCTTAGTCCGGTTAAAGACTATTACAATAGGTTTTGCTAGGAATCGATCCTGTTAGAGATCACCCGGTTAAGGGACGGTTAAATGCCCGATTAAGGGTTAAACCCTGTTAGAGGTTACCTTGTTAGAGGATTTCAAGAACTCAATGAGTTTGAGTCACCCTGTTAAAGGATTTACAGCAAGCTGGTTAAAGCTACTTGGTTAAGGGATTTTCCAACTGTTAGAATATTTAATCTTTACTTAGCTTAGGTTTATTTTTATTTAGTTTAGGATATTCCTTTGGAATTCCTACATGTAATTTGTCCTCTAGTACATGTGTGAGGACAAGTCATTTCTTTTATTTTCCTTTATTAAGAAATATTAGATTTCCTCCATAAGAGGATGTGGACACATGGCACACACATTTTATGAATGGTGGCATTCATAGATTTGGAGTTACTTTGTAACTCCTCTCCTCATCTCTATTTAAGAGATGCCTCCTCTCTCATTTCTTCTTAATGACAATATTGTAAAGAGCTTCTTGCTCTCTCTCTCTCTCTCTCTCTCTCTCATTTTTAGGCATTGCCTCATTCATAATATCACAAGGGGTTTTTCTTTGCTTTTCCCCTTTCAAAAGTTCTTGTGCCTCCTTCTTCACATTTGGGTGATGCTCCAAGTTTATTGCCTTTCTCTTGGTAACAATTACTTCATCATAAACTTTCTTGGATTAATTTTCCTTTCCTTGCTCTTTTATTTACTTTCATGGTATCAGAGCAGGTTTCTAATCCTTGTTTTAAGTTAACATTGATGAAGGTTACCATTCTGTGGAGTTCACCTTGTTGGAGGCATTCTTGAGAGGAGAAGAAGTTCTTTTACTAATATTTTCTATTGTGCAAGTTTTGGTTTCAGATTTTTAACTTTTTTTTCAAACTTGTTAACAAGTTTGCCTGCAGGTTTAATCTCCTATTCTAGTTAGTTTTTTATTAAAAAAAAGGGCTTTGGAAGGCTTGCCGCCAAAGTTCCTCCTTTTTTTAGTTTAAATTTGTATCTTTGGAAGGCTTGCCGCCAAAGTTTCTATTTTTTTTAGTGTGCATAGTTTGGAAGGTTTACCGCCAAACTTAGTCTCCTTAATTTATTTGGTCGACTTGCCGCCAAAACTAATTTATCATTAAACTTGATTTCTGATTTACTTGCAGATTTTAACCTTTTTCTTGCTTACAACTATTCTGATTCAATTTGTTTAAATCTGCCATTCAGTCCTAACATCTTTATTTGCAGGTGTTATTGATAAATAAAAAGGATAATCTTTATTTAAACTTAAATTTGTTGAGGATTAAACTCAAACTTAAATTTGTTCTTCTTGTATGATTGCATCTGATTACAGAAAGTACACAACACATATTAAATTTAACTGCTGGCTATAAGTCTTGAATTCACATTGTGAAGACCAAAACAACTGCGCATCAATATTAAATTTTATGGACTCTTAAGAAGGGTGGATAGTTTTTTATAACACAAATATAGTATGATAATTGTATCGAGGCTCAAACACTGATATAAGAAAAAAAAAAAAACATTGACATTGATTTTGGTCCTCTGTATAGCATTTTTGTGTAGCTAGAAACATTTTGCAAAGGCTCAAGTCTGTCTTTAGTCAAACCCAGCTAGGAAGCAAAACAGAAACCTCTAATTGAAGCAAAACAGAAATTTACTTTTTTTTTATCACCTCTCCAGCTCTCAGCACCCATAGGGCTCTCTGCGCAGCAACATTAGAGGGTAAGGCAATTTCCTTTGTGATAATTTGGGAGAGGTTGGTGATAGAATCGTCCATCTATCAGTGTGTAATCAAAATCAGACCTGTGCATTGAGAACCCCTCGATTTGGGTCATACCTTCATTATTTGGCGTTGAGACACATCAATTAGCGAAGCGCTTTCCTCTAGGGTTGAGGGCGATCAACTAGGAGTTGGTTTGGAGCCTTTTTTTCTGTAGTCCACGTTGACATCTCATACCTCTTATTAGCAACAGCAGGGACGACATAGGAAGAGCTTCGATCTTGCACATTGGAGGCTCTTTGGTAGATGATAATAGCTGGGAGGATATTTGTATAAATCTGTAACTCCTCCACGCTGCATACTCCTCCACGCTGCATACCTCCTCGCTCAGTTTGGCTTCGAATACCTCATGGTTGTATAACCCCAGCGGATCTCCCATTACAGCTTTCAACTTTCATTCCGTCCACAGTATTTTCTTCGATAAAACATCAGTTGCAGTTATTATCAGTGAGTAGGGTGAGATAAAGAGAAGCTTCTTGCCTGGGAGAAGTTGAGCTTTGATGATCTTTTGAAGTTTTATTCTGACTACGGGTCTGAGGCGCATGCTAAAACCCTAAGCGAGCACAGTCCCGCCATGCAGAAAACATTCGCGTGAGTTTAATGACAGATTGAAAGCTCATTTCGTCCGTCCACGAGGCCTCAAGGGTCTGTAACAGACATCAAAAATCCTCTTACGGTACCCTCAGATTCTCCAGTTTCACCTGCAAGTTTTTTGTTTTTTTTTTTGTCTGAATGCCTCTGCTTGCTTCTACCTCTTCTTCAGTTTGCAGTAACGGCTCTGCAATCATTTTCCCGCCTTCTCACAAGTTTAAAAGTTTTTTAAAAAAATAACTTATTTTATTTAAATTAAGTTTACCCTTGTATTTTAGTTTATTTTCAATAAAATTTAAAATAAAGTTTAGTTTAATATTAAATTTTATTAAACTTTTATTTATTTTTTTTAAAAAAGAAAAAGTTTTAATTTAAATAGTTTTGTTTGTTATCATTAAGATTTAAAGTTTTTTTTGTAAAGTTTGCTTCAATAAATTTAATTTTACTATTAAGGATTTGAAAACAATATTTTTTGTTAAATAGTTTTGTAAATTGTTATTTTTTTTAAAAAAAGTTATTATTGAATGTCTAAGTTCAATTCTTAATCAAGGAGGTTAATTTTTATCTTTATTTTTAATCAAAGGGGTAATTTTTTTTACAAACTATTATTTTGCTATCATGTCTACATTAATTCCAAAAATTAAATTAAATAGTTCCAATTATCATTCTTGGAAAACACATATCTCGTTTATTTTTCGTTTCAAACACCTTTTGGATGTTGCGACTGATAAAACTTTTGAACCCGCTACATCTGCTCCTCAAGCCGACCTAGATAGATGGAAGGCTCAAAATGAGGAAGCACTTGGTTTAATTGGTATTTCAATGGTTCCTGATTTGTATGTTTTAATTGGAAATTGTACAAAAGCGCATGAAGCTTGGGAAATTTTAAAAACTACTTATGATAGCTCAAATGAATCCCAAAAAATTCAACTTCAAGATCAACTTGAAGATCTAAGGTATACGGATTTTAAAACTATGGATGAATTCTTATTAAAGTTTGATTTTGTTAATAGTCAATTAACTGGTTTAGGAGTTACTCTAGCTGATTTACGTTTAATTCATCTTATTCTTAAAAAATGTCTTCCTCGTCAATTTCAACAATTTATTACGAATATTCATGCTCAACTTGCTATTCCTAGCTTAGCTACTCAATTAACATATGATATTTTTCGTAATTTATTGCGTCAAGAGGAAGCTAAATTAATTCAATTTGGTACTCTTAAAAGTAGTGAACATGCTTTTATGTCTAAAAATCAAAATCATAATAATACTTTTAGATCCAATAATAATAAACATAACCATAATCATAATAATAATCATAATAATAATCACAAATCTTCTAATTATCAATCTCATTCTAAATCCTATCATAATAATTCTCATAATAATAATCATAATAATAATCACAATAATCAAAGGAATAATTCTCAAACAAGACCCCATTGCACATATTGTGGAATAGATGGACATATTACTAATAATTGTTTTAAGAAACAAAATGGTAAAAAGCCCATGAATCAAAATAATCAAAATAATCAACATAAACCTCATTATAAGAAGGGTAATAATAATGGTAATTCATCTCGTCATGCATTTACATGTACTTATAATGTTTCTCAACCACTTGAGTGGATTATTGATTCTGGTGCATCTCAACATGTTACTTCTCATAAAGAATGTTTTGAATCTTTGCATCCCGATACTTCTAATATTCCTGTTCAATTAGCTAATAATCATAGTTGTAAAGTTGAAGCTATTGGTGATGTGAATGTTCCTAATGGGAAATTACATGATGTTCTTTATGTTCCTGAATTAAAATCAAATTTGATTTCAGTTCCTAAACTTTGTCAAGATTATAAGATTAACTTTTATAGGGGCGTATGTTATATCATTGATCCAAACACTAATCATGTTATTGCTACTGCTAAAATGGATAGTGATAACTTATTCAAGTTCTATGAATTTGCTCCTCCAAAGTATTCTTTGCTTACTACTGTTGATTTTACTATATGGCATGAAAGACTTGGCCATCTCAATTCTGATTATATTTCACTAATGCAAAAAGCAAATATGGTTGATGGATTGCCTACTATTGTTCCTTCTCAAATTGTTTGCAATGGTTGCATGAGTGGTAAGATGCATAGGGAACCCTTTCCTCATGGTCAATCTTGGAGGGCATACACTAAATTGCACCTCGTTCATAGTGATCTCTTGGGTCCCATGGAGAATCCCTCCATCCAAGGTTCAAGGTATGCACTTACCTTTGTTGATGATTTTTCAAGGAGAGCATGGATATATTTCCTTCAAAGTAAGGATCAAGTGCTTTATGTGTTTACTGAATTTCATATGTTTGTAGAAAGGCAATCTGGTTCTAAAATTAAGATTCTTCGTACTGACAATGGAAGAGAATATGTCAATAATGCATTTAATGCTTATTTAAAATCTTTTGGAATTAAACATGAGCTTACCGTTCCTTATACACCACAACAAAATGGTGTGGCAGAACAGAAGCATAGGACAATTGTTGAAATGGCTAGATGTTTATTGCATGCTAAAAATATGGATTACAAGTTTTGGGCTGAAGCTATGGCTTGTGCAACATATTTAATTAATAGAACACCTACCAAAGCCTTAAAGGATAAAACTCCTGAAGAAGCTTGGTCTGGTAGAAAGCCTAATTTGCAGAATTTAAGAATTTTTGGTTCCATAGCTTATGTTCACAAACCTAAGGAGAAAAGAAAAAAATTAGATGCTAAATCTTCTCCTTTTATTTTTGTTGGTTATGATGAAAATACTAAAGGTTATAGAGTTTACAATCCTATTACTAACAAGGTAAAAGTTGCAAGAGATGTTTGTATTGCAGAAAAAGGCATTCATGATTGTTCTAAAGTGAAGGATGATGAACTTGGTCAAACCAAAGTTGTGCTTGTGGAGGACCAACCTCCTTCTCTTAACCCTACTCCTAATGCATCTCTTTCTATTCCTTCTAGTGATAGTGATGATGATAATAATAACTCTACTCCTCATGACTCTTCTTCTAGTGATGAATCCATTACTTCTAAAAGAAGACCTAAATGGTTTAAATCTTTAATTCAAGATAGTGATGAATACTTAGCTAGAATGGATAAACTTCAAGCTAGAAGAGTTAATTATTGTAATTATGCTTTAATGACTACTATTATGAATTCTAATGATCCTAAAACATTTGATCAAGCTAAAAATCAACCACATTGGCAAAAAGCAATGAAGGAAGAATATGATACTCTAATTTCTAACCAAACTTGGGATTTAGTTCCCTTGCCTCATGGTAAAAATCTTGTTTCTTGCAAGTGGCTTTATAAAACTAAATTGAATGCTAATAATCAAGTTAGTAAATTTAAAGCTAGATTAGTTGCTAGAGGTTTTTCTCAAATTGAAGGCTTAGATTATAATGAAACTTTTGCTCCTGTTGCTAAAATGCCTACAATTAAACTTGTGCTTGCTTTAGCTTCTAGAATGAATTGGCCTATTCACCAAATGGATGTTAAAAGTGCTTTTCTTAATGGTGATTTACATGAAGAAATTTATATGTCTCAACCTGTTGGTTTTATTAAAGAAGGTAATGCACACTTAGTTTGTAAATTAAAGAAATCAATTTATGGATTAAAGCAATCTCCTAGGGAGTGGTATGCAAAGATTAATGAATTCTTTCTTTCTCAAGGCTTTATTAGAAGTAAAAATGATCCTAACTTGTATATTAAACATAGTGAAGATGATATTATAATTATTATCTTGTATGTAGATGATTTGATTCTTACTTCAAGTTCCAATACTTTGATTTCTGATATTAAGTTTCAACTTAATCAAAAATTTCAAATGACTGATTTAGGTCTTTTACATTATTTCTTAGGAATGCAAATTTGGCAAACCTCTAAAGGAATTTTCTTATCTCAAAGTAAATATGCTCAAGATCTCATAGATAAGTTTAAAATGAATGATGCTCATCATGTTTCAATTCCTATTGAATTAAGCACTAAGTTAATGCTTGATATGCAAACTCCTCTTGTTGATGCTACTTTGTATAGACAATTAGTTGGAAGTTTAAATTATTTAACTCTTAGTAGGCCAGATATTGCTTATAGTGTTGGTTTGGTTTCTAGATTCATGTCTAAACCTCAACAAACACACTTTAAAGTTGCTAAAAGAATTTTAAGATATATTAAAGGAACAATTAATGTAGGTTTGTTTTATGATGCAAATTCTGATTTTACTTTAAAAGGTTTTACTAGGTGGAGATCCCAATGATGGGAAATCTACTTGTGGTTATTGTTTTTTTGTTGGTTCAGGAGCAATTTCTTGGAATAGTAAAAAGCAACAATCTACCTCTCTTGGATCCACTGAAGCTAAGTACAAAGGATGCACTAATGCTTCCAAAGAAGTCTTGTGGCTTAGAAGACTACTTGAAGATTTGGGTCTACCTCAACATGAACCAACTCCATTGTATTGTGACAACCAAAGTGCCATTGCCTTGGCTAAAAATCCAGTTTTCCATGCAAGGACAAAACACATTGCTCTCCAGCACCACTTTATTAGAGAACAAATTGAAGACAAGCAAGTTTCACTCCTCTATTGCAAGGGGGAAGACCAAGTTGCAGATATTTTGACCAAGCCACTTTGTAAAGAAAAGTTCCAATTTCATTGTAAAAATCTTGGATTACAACCCATTGAAGGGTTTGATGTAAGCTCCCCAAGTAAAGCTTAAGGGGGGGTGTTAGAATATTTAATCTTTACTTAGCTTAGGTTTATTTTTATTTAGTTTAGGATATTCCTTTGGAATTCCTACATGTAATTTGTCCTCTAGTACATGTGTGAGGACAAGTCATTTCTTTTATTTTCCTTTATTAAGGAATATTAGATTTCCTCCATAAGAGGATGTGGACACATGGCACACACATTTTATGAATGGTGGCATTCATAGATTTGGAGTTACTTTGTAACTCCTCTCCTCATCTCTATTTAAGAGATGCCTCCTCTCTCATTTCTTCTTAATGACAATATTGTAAAGAGCTTCTTGCTCTCTCTCTCTCTCTCTCTCATTTTTAGGCATTGCCTCATTCATAATATCACAAGGGGTTTTTCTTTGCTTTTCCCCTTTCAAAAGTTCTTGTGCCTCCTTCTTCACATTTGGGTGATGCTCCAAGTTTATTGCCTTTCTCTTGGTAACAATTACTTCATCATAAACTTTCTTGGATTAATTTTCCTTTCCTTGCTCTTTTATTTACTTTCACCAACTATTGAAGTGGTTAAAGATCAACAGATATTACAATGATCTAATAATAGCACTCAATGCCTAATGCATATCCTCTTAAGTTCCTTCCTTCTGCACACACACTATGCAGGAATCAATCCTCTTATCTCATCTAGTCTAGAAAGAATCATGTATCTCTGCACTTAGATACATGCACACCATTTGCCAACAACCTCAGAATGAAACACAACATCGACCTTATAGGAAACAGATAGGTCGTTAGCATAAACCCTAAACCCTAAACATTTAGGTTAAGCAATTTAGGCGGTTCAATCCTGGCCATTGAACACTTTGCATTTGAATATAACGGTCTTGAACAGATCTCAAGATATTCTCCATCGTTCATTCTTCACCGTTTCATGGAGGCGATAACCCATCACACGTTCTCCACCATTTACAGGGACTTCGCACATTCCCGAGGCAGATAGGATCAATCTCCTTCATGCAAGATCCTTCACACGCACAAGGCTGACGTGGCAACACGATCTGATCTTGATTATAATGCTAACTCATCACACAATATCATTGGTTGAATCACACAGGCTTGGAACACTTCAACCAGAAACCCTTAAGCTAAGACTACCAATCGGTAGTCATACCATATCAAGCCTTAATAGAAAACATTCCATATGTCAGTTCACATTCCATCATACCGGTTCACTTGGACAAACATACCGCTTCACATATTGCTTATATATCGGTTTATACTGCTATACCGGTTCTCTTTACCAGCTGCTTAGATTCAATATACCTGTTCACTTCTTTTCACATATATCGGTTCACCACATTATACCGGTTCACTTTTCACCATATTGTCAGTTCACTCTCCTGTATATTGACATCAATGGCAACATAATATCATCATGTCAACATACTCTGCACAAATGCCAACAATCTCCCCCTTGGCATTGATGGCAATATACAAAGCTATTACCTAGCATCACATCTTCTGTTGCAGATATCTTCTCTGCTTCACATCTTCTCCCCCTTTGACAATAATGCTAAAGTGGAGGCACAAGTTTTCTTGTTCCACTATGCTGCTCCCCCTGAGGAGTAGCATCCTTCAACACATCAATCCTGAAAACTATTGGACACTACAATACCTGACTGATGTGGAGCACATACTTTTAATTCACCTCTTGAAGGGGCAGCACCCCTAATTTACCTCTCAAATAGGTAAATATAGCCTTTGGTAGAGGCTTGGTGAATATGTCTACTAACTGCTCCTTACTGGAAACATGTTCCAACACAACCTCCTTGTTCTGAACCTTCTCCCTCAAGAAATGGCTTTTGAGCTCAAAGTGCTTGGTTCTAGCATGTAGAACTGGATTCTTGGAAATGTTAATTGCATTTGTATTGTCACAAAATATGCTTACCAGTTCAGATACAGGAACTTTGAAGCCATTTCATACATGCTTCATCCAAATAGTTTGGGTGCAATTCATAAAAGTTGCAACATACTCCACTTCTGCTGTAGACTGAGAGATACAACTCTGCTTTTTACTCATCCATGAGACTAGTCTACCACCAAGGAAGAATACACCACTAGTTGTGCTCTTCCGGTCATCTACATTACCAGCCCAATCAGCATCTGTGAACACTTTTAGGTTGAAATCATTATTGTATGGATACCATAACCCATAGTCAACTGTTCCCTTCAGATATCTAAGAATCCACTTGACTGCTACCAAGTGGGATTCTCTTGGGCTTTGTTGAAACCGAGCGGTAATACCCACTACATGTGCAATGTCTGGTCTGCTATGCACTACATAATGCAACTTACCAATCATTGATCGGTAATCCTTCTCATTTACCAATGTCGAGTCATCCTCTTTTGATAATTTACAACCAATCACAATTGGTGTACCAATCGGTTTACTGTCTTCCATGCCAAAGGTCTTCAACACCTCTTTGACATAATTGGACTGAGTAATAAAGATTCCTTCTTTCATTTGTTGACTCTGCAGTCCAATGAAGAACTTAATTTCCCAAATGAGTGACATCTCAAACTCCTTTTTCATCTCATCTGCAAAATCATGACTCATCTTGTCATCTCCTCCAAAGATGATGTCATCAACAAATACTTCACAGATTCGAATCTGATTTCAAATAGATATTGCTATCTTCACTTGTTCTTTCAAATCCAATTTTCACAAGATGGGAGTGCAAGCATTCATACCATGCTCTAGGTGCCTGCTTTAGTCCATACAAGGCTTTATGTAGCCTACACACCATGTCACTGTCTTTTGATAGGGCAAACCCATCTAATTGTTCTATGTACACCTCCTCTTCAAGTATTCCATTTAGGAATGCAGATTTTACATCCATTTGATATACCTTGAATCCTTTAAAAGCTGCATATGCAAGAAGCATACGCACTCCTTCCAATCTTCCTACTAGAGCAAAGGTTTCTCCATAGTCTTCTCCTTCTTCTTGGGAGTATCATTTACACACTAGTCTGGCTTTGTTCCTTACCACCATGCCATCCTCATTTAGCTTGTTTCTGAAAAACCATTTGATTTCAATGACATTTTTATGCTCTGATCTGGGTACCAAAGACCATGTACCATTCTTCTCTATCCGGTCAAGTTCCTCCTCCATTGTCTTGATCCAGTCTTCATCTTTATGTGCCTCTTTGAATGATTTAGGCTCAAATTTAGAGATCATACATGAGCTTTCTCTGACCTTTCTTCTTGTAAGAATTCCTGCATCTTTGTCTCCTATGATTTGCTTTGGATCGTGATTGAGTTTGACATACTTAGGTATGTTCTTAACAGATTCTTCTTGCTTTTCTTCTTCATCCTCATCTTCATCAGCATCAGCATCCAATGGTGTAGGAACACAATTACTGGTATTGGGCTGATTTGCAACCGATTCCCAGAAGGTTACTATCGGTTCATCTCCTACTTTCTCACTGTCGATTTCCTCAGGTTTCCCAGAGTTTTCATCAACCCTAACATTGATGCTTTCAACAATTCTCTGAGTCCTATTGTTGAAACATTTGAGAGCTTTACTCTTGGTGGAATATCCTAGGAATATTCCTTCATCACATTTTGCATCGAACTTGCTCTGATTTTCACTCCTCTTGATATAACATTTGCTACCAAACATTCTAAAGTAGCTTACCACTGGTGTCTTACCGGTCCAATACTCATAAGGAGTCTTATCCTTTCCCTTTTTGATGAGTACCCGGTTCATTGTGTAGACTACAGTGCTCACCGCTTCTCTCCAAATTTGTGAGCAACTTTTCCTTGGATCAACATAGTTCTAGCCGCTTCAACCATAGTCTGGTTGTTTCACTCTGCTAAGCCATTCTACTATGGAGTCTGGGGGGAAAACAATTGCCTCTTGATGCCATTCTCTTCACAATATTTGTTTAATTCACCACAAGTGAATTCCCCTCCTTGATCAGTTCTAAGGCATTTGATTCTTCTACCACTTTCCTTTTCTACCAATGCTCTGAAAGCTTTGAACTTTCCAAAGGCTTTAGACTTGTCCTTCAAGAATGTGACCCACATCATTCTTGAGCAATCATCTGTAAGAATCATAAAATACCTATCTCCCTGCACACTCCTAGTTTTCATAGGACCACACAAATCAATATGCACAAGATCAAGTAAGTTGTCAGCTATGAAAGATTTACCTTTGAAGGTTGAGGAAGACATTTTCCCCAATTGACATTCTCTGCATAAAGGATTTTCTGGTTTGCTCAACATCGACAGTCCTCTAACTGCCTTGATCTTACTAACCTTCACAATGTTATCAAAGTTTACATGGCAGAGTCTCCTATGCTATATCCAACTATCATCAAACTTAGCCATAAGACATGTACTTATATTTGCATTTAGCTGAAATAAGTTACCTTTGGTCTACATATCGGTGGCCATCAAATCACCATCCTTTCCTTTGATTTTGCACACTCCATTTTTGAATTCCAGAGTGAGTCCACTGTCATTCAGTTGGGCAACACTCAATAGATTGTGTCTGAGACCTTCCACCCAATACACATTGTCAGCACTACTCTTTCCATTCAGAGAGATGGACCCTCTGCCTTTGACCATACATGGTGCATCATTACCAAAGCAAACCACACCACCATCATACTCTTCCAGGGATATAAACTTGCTCTGGTCACCAGTCATATGGTGAGAGCAACCACTGTCAATAATCCACTCATTGGAATTATCAAAGCGGGAGACAAGAGCCTTCTTGTCTGACACATCTTCCTTTACTGCAACAAACATAATATCTTCATTCTCTTCATCTTCCGATTCCTCATCTGTGACACCTTCATCAACTGCAACAAAATAGTTTCTCTGATTTCCTCATTTGAATTTCTTGAACCTCTCTGGTTTGTCCTTGTTGTCACCATTAGGACAGTTTATAACAATATGTCCTATCCGGTTACAAGAAAAGCATTTCAAAGGGAGCTTACCTCTATATTTACCGGTTCCTTTAGGAAGTTTCCTAGCAAGAAGAGCTTCAAATTCCATTAGGATCTCCTCATCATCCATTTCTTTGCTCTATCTTGGTTCACCACTGGTGCTTGCTTCTTTTCCTTTTCTGGATGGTACAACAGAAGCTCTAAAATTTTATTCAATCTTTTGAACACTGCCATCAAAACTATTTAGCTCATAGGTTGTCAACTTTGCAATGATGGAGTCTAGGGATGCCTTAGTCTTGTCTATTGATCTCAACTTCTGAATAGCAGCAACCCTCATTTCATAGACGGTAATAAGGATCTCAAAACTTTGCTTACCACAGTGGAATCTTTCATTTTACCACCTGCACTCTTGATATCTCCAACAACAGTTTTGATTCTTATTCCATACTGTTGAATGGTCTCACCTTCAACCATCCGCATGTCTTCAAACTTCCCTCTAAGGCTTTCTTCCTTAGCTTGTTTTACATGCTCATCACCATCATAGATATTCTCAAGAGTGTCCCATACTTCTTTGGGATTATCTTTATCCTGGACATCAATAAACTCAATGTCTGATAAGTTGTTGATTAGGGCTTCCATGACTTGCCCATTCTCTTGTATTTCTCTCTTTTGATCATCGGTGAGAGTGTCGGTAGGAATAACAAAAGCATTCTCAACATAGCTCCAGTGTTGAGCACCCATGCTTCTGATGTAAATCTTCATTCTATCCTTCCATATTTTGTAATTATCTCTATTGAACTTTGGACCTTCCCTCTTCATCATTACAATAGGATCTTTTCCCTCAAGCGGTTAAGCTTACAACACAGAGGACCTAGAGGATGCTCTGATACCAATTGATAACTCAATGATGAACAATAAGTACCAAACCAATACTAAGAGGGGGGGTGATTCAGTACAGGCACAAACTTCCTTTCCCAAACCAGTTTGACTGCAAACACTGCAAATGTCTGACAGATAGTAACACCGGTCTGAAACATAGTGCAACCAGTAAAGTTAAGAATGACTGTGACAAGTATTAACTAGTTAATCACTTAGCTTTCCACTCAACTTAATACTACACTTCCATTTCACCCTTATGCATGAATAGGTAATCTAGCATCAGAAATATAATAACAGCTAGCTCAACATGTTTTACCTTCAGACACAAATTACTTAAATCATCACATGAAAAATACTACACATGACACACAGATTTTTCACATGGAAACCCAATTGGGAAAAACCACGGTAGGGATGAATACCCACAAGCTGCTTTTGAACTCTTTAGAAGTCCGCTCTGTTAGGAGCCTAGTCCGGTTAAAGACTGTTACAATAGGTTCTGCTAGGAACCGATCCTGTTAGGGATCACCCGGTTAAGGGATGGCTAAATACCCGGTTAAGGGTTAAACCCTGTTAGAGGTTACCTTGTTAAAGGATTTCAAGAACTCAATTAGTTTGAGTCACCCTATTAAAGGATTTACAACAAGCTGATTAAAGCTACCTAGTTAAGGGATTTTCCAACTGTTGAAGTGGTTAAAGATCAACAAGTATTACAATGATCTGATAATAGCACTCAATGCCTAATGCATATCCGCTTAAGTTCCTTCCTTCTGCACACACACTATGCAGGAATCAATCCTCTTATTTCATCTGGTCTAGCAAGAATCACGTATCTCTGCACTTAGATACACACACACCATTTGCCAACAACCTCAGTATGAAACACAACATTGACCTTATAGGAAACAAATAGGTCGGTAGCATAAACCCTAAACCCTAAACATTTAGGTTAAGCAATTTAGGCGGTTCAATCCTGGCCATTGAACACTTTGCATTTGAATACAACGGTCTTGAACAAATCTCAAGATATTCTCCATTGTTTGTTCTTCACCGTTCCATGGAGGCGATAACCCATCATGCATTCTCCATCATTTACAGGGACTTCGCACATTCCCGAGGTAGATAGGATCAATCTCCTTCATGCAAGATCCTTCACGTGCACAAGGCTGACGTGGCAACACGATCTGATCTTGATTACAATGCTAGCTCATCACACAATGTCATTGGTTGAATCACATAGGCTTGGAACACTTCAACCAGAAACCCTTAAGCTAAGACTACCAATCGATAGTCGTACCATATTAAGCCTTAATAGAAAACATTCCATATGCCGGTTCACATTCCATCATACCGGTTCACTTGGACAAACATACCGCTTCACCTATTGCTCATATGCCAGTTTATACTGCTATACCAATTCTCTTTGTCAGCTGCTTAGCTTTAATATACCTGTTCACTTCTTTGCACATATACCGGTTCACCACATTATACCGGTTCACTTTTCAGCATATTGTCGGTTCACTCTCCTGTATATTGACATCAATGACAACATAATATCATCATGTCAACATACTTTGCACAAATGCCAACAAACTGATCTTTACAATGCAATCAAAATTCACATGACAAAGTCTCTTATGCCATAACCAACTTTCATCAATATGTAAAATCAAGTATGTCTTATCACTGTTGTTCAAATGAAAGATATTACCTTCAGTCTGATTACCGGTTGCAATCTCTAATCCAGTTATGTTCATGATTTTGCATTTACCATTCTTGAATTGTAATTGAAATCCCTTTTCAACTAATTGACCAACACTCAAAATATTATGCTTCAAACCTTCAACATAATAAACATTGTTTGTATTGTGCTTACCATCCAAAGATATAGTGCCTTTTCCTTTGATTAAATAAGCTTTATCATCGCCAAATCTCACTAGACCTCCACTATATTCCTAAAAAGATAAGAATTCACTTTTATCACCAGTCATATGATGTGAACATCCAGAATCTATGATCCATTCATCCTTTTCTTCAATTTTAGCTGCCAGGGCCTGCTCTACTGGTGGAACAGTAGTTGTCAGTTGATCTTCTTTTATTACAACAAAAGTCCATCCATTGTCTATCGGTTCTTCATCAGAATCATCAGTAACTCCTTCATCGATATAGTAACAAGGTTTATCTCTGTTCTTCTTAAATCTGTATCTCTGATATTCAGGGTTAGGCTTATATGTTCTTTTAGCTTCCTCTCTCAATCTTGCATGTCTGTCAAGACATCTAGATGTTATATGACCAACTTTATTGCAATTAAAACATTTAAATGGTGCTTTACCTTCATACTTACTTCCAACTGGACCTTTAGCCATTTTCCTTGCAAATAGTGCTTCAAGTTCTTCCAATTCTTCATTTTCCCTTATGATATCTTCAAGTTCTTTTGCATACAGTGCTTTCCAATCAGATTTGTCAGATGATGATGTTGCAGATGATGATGCTCTGAAGGTTAAATCTGTCTTAATTGTAGCAACAAGACCAAATTCCTCAAGCTCAAATGCTGAGAGTTTTCCAACCAAGGTATCTCTAGATACTGATGTATTAGGCATTGTTCTCAACTCATTAATATTTGTTACTTTCATTTTGTATACCGGTGGCAATGCTCTTAAAACTTTAGAAACAATTTCATCTTCACTTAAGGATCCTCCACAACATTGTATTCCTAAAACAATTTCATTAACTCTTTCCATAAAAGCATAAATTCTTTCATCTCCTTCCATTTTCAAATTTTCATACCTAAACCGGTAACATTCCAGTTTTGCAATTTTGACAGTGGTATCTCCTTCATTCAATGTCTCCAATTTATCCCAAATAGCTTTAGCAGTAGATCGGTCTGATAATCCCATGATTTGTTGATCTGATAATGCACTCAAAAGTGCTTCTCTTGCTTTGCAATCATTTTCTTGATCTTTTCCCAATGTTGGTGGATTAGGTTGATTCGGTGTAGGACCAACATAGCCATTCTTTGTAGCTTCCCATATGTCTCTTCCAATGCAATTCAGATGTGTCTCCATTCTGATATTCCATATACCATAGTTAGTTCCATCAAGTTTAGGACTATCCTTCCTGAAAATGTTTGTTGCCATAGGATCTCCTCAAGCTGTTAGGCTTCTGTAAAAAGAGGACCTAGCTCTGATACCAATTGTTAGGAACTAGAAGGCAACTAAGAGGGGGTGGGGTGGGGGGGTGAATTAGTTGTCAATGAATTTCAACCCAATTATAACTTAATCAAACTTGATACTTAATACTGGTAAACCAAACTTAATGTTGGTTAATAGATTAACAGTTAATATCAATACCGGTAACACTTAATGCATGAAACAGAAAGAGGAACAACATCCATAACACATAACACAGATATTTTAACGTGGAAACCCTGTAAGGGGAAAAGCCACAGTGGGAAACCTTACCCGCAATCAGATGATACTACTGCAGATAGTATGTGTATACAAATGGGGTCTACACATGCAGAAAGGCCAACCGCCTAGAGCACACTACTCAAATGGTAGTCGCAATGACTACAGTAGGATGGTTAAATCCTAGAATAATGTACTGCTCAAAATAACATCTCCAATGTTGGTTTCAGTACCGGTTAAGCTCTGATGTACACCTTCAAACCTTCCTTGAACCTTCTCTATGGTATGCTCATATGATCTTCAATATTCGCACATACCATGTTACAATACCATACCATATCCCATGTCTCATCTCACAAATGAGATCTTTCATATATACAAAACCTAAGACCAAATGTGTAGGTCGACACACTAAGAATATTACAATTAAATCAATTACAAATAAGTCTTGATGCAATACAACATGTTGGCTCAATACATTTACAACAATATCCAATCAATAAATCATTTCTATAATGTGTCGTGCAGATCTGAAATAGATAACGTATACCGGTCCATAACCTAGACCAATTTGCCGGTAACAACAAATATGTCAACCCGATTAGGCCAATAACCAAAACACCAAAACCAAGTATCCAAACCATGTCTTCGACATAATCAAGTGATCTCCAGATGATAACAAGTCATCATTAGTGTCGGTGAACCATATAACCTGTCGGTGAACAATATACCGGTGACTGTGCATAAGTCACTGAACTTGCCGGTGAACACAATGTGCCGGTTTCAACAATAAACCAATATAACCATAGTGCCAAACCAACAATGTAGATCTCCAGAAGGATAAGTGCTGACATCAATGATAAAACTAATGCAACACATCCATAATACCAACAATATCAGGTTTTACATTTCATATTAACACAAAATGAAGGCAAAAATGATAAAAGACATGATTTTTTTTTATAGATTTGGCATATGTTTGAATGAATGAATCACATGAGATCTTATGATACGAAGGACTAAGATGGATTCTCGTGTAGGAGAGAATGAGAAGATGACAACGACACATGTGATTAGTGCACATGGTTGGGGTAAGAATAAAGGAGGAATGAAGGATGGAGATTTGATTAAAATTTTGATGGAGGGTAGAGATTGAAAAAGTTATTTTTGGAGTCTTGTAAAAGGTTGACCTTTGATTATTTTAATGAAGACTTGGTAGAGGAATGTGCAAATAAAAAATTAGTTGGCCAAACCTATTATTTTTATCCAACTAATAGTGAGGTGGGTTTTAGATGAGTTAAACAAATATTGATTTACTTATTTTATTTATGGGAGGATATGGGAAATGATTGGTTTAATCAACTAAATGTGATTTATTTAATTAAGGTGGGAATATTAGAAAAAAATGGTCAAATTAGTTTAAACTGATTGAATAAATATGGGTAATTTATTCAATTTATGTTGGATGAAAGGTTGGATTGGTTAATTGAATAGTTAGGACTTATTCAATTAATATTAGAATATTTATCAAAGTGATTATTGATCAACATAAATGTGTAGGTTAGATTTGGTGTGATGGTAGCTAAAATGCATGTATGGATCTGATGTGTCTACTATAAAAACTAAGTTTAAAATTCAAAATCGTATCATTTATAATTGATTAGCTATATATTAATGACCTTATTATTTAAAGAAAATGATAATAAATTATTGAAAATATAATAAAAAAAGAAAAGAGGAAAATCATACCAATAATACTCATAGTAGCCATAATATTATCAAGAAAGATAATCATAATAATAAAAATCCTAAGGAGATCTTATTGAGGGCCTTAATATTAGTTATAAAAATAGTATAAAAGTGTTGATTTAATAACAAAACTTATGTCTCAATAATAATATAATATATTTTTTCTTTCCTTGAATTTGGTGTAACCCCTCCACCCCTTTTTAACCTATCTTAGTCTGCAAATTATCTATTTTCTATCTACAACTCTCTCATCTTGATGATGGATCACGGAGTGCAATCCGAAATATTGATGCAAATAAACTATAAGCAATTGAATCTAGAAGCACAATGCAATAATTTATAGCAATTGTGAACTACCCAAAATTTAAAAAATAATCAAAAGATTGTAGCTCAATTGGTGAAGATGATATCACGTTTCTTGATTATGACATCCATTAAGGTTCGAACCCCTAAAGGCATGATTATGTCAAGTTTGACTCGTAGATGACTGTAATGAACTAGATACCCTATTTAAGATCACAGAAAGAATAATAACTTCTAATTTAGATGTGCATTTACCCATCGTAATGTAATCTACTTATTAAAAATAAAGATATTATATTTATGTAATCTAATTATTTCATTTAATAATTTTAAAAACAAGTCTTCGGACATGTAGTGTCGTGATTTAAACACTTTGTTGGTGAAGCGGCCACCAAGGTTCAAATCCCTGCTGGGCCATTGTGTTCACAAGGCCTTGTGCCTTCGCTGGGCCATTGTGCTTGCGGATTTGAATAAGTGAAGTGTGGGGATGAGGTCCCTCGTTTGTGACCTCACCGATTCATAGCTCCAGGTCAAAAACGTTCACGTGAAACCGGAGAGTGTGTCGTGCATCACCGATCACATTAAAATGTTTACTAGACATAATTTTATTTTATTTTAAATTTAAATTTTTTTTTAATTATTCCAACCCTCTCATTTACAATCATGTTTATGACCCTTAATTTATTCTATTTATTATTTTGTAAAGCCCTAGATAAAAGGGTGTAATCTATTCCCCCACACAACCCTTAATTTATTCTATTTATTATTTTGTAAGCCCTAGATAAGAGGGTGTAATCTATTTCCCCCCCACAACTCTAATCATGACTCACGTTTTTACTACTCAGCTCTAATCATGGCCCTTGGTTTTGCCACATACACGTCTAACTAGGCCATCATACATTGCTTAAGCTGTGGGCATGCTCATGTGACCATGTATCGAATTGCCCATTTGATGGAGCCATTCTAACAGTGATAATACCTTTACTTGACCTATTACATTTCATAGAAAAAGGTGACCCTAATACACGGGTCCAAAGTATAGAAAAGCCACCCAACCCACAATATGCAGGCACCGCGTATATTTCCTAGTACAAGTATGGCAGAAAGCAATTGTATTCAAGTACGTCTGTTAATTACCAAAACCTTTGCGACAAAAGTATTTACTTTGTACGATTGAGTTAGTTGGTAAAAAAATCTTGTATTTTTATAAAAAGGGATATAAGTTCTAATGTTATCATATTTATTGATTAAATAAAATTTAAATTAAAATAGTAGATGTTGTTATTTATGAATTTTTTTAATGACGAAGAATTTGTGTTCTTGAAAGAGAGGTCACAAGATCTAACTCTTTAAACACTAAGGTATGTATGCCTTGTTTCTATTAAGTTTGTAGTACAGTTAGGTGCCTCCTACATGTGATATAAGATAGGAAGTCTAATATGCTATAGACCATAACTTTTTAGGTGTCTACAAGGGACACAATATAGGTTGTCATGTACTATAAACCATAAATATTCATATGCATACATGTGATACAAGATAGGTTGTCTAATATATGCTTGTAAGTCATAACCATTGCCTACAAGTGATACAAGATAGGTTGTACAATATACTATAAACCATAAGCAATTATCAATTGATATAACCATAAATATTTATATGCCTACATGTGATACAAGATAGGTCGTCCAATATCTGTGTCCCCACTGGTTCATAGCTCCAGTCAAAAGTTATTCAGGCTTCGGCCAATTACTGATTAAAAAAAAAGAAGATAGGTCATCCAATATACTTTAAGCCATAACCATTGCCTACAAGTGATACAAGATAGGTTGTTTGATATACTATAAGCTATAAACATTTATAAATTGATCTCTTGTAGCATAATTAGACGCATATAGGTAGTCCAACATACTATAAATCATAACCATTTATGTGCCTATAAGTGATACAATATAGGTTGTGGGATGTGTTATAAACCATAACTATTTATATGCCTACAGGTGATACAAGATAGGTTGTCCGGTATACTATAAGCCATAACCATTACGTGCAAGTAATACAATATAGGTTGTCTGATATACTATAAGCCATAATCATTCATAAATTGATCTCTTGTAGCACAATTAGATGCCTTCTAAATGTGATACAAAATAGGTAGTTCAATATGTTATAAAACATAACTATTTATATGCCTACATGTGATACAAGATAGGTAGTCTGATATACTTAAACCATAACCATTTATATACTGATCTCAACCTTGGTTTTTTTTAAGTATTGGGTAAACTTTTTAACATGATCGGTGACATTGGCACGACATGTCGTCTGATACCACGTGAGATGTGTTTGATCCGAAGCTATAAACTAGTGATGTCACAAACAAGGGACCTTATCCCCATTTAACAATGCTACGGCCACATTGGATCAGCAAAGGCACAAGCTTGCGATCACAATGGCCCAACAAAAAATTGAACCTTGGTAGTTACAACAACAACACCATTAACCAACACACCAGGAGAAGCATACTAGTAGCCATTATAGCTAAAATCGCACACTCACAGATTCTAAACGGTACATCGGATTTTGAATATTTTTGTTTTGTTATCTCCACATGAGAGTTAATTGTTTATAGTTATTGTTTTGGCTTTTGGGTAACAACAATTAACATTGTGGGATCTGTTATGCACGCAAGGGTCAAAAAGTACACATTTCAAAATGTCGCCCGATACTTGCTTAAAAATGCCCTAATAACCGTGTACTTAAAATTGTTAATATTTATGCACAAATGTCTTAGTAGTACTACACCATGGGTACCAAAAAAGGTGCACAAATGGGCCAAATATGATCCAAAAAAGCTACAAAATGAGATACACATGAAATTTATTAATGGGCTTTTAGTTATTTGTTTTTAAGTTTTTTTAAAGTTAGTAATTAAGAGGTTGAAGGTTGGATGCACAAGGAATGAATGATTATTGAAACATAAACGGTAACTAATGCTCTTCCCCTATAAAAAGAACTCCAATCTCGACTTCGTATTGAAGTGCAAGTAGGTACCTCTAAATTTTATAGAATATAAAAAGACGTTCAATCCAAACACAACCCCCACCTGAACCTCCTCTCGGCGTGGGATGTGACTAGCGTTCCTTCGCGACGAGGGCTAACTAACCGCTTTTGTCTTTCTGTCTGGATTTGCGCGGAGATTGAAGTCGGGGAGTAAAGAGCGCGTACAGCTAGACGAATTGTTATATTTTTATCCTTTTCGGTCCATGCGTCACAATAATATCCTCCAATATCTTTCCACTCTTTATTTTTGGCGCTACAAAGCAGTAAAGGAAAAGGGCCTTTTCTCTCTCTCTCTGTCGATCTGATCAGTCAGAGATCAGAGATCCTTACAATTCCCACCTCACCCACTGTCTTCTGCCCCCTTTCTCTGATTCCTTTTCCAGTGCTCCACCTCACTCTTACCCACGAAATGTCCGACCGGATCCCCTGATCCGCTTTTCTTTCCCTCTTTTTCAGTCTCCCCCTCATCATAATCCGCCATTAGAACAAGCTCTGAAGCAGGCCGGAGATTGAAGTGGAGGGAAAGGCCAGGGATTGAAGCTCTGAGTCACAGAGGATGGAAAAGGAGAAGGAAAGAGGGGATCCGGCCTTTCAGCCAACGGCCTCTGTAAAGGGCCTACGCTTCGGAGGGCAGCTGATGATAAAGAACTTCAAAGTTCGCCGAGCTGCGCCTCTAGAATTCAGCCGTTTGCTCTCTACAGCCGCTGAATCGCATCCTTTTCCTACCACGGCGGCCTTTATTCCGACGAATTTCTCCATTCTTGCACAGCATGCTTGGCGCACATTAACCCTAGGTCTGGGAACGAAGAAATCGAAGGTCGTTGTTTTCGTCTTCGAATCGGAGCAGCTGAAATCGATGGTGGAGCGCGTGTGGCCGCTGGAGATCTCGCTGGGGGAGGTTAACAAGAAGCTCATCAGAGCCCTTCCGGGCTGTGAAATGGCGCGATTTAAGTTCAGAAAGGGTTGTATTACCTTCTATGTTTATGCCGTTCGCCGCCAGGGCAGCATTGGCTTTGCCAGGTCCGAGGATTTAAAGCATATTTTGCAGAGCATCGTGGCGCTCAACGATTTTCTCGATCACACCGCCATGCTGGCTACCCCTCACCAGAGGTCCATCTCGTACTCCATGCCTATGGCTGTTGCACATTAAATCTCTGGCTCCGATCATTAATTAAATTACATTGTTCTGTTCTCTTTTGTTACTATACCCTTTATACCATTTTTGTTATCTTATCTCCGATCCATGGTGTGTAGATTTTTCATTAACATTCTCAGAGTTTTAGTTACTACCCAGTTTAGATATTGGTTTGTACTGAGAAGAAATCATACCAGTCGAGTCTCTCTTCATCTGGCCTCTTCCTTTTTTTTTCATTTTTCCCTCTGTACTGTAAATACGCAGAATTATGTTTTCCTGTGATAAAATTTGATAGATGCCTTTCATTATTGTGATGGGTAATGGATTCTTTGGATGCTTCTGCTTTTTACTGTATAAAATTGTAATTTAGATTCGTTGCAAAGTTGTCATCAAAGCGGTCAATTTTACCGTCTGTTTGAAAAATACAGAGACATTTGTCTGTCTTGGTGGCAACCACCTCGATAAACGTGGGTGTTTAATAATGGCAATTGGGTGGAATTGGTGGTTAGCAGACCAGATGATTAACGTAATCAGAAGAAGAAAGTAAAGCACAAATGGACAACACCTATTTAAGTACTTTGCCAAATGAAAAGAAAGTCTCTGGAGCAAAATAAATGCAAGGCCCACAGAGAAAATGGGGAAAAGATCATGCACAGTTTTAGCTTAGATGTTTTTTAAGAAAATAATTTTATAGATTTTTACAATTTCGTGCGATAGTCAGTTTAAAAAAGTATTATTTTTTTTTCCCGGGGAGTTAGCATGAAACATGTGCATTAGGTATATATTATTGTTGATAATCTGTGTGTCATCATAGGATTGATCCTCTCATTGATGTGTTTTGTGAAAACAGTTTTTTTCTTAATTCTAAACATAAGATAACAGCTATCAATCTTTCCTTTTCTAGACAACGATTATTTGAAAAAAAAGAACACGCAATATATAACCCAATAATAATTGTCAAAGGGTTTATGTTCAAATGGCAAGGCTATAGGGGATTAAAGAGGGAGATCCAAGTTTAAATCTATATAGTGACATCTAAAAGTCAAGTGTATATTACAAACTGTTAAAAACATTCAAATTTTAGTAAAGTTAAATATGTTAAAGATGACAATGACTATTCAGAGGAGGAGGATCCCTTGTACGTTTGAGGGAGGGAGGAGGGAAGGCTGGGTTCTCTTCACATGTGAGGAGGAGAGGAAGGTTCCCTGTACGTTTTGTCTTCTTTATGCTATGTGAAGCAAACATAAAGGCAATTATTAACTTGCATTCTTCTAGGGAAGGGGATTCATTAGATTTTGCTAATTATATGTCTACTAAAAAATCTAGTGGGTCAATAGTCCCCTATTTTTTGGGAAAAAAAAAGTAATTAGATCAAATGTGCAACTTTATTGGTAACAAGAGTACAGGGTTATTAGGGTAGTTGCATGCATAACTAATCGCACAACATTCCTCTTTACTACCCATAAGTCAAGACAATAACTATAAGCAATTAAGTCGCATACAAAGACAGCTAAAAAAAGTGGTTGAAATTTGTTGTGCTCTTTAAAAACTTAAGATGGTACTCTTCCCCTAAATCTTCTTTATTTTACGTGAATTTGTTTTTTCTATTAACATGTTCATCTACTACACCCTTACAACAAACTTTATGATTAATACAACTAGAATCATAAAAACAACAAACTTTATAATTAATACAGCTAGAATCATAAAAAGAAAAAGAAAACGAAAATAAAAAATTTGAAGTTTGAAAGAATATTCTAGAAAGATGATAATAAGAGTAATTATGGACCTATCTCTGTATTTACGTGTCTACTAAGTAAATTTGTTTTTCTTGATATAAAAATATTCTTAGATGTGATTGCCTTTGTTGTTTAATGTTCCTGATATGCCATTCAAAAATAATCGAGCTAAAATAAAGTTTAAAGAATATTTAAGGTGAAGTTTGTTGAGGCAGGTTTGACCGTATATATATATAATAATCTTGAAAAGCATAAGTTGATTTGATATTAATTTATGACTATTCGATTGTGTTTAGAGTTAATTGTGAGAGGGACAAGCCTTGAAAAAAGTAGTAATATTTTAAGTTAGATATTAATTAAAAATTATTAATAGAAATTAATTTATATTAAATAATTGAGAGTTTTGTGATGTATGGTGACATAAATAAAATAAAATTAGTTTTAGGTTTAATAATAGAGTGAGTTTTTTGTTTGGTAATTTAGATATTTTCTATTTAAAAAATTATGTTTGTAAATTATATTTTGTTTTAGAATTAGGAAAAAAATTGATTGTATTATTATGATTTAATTTTGTAGATCAAGGTTGATAAAAAAAATCTAGTAGTTTGTATACTCTTGCTTCTTGAATTACCTAAGTTTACTTCTATAATCTAGATTGGTGATCTTCAAAAATACCTTTCGAGGGATGTTGGTATGTTATTAGGGGTCATGTTCTTCTTTAGTGAGAATAATTAGAATGAGATGGAATCATAGCGGCCAGCCTTGGACCTTAATTGAATATCTTTAAATACAATGAAATGGTTATATCTCATGCAAAACTTGTATTAAGTAAATCTAGGTAGAAAATGAATGTATGGGAATTTGACCAAAATTGAGTTTAAATTTGAAATTTCAAGGGTCAAATCCATGTTTGAGGTCTCAACCTTTTATTTGCAAAAACAACCTAGGACATAGAAATGGTCAAATCAAGTGCATAGTAGAATCTATATAGATATGTGCATGAATATGTGTAGCAAAATACACATTCAAGTAAATATATTGAGATATATCTAAGTTTATGTAAGGTGGAGACTATATATGTGTAGATTGCATATAAGTGGACACATAAAGAGCATTGGAGAAAGGCTGAAGTTTTCACAAGATTACCACGTTTATTAATATGCAAATGTATTAAGGCATTCCCTCAAAAGGAGCACCAAACTAAATGGAAACAACATGGGTATATAAATTTTTCATTACATTTTTCTGTCACTTTGAGGTACATGTGAGCTCTATGATGACCATGTATCTTAAAGTACACAAGACTTACAAAAATGTATATAAAGTAAATATTCAAACACAAAAGGATATCGTGAGGGTTCACATATGCTAATAGACCCTATAGAATGTGATCATGGAAGTTCATCCTTTGGTATGCACTCTTCATGGGAACTTGCAAAATAGAGGAAAAATGTCACGAGTAGCTTTTGTCACATAGATAAGAACAAATGTAGCTTGAATTCTATTGTCAATGAAGAATGAAGGAAATGGGGCTAGAAAATGTATATCTATATGGAAAATGGTAATATGATTATAAGGAAATGAGAATCTATCATGTCATGTCCTCATTATGTGTAAATAACAAAATATATGCTCCTATAATTGGTTGTAGGTATAAGATACAATGAATTGAAAGAAGAAAAATAGTACATGAAATGTAGATGAGAGTTAAGCACACAGGCATGTAAATCATGTAGATAATAATTGTAAATCAAATGCATTACATGCAATTGTGGCAAGCACATTGTGATGGAGATGGTGTCAAAGAATGAAGTAGCCCTCATCATGTGCAATGAGTGGTGATGTGACCCTCAATGATCGAAAGAACACGTGTAAGCACATTATAGACTTGAAAAGGCATATGCTCCCATTGGTGCAACACGAGCACGCAATGTATATTTTTAAGGCAATAGGCCCCTAATAATGATGAAGATATTGATACATGACATCACATGTAGTTGATAAATTGTGGGGAAGGCTTATTGTGTCCCTAATGTGACACAAATCTCAATAAATAGTATAAAGTGTAATTGTTAAAGAAAATAAGATATGATTGTGAAGGCACATGTAAAATCATATATTTTTTTGTTAATTTTTTGCCTTTGGGTCTAAAATGATAATGTAATAAATGTGCATGACACATGGCATAAATGATATATTAGTAAAAATAAACGCATGATCATAAAACATGTGTGTAATAGGTGGAAATAGGGTTCACAAGCTTATGCATGCAAACTAGGAATCAAACCTATCTCCATATAATTACATTTAGGAGGAGTATGATCTCAATTGGCTCCACCTCCAATTTGATGTGAAAGCAACTAAGCATAAGGTGAATTCAATACTCCTTGGAATTGAGTTGAAAATGAGCTATGAAAAAGATGTGAATTGAATGCAAGAACTAGAGTTGATAATGCAAAATTGACAAAGATCAATATGTACAAACAGTTTCAAAACAAATATGCAGACATGAAGCATAGATCTGGAAATGGGAAGTAGAGGGAACTTGTGGTTGAGATTTGGATTTAGAAGTCAAGGACAGTGACACTAGGCATCCTTATCCAAGGCTATCTGGTGCAGAAAAATGTGATATTTTCATAATAAAGATATCACTTTGAGTATATCCCTAAAAGATAAATTGAAAATGTGTCAGACACTATTTGTCGATTTCCAGTGTCCAGGGTTTTCTGGTTCTTCAAAATTAGGTCTTGTTTATCTCAATCTCTTCTCATATCTATAATTGTTGTCTTCATATCTTGTCACCTGCAAACACAAGAGGGAAAAATGTTGTTAGGTTGATAGGGTTTTTCCTAAGACCCCAAATTTGGAATTAAACCTATGATGACTTGAAATGAAATTGAAAGCATGCCTTGAAAGGGCAAAGGCAAGATCTGAAATTGAAATGCTAAATTGGAAATGTTATACCTTTATGAATCTTGCTTTGAAGTCTTTATGAAAAGGTTGATGTTGTCGTGTAGGAATTCTTGGATGTCTTCATAAGATCTTGATCATGGATGCCATCTTGAATGCTTGAAATTTGAATACTTGACCTCTTCTTCACTGCTCTAATGATGCTTGATTACTTGCTCACTTGAATTTGCTTGATAGGAATTGAATTTGAAATTGAGAGATATAATTGGGAAGTGTGTCAATGAGGGGTTAAGACTTGCTTTTATACCTCACCCCACAAAATGTGTGTGAAATTATGAAGGTCGACACAAGAAATATATTCCCCCCTAAAATTTTCCTATCATTAGAGGGTCCAAAATTAGGCCCCTTTGGTTTGGACAAGGGTGTTAGGTACCCTTGTCTAGTCCATCAGGGCTAAACAAAAGACTAGAAAATAGAGCAATAAATGAGGATTGCAAATATGATGTTAGTGTGAGCAAAATCATGCAAAATTAAGGCATAGAAGGCAAAAATACCAAAGTGAAGCCCAAATGATTATGAAATTGTACGAGGATACAATTTACGATCCTACAATGTGTCATTATGCATAGATAAGTGACATAAATCAATGTGGTCGTGTATAGGTGTCATGGGTGAAAGGGAAGATAATAGTAATAGTATGTGCAACCCATGAAAAAAGTGGCCAAAATGTTCTTTGGCCATGTGTCATCATAATTAATGTATGTGACCATCCATAAGATTAGTTTGACTTGAGTATAGAGGTAGTAGGACTTATGATTTGCAAATTACTTTTCTATATAAAGGGGTTGAATAGCAAAATGTCACTTTCATTCACACTTACACCCTACATAGATAAGTACATTCAAAGCTTAAAGTGATATTTACATTCAAACATAATCGTGGTAAGGAGGAGAAATGAGCACATGATGGGAGATTAGGCATGGGTGAGGATTTAATAGGGTGAGCTTCCTAATGACATGAGTCATCCTTTACCCTTTTTAAAATATGTTTATCGTTTTATTTTATGTTGTTGTCACTTGATTGTATACTAATGATATTGGCAAGTGTAGAGAGGTGGATGCTCAAAGATTTAAGATGTTTTTTATTGGCTAGGACCAACAAATATTACATGGAGATTATATTAATAGTGGGCCCTAGATGCAAATAACAAATTTATGGTAGACTACATTTGACATTATTAATGAATTTTATGTAGAAACTTGATCATTAAGGACTCTCTTCAACTTGATCATGTTTTTTGATGATTTGGTCCTTGTCAAGTAGTTCCCTCAAACTCATTTTTTAGACATAATGTTCAATATTCTAGAGGAGAGAGATGGCGACTTCACCCCTATGTATCAAGTTGATACAAATGATGATGATATTGACTCCTTAGTACGATTGCTCAATGTTTGATGATGCAAGTGTTTCACTTGATTTTGCAACAAGATGGGTGAGGGAAAAGTCATTACCATTTTACAATCTTGATGCACTTAAATAGCATCCACTATAGGTGCACTATATCCATAGGGCACTTTTAATATTCCTCTCCTACAATGTTTTTCTTAATGTTGATTGGCAAACCAAAGATCCAGGTATCATATTTATGATTTTGCATACCAAATTATTATATTTTATTATTCTTATCTGCATGTGATTGACAAATTTTGTGATTTTGTAGGGAGAGTGGCAGAGTGGCTCACTCTCATCTCAACTATTATTGAGAACATAACACAAGGTATATTGGTCATTCCAACGAAGCAAATTGTGTCATTCATCAAGCCAATGAAAACTCATAGTAGTATGTCAAGCTACTTCCATCAAATGCGCAACATTAGCTCAAGAGAGGTTCACCACATAGGTGGAGCAAGATTAGGCCATCCAAAATTAATGGAGGCTCTAATTAGATTTTGATGCTATTCATGTGATGTAGGATTGACTCAAGCATGATGACCTGATCAATGCAAGGTACAAAGGACCATGCATGTGCCATCTTGTGATTTCTTCATTACTCATTACAAATAACTATTCAAAAGTAGCATGTTGAGATGAATACAATAAATGAGGAGGCTAAATGACTTTGAGGGATCACCATGGTGCTACATGAGAGGCCATAGTCTCAATCAAGGATGATGTGGCATGGCAATCACCTAAGTAATGTGGGGAGGCATTTAGTTTTATATATTGTTTGGACTTTATATGTATTGAACACTTGTCACTCACATTGTGAGACATTATGTGATTATTCTAAGTTGACTATATATTATATTATGTTTTCATTTTAAAATAATAGTATAATATGCTTTAGACTAATTATTATACTTATATTTGATTTTTACTCAATATTTTTACCTGATAGGCTTCATTTGTGCATTTTTAAACCCAAAAAACCCAAGTCCTACCAGAAAATTGTTAGCCTCTTGTTGATAAAAAAATAAACTACCTAAAACAAGAAACATGTCTGGATTGAATATTTAACATGTCAAAAAAATATTGCCAATACAACGAGGAGCGAATGTGGATGTGCATTGTAGATAAGGTTAAATCAATATGAAATATTGTGTGTGTGTGTGTGTGTGTGTGTGTGTGTGTGTGTGTGTGTGTGTGTGTGTGTGTGTGTGTGTGTGTGTGTGTGTGTGTGTGTACATATATGTATATATACATATGTATATACATACATACATATATATGTGTGTGTGTGTGTGTGTGTGTGTGTGTGTATATATATACACACACACATACACATACACATACACATACACATACACATACACATACACACACATAGATACATATACAGATACAGATACAAATACAGATACATATACAGATACGTATACAAATACAGATACATATACATATACACAAATACATATACATATACACATATACAAATACATATACATATACATATGCACACACACACACACACACACACACACACACACACACACACACACACACACACACACACACACACACACATGTATTTGTATATGTGTATATGTATATGTATTTGTGTATATGTATATGTATCTGTATTTGTATACGTATCTGTATATGTATCTGTATTTGTATCTGTATCTGTATATGTATCTATGTGTGTGTATGTGTATGTGTATGTGTATGTGTATGTGTATGTGTGTGTGTGTATATATATATATACACACACACACACACACACACATATATATGTATGTATGTATATACATATGTATATATACATATATGTACACACACACACACACACACACACACACACACACACACACACACACACACACCTAATTACTTAAAATAACGAGCATATTAACTTTTTCTTACAACTATAATTAGAATTATTATTATATTGAGTAATATCTAAACAAAGTATAACTGAGTCTTATTATAGTAATGAATATTTCTTTTGCAATTAGCAACAACAAACTTAGGGGAAGTTAAGGTAACAATGATGATTGATAAACACTTCAATGACACCCATCCAACTTTCTTATTCATGTCATTTTAATGACTAGACAACATATAATTTGAAAATAAGTTAAAGACTAGAATCTAAATTAAAAAGCAACTTTCTATTATTGTTATTTATTAGATGCAAAAAAGAAAATTATATTTTTAAATCTAGATTTAAAAGAAACAAATCTAAATTAAAAAGCAACTTCAAACTTCTAATTTTAAAAATTATGTTTTAAAATATAGATTTAAAAGAAAAATTTATTTTTTTTCATGATAATCATTTCATATTCTAAAATAAGACTAAATTCTAAAAATTATATTTTTTAAGTTTAAAACATCTAATTTAAAAAATTATGTTTTTAAATCTATATTTAAAATAGACTTCTATTTTTATTTTATTTTTGCATCCAAATCATTTCATATTTTAAAATTAGACTAATAAATATTAACCATATGAAATTAAATTGTCTGTGCTAAAGTAAAGATTTTTTAAATTTGATATCTCTTGGCCATGTAAATTTTATTTATAGATATGCTAGTTTTTAATCATAATTAGTATTCTTATGATTTAGTGTAATTAGTGTAACTTTGATTTTGGTATAAATTATATATATATGAATATGAGATCAAGATAATTTTATTTTAGTAGATGAAATTTTTAAAAATAATAGAAAAAAGAAAGAAAGATTTGGTAGAAAAAAGAAATAAAGAATCTCAGCTTTCAATTTAGAAAGATTAAAAATAACTTTTATGCTTGAAAATTTTAACATAAAAACATAATGTTTTTAAATTCAAAAAATCAAAGTTGCATGCATACACTAATATATAATGTTTCTAAATTCAAAAAATCAAAGTTAAATGCATACACAACTATATAATGTTTCTAAATTCAAAAAATCAAAGTTAAATGCATGCACAAATATATAATGTTTCTAAATTCAAAAAATCAAAATTGCATGCATACACAAATATTTTAAAAATATATAATTTTTAATTTCCAATTTACATAGATAAAAAATAACCTCCATGTTTCTTAATTTTAAACATAAAAAATATAATGTTTCTAAATTCAAAAAATAAAGCTTAAATGTTCTAGTCACACAAAAAATTAGTTTTTTGATTAATATAATCATTAATGTTACTGTGTTCACAAGAAATTGGATTTTTTACATGTCAAGGAATATCCTTGAAATATCAGGTTCCAATAAACTCTTGAAATAATGATCGGTTCTAAAATTTTAGTTCAAATCATAAAATTTCAGATCATCCTAGCATGCTTTTTTAGTTTTATGGATATTTATGCATGAAATTATTTTATGGTTTTGTGTTTTTTCTCTCTACACTATTTAATGGATCTATTTGAAAATAAATAAAATGTTTTTTTTTAAATCATTTTATTTAAGGTAAATAAATGTAAATAAGCATTAACAATTATATCATTTTAAATAACAAATCAATTTTAAATCAAATAATATAAATAACAACATAATATATTTTTAATCACATCCATAATTAAGTAGTCTAATTTCCTTTATCAGTTTTATAAGATTTTTTATTTCCATTCTCAATTTATAAGATTTCTTATTTCAATACAACTATCTAATAGACAAAAACTTACCTTACACAACCATAACAAAGAAAAAAAGAAGCTCGCTTACAACTAATTTCACCTCGCTACTCCAAGTACAACCATCTACATATGTCTTTCAATTATATTTAACCGTTTTTCCACCATGACACAATTAACTCCTCTATACAAAAATGTTAATGTACAATTCTATTTTTAAAGGCAATCCTAACTAATTTATATTTGTAAATTAAAAATTTCTAATTTGTATGTGCTTACAAGTTTTTGCTATTAATGTTTCTTCTCAATTGCAAATCAATGCGTTCATCCAAACTTGCAATTTCCAATGAATAACATTAACATAGCAAATATTTGGCATTGTGAGGTTTTTTCCATAAATGCAATAACCATATTTAAATATAGATTTTGCAATCTACACATATATTAGTGGTAAAAACAATATTTTTTTCGAGATGATGATCTAGTTATGTCATTTTATGTGTATTGCAAATTTTTTATGCATTTTAGCCCCTAATGTTCAATAGTCATAAAATAAAATGTCTTATTATTGGATACCAACAATCTACATCAAAACTTGTAAATTTCATCCGTAAAACATCATTTCAAAATGTTTAATTAAATAGCATGATTTCAAAATATTTAATTAAATGACATGATAGTATAGCGTTAAATTTACAGTTTCTTATTTGAAAATATGAACCTATAGACATCATTCAATTGCATGAAAAAAGTGTACAACTGCTAATTTAAGGAAACAAAAAAAAGCAATCTAATTTGAGGTTTTCAAAATGTTTAATTAAATGACATTGATAGTATAACGTTATATTTACAATTTCTTATTTGAAAATATGAACCTATAGACATCATTCTATTGCACGAAAAAAACGTACAACTACTACCTTAAGAAAACAAAAAAAAAAAACAATCTAATTTGAGATTCCTTCCTTTTCCACTAAGTTATACATCACATTAAGCCCCTAAATATTTTTCTCTGTATATGAATACAAGGAATTACGCTGTCATGTGGTGAAAACCTTTAGATACCTTTCTTTACATTTTGGGAGTATTAAAGTGATGGGTAATGATTTGTTTGGATGCTTTACTTTTTCCTTGTTTGATAAAAATGTTTTTAGATTCGTTGCAAAGCTGTCATCCAACCGGTCAATTCTACATAACAGCCGGTCAATTCTACCGTATATTTTTTAAAAAGGCAGGGATCTTTCGCGGCAACTTCCTTAAACGTGTGTATTTTAATATAATTAGTGTTTAATGGTAATTAGTAGAAATTAAAGCGCAAATGGACAAAACCTATTTAAGAATGTTAAGTATTGTGCCACACGAAAAGGAAGATTATGGAGCATAATGCAAGGCCCACATAGAAAATATGTTGGAAAAATCATATGATTTGATTTATTTATTTATAAAATTAAATTAAATATATTAGAATATTATAGATTTTATAAATAGAAGTAAATAATAGTGCAATAAACTTTAAAATTAGTATATTTGTAAAGGATTGTTGAAGTGGGAAATCATCTGCCCAAAAGTTTGGGATAGTAACACTTAATATGGAATAATTGGGTTCTGACTAAGTAATTTGTTTTTTATGTTTTTATGGTGTTTAATAAGATTGTGAGATGTGATTAGTTTTGATATTAAAAGTTTTGATATATTTTTTAAATAAGGGTTGTGTAGTGATTTGTTTTTTATCATACAATATATTTAGAAATATCAATTGTGTATTGGTAGTTGACTTATATGTAAGGGTTTGTAAAAAAATTGAGATTTAGAATGATTATTATTAGAGTTTTATAATTTTAAAAATATATTTTTTGAAGTAAGATATTTGTATCTTAATCTTTTAGCTTGTGAATAAATGTAGTGAATGTCAAAGCCATCATGATTTGGAGTCTAAAATTGTTGTGTTTCACACACACATTCCCTTCAAGTAATCTAGTCTATTATAGACAAAACTTTCAAGTTGTTTTTTCAATTAATTTCACTAGAATCCCAAGTCCTTGATATGCATCAGCTTCAAGTTATGAATCACCTTCAATGGTAGACATAGCTCAAAGCATGAGTGACGCAACCATGTTCTGGAGGGCCCTCAAAGAGAACAATCTGGATCATGCAGCACGAGTAACACAACAAAAGCAACAACACAAAATGTATAAAATGCACGAATAAACATTCATAATATCATAGATTCATTATAAATTAGTCGGCAACATGCAGGCAAACATATAGGCTTACAGGCCTTATTACAGCTTACATTCCAGAATTCAATCCATCTGGACCTCTAGAGGAGTTCAAATTACAAATTATGAATCTAAATCTTCATCCATCTTCGCTATCTACCAAAAGATCAAATACAACAATACATATAGCATCTAGAACACATTCGGATCAACCACAAAAGATTACATTCTCCAAGACAGGAAAATGAAACGTGTAAAATAGGTTGGACCCAAAGTGTGAAGATCTCCTCCGCCAAGAACGCAAATGAAGTGTGGACCACAAAGGAAGGTCGTTCAAGGACTTGGAAACATCGAGTGTGGAGCCAATTAGATCCGCAAGCCAAGAAAACACTCCACAAGAGATGAAATCTCCAACTAGTCGTTAAGCTCAAAACTACTTTGGGAACCAAGAAATGGGTAATCCGGAAGCAACAACTTGCTAAAAAAAGGCCCAAATGAACTGAAAATCTGGAATAAGGAACGAGAACAAGTCTGGAAGCCAAAAATCTGATCCGCAACGAAAAAGGAACAATGTCCAAGAATGTCAGAAGAAACACAAAACTGAACAAAAATAAACTAGAAACACATATTTTTGGTTGATGCAAGATTTCTCATAGTCCGAGGATGCTCCTGCATCAGACACCCCGGGTAGAAAAAGATGTTCCATGAGAGGAATCTGTAATTTTCTTTCTTCTTACCTCTTCTGATATCTCTATTAGATTCTCCAACTTCTTCTCATCTTCTCCCTTCTTTCCTTGATTCATATCTATACATTGTCTCTTACCACCAGTTCCCTTCTTTTGTAAATCTAATTTAGTTCCTCTACCAGAATTCATCTGGTTTGCCACCATAACTCTAACTTTGTTGTCATCTAGTACCATCTTTCTATCAAGCCTATCCACAAGGTCTTTCTTCAAATCCAAGCTATCCTTTGCATCCTTCTTGTCAGCACAACTACTCTTCACAAGACTCAAGTTCTTCACTTCCTTCTCCTTTTCCTTCAAAGAAGCCAAAGTAAACTTCTTCCCATCCTTCTCAATAGTGATCATGTTCTTTCTACAATCATAGATAGCTCCTCTATCAAACTACCAAGGTCCCAAGCAAAACATGACAGGAACTCATAGACACAACATCACACAAGACTTCATCTTTTTAGGGCCCAATATTAAAATTTACCCAACACTGCTCTCTCGCCTCTTTCACATGATCATCTTTCAACCAACTCACCTTATAAGGACTAGTGTGCTTAAGACTCTTCAAACCAAGCTTCTCTACCATCTCCTCAGATACCAGATTATCAATACTTCCACTATCCACAATAACCTTACAACACTTACCTCCTGATTTGCAAACAATCTAGAAAATATTCTTCCTTTGTATAGGTTCAGTCTCCTCTCTGCTCTACAAGGCTCTTCTAAACATAAGGGATTCTCCTTGCTTTGGTTCTACCATACTCACATCTGTAGCTCCAATTTCCTGGTCCTCATGTGCCAAGAAATTCCTCACCATTCTTTTGTTGCCAGTTCCCTAAGAACACACATAAGATAAATGTCTAGTTACCCCATACTTGAAGCATTTACCCAAGAACTCCTTGCTGCTACTGCCACTTCCTTCTCTCTGTGTCTTTTGGTCTGGTTCTTTACTCCACTTAGATTTTGATTCTTTAGTAGTCTACTTCTCTATACCGTCACTCATCTGTCCTCTATTTGTTGCATGTCTCTCTCTTCCCCTAGGGTTATTCTACTGTCTTCTCTTCACTTTATCTTCTGCTTTCAGAGCATATTGGTAAGCCTCCTCAATTGTAGAAATCTTCGACATAATCATCTCATCTTGAATGTTAAATCGAAGTCCATTTATGTATCTAGCCACCTTCTCCCTATCCATCTTCTGATTTCTGAATCTAATCATCACTTTGTAGAACTCCTCGGTATACTTTTTCACACTCATGTCCTTCTGCTTCAAGTTATACAACTTCTTGAACAACTCCAACTCATAGTCTCCCATAATGAATTTATCCTTCAATCTTGCAATGATTTGCCTCCACCGGGTGATTTTCATCTCACCATTCTCCCCTCTATCTCTCTGCAACTCCTTCCACCATAAAGCAGCATGCCCTTTCATCTTAGTTTGTGCTAACCGGACCCTCTGGATCTTTAACATCTTCAAACTCAAAGTAGTCCTCCAACTCTCCGATCCAATCTATTAGGCCTTCTGGATTCAATGTACCTAAAAAGTTAGAAACCTCCACTTAATGAATTTTACTCACTTGTGCCACAGCTCTAAGAAATTTTCTTCTCCCTCATCTATCGGTCCTTCAACCTCTAGCTCTTCCCTTGCCTCTTCATACTCATCCTCTGATTTTGGATTCCTCTGCAAACTAGCCAACATGTTTCGGATCTCATTCCTCATCACATTCTTGAAATCCTCCATCATCTGCTCTACCCTTCTAGGGTTCATCCTTCTCAATGGCATCTCTTCCCTTGACCTAGTGCAGTTTCTTCAACTTGACGATCTGACTACAAATTTCCAATTGTGTCTTTGTTGGCGATCTATTGAACACACTTGTAGCCTGCCTCAAATCAATGATTTGTTTACCCAAAGGAATGCCTCAAGGTTTGCAACCAACTCTGATACCATCTGACGCATCCATGTTTCAGAGGGCCTTCAAAGAGAACAATCTGGATCATGCAGCACGAGTAACACAACAAAAGCAATAACACAGAAGGTAGAAAATGCACAGATAGACATCCATAATATCATAGATTCATTATAAATTAGCCGACAACATGCAGGCAAACATACAAGATTACATGCCTTATTATGACTTACATTCCAGAATTTGATCCATCTAGACATCCAGAGGAGTTCAAATTACAAATCATGAATCTAAATCTTCATCTATCTTCACTATCTACCAAAGGATCAAATACAACAATATATATAGCATCCAAAACACATCCAAGTCAGCCACAAAAGACTACATTCTCCAAGATAGGAAAATGTGTAAAATAGGTCGGACCCATCTCTCTTGTCATTGTTTTATTTCGCAGGATAAGGGTTTCTTTGATTTACCCTTGCTTCTTAGCTCACAACCTCTTATCCCACGGGCCTTGTTGAGCCTTCATTCCACTCCGTGGGATAAGGGAATCTTTGTTTCTGCCTCGCTTTCTTATCCCGCGGGACCTTTGATGCCTTTGTTTTACCTTGCGAGATAAGAGAGGTTGACCCTCTTCTTACTTGGATCTTATCCCGCGAGGCTTCCCTTGTTTCTCTTTGATATACTAGCAGTCTGAATGTCGTTGCTCCATAGGATAAGCCCTCTGGCTTATCTCCTTCTATCCTCCTTATCCTGTGTGACCTTCTTGTTGACCTTTTCACCCTACGGGATAAGAAAAACACACATCCGCTTTTATCTTCCTTATCCCACGGGCCGCCATTGTTTCCCTTTTAACTCCGCAAGATAAGGGGAAATCCTATACTTTGTCCCCGACAAGCTTATCCCACGTGACCTTTGCTGCATTTATTTTATCCCCCACGATAAGGAAAAAGCTTCCTCGCCTTCGTTATTTTATTATCCAATGAGACCACCTTTGACTCCATTTATCCTCATGGGATAAGCGTTCTTTGTTTTGCCTTTATTTTCTTATCTTGCGGGATAAGAAAGTCCATCGTTTTCTCTTTTTCCTCTTATCCCCCATCACTTCTTGCACTGTTTGTTATCCTCACGAGATAAGCATATTCTTCATATCCTTTGATCGCTCTTATCCTGCATGACCTTATCTTGCGAGACCTTTTTTCTTTGCTCCCTGTTAAGGTTGGCACAAAAATTGCCAACATTTCTCACGACTCGGAGGGGGTGACAAGCCTGTTTGGCTCATTGATCAGTAGCCATATGAAGTCCATTAGGTATAGAGTCAAGACCTAGAGCAAAAGATAATCTCTACCCCTGCAACCTAGATTACATAAAAAAAAATTGCCACATTGAAAGAGCAGAATATGCTCGAGCACTTCTTGGAAAGAAGAAGAACATAATTTAAATGCAATGTCTCGAAGCACTTGGAGGAAAAGAAATCCTAAACTACCCTACTATAGACAATCAACTGGAAGCTATTAAATAAAACTATTCATAGATTGGTTAAAGTAGCTTCCCTCCCTAAACAAGGAGGGGTGATTTACATGGCTCTGGAACAAAATACAGAGTTGGAAAAGTGAAGGCAGAACCATGAATAGTTGCAAGAAACCCTGCAACCTCAAAATAAAAATACATACCCCAATTTGTTGATCAGAAACACTTCTGATCTGAGATACACTTGGGACTTGGGTATGTGGCTCTGCAACTTCCTTCTTGGCCCCAATCATGGAGAGATGTCTGATTGGGCAGCCCCTTGATATGCCAAAGGTTGAGCTCTCCCTACTCACCTGCTCTTGCACAATCGTCTCCTTCATCAAAATCTATTCAGGCTAACCAGATTGCGCCCCCCCCCCCCCCTTAAGGGGATGAACTCAACTTCATTGAGGTTGGCACAAGAAGTGTCAATTGTATTTGAGAACATGCGGAGATCAAGGTCAAGATCAAACTTGACATCTACCACATGTTCTACCTCAAACTCATCATCAAAATCAGAGAAAATAAAATCTTCTCTCTCAGTCAGCTCTGATTTATGTTCTTGTTCACCTTGAACAGCTACCTCATGCAAGTCATCATATTGACTTTCCAAAAGCTGAAAGTCCTCATTTGATTTCTCCTGGACTTGCATAGGACAAGACAACAAAGTGTCCAAATGTAAACAAAATCCTTCCAAGTCATCCCAAAAAGAGTCCTCTTTCAACTCCTCATCACTCTTAAAACACAGGGGATTGACTTGGGTGTTATTACAGCTCTCTTGAGGGACAAAAAAAAGGGGAGTGGGAGTAGAACTAATTTCTCCCAATATCCCATAGTCACTAGGACTAACTTCTTCAAGTGTAGGCCCCTCCTGTAGAGAATACACCACTAGCTCAGATGAAGGAAGAGCTCCCTCATTTTCAATAAAGGAGGGAAGATAATCAAAATTGATCAAATATTCCTCCTTGTTGCATTATTCTTTCTTGGTGTCGAAATGCTGCAAGCAGTCTTCTGTTTGCTCCTTCAGCACCTCAGGCTCCACCATGGAATCCTTCTCATGAGCAAACCGCCCATAAAAATGCAAACATAAGATCTCACCATCTACCCTCCAAATAACAAGCCCATCCTTGCAAAGACGGATCTCAATAGGGCCATACCACTGAGGAGCCTAGAAAATAGACTCCTGCACATCCATAGCTGGTATTTCCATGAAACTTGGGGCATTGAAGTTAGAGCTCTCTTAGATAGGCTCAGTGTAAGGGTGGATCTGCTCAAGGATAGGCTCCTCAAAAGATCTACGAGGGCTCCCCTGTCTGAAACTTAGGAATCTTCTTTTACAGGGGAAAGGAGCAGAGGCCTCTTCCCACATGATTTTGACCTCTAGGGCCGCCAACTGCCTAATCTCTTCCTCTTGCCTTGTAGAAGCAAGCTTCTCTACAAGGAAGGTCACATGTTGTTGTTGAGCCTCCAACTTTTGTTGCTGATGTAGTCGAGCTTGATAAGAAAGCTCCTCTTGTTGTTGATGTTGGTAGAAGGCCTCCTCCTATTGTTTTTCCTAGAGTTGTTGTTGCTTGATCTCATCAAGTTGTCTTCTATTATCCATCATAGTGTCTCTTGACCCCTAAGTTGCCTACGACACCATAACCTCTGCAAGGAGGACTATCTCATCCTTTTAGGATGGGCTAAGAAGATAAGAAGGCTGAGTAAGGGTGGGTGGGTGGTAAGCATTAGGAAAATACCCACCTACTGCTAGAGCAAAAGTATTTTTTGGGTTAAAACTAGGAACAATAGATTAGTATGTTCATATTAGTAGGATGGGGAGGGTTGATTGGTATTTTTTTTAAATGGGGGTGGATAGAAATTGCACCCATGGTAGGAGCTCATATTGAAACATTTAAAAAGATGATCTTTGTTACATAAAATACTATGAGAAGGACAAAATATCTGCCCTACCAAAGAGAAAAAGGTGACATACCAAGATCACCAAAATGGCTTGAAGTTAGGTGTTTGAAGAATGACTACCTTCAAAGGCTTGAAACTAAAGAACACACTAGATCTTAAGTTGTATTGAGCACTGAACTGGTTAACCAGTAGATTTTTTATAGAGTCACCAAGTATGTGATTTGTTGCCTCAAAAGGCTGAGTTGCTAATAGACACACCAACTATCAGCAAAGATATGACCAGTGACTAAGAGTTTGTACCCCAGATGGTCATCTATGAACTAAAAGTTCAACAGTCTCACCAGGCGTGCCAAAAACTGTTGTCACAAAAGTTTTCACCCTTGGTGATCAGGCTTGATCACCAACCTTGTGAAATATGGAAACAACCTCTCCAATGTGGGACCTTACATTGTTGTTAGGTTGAATCTTCAGAGAAGGTTGGCTTCCTCTTCAATCCAAAATGCAGAGTGTTGGACCAATCCAACACTTCATAAAACTAATCTATTGATTCTCAGGAAAAGGGATAGAGAAAAGGGAATGCATGAAAGAAAGGAAAAAGGGTTTGCACCCAGATTGAAATGATGATCTCCCATGCCTATGACTGCACATAACATCAATAAAACTACCCAGGAATGCACTAATTTCTATCCTAATTTGTCACCTAAATGTGAGTGAAGGTTGGAATTTGAAAAAAATGGAAAGTGGAACTAAAATCGTTCACAGGTGCCACCCAAAGAGGAATCAACACTACACCTACAACTCAGAAAAACCAACAAGAATGTATTCAAACAAAGAGGTAAGGCATTACACAAATTGAGTGAAATGAAATGAGGCAAATAGACTAATTTTATTCATGAGAAGGCAAGGCAATTTTTACAAGTGCAGAGAAACATGCAGAGTTTTGCAGAAAAAAAAAAGAGGAGAAGTTCTTATCAAAATGTTACAGATTTTCTTTTATAGATCAGGCATAACTCAGATGATTTCATTTGAGAAAACCCTAACTCCACCCAGGTTAGGTTACAAAAATATCAGAGGAGAGAGAGAGATCAGATTGACAGATCTGATGGCATGGTAAAACAACTCTGAAAGCATCTTTTGCCTCTGAAGAAACAAAAATCCCCGCAAATCAGGGAAAACCCTGCATCTGAATGTTTTTGGGGGTACCTGCAGAGCCAAAATTCTTTGAACTGCATTGAACAGGGCATGGGTGGCTTCCATAATAAACTGCACGCATCAATGTGGAGTAAAGGTGGGCAAATCCAGTGGTTGCACTGAAATCGGGTTCAAAATTAGGCGTCAACTGAGCAAAGAACATCTGCGACCATTGGGTCGACAACCACCCTCCTGCACAGCATTCAAAACTGAATGAAACAGAGAATATCAAATGTCCACCATCGATCTGAGAGATTCGGGCGAAGATGGATGCGTGAGATCTCTCCACATAAGAATCCAACAGGCCCAATAGAAGATTAAAACATGGTCGTTGGATCGGGCCTTTATGAAGATCTAATGGCCACAATTGGTTGACGTGGCACCCCAGGTTCACGTCTCCCTTGTTGTATTTGACGGCTGAGTTTCTCTGAGTTCTTATCCTACATCACCTCTATGGGTCTATTTTTACCCCGCGGGATAAGCTTTTCCTTGTTTTGCCTTTTGTTTCTTTATCACGGGGGCCACGTAGTGTTCTCCTTCTTTGATGTGGGATAAGGGCTCTTTGTTTCTGCTTGCTTTTCTTATCCTGGGGGTTGTCATTGTTACTTTTGAAACTTTGTGGGACAAGCCATGCACACTTTTGCTTTGCTTGCTTATCCCGCGGCATCTTTCTTCACCCGGCTTCACCTCATGAGATAAGCGTTCCTTGTTTTGTCTTCCTTGTTTGCTTATCTCATAGCATCTCCCTTTTCTTTGTTTTATTCTGCAGGATAAGGGTCTCTTTGATTTACCCTTGGTTCTTATCTCGTGACCTCTTATCCTACGAGCCTTGTTGAGCCTTTGTTCCACTCCGTGGCATAAGGGCGTCTTTTTTTTTGCCTCGCTTTCTTATCCCGTGGGGCCTTTGATGCCTTTTTTTTACCTCATGGGATAAGAGAGGTTGACCCTCTTCTTACTTGGATCTTATCTCGCGAGGCTTCCCTTTTTTCTCTTTGATATACTAGCAGTCTGAATATCGTCGCTCTGCGGGATAAGCCCTTTGTCTTATCTCCTTCTATCCTCAATATCTCATGTGACCTTCATGTTGACCTTTTCACCCTATGGGATAAGAAAAGAACACATCCGCCTTTATCTTCCTTATCCCGCAGGCCACCGTTGTTGCCCTTTTAACTTTGCGGGATAAGGGGAAAGCCTATACTTTGTCCCCAACAAGCATATCCCATGCGACCTTTGTTGCATTTTTTTTATCTCATGGGATAAGGGAAAATATTCATCGCCTTTGTTATTTTCTTATCCCGCGAGACCACCTTTGACTCCATTTATCCTCATGGGATAAGCATTCTTTGTTTTACCTTTATTTTCTTATCCCGCGGGAACACGCGGGATAAGAAAGTCCTTTGTTTTCTCTTTTTCCTCTTATCCCGCATCACTTCTTGCACTATCTGTTATCCTCGCGGGATAAGCATATTCTTCATATCCTTTGATTGCTCTTATCCCATGTGACCTTATCTTGCGAGACCTTTTTTCTTTGCTCCCTGTTAAGTTTGACACACAAATTGCCAACATTTACTAATGATATCATATAGACTTGTGGCATCGTAAATTGTACACCTTTAATTAGGGTGTTCCAATTTTACGCTCTCCTAGCACTTATTTTAGTATTTCTCATTCCCCTATGCATTATAGGACTTTTATTCTATTAAATTAATATTTAATCAATATTATGAGTCATATTTCACTTTAATACATCAACACTTTATTAATTGGGCCCTTATTTTAAGTGTCCCCTTAATCTTATTTCGTAATATGCTTATATGGGTCCTATGTCATTTCAAAGTTCAATGCACCTTTTATCCCACCTAAATATTTTAACTTTTAATATAATATGTTTCTAGTACAAGGCCCTATTATCACACATCTTAAAAAATTTAGGCCTAGACTGTCGAGACAATTTTTGTCAAGGCGACCTTGTTTGACATTTTTTGGCTAAAATTTTGTGAGGATAATATGTTAGCTGTACCATTTCCAAAACTTTTTGTGATGCAAAAATATGATAATTCTAAGCCAACCAAAAGGTGATTTTACTTTGGGATCCCTATATCATGTCCCCTAATTCATTTCATCATCTTCTATTATCTCTCATTATCATCATTTCAATTCAAGCGCAAAAATTAAAGAGAAAATCCAAATCTAAGGAGAAACAAGCTACATCAAAGCATCTTTAATTATGATTTCATTATGGATTTTATGATGACTTATCATATTATTGCATCAACACATGGAGAAATTATCTTAAGAGCACTGCATCATCAATTGAAGGTATAATCGATTTAGTTAATCATTTCAATTCAAGCATTTCAGTCCAGGTTTCAATTTCAATTCAACTAGATAGGGTTAATTCCAAACCCAAGGTTTGACCTATGAAAACCCCTATCGACCCAACACCATTTTGCTCCTTTTGTGTGTAGATTCACATTTAACTACAGTACCCAAAGAGAGATGGAAGTTTGGAAAGCACTCAAAATTTGAAGACAGACCATACCTTAAAAGCTCATCCAAAAACACCACCCGACAAAGGTGTTTTGGGTACCATTGTCTTGGACAAGGGTGGTTGGGATGCCATTGTCCTTCCAAATCAGGTTCAAGCTGAAATTTGATAAGGTGTCAATGCAGTCTTTTAGAGGCTCAAATTTAGATCAATGTGTAAACATTCACCAGTTGGATAAGGGTGTCTGGGCCAACAATTTCCTCTTAGTTCCAACTTATTTTTTAGGCATAGGCTCCCCTCTACATCCTCTTTCTATATCTAGGTTGGTTATGAGATTATCATTTCTACATTTATATGATTATGTTGTCCCTTGTTAATTATGCACATTCTCATATTCAATTCATTTCGGGTGCAGTCACGACAAGAGAAAGTCCTCAAAGAGAACAATACAGACCATGCAACAAATGAATCACAACACAAACAACTCAACATGATGGAGGCAACAAAGAATCTGAATTATATTATACCATGTATCCTTTCAATTTCTCATTTTCAACTCAATAAAAATGAGTGGAATCCAATCTGCATTCATCCCTCTTCCTAACATAATTGAGGTTGAATCTATTGAGTTCATTCTCCTTTTAATGTAATCATTGTGAAATAGGTATTGTTCCTAAGTTGCATGCATAAACTAGTGAACCCTATTTCCATTTCATTACAAGACTATTGAGATCTTAATTCTCATCCATAGGTCCAGGATCTCATTTCCTTGCACATCATTTTGGTGAACCCAACATATCTTATACTTTCGTATCTTCTAATTTAGTTCATGCACTTTGCACAATTTATTTGGTTGATTAGATAGCTACATAGATTCATTGATTAGACATTTCTATTGCATATGTTATTTTTTTTAAAGAAAATTTATTTCATTCAATATTTTATTGTATGCTCAAATAGGTTTATTAATTTATTATTTTTACAATTAAGACATTTTGTACATGTGATAGTGGCTTAGGTTCTCTTATATCATTTTATCCCTCTCCAAAAGCTTATCCCAACCATGAGGACATTGTGATGCAAGAGGTTGATATGGTTAACACTTTCCTTGATTTCAATGTTCCCCCTTCTAGAGATGAAGCTTTGATGAATCATGCTTGTAACTCTCCCAAAACTTTTCCTACCCATTTCAAGAGGAGGATATCATTAACACTTCTCTCAATGATATATCTCTTGAAGATGAAGCATTGAAGAATGATGATGATTCTTCTCCCAAAATTTTCCTCTCCCATAGAGATAATTTGGTGCAAGAGGAACATATATTAGACATGGTGACAATCCAAACATTAACACATTAATGGATAAATATGTCTATTCCTCTCCTAGAGATTATCTTACTTATCAAATATTTCAATGCAAGAGGATATCTCCCACCTCCTTAATGACATGTCATAAAATATTACATTAAGTACATATAAAACATTGAATGATGAAAATATTTATTCTCTAAATAATTGTAATAATCATAAGGAAAACCTAATGAAAGATGACTCCTTTACCTCTCAATATGACATAAATGGTGCTAATAAATATTTGAAGTTTCCCACAAGGATCAATTATTATTCGTTATTTCAACCTTTTAGTGCTTCAAAATATGCTTATGCAACCAATTTTAATGTCGTTTATGATGAATGTCCCCTATTAGAGTTGCATGTATATTACAATGTTGTTTTGAACATGCTTTGTAAACAATAATATAATGGACATGGTCTTGTATGTATAGAACAAGGAATCAAGGTCTCAATAGATCCCATACCTTATTATCATAAAGAAAGCATAATATTCCCTCTCTCTCTCTCTCCTTTCCCTCCACTCCATCCTTCATTACTTCCTAACATACAAAAGCAATCTCTGTCACGTGACATTGAAATAGTACCTAAAAATTTTACTTTCTCTAGAGAAGATTGAATCTTGTTAAGACTCTTAAAATTGTTGCAAGGTGTGTGCCCTTGGTCTCCTTGTGTTGTGCAATGCAACACTCAGGTTTGTGACATGTCTTAACCGCCTCCTATGGATTCTAGTAACAAGTGGTATTAGAGCTTGGTCGCAAGTTCAAACCCCTCACTTGTGTTGGGGATTATTGCAAGGTGTGTGCCCTTGGTCTCCTTGTGTTGTGCATCGCAACACTCGGGTTTGTGACATGGCTTAATCACCTCCTGTGGATTATAGTAACAAAAATACCACTTGATTATTCTTCCACCTCTAAAATCCTATCAATCTATATAAGGTGACCACACAAATTTATTCTTTGTGCATATCATCACATGTATGGTCATACCACTACTGATTGTGGAGCCTTTAAGAGAGAAGTTACAAAAATCCTTAATAACAGTACCATTCTTATAACAAGCTAAATTAATCTCCTCTTTCATCTAATTTCTCATATGATTGGATAATATTTTGTCTATCATGTTACTCCTCACCATGTGACCTTTATATCTTACCTTTTGGGGGCTCATTGTCATTCATGGTGGTACAATTTCATGTGCAATAATACTTGGGTAGAAACCTAATAGCCTATAATATAGTTACTCTTGCCTATACATTGGGAGGAAAGAGTAGTTTGTAAACATGTCTTTGTAATAGATATCTTGTTCCCTTCTTGGAGATGTATCTTTCACAAATATTCATTTCTTGCATATAAATGTATGTCCTTGATGAGGAATCTCTCCTTGCTTGGAGGTGTGCATCCTTGATTAGGAACTCTTCCTTGCTTGAAAGTGTATTTCTTTTATGATGATCTCTACTTATAGTTGAAAGTATTAATCCTTCATCAAGAAACCCCTTTCCTTTCTCTTGGGAAGGTGAGTATTCTTGGTAAAGATCTCCCACCCTTAGTCTTGTAAATCCATCCTTGTTTGAAAATACCCTTTCCTTGTGGAGGTAGACATCCTTAGAAAAAATCCTCTCTTTGCCTCTTTGCCTTTTAGATAGTTAGGTATCCTTGATAAGGTTCTATTTACCCTTGTTGCAAGATGTTTTCTTTATAATGATATTTTCTTCCTTCAAGATTTGTATCCTTTATAAGGATCTCTTTCCTAGCATAGATGTGTGCATTCTTGTTATGGATATCTCCTTGGTGTTGAAGGTGTTTTTCATTGATATGGATCTCTTTTTTCCTTAAGCTACCAACATAAAAATATTTTGACATCTTAAGGGGGGTTATATAATCCTCCTTGTTTCTTGTTGTTTTCATTGGCATACCCCTTAAGTGGTGGTTTTGTGTTGTATAACATCTCCTAAGGTGTGGTTATTAATTTATCTCTAGCAAAAAATTTGGCATGTAGCCTTTTTCTTGATCATCTAGTATAGCATGGCTTATTAGTTTGATCCTTGTTACCCTCCCTGAAGCATGTTGATCTATGAATCACCTAACACAACACAACTTTCTAGCCAATGGCATCCATATGAATTATCCTAATTATTTAGCATAACGCAACCTTCTGGCTTGATCCTTTGTTGAACATGTTCATGCTTCCTAAGGCATTAGTCATCTAGTATAGTGTCGCTTGATAGTTTTATTATTTTTTATGCTCCATGAGGTATTGATTACCTAATATAGTATGGCTTTCTATTTTGATCATTTCGTTGCAATACATAGATCACACACTATAAAACAACTTGTTGGCTGGTAGAGTTAGTATCTTCCATGGATCACCCAACATAACACAGTTTGTTGGCTAGTGGAATCCATGTCATATACATGAATCACCCAACATAACATAAAGTATTGTCTAGTGGAACTCATGCATTTTCTATGGACACCTAGCATAACACAACTTGCTGGTTGTTTGACCATGGACCCTCTTCCCATTCTGCTCTCAAAATGGTGTATTCTCTTGTCTCTTTCTAGAAGTTTGATTTTTCTTTTAACACAATATTTTGAGGATGATACTTAGTGGTTGAGATAATATTGATATCAAGGTCTCTTCAAATAGTTAACTTGGAGCCTTTTTATTTTGGTACTAACATTTTTGGTGTTTTTTTTGTTTCTTTGTGTGTTGTATTTTTTTAATTTTTTATTTTGAGCGTGTTGTGGTTTCTTTGTTAATGTATCCATCTTTGGATGTTCTTGTTGAACACAACTTACTACTAAGGGGGGCGGGGGGCAAGGGGGTGGGGGTGGGCGGGACAAATCAATAGAATAATTTAAATTTTAATCATCAATCCTTTAAAATATTTTGATCAATAAAAATAACCATGAGAGATTCAAACAATGAGAGAGAATTCATGTACATGAACCATAACACATGATATATGTGAAAAACCCAAGATGGGAAAAACTATGATGAGAAATGTTGCTAGGATCTACTATCCTAATCTAGCCTCACAATATAAAAACCACTTACAATGTTTAAGGGAACCAACCCTAACAAATCACCAAATCTTTGATTTAAAAGAACCAACTCCCTAATCTAAGCACCAACTCTATATCCTATAGGCACCAACCTTAAGGATATTACAAATATAATATAAAAGAGCAACAAATCCTATTAATAAATGTTATAGACACATTTTGAAACTAGAAAAATTATAGCACACTCATTCTCTCTTCTCTCTTGCAGCACGTTCAACTCTTTCTCAACATCATACAATCACATTCTATCAACAACTATATTAGCATTACTAACTAACAGTTTAAAATTATTCAACAAACTACATAAACATGTGCTGCTTAATTTCCACCACATTCACACTTTAGTTGATATTTTTTAAATCATGCATTCATAGTTAACTTCTATTATCATGTAGCTACAAAATAGCACTCTCATTTCACCCTCTATAAATACACATTCTCTCCATCTGATCATGCGACAACAATCAATTAACTTTTACATCAAAGTCTCATGCAATTCATGTATTTTACTTTGATCTCAATCAAATCATGCAACTCATAGATTATTTAAATTTAATTAATCATTTATCTAATCATGCAACTCACAATTGTGCCTTGGAATTATACACTGGCTATTTAATCAGTTAAAAATTGATTCATTTACTTTTGGCACAAAACAAGTTGAAAATATAACCTATGTCAAAAACCTAACTAGGTTTTGAAACCTTCTCTCTTTATTGTGCATTCGTTCTTCTTCTTTCCTTTAGTTGTTGGAAAAATTGACAGAATTCAAACCATAAATAGAACCTGGTTTCAGAACCTATACCAAAATTCCATGAACCTTTTCAATGTCACATTTTCTTTTCCATAGTCCTTTCGTAGAATCAATCAAAAATTGAACCCAGAAAACAAAACCTGGTTTTTGAACCAAGGCTAAAGTCTGACTTGCCTTGTTATCAAGACATTTTGAAAAATCTTATGTTTGCATTATTGGATGAATTGATTATGTGTTACATTGATGTTTTCTCATTGATGTCAACACTAGCTATTATGGTTGGTTATCGGCAGATAGGTTTTGGTTATTGGTAGAAGATCAAGTGTTACCTCCAAAAGAGACTATCTGTTGGACACTTCCGACATGTTTAGATCTATGGAATGTGATTGGTTACATGTGGTACATGCTTCTTGAGAATGTCTTGGTCAGATCACTTGGTAATCAGATGCTATCATACACTCTGGTAAACCCTTACCGGTACTAGTTTAAGGCTTTACCGACAGAGCTCTCATTGAGGAATCTTGACAGGATGCATAATTGGTGTTGGTGCAACTTCTACATGGATTTCAGGATGCTGAAAATTTTCTTTAATCGTGCTTCAACTTCTTGAAGACATTGCTTTAGCGTGGTGGACCTAGAATAGGTTCGGTACCTATCTAGGTTATGGACCGATATCATGTTAACGTGTACTCTACATGTCACCGAGATGTTTCGGGATGTTTTATGGATTTATTATTGTTGTTTTAGTCTTAAGACGACATGGCATATCATTGTAATATTAATCTATGCAATGATCTTATTATAATATCTGTTAGGTGGCCAGCCTAATTGGTTTAGGCCTTAGGGTTTGTATAAAATGATGTAAGATCTCATTGTAGATCGTGGCATGAGAATGGAATAAGAAGTCATGGTCTTGGATTGCAATATCATATGTGAAGGAGATTTGGTTGATCATAGGTGATCTAATTGGGATTTAGGAAGAGGTCAAAGGCCTCTGGTATTGATCTTAACCAGGACTATAATCAGGCATGGTAGATGCTATCTGTGGCAGTTCACTCTATTGGATTGTTGTCCATTTATCTTGAGATGGTTGTTGCCTCTCTATAGTCAGTGAGACTCTTTTGTAATGAGCAGTACACTCTAGGCAATGTGCCTTCTTGCATGTGTAGGTCCCTCATTGTATCACATACTTTCTGCAGAAGTATCATCTGACTTTGGGTATGCTTCCCATTGTGGTTTTTCCCTTTCTAGGATTTCCACGTACAAATCATGGTGTTATGTGGTATGGTTTCTTTGCTTTGATTATATGTTTAATTGTTAAGTTGTATTGTTTACCGGTATCTATTTTTGCTTTACCGGTACTTAATCAGGTTAAAGGTTATTAAGTTGATTAAATGTTATAATCTGTTAACAACTGATTCACCCCCCTCCCCCCCTTAGTTGTTCACTAGTTATCCTAACAATTGGTATCAAAGCTTTGGTCCTCTTTTGCAGAAGCTTAACTGCTTGAGGTAGATCCTATGGCAGCTAACACTTCTAATCCACCGACAACTATTTTCAGAAGAGAAAACCCTAAGTTTGATGGAACAAATTATGGGATATGGAAAATTCGAATGGAGACTCATCTTAGATGTCTTGGCAAGGATATTTGGGAGATCACTGAGAAAGGATACACACCTTATGATCCGACATCTGGCAATCCTGCTCCTGCAAACTTGGACAAAAATATTGAAAATGATTGCAAAGCTAGAGAAGCCCTCTTGTGTGCACTTACTGATCAGTAGATCATGGGACTGACTGATAAATCATCGGCAAAGGTTATGTGGTATAAATTGCAAACTCTGAATGAAGGTGATCCTACTGTCAAAATTGCCAAACTTGATGGCTACCGGGTAAGATATGAAAACTTGAAGATCGAAGATAATGAAAGAATTGTTGTGTTTATGGAAAGAGTAAATGAGATTGTTATAGGAATTCAATGTTGTGGAGGTTTTCTGAGTGAAGATGAAATAGTTTCCAAAGTCTTGAGATCCCTTCCACCGGCTTACAAGATGAAGGCAATTGCAATTAATGAGTTGAGAACAATGGCAAACTCTTTAGTTAACAGAGACATTCTGATTGGGAAATTATCTTCTTTTGAGCTTGAAGAATTTGGATCTTTTGGAGCTGTAAAGTCTGAACCTTCTTTTCATGCATCATCATCATCATCTACCGGTAAAAGTGATTGGGAAGTCTTATATGCAAAAGAATTGGAAGACATGAGGAAAGCAGATGAAGAATTTGAGAAACTTGAAGCCTTATTTGCTAAAAGAGTACCTAAAGGTCTGATAGGAAGTAAGTATGAAGGAAAAGAACCTTTTAAATGTTTTTCATGTAATAAGATTGGTCATTTTGCATCTAGATGTCCTGAAAGGAATGCAAGGTTTGAGGAAAGAGTTAAGAAATCATTTAAGCTTAACCAAAATAAATATAGATTCAAGAAAAGTAAAAAATGCTACATAGCGGATGAGGAAGGAGTAACTGATGACTCTGGAGATGAACCGACACAAGACCTTGCTAGTGGATCCGACTATGGAAAGGAATGGGTGTTCTATGCTTTAAAGGAAGATGAACCGGAACTGGCTATCATAAATGAAGAAAAGGATTTGACAACAAAAGTTGAAGATAAGGATGAATGGGTAATTGATAGTGGATGCTCATATCATATGACTGGAGATAAAGGGAAATTTTTGTCCCTGCAAGAATACAATGGTGGTCAAGTCAGATTTGGAGATGACAAAGCATGTATGATCAGAGGTAGAGGTATTATTTCTTTGGATGGTAAGCATAACATTGATAATGTCTATTTTATAGAAGGTTTAAAGCATAATCTTTTGAGTGTTGGTCAATTGGTGAACAAGGGTTTCCAACTTCAGTTTAAAGATAGAAAATGAAAAATCATTAACAAGACTGGTTTGGAGATTGCAACCGGTATTCAGATTGGAGGTAATATCTTTCACTTGAACACTGATAATAAGACATGTTTGATTGCTCATATTGATGAGAGTTGGTTATGGCATAAGAGGTTGTGTCATGTTAATTTTGATTGTATTGTTAAGATAAGTTCAACTAAGGCAGTTAGAGATATACCTAAGATTATGAAGCCTCATAATCCGGTATGTAAGGAATGTCAATTGGGAAAGCAAGTTAGAATTTATTTTAAGAGCATACATGATAAATCTAATGATGTACTTGATTTGATTCACACTGACTTATGTGGTCCAACAAGGACTAGAAGCTTTCAAGGTGATAGGTATTTCATGCTGATTATTGATGACTATTCTAGGATTATGTGGGTGACTTTTATTAAGGAGAAGTTTGAAGCTTTTGAGAAATTCAAGATCTTTAGAGAAAAGGTTGAAGCAAAAACTGGATTGAAAATCAAATGTCTAAGATTAGATCATGGCGGTGAGTTCACTTCTCATGAATTTAACAGTTATTGTGAGACAAATGGAATAAGGAGACAATTATCTGCACGTAGGACTCCTCAGCAGAATGGAGTGGTGGAAAGAAAGAACATAACCATTTTGGATGCAGCAAGATCTATGATGATGGAAGCCAAATTACTACTGGAGAAAAGTAGTGAGTACAACAGTCTACACGTCATATCTACTGGAGAGAAGTAGTGAGTACAACAGTCTACACATTCAACAGAGTTCACATCAAAGGTGAAACCGGTAAGACCGCTTATGAATTATGGTTTGGACATTAACCTACTGTTAAGTATTTCGGAATTTTTGGAATTAAATGCTATATCAAAAGAGATGATTCAATTGGAAAGTTTCATCCTAGATGTGATGAAGGGATATTTCTTGGTTATTCAATTCAAAGAAAAGCATATAGATGTTATAACAAAAGATTGCAGAAAACCGTGGAGAGTGCTAATGTGAAAGTGGATGAGTAGTACAAAAATCATTCTATATCATATGACAGGGAACCAGCAGTAGAAATAATCGTAACTGAACCGACATTGCTTCAACCAATACAGGAAACTGAGACAGTTACACCGACACAATGATAAAATTCAACTATGACTGATGATCAGAGCAGTGAACCTGAAGTTCAGAAGACACCAAGGTATGTAAGATTAAATCATTCTGAAGATCAAATCATTGGAGATAGGAACAAGGGAGTTATGACAAGAAGAAGATGGACAAATGAAGAGGTATATCTTATTTCTCAAGTTGAACCAGCATCTATTATTGAAGCTTGTAAGGATGAACATTGGTTAAAGGCTATGGAAGATGAATTAGATCAAATAGAGAAGAAAAAGACTTGGTCTTTAGTTCCCCGACCTAAAAATAAGAATGTTATTGCAACTAAATGGGTTTTTAGGAATAAAATGAATTAGGATGGTCAAGTTGTAAGAAACAAGGCTAGATTGGTTTGTAAAGGATATTCTCAAATGGAAGGAATTGATTATGGTGAGACATTTGCACCTATAGCTACAATTGAAGTTGTTAGACTATTTATTGCCTTTGCAACTTATAAGAACTATAAGGTCTATCAAATGGATGTTCAATGTTCATTTTTGAATGGTGAACTTGAAGAAGAAGTATACATTGACCAACCTGATGGATTTTCACTGACAGATGATAAAGATATGGTTTGCAGATTGAAGAAAGCTTTATATGGATTGAAACAGGCTCCTAGAGCTTGGTATGCAAGATTGGATAAATATCTTTTGAAGCTTGGTTTTACTAAAGGTGGTGCTAATAGTAATTTATATTATAAGATCACTGATAATAATTTTTTATTAATGAAGTATTTGTTGATGATATCATTTTTGGTGAGAAGATAAATTGTGCATGGAATTTGCTAACAATATGAAGAATGAATTTGAAATGTCCATGATTGGTGAGATGAAATTTTTCTTAGGTTTGCAGATTACTCAAACTGACAAAAGCATTTTTATCTGTCAAACTAAGTATCTGAGGGAATTGTTAAAGAAGTTTGGTATGGATAATTCCAAACCGGTAAGTACTCCTATGGTGAGAAGTGAGAAATTATCTATCAAGGATACTTCTATACCGGTAAATCTGACAAGGTATAAGTCTATGATTGGTGGTCTATTATATTTAACTCAGACTAGACCGGATATTATGAATACAGTAAGTATTGTTTCAAGATATCAAAGTAATCCTAAAGAAAATCATGAATGTGAAGTAGAGAGGATATTCCGGTATTTGCAAGGAACAACAGAATATGGTTTATGGTATTTTAAAAATGATGATTTCACTTTATGTGCATATACTGACTCAGATTGGGTAGGAGATACTGATGATAGGAAGAGCACTTCTGGTGGAGATTTCTTTCTTGGAAAGAAATGGTTTCATGGATCAACAAAAAACAGTCATGCAGAAGCTGAGTATGTTGTAGCAGCAACTAGTTGCACTCAAGTCTTGAAGCAAATGTTGAAGGATATCAGGGTAAATTGTAGTGAACCGGTAGTTATCTATTGTGATAACTCTGCAGCTATTGACATGTCTAAGAATCCGGTATTTCACTCTAAGACTAAGCATATATCAATCAAGTATAACTTTTTGAAGGACAAGGTAGAAGCAAAGGAAGTCAAATTGGTTTATGTGAACACTAAAGAACAAATTGCAGATATATTCACTAAACCGTTGTCTAAGGAATTATTTGAGTATTTGAGAGATAGGTTAGGGGTTTCTGCCCCTCCGGTAGAGACTTGATTGATGCAGTCTGTCATCATTCTGACATATATTATCATAGATATTATTCATTTTGGCACTGATGAGTGGTGCTACTACTCAGGGGGAGTAGTCAGCTTTGAGATACAGAGGTTTATATTCTTTCTTTGATATTTTTATCAAATTTCTGGCATTGATGTCAAAGGGGGAGAGATATTGATGTGAAAAATAAGAAATGGAGTTGTATACATTAGGGGGGGAGCTATTGATATTCAGGAGATTGTTGGTTGTCTTCCATAGGGGGAGACTTCTTTGGCATTTCTTGGTACTTAGATGTTTTTCACATTTAGTGTTGCCATAAATGCCAAAGGGGGAGATTGTTGGTATTATTGGATGAATTGATTATGTGTTGCATTGATGTTTTGTAATTGATGTCAACACTAGCTGATATGGTTGGTTACCGACGGACATATTTTGGTTACCAATAGAAGATCAATTGTTACCGACAGAAGAGACTATATGTTTGACACTTCTAGCATGTTTGGATCTATGGAATGTGATTGGTTACATGTGGTAAGTGCTTCTGGAGCATGTCTTTGTTAGATAGTATTGACTTGGTAATCGGATGCTATCATACACTCTGGTAAACCCTTACCAACACTAGTTTAAGGATTTACCGGTAGAGCTCTCACTGAGGAATCTTGACAGGATGCATAATTGATGTTGGTGCAGTTTCTACATGGATTTCAGGATGTTGAAGATGTTCTTTGATCGTACTTCAACTACTTGAAGATATTTATTTGGCGTGGTGGACCCAGAATAGGTCCGGTACCTATCTAGGTTATGGACTAGTATCATGTTAGCATGTACTCTACACATCACCAAGATGTTTCAGGATGTTTTATAAATTTAGTATTGTTGTTTTGGTCTTAAGCCGACATGGCATATCATTGTAATATTAATCTATGCAATGATCTTATTGTAATATTTTTTAGGTGGCCGACCTAATTGGTTTAGGCCTTAGGGTTTGTATAAAATGATGTAAGATCTCATCATAGATCGTGAGATGGGAATAGAATAAGAATTCATGGTCTTGGATTGCAATATCACATGCGAAGGAGATTTGGTTGATCATAGGTGATTGAATTGGGATTAAGGAAGAGGTCAAAGGCCTCTGATATTGAGCTTAACCCAGACTATAATCATGCATGGTAGATGCTATCTCTGGCAGTTTACTCTATTGGATTGTTGTCCATTTATCTTGAGATGGTTGTTGCCTCTCTGTAATCAGTGAGACTCTTTTGTAATGAGCAGTACGCTCTAGGCAGTGTGCCTCCCTGCATGTGCAGGCCCCTCATTGTATCACATACTTTCTGCAGAAGTATCATCTGACTGTGGGTAGGTTTCCCACCGTGGTTTTTTCTTTTCCAGGTTTTCCACATACAAATCATGGTGTTATGTGGTATGGTTGCTTTGCATTGATTATTTGTTTAATTGTTATGTTGTATTGTTTATCGGTATATGTTTCTTCTTTATCGGTACTTAATTAGGTTAAAGGTTATTGAGTGGATTAAATGTTATAATCTGTTAACAACTGATTCACCCTCCCCCTCTCAGTTGTTCACCAGTTATCCTAACATATTCATGTTGTGATAACCTCGGTGATGTTTGACAATTTGAAACTTGGTTCAAAACCTGACTAACAAAAGTAATTACTTACTTCATCCTTGTCAAACCCTTTTCAATAAAACTCCAGGTTGTGAGAACCTGTCTAGAACCTGATGGTTTTGGGTTATAGTCCAAAACTCGACCAACTCTATTACAAAGCCTTTCTCAGGAAGAAACCAAGTTCTGAGAACCTGGGAAGAACCTAATGGTTTTCAATCATGTTCCAAAACTCGAATCTTTTGACATCAATTACAATACTAACAACCATTTTATCTAAAAAACTCCCCCTTTGTCATTGATGACAAAATTCTACCTAAAACTCTTCTTCTCAGCATGCACTTTTCTCATCTTTCACTGCATCATGCTCCCTCTTAGATCAACATCTACAAGTCTTTCTTCTTCTATATATCTCTTCCACCTTATGTATATTTCTCCCCCTTTGGCAACAATGATAAAAGGCAGTTTGAAACTTTGCAATTAGAAGATAAAACATTTACGTACTCCCCTAGGTAGATTCTCTCCCTTAAAATGTTTAGAGAGGAGCTAATGCTCTCTGATTTTGACAAAGAAGCTCAAATGTCTCCTTGGGAAGGGATTTTGTAATCTTAGGCATATGTCTCATAGAATTATTGGAACTTACTTTAACATGTTTCTCAAATTTCATATGGCCCGTTCTATTATGTCATAGCCAACATTCATCTTTTTGACTCATGTAACTCTTGTGTCTGCTTTGTCCCTTTATCTCATTAAACATATATAGGTTGATGTCTATCCTATAGGTGTCTTCAATTAACTTTCCATTGTTCCTAATCTCACATGTCTTGTTGTGAAATACAACATTGTATCCATTATCACACATTTGGCTGACACTAAGAAGATTGTGTTTAAGACCTTCAACAAACAACACATTTTTTGTGGTTGTGTTTCCATTATCAAAACTAATTGTGCCTTTTCCAACAATGGTTTCAGTGCCATTCGTTCCAAACCTAATTATACCTTTACTAGTCTCTTTCAGAGAAATAAACTTACTCTTCTCTTATGTCATATGATTTGAGCAGCCACTATATTAACATTACTAACTAGTCATTCAAAATTATACAACAAAGTGCATAAACATGTGCTACTTAATTTTTACTGCATTCATAATTTAGCCAATCTTTTTCAAATCATACATTCGTAGTTAAGTTCTCTTATCATGCAACTACAAAAAAGAACTCTTAGTTCACACTTTGTTTATACATGCTCTCAATTTGATCATGAAACAACAATCAATTAACTAAATTGCATCAAAGTCCCATGCAATTCATGTATTTTACTTTGAATTCAATCAAATCATGTAACTCACTAATTATTTCAATTTACCTGATTCTTTATCTAATCATGAAACTCACAATTGTGCCCTGGAATCATATGCTACTCGTTTAGTAAGTTAAAAAATGATCCATTGATTTGTGGCACAAAACAAGTCAGAAATATAACCCATGTCACACACCTAACCAAGTTTCAAAATCTTCTCTCCTTGTCACGCATTTCTTCTTCTTTCCTTCACTTGTTGACAAAATTTTCAAAATTTGAACTAGAAACTAAATTTTGGTTTCAAAATCTATACCAAAATTTGATGAACCTTTTCAACACAGTGTTGTCTTTTCCACAAATCCCTTTCATAGAATCAATCGAAAATCAAACCCAAAAGAAAAACCTAGTTTTGGAACCAAGACCAAAGTCCAACTTGCCTTGTTATCAAGCAATTTCAGAAAATCTTCAAGTTGTGATAACCTTGACAGTGTTCGATGGTTTTGAAACATGGTTCAAATTCCAACTAACAAAGGCAATTTCTTGACTTGCTCCTTTTCAATCCCTTTTCAAAAAACTCCAAGTTGTGAGAACCTATCTAGAACCCAATGGTTCTGTGTTATAGTCCAAAACCTGACCAACTCTATTACCAAGTCTTTTTTGAGAAGAAATCAAGTTGTGAGAACTTGGGAAGAACCTAATGATTTTGAATCATGGTCTAGAACCTGACTCCTTTGACATCAATGACAATACTAACAATAGTTCATCTAACAATTCTTGTGTGAGTTGATAGGATCCTAAGCTTGGGGGCTTGCTTCTCTTAACTTGGTGTCATCTTATCCCTAGTATGTCATGCTCTTGTCTACTTTCTCTACTTTATAGCGAGTATGAGTGTAATGTCACACTACTACTAAAGTGGGGGTTTAATATAGTGTTGTAAATTGTATCCCTTTACAATTTCACTATACTTAGCACCTCATTTAGAGCACTTTCTCTGAGATCATATCAAAACCATTTAATCCATATTCTACCCTATAATTTAATTATTAGTCCCGCAACTTAATTATCATCAAAGTATAGTTCTTAGATAGGGTTTTAAGTTTGGATCCAAACACTTTAAATCACATTTTACTAGTTCCCTTTTTAGTGGTCTTGGGCATTCAACGTGTTATTCCTTGTAAAAGTGGCCCAAATTCAAATATGTGTGAGTGTTGGCCTCTGTAATTTGTGATCCGATCTCGATATTTTCATTTGATCACTGAATGTTGGCCTACATTTGAAAATACCTTGTGATCCCTATATAAAACATATCTTCTATTATTCATAATGTCTAAGGAAGCTAAGAAACATTAAAATCAACACAATTTTAAATCATCATCATATTTAGTAACACACTACAAGCATTCAACATTCAAGTATGAATTCATGTTTGTCAGATGTGTTTAATATCATGTTAATATATTAACACTTACAAGACTTGTATAAAGGGAATTGCATCACCACCTTTATGTGAAACTCTATTAGAGGGTTTCATACCTAAGATATAATCATTTCATTTCAGTATTGTTAGGATTAAGGTTTCATCAACCTTGTAAATCCTTGTATTGTTTATTTCTCTAATGCTATTTGTAATTTACCCATAAGGGATTAAACTGATTTACCAACAGTGGTAAATGAACTCATGTAAAGATAAAGTTACTTTTACTGTTTGGACTTTAGGAAAGGTACCAAATACCTAGGTGCCCCCTTTAGAATATTGTTTTTTGGGTTGTTGGGACACATGTAAGATGTTGTAATAGAATCTATGATAGTTACGGTAGGTGCCATAATTTTCTATGACCAAATATTGATATTTTGGTTGCTAGGAGCCCATACACGAGAGAAGCCTTATAACAATTGTAATAGCATCTATAAGTGGCTATATTGGGATACATAATGATAGTTTCTATGGTGGGTCATATGGATTTTTATCATGGTATTTTAGAACCTTGTTTTCACCCATGGTAATGTTTTTTAGTAGCATTTTGTGCATCCATAGGTATATACATTGAGGGCTTGAGATGGAGACATCATGAGAGTTCTTTTTTGTACATAGATGTTGTTGGATTGAAGGTTGAAGAGGAGAATGAAGGAATGATTGTATATAATCCCTCTTTCATGAAGATAATACAAGCATAGACCTCTCTTCTTGGTGAATTTTGTTTTCCAAAAGGGTTTCTCCACATATATCCTATGTTGTGAGAAGTTCTTCTTGTGTTGTTGATTTGTGCTTCCTTGTTGTTGCTATCTCATAGTAAAGCCCATGATGTTTTATGTTTACCTAAGATAGCTTTATTAAGAATGTCAAATGAGATGGTTTGGCATAACGAATAAGATGACTATCTCCATGGTTTCTCATATTAAGACAAATTAATTTTTATATTTAAATACAACCATAAATTTCCATTCGGTGTTTTGAATGTCATCAATGACTTTATTAGATTAGATATTAAATAAATTTATAGTAATTTCCTAAAATTTGGTATCACGTCTTCAAGGTTTTCATGTGCTCACATGCACATGTATGTGAGTTGCATGTACTTGCATGTTCTTACATGTGAAGTATTCTTGGTGTTTTGGTTATGGGCACTCCTCCATTTTGGTTTCCTAACCTATAAATCTTGTGGGAACCTATTGGAAGGAATTATAGATTTTTTGGTGGCTTGTGGATTACAATGAATGTTCCATGTGTTGACATTATTTTGTAGATTTTTGAGAATGAAATCTAAGAAATATAACTTTTGGTTGAATATTCTTGAAAACATATATGGTGGGAATTTAATGTTCAAGGGTGTTTGTTTGGAGTTGGTCATGTGTTTTTTTCTATATAGTAGTGATCAGGAATTTTGGTTTGGAAATTTTTTACTCTTATATTACATGGTGGTTATGTTCCTTTTCCATTTGATCACATGTAATGAAAGGGTGTGCATGTTGGTTGTGTGCATTTTTTCTCGTAGTCACATGTGTAAAGACCTACTATTTTGACTATAGTATGGAGTGCTTATGTTGGGTTCATGGTTTTACCCCTTGGTTACATGAAATCACTAGATGAATAACCACTAGTTTCTTGAGAGTTGTGTGGTTGGTTAATTTATGATCTAAATTCTCTTAGAAAATTTGATAGGTTTTTAGTTTTTGTAATGATATTGATCATGATGCAATGTATAAGTAGGTATCAATTTGAGTGGGTGTTTTATGCAATTACATTATATGTTCTATCTTCTTTCTTTTATGATTCTGGTTCTAAGTTGTTGATGCTACAATGTATTGTGAGCCATGAATAGTCTTTGATTAGAATATGGATGGTAATTTAAAATAGTTCTTGGTGTCATTTGAAGCTCTTGATTTCTACCTTTATATTCTAGTGATAATTTGACATTTTTGTTTCTATAGACAAAGGATGTGCAATATTATATCTTCTTGGTTTTGAGATTGTGGTTTGAATCATCCCTTTAGGAGCTCTTGGTGTTGAGTTCTTTGATCATGTTGGGGCCATCAAGGATCTTAAATTAGGAGATGGTTATCATGATGCCTGAAGAGCTTGGTTACACAATTCAATTGGAGCTTTGGCAGAGAAGTGGATTCATCGTTTAATGATGGATGATTATATTCATATGATTATAGATGTTGTTTTCGATTTAGATTATGGTTTATCTTATGCCATGATGTACTCTTGACTCCATATTAGTGTGTTGTCATGATGTTGTTCTCTTAGACAATGATATGTTCTTTGGAGCATATGATCTTACTTTAAAGAGATGATAAGTCATGATGTCTTGATATGTTTCATGTTTCTATGGTTGGAATTTTGAAAACACCTTGTTGGTTCTCTTTGGTTTTGAGTATTAATCAATTTCTTGGAGCTTCATGATTTTTCAAGGTTGCATTTAAAGTAGTATGAATTGATTGGTTTATTCTTATGGAAACTAGAGAAACTTGGGTGAGGCTAAGAGATCTCTTTTTCCCAACCATGTGTTGAGATGGTTAGTCTTTAATGACGATTTCAATAGAAAGATTGAGGATCCTACACCAGGTTATGGATGCAAATCAATTATGGACTTGAAGAGAGTATTGCCCTTTAATATAAGCTTGAAATGCTTGGTGATGTGTAAATAGGACAGTCTTGAATCCCATTCTTGGTCTACTTGATAAGTGAATGATCTAAGAGGTATTTCTTGTTTGAATACCAAATGCATTCTTATTTTGTATCTTGTCTTCCCATATGAGTTAAGTCTTTAATATAGAAAGTCTGAGGAGTTGTTAAGAAGAAGAGTACATGGTTTTATGGATTTCCCTTGTTCTCCTTGTTGTTGGTCTTTGTCTATGGATATAGTTCTAAGGAATTACTTGGATAGGTACAAGAAATGGTTTGTGGATTTGGGAATATTCCCTATGTTGTAGGAATCATTGGTTTTTTTTATCTACCTTTGGTATGAGAGGTTTACATCTATTGATGCCATATTTTTATCATATTTTGAATGTTTGATGTTGATATCTTTTCATTTGGAACAGTGAAGGAGTTATTACTTTAAACAACTTGGTAAATGTTAGTGTGGAACAAGGATATGGTTTCATTTGGAGGTTCTCTCTTGGGTCTTGTTCTTCTTCCTAGATGTTTGTATTCACATAACATTGTTGTTGAGTGAAGAACTTGGGAGAGTTATAAAGACTAGTGGTGAGGTATTGCACTATTTTATTTTGCAAGTTTTTCATATCATAATATGTTTCCTTGACACTATGCATAGACAATTTTGTGGCATCCTCTACATAAAGTACCATAGGTAGATTTGATATGTCTTGGTCTATTTTCAAATCAGACATTACTCATGCAATGGGAGCTTTTGGATATTTATTTCGTTATCCTCTTTGATATATTGGTTTGTTGATTATTGATGTGATGATGGTTTTGCTTGTTTAATTGAATTAGGATCTACAAAATATGCAATCTATAGGAGTGGAACAAGTCAAATGTGGGTTGTCTACATCCACAAGATTTATTTAGTGTTATTCCAAACTTTGTTAGTTGGTATTTTCTATGACCATTTGTGCATTGGTGTGTTGCTTTGAGATAGGAGGATGAATATGCAAATACTTAATTGCAGTTTTTAAGTCGATTTGTTGATGGTACAAATTTTTATCTATGTTGGTATACCCTAATTTGAGATATGAGAATCTTGGAAGAGTTGTAATTTGTTGTGGTTGCTATTCTAGTTAGTATGAGTAAGGTAGATACCCAAATCCTTTGGTATCATTTGTGTTCATGTATAGACTAATGTAGAATCCAATGATAGTTAGTATACTTCACCTTGGCATGTTGGATGATGTGAGGAGTTCTTACTTGATGGTCATTACCTTGGTTACTATTATAGGTATATTTTTTTGGAGCACATGACTAGGTTGAAGAATCAAGTGATACATGTTGGCATATGGACACTCCAATGAGACATTGTATGTGATTGAAGGTTTTGTCATTGATGGCAACCTTGCATTCCTATGGCACCGGCAAGACATCATACCGGAAAAGCATTACACAGGCAAGACAGTGCATCGACATTAACAAGATCACTCTACACCGGCACCAGCACAAAAGAAAAGATGTATACCGGCATAGAGGCCGACAGGATATTTGATATGTAATATTTTGTTTATTATTGTAAGCCGACTTGGCAAATTGTAAAATGACTCTTGTATATAAAGGAGATCATTGTAGACATTTACAGAGGTAATGTAGCAAGCATAAAGAAAATTATTAGGCAGACCTAATGTGCGAATTATAGGTCAAGGGTATATGTAAAGAATAGGGCAAGAACCGATACTGAATATGGCATTGGAGATGCTATTGTAAAGCAGTACAAGTCATTGGATTAGTATAATCCTTATTATAAGTCAGTGTGACTTCTCATTGAGCAATGAGCTCTAGGCAGTTGGCCTTCCTGCATGTGTAGGCCCCTATTGTAAGTAATATTCTCTTATTGGCCAGTGAGTAAATATTGTGGGTCACAAATCCCACCAAGGTTTTTCCCACACTGGGTTTCCTCATTAAACATCTTGTGTTATGGTGTTCTTTTCATGTGGATGTTTCTAATTCTATTTATTGCATTAATTCTTGCATACTGGTATACTGTTATTTTATGTTCTGCATGTTTTACAAAAAGAAATTCTTATCACCGGTTAGATACTGATTCACCCCCCCCCCCCACTCTCAATATCTATGGGAATCCTAACAATTGGTATCAGAGCTTGGTCCTCTATTTTCAGAAGCCTAACAGCTTGAGGAAGATCTTGACACTGGTAAAGATGGAAAATCTGATGAAGCAACTTGAAGGAGCTCTTGCAGACTATGATGCAAAGAAGTTGAAAAATATCAAATTAGAAGATGATTTAAGAGCAGCTCAGGATATCATTCAGGCACTTCAAGAAAATCTTACTGTTGCAAGAAATAAGAGAAGAGAACTTTGTGAAAAATTGCAAAATGAGAATGATGAAAAGGAATCACTTAATGATATGATAAGCAAGCTGAAACAAGAGAACATGACAACAAAAAATGAAATGCAGGATATGACTATGATATTTTGCAAAGAGATTGAGGATAGGAAGAAGAATGAAGAAGAATTGACCAGAAGACTAAATGATGCAGCAAATGAAAACACAAGACTTAGCTATGAAAATGACATGTTGAAGACAGATCTGATGCATACTCAGAATGACTCAAATGAATTGATGAGACAAAAAGAAATCTTGGAAAGGGAATTGGAAACTGCAAATCAACATAAAGAAAAATTCAAGAAAAGCTCAGAAGAACTTGGTACCTTATTGAAGAATCAAAAACCTAAAGGTGACACTTCTGGAATTGGCTTTGAAGTTGGTGAAAGCTCCAGTACTACAAATACTCAGGATCACGGCAAACTGGTAAGACCACCTAATGCTTATAAATTCAATGGAAAATGCTTTAACTGTAATAAGTATGGTCATAGGGAAAATGAATGTAGATCTAGGAATTATTAGAATATCAATACATCCACCGGTCAATGTTCCAAATGCAACAAAGCTGGTCATAACTCTGAAAACTGGAGAATGAATGTGAGATGTTATGTTTGTGGAAGATTTGGACATTTATCTAATCAATACAAAACACAAACTGGCATAGGGTATGGGAAAGCTATTCAGAAAAATAATGTAACTTGTTATGCATGTAACAAGATTGGGCATATTGCTAAATTTTGTAGAAGTAAAGGTACACCGGTAGACAACAAAAGTGCTAGCTTGAAAGGTAAAGAAAAAGTTGAAGAGGTTAAGCAAGAATTCTCAAAGCAATGGATTAGAAAAGCTGATCTAAATATTGGGAATACTCCTCCACCGGTAGAACCAACAAATGCTTCACCGGCAGGACAGAGTGATGCTTCACCGGTAGGACAAAGCAGTGCTCCACCGGCAGGAAGTTCTTCATCTAATTGAAGAAAATTTCCTTGAGGGTTTGGCAATCTAATGACACATGTGCTATTATTCCCTCGGTTAGAGATAAGAAGTTGAAAATTACTTATTACCGGCAAACAATGTTAAGTGAATACTTAACCGGCATGCAATTAATGTGGTAGATGGCGAAAAGACATTATAAAAATAAGGTTTTGGCTCCATTTCATTTCACCATGATTTCAAAATTTCAGAGAGCGTGAAGATTCTGAGCTAAGGCATTTCGAGCAAGAAGCAAGCACACTCCAAGAAATCATCCATCCAAGACAAAAAAAGGTATTTAATCATGGCATCCACCTTTGCAATTGAATACATAGCAAACCCTACTGTTGTGGAAGTAATTAAAAGACCTAGGCCCGTATTTTAGTTAGTCCCCGAGATAGCAAAGAAGGATGATACCTTAGGTGCATTTTCTCAAATTCCTTAAGGTGTTGTATATGCTGAACACCCTAGAATGTACATCCACTGCAACATTGAAGAGTTAGGAGATGAGGAAATCAAAACCATGTATAAAACTAAGATATGTGATGATACCAGCAATGTTAAAGCTGAACACAAGGTTATTGAAACCCTAGGATTCACAGAAATCCTTAGCATTCCTGAATTTCCTAAGGATGTGATTAGGATAGTGTTAAGCAAAGTTCATGGAGAATTTTTCTGGCTAGATGCAATTCATAAGATCACCAAGGAAGCGGTAAAAGCTGTCACAGGGTTACCGACCACCGGTAAGAGGCCAGACAAAAACAAGAAGGTTTCCAATGAATTAGTCATAGACCTAACAGGTGCAACATTTGATAAGAGATCTCTAAGGGTTAATGATGTAAAAGATATCAATGTGAGATTCATAAGTATGATATTAGGTTACAAAGCCACTCATGCTAATAGACTTAACTTTGTTTCAAGTTTATGCATTAAGAGTGCTTATGATATGGTAATAGGCAATGCAAAAATTGACATCTGTGAATGGTTAAAAGATGAACTGATAGACAACCTTGGAAAGATAAAGAAGGATAAGAAAGGAACTTTCAAATTTGGAAATATGTTAGTATGCCTAATGCTTCATCTAACAAAACAAGTTCCCCATATAGGATATAAAGAACTAGGATATGACATACCGATAGGAAAGCAATTGACAGAACTGTTTAATACCATGGGTGAGAACAAGGAAAACAACATTCATGACTTTTTCCAAGCATTGAAGACAAAAATGAAGAAAAGAATAAGGTTATCTCATAAAATTGTAGACAAATACAAAGATGATATATGCTTTGTTATTAAGAAAGATGAAATATGGATGGAAGCAGTCATTCCAAGGACAATCTGGGTAGCCGAAATGGGCTATGAGACAGATGACCACATAGTTGAAACTTATGCTAAAGCACTTCTGGAAGCCCCCAAAGAACCTAAGGAAGAAGTATTTGGTAGTGCTGAGACCATAGAAAGCCAAATACAGTCTAAAAAAAGAGTAAAGAAGGTAGAGGCATTTGTGAGGAAAGGATCCAGACAAGCAAAGGCCATTAAGGAAGATGTATTAAAGAAAACTAGCATAACAGAAGATGAGTTGGCAGCCCCACAACTTGAAGCTCATCTATCACCGGTAGGTACTTCTTTGGAAGGTGACATGCCAGCAAATTTTAAAAGAGTTGTTAGGAAAAGAGATCCCTTACCGGCAACCACTCCTTCACCTAGAAGGACAAGGCATAAGCAACAAGCTATGAGATCTCCGGTTAGAAAGGTCACACCTAAGAAAAAGCTAACTCCTAGAAAAAGAAAAAGACAAAAACTGACTTGGCACCTCTAGACATATTGCTAAATGAGATCACAGAGGAAGGAAAACTGAAAAACATAGAGAAAATTTATGACACTCTATCTGCTGATGAGAAAGGGCAAATTGAGGAATATTGTAATACTGCATATGGACATGTACAAAAATTTTTTGATGGAAGTAGTCAATGAAATTCCTGTTGATTTGTACAAAAGACTTGAGGCCAGAAGGCAAGCAGTGATTGAATTAGACAAGAAAATAAAAATAGAAAAACTACTTGTTGTATATCTGGTAAACTCTCAAAAAGAAATTGATGATTTGATTGCTCAGGCAAACCGAACAGTATTCTCTATTGCACACCAGCATATTTCACTAATGGCAAGAAGAGTTACTGAAGTTACAGAGGAAATAGAAGATGGTTGGGACATATTCCTAGTTGAAAAGGAAAAACAAGAAGAATACAGGAACCCTAAGCCTATTAAAGTATATCAGAAGGATAGGGACAAAGGGAAAGGGAAAGTTGGTGGACCTCCAAGCATAAAGGTTAAAGACAACCTACCTCCACCTGTGAAAATTACAACCACTGAAGACCAACTGGCAGCAGAAAGTATGGATGTAGAGGATAGCAATCCAAATCCTGAAGTCCTATACACTGTAAATGTTGATACCCAAAAGATCAACATAACAGTTGATAAAGACACAACTGACAAATCAGATATGGCTAAAGAGCCTCTGATAATAGGAGATACAGACAAATCGACAAAGGATACAAGGAAAAAGATGGAATCTGAGGCACATACAGAGAAACCAACAGAGCTAAAAGCTCCGGAACAGGTTCACAAGGAAACAGTGCCACCGGTAAGCAGTGAAGCAGGAAAACCAGTGCTAAAAGAAATGCAAACACAAACTGACCTGCCAGAGGTCAATACAAGCATGGTCACTTCAACCGGTACTCAGTTTGTTGGGTCATCATCAACATTCAAGTCAACAAATTTGACTGAGGTATTACTTGAATCCATTAAGAAAATAATTGACTGCAGTTCATAGGCTTATAAAGCAATAGATGATTCAATACCAATTTTGAAGTTAGTTGCTCCTAATTGTAATATAGATAATAAAGATTCTGTAGGACAATTGGATACATTATGTATATACATTTCTGGAAATATTGAGAAAATAAAGGAAGAATCAGTAAAGGACATGTTAGAAAAAGAGAAACATAAATTCTTTGATGAAGAAATAAAGAAGTGCAACAGAGACTTTGACACACTTCTACCGGAACTATGTAGTTTGTTGAAAGAGTATAAAAATCTGTATAAAGATACATGCAAAATAAACTTTTTGATTGTATTGACAAGAAAATAAGCAAGACATGGGATGAGATAAATAAGCTTGCAGACAATTTTGTCAACTCATCAGATTCATTATCTGTTTTTGAAGAGAAGTTAGCAAATTTTGAGGAAGAATTGCTTAAACAAGAGAGAGAGAAAGAAAGAATAATAAACAAGGCAAAACACTTGAGATCTAAACTGAGTCCAAGATTGGACTATCTAGCATCTCTGTGGAAGGAAATCTCAGAGGCATTAGCACAGGGAAGCAAAACACCAACAAAACATTTGCAGCATCTCACCGGTACTATGAAGAGGACTAAAACAACAATAAAAGATAGCAAAAAGTTTATGGATAGTATAAACTTAATTTTGGGCGATCTTTTTTAGATAATAACTACCCAACTACAGGGTTGAGGATATGGACAGATGTAACTACAAACTCTACTAACATCTTGACAACCTTTGTCATTGATGCCAAAGGGGGAGTAGTAGGATGAGAAAGTTCAAAGATAGGAATCATATGCTCAGGGGGAGCCCTCATATTTTTGGTAAACATTTTTGGACTACACATTTTGGACACTTTTTGAAATTTCTCATGAGTGTTGCCATCAATGCCAAAGGGGGAGATTGTTGGCATATGGACACTCCAATGAGACATTGTATGTGATTGAAGGTTTTGTCATTGATGGCAACCTTGCAATCCTATGGCACCGGCAAGACATCATACCGGCAAAGCATTACACAGGCAAGACAGTGCACAACATCAACAAGATCACTCTACACCAGCACCAGCACAGAAGAAAAGATGTATACCGGCATAGAGGCCGACAAGATTTTTGATATGTAATATTTTGTTTATTATTGTAAGCCGACTTGGCAAATTGTAAAATGACTCTTGTATATAAAGGAGATCATTGTAGACATTTAGAGAGGTAATGCAGCAAGCATAAAGAAAATTATTAGGCAGACCTAATGTGCGAATTATAGGTCAAGGGTACATGTAAAGAACAAAGCAAGAACTGGTACTAAATCTGGCATTGGAGATGCTATTGTAAAGAAGTACAAGTCATTGGATTAGTATAATCCTTATTGTAAGTCAGTGTGACTTCTCATTGAGCAGTGAGCTCTAGGCAATTGGCCTTCCTGCATGTGCAGGCCCCTATTGTAAGTAATATTCTCTTATTGGCAAGTGAGTGAATATTGTGGGTCACAAATCCCACTGAGGTTTTTCCCACACCGGTTTTCCTCGTTAAACATCTTGTGTTATGGTGTTCTTTTCATGTGGATGTTTCTGATTCTGTTTATTGCATTAATTCTTGCATACCGGTATACTGTTATTTTATGTTCTGCATGTTTTACAAAAAGAAATTCTTATCATCGGTTAGATACTGATTCACCCCCCCCACCTCAGTATCTATGGGAATCCTAACAATACATGTGTGGCTAAGGGACATCTTTCCCTTATAGGTGTAAGAAGGCCTTGAGCCTTGATTAATATAATTGATTGTTTGTATTCCTATGAGTGTAATTTACAATGTATTATGTCAAGTGGGAGAATGTTAAGATTAAGGTGTCATCAACCTTGTAAATACTTGTATTATTTATTTCTCTAATGTTAATTGTAATTTACCCATAAGGGATGAAACAAATTTACAAATAGTGGTAAAAGAACTCATATCAAGGAAGAGTTACTTTCATTGTTTAAACTTTAGGAAAAGGAAAAGTACCCATGCTTCCATGCTCCAATAATCAATTCTATTTTTTCTCTAATTTCACTTTTTTAGTCAGTTAATATTGGATCAAGGATATTGTGTGGTCATTGTCATATGTGTGCTTTTATACCATTACAAATCTTATAAATAAACATATTTATAATTCATATTTGTTTGGATAAAAGTAACAATGTGTAGTGACAAATAATAATAATAATTTATTTTTAAAAAAATCTCTTATATTCAATATTTGTTTAGATTAGATTAGTTTAGGAGAGGGCATAATCTGTCTATTTGAATGTCTTCGGTGTATTATGAGCCATCTTTTCTTCATTTTGAGTATTTGTAGCGTCGACAAGGGTGATCATCTAGGGTTTCACTCCGGTCCATTGGATGTCAAAGTACCATCGCATAAAAGAAACAACCAGAGAGTCCAACAAGAAAAACAAAGAGGTTTCGGGACCTCAAACAAAGAGGTTATTCGTGCACTTGGGAAAAGATGGCATACTTAGATTCTTGGCCTTTCATTATTCGTGTCATCTCCTCACATCACAAGAAATTATGTTGGAATGTCTTAACCTTTGGATCATTAATCACTTTGCATCACTATCCTCTTACTCTTGCAAATGATTTCTTAATTCAATCCTTAACAAAGTCACCACTCCTTTAAGTCATGAGAAATCACATTTCTATCAATAAGGTTTCTATTTTGTACCAGCCAAGGATCAATACTCTTGGTTGCGCCATAATTACTAATTAATCTAGGTTTTCAAGTTAAAACTTAATTAATAATTAATTTTTGTAGTAATGGAACCAATTTGCTTGTGATATGAGTTCTAGATGTCAAATCTATAAGGTTGGATAGCTTCCAAGTTTCAAGGGTGTTAAACTTTGGAATAATATCCACAAAATCTATATTTAGATGGGACAATTGAAGATCAATTATTGAAGTGGATAATACCTCCTCCACTTCTAACTTTTCTAAACTAGGGGGTTTACCTAAGGTGTTGCAAATAGATATGATCATAGCAATGCTTACCTGACCCAAACCATACCCATTGCACAGTGTATGCCTATTCTGGTTGTCACATCATGCCTATATGCTAGTTTGGGGAGCTCAAAGTTAAACACCTTATCTAAATAAATGATTTTGCATATGAGTGTCTAAGAATATGATTTATAATAACCCCTTATGTTGTTATATACATTCAACTATGGAAATGAGAACACTATAGAATAGATAAAACTAAAAAAAATGTTTATATTGATTTATTTTGAGTGTGTTGGGATGATGGAGAGGTGAAGCCAATAGCAACCTAATGCCTTTATCCAAATTGGCAAGATAGTTTTTGAGTTAACACAAAATATGCATTAACTAAAACCAAAGGTGATACCTTAATCAAGATACCATAAAAGACTATGCCTTTCAAAATTCAAATGCAAGTTGGGCTCTACACATATATTCAAAAAAAAGTTGGCTATAGAAAATATTAAGTGAGTTTACTTAGTAATCTATTAGGACACCCATACATTTCTTTTATTATTCCGAAAAGATGCCTACAAAGGCTTTGCAAGGATTCTACAATCATCTAGCTAACCAACTAAACAACACATCCAAAAATATATTTGATACACAAGGGAACACTCAACTAAGATTGATTCTACCTTTAATTATTTGATCTATAAAGGTTACAAATGTTCAATATAAATTTGGGATCAACCCAAATCACTTTAATAGCAACATACTTTTACTTACAACTAGAAATTGAAATCCTAGAGCTTCCAATGAATATCACTTTTTTCAAGTTCTACAATTACTCCTTTTTTCCCTCCTTCGCTTCTTAGATAATCTATTAAATATGTCTTTCAACACCATATAGATATTGGGGAAAGAACCATGATCATCTATAACTGTACAAGGCTCACATCGCCTTCACATGGCCATAAACCTGAAGTCATGCCCTTTACAACAACAATCATATGCCCTTATATGCAACTCATGTCTTAGAGGGGCCCAAAGGTATCAATGGATGTCTGAGAGTCCTCATCGTCAAATAATAATTATTTGACAATATTGATTGCATCTTAGGTCATGTATTATGTATAAATCTCAAATATAAGCATGGTCATCTATAATGATGAGATAAGATAGAATACATAAAAATACATGTAAATAAATATGAAACATATAAAGATAAACATTAGATTATGAACCAAAGTCAATCTAAAAATACATTATATCAAAATAAATTCAAAATAGAATAAAAACTAACATAAATACATAATTTATTTTATCATAATATAAAACATTTACTATTAAAAAATCACCAATATTTTTATTGTAAATAGTATATTTCTAAATTAAAATATTATATTTACATGACAAAAACATCTTGGTATCCTTTTATGTGTGGTCCAAAACATCTTTCACTTTCTCCAAAGAAAAGGGAAAAATAAAAGTAATTCACAATTATGTTCCCTCTATAACAAACACATGGTACTCATTACTAATGATAACTAGCCAAAAATGAAGAATGGACCACTTCCCTTTAAAACTATAATATTGTAAAACTATAATATTGTATAGCTAATATTAAAGAGAATTTCTTAGTCGCCACTTGATTTAGTCCTTTTCTTCTTTAAATAAATAAATATTGTATACCTGAAAAAGGTCGAATGATTAATGTGTAGAAAAAGCTATATACTCCGTGAGCACTATTAACAAAAATACAAATTCTTGCAATACAATTTCACTTTATATTAATATTTTTTCCTTCCTTTAAAAGAATAATATTTATAATGTTTTGTTTTTTTTAATTATGAATTTGGATGGTATTTGTTATCCATCTTTGTTTGAAAGTTATTCCTGATGTACATTCATCGTAAAATGTCTAGATTTGATATGTTGTACAAATTCTATCATATTTTAAGTTTCAAAATATAAAAATTTGATTTCTATTAATTCGATTAATTTATGTTAATTATAAAAATTTAAATATGGAATAGGAATTTGTTGTATATGTAGATTTTATAAAAATCTAAGATATTAAAGAATGTTGGAACACATTAAATAAAGTTCAATTATTTATGAATAATATATTTCTTGGAAATACATTACAATGGTTTTTAATTACTTGTTACTTTTTTTATTGAACAAAGCTGAAATAAAAGAGTATGTAATGAATAGTAGTCTAAAAAAGGAGCTAAGAAGAGGAACAACAACCTAAAGAAACACTAACCATATAACCATCATAAACATGTCAAACATGGTTGAGCAAGCCTTACAATAACAAGACCAATGTTTTCTAATCACATTTTGCATCAAGAAATTACTTATTACTTATTACTTATTATAGAAGGAAAAATGCTCATTTCACCTATTTTCTTGTTTTATATTTTCTTTAGACCTTTTTATAAATATGATATTCTAATACTCACTTAAGCCTAATTTGCACACGATTTAATAAAATTTAGATAATTCATGAGCCTTCAAACAATATATCCCAAATGGTGTACAACTTGAGTTGGCCTAGTGGTGGATAACTTGTGCTCTTGAAAGAGAGGTCACAAGTTCAAACCCCACAAGGGGGTAGGATATGTACATCTTATCGACTTCGGCCTATTACCTATCAAAAAAAAAAATACATCCCAAATGGTGAAATATGTTTTTTGTAGTACACATTTCTATATCTTGGATAATATTGTAGGTGTGAATTTGTTCAAAGGAAAGAATTGTGTCCATGATTGTATAATTCTAATTCAAACATGTTTCTTGTGTATCTAAACCATTTTTTCAAATTGAATTATTTCTTATTAATTCACAACACCAAAATATTTGAATTCACTACCTAAGGTGACATATTTAAGAATAGGTTCCAGCATATTAGAATCAGTGGCGGTTCATCATTTGACTATTTCTCTAGATGCAGAGTTGGTAAAGTAGAAAATTCACAAGATGCATTCTCAAATAGCATTGTCAATCAAGGCTGAGCTATAGAAGTAGTTATATGTTCGCTTTATCTAACCAATTGATTATCCAAAATGACTGTCCAATCTTGCCCATATTGATAAACCTATTGGGGGAATTCACATATGTACTTACTTTAGATATTTGAACAAAGATTGTCCAAAATATTACTTCTCATTGCCCCAACATAAACATGATTGTTCAATAGGTAGTTTTTCATGAAATACTTTCCTTAATGGATGGTTTTTCTAGATATAATCAAATATGCATTGCACTTGAAGATAAACACAAGACATCCTTGATGTGTCTATGGGGAACATATTATTGGAATGTAATTCCCTTTGGTCTAAATAATATTGGAGCCACATATCAAAGATAAATGACAACAATATTCATGACCTATTTCATAGAATTATGGAGAACTATGTAGATTACCTACAAGGGAAGTTCATCACAAGAGAAGGTCACTTAGATGTAATTGAACAAATCTATGTGTAACATCCTAAAATTGCACCCCTTGCAATTTTTTACTACATTTGGGCCTTTGCCTTAGTTTTTGTGCCGCTCGGCTTGATTGGAGACCTGAATATGCTCGTGCACATCAAAAATACATTGCAATTCAACCCTACACTCTACCTGCACCTTGATCCTACCTCAAAATAGGGCAAGACCAGGGCATGGCGCCCTGGGATCCTCTATTTGGGACCCATTTTGAGGCCCCTCCCTTTGGTTCTGTGAGATTTTGCCAAGATCTAGAGGCAATGGAAAGCTCAAAACAAAGAGACAAAATTTATGATAGGAATAAACTGTATTCTATCAAGATACAAAATATGATCAATTGGATCATTACAAGATGTTCAATGATTGTCCATACAAACAATGTAGATGAGCCTACTTATATAGGCAAGACTATGTGGACATGTGAGCACACAAACATGACATGTGGCTCAATAAGAAACAAGGATAGGTAGGAAATAGGTGTGGGTAGGTAGGAGAAACAATAAAATATTCCACATGAGGTGGAATGTAACAACAAGATAAGATCAACACCATAAAAGGTGGAAACTCTCCTACACACACTATCCCAATGTGGCACAAACACCCAAGTGTCTCATACCCAAACTACTATGAAATGCATTTCCTAAGTACACTTAAGTAAAGTGTAATACTACCCATGATGAATAATTATTTACACCAACAGGTTCATCTAAAATCAAAGCGGGGAAATCCCCCTATGTCGGCCTAAATCAAAAAATCGATCAATTATACCCACTGGCAAGTATATAAGAGGGATTTCCCCTCTCATTTGACATCCTAATCAAATAATATCGAATCTAAAGAAATCCAATCAAGCATCTAAGCATTCAAGAGATCAAGTATTCAAGCATTCAAGAGCACTTGAGCATTTTTAGTCTTCCTTCAAGCTTTGGAGCAACAATAGAGACAAGATTTCAGGCATTGAAGAGGAGATCAACATTCTACTTCATGAAACCCTAATTCCATGTGGAGGCAAGCAAAACTTCACAAGGAGGTATAAGAACTTCAATTTCATTCAATTCAACATCCCCTCGAAGAGGAGGATTTCTACTTTCAGTCATTTCATTTACATTATTTCAACCACTTGGTTAATTCCAAAAGTGAGGTTTGATCTAAAGACAAACCCCTATTCCCAACATATTTCCCTTTTTTTCTGTGTGTAGGAAACATGTGCGCAACTGTACTTTTGGAATTAAGCTTTATTCGCAAAGATGGAAAAACCCTTTTTGACGTGTGGAAAGTTTGGAGGACCGATAGGAGGGTGCCCTTGTCCAGACACACAGTCCTTGCAACTTTTGTGGATTTCACAAAGCAGCTCCAAATCATCTCAAACTTCTCAGATCCAGGTGCACAACTAAATCCTGAATCTATAGCTCACTGTTTTCACATACTTTGTCTCCATTTTCAGCACTTTGTCTTAATTCAATCAATCAACTTACAAAAGATAATTAATTCCATTCCAATCTACTTAGTATTCAATCCTTGCATCCTTTGGGATTGGATCTAGTAGATTCATCCCCCTCTTTTGAATGAAAAGTTCCTCAAGTGAAAATTGAACCTTAGTTAAGCTCCCACCTTCCCTCCAAGTGGCGAATTTGGCTAAGGTTCCCAATTTTCCACTTTACACTATGATGGGCTAGAAAAACATAAAGTGAAGCTAAATTTGAAGTGTATTTTTGGTGTGACTTTAAAGAAGCTATTGCAATGTATTGTTTCTTGTAGAGGCATTGAAGTAGATCCAACAAACGTGAAATCAATAGTCTAGATGCCTACACCTACAAATCTAAAATAATTGTGAACTCTTCAAGGTAAAATACAAGTAATCAAGTGTTTCATTACCCCACATAGCACATAAATGCCACCCTTTCACACATCTCCCAAACAAGAATACCACAATCAAATGGGATGAAAAATGTCAACAAGTGCTCTAATAGTTGAAAGATTATCTAGAATTGTCTCCAATATTAATGCCACCAATCTAAGGAAAACCTTTTCTATTATACATCTCTTCTAATGTAGCTACATTAAGGTGTATTCTTGCATAACATGATAACACGAGGAAAGAAAGAGAAATATAGTATATCAACTACACATTGGTAGGATATGAGCTCAACTATAATCCAATAGAACATGCATATTGAGATGTCATCTTTCCCTCACAAAAATTGTGATACTATGTGCTCAATCAATAGATAAAGCTCATTTCAAAGGTTGATCTATTAAAATACCTCTTGTCTAAGGCTACACTTACTATTCCCATGGAAAAATGGGTCATAATATTAAGAGAATTGGACATTAAATATGTAGAGTCCAAGGCTATAAGATAAAATTAATTGTTAGTCAATTAGCTCAAATAAACTAACGAAGGAAAATCATCCTCTTATCTTATAATTTCTACATGAATTAGTATTTATGGAAATTATACTTTGATGGATAATGTACCCAACATGGTTCAAGAGTATGAATCCTTTCTATCACTCCATGAGTAAATTCCATCCCAAATGAATATCAACCAACTTTCCCATGCACAAATAACATTTCCAAGTATGAAGCTCTAATCACAATAGTATGAATGGTTATTCAATAGCCACTATTGGATCTCTTATGAATATGCCTAATAACAATTAGCATTATGAATTCTTGATCAAACTAATCTTGATTCCACCTTTATGTCCTAGGACTTAAAATTGTGTGTGAACTTATTGGTCTTGGTTTTCCATGGCATCATGGCACTTACATTTATCCATATTAAAATACCTTCCAACCAACCTAACTAGCACCCAAAGGAAATCATCCATTGATTATTTCTACAGTTTTATCCTTGGCGATATGTTGTATCGAAGGGGTCTCATTGGTACCCTCCTTATATGTCTCAACATGAAAGAAGCTAAAAATTCCTTCCACAAGTTGTATGAAGGTGTCTATGGGGCACATTCTAGTGATCCTAACCCCTTTCTAGGAAGCTATAATGAATAGGGTACTACAAGGAAACCATGGAATAGGATGCACATCATTTTGCTAAGAAATTCTTTCAATTTCAACAACATGAATATTTCACTTGTGCACCAGCACACTGTTGCATCCAATCACTACTCGTTCGCCCTTTTCATAGTGGGGACTCAACCTCATATAAAAATCCTCTCCTCTCATCCAATGGTTGTAATTTCATTATCATTGCCACTAAGTATTTTATGAAATGGATAGATGTTTCACCATTAACTCTTATCACCAAGAAACAAATAGTCAAATTTATATTAACTTACATTATCTACTAGTATGGTGTCCCCCTTGATATTATCACTTTAACAATGGTAGGAAATTCAAAATCAAAAAAATTGTGACCTAGAAAACAATCAATGAAGCTAGTAATTACTAACATATACAATTGAACCCCACCTTATAGGCCTATCATACTAGTATTTTTACTCCCACAAGTGCCACTCCATATTCACTTGTCTTTGGGGCCAATATATTTTATGTATTGAGGTCAAGCTTCCTTTCATACGTGTCTCTTTGAAACATCTCATTGATGATGAGGATTATTTAGTTTCCAAGTTAAATGAACTAAGTTTATTATATGAGAGGCATCTTAATGCACTAAATCATTTGTAGGCCTACCAAAATCAACTTCTCTATAGTTGCATAAGGAAGATTAAAACTTGAATATTTGAAGTGGGTGATTTACCAAAATAATTACAAGATTGTGAAAAGAATGGTAAATTTGAACATAACTATTTGGTGCCTTTTGTCATCACAAAAAGTTATTGATTAGGAGCTTACCAACTTGCAACACTTGAGGATGAACCTTTTAATGAGCCCATCAACAACATCCACCTCAAAAAAAATTCCAAACCCTCGGAATATAATAATTAAAAAATACAAAAAATAAATAAGTTGAAGTTTGGAATTACTCCCAGGAGGTTTTGTTAGCCCAACCCAATTAAAGGACAAACAAATATGGCTTAAGGAATTAGAAGCCAAATTGTCACTAAGAATAAAAGGAATTTTTAAATCAGAGGATGCCTCCATATTTGTCAAAACAATTGAGGAGATTGAGAAAATCAAATCTCATTATGGTTTTTTGAATTCAAAGGTCAATTTGGAGGAATTGATTATGTGTTGCATTGATGTTTGTCATTGATGTCAACACTAGTTGTTTTGTTGTCTATCGGGTTCTGGTAGAGTGGTTGGATTATGATGTTGATCTGGAGATGTTCTTTGGATATGTTAAGGCTTGTGGAATTGGTTTGGATTGGTTATTCATGTGTCCTGATGCGTATCACATTCAGTTGGTTCGGGATCTGATGATCTAGATGCTATCATTTTTTCTAGTAAGCCTTTTGGTTACCGGTAAAGGTTTTTACCTACAAAGCTTTGTTGAATATCTTTTGGTGAATCCGATAAGTGGTGTTGGTGCAGCTTCTAGAAGGTTATCAAGATGTTGATGATTATCATGTTTGTGATCCAGTTGATCAGTGGTGTTGCATTTGGCTTGTGGCGACCTATTTTAGGTCTGGTGGTTATTCTATTAGGTTATGGACCAGTTTATGTAACGTGTTGGTTGATGCTCCCGATGCGTTACCGGTTGGATTTATTGATTGGTTTATGTTGTTTCGGTCTTAGGCTAACTTGGTTTATCATTGGTTTGCGGGATTATGTAACGGATTTATTGTATTATCATTTAGGTGGTCGACCTAATTGTTTAGGTCCCAGGTTGGTATAAATATGATGTAAGATCTCTTTATAGATCATGGGATTTAAGGTTATGAGACTATTTGTGTGCGAATAAAGTTGTAATCATATGCAGAGGCTTTGGTCAATCATAGGAGATCAAATTGGGTTTGTGTAAGAGGTTTAAGACCTTTGATATTTGAGCTTAACCAGAACTATACTCAGGCATAGGAGATGCTATTCTTGCAGTTCAATCATCATTCTGGATTGTAGTTCGATGTTTTTTATAGTAAGTGAGGCTCCTTTTATGATGAGCAGTGTGCTCTAGGTTGTTGGTCTTCCTTCATGTGCAGGCCCCTTATTGTATTATTTATTCATCTGATCAGTGGATTGATATTGTGGGTCTCCAATCCCACTGTAGGTTTTCCATGTATAAATATGTGGTGTTATGGTGTTCATCTTTGTGGTTGCATTGTTGCTTATTGTTATATGCTTTTATGTTTACCAGTTGCTGAGTTGTTGTGTTAATAAGGTTAAATTTCTCCATTCTGGTAGAACACTGATTCAACCCCACTACCCCCCCCCCCCCCCCCCTCTCAGTGTTCTTGGATCCCAACAAAAGTAAATAGAAAAAAAAATTCTTTTGGTGAAAACCATTTCTATATCACTTTGGGGTAGTCACCATGATGAAAAGCTAGCAAGTTGGAATCATTTCTAGCAATTAAAAAAAAAATTAAAAATTTGAAGAAAGTATAGAGAAATAATCCATCCAATGGTGAAAACAAATTTGGTGGAACCTTGGGAAAGTACCATGGTAAAAAAATATTTACAGACACCAGTAAAAAGCTTTATCTACCATCTATCAAACTCTTATCCATTTCACCCATAATAATTTTTAATCCACCCATCCCATAATAAATGATCCTATACCTAACTAGGGGCATTTCCTCAATGTAGTCATTGGATTCGATCCTTATTGTCATATTGAGAGGAAAATTCACACTTTTGCAATGCCACAATTACACATTATCCATAATAAACTTATCCATCTATGAAAAAACCATAATAAAACGTCCAATCATCGCCATCACATACATAACAAACCTTTTCCCACATAAACTTAACACTTCAGAAAAAGAAAACTATGCATCATGAAAAACATCATTCAAGAAAAATCACAAACTAAGAGTGTTGTTGCATGATCCTATTTCCTATCCATCCAATCAACCATCTTGATTCAAGCCTTAATAGATGCATTCTTCCTGCAATAGGCATTAACCAACTTGAACATGCCCTGTTGATAATAAATTTGATGGTTGTTGACTTGTTTGATTGGATGACCTTTTTCTTGATTATTTTACCTTTTTTAATCATTCTTATTCTTAATCAAGGACACCTTAATATTTCAATATTTTGGTGTTCTTAAAAAAATATAGAGTGATGCATGGTCATTGTTTCAATATGGTATGTTTGTGGCACATTCTTGTTACACTAGCAAGGCAAATATTTATGTTGTGTGTGTTTGAATATCTTATAGTTGTAAGGTAGTGTAAATTAGGGCTTTACCACCTAGAGGATTGATAAGGCCACTAGGATCCAAAATTAGATTGAGGAGGAAAGATGAATCCAAATGATCTGAATTGAATGCAAATCAAACTAATGTTTCTCCTTATTTGACTCAAAACTGAAATTAAATTTATGCAAGTTCTAGGGAAAATAATAAAAATTGGACCAAAACAACAATAGTAGAATGTTTCATATTTCAAACAGAGCTATAGATAAAGATTTGAGAAGGGAAAATAGATTAGAACCTATTGGAAAATTCATACCGAATTGTCGGGACCAAGAGGGTGGGAGCAACCCAATCCTACAGATTCTAAGGCAGACAAGCAGGATATTTTCTAGATCACGAGAACTCACAAAATCCACTGCTAAAAGATGAGGCTGAATTTTTGGGACCAAGATAGTGGGAGCTACCCAGTCCTCCGCTTTTCATGCATATTAAAGTTGAACCTATTTGTCATTGCCTACTCTATCTAAATCTTCAATCGTAGCACCTGAATCAATTTCCTGTACATAGAAAGAGAGAAGAAAGTGTTGTGGATAGGGGTTTGCCTTGGGTCAAACCTCGTATTGGAATTAACCTTGAATTGATATGATAATTGAAACATAAAATTCTGAAGTAAATGTTGAATGATACACCTCAGATCTACGATGCTTGACTGAAGGTTGGTGATACCATGCTCTTTAGATGTGATCACTAATATTGAATGTAATAACATGGAAAACACATAAACATGAATGACCTAATCAAATACACATACTTGCATGAAGATTGGTGTGACTTTGCTCCATGATGCTTAAAGATGGATGATGGAGGTATGAAATGTTGCTTTGAAAATGCTTGATGCTTGAAGATAATGAATTCTCATGATATGAATATATGTCTCATTTTCCTCCCTCAAATGAAGTTGTAGGATGCCTTTATATAGGGTTACCTAGGTAAATTACTGATTAGAACGACCTCCAACAGTCAAGTTGAGCCACGAGGACCAAAATCCATTGGGGAGGGAAAGTTAGCACTTTTATTTGAAATAGGTCCTATTTAAAGAGGACCAAGGTGGTGGGGGTGCCCCAACACCCTTGTCCTACCAGAATAGGACAAAAAATAGCAAAAAATAGGGCATAGTCCCAGGATGGGGTCCACTTAGTTGTGCAATCAAGTGACATCAGTTTTGGAGTAAAAAGGGCCAAAATGGGCCTAGGGGAGAATGAAGATAGGGCATGCTAAAGCTGGAGCACAAATATGAGGTGTGATTTCTACAAGGTTACAATTTACAACACTACATTTAGCCCCCACTTTAATGGGAGTATGAGCCTATGCAAATACTCATAGTAAAGTAGAGAGAGAGAGAGAGAGATAGAGAGAGAGAGAGAGAGAGAGAGAGAGAGAGAGAGAGAGAGAGAGAGAGAGAGAGAGAGAGAGAGAGAGAGATCTAAGAAACTAGGAGTGAGGCTATGAAGAGATAAGAAATCACTAATTTTGAGGAACCAAACCCCCAATCTTAGGATCTTAACTCACACAATCACATGCAAGGACACACAAAATAAGATAAAGATAAAAAAGCCAAACAAAGATAAACAAAGACAAAAGATATACAACAAAGGAGTTGGTACTTGTATACACTAAAAATTTGGCCAGGAGAGAATTAATTAAATACAAGTTATTTAATTAATAAGCCTTTAATTCTTCTACTTATAAATAAAATTTTCAATTTATTTATATAGTTCATTCCCTTAATTTTTTCTATCATAATTCATTTCCTCCATTTTCTTAATTAAATAAACAAATTTAAATAATTTATTTTATTTAATTATCGCTTCCTATTAAATTTGGTTTTTTAATTCAAATTGTCACATGACTCCTAATCCTTAACCACCTAACCTAACCACTTTCTAGCCTAACCCATCCAATCTAACCTTGGGTTTAACTAACCCTGTCCCCTCTAACTTCCTTACCTCAACCTCCTATGGAGTGTCCAAATACCTATATCATTGGATGGTAAGCATAATACTGATAATGTTTATTATGTTGAAGGTTTAAGGCATAATCTTTTGAGTGTAGGACAGTTGGTGGATAAGGGATTTCAATTACAGTTCAAGGATGGAAAATGCAAAATCATTAACAGATCTAGTTTGGAGATTGCAACCGATACATAAACTAGAGGTAACATCTTTCATTTCAACTCCAGTGAGAAGACATGTTTGATTGCACAAATTGATGAGAGTTGGCTATGGCATAATAGGTTGTGTCATGTGAATTTGGCCAAGTTCAACAAGGATAACTACAAGATCTAGAAAGATGGAATGAAGATCTACATCAAAGGTCTTAGTGCACAAAATTGGACCCAAGTTGAAACAAAATATGTTGCTCCTACTACTACTCCCTTGACACTGGATGAACTCAAAGAGAAGCAAGATAACATGCAAGCCTCAGAAGCTATTGTTAGTACTTTATCTGATTCAGAATATATTGATGTTCAAGGATTGGAAACTGCAAGTGAGGTTTGGGAAAAGTTAGATATAATCTATGAAGGAGATGAGCATGTGCAAAGAGCCAAAGAGGAAATCTTGAGAGGAAAGTTCGATGACATGAGAATGCTTGAAGGAGAAAATATTGCACAGTATGGTCAGAGAATCAAAGAAGTTGTTGGTGGCATAAAGAGTGTTGGAGGTAAAATGGATGATGATGCAATAGTAAGTAAAATGCTTATAACTCTTCAACCTCAATATGTTATAAGAGTATCTGCAATCCAAGAACATAGATCTATTTCAAAGGATAAGGTAAATATTCATTCATTGATTGGTAAGCTTACAACTTTAGAGTTAAATAGTTTTGACAATAGTGTGACAAAATCTACTGAATTTGCCTTTAAAGCTTTTGTTACCAGTTCATTTGCTAGAAAAGGAAAAGATATATGTTAAAATCATGAGTGCAAGTCAAGTCATGGAAGTGACCGTGGAAATGAAGACAATGAAGATCAGGTGATGGAACTTAAGGCATTGTTAGCAAAAAGATTTCCAAGAGGCATCAGTAAGTATAAAGGAAAGCTACCTTTGAAGTATTTCTCTTGTATTAAAATTGGACATATTGTTGCTAACTGTCCTAACACTGATAAGAAAGATAAGTTTAGGAGATTCAAAGGAAAGGGCAAGAAACATTGTTATGTTGCAATAGATGAAGGTGTGACCGATGAGGAGTCTAAAGATGAAGATGATAATGAGGAAATTATCTTTGTAGTCATGAAGGAGGAACTGACAGATGAAAAAGCATTGGTATCTCACATGGAGACTAGTGATGAATGGATTATAAACAGTGGATACTCACATCACATGACTGAAGATAAAAGTAAGTTCATAACCTTGATGAATTTGATGGTGGTGTTGTTAGATTTGGAAATAATTCTCCCTGCATGGTGAAAGGTAAAGGTTCAATTTCTTTAAATGGGAAGAGTAATATTGATGATGTGTTTTGGGTTGATGGTCTAAAGCACAATCTTTTAAGTGTTGGTCAACTCAATAATAAAAGCTATTTGCTTGAGTTTAAAGTGGAGTCTGCAGAATTCTTGGAGGTAATGGTGAACTGATTGCTACCGGGAAGCAAACCAAAGGTAACTTATTCCATTTGAAAAGTAATATTAATAATTGTCTGGTTGCAAGAATTGAAGACAGTTGGTTGTGGCATAAAATATGTTGTCATGTTAATTTTGATAATTTGGTTAAGATAAGAAAGTCAAGTGTTGTAAGAGGATTACCCCAACTTGTTAAACCGGATAGTGTGATATGCAAAGATTGTCAAATTGGTAAGATGACCTCTACTTCTTTCAAGAGCAAGAATTGTACTTCAAAGAATATTTTAGATTTGGTACATACTAATCTTTATGGCCCTATGAGAACAAAGACTTATTATGGTGATAGGTATTTCATGATTTTCACCGATGACTATTCTAAAATGATGTGGGTGACATTTTTTAAGGAGAAATCAGAAGCATTTAGTAAATTTAAATCATTTAAAGTTCATGTTGAGAATGAAACCGGTAAGATCCTAAATTTGTTAAGATCAGACTGGGGAGGAGAATTCACATCTAATGAATTTGTTAAGTATTGTGATAAACAGGGTATCAAGAGATAGATGTCAGCTCCGAGGACACCACAACAGAATGGCATAGCAGAAAGGATGAATAGAATAATAGTTGAAGCTGCTAGAACAATGCTATTACGAGGTAATGTACCTAAAATGTTTTGGAGAGAAGAAATCAACATTATTGTATACACTTTAAACCAGGTACTAGTAAAAAGAGGTAACAATAAAACACCCTATGAGTTATGGTATGGAAAAACTCCTTGTGTAAGTTATTTCAAAAAATTTGGGAGTCAATGTTTTATTAAGAAAGATAATTACACTGAGAAATTTGATGCAAAATTTGATGAGGGAATATTTATTGTTTACTCTACTAAGAGTAAGGCATATAAATGTTACAATAAGAAAACTAAGAAGATTATTGAAAGTGCTAATGTGAAGGTAGATGATCTCTTTGGAAATTCAGAAGGTTCCAACAAATCTGAACCTAAAAAAGATGATGAGAAATTTGTGATTATTGAACCAAAAGCATAGAACATTGAAGAACCGGCAAATGGAGAATTAGGTGCTCAACTAGTAAGTGATGATAGTGATGAAGAAAATGAAGAATAAGAAGAAAAAGATTTAGAACCAGTACTAGTCTTTCCTAGGTATGTTAGATTAAAACATTCACAAGAGCAAATAATTGGTGATAAGAATGTTGGTGTGCAAACAAGGAGGAAAATAAGAGAAAACTCGTGTTTGATATCTACAATTGAACCCAAAACAGTAAAGGAAGCACTAAAAGATGACGATTGGGTTAAAGAAATGAATGATGAATTAGATCAAATTGAGAAGAATCAGACATGGTCACTTGTTCCTAGACCAGAGGATACGAATGTAATTGGAACAAAATGGGTCTTTAGGAATAAGTTGGATGAAGAAGGAAAAATTGTAAGAAACAAGGCGAGGTTAGTCTGCAAAGGGTATACATAGGAAGAAGGTGAGGATTATGGAGAGACCTTTGTACCTACTACTAGATTAGAAGGAGTGAGAATGCTATTAGAATTTACTGCATATAAGGGATTCAAAGTTTATCAAATGGATGTCAAATCAACCTTTCTAAATGGGATTCTAGAAGAAGAAGTCTACATTGAACAGTCAAATGGATTTTCTCTATCTGATGATGAAGACATGGTATGTAAATTGCATAAAGCACTATAGGGTCTAAAGCAGGTACCGAGAGCATGGTATGAGAGATTACATGCACATCTGATCAAAATTGGATTCCAACATACCAGTGAGGACAACAACATTTATTTGAAGACTGATGGAGACAAGATGCTGAAAGCATAAGTGTTTGTAGATGACATAATTTTTAGAGGAAATGATGATATGTGAATGGATTTTGCTAATATAATTAAAAAGGAATTTGAAATGTCTCTAATCGGTGAAATAAAGCTCTTTATTGGGTTATAGGTTGAGCAACTGGATGGTGGTATCTTTATTTGTCAGAGCAAGTATGTCAAAGAGGTGTTGAAGACATTCGGCATGAAAGATTGCAAATTGGTAGGAACACTGATGGTGATAGGCTGCAAGCTGTCCAAACAAGATGAGTCTCCTATTGTTTGTGAAAAGGAGTATAGGTCTATGATTGGCAAGTTGCACTATTTTGTTCATAGTAGGTCGGACATTGCTCATGTTGTTGGATTAGTTGCCATAATTCATAAAGAGCCCGAAGAGACACATTTGGTGGCAGTGAAGAGAAATTTTTGGTATCTCAAAGACATATTATACTATGGTTTATGGCATCCTTACAAAAGAGATTTTAATTTGGATGTCTTTACTGATACAGATTGGGCAAGTAATGTGGATGACCGGAAAAGCACAACCAGTGGAGCTTTTCTTCTTGGTGGAAGATTAGTGGCATGGACGAGCAAGAAACAAACATGTATTTCTCAATCTACAACTGAAGCAGAGTGTAAAGCGGAAAAATCGAACCCTAGTTGTTCTCCCCTCCCCAACTCCAAGGAGAGAGAAGGGAGAGTCACTAGGGTTGATGGTTTTCACTTAGGAGGGACTTTACATTCAAAAGAGGGGTTGAAACCCACAAGATCCAATCCCACACAATGCAAGATTGGATTCTATATGAGTTTCAAGGGTTAAGACATCAAGGATACCCTCTTTTGTAAAGAATGTAGATAGAAAGATTGAACTAGGAATGCATGTAAAGTAGGAAAGATTCGCTTATAAACAGAGATAGGGATATGGGATGAAGCTGCGGACCTAGAATTAGTAGTAAAATGTCGAGACGGTGCTGTTCTGCAAATTTGAGCGAAAGTTGACGAGACGATGGCACCTAGCGTGCACACGGTCCTCCGAAAAATCCGCGAAACAAAGGGGGATCTGTTCGTATCTACACAAGGATTCCAGATCTTCAATTACAGCCGCGTACCTGCAACCTACACACAAAAAAGAGAGGACGATTGGGGGGTTAGGGATGAAGGGTTTGCCTTTAGGTCAAACCCCGGTTTTGGAATTAACCAAGAAATGAGAATGTTGTAAATGTAAATGTTTGTAATATAAACAAGTACTGATACCTTGTTGTAAGAATGTTTGTATTCTTACATGCAAAGGTGTAATGTATGTAGTATGTTGTATTGTTGTATGTGATCTCCTCTTCAATGGTTGAATCCCTATCTTGAATGCAACACTTAGCCTTGAATGGAGACTTAGAATGCTCAATTGCGTGAAGGAATGCTTGAATTCCTGAATGCTTGAATGTTTGAATATCGCTTCCACGTCTTGTTCTTGCTTATTTCCTTTTTTCGACCTCCTCAAATGGGAGAGGAAATGTAGTTTATATACTTGTCAATTAGGGTTGATAGACTGATTTTTCCGACCTTAGGCCGACCAGGAAACATTATTTTCCAATTTGCAAACTTAAAGACCCGAAGCCCCATAAGAGACCGGGCCCAAAATAGGGCCAGGGACCAGGGCGCTGGGCACCATGGTCCTGGGGGACCAGGGCGCTGGGTTCCCTAGTCCAGAAGGACCAGGGTGCTGGGCGCCATGGTCCCACCTCCCGGGACAGCAGGGTGCAAGGAGGATCAGGCCAGGGTGCTGAAAAATGCAGTTTTTGATGTCATGAACAAGTTTCGAGGTCTCCATTCAGGTTCTGTGTTGCATCGCCATCGTGAAGACCCAAATGTGGTCGAAATTGCAAAGTGTCACAATTTTAGGATGCTACATTTAGCCCCCACTTTAGCAGGAGTATAAGCGTACGCTCATACTTCCGGTAAAGTACAAGGAAACAACATTGAAAGACTTTCACCACGTCAAGGAGGCAAGATACACCAAGCCCCCAGTGGACTAAGGATCTTACAACTTCGATTGACAAAGTAAAAGGGAAGATCACGAGGGAGAACCATGACTGTCAATAGTAAGGTTCCCTCACTATGAGTCATGCAAGAAAGATATCAAAAATTTTCAAGGCAAAGCTAAATTTGCCAAGAAATTTTCAAGTATCTTGAAAAGATATGAACGGGATGTATGCCCCCCTACGTTAAAGCAATCACACATGCCTCACCGAGGGTGATTGCTTTAAGGTAGTGATACATATAAGAAATGAGAAAGGAGCACGTTATCACAAGGATTTAGCCCCCAAGTGTGAGATAAGCCCAAGGATAATAGACACAAAACAAAAAGCACAAGGTGACTTCGCTTTCCTCGGGGTCAGTATGCTGTATGATAATTCATGTATATCATATGTATGTATGCATAATTGTTCTTCATTCCCCAATCAAGGAAGGTCACCTAGAAGAAGGGAACACATGTGTCTTTTGAGTCAACATGAGAGAGACCAAAAGAGATCTCAATGTTTTGCATCGTCCTCAAGTAGACAACACTAAGGACAACAAATAGAAGAATGAGAATAACACATAGAAGAAGTAACAAAAGAGAGGAGGAGAGAGTCTGTTATGCTAATGAACTAGTCTAGCACGTCATCTACCCCCCGATCTTGCTGATCAATATTTCAGGAAGGTAGGAAACACGCTAGAGGAGGAACATCCAACACAGCAGATGGAGCTATCACAAGATCCAAACAAGGGCTATATTCATACCCCAAGCCACGTTGTTCTTGTCTAGGAGCTAGGATAAGTGCTTTAGAAAATTCGTTAGATAAATGGTTATCAACATCAACATATTCATACTCACTATCAGAATGAACAGGAGTAACATTTTCTTCAGGAATAACATTTTCATCTATATCATCATCAAGATTTATAAAAATAGGATCTTTAACTCGCACAGGATCAAGACCATCATGCATCTTATGTTTAGGAGATTTCGGCTCAATCATCGGCTGAGGAGAAAATGGAATAATACTGGCTAAAGGTGTTTTTGGGGATTGCAAAGTTTGAGAAGCAGCTACCTAAGCTCTAAGATGACGCTTTCGTCGGTGTTCACGTGCAGAATGATTTCGTCTAGTCTTAGTAGGAAGTTGAGAAGATTGAGGAGGAGGAATGTTCTCATCCTTATCACTTGGGTGTTTAGGTTGTGGTCTCTTAGGTTGAACAATAGGAGAAGAGGAAGGTCTCTTCTCTCCATAAGAGGAAGGAGGAGGAACTGCTCCATATAAGGGAGGAATATTTGGTTTAGGAAGGAGACCAAGCCCCTCATGACGAGGAGGTATAGGTCTACTTTTAGGAAGTTTATTAGTCATAGGCAAAGTAACATCCATAGGAATGGTTTGGGAATCTTCTTGAGGAAAGACATTAGTTTTATCTTTCAAAGGGAGAACTTCCTTCTCAAGAACGATAGGAATGTCAAGTTTGGGTGTTCTAGGTTCACTTAGAGATAGGATCATATCTTTTTTCCACTTTTGATAAGATTTGCAAAGATGATCACTTCACGGAGGAAGAGATTGGAATTGTTTAGGCCAAAAGTAATCAATAGGAATGCTAGAAGTTCTTTCAACTGGTTTAAAGAGACTATGATTGACAATAACAACTTCACCATTATGGGGAAATTTCAAACACTTGTGAATAGGAGAAGCAATAGCTTTTATGGAAGATAGCCAAGGATAGCCTAGCTTCACACGAAATTGTTCGGATGATGGAATAATAGCAAAGTCCACATCAAGGTATTTGTTATGGACCTCAATAGGTAATGTAATAGAACCAATTGCAAGAGAAGAAAATGCATCAAATAGTTTCACAACCACATTTGTTTCATCATAGATCACTTGATTCAATTGCAAAGAAAAAAGAATTCTTTAGTAATGATATTAACCATACAAGAAGGATCAATAAGCACTCCACGGCAAGGTGTATTCTTGATTTTTGCAACTATATATAAAGGACCATCAGGTGCCCTGATAGTTTCACTAGAATCAAAGGTGATGGAAGGTTCTTTAGGGATTTTCTGCTGCTCTACAAAGTTAATCACAGTCGGAGTCATGGACACAAGATCATCAGGTGAGACAGAGGAATCAGTAGCATCAATCGCATTAGAGGTGTGAGAAGGTAATGGATCAGTAAAGATCTTAAGATTTTGGTTAGGAGGAGCTACAGATGTGTTGCCTTTATCATTCACACCAGAAACAGAGATAGTATTATTATCAATCAAATCTTGAATTTTACCCTTTAAAGCAAAACATTTTTCAGTATCATGCCCAGGATGACGATGAAATTGACAAAAAGATTTGTTATCAAAATAGGGTGAATTAATCTTTGCAGGATCTATTTGCCTTATAGGAGGAAGAGTAAGCACATTTTGTTCCAATAATTTATTCATAATACTATGCAATGATTCATTCAAAGGAGTAAACTTTCTCTCTTTCTTGAAAAACTTAGAAATAGGAGGCACACCTGATGCCACATTCACATTGTTGTTGATGATGTTTTCATTGAATTTAATGGACTCTCTATTCGGTTTAAACTTCCCAAATGGTTGTTGACTACTATCACCCTTATCACTCGGAGCCATAGGATTTGCTTGTTCCATTTGGCTCACAGTCAGTTGATAATTGTGAAGAGTTGCACACAACTGTTGGAAAGAAGTAAACTCAGAAAACAGAAGTTTTTCTCTAATATCTTTTTGTAAATTAGAAATAAAGATTCTTTGAATGTCAGTGTCAGGTACTGGGAAATAAATTTGAGCATACAAATGCTTATATCTACCAATGAAATCAGTCACTTTTTCTTTAACACCTTGTTTACAATGCATTAAATCAATCAAAGTAACTTTAGGACTTATATTGTTTTGAAATTGTTGAATGAAAGCATTTGCAAGTTGTTCGAAAGAAGTAATAGAATAAGAAGGCAACGAGCAGTACCATTGTAGGGCTTTATCTCTTAATGTTCTAGTAAACAGTTTTGCAAGCAACCTTTGGTCATAAGGAAAATCAGTACATATTGTTTGAAAGGTCTTAACATGTGTTAGAGGATCACCCTTACCATTATAAAGCTCCAAATGCGGAATTTCAACATGTTTAGGGGGGATAGCTCGAACAATGTCAAGAGAAAGTGGGCTCGCAACATCAAATGTGGGCACACTAAACTTAGATTGATTCATAGAGGCAATTTGTTGCTGTAAAGAAGAGATAGTTTGTGCAAGATTGTTAATGGTCGCTTCAGTCGAAGAGTTCATATTAGACATGTTAGATTGTGATGGATGTGTTATGTTATTGAAAGAAGGTAGAGAGTAAGGTGGTGGGACGCTATGATAGTTAGTCATAGGAGATGATTGGAAAGGAGGAACACTACAAGGAGGAATGGAAGGGTTAAATGAATTGCCCCCTTGCGTCATGTTCATTTGTGGAGATATAATAGGGACACTCATTGAAGGAATGAATGAAGAAGTTGGATTGAATGAAGGAAGAGGGTTGATTGAAGAAGAAGGATTGCCCCCATGATTAGTGATCATAGGAGGAATGTCTTGTATTGAAGTAGTCATTATGTTTGATGTAAAAGTAGGTATACTAGCAATAGGAGTTGTCAAAGGAATAGAATGATTAACTTGAGTAGGAGGTTGTGTATAACCTAAAGTTTCGGCACAACTCTTCATAGGCATCACATTCAAATCCACAATGTGTGCAATACCACGCAAAATATCAATTCCATTCTTATCACTTTGAACCATACGTTTTAGATCCTCAATTAAAGGAAGAGCTTGACTATCAGGGTATTCTTGAGACATCCATTGTCGAAAATCATCAAATTGGTTATCCAATTTCGAAAGTTGTTCTTCAGAAACCTCATGGAGAGCTTCTTCATCATTAAGAGGATTAGAGGAATTACCCATGTCCTCGTTAAAAGGGCCATTCAAATTAAGTTCCATCCCCTCGGTAATTACACCTTGGAAAGACTTAATTCTAAGGCTTCGTCTAACGGGAATAGTGTAAGTAGGGCTTACTGTTGTAAAACTCATGCACTAAAGAAAGAGAGAAGATTTTGAATTTAGAGGCAGCAAATTTCAATAAAACTAGCCAATCTCCTAGATTTAAGCTGTTAAATGCAATCAGGACAATCTCCCGAAATTTCGGAAAAAATGTCCGGGACCGTGGCGAACGGAGTGCACACGGTCCTCGCAACTTTTTTCGAAATTTTCAGGGATGAAAGTTATGATGATTTTAAAGCTAATCTGAAAAAATTGAGTGATTTTACGATCTGTAGATAGGCCAAATTAAAGTTGCAATCTCAAAATTGAACCCTACCAAGATTGTTGAAAAATGCAAAATTTGAATTTTGAAAAAGAGAGGGAAACTGAATTTTTGAATTTTATGATTTTAGAGGGAATACCAAAAGCAATGCAAGTTTTGAAATTTAAAAGTTTGACTCGATTTCATGCAAAATTCGAATTTGAAAGTGGAAATCAAGGTTGTTGCAATTAAACACTTAGTTTCAAAAGTCACAAACTGCAAAAATTTGAATAAAGCACTGAAATTTCGAATGAATCCCAACACGCTTTTCAGATTTAGGACTGTAAGAAACACAATTTTGATATGAATTTCAATTTCAACAATTTTTGAATGATTAGAAGCCTCAATCCGAGCAATCGCTGGACCAACTTTGACTTTAATTTTGAGAGTGTTAAAATTGATAAAATCAACCAAAATTCTGGATTTTAGCAGAAAAATACAGTAAGATCTAGCTCCCGAAATTTCAGAAAAAATGTTGGGGACGATGGCACTCGGGGTGCACACGGTCCTCGCAAATTTTTTCCAAATTTTTAGGGATGAAAGATATTGTGATTTTATAGCGGAATCCAAAGTTACAGCCGATTTGGAGGTGTTTTGATTAGTGAATTTATCAGTCAAAGGTTGAATCAAGAAGGTCTTAAAAATTAGGGTTTTGACATTTGACCACTTAATTTTCAGAATTAAAGCACAAATATGAATTGACAATTTGCAATAGAAGGGTAGATCTGAAACAAGCATTAACAATTAAACATTCCACAAGCTCAATTACTAAAAAGAAAATTTTAGGGTTTTTATGCAATTAACCTCTAAAATTTGCAAAAGATCAAATATGGAAATATAATTAGGGAAGCAAATTTTTCAGATCTAACCATGAATAATCAGAATGAGGATGTTCACGTCGGGTTCACCAAAATGTAAAGCGAAAAAATCGAACCCTAGTTGTTCTCCCCTCCCCAACTCCAAGGAGAGAGAAGGGAGAGTCACTAGGGTTGATGGTTTTCACTTAAGAGAGACTTTACATTCAAAAGAGGGGTTGAAACCCACAAGATCCAATCCCACACAATGCAAGATTGGATTCTAAATGAGTTTCAAGGGTTGTGATATCAAGGATACCCTCTTTTGTAAAGAATGTAGATAGAAAGATTGAACTAGGAATGCATGTAAAGTAGGAAAGATTTGCTTATAAACAGAGATAGGGATATGGGATGAAGCTGCGGACTTGGAATTAGCAGTAAAATGTCAAGACAGTGCTATTCTACAAATTTGAGTGAAAGTTGACGGGACGATGGCGCCTGGCGTGCACACGGTCCTCCGAAAAATCCGTGAAACGAAGGGGGATCTGGTCGTATCTGCACAAGGATTCCAAATCTTCAATTACAGCCGCGTACCTGCAACCTACACACAGAAAAGAGAGGACGATTGGGGGGTTAGGGATGAGGGGTTTTCCTTTAGGTCAAACCCCGGTTTTGGAATTAACCAAGAAATGAGAATGTTGTAAATGTAAATGTTTGTAATGTAAACAAGTACTGATACCTTGTTGTAAGAATGTTTGTATTCTTACATGCGAAGGTGTAATGTATGTAGTATGTTGTATTGTTGTATGTGATCTCCTCTTCAATGGTTGAATCCCTGTCTTGGATGCAACACTTAGCCTTGAATGGAGACTTAGAATGCTCAATTGCGTGAAGGAATGCTTGAATGCTTGAATGCTTGAATGTTTGAATATCGCTTCCACGTCTTGTTCTTGCTTATTTCCTTTTTTCAACCTCCTCAAATGGGAGAGGAAATGTAGTTTATATACTTGTCAATTAGGGTTGATAGACTAATTTTTTCGACCTTAGGCCGACCAGGAAACATTATTTTCCAATTTGCAAACTTAAAGACCCGAAGCCCCATAAGAGACCAGGCCCAAAATAGGGCCAAGGACTAGGGCACTGAGCGCCATGGTCCTGGGGGACCAGGGCGCTGGGCACCCTAGTCCAGAAGGACCAAGGCACTGGGCGCCATGGTCCCACCTCCCGAGACAGCAGGGTGCAAGGAGGATCAGGCCAGGGTGCTGAAAAATGCAATTTTTGATGTCATGAACAAGTTTCGGGGTCTCCATTCAAGTTCTGTGTTGCATCGCCATCGTGAAGACCCAAATGGGGTCGAAATTGCAAGTGTCGCAATTTTAGGATGCTACACAGAGTATGTTGTTGCATACATGAATTGCACACAAGCAATATGGATGAGACATGTGCTAGAAGGATTCAAAATAGATATGTCTGAACCGATAACTATCTATTGTGATAATACAAGTGCAATAAATATTTACAAGAATCATGTACTTCATGCTAGAACCAAGCACATTGAATTGAAGTATCATTTTCTAAGGGAAAGAGTTCAAGAAAAATAGATCAAGATGGAATATGTGAAGAGTAAAGATCAGATAGCTGATATCTTTACTAATTCCTTACAGAAGACTACATTTGAGTTTCTTAGAGGTAAACTAGGGGTTAGACCCCTACACTGGAAGAACTAGAATGATGGAGATGCATCAATCGTATGGATCTAATGTTTATTATTGATTAAGGATTGATGAGGTGTAAGCTACTCCGTAGGGGGAGCAGCTTGGATATAAAGTTTTGATTTATTGATCTGATATAATGATTAGATATAATGTTCTAATTTGGTTAGCAGAGATGATGATGACAGAAGCAATAGTAAAGAAGATTGATTATGCACATACACCTTTGGCATTGTTGTCAAAGGAGTAGAAGAACAAGATCAAAGAATTATTGGTTTAGGGGGAGAAGACAAAAGAAGGAGACTAACAAATGATATGATATTGGCAACAAGTAATAGTGATGGTGTTGAAATTTGATTGGTATATCTGATTGGTGTTGCCATCAATGTTACTTGTTGTTGATATCATATCATTTGTTGATCTCCTTTTGTCTTCTCCCCCTAAACCAATACTTCTTTGATCTTGTTCTTCTCCCAAATCTGATATTATTCTTCTCCCAAATCTGATCGTGTTCTTCTCCCCCTTTGACAACAATGATACCAATTGACGAACTTACAAGAGCACAATAATATCATTATAGGTTTCTGTGTTGGCTCATCACCCTTCTCCTTTTCAACCTCTACACTCACACCCTTTTCACCTTTTTCTATCTCCTTAGCTATCATCTCCACAATTACTTCTATCTCAAGAGGGTCCTGAGTAGCTTCACTGGAGATATTTGCTGCTACATTCTCAGTAGGTGCATCTTGTGCAGCATCTTGCTCAACTGAATCAACAAATGGTCGATCCTTCAAACCACCAGAGGATTCTTCCATTACTTATGGAATGCAAGTGTTTTTAGGAATGTGCTCTACCAGGTGGGTGGCAACCTCTGCCTGATTCAGCTGATATCTCAGCTCCAACAAAAAGTCTTTTATTATTTGCTCTGTCTCTTTTGGAACTTCATCAATTTTACCAAGCATAATTTTGTTAATTCTCCTCTTGCTTCTAAATTTTTCTTTTGCCAACTTCAATAATCTTTCAACTTCATCCCTTGATATGACTGAACAAGTGCTTACTAAAACATACTCTTGCATTTCTTCATCTTTCTTGCAAGCAGCATTTCTCCGGATATCCAAAATATCATATAACTCTTTAGGAATCTTAGATGACAATTCAATTAGAGCTCTACTGAAGTTATTCATGTACTAAACAATTGCTTCTTCAATTTCCCTCTACTCCTTGTCATCAACATTCTCATAGTACAGAGCAAGATTATTCAAATTTTAATCATTTATAATTTCATTCTTGATTTCTTCTGAGGATTTAGGAGGGATGATCTTAACATTACCAAACTCCAAAGCTTCATCTATCTTAGATTGCTTCTTCTTGCTTCCTCTAGGTTTTCTAGATGGCTCTTCTTGAGTCTTTGTCTTCTTGGAGGGTGGAGCATCACCAGATGGCTTTCTCACTACTCTATCATAAGTAGTAGTCTTCTTAACTTTCCGAACTTCCTCATCCAACTTTGTCTCTTCTTCAGCTGCCACATACTCCCTTGAAGGCTTCTCCTTTTTCCTTTTCTCAAATCCACTAGTTGATACTATTGGCTTGGGCTTGCATAGAGGTATCCGTTTCTTCACTCCGGAGAGAGGTGCAGATTTGTTAGGCTTTGCCTTGGATTGCTTAGGAGGGTTTTTCAGTTTGGTTTATGGCTTGATTACATCCTCTTCTCTCAGTATATTTTGAGCCCTTCCCCTCTATACAACCTCCTTTGGCAATCTCATATGTTCTGCAAGTCCTCTACCTCCTTTCTCACTTTCCTCTTCCTACCAACATTAGTGAACTTTTTGTGCAAGGTGAGGTCTTTTTCCTTGAATGATCCAAATATTTCTTCCTTTGGTTCTACCAGATGGCTCAATAGGTGTTGATCATATTCTTTAAGTGTAATAGTGTCAACTTCATACCCCATGGGCATGATCCAAACTATCCTCGGCTCAACCGCTTCCATATGGAATTGATCTATATCAACCATGAAACAAATTATTTGCTCATACTTCTCCACTATGCCTTTGGGGATTCTCTCAACACTCTTCATAGTGGTTTGAAAATTCTTGAAGTATCTCCATAATGTGGATATTCTTATTGTAGTGTCACCTATACCCCATAATCCTTCCTTGATTTGCGTGGCCACCAATTTATCATAGGCCCATTGGACCTTCCCTTTTATATTAGGGATCTTATTTAGGAAGTATAATGCCAAACAAATGATAAGGGAACCAAACTTAAAGGTGTGTTTTTTATCTTGCTTGATCTTCTTTAAGTTACTCAACACTTCTCTGAAAAGAACTTCACATAAATCATACCTTTTATCTTCTTTCAGGATCTTCTAGGCTCAAAATATTGCAATACCAGAAACTCAGTTTTTCCTACTTGATTGATAGACCTTGTAACCAACTACCATTGATGCAAATCTAACATCATGTTCCAAGGTGTCACTGATAGTCATTTCTCTATTGCCAAAATTTGAACTGGTAGTGGCTATCACAATATTATTTGATACCTTCCATAGACCAGGCACTTCAATGGTTGTACTCAAGCATGTTATAGATTGAATCGCTTGCTTGGTGATATTATGGGGCCTATCTAGCCACATGAACTCATCATGGACCCTGCTCAGGACATACCAGATCCATTATGTTTCATCAAATGATGAGAAATGGATGAACTGCATGAAGCCCTTGTCTTGAAGAATCTTATATTCAGGTTTTAGGTTTCTTGTCCGCCAAATGCTTGTTATACAAGGATAGCATGTCAACACTATTGAGTTCCTCAATATCACAGTGGATGTATACCCTAATTTCTTCATTATGAAGAACATTGTAGGGTACCGAGGAAAATGCTCCTTCTAAATCATCTTCAACAAACTTGAAAGGGTGTTTCTTAAAAACTGGCCTTGCCCTATCCTTAATCTCAACAACCAAAGGGGTAACAATTTTGGATGCAGATGTTATTTTGAACTTAGGGTTTGAGAATAGATATCTTTGTGAAACAAATAAATACCTTTTGATTCCATCGGGCACAAGAAATCGCTTTTGGGTCTCTACAAGCTCGATTTAGGCTGCTAAATCTCTTCTCTTCGCTTCTCTACACTTTTCTTTTGATCGCATTGTGAAGAATGAACCTTTGAAATGTCTTTTTAACCTCTAAAAAACCTAATTTTAAGTTGTAATAAATGCTTCAACCTTTTGACTTTCGGTTGCCTTGTTTTTCATGAATTCGCTCACCGAAACCTTAAATCTTCAGACAATCTTTTGGGTATCATCTGCATACATAATCTAAACCTTATGCAACCTTTTGGAATCAGTTATAGAACTTTGAAGAGAGGGGTTTTATGAATCTGCATGAAAAACTCCCCCTAAGGCCAAAAATACCTAGTTACCAGATGAGGTTCCATCACCGGGTTCAGGTGTGGAGCCATTCTGCACATTAGAATCATATTTCTTAACCCATATCTTCTTATGTTGATCCCTAATTTCCTCTACTTTTTCTTTTCCTTTCTCATTTGATTTGTTCTTGTTTACCAAACCATTATTCCTACTTCTGCAATATTTTATAATGTGAGCTGGTTTGTTGCATGCATAGCAAACAATATTTCTCTGCATAGGCTTGAAATTCATCGGATTTGGTCTCATCCTATATTGGTTAGAGATATGTCCAAACATCCCACATGCAAAACATCTCTTCTTCTAAAAATTGTTCATCATTTTGCACACATTTGACTTGTGACCAAAATTGTTGCATTTGAAACATTGATCAATAAAGGTAGGAACATTATTCATCATTCCATTATTCATCCTACTTCTGCATTGATTTTCCATATGACCAAATCTATTGCAAGTAAAACATCTACCATTTAATTTATAAGCATTAGGCTATCTTACCAGAGGATTCTTGCTCTTCTAATTATTAGGTTTTTCATTGCTCTATCCACAACTAGAGGATTCTCCTTTCTCATATCCAAATCCTCTTGTGTCCTTTCCATGTCTCTATCTTTCTAGCATCTCATCAAGCATTGTTGAGCTAAACTTGAATTTTTCCATGTAATCATTAGTAGTAGCAAGCTCGTCTCTCAGAATTATGATTTTTCTTTCAAGTTCTTGACCATCATTTTTGGATTGTGCCAATTCAAGCCTCAACTAATCAATCTCATAATTCAATCTACAACATTCATCTGCTCTATCTTTTAGTGATTGAGTTAAGATTTCTTTGTTCTTCTTCTAGTCTTCAATCTCCTTTGTTAGTTTCATAACAATGGATTGCATCTCATTCTTCAAAACAACATTGACTCTAGCAAGCTTTTCACATTCATCCGTATTGCCCTAATTTTCCATACTTTGTTCTTCCTTCTCTTTTATTTTGTCCATAAACTCTTTCCTCTTGTCTCTTTAAGTGCTCACTTGATCTTTCAATGTCTCAATGAAATCTTCAGCTGCACTCAGGTTTCTCTTTAAGGAACTTACTTCTTTCCTTTTTGAATCAAGGTCTTCAAGTGCCACACTAAGTTACCTCTGCAAATCGGAGTCCATTGATTCAATCTTCTAGATACTCCTCAAGTTGTTAGGCTTTCTCAGAGGAACTAGGCTCTGATACCAACTGTTGGAATCAATGAACATTGAGAGAGGGGGGTGAATTAGTGTTTTGCAAATTTCAAACTTGTTATTTTGATTCTTTAACCATCGCATGCATAATAAGGAAAGCAAAGTGCAGCAACACAAAACAAATAACCATGCAACCATGACATCAATATTTTTACGTGGAAACCCACAAGGGAAAAACCATGGTGGGATTTTAACCCATAATATTATTCCACTATGGCCAGTAGCAAAACAATATTACAAAAGGGAAATGCACTTGCATTCAGGAACATTGCCTAGTTCTCACTGCTCAATTAAAAAAATAGGGCTACAACCCTGAAGGAAGGCTCACTACCTTACAGATGATTGAAAAAGGATTACACTGAGTGATGAACTAGAAAATAGCATCTAACTATACCACAAATCAGTTCTGGTTAGGCTCAAAGTGATCCCTTGTGACTGATGTAATGATCTGCTCTATTCTAATCTGCAACTGCTCACCAGATCATCAAAAATCAGGATACGCATGTGAAACTATGCTCAATCGGTCCTAAAACCATTGGATACACCATTACCAGACACAAAGATGCTAACCAAGTCGATCGTATATATTCGCACCAAGAAAAATGATCTTCCACAAGTAGGCTTCACCAAATATAAAAAATGAAACATATAGCTACAAGTCGGCTAAGATCTTTTACCGAACCATATTCTGGACCCAAAATACATGATCACACACTTCCTATAAGTCTCATCAACCATCTTGAACACATCACCAATCACCTAAATCAACTCTAAGAATCCGGTCACACGTTATACCACCAAACATAATGAATACTTTGTTTTGTTGCTCTATCGAATACCGAAAATTCAATCAAGCATAGGAATCAACACTGAAGGGTGGATTGTCATAATATTCTAATGAGAATGATCACAAAACTATATATTGAACTGCACCGACAATCTTAATCTAGAAATAATTTATCCAAGACATCTGGTTAGCCAAAACTCCATACCGAATTAGATCAATAGGTTGAGTTTCCATCAATGAAAACTCCTAAGAATCTATAAGAATCGGGAAACACCAATCTTCACCAGAGAATCACCAAAACATCAAATGCCAACAACAACAACCTATACAAGACATACAGTTGGAACAAAAATAATGTGTTTGGTTTCAGGAATGAAAACATCTCATCTAAGACTTTGGTCTTGTTTCAAGAATGTACACCTCATATAAGACATACAGAAGGATTGTGTATGGTTTTGTAAATGCAATATCTTTTCTTGTAATTAGGTCTTGTTTCAAGCATGTACACCTTTTATAGGACATACAAAAGGATAACCAAGCAAGGAATTATGCAAAAAAATCCTCAATTCAAATTGAATAATGGTACAAGGAGAGTGTGATGTATGCCCCTCCCTTAATTTGTCAACATAACACTATTTTGATGTCTCAAGGAAGATAGAAATAAGGATGCACACCTTCATCAACAAGGATATATCCTTTTTGAATAGAGTTTAAGCATCCTGAAGATTTCTGCTAGCAACACTAACACTCTCATCAACAAACTAGATGAAGAAAAGGAAATCCTAGATATTGACCCAGACACTAAAGGAACAGAGGAAGCTCAAGGTCCCAGAACCTGTACCAGAGGCAAAAAGAAAGAAAAGAAACCTAATAAGGACCTAGAAGATCTCAAAGTTGTTGGGGCCACCTATGACTAGCTAGTGAAAAAGGCGGAGGACCTGTTGAAGACTATAGCTGTGTAGCGCCTTCCTTGTTTCTTTGTTGTTGTTTTTCTTTGCTGTCTTTTTGGTTTGCTGGCTTTCTTGCCAAACGTTTTGTAAGCGGTTCTTAAGCACTGGACTTTTTAGTGTCTTCTTTTAATCTCCTTTGTTAAAGGTTTCGGGTCCTCAAAACCTATTTTTCTAATTAATCATAACAAGGATATATCCTTTAGGAAACAATGTATGTAACTCCAAGATAAAGAGGCGTAACTCTTATGAGTAAGAAAAAAGATAGTTGTAAGTGAGTTATCCTACAACAAGTGTAAAGGGATCCCTTCCGAGATAAAAGGAGGAAGAGATCATTATCCAAATATATACACTTTCAAACAAATTAGAAGGGATATTTTATTAATATAATGTCTTTGATAAGGAGAAGGAGACTAAGATTACACACCCTCTCCCATTGCTAGGAAAAAGGAGATTTTTCATAAGACATACCATTTTAAACAATGAATAGTTCATAAACAATGAACACACATGTACTCACATGAGAATAATTATATGCAATAAAGGAAAAAAAGTTATGAAAAATGCAACTCATAAAGGAAAAGGCAATGTTTGGAATAAAAGAGAGAGGATTGAAATGAAATGCTATTTTTTCCCTCCAAGCATGGACACAAGGATAACCATGATGTAGGATCACACACCTTCTAAAGAGAGAAAATTCATAACAGATGTATCATTTCAAGAAAGGAATAGGCCCTAACTAAGAAACACACATGTACTCACATGAAGGATAATTCTATGCAAAAAAGGACATCAAGTTATGAAAGATGATACTCAACGAAGAAAAAGTGAATCCTTAGAAAGGGGAAATTATTGAAAACTATTATTTCCCCAAAGAATAGAGACAATAATAAATAGACCATTATGTTGCTCATAGAGTATGATTTCACCTGAAATTGTACCACAATGAATGATAATGAGCCCCCAATAGATAAGCTAACAATGCCACATAATGAGGAGCAACATAATAGGAACTTGAATATTATTTAAAAAAATTATCATGAGAAATATGTCATTCGTTGTCACATGTTACTTTTATGATACCTAAATCAATATATTTCAATTTTTAATTGCAAATATTGGCATTCACTAGTAAAATGGCCATGTATTTGATGATACTTGCAAAAAGTATAATTTTCAAGATGTTGTCTACATTTTTTTCTTCAATTAGGCCAAAGAAGAGAAATTAACTTGGTGTGAAGAAGGTTGAATAAAACATTATCTTGTTGTAATGCCATATTGGAATGAGAAGACATGGATTCACTAGATAATGGGGGAGCGTATGTTGACAAAGGAAGAGGTTGGAAACCTAGCTCTTTATTAGAAAAGTGTGATTTCTCCATGATTTCTCATGAATTTCAAGACTTTGATGCACACATCCTAAAACATGTTCATTGTATCCATGTGTAGGATCAAGAGAGGGTATTCTCTTAGGTGGAATTGGATTAAATTTTAAAGAGGCCCAATCAATATCCAAACATGTGCCAAATTGAAACATCCTAGATTTGCTACAAAAAGAGGGTGTAATGGCCCCCAATCATCCTCTAAGAGTTCCTCTTTAGGAACATCTTTAGTAGGAGATGATGTAGTTGTCCAAATTAGAGAGGATTGTAGTAGCTAAGAATGTATATTGTACTTAAATTTGTATGTTCTTGTCAACTTCCAAATTAAACACTTTGTTATCATATGTGTAAGGCACTGCATGATAATTAGGTTGATGAATCACTATGCCCTTAACAATAATTTTTTGGTTTTGTTGAGGTTGAGAGACATCTTGATGAAAGTCTACAACAAATTTAGGCTTCTCAGCAACATGAATGGCATTGATTTGATCTTGGTTAGGTTCTTCATTTTTTGGAGAGAGAGCATAATGATGGGAAATGCTATCATAATCTTTCTCTAAGGTATCTTCATGATTAAGACAAACTTTAGAAAGGGGACTATCATATCTCATTAATGCTTCATCTCTAGGGGGAAGGTCATTGAAATGAAAAAATGTATGTTATCACTAGGAAAGTTAGCTAAAACATCACCCCCTCTTGCACCAAATGATCCTTATGGGCAAGTTACATTTTAGGAGAAGGGTGAACAGCATTCTCCAAAGCTTCATCCTTAGGAGGGAGATCTTTTAAATAAGTGCTTGAAATCTCTTCTTGAACTAATGTGCCCTCATTTGTGTAACCAAATTTGGGAGATGGTAAATCATAGCTATGAATGAAAGGAAAAGCTAAATTATCATCATATGCATGAAAGGGAACATTATGAACATCTTGAATGTAAATTGAAATTATACTAGAAAAATAAGATAATAACTCCATATCCACTTATGATCAAACAAGAAAAAGATGTAGCCAAAGTAATGTTCACACAATATATGCAATGAAATTAAGAAATGTCATATTTAAAATTATAAAATATGCAAGTGTAAGAAGCGTCAGTTTCACCAAAATTTAAGGTGGTGGAAATTAGGGCTTTACCACCTAGAGGATTGATAAGGCTAATAAGATCCAAACTTACATTAAGTAGAAAATATAAGTTTGATTGATCCAACCCTCAAGGGATTTAATGCAGATCAAACTAGTGTTCCTCCTTGTTTGAGTCGAAACTAAAATTGAAATTGTGCAAGTTCTACGAAAAAAATGATAAATTGAACCAAAACAAAAATAATAGAATGTTCCAAATTTCACACAAAGCTATAGACAAAGATTTGAGAAGGGAAAATAGATTAGAACCTATAGCTAAGAATCTAAGCCAAATTGCCAGGACCGAGAGGGCAAAAGCGACCTAGTCCTACAAATTTTGGGATAGACAAGTGTGATATTTTCTAGATTAGGAGAATACACAAAGTCCATTGCCAAAAGATCAGACTAAATTTGTGGGACCAAGACAGTGGGAGCTACCTGGTCCTCCACTTTTCATGAAGAGTTTAACTTGTTTGTCATTTTCTACTCTATTAGAATCTTCAATCGTAGCACCTAAATTAATTTCCTGCACAAAGAAAGCAAGAAGAAAGGGTTTTGGATAGGATTTTTCCTTAGGTCAACCCCCAGTTTAGGAATTAACCTTGAATCGAAATGATAATTGAAACATGAAATTCTGAAGTAAATCTTGAATGATATACCTTAGATCTTATGATACTTGACTGAAGGTTGATGATACAATTCTCTTTAGATGTGATCATTAATGTTGAATGCAATAACATGACAAATACATGAACATGAATGACCTAATAAAATGTACATGCTTGCATGAAGATTAATGTGACTTTTCTCTATGATGCTTGAAGATGGAAAATGGATGAATAAAATCCTACCTTGAAAATTCTTGATGCTTGAAGATAATAAATTTTCATGATATAAATGTATGTCTCATTTTCCTCCTCAAATGAAGTGGTAGGATACCTTCATATAGGTTTCCCTAGGTAAATTACTGATTAGGTTGACCTCCAACGATCAAGTTGAGCCACGAGGACCAAAATCAATTGGGGAGGGAAAGTGCCCACTCTTATTTTAAATAAGTCCTTTTTGAGGAGGACCGGGGTGGTAGGGACACCCTAGTTTAGATAGGGGCACCCCAATTCCCTTGTTCTCCCAGAATAGGACAAATAAACAAGAAAACAAGAGGGTGTAGTCTCGAGATGGGGTCCACTCAGTTGTGGAGTTGAGTGACATCATATTTGGAGTAAAAAGGGCCAAAACAAGCCCAGGGGAGAATAAAGATAGGACACACTAAAGTAGGAGCACAAATATGAGGTGTGAATTGTATAAGGTTACAATTTGCAACACTACAATGGCATAAGAAATCATACTTTACATATAAGGCCATTCAATACCATTTGTTCACTAGGAATTTTATTCTCTAAGTCTCAAATCCTTGCATATTTCAACAAGGTTTTAGAATGTATTATATAAATAAAGATAACCATTTTATTTGTAGAGTCAAAATCCATGCTAAGGATACAAAATTCATCTCGATTCCTCATACTTTGGTGCATAATATTTATTTTATATATCAAAACAAGGATCTCCCTTTACATTTTTTAACCATAACTACGACACAACACCTTTCTATGTCACATTTTTTCATCCACCCCATTACCTATTTATAACTTCCACTATTTGATATCTAATCAACAATCTCATCCTACACTTCATCTAATTCTTCTTCCATACTAGCTACCCCCAAGCATATCCTACTATTCATTTAATCCATGTTTCATTACAAAAAAATAAATAATATCACAAATTCATCTTACCACATCCACACATTTCTTGTATACACAAGCATAGGTGTCATAGCCTTATTTTTGTATAGACTTAATTAATTGAGATACTATATACTTTGATTTAAAAAGTACTAGAGTAATGATTGATTATCAACTTTTGATTTCAAAGAGCATTCTTAAATATGCATATTGAATCTCAATTATCATGTGTTTACATTAGAATGTAAGTATTTCAATTATGTATTATCGGTTTGGGGTACTATTTAGTGGTGGAATGGGGTTCACTAGTCTAAACATGCAAACTAGGACTCAAACCCATTCACATCAATCCACATTGGGGAAACAACAAATAGGCCCAACTACAAACCCTTGGGAGAGCTGGGCACAATAATCAATGGTTTCCTTTGTTGGGATGTACATGCAATTAGATAAGATAGAATAATGAAATGCAAGAACAAGATTTAATTATGCAAAATTGAGAGAAATTGGCATAAATAACAAGTTACAGCTTAGATATGCAAACTCTAAGTACAAATCTAGAAACAAGGATAAGAAAGAAATATTTGCCTACAATTTGAGCTTGAAAGTGATGGAATATGTGTCTAGGCATCGTAGTCCTAAAGGTGTCTAATACGGATATCGGAAACAAATTTGGGATAAGGATGTCACTCAGAATATCTCCCTAATATTTTGTCAAAAATATGTCAAAAACTTCAAACTTGTCTAAAATGTCTAGGGTTTTCTACTTCTTTAAAGTCTAGATCTCTTTTTTTTAGTCTACACTTTTTGAATCTATATTCATTCTCTACTAAAACTAAAACTTGCACACATGAGAGATAAAAAAATGGTGTTGGGTTGATAGGGATTTGCCTAGGTCAAACCCTAGGTGCGGAATTAACGTTATAAAGAAGAATAGATAGTAAAAAGAGCTTACCCTTGTAGGGAAAAGGGTAGATATAGAATAAAATGTTTTATTGAAATGATAAGCATTCACTTATGAATCTCCCATGCCTTGAATTCTTCATGAATGGTTTATGTAACTACATAGCATTATGCATACCATCTTGAATGCTTGAAAATATAAATAATTGACCTCTCTTTCAATATCTTTAATATGATTGATTGCTTGTTCAATTAGAATTGAATTGGAAACTTGTGGAGAGATGTAATTGAGATATGTTTGGAATGAGGGGATCAAACTTTCTTTTACACCTAACCTTACAAAACATGTTGAAAATTACTAAGAAAACTCACATCGTGTATCTTTTCTTGCTCAACTTTTTTTGACCAATAGAAGGTTCAAATTTGCACCCCTTTAGCCTCGACTATGGAAACCTACATCCTAGTATAACCCTTTTAGACAAGGCAAAGGTCAAGATGCAAGAGGATAAAGCAAAACCATGGATCTGGCATTGATTTGAGTAGAATCAAGCATAATCAGAGAAAAGAAGGAAAAACACAAAGGTGAGACCCAAATGAACATGAAATTGCATGAGGATAAAATTTATGATACTACATTTAGTCCCCACTTTAGTGTTAGTATTATTATGCTCATACTCTTAATCAAGTACAAGGTAGCATCAAAATAATTTCACTAGGATATTAAAGAGACAAGAAACACCAAGACCACAAGGACTTAGGATCTCATTCATCTAAAAGATCAATATAAAAGGAGCAGCAAGGATCAAACACATGGAACATGTGAGAAAGAAGAAGAGATATGCCTTGTAGGTCTAATAAGGAGTCACTTACTGAGAGAGAGAGAGAGAGAGAATAGAAGAGATGTACCTTCTTGGCCTTGTAAGGATTTGCTTACTATGAGTCATGTTAGCACAAAGGGAGATAAAAAATCAAAAACCTTGGGTTGCTAAATAAACTGACAAAAAATCACCTGCAAAAAATGAATGTTACAGCATGCACCAAACATAGATATTAGAAAACAAAGCCTCGGCTTGCAAAGTAATTTGAATAAAAATTGACTGCAAAATGGGTGTTGCAGAGTGCACCAAACATATCATGGTATGTAATCAAAGTACATACAAAACAAACCTTGTGGTCTAGGCACAAAGTGTAATATATAGAGGAGTGTATGCTCCCACATTAAAGTGATTGTGTACGCCTTACTAAGAGAATTTTTTTTAAGGTAGCACACATACATCCATTAGACAAGAACGTCAAAATAGTGAGATGCCCCCAATCACAGGCAAGTCAAAGGCGATAATTCACAAGACAAAAAAGAGCACATAAGGGAGCTAATATGTAGGGCCAATATGTGCATTAAATAAATCATGTATATCAAGTATGATTTTAATAAGTTGACCTCATCCCCTAAAGGTAGTGGAACCATGAGCACAATGGAACAAGAAAACATAAGATGAAAAAATCAAGTCCTTTTTGGTCAACATGGAAGAGACCAAAAACAATATCTCAACGATTTGCATCATATCCAAGTAGACAACAGAAAAGCACATTTGCAACAAGATCACATTTACGACACAACATCAACATATAGAATAAATGAGATACACAGTGAGGAATATCACAACAAGATAGATATATCTCCTTCCTTGTGCCAATAAAGAAAAAAAGGTCCATTTAAAGAGAGCTTAACAAAAAATAGACATGCCAAGCATCACATTACAAGGAACACATTACATGTAGGAAAACACACAAAAGGATCTACTACATGAGTGAAGCTAATCTAGTAAATCATCCACTTCCCAATCTTGCTTAACATCATTTAAAGATAGTGGACAAGGCACTAAAGGAGACACAGCTAGTACAATAAATGGAGTTATCACTAGTGCCAAAAAATGACCATGCTCTATTGATGAATCACTATGTGTGTTACTAGGAGCTAAAGTTAAAACTTTTAAAAATCGCAAAGATAACTCATCATTAATCTCAACAACTTCATACATATCATTAGAATCATTAGTATTTACATTATTATTAACATCATCATCCAAATTCATGATAGTAACATATCTCATGCACAACAAAGATGGAAAAGACTTGAATAATTTTGCATGGAAAATTTTAATATTTGATGAGGATAATTAAAATAAATCTCTTCCCTAGGATTGGAAGAAAGTTGGGAAAATGGGACCAGGTCAACATTCAGCTACTTAGGGGAGGAAACATTTTGGGAAGAAATATCACAAGCCTTGGCATGACATTTGGTCCATGTTCTCTCAAACTAAAATTCTCTAGTTATTGCTTAGAGCTTGTGTGGATGAAAATACAAACCAAAAGTCTTTTGGATCTACCACCCCTAACTACTACTCCCTAGCTACTGATGATACTCTCCCTGTTGGCCTTTTGGTAGAATTGATTATGTGTTGCATTGATGTTTTGTCATTGATGTCAACACTACTTTACCGACACCCTTCTAGTCTCGATAGGTTGAGTGGTTTTTGGTTAAGTTGGATCCGACATGATCTAGTTAACTTCGATATAATCTGGTGATGGAATTGGCTTGTTCATAATGCCTATACTCCTATTTGGTCAGTTGGTTTCAGTCTAGTGATTGGATGTTATTTTTCTTACATAGAAGATTGGTTTCTGGTTCCAGCGAGGGTTTCACCGGCAAATCTTTTGGTGGAGATCTTTTGATGCATTACATAATTGGTGTTGGTGCAGCTTTTGATGGAGTGGTAAAGGGGAACCTCATGAATAAGATAATCAGGGCCAAGACAATGAAGGCCTAAAGGTCACACATGCATAAGAATGTGATCTCTCAATCTATGTAATAGGATAGTTTAGTTTGTTTGATCTTTGTAATAAACCCCACTCTATTACCCAATGACATGGATTTGGCAAGTTGATAAGCCACCATGGGCATATGTGCCTAAGGGTATTTAGTTGAGTATTTTATAGTTTTATTTGTTTTGGAGATGTCTTAGGAAGGTTTAGGACATGTTGTAACAACTCTAAAGTCTACAGACTTAACATGTGTCTAAGTTGCTAAACCATGACAACTTTTCATGACAACTTTTGGTTACAAAGAGCAATTTCTTCCCAACGGTTAGAAAAGTTCAAAAGGTGATTGATAAAAATTGAGAAAGGCATAAAATTTTGTTTCCAACCATCATTGGATGGTCTGGATGAGTTTTGTAACATTTGGCATCATTGAAGCAATAAAATTCTGAGAATTTCCTGCAATTTTGTTGTTATGAATGGTGTATCGTACTGTACAAACATTTTAGAATTATAAAACCAGTTGGATGTGATAGAGTGACCAGTCACCTTTCATATGCATCAATTATGAGGTCTTAATTCGCCAAGACAAGGGAGAAACCGGCAATTTTCTGGAAGTGGTCTAGATTTGACAGTTTTACCTAGGGTTTCACAAAGAAATGGCCTAATCTTGTTGATCCTTCATAGGTGGTCCACGGCTCTAGAGGAGATGAAATTATTTCCAATTTATTTTAATATTTTTGTAGCCTTTTTCAAGTTTGGATCGGTTGGAGGCAATGGTTTGATGCATTAAGGTGGGCAACTCCATGTGGCCACTATGCAAGTTCAAACAAATAGGTTCCACATCAGGTTTTAGGGGTTTGATCACTATATAAAACATAGGAATTGATTGTTTTACCATGTCCTAAGAGGTTTCCTTGTGTTTTTTTGACAAGATAGGACTTGTGCCTACCCTTTCCTTTGTAAAATAAGCCTAATTGGGGCTATTAGGTCTCCTAAACAAGATAGGGTTTGGACCCTTGTATTCATGAATAGATGGAACCCTTTAGATGTGTTTTGTAACTCATTAAAGGGTATCCAAATCTAGAATTATTTGAATGGTTCATTTGGATAAATAAGGAGTTAACTAAGGAAAAGGGGCCTGGCAGGGCTACTAGGACTAGTAGGCCTTCCTACAGCAATTGTATCAAACCATTAAAAGGAACCTAAATTGGTGATTGAAAAGAGTCTTCCTAACCTAGGGGACTTCAAACCAAACCCAAGACAAACACTGATGTATTGGAGAGAGGACCAAACCTTGTTGGGCTATAGCGTCCTTAAGAATCACTAGAAGTTCTTGTGAAGCATTCAAGGGAAGTGACCTTGTGAGGAAGCATTTAGGAAGGAAATGATGAGGGACTTGTCAAATTGATCTTTCTTAACCCCTTAAATTCATTTGTGATTTCTAGAGTCCTTATTTTGTTCTTGGACTAAAGGAACCTACTATATACCTATACCAGGGCTCTGCATCATGGAGTTTCAAGATGTTGTTGGAAATATTGTTTGAGACTTGGTGTTTGGAGATCATTAATGTAAAATGTGGATAAGAATTATTGTTGTATTTATGGGATGTCTTATGTGTTGGATATTTTTTCTTTTAATCTAAGGTCGATATGGTTTGTAATGATGTAATTGGTTTATTGTCTGGTAGCCGACCTGATTGTTTGTGGTCGAGGGTTTGTATAAATAAGATGTAAGATCTCATTATAGATCATCATGGTTATTGTAAGAGGTCATGGTCAAGGAATGTAATGTGTGAATATTGTAATATCATTCTGACAGAGAAGTTGGTTGATAAATGGAGATCGAATTGGGTTTGTAAGAGGATTTAGTCCTTCGGTATTGAGCTTAACCAGAACTATACTCAGGCATAGGAGATGCTATCTTTTGCAGTTCAACACTTCTTTAGATTTTAGTCTAGATTTGTATGTAGTTAGTGAGACTCCTTTTGTGATGAGCGGTGTGCTCTAGGTTGTTGGTCTTCTTGCAAGTGCGGGCCCCTTCATTGTAAATTCACATACTTAATGCAGAAGTATTATCTGACTGTGGGTAGGCTTCCCACCATGGTTTTTCCCTTTACCGGGTTTTCTAGATACAAATCTTGGTGTTGTGTGGATGGATTTTATTTTTTGATTATTGTTTATCCTTATTTGGATTAACTGATATTCTGGTATTGTTGTTTTGAATTGATAATGCTTTTAGTAATCTATGACAACTGATTCACCCCCCCCCCCCCTCTCAGTTGTCTTCCGGTTATCTGAACTATCTAACAATTGGTATCAGAGCTTTGGTCCTCTCTATAGAGAGCTTAACCGCTTGAAGAAGATCCTATGGCGACTAATTGTTGGCATTCTACGCTCTTATGAGAATAGTTGGTGTTTTCATTGATGGCAACCATCTGGCAACCTTCTAGCATTCATCTGGTAAGCCACTGGCAGGCACTAACACTGGCATAGACATCTACATACACTGGCAGGCACTTCGCTGGCAGCAGCAACATTGCATACCAGCACCCCAGCCGGCAGGGAATAAACTTTTGTTTATTGTATTTAAATGTAATTATCTTTTGTAAAAGCCGATGTGGCATATTGTAAAAGACTCATATATATGTATGAAATCTTATAGGTCATTTTGTTTGTCAAGGTAGTATGCATGGAGTTAATATATGGATGATATTTTGTATAAGGAGATATAGTTGACAGTGAAGGTTTTGGTTATAGAATGAGCTTAAACCGGAACTGAACCTAGCATAGTTGATCCTGATTTGAAGTAGTACATTGTATTGGATTTCATAATCCACTTTTGTAGTCAGTGTGACTCTTATTGAGCAATGAGCTCTAGGTAGTTGGCCTTCCTGCATGTGCAGGCCCCTCATTGTAAGTAATATTTATTCATTGGCCAGTGAGTGAATATTGTGGGTCACAAATCCCACTGAGGTTTTTCCCACACTGGGTTTCCTCATTAAACATCTTGTGTTATGGTGTGTTTTCTATGATGTCTTTATTGTTCCTATTTACTGCATTAATTCTTATTTACCGGTACACTATTTTGAAATGCAAACTCAAATTGATCCACTAGAGGATAATACAAGCAAAATGATTACAAATGTTGGAATTACATAGGTAATTAAGGTAGTTGGTCAGACATCTGGTACTTCATCAAGTGAATTCAGACCTACTAATGTAACTGAGGTACTCCTAGACTCTATCAAGAAGATAACTGACAGTAATGCATTGGCTTACAAAGCAATTGATGACACCATACCAATTCTTAAATTGATTGCACTAAAATGTAACAAGATCATGTAAAGGATTCTTTAGGTAAGCTGGACACATTGTCCAAATTTATTACTAACAATGTAATAATGGTTGATAAGGTGAATGAGGACACATTCAAAGAGAAAGTTGAAAAGGAGAAGGAAAAATTCTTTGAGGACACAATAAAGAAGTGCACAGAACACATAAATACACTTTTGCCGACACTCAATACTACAATTTTGGAATATAAAGAGTTGTACAAAGAAACATGCAAACCACATCTTTTGACAAAGGACATAGAAAAGGAAATAGGTTGAGTACAAAAATAAATAGATGACATAGTTGATAACATAACTGGTTCACCCAAACCTATATTAGTTATTGAGCAGGAAATAGCAGGTTTTGAGAAGAAATTGGAAAAATTTGAGAAAGAGAAGGCAATGATTAAGACTAATGCCAAAGAACTTAAGTATAAACTTGGTCCCAAGTTGAAAAATCTTCTCTCTGAGAAATAAAATCTCTAAAGCATTACTTTAAGGAGAAAGATCACCGGAAGAGAACATGCATCATCTATGTTGTTCATAAAAAATGATTAACCCAAGTACACCTACAATCCTTCTATCAAATGGCCAATTTCAGTCTACGAAACACATTAGGCTTGGACAACATAACATAAGACCCTAATTGATCCTCCTGCACTTCAGGTTCTGCTAGACCTAGGGGGGGACACCCTTTTGATGCATTAAATACAATGATTACAGACATCTGACTGCATGACCAATAAGCGGATAGATCATTCCACAAACTCACCAAATTTAGAAACACATTACAGATTGGCTAAATCTGTATAAACCACAGATGAAAAAGATCTTGGAATGAAAGAACACAACCCCTAAACACAAAGGGAAAATATTTTTTTTAAATGAATTAATCTGAAACTATCCCCAAATCTGTAAGACCAGTGCCTTGTTCATTGGGCATGGAAACACACATTGAACTGCAAATGTGCATCCTAGTCACAAATTGGTTCTCCTTAAACAATATTCCTACATTAATACCTTATACTAATTCATTACTCAATTTATTCACAAAATTATCAGATCTAGGACACATTCCATTATTCATGACTGATTACAGAGTTTAAAACCTTCATTGAAGGATTCTTATAAACAATCACACAATCTCCTTGAAATTTAAAAATTTCATCCTCCTTAAGGATTCAATTCATAATAATGAAATACAATACACAGAGACAATATTGTGGGAAATTTACTCATGCCTGACATAAGTAAGATCTGCAACTAGAAAAACAATCTGTCATCCTGCAATGTAATCTCTGTACTCTAAAACAAACCAAAGAATTTTACAAATTTGGGTCAAGAAGTTCATAACTGGAAGCCATGAAAACTGGAGCCACTCTCACAGAATTATGGAACCATTACAATTGAGAAGAATTGGGAATAAGAAGATGAGGGGAAAAGATCATATCTCATCAGAATTTGCCAAGTTCCTTCTTTTTCCTTAACTACAAAAATATCTCATTCCTTCCTATGGAAACTACTCTCGAAATATCTCATATCTATTGAAACTAACTCCATAACTGCATTCATCATCCTAAGAGATTTTCGGCAGTATATAATACTTGGTATTTTGGGCAAAAATGGATCTCTGGGCGAATTAATCCTTCATATGTGCACATCATTTAAATTTTTGGATTTTCTTATATAGTTTCAACTATATATTTAATTTGACTTTAACTTTGATTTTTCCCTGATTTTGGCCTGACACCCTGCCATGTGGCAGCCTATGATTTGCTAATAGGATCCAATGGGTGCCACCTTGGATGACACCTCATCAATCCGCCATGTGTCTGCCACATGTGTGCCACCTGTCTACTTGCTTGTCGGCCACATCGTCGCCACCTCAGTGACACCTCAGCAGGACCCGCGAGCTAGACCTCCACCTAGACCTGCCACCTGTCTTTCGCCATTTCTCAATGGCTAACGGACGTGCATCTTCGGGCTCCGAAATCATGCGCGTTGTCAGATCATCTTAAATCTGCATGCTCTTTAACCCTTCGTTGTTTTGCTTGAGCTTTTCCCCATTTTGTAGAGCTTAACTAGCGAGCATCTTTGCTTCGCGAAACAGCGCGCTTCGTTGGATCCTCTACAACCTGCTCAATGGTTAAGTCATTCATTCTCTGCAAAACTTGTCTGCCTCAAGATCCGTGCATTTGTGGGGTCCACATGGTTTCCACTCAGCCTCCTTGGTTACCTCGGGAAGCACACCCACGTGCGTGGGGTCTGCTTGGGTCCAACCAAGACCATCCGTCAAAAGCCTCTGCAGGCTTTGACATTATAGATGGGTGGAGTTTTACTTATAAATACTCAAAAATGCTCCTGCCCAGGCAACGGGCGATAATGCTTTTCGCTTGGGACTGCAAGTTTTTCTGAGTTTTAATGACTTTCCATTGCATTTGTCTGAAGAATTTGCATTCTTTGAAACTTCTGAAACTCTCACGCCATCTGCCAGAGACTGCTGATTTTAATTTGGCCTACACCAATTGCATTTTGTTTGTAACTTTTCTTTAAACTTACCCTTACCCAACAGCCAGGTTAAATTTGTTTGAAACTTCTGAAAATAACCACGCATAGGGAAGGATGCTGGCAGAGGTCGATGTATGCTAAAATTTACACCTGCCAAATAAATTTGCCCAAAGGAACATAACGCCCTCCATAACACCATTCCACATTTGCTAAAGTTTGAAAGCTTAATTTGCTCCAACCAATCACTACGCAGGGGAGTATGTTGGTCTGCAGCTGCTTGCCAAATGCATTTGGTTGAAAAGATTTCTAAATGCTACTACCACACGGGAAGGGGAGGCTTCAAGCATTTTTAAATTGCTACTTGCATTTACTTTAAATATTTTAAAATGATGTTCATTTGCCTTCCTCACCAGTTACGCAAAGGGATATTGTTGCCATTTACCATAACATGGGAGGGTTGGGCTTTAAGCCTGTTGCTTGCATTTTGCTTGGAAGTTTCCACATTCCCTCTCCTCCACCATCCATGCAGGAGGAGTTAAACTGGTATTTACTTTGCTACTTGCAATTTACTGAAGACTAAACGTTGCCCTTTGGCCATTGCATAAGATAAGGGGTTTGGCATATGAATCTGCCACATGCATTTGCTTAAGAGTTTAAAACTTTTTCCAATTTCACTCTCCACACAGGGGCTTCATTGGTGTTTGCATTTGCTTGGAGATTTATGCATGTTGCTCAGCCACGTGAGAGGGGGGAGGACTGGCTTTTACTTGATCAGAATCATTTTCTATGAAGCTTTCACAAAATTTACATAGATCTGAGAATGGATCCACCCATGCATTGCAACAAGATTACAAACACTTCCAACTTACAAGCTAAGAAGAGAGTAAATAGCTCATAACCGGAACAATAAAATAAAGAAAATCACTAGAGCCATTGAATCTTTCTCCAACATAAGGGACAAGAATACAAACTAAGTGTAGCTCCCATAAAACCGTGCTAGAACACCACCCTCAATTCCATCATTTGAAATGATGTTTTTACTTATGTTTTTCTCATCCACACTAAAGGAGGGGGTTTTACACTTCTGCACTTTACAATCACATTCGCCAATGCTACAACAGATTGCATAAAGTATGAGATTTGTTGCATTGATATGATAAAACCTATCACATTCTTTCAAAATGAAAGAGACAAAGATGCACTGCATCTATACCCAACTTGGTTCCGGAAGATACATGATTTTCTTTTAGACCATTTCACCATAAAATTGATGCACAGGCATGAGCCAGGTGGGGCCCCAAAGTGGGTCCGACTAAAAAAAAAATTGTTTTCATGCAACTGACTTCAAAATGCCTCATGAACATTAAACATACCTCTGGAATCAATTGGCACCATTTTCAGATCATCAAACTGAGTTTTACAACTTTCAGGCACTTGCGCCACATTTTCGCATTTAATCGCGAAGACGTAATTTTCAAACTAGTCAAAACACCTATCTGGACCTCGCCATCTGACAAGCATGTACTCTAATATACAAGCATGAACTCTACCAAACAGTTTCTCAAGATGAGTCCTGAGTGAAGAGATATTAATGGTCAAAGATGACCAACTGGCTTTGTCGACACTGCGAACCTGATGAAGTCAATGCGCAGGCAACCCATGATGCCTTTCTTATAAAAATCAAACGATCTCCGTAGACCCTCAAATATGAGACATAGGTACCTTGAAGTACATATCAAATCTTTGAATTCTCAGTTCGACCAAAAGGATGACTAGGTGCAAATGGTGCGCTCATGAAAATAGCAACTTTAACTGATACGACAATGGAAGTATGGATCACTGAAATAGATGGTTCAATAAACCCTTTTGAAAACCGATTAAACGAATTGGCAGGAGCTTGAAACTGGAAACATAGCTTGTCATTTATACCAACAATATCTTGGAACAAACATTCTGTCATGACACTCACTGAGGCAACTTTTACACTTATGCAAAACAGGGCTCCGACTAGCAGCTGAAACAGGGACTTGTCAAACCACACCAACTGCAAACGGATTGAGCTTTGAAAACTGAGCAAATGGATTCATAAGGACTTGAAATTTTTCAAGCTAAATCACATTTATGCGTAGAATTGAATCTATTTTAAAATTCTTCATGACGATCAACAGGGCCAAAGATGTAAGCACTCAAAGTAGGCTACTTGGTAAAATCTGCATTTGCACCTAAATGCACTTTCAGCTCACCCCTTGAAATGGGTACCTGATACACTAATCCAAACTGAAATCTAAAAGTTTCAACACACTCCATAGGCCAAATGAAAGGTGTAGGACACAATTCCCAAGCCTTACCCTTTGAAAATCAAACTGCTCCATTTTACCCTCTCTCTAACTAGGCCATTCAAACTGACTCATTTGGAAATGCAAAGCAAAATTTTGAAATGGGCCTCTAAACTTGACTCAAATTTATTGAGTCCCAATAGTGGCTCTGACTGGGGATGGTTGGTTGCAAGATCAACACAAGAATTCAGAATCTATGGTCAAGAAGACCACCCAAGAATAGAATACATCTCTTCTCTTCTCAAAAACAAAAGGCTTCCTTATTTAACCCAAACAACGGGGCACTTTATTAAAAACCACACAACTAAAGCAAAGCAACTATACAATATATACAAACATAGAAATAACTAATTATAAACTTCTCCACTTTCCTCAGCATTTACCTCTGTCAAAAATCTGATTCTCATCACTTGACATCATGATCCAAACAAAGGAACCTTTCAACAACAACTGAGAATAATCCTTATAATCAACCTCTTTCATCTCATTACTATAACAGCTGGTGTGCATACCTTTTCTTTGATTTCGAACTTTGTAATCACACACTATTGCAACAAAAGTGAAATCATGAGACAAAACACAATAGAGGCCTTCCCACAAGCTGCCATACATTTCACTATCCCAATCAATTCTATCCTTTGCAAGGGCATCATCATGCTTAATTTCAAAAATAAAACATTCATTCTGAACATTGTAATTCTCATAAGCACATGCCTTATTATCATTTAAATTCATAGAATGAGGGGCATTACTAACCAATTGATGCAAACAAGGAACATAAATATCACAATCCAGATGTGATACTTCACTATGCTAATCACATTCTATATTATCCTCGTTTATCAAACTCAACATATTTGCATCCTCAATATCCCATTCATGGAAAAGAATGCATACCTCTGGCTGAAGCAAATCCACAGCTAAGTCTTTTTCATTCAGACTTATATCCACCTGAAAAACTTCCATTTGTGGCTTGAAGTAATCATCACAGAACCCATGCCTCTTATCTTCATCATGAAGTAAATTCTTACAACACATGCTACTGTTGTTTGGAACTTCATCAGCATTACAAACTTGTTCACCACAAGGGGAAACTTCAACATTTACATCAATGAGATCAGCACCATGAACATTAATATCAAAGGCAAAGAACTCCATATCCGGTCCAAGCATACTATCAACATTCACATTCTCTTCATGGTACTTCAAATTTTGAAAGCATTCAAATATGGGTTCATTTAAATCTGAAAATAGAACATTATTCGCACTTTCACATATATTTTTATCTTCAAAAATACTTTCATTTTCAGATTCATGACTGAAGTATATAACTTGGTCTCTTCTTATATCATCTTCACAAGATGAATAATAAGAATTCTCATAACCATCATCAACTGCATGACTGGCATTCATTTGTTGATCATAAGAAAGTGAATAACTTGTGCCAAGATCACTCTCATTCTGAAAATGATCTTCATTGTTCATTTGTATACCTTCAAGGTGCTGAAAATCAAACTTAGTATCCTCATAATCAGCAGCACCACTCCATTTTGAAATACATTCACCACTGGGTATACTTGCACTGAAAACACTATCAGCACCATCCACAATTTCATTTTTAGTTTTATCAAACTTAATCAAAATTTGATTTACATCATATTGCACATCTTCACTTGCATAATCAGCAACACTTGGTGATCCTTCAATATTTGGTACTTCAAAGTCAAATGCATCAGTAGCATGTAAAGATCGATGGTCATCATCCTCATTAATTTCATTATCATTATCGCTGGGAGATGCATGATTAACTTCATAATTTGCAGTCACATAATCAGCATAAGCGACATACAAATCAAATGGTACATATCCTTTATACAAATCTACCTTTGTATTAGCATTATCACAACATTTCCCATTGATCATTCCATCATTACTGTGAGAGACAACCGGCATTAATGGCAAAGATTCTTGACTCTCATTTAAATTTGAATCAAATATATCAAAAAAACAACTAGGAATAGCAGGGCTTGACATATTTTGACACAGAATGTTTTGATCAGCTTCAAATGGTATCTCACCATTGAAGGTGTTTTGGCAAGGAAAAACAGCAAACACAAATCTCTTTGAGATCCCAAACTTCAAGTTATTTTCAATGTCCCTAGCTGTGTAAAAAGCTTCATACAAAGTTTTGGGCTCTTTGTTTCTCAATAAGAAACCCATCTTCTTACCAAAAGCACTCATATAAATATCCAAACATACTTTATCATCAAACTTATACTTTCTAGAAATTTTAGACAATGTTTGTGAAAACCTGATATTAAATGTTGGTACCAATTCATCTTCCTTGATTTGTATGTACGTGAACTCTTTCAGCAAATCACAATCACTCACCTTTTCAGCAAATTGGTCTATGAAATCTGAAACCAATTCCTCCCATGAGGAAATAGAATCTACTAGCAAAAAGGAAAACCAATCCCTTGCATCCTCTTTCAGTGATTGAACAAATAACTTCATGCACACATCTTCTTGACAAATTTCAAACTCTCCCATCAAATCTGAAAATCTTTTCACATGTTGACATGCTAATTCTGATTTCTTCCCATTGAATATTGGCAAATACATTCTAATTTTTGTGGGTATGGGATGTGGGTAACCCGAAACATCTCTGAAATTTAGAGCAGCATAATACTTCATACTGAAAACTTTCCTACTACATGGTTGTGACATTTCACTAGGCATGACTCTATGTGAATAAGATTGGGGTTGAGCTAATTGACTGCACATTGTGACTTCTCGGACTTCATACACAACCCCACCAAAAATTCAACAACTTCTAAATATGTCAAGCGGCAGATTTATCTTTTCACTTTTTGACATAAAACTCATGGATACTTGCATATCATAGGAAAACATATAAGATCTTGAAACCTAACAACACTTTAAATATGCAAATATTTTTGATCTTCTTCCCTTTCAACAAAGTGCAAAACACTAGATAGGGAAACTATTTTGCTCTTTCAAATTTTTAGAAGAGATGTCTTGCATTGAAACTTCTGAAAATACCTGGGTGTTTGCAGCTATAGGACTTGTAGATCTAAAGATTAACTTCCACTTTCAACATGGTCTTTTACCTCAAAGTCGCCACCTCTTGCATAGAGGACATTTTGAACAGCAGAATGCCATTCAACACATATTCAAATTCTTTATTGTCTCCTTCAATATCACTGCAATAAACATTCTTCCAAGCCATTAAACACATATGGATTTGGGAAATCAACACCAAATATATGTGTATCTTTCTATTGCACCTTTTATAAAACTCTTATGATGAAGAATTTATCTTTGCATACAACTAATTTAATCATCTGCATCTCAATATGATTCATCAAATCATCTACTAATCCCTCAACAATAGAAGACATCTTCTACTCTGTGCAATATCAATGGACTGACTAACTGGATGAAATTAGGCAATTTCTATTCAGCTTCCCCAGCAGAGTCGCCATTTTTGTTGTTCATCAAAAATGATTAACCCAAGTACACCTCCAATCCTTCTATGAAATGACCAATTTCAGTCTACGAAACACATCAGGGCTTGGACAACATAACATAGGACCCTAATTGATCCTCCTGCACTTCAGGTTCTGCTAAACCTAGGGGGACACCCTTTTGATGTATTATATACAACGATTACAGACATCTGACTGCATCAACAATAAGCAAATAGATCATTCCACAAACTCACCAAATTTAGAAACACATTATAGATTGGCTAAATCTGTATAAACCACAGATAAAAAGAGCTTTGAATGAAAGAACACAACCCCTAAACACAAAGGGAAAAGATTTTCTTTAAATGAATTAATTTGAAACTACCCCCAAATCTGCAAGACCAGTGCCTTGTTCATTGGGCATGGAGACACACACAGAACTGCAACTATGCATCCTAGTCACAAATTGGTTCTCCTTAAACAATATTCCTACATTAATACCTTATACTAATGCATTACTCAATTTATTCACAAAATTATTAGATCTGGGACACATTCCATTATTCATGACTGATTACAGAGTTTAAAACCTTCATTGAAGGATGCCTATAAACAATCACACAATCTCCTTGAAATTGACAAATTTCATCCTCCTTAAGGATTCAATTCAAAATAATGAAATACAATACACAGAGACAATATTGTGGGAAATTTACTCATGCCTAACACAAGTAAGATCTGCAACTAGAAAAACAATCTGTCATCCTGCAATGTAATCTTTGTACCCTGAAACAAACCAAAGAATTTTACAAATTTGGGTCAAGAAGTTTAGAACTGGAAACCATGAAAACTGGAGCCACTCTCACAAAATTCTAGAAACATTACAATTGAGAAGAATTGAGAATAAGAAGAGGAGGGAAAAAGATCAGATCTCATCGGAATTTTCCAAGTGTCTTCTTTTTCCTTAACTGCAAAAATATATCCTTCCTTCCCATGGAAAATGCTCTCAAAATATCCCATATCTGTTAAAACTAACTCCATAATTGCATTTCTCATTCTGAGATCTTTTCGACAGTATATAATACTGGATTTTTGGGCAAAAATGGACCTTTGGGCAAATTAATCCTGGAATGGGAAGGGGAGGCTTCAAGCATTTTTAACCTACTACTTGCATTTGCTTTAAATATTTTAAAATGATGTTCATTTGCCTTCCTCACCAGTTACGCAGAGGGATATTGCTGCCATTTACCATAACATGGGAGGGCTGGGCTTTAAGCCCGCTGCTTGCATTTTGCTTGGAATTTTCCACATTCTCTCTCCTCCACCATCCACGCAGGAGGAGTTGAACTGGTGCTTACTTTGCTACTTGCGATTTACTGAAGACTAAATGTTGCCCTTTGGCCATTGCGTAAGATAAGGGGTTTGGCATATGAACCTGCCACATGCATTTTCTTAAGAGTTTAAAACTTTTTCCAATTTCACTCTCCACGCAGGGGCTTCATTGGTGTTTGCATTTGCTTGGAGATTTCTGCATGCTGCTCAACCACGTGAGAGGGGGGAGGACTGGCTTTTACTTGATCAGAATCATTTTCTATGAAGCTTTCATGGAATTTACATAGATCTGAGAATGGATCCACCCATGCATTGCAACAAGATTACAAACACTTTCAACTTACAAGCTAAGACAAGAGTAAATAGCTCATAACCGGAACAATAAAATAAAGAAAATCACTAGAGCCATTGAATCTTTCTCCAACATAAGGGACAAGAATACAAACTAAGTGTAGCTCCCATAAAACCGTGCTAGAACACCACCCTCAATTCTATCATTTACAATGATGTTTTTACTTATGTTTTTCTCATCCATGCTGAAGGAGGGGATTTTACACTTCTGCACTTTACAATCACATTCGCCAATACTACAGCAGATTGCATAAAGTATGAGATTTGTTGCACTGATATGATAAAACCTGTCACATTCTTTCAAAATGAAAGCGACAAATATGCACTGCATCTATACCCAACTTGGTTCCGGAAGATACATGCTTTTCTTTTAGACCATTTCACCATAAAATTGATGCACAGGCATGAGCCAGGTTGGGCCCCAAAGCGGGTCCGACTAAAATAAAATTATTTTTCATGCAACTGACCTTTGAAACACCTCATGAATGTTAAACATACCTCTATAATTGATCAGCACCATTTTTGGATCATCAAAGTGAGTTTTACAACTTTCAGGCACTTGTGCCATATTTTCGCATTTAATCGCAAAGACGTAATTTTCAAACTGGTCAAAACACCTATCTAGACCTCGCCATCTGACAGGCGTGTACTCTGATATACAAGAATGAACTCTACCAAACTGTTTCTCATGATGAGTCCCGAGTGAAGAGATATTAATGGTCAAAGATGACCAATTGGCTTTGTCGACACTGTGGACCTGATGAAGTCAATGCACAGGCAACCCATGATGCCTTTCTTAAAAATATCAAACGATCTCCGCAGACCCTCAAATCTGAGACATTGGTACCTTGAAGTACATATCAAATCTTTGAATGCTTAGTTCAACCAAAAGGATGACTGGGTGCAAATGGTACGCTCATTAAAATAGCAACTTTAACTGATACGGCAATGAAAGTACGAATCACTGAAACAGATGGCTCAATAAACCCTTTTGAAAACTGATTAAATGGATTGGCAAGAGCTTGAAACTGGAAACATAGCTTGTCATTTATACCAACAATATCCCAAAACAAACATTCTATCATGACACTCACTGAGGCAACTTTTACACTTATGCAAAACAGGGCTCCGACTAGCAACGGAAACATGGACTTGTCAAACCACACCAACTGTAAATGGATTGAGCTTTGAAAACTAAGAAAATGGAGTCATAAGGACTTTAAATTTTGTAAGATAACTCAAATTTATGCATATAATTGAATCCATTTTAAAATTCTTCATGATGATCAACAGGGAAAAAGATGTAAGCACTCAAAGTAGGCTACTTGGTAAAATCTGCATTTGCACCTAAAATGCACTTTCAGCTCACCCCTTGAAATGGGTACCTGATACACTTATCCAAACTGAAATCTGAAAGTTGCAACACACTCCATAGGCCAAATGAAAGGTGTAGAACATAATTCCCAAGCCTTACCCTTTGAAAATCAACCGGCTCCATTTTACCCTCTCTCTAACTAGGTCATTCAAACCGACTCATTTGGAAATGCAGAGCAAAATTTTGAAATGGGCCTCTAAAATTGACTCAAATTTAATGAGTCCCAACAATCTCATCAGCACAATCCAACAGACTGAGGCAACCCTAAATGACAGCAATAGATTCATGCAGAGTTTAAATTTGGTTTTGGCAGACATATTTGAGATTGTAACCAACCGGTTACAAACTTTGAGGTGAAATTTTTGCACTCGTTTGACAATTTTTTACAACCTTTTTCATTGATGTCAAAGGGGGAGTAGTGGACAAAGAAAAATGATTATTTAAAGGAGATCATCTGCTTAGGGGGAGCACATATTTTTGGTAATTTTTTGGACTTCACTTTTTAGAAACAGTTTTTGGATTGTTCTCATGAGTGTTGCCATCAATGCCAAAGGGGGAGATTGTTGGCATTCTACACTCTTAAGAGAATAGTTGGTGTTGTCATTGATGACAAATATCTGGCAACCTTTTGGCATTCATCTGGTAAGCCACTGGCACCGGCATAGACATCTACATACACCGGTAGGCACTTCACCGACAGCGGCAACAATGCATACCGGCACCCCAGTCGACAGGGAATAAACTTTTGTTTATTGTATTTAAATGTTATTATCTTTTGTAAAATCCGACATGGCATATTGTAAAAGACTTATATATATATGTATGAGATCTTATAGGTCATTTTGTGTGTCAAGGTAGTATGCATGGAGAGAATATATGGATGATATTTTGTATAAGGAGATATAGTTGACAACGAAGGTTTTGGTTATAGAATGAGCTTAAACCGATACTGAATCTGGCATAGTTGATGCTGATTTGAAGTAGTACATTGTATTGGATTTCATAATCCACTTTTGTAGTCAGTGTGACTCTTATTGAGTGGTGAGCTCTAGGCAGTTGGCCTTCCTCCATTTGTAGGACCCTCATTGTAAGTAAAATTTATTCATTGGCCAGTGAGTGAATATTGTGGGTAGAAAATCCCACCGAGGTTTTTCCCACACCGGGTTTCCTCATTAAACATCTTGTGTTATGGTGTGTTTTCTATGTTGTCTTTATTGTTCCTGTTTACTACATTAATTCTTATTTACCAGTACACTGTTTTGGAATGCAAAGTTCTTAATAAGGTTAAATATTCTGCAAATCGGTTAGATACTTATTCACCCCCCCCCCCCTCTCAGTATCTTTAGGACTGTCATTAATCCTAACGCTAACAATTCAAGTTCATCCAGTTCTTCTGGAGCTATTTTTCGAAGGGATATACCGAGGTTTGAAGTTACAAATTATACAGTATGGAAGATTCGGATGGAGAGTCATCTGAGATGTCTTGGCAAGGAGATTTGGGAGATCATAAAGAATGGTGTCACACCTTATAATCTGGGATCTGGAAATCCTCCTCCAGCAAACCTAGACAAGAAGCTTGAGAATGATTGTACAACAAGAGAATCCCTCTTGTGTACACTTTCTGATCAACATATTATGGGATTAACAAACAAATCATTTGGAAAGGCTATACGGGATATAGTGAAGATTTCTAAACTTGATGGTTACCGCGTGAGATATGAAAATATGAAGATGGAAGAAGATGAAAGGATTACTGCATTCATGGAAAGAGTAAATGAGATTGTTATGGGAATTCAATGTTGTGGTGGAACTCTGAGTGAAGACAAGATTGTTTCAAAAGTCTTGAGAACCCTACCACAAGCTTACAAAACGAAGGCTGTTGCTATTAATGAGTTGAGAACAATGGCTAATACATCTGTCAACAGAGATACTTTGGTTGGGAAACTATCTTCTTTTGAGCTTGAGGAATTTGGACGTTCTTAAGCTATGAAAATTGAACCTGCTTTTCATGCATCTACATCTACAACTGGTAAGCAAGATTGGAAAGTTTTATATGTAAAAGAATTAGAAGATATGAAGAGAGAAGATGAAGAGTTTGAGAAACTTGAAGCACTATTTGCTAGAAGAGCACCGAAAGGACTGGTGGAAGTAAGTATGAAGGAAAAGCACCTTTAAAATGTTTTGCATGTAATAAGATTGGTAATTTTGCATCTAGATGTCCTGAAAGGAATTTAAGATTTGAAGAAAGAGTTAAGGAATCATTTAAGCCTAATCAGAACAACTTTAGATTCAAGAAAAATAAACTATGCTATATAGCGGATGAGGAAGGCATTACTGATTTAGATGATGAACCGGTAGAAGACTCTGCTAGTGGATCTGGCAATGGGAAAGAATGGGTATTCTTAGCTATCAAGGAAGATGATCTGGCACTAGAAGAGAATGTACCAGAGGAGAAGGAACTTGCTGCTAAAATTGAGGATAAGGATGAATGGGTAACTCACAGTGGTTGTTCACATCATATGACTGGAGATAAAGGAAAGTTTGTCTTTACAAAAAATTGATGGTGGATTAGTTAGATTTGGAGATGACAAGGCGTGTATGATTAAGGGAAAAGGAATTATATCATTGGATGGTAAGAACAATACTGACAATGTTTATTATGTTGAAGGTTTGAAGCATAATCTTTTGAGTGTAGGTCAATTGGTAGATAAGGAATTTCAATTACAGTTCAAGGATGGAAAATGCAAAGTCATTAATAGATTTGGTTTGGAGATTGCAATCGGTATGCAGATAAAAGGTAACATATTTCATTTAAACTCTGGTGAGAAGATATGTTTAATTACACAGATTGATGAAAGTTGGTTATGGCATAAAAGGTTGTGTCATGTAAATTTTGATTGCATTGTGAAGATCAGTTCAACTAAGGCTGTTAGAGATATACCTAATATTATGAAGCCCTATAATCCGGTATGTAAAGAATATCAAATGGGTAAATGGGTCAAAACCTCTTTTAGGAGTATACAAGATAAATCAAATGATTTTGTTGATCTTATTCACACTTATTTGTGTGGTCATGCTAGAGTTAAAAGTTTTCATGGTGATAGATATTTCATTCTAATCACTGATGATTATTCTAGAATGATGTGGGTTACTTTTTTGAGAGAAAAGTCTGAAGCATTTGAAAAATTTAAAATCTTTAAGGATAAAGTGGAAACTAAGATAAGATTGAAGATTAAATGTTTGAGATCAGATCATGGTGGAGAATTCACATCCGGTGAGTTTAATAGCTTTTGTGACAAGCATGGTATCAAAAGACAATTTTTTGCTCCCCGGACACCTCAGCAAAATGGATTTGTGGAAAGGAAAAATAGAACTATTTTGGATGCTACTAGAATAATGATGATGGAAGAAAATTTGCCTCATATCTATTGGAGAGAAGCAGTTAGTACGGCGGTTTATACATTCAATAGAATACATACCAAAGGAGAAACCGGTAAGACACCTTATGAATTATGGTTTGGCAATACACCTACAGTTAAGTATTTTAGAATCTTTGGTAGTAAATGTTATATCAGGAGAGATGATTCTATTAGGAAATTTGATCCTAGAAGTGATGAAGGCATATTTCTTGGTTATTCTAATAAAATCAAACCATATAGATGTTATAACAAGAGATTGCAGAAAATAGTGGAGAGTGCTAATGTCAAAGTAGATGAGTTGAGTAAGAGTCAAATCAGAATTTATGAGAAGGAACCGGCAGTGGAAATGATAATATCTGAACCGGTAGCACCTTTATCGAAACAGAGAGTTGAACTAGTCACTCCAGCAACATTAAAAAATTCTACAGTAACTGAAGAATAGGGCAGAGGAACAGGGAGTCAAAAGACTCCTAGGTATGTGAGATTGAATCATTCTAAAGATAAAATCATTTGGGATAAGAGCAATAGAGTGATGACAAGAAGAAGATTGGCAACTAATGAGGTATGTTTAATTTCACAAGTTGAATTGGTATCAGTAATTGAGGCATATAAAGATTGTTGGCAATATGGATGAATTGATTATGTGTTGCATTAATGTGTTGTCATTGATGTCAACACTAGCTATTATGGTTGGTTATCGATAGAAGATCTAGTGTTACCAGCGAAAGAGACTATTTGTTGGACACTTCCAGCATGTTTGGATCAATGGAGAATGTTTGATTTTATGTGTTACATGCTTCTATAGCATGTTTTGGTTAGTTGGTATTGACTTGGTAATTGGATGCTATCATACACTCTTGTAAACCCTTACCGACATTGGTTTAAGGTTTAACCGGTAGAGCTTTCACTAAGAAATCTTGACAGGATGCATAAGTTGTGTTGGTGCGGCTTCTAGATGGATTTCAGGATGCTGAAGATGTTCTTTGATCATGCCTCAACTGTTTTAATACATTGCTTTGGCGTCGTGGACCCAGAATAGGTCTGGTACCTATCTAGGTTATGGACCGGTATCATGTTAATGTGTTCTCTACACGTTACCGGAATGATTTATGGATTGGTTATTGTTGTTTTGGTCTTAAGCTGACATGGAATACCATTGTAATATGGATGTATGTAATGATCTTATTATAATATCTTTTAGGTGGTCAACCTAATTGGTTTAGGCCTTAGGGTTGGTATAAAATGATGTAAGATCTCATTGTAGAAAATATGTTCGTGGTCTTGGAATGCAATATCATATGCGAAGGAGATTTGGTCAATCATAGGTGATCAAATTGGGATTAAGGAAGAGGTCAAAGGCCTCTGGTATTGAGCTTAACCGGGACTGTAATCAAGCATGGTAGAGGCTATCTCTGGTAGTTCATTATTCTAGATTGTTGTCCATTTATATTGAGATGGTTATTATCTCTCTGTAGTAGTCAGTGAGATTCTTTTGAAATGAGCAATACGCTCTAGGTAGTGTGCCTTCCTACATGTGCAAGCCCCTCATTGTATCACATATTTTCTGCACAAGTATCCTAACAATTGGTATCAAAGCTTTGGTCCTCTTTTGTAGAAGCTTAACTACTTGAGGTAGATCATATGGCAGCTAACACTTCAAATCCATCGGCAACTATTTTCAGAAGAGAAATCCCTAAGCTTGAGAAATCAGTAACAAATTATGGGATATGGAAAATCCAAATGGAGACTCATCTTAGATGTCTTGGCAAGGATATTTGGGAGATCACTGAGAAAGGATATACACCTTATGATTCGGCATCTAGCAATCTTGCTCCTGTAGACTTGGATAAGAATATTGAAAATGATTGCAGAGCTAGAGAAGCCCTCTTGTGTGCACTTATTGATCAATAAATCATGGGTAAAGGTTATGTGGGATAAATTACAAAATCTGAATGAAGGTGATCCTACTGTCAAAATTGCTAAACTTGATGGTTACTGGGTAAGATATGAAAACTTGAAGGTGGAAGATAATGAAAGAATTGATGTGTTTATGGAAAGAGTAAATGAGATTGTTATGGGATTTCAATGTTGTGGAGGATCTCTGAGTGAAGATGAAATAGTTTCCAAAGTCTTGAGAGCCCTTCCACCGGCTTACAAGATGAAGGTAACTACAATTAATGAGCTGAGAACAATGGCAAACGCTTCAGTTAACAGAGACATTCTGATTGGGAAATTATCTTCTTTTGAGCTTGAATAATTTGGATCTTCTGGAGCTGCAAAGTCTGAACCTATTTTTCATGCATCATCATATACTGGCAAAAGTGATTGGAAAGCCTTATATGAAAAGGAATTGGAAGATATGAGGAAAGAGGATGAAGAATTTGAGCAACTTGAAGCCTTATTTGCTAGAAGAGTACCTAAAGGACCGACGGGGAGTAAGTATGAAGGAAAAGCACCTTTTAAATGTTTTGCATGTAATAAGATTGGTCATTTTGCATCTAGATGTCCTGAAAGGAATGCAAGATTTGAAGAGAGAGTTAAGAAATCATTTAAGCCTAACCAGAACATATATAGATTCAAGAAAAGTAAATAATGCTACATAGCGGATGAGGAAGGAGTAAGTGATGACTCTGGGGATGAACTGACAGAAGACTCTGCTAGTGGATTTGGAAATGGAAAGGAATGGGTGTTCTATGCTTTAAAGGAAGATGAACTAGAACCGGCTATCATGAATGAAGAAAAGGCCCTGGCAGCAAAATTTGAAGACAGGGATGAATGGGTAATTGATAGTGGATTCTCACATCATATGACTGAAGATAAAAGAAAATTTATGTCCCTGCAAGAATACAATGGCGGTCAAGTCAGATTTGGAGGTGACAAAGCATGTATGATCAAAGGTATAGGTACTATTTCTTCGGATGGAAAGCATAACACGGATAATGTCTATTATGTAGAAGGTTTAAAGCATAATCTTTTGAGTGTTGGTCAATTGGTGGACAAGGGTTTCCAAATTCAATTTAAAGATAGAAAATGCAAGATCATTAACAAAACTGGTTTGGAGATTGCAATTGGTATTCAAACTGGAGGTAATATCTTTCACTTGAGCACTGGTAATAAGACATGGTTTATTGCTCATATTGATGAGAGTTGGCTATGGCATAAGAGATTGTGTCATGTTAATTTTGATTGTATTATTAAGATCAGTTCAACTAAGGCAATTAGAGATATACCTAAGATTATGAAGCCTCATAATCCGGTATGTAAGGAATGTCAATTGGGAAAGCAAGTTAGAACTTCTTTTAAGAGCATACATGATAAATCTAATGATGTACTTGATTTGATTCACACTGACTTATGTGGTCTAGCAAGGACTAGAAGCTTTCAAGATGATAGGTATTTCATGTTGATTATTGATGACTATTCTAGGATGATGTGGGTGACTTTCTAAGGGAGAAGTCTGAACCCTTTGAGAAATTCAAGATCTTTATAGAAAAGGTTGAAACGGAAACTAGATTGAAAATCAAATGTCTAAGATCAGATCAAGGCAGTGAGTTCACTTATCATGAATGTAACAGTTATTGTGAGATAAATGGAATTAGGAGGCAGTTATCTGCACCTCGGACTCCTCAGCAGAATGGAGTAGTGGAAAGAAAGAACATAACCATTTTGGATGCAGCAGGATCTATGTTGATGGAAGCCAAATTCCCTCACATCTACTGGAGAGAAGCAGTCAGTACAACAGTCTACACATTCAACAGAGCTCACATCAAAGGTGAAACTGGTAAGACCCCTTATGAATTATGGTTTGGACATACACCTACTGTTAAATATTCTAGAATTTTTGGAAGTAAATGCTATATCAAAAGAGATGATTCAATTACGAAGTTTGATCCTAGATGTGATGAAGGGATATTTCTTGGTTATTCAATTCAAAGCAAAGCATATAGATGTTATAACAAAAGATTGTAGAAAATTATGGAGAGCGCTAATGTGAAAGTGGATGAGTAATACATAAATCAATCTATATCATATGACAGGGAACCGGCAATGGAAATGATCATAACTAAACTAGTAATGCCTCAACCGGTACAGGAAACCGAGACAGTTACACCGACACAATCAGAAAATTCAACTATGACTAATGATCAGAGCAGTGAACCTGAAGTTCATAAAACAGCAAGGTATGTAAGATTAAATCATTTTGAAGATCAAATCACTGGAGATAGGAACAAGGGAGTTATGACAAGAAGAAGACTGTCAAATGAAGAGGTATGTCTTATTTCTCAAATTGAACTGGCATTTGTTAATGAAGCTTGTAAAGACAAACATTGGTTAAAGGCTAGAGAAGATGAATTAGATCAAATAGAGAAGAATGAGACTTGGACTTTAGTTCCCCGGCCTAAAAATAAGAATGTTACTGGAACTAAATGGTTTTTTAAGGAATAAACTAAATGAGGATGGTAAAGTTGTAAGAAAAAAGGCTAGATTGGTTTGTAAAGTATATTCTCAAATGGAAGGAATTGATTATGGTGAGATATTTGCACCTGTAGCTAGAATTGAAACTGATAGACTATTTCTTGCATATGCAGCTTATAAGAACTATAAGGTCTATCAAATGGATGTTAAATGTGCATTTTTGAATGGTGGACTTGAGGAAGAAGTATACATTGAGCAGCCTGATGGATATTCACATACAGATGATAAAGATGTGGTTTGAAAATTAAAGAAAGCTTTATATCAATTGAAACAAGCTCCTAGAGCTTGGTATGCAAGGTTGGATAAATATCTTTTGAAACTTGGTTTTACTAAAGGTAGTGTTGATAGTAATTTATATTATAAGATCATTGATAATGATATTTTGATTATTGAAGTATTTGTTGATGATATCATTTTTGGAGGAGAAGATAAATTGTGCATGGAATTTTCTAATAATATGAAGAATGAATTTGAAATATTCATGATTGGTGAGATGAGATTTTTCTTAGGTTTGCAGATTACTCAAACTGACAAAGGCATTTTTATCTTTCAAACTAAGTATCTGAGGGAATTGTTGAAAAAGTTTGGTATGGATAATACCAAACCAGTAAGTACTCCTATGGTGACAAGTGATAAATTATCTATCAAGGATACTTCTACAGTGGTAAATCCGACAAGTTATAAGTCTATGATTGGTGGTTTGTTATATCTAACTCAGACTAGACCAGACATTATGAATGTAGTAAGTATTGTTTCAAAATATCAAAGTAATCCTAAAGAAAATCATGAATGTGCAGTAAAGAGGATATTTTGGTATTTGCAAGGAACAACAGAATATGGCTTATGGTATTATAGAGATGATGATTTCACTTTATGTGCATGTACTGACTCAGGTTGGGGAGGAGATACTGATGACAGGAAGAGCACTTTTGGTGGAGCTTTCTTTGTTGGAAAGAAACTGGTTTCATGGATCAGCAAAAAATAGTCATGCATTTCTTTATCTACTACAGAAGCCGAATATGTTGCAGCAACAACTAATTGCACTCAAGTATTGTGGATGAAGCAAATGTTGAAGGATATCAAGGTAAATTATAGTGAAGTGGTAGCTATCTACTATGATAACTCTATGGCTATTGACATGTCTAAGAATCTAGTATTTCTCTCTAAGACTAAGCATATATCAATAAAGTATAACTTTCTGAAGGACAAGGTAGAAGGAAAGGAAGTCAAATTGGTTTATGTGAACACTAAAGAGCAGATTGCAAATATATCCACTAAACCACTATCTAAGGAATCATTTGAGTATTTGAGAGACAGGTTAGGGGTTTCTGCCCCTCTGATAGAGACTTGATTGATACAATTTCTCATCAATCTGATATGCATTATCAGAGATACTATTCATTTCGGCACTAATGAGTGGTGCTACTACTTAGGGGGGGTAGTCAGCTTTGAGATTCAAAGGTTTATATTCTTGCTTTGATATTTTTGTCAGATTTACAGCATTGATATCAAAGGGGGAGAGATTGTAATGTGAAAAATAAATTCAGAGCTTTACAGATATATTATTCATAGGGGGAGAGATATTGATATTCAGAAGATTGTTGGTTGTCTTCCATAGGGCGAGACTTGTTTGGCATTTCTTGGTACTTAGATGTTTTTCACATCTAGTGTTTCCATCAATGCCAAAGGGGGAGATTGTTGGAAATATGGATGAATTGATTATGTGTTGCATTGATGTTTTGTCATTGATGTCAACATTAGTTGTTATGGTTGGTTACCGGTAGACAGGTTTTGGTTACCGATAGAAGATCTAGTGTTATCGGCAGAAGAGACTATCTATTGGACACTTTCGGCATGTTTGGATCAATGGAGTATGTTTGGTTTTATGTATTACATGCTTCTGAAGAATGTTTTGGTCAATTGGTACTGACTTGGTAATCGGATTCTATCATACACTCTTGTAAACCCTTATCGATATTGGTTTAAGGTTTAACCGACAAAGCTTTCACTGAGAAATCTTGACAGGATGCATAAGTGGTGTTGGTGCAGCTTCTAGATGGATTTCAGGATGCTGAAGATGTTCTTTGATCATGCCTCAACTGTTTGAAGACATTGCTTTGGTGTGTTGGACCCAGAATAGGTCTGGTACCTATCTAGGTTATGGATTGGTATCATGATAACGTGTTCTCTACACATTACCGGGATGCTTTATGGATTGGTTATTGTTGTTTTTGTCTTAAGCCAACATGGCATATCATTGTAATATGGATGTATGTAATGATCTTATTGTAATATCTTTTAGGTGGCTGACCTAATTGGTTTAGGCCTTAGGATTGGTATAAAATGATGTAAGATCTCATTGTATAAAATATGTTCATGGTCTTGAAATACAATATCATATGCGAAGGATATTTGGTCGATCATAGGTGATCAAATTGGGATTAAGGAAAAGGTCAAAAGCCTCCAGTATTGAGCTTAACCGGGACTGTAATCAGGCATGGTAGATGCTATCTCTGGCAATTCATTATTCTGGATTGTTGTCCATTTATCTTGAGATGGTTATTACCTCTCTGTAGTTAGTGAGACTCTTTTGTAATGAGCAGTTGGCTCTAGGTAGTGTGCCTTCCTGCATGTGCAGATGCCTCATTGTATCACATACTTTCTATAGAAGTATCATCTAACTATGGGTAGGCTTCCCACTGTAGTTTTTCCCTTTCCAATTTTTCTACATACAAATCATGGTGTTATGTGGTATGGTTGCATTGTGTTGATTATCTATTTTATTGCTAAGTTTTATTGCTTAGCGGTATCTATTTTTTCTATTCTGGTACTTAATGTTTATGTGATTCGATTAAAGGTTATTAGGTGGATTAATTGATATAATCTGTCAACAAATGATTCACCCCCCCCCCTCTCACTTGTTCACCAGTTATCCTAACAAAGATGAATTTTGGTTGAAAGAACTTGGTTTCATGGATCGGCAAGAAACAGTCATGTACTTCTTTATCTAGTGTTGAAGTTGAGTATGTTGTTGATGCTACTAATTGTACACAAGTTTTATGGATGAAGAAAATATTGAAAGATATAAAGGTGGATTGTGATGCACCGGTCATTATTCACTGTGATAACTCTATTGCTATCGATATATCAAAGTGTAAAGCGGAAAAATCGAACCCTAGTTGTTCTCCCCTCCCCAACTCCAAGGAGAGAGAAGGGAGAGTCACTAGGGTTGATGGTTTTCACTTAGGAGAGACTTTACATTCAAAAGAGGGGTTGAAACCCACAAGATCCAATCCCACACAATGCAAGATTGGATTCTAAATGAGTTTCAAGGGTTGTGACATCAAGGATACCCTCTTTTGTAAAGAATGTAGATAGAAAGATTGAACTAGGAATGCATGTAAAGTAGGAAAGATTCGCTTATAAACAGAGATAGGGATACGGGATGAAGCTGCGGACCTGGAATTAGTAGTAAAATGTCGAGATGGTGCTTTTCTGCAAATTTGAGCGAAATTTTACGGGACGATGGCACCCGACGTGCACACGGTCCTCCGAAAAATCCGTGAAACGAAGGGGGATCTGTTCGTCTCTGCACAAGGATTCTAGATCTTCAATTACAGCCGCGTACCTGCAACCTACACACAGAAAAGAGAGGATGATTGGGGGGTTAGGGATTAGGGGTTTGCCTTTAGGTCAAACCCCGGTTTTGGAATTAACCAAGAAATGAGAATGCTGTAAATGTAAATGTTTGTAATGTAAACAAGTACTGATACCTTGTTGTAAGAATGTTTGTATTCTTACATGCGAAGGTGTAATGTATGTAGTATGTTGTATGTTGTATGTGATCTCCTCTTCAATGGTTGAATCCTTGTCTTGAATGCAACACCTAGCCTTGAATGGAGACTTAGAATGCTCAATTGTTTGAAGGAATGCTTGAATGCTTGAATGTTTGAATGTTTGAATATCGCTTTCGCCTCTTGCTCTTGCTTATTTCCTTTCTTTTTCCTCCCTCCCCAAATGGGAGGGGAAATGTAGTTTATATACTTGTCAATTAGGGCTAATAGACTGATTTTCCCGACCTTAGGCCGACCAGGAAACATTATTTCTTGAATTGCAAACTTAAAGACCCGATGCCCACAAGAGACCGGGCCCAAAAAAGGGCCAGGGACCAGGGCGCTGGGCGCCATGGTCCCACCTCCTGGGGCAGCAAGGTGCAAGGAGGGATCAGGCCAAGGTGCAGAAAAATGCAGTTTTTGGTGTCACAAGTAGGTTTCGGGGTCTCCATTCAGGTTCAACGTTGCGCCGCCATCGTGAAGACCCAAATGCAGTCGAAATTGCAAGTGTCGCAATTTTAGGACGCTACACAAAGATTTTGATGTTTCACTCTAAGACAAAAAAAACATATCTATCAAGTATAACTTTTTAAAGGAGAAGGTGGAAGCAAATGAATTTAAACTGGTTTATGTGAACACTAAAGAACAAATTGCAGATATTTTCACTAAACCTTTATCCAAGGAATCTTTTGAGTACCTGAGAGACAGATTGTGAGTTTCTTCCCCTCCGGTAGAGACTTGATTGATGTGGTTTTGCGTCAGTCTGGTATGCATTATTAGAGATACTATTCATTTTGGCATTGATGTGGGATGCTATTGCTCAGGGGGAGTAATCAGCTTTGAGATTCAGAGGCTTGCTTTTTTGATTTGATATTTCTGTCAGATTTATGGCATTGATGTCAAAGGGGGAGAGATAGTGATGTGAAAAAGAAAGTCAGAACTTTATAGAGATATTATTCACAGGAGGAGAAACATTGATATTCATAGCTATATGCAGGAGATTGTTGGTTGTCTTTCACAGGGGGAGACTTGTTTGGCATTTCTTGGTACTTAGATGTTTTTCAAATCTAGTGTTTCCATCAATGCCAAAGGGCGAGATTTTTGGCCTTTTGGTGGAATTGATTATGTGTTGCATTGATTTTTTGTTATTGATGTCAACACTAGTTGTTTGGATGCTTTACCAGCACCCTTCTAGTTCTGGTAGGTTGAGTGGTTTTTGGTTAACTTGGATCCGGCATGATCTGGTTAACTCCAGTATAATCTGGTGATGCAATTGGCTTGTTCATAATGCCTCTACTCCTATTTGATTAGTTGGTTTTGATCTGGTGATTGGATGTTATTTTGCTTACATAGAAGATTCGTTTCTAGTTCCGGCGAGGGTTTCACCGATAGATCTTTTGGTGGAGATCTTTTGATGCATTACATAACTAGTGTTGGTGCAGCTTCTAATGGAGTTTCAGGATGCTATTAGAAATCTTGTTCGAGACTTGGTGTTTGGAGATCATTAATGTAACGTGTGGATAAGAATTATTGTTGTATTTCTAGGATGTCTTATGTGTTTGATATTATTTGTTTTAGTCTAAGGCTAACATGGTTTGTAATAATGTAATTGGTTTATTGTCTAGTAGCTGACCTGATTGTTTATGGTCGAGGGTTTGTATAAATAAGATGTAAGATCTCATTGTAGATCATCATGGTTATTGTAAGAGTTCATGGTTAAGGAATATAATGTGCAAATATTGTAATATCATTCAGACAAAGGAGTTGGTTGATCAATGGAGATCGAATTGGGTTTGTAAGAGGATTTAGTCCTTCGGTATTTAGCTTAACCGAAACTGTACTCAAGCATACGAGATGTTATCTTTTGCAATTCAACACTTCTCTGGATTGTAGTTTGGATTTGTATGTAGTCAGTGAGACTCCTTTTGTGATGAGTAGTGTTCTCTAGGATGTTGGCCTTCCTGCAAGTGCAGGCCCCTTCATTGTAAACTCACATACTTACTGCAGAAGTATTTAACTGACTATGGGTAGGCTTCCCACCGTGGTTTTTCCCTTTACCAGGTTTTCCACGTACAAATATTGGTGTTGTGTGGATGGATTTTACTCTATGATTATTATTTATGCTTGATTGGATTAACTGTTATTCTGGTATTGTTGTTTTGAATTGATAATGCTTTTGGTAATCTGTGACAATTGATTCACCCCCCCCCCCCTCTCAATTGTCTTCTGGTTATTTGAACTATCTAACACTCCCACAAGTCTTAAGGTGCTTATATATCATATTCAAACACTAGAAATGATCCATGTCATCCTTCTTTAGGTCCTAGGTCCAATTGGTGTAAAGCGTGTATCATCTCTAGAAGTTTGAAGGTCCAAAACCACATGTAGATAGGTTCAGACCCATGTGGATTTTTTGTAGTTTTGTATCCACCATGTGACATTTTTCATAGGCTCCACAAGATTCGGGAAATTTTTGCATGCTTCAACCTTTGGGTTTGGTCTCAAGTTCTTCAAGATGCCCCTGCATCAAACCCTTGAGGTTATTTGAAAATACATGCTACCTAATGTGATTTGAATCACTCAATTTTAGCCTTGAAAATCAATGTTGCATATTCTACCATATTGTCCTTCCATTTGGCCAAATATTCCTTATACTCCTTGTTCCAGGTGTTATATCTAGTTTGGCTATCCAAGATCTGTTATATCTGCTCCAATGGTACTTGTAGCAATTGGTCCTAAAATGATGCCTATATGTCATCCTCCTTGGTCCATGTTCCATGAAATTGGTAGAGATCTATGATGTTTAAGATTGGTGAAATTTTAATGTCTTATGGTAACTCTACTTCATAAGTATTCCTAAAATCAAACTTCCAAATGATCTTGCAAGGTCAAAAATTCCTCATCTTTAGTTTGTTATGTGTACCTAGTAGAAACCTCTCCTTTTGGAGATGCACCACATCTTAATCTCTCACCAAAAACTCCTTCTATCCCTTCTTGGTATTTTCTCATTATTTATACTTACTATTCATGTCCTCTCGGTGTTGCTTGACTTCCTTGTGGATAATTTTCATATGTTCTACAAACTCCTATGCATTTGCACTCCTCTTATCATTTAAGTTATCTTTGAGTCCAGTTGCTCCTTTAGGATGAATTTTAGTAATGATTTAAAGTAGTGTATTCTCAGTGCTCCATTTCACAAATTTGTATACAAATTCTGCATGTGGCAAGATCAAGTCCAAATTCTTCTTCTTTCCTCCCCCAAACATCTTAGTATGTTACCCAATATTCTATTCTTTGCCTCTATCTACCCATCAATCTATGGGTAAAATGTAGATTTGAACTTCAAGTTTTTCTGCATCTTCTTCCTTAGTATCCTCCAAAAGTATCCATTGAAATTGTTATCCCAACTTGAAACAATTCTCTTTAATACCCCAAGTAGCCTAACCACTTCCTAGAAGAATAAGTCAGTAATATGTACTACATCATGAGTCTTCTTGCAATGAATGAAATATGCCATCTTTGATTATTAGTCCACTACTACAAATATGGAGTCATGTCCCCTCTGAGTCCTTGACAATCCCAATACAAAATCTATATTGATATCCTCCTAAGGTATTTTTGAAACTAGAAGAGGTTAATACAACTTGGTATTTTGGTTAGCTCTCGTAGCCACATAACAATTTTTACATTCTTAAACATAATTTTGGACATCTTTGCAGAGTTGAGGCCAAAATAAATTCTCACTCACCAAGGCTACAATCTTGCCAATGCCAAAATGCCCTGCTAACCATCTGAAATACTTTTCCTTGATCAAATTCTCCCTCATTGAACTCCTAGGGATGCACGGTTTTTTTCCCTGGAATAACATGTCTTAAATGAAGTACTCCAACCAATTGTGTCTATATGTTGCCACGGGTTCACAAATTTCCTTCTAGGCCTTTGCAAAGTTAGGATCGACTTCATACAAATGTTTTAATTCATCAAATCCCATTACAACCACCCTCATTTGTATCATCAAGTTTCTTCTTTTGCTTATTGCATCTGCAACCCAATTTGACTTCCCAATCTAGTGCTTGATGCAAAATATCTAACTCTACATGAACTCTACCCACCTCATATGCCTTTGTTTCAACTTACCTTAATTGTTCAAGTATTAGAGGGCCTAATGATTAGTATTCAATACAAACTCCTTTGGTAGCAAGGAGTGTCTCCATTTCTTCAATGCGTGAATTGTGGAATAGAACTCCTAATCATAAACTAAAAACCTTCACCAAACATCATTAAACTTCTCACTAAAATAAGCAATTGGCCTTCCTTCCTAGCTCAGGACTGCTCCTATACCACTACCACTAGCATCACAATCTACTTGAAATACTTTGTTGAAATATAGTAAGGCTAGTACCGAGTGCTCCATCACCTTTACTTTATAAATGAAAATCTCCTTTGTGTTCCAAACATCCACTTGAACTCTTTTTTGAACTCCCCTCATTGTCCCTATTGTTGGTGTGCATATTATGCCAAACAACTTGATTAACTTATGGTAGAAACTTGCCAAGTCATCAAAATATCTTACCTCTCGAATGTCTATTGGAGTATACCATTCCATAATTTAGCTTACCTTCTCTAGATCCATCTTCAACCCTTATGCTGAGATCACAAGACCCTAATAGATTAATTTTGTCATCATGAAATTGTACTTCTTGATGTTGATCAACAGCTTCTTATCCCTCTACCACTACAGATTGAAGTTGTCTCACACTATAGTACTATATCACACTGTAGTGTTATTTCTTCCATCGTGTATGATAAAAAAAGCCATACACGATGGAAGAAATAGCACTAGTGAAATCTATGTAAGTGTTATTTCTTCCATCATGTATGGCTTTTCTATCATACTACTAGGGTCTCCCCCAAAAAAATATGACAAGCGTCCATCGACATAATATCACATAATACTTCATCCTTATATGAACCAATGTGAAACTAACAGGGCATTTCTCACTCACGAAAATTTTATTATCATCTTGTATCCAAGCAATATGATAGGGGTTTGGGTATTTAATCCTCTTTGAGTTCAACTTCTGCACCATCTCTTTTGAGACCAAATTATGTGTACTTCCACTATCAATGATAACCTTACAACACTTGCCTCCCATCTTGCATCTTGTTTCAAACAATTTTCTCCTATGTGTTGGTTCATCTCTAGTTTACTCTCGCAACAAGGATATCCTCATGAATAATGGCTCTCCTTTTTTTGGATGTTTGGTGGACTCAAAAGATCTATCCTGCTCCTCTTTGACATAGTCATTTCAAGCTCTGAAATACGTAGGCTTTCTTGTACTTCCTTGGCCACATTCAAAGGCACAATGTTCAACTTCCCCACACTTGAAATAGGTCCTCCAAAATGATCCACAATAAAATCTCCTCTCATTACTCAGGTATCCATCATCATAGTGATAGTCTTCCCTTTCCTTTTGGTTGTGATATAAGTATTACTTGGGTCTTCTCTCCTCCCTCCAGTAAGGGCTCCTTCCTCTACTTTTCTTAGTGTAAGGCCTTCTCTCTATTTATTTTTTTCATCCTTATATAACTCTATGGTTCTTTCTCGTTAATTCTCTCTCTGCTCTCCTAGATAGTTTTTGATGCAGGAGCATCCCCGGTTGATGAGAAATCTTGCATCAAACAAAAACATTTCCTTTCTTGTTTAATTCTTTGTGTAGCTTCAGTATTCTTACCGGTATGTGTCAGTAGTTGCTTGTTCTTCATGGAAGATCTTGTTTGTAGTTTCTTGGTGGTTTCATGTGGTTGATTCCAGATTTCTAGTTCATTTGGGTTCTTCTTTGGTCAATTATTGCTTCTGGTTAGTTGTTCCTAGGTTCCTGGGATAGTTCTTGTGCTTACCAGTTGGTTTTCCTTCATTACTATTGTGATTCTTGATGTGTGGATCCATCTTGGGTCTTGTTCGATGTTTCTTGGTGTGTGGTCGACCTTCCTGCTGAGCTACATCACTTGGTTGTTATTTTTTGGAAAGATTTCTTGAATCTTAGGGCCGAATCAATTACACATTTCTTTTTCCTGTATTGGTGAATATAATCTTTTGAGGCTGACCCCGATATGTTCCGGTGGGTATAAATATGATGTTATGTAATTATTTGTAAGGGCAGAGGAAGTAGAACTTAGAATAAGGATTGAGATTCGCATGTTGTGATCTGGTTGATATTTAGAGTCCTGGTTGGGTTGTTTCTGGCTTGAAGCCTGCATGTAACAGGTTAACTACCGGATGTTCTTTGATGATAATCTGATGATTACCAAATGATTTCTAGAAGTTCTAAGGCTATAATCTGATTTTTTATGTGAATTTGTTATGTTCCCTTATAGCTTTCATTGTGTCTCTCTTGTTGCATAAGTCAGTTGACTCTTTTGAGGGTTTTTACTAGTTATGGCTACATCATCTTTTCTTCTACCTTCAATGTGAATTGGTATGCTTCTTCCATGGTGTTCATCCAAACCAAGCTTAACTCCTTCTGAATGTTGGTTTGGACCCCATTAATGTATCACACTAATTTCTCTCTCCCAATTTCACTAAGTCATCCTAATGATCATCTTTTGGAACTCCTCATTGTACTCCATTGTCTTCTCCCTTTGTTACAAGTTTTAAACCTTCTTCAGTTATTCTAACTCATTATCCATGGGTATGAATTGACCCTTATTTTCATCACCATCCTCTCCCATTTTGTGATTTCTCTTTCCCTCTCTAATTTTTATCTAACTACACTTCCTTCCACCAAATCGCAACATGCCCCTTCAGCTTGGTTTTTGCAAACCCCACTTGCTCCAAATTTTTAATCTCCTCATATTTGAAGTACTCCTCCATAGCAATTACCCAATTAATCAAGTCCTCTAGATTCAAGCTTCTAGCATAACTGGGAATTTCAATCCTTGACCTCTTTCTAATCTATTGATTTGATCTGACTCCTCTTCTTTTTGTCTATCCTCTCCTTGATCTTGTACCCTTGGATTTTCATCATCACTATCCTCTTCTAGTCTCAGTTTTATGCATTCCTTTGATCCTCTTCCATGGCATCTAGCTATCTCTTCATGGCTCTCATGATGTCCATCATATCCTCTACCCTTTTGATAATATTAGTCATCACTCACATTATTTTTGGTGGCATGTTTCCTTTGATTTGGGTGTGACTACCTCAATTCAGTAATCTTACTCATGGTTGAAACTACCTCAATTCAATGATCAGTTAGCAACACCGACAACCTAAATCTATTTGGTGTTCTATCTACACCAAGATATTTTTTAATGCACACCTCCATAGGATTTAATTCTTGCTTCAATACCACTTGACGCAGTCAAGGTTGGATGGTCCATATTGGACTATCCATCCTTGCAACCAAACCATACAACTAAAATTGAAACAAAAACATATATATGAGTTATTTTGATCATATTTTAGTGATAAAATGAAACAAGAACCCTACATCATCACTCAGCATATGTTTTTTTTCTTCCTTTGTAGAAGGAGGAACGGAAGATATGATAGTAGGTTAGGAGATACAAGTGTTGGGTACTTCTCTCTTGCACCTGTTGTAACATGGTGGGAATAAGGTTTACTAGTCTAATCATGCAAACTAGGAATCAAACCCAATCCCACAAATTACAGTGGAGAACAAACAATAGGACCAACTACAAACCCTTGGGAGAGTGGGGTACAATGGCTAAATGTTCTCTTTTTTAGTTTGATTAACTAGATAACATAGATGCAAAATGCTAGGCTAAATGATACAAAATTGGCAATAATCAACATAAATATACATGAATACATAATTGATAATCAAATAAGAAGTATATAATTGTAAATGGGATATAGAGAGAAACTTGTGTCTAAAATTTGACCAAAAACTAAATGGATATTGCAGCTAGGCACCCTAGTCCTGATAGTTCTTTGGTAGAAAAACAAGAATTTAATTGAAATTAGGAGCTCCCAAACTGTCCTCTGATTGACTTTTAGGTCAAAACTCCTAGACTATGGCACTAGACACCGTAGTGTAGGTGGAATATGATGCTACACACCATAGTCCTCCTCTTTTCTGTTAAACTTGGTCTTATTACCTCTGTCTCTATCTGTACTATGCTCTTGTATCCTCAATCGTAACCATAAACCTATTTATAAGAAGGAAATTTTACACAAAAGGAGAGGAAAATGGTTTCAAGTTGTATACCTGGGCTTTCCTCAGTCAAACCTCGGGTTAGAAAAAACCCTACAGTAATGATGATTAGGAAAGAAATAGAAATCTAAAGTATTTACTAAATTGATACAATATTACCTTAAGATTAATGGTATTGATGATACAATTCTCTTAGGATAATTCCTCTATGTTTTGATGGAATAACATGACAAATCGTCACAAAATCCATCATGAAAACATAATTGAAGATGCATTGCTATATCTTGTTGTTCCTTAAACTGAGATCTGCTCTTGAATTATAAGAATGAGATGAATAAATGAATTAGGGATGATGCCTTATATAGCATTTTCAAGGTATTATCACTTTTTGGCTAACTTACAATGATCATATCCCAACTACAAGGATAGATCTAGAAATGTCAACGCTGACACATAATCCTCCCAAAATTTCAGCCAAAAATGTTAAACAATGACAACAAGTGTCATTGTCTTGATAAAATAGATCCAAATTTTAAAGGACACAAGATAATAATGCATTGATATTGGATCTGTAATTTATATGAGAAATGATGACATTTAAGTGTGAGGGAAAGTGCATTTAACTTTAAAATGAGATATGACTCATACAAAATTAAAATGATATAAGATGAAGGGAACACTTAAAATAAGGGCCCAACGGGATTGTGTTGAAGTTTTAAATTAAGATAGGACTCATATTTATTGGATTGGGGATTAATTATAGGCAATAAAAGGTCCCAAAATGCTTAAGGAATGGAAAATTTAAAATAAGTGCTAAGGAGAGTGTGAAATTGGACTCATAATTAAAGGAGTACAATTTATGACACTACACCTTAATAAGATTTAGGTGGTGGAGCTACAACATATATAAGAGGGATAGGAGTAGGAAGAAGTTTAGGTCCAATATGTGGAGGCAAAATGTCCATATCCATAGGTGAAGAATAATTAGGTTTAATTAAGGCTAATATCCTACCAGATTTATACTTTTGATGGGATAGGAAAAGGAGATATTGATGGGGTTGCAAAGGTTGAGGTTTTTATAGGCCAAAAGCAATAAAGGGTGAAGTTTCCATGATTGGCTAAGGACTTATAAAGACTATGATTGATTATTATAACTTTCCCAACGTAAGGGTACTTGAACACTTATAAATGGTAGAAGCTATAGCTTTCATGGAATCAAGACAAGGGTGTCCCAACTATTGCACATTTTGATGCATTTATTGTTATTGATGTCAAACCTTTGTCAATCCTATATGAGCTAGTTGTTGTTGGTGATCCAAATTTATATACATGTCTAGTTGATATATGGTGTATCTAGTTGGTGGTATAGACATCTATTTCTATGTTATAAAATTGATTGTAGATCCGTGTTGTGTTGATGAGATGATATAAGCTAATGATTTAATGTGTTTCTAGAAGTTTGGTATTCCTTATCTGGTCCAAAAGTAATTCTATTATCTCTAGTGTTTGCTCTGGAGAAACTTATCATGGTCCAGAATAAATGTGTGTACTGAATATATCTCTGATGATCATGTTGTCTATTGAGATTTATTTTCTCATCATGACTATGTTGTCAATCAAGAGGTTGTGGTTCTTTTGGGGTGAACTATTTTCTTTTAGGTCTGGAATAAGACAATATATTTTTAAGTGATCAAGTGTTGAACTATTTTGTCCGTATTGGTCTGAGAAATTGTGTGTAAAGGATTTTTGGAATGTGTGTCGACTTGCTATGACCCCTCACACATTTTTTTTACCTTCTGGATGGTGTACTTTTGGGTTGATGCTATGTATATGTTTCATATCCCTTTGGTCGACCTAGTGAAGTCTATTTTTATCTAATTGATATCTATTGAGCATAGAAGAAAGATAGATAGTAGAGGTAAGTGGTATGTAAGTGATGGATGCAAAATTAGTTTCATGAAGAAAGAGAAAATATTTTGAGATGTATAGAGTAGATAGATGAGTATATATTATGAATCGTTATCTACATTAACATATGTTATTTTGTATACAGTTCGTTCTACTAGTACTATTGTTTTGTAAGAGAAATTGTGTATCTTGCCCTGAAGAAGTGATCATCAATTGAGAAAGTCCTCTTTGTATCTTGCCTGAGGTTGTGTGCTTTAATCTACAAGTCCAAAGCAGTGATCACTTTGGCAGGAAGCCTTGTTCATTGTAAAATAGATATTATATATTGTGAGTTGAATTCTCACTATGGTTTTTCCTTGTTTGGGTTTTCCACATAAAAATACGGTGTTCTTGTGTGTATGCATTTACTATTTTTGCTATTTTCTTTCTAACATATTGTTATTAATGAATGGCATGTTTCAAGCATCTTAATTTGGCAATATTTTAGTTTATGTTGATTCACCTCCCCCCTCTCAACATCTGGTAATGTTCAACAATTGGTATCAAAGCTTTGGTTCGTAAAGAGTCAGCTTAACCTTTGAGGTAGATCTTGGATTTTGAATACTATGTTTGAAGAAGAATTGAATGACATGGATGATATGGATTGAAATGGATAGAATGATGTGTATGGTTTTATTGACATGGAAGGTGAATTGAGATCCGCTTTGATAGACCTAGATGATAGCAAAGACAAACATAAAAAGGTAGTTGAGAAATTTTCTTTTTTAATATTTTTTCTTAATAAAGGAAAGAAAGTTATTGATGAATTTGAAACAAAGCTTGATGAGAAGAGCAAAGAATGTTCAAAGCTTGAAGAAGAAATTGTCAAACTTAAGGAGGAATTGAAAGTTGCAAAAGACCATATTGAGAATGGATTAAAACTCAAAGGTGGCAATGAAGTGTTAGATGTTGTTCTTAGTTATCAAAGATAGATTAGAGACAAGAGTGGACTTGGCTTTGAAGAAGGTGAATGTTCAAAAAAGGATAAAGGAAAAGTCAAGGCTAATGATAGCAAAACAAAAAATAAAATAAAATCTTCTGAAACTCAAGAGATATCTAGAAAGCTCCTTCTTCTCCTATCAAGTATTCATCTTTTAATGGTAAATCTTTTTCATGTAATGGATTTGGGCATAGAGCTAGTGAATGCAGAAGTCAAATCAAAAATCAATCTATTAGCATAAGATTCTTCTCTTGCAATAAAATTGGGTATAGGGCTACTGAATGTAGAAGTAAGATGATGAGAAATGGATACAGGAAATTGAGTTATGATTATTCTTTCAATGCAGTGTGTTATGCTTGCAATACATATAGACGCAAAGATTTTGAATGTAGAACAAGCAAAAGATTAAAAAATAACAAGATGAATAGTAGCAAATCTCAAAGATGTCTAGTATGTCATAATTATAATAAGATAGGTCACATTGTAAAACATTGCGGAAGTAGAACTGCAAAATCTAATGGTCCGGAAAAGAAGATTGATATCAAGGAAGAAAAGTAGAAAATGAAGAAGAAATGGGTGAAGAAATATAATATAAAGATTGAAGAAAATATTGAGGATGGATCCACACCTTCTGTTGGCACAGATCCTTCTTTTGATAATTAGCTCATATAACTATGTCTGAGGGGGAGATCTTAAAGCATATCTTTCATCCCCTCTTGGCTTGGTGTTGTGATATTCTCAGCACAAAAGAAGTAAGAAAGTGATTTTTGGTAGATTCTAAGCGAGTTTGATGGTTTAGAATTTTTTGGTGACTTCAAATATGTAATGTATCAACTTTTTGAGGAAACTCTAGATGGTGACTATATATTTCTTATTCGAAATTCATTTTTGCAGTTGCAATCAAAGAACAACAAAGCGCAAAGAGAAGTGAAGAACTATTCAAAGGTATTTTTCTTGTTTGAGATATTTTTTAATGGAAAACCCTAATATTATCAGTGGTAATAGTGAGGCAAGACCTAGTTTTGAATTTATTCTATTTATTTTGGCTACGAGTGATCCGATTTGTGTATTTTTAGTTGTTCCCAGCAAAGTGGTATGTAAAGAAGATATTTTTAGTTACATTCATGTTTTTTGGGAAGAATATGATCTTAGAAAACTTAATGACTTTAAGAGAATTCATCTAGTAGATGACGCATAGAGATTTAGGGTAGAGTATGCTAGCCTAGGACAAAAAGGTTTGGATGCTTGGAGTAATTTTCTTATGTTTTATGAAGAGATTATTAAGATATCCCTAAAAAGAATTAATGGAGATTTTTTATGGTTGCATCAACCATATTAGATTATAAAAGAGACCCTAAGGGATATGATTGGTTTATGCTTGATTTGAACAGTCTCTGCATTGAAATTCATAAATAATAATGAAGTGAACAAATTGATTAGTGTTGTGTCTGATAAGAGAGCCTTACAAATTGATACCATTATTGACTTGGCAGTCAAATATCTGACTATGGGAATTTTATATGAGGTGTCTCATAGGAATCGTGAAGGTTCGACTTCGACTATGGTAGTATACGTGGCTTATAATATGGTGAAAGAAAATGTTGACTATGATCTATGTGAATTATTGAGGTGACATTCGTTGGATAACCTCTGATTGATTTGTACCCCTTCGAGTATGGATCACTTATTGTGTCATTGGTATTCTACTTACTCAATACCTTACTTGGATTAAACTATATAGTATGGAGAAGAGATGTTTCAATCAGTTTTTAGTGTATACGATGAAAAGTGATGATGAAAACTTATTGTAAAACCATAAAGATCCAACCACAAACAATATAAGTCCTACAATAAACATTCATTATATATAATGAAGATACCTAAGATCATGTTACCATTCACATGTCAAGTAGGGTTTCAATATCCATTGTCTCGTATCTCCATTGATCTTGTTTATTATATTTGCTCTCAGATTTTTATGTGTGCACAAGAGCTCAACAAAGAATGGATTGTGGTTGAAGATGCTTGATCACAAGAAGGCTTGATTGACGTAGTAGTTAGGGTTGATAATGAAGGAGAGTATCCTCTTATATAGAAGACACTTTAGAAAATGGAGGGATAAGATTAAAAGGTGAAGAGGATAAAAGGTCAACTAAGATGAAAGGGTAAGTAGAAGAAATAATAAAATAATAAAGAGGGTAGGTAAGAGAAGAATTAAGAGATAAGTGACAAGTGTCATTGAAGAAAAAAGCTAATGAATTAATTAAATAAATAAAGATTCATTTAATTAATAGAGGAAGTGGGATCAATTAAATAAATAAAATATTTATTTAATTTAGGAGCAAGGTAATTTAAATAAATAAATATATTTATTTAAGTTAGGAAAAGGCTTAAAGAGGCTAAATGAATTAATTAAATATAAAGATTTATTTAATTAATAGAAGACTTAGATAAAATAATTAAATAAATAAATAATATTTATTTAATTAAGCTGGACGATTTTAGGTGTCTACATTTTGCCCCTCTTTGAGACAATGTAGATTGTCGCGTTGGCTCAAAGAAGAAAAACTGATACAAATTTTCCCCAAGATGGGAATGATATGCCCCCTCGAGAGATTGGATGGAAAAGGTACAGACAATCTCTCGATAAGAAAAAAAAAAGCTAAAAAGGGACGACAAGATAGGGACTGACGCAGGAAGAAAATATCAACATGAGAGACTAGGGCTAAGTATCCTATATGTACAAGCCACAAGGAAAACATCCTCATTTGCATCCACACACTTAGGAGATTAGAGTGCATAGAGAGCTTAGAGAGTTGTCAACAAAGCAAGAGAGATGGCAAATAGGCTACACATGTTTGGTCGCATCCAACGGTTCCAGAGACCAGACGACATGGGTGATCCGATAAGTACCTCGAACTGACCTTGTACATTTTTGCATTTTTGTCTTCATTTAATGCAATTTAGGGTAGTTTTGCAAAAATGCAGAAGCGGTAAAAAATTGTTTGAACGTGTCTAGGTTAAGTAAGAACACATATGTGATGAATGAGCACATTTAGGTAGGTTATGGTATAGATATGGTCATGTCCGTAATGAACAGGCGTGTCTACTTTGGCAAAGTGCGTATAGGTAGAACAGTCTCACATTTGTGATGAACAAACACATCTAAGTTGCAAAAGGGTGTTTAGGTTAACTGAAACCATGTCTACATGGAAAAAATATGTCTATGTTTGATTAGGCATGAATCGACAGTTCTATGATGAACATATGTTGCCGATTAGATAAACTTTCAAGAGGATTCCTTCAAACAGGTGCCCTAGGAAGACAAACTAAAGGATAGGCTAGAATTAGCAATTATGTGATAAACATATGTTGCCAATTGGATAAACTAATGAGAGGATTCACTCAATAGGTTCACAAAAATAGGTAGGTTTGCTAAGCTGAATATAGGATAAGTCGTCAAATTGAAAAAATCTGGCGAGTGCTCTAGCAAGATAGGATCAAGTGCAATGTGATAAACATGGACACTAGGATAGGATTCAAGGCCATGTGATAAACATAAGCACTAGGATAGAAGTACAACTATGTGATAAACATGAGTACCACTAGGATTGATTTGATTGATTTGACTGAATGCAGGAGTATTTACCCTAGATAGAATCTAGAGAGAGATTCCCTATGACTCAGAGATTATGCCTAGAGTTGACCTTCGAGGAGTGTGTTGTGATTGAGGGTATGGGTTTGACACACATGTTATACATGCCATAGATTAGGATGAACACTGGATTGTTGACTACTCTTACAAAGACATGGTTCTCAAAGATGTGCATATTTCATTTGTCAACTAGCGAGATGTCAGTCACTCTAGAGGATGCATACAGGATACTGTGAGTTCCTATTCATGGAGATCTCATAGTTTATGACCAAGAGGGAGATAGGGATGCACTCCAATGAGTATTTCCAGACCTAGAGATGGATTTGAGACTGGGACAATTGAGCTAGGATGTTATGCTTTCCAGTGGACATATGCTAGCAATTGTGTTGGGAAGGATGATCAACAAGTTCTTATGTCCCAACAAGGCTACACGGGGGTTAGCTATCGGATGGGGGAGGACTTTAGAGATCCTTGGAGACCATGAGTTGCACTAGTTTGTTTACCTCAGTGGTTGCAGATTAGGGTGTGGATCTACATTACTGCAGGTGTGTGCATATGGGCATATTGTTGTTACTAGGCCAATTCACTTTAGATTCAGAGTACATGGGCAATCCTACACTCATCTATATAGCATAGTCACTTCCCAGCCACAAATTGGGAAGCAAGATTATGGGCGGTAGGTTATAGACGATATTGATAGTGTTATATGGAGGTCGAATTTAGATTGTGAGGCCTAGGAGGAGGATTCTACAAAGTTGTCATTTTGTTTTAGGAGCAGATATCTGATTGGTCGGACTCCATAAATTTTGGATAGGCATCTGATTAACAGGATATGCATGTAGTTTGGCCAATAGTAGAGGATGTCATGGGGTTCAGGTGAGTTTGAACAGATGGTCAAAAAGGAGCCGTTGGGGATCCATTTTGTCATATGATGTGGTAATTTCATAGTTTGAGCAGATGGTACTAATGTCATGGGATATTTTTCTAGATGTCAGTGATGAGGGTATGGATGATGAGTATGCGGATTACTTTGCAGCTCATCCTTTTCCTAGATTGATATACCCAGTAGAGCCCATTCTTGCAGCAGAGGAGGATAATGATGATGATGATGGGGGTGGAGGGAGGTGGAGGAGGCAGAGGAGAGGGGGAGCTAGGAGGATGGTGAGGGGCAAAGGTGGACCCAAGGATAGAGGGAGGGCAGAGGGTGTTGAGGGTGGTGGAGAGGCAAGGTAGGGAGGTAGGCCACTGAGACCACATAGGGGCAGAGGGGGATAGGTGAACCCACAATAGTGGGTTACACTTTTTTGGATGAAAGAAATTGACTCTTCTAATGGAGGGAATTTGTCATCTCAAGGATGACGAATGGGAATTTGTCATCTCAAGGATGACGAATCCTCAAGGACAAATTGTCCTTTTGATTACCTCTGTGAACTGGTGCTAAGATGATCCAGGGGATAACAGATTTATACAAGGAGCGTTAGCTACCTGAGAAGCATCTCTGGACGGCTCTACAAAGTCTCTGTCCTTAGGACGAACACGCAAGAGCTAGGACACCAGTGTAGCACATTGTCATCCTGTACAGACGAAGCACAGAGTCCGAGCAAAAAGTCCTAGACGTGCTAATAGAACTTATAAAATAGCTAAACAATATTGGAATTTATGAAAAACGCGAATTACAAAACAAAATAAGGAAAATGCTAAAGAATAAGAAAATATCACAATCGATCCATGCTGTGAAGCCTCTTGTAAGATAATATCCTCTTTGCGAAGCTGTGCCTGCACAAATGCAAGAGAGAAAATATTGGGGGTTGTGTTTTGGAGTCTGCCTAAGTCAGACCCCCATTTTGGTGATTCCACCTCCATGGACAACCCAAAAAGTCATAGGAAAGGAAGATGATGAAATTGATAAAGAAGAATGTAAAGACCAATACAAAAACAATTCTATGCTATTTGATAATTGGAAAATAAATGAGATATTGAAAGTGCAAGAAAGATTTAGATTAGTCCCTTAGTGCTTGGTGAGTGTTGGAATGCTTGACAAACTTGTTATCTTGACAATGTTGCAACAATGGTGGTGGTGTCTCCAAGAGCTTCAATTTCAAAGAGTAATTCTCCAATCTTCCAAAAAGATCCCTTGGAAATGTCGCAAAACCAAGGATATAGGTTAAGGGAGGATCCTGAATGTTGGTGGCCGCGTAGGGAGGCATTATGATTCCTTCTTGGCATGGCTCATAATGTCCCAATAGCCACCTGTTGGCTGGCAGATTGGCGGGATGATACTGCATCACATGAATGTGTCTGCGTTGTGTCTGCGTCCTGCTAATCTATCAAATTGACAGAGTTGGTAACACCTCCAGGGAAGCTGACATGGACTTCTTTGGTGGAAAAAAGGACAAGTTGGCGAACCTGTCCTCCAAGCAGCATGGGGGAGGCACCACATGTCGCAATTTCCACTAAAGGTGATGAGGGTGATATTTTTTACTCTACATTTTGCCCCCACTTTAGCAAGCATGTCTCTGGTAAGAGATGCAAAGCTAAAGTAGGAAAGGTAGAAAAGATGGAGGAGAAAATATCACGATAGGGAAGTAGATGCTTGTTGATCAGACAAAGTTTCCCCCGACAATATGATGCTAGAATTTTGGAATAGAAATCGATACTTGGAACATCAACAACACGCTACCTGCAATCTAGCCCTATAGATGATAAGATATGATAAAGAAGTTGGAATAATGCACAACAAGAACAAGCATCGTCGTGGAGGAAAGTCTCTAATGGGGAAAAGATACAAGATAGGGTCATCCCTATTGGTACAAGATACGCTGATACGGTTAGTATGATGCTCCATGCCGAGAGCCAAACGATAGGGCATGATAAGCCAGTATGGAGGACCATATGATACAGAAAATCGAAACATTGATATGGATAATCATATGATAGGGCAAATTAGAATGCCGATATGGATAACCATATGATAGGGAAAAATGATATACTGGCATGGGTAGTGAGGCATTGGATCACCATGCAATAGGGAAGATAAATTAGCTAGCATGGGTAGCAACATACAAGATTGCCATACAATAGGGAAATTGGAATTGGAATATAGTAGATTAGCCTCTACCAAGGCAAGAAAGATGATGCAAATTGGAAAGATGGTTTAGCCCCAATGTAGGCAATCTTTAGAATAGATCAAGATCAAGTGGTTTGGCACCCACCTAGGTGATCTTGGAAAGAAAAGATCAAGTGGTTTGGCCCCCTCCTGGGCGATCTTGGAAAGAAAAGATCAAGTGGTCTAGCCCCCACCTAGGCGCACATGATAAAGTAAATGCATGAAAAAGCACAAAATAAAGGCACAAATGCAGAAATGATGATATGATGCACCCCCCTTAGAATGATATGCATGGAAGGCATGTCATTCTAAGGAGAAGAAGAGTTGTGGCACGTCAATATAGCGAGATGTTTCTATCAAATTCCACCAAGAGATAGTGACACATAAATGTCCACAACATCAAAAGATGCAATGCAAGAGGACAAGGGGATCTGATAGATTGGCATCAGAGCCCAGAGAAGTGTCAAAAAGACATATAGTATCACTACGAGATGGGTGTATCATCATAGTGCCAGGTTTCTTAGATCTGAAGAAGAGCGCAGGATGACAAAGATAAAATAGAAATTTGGGTCAACATGGAAGAAAGAAAAGAATGTCCCCAATGCTTTGCATCATCCCCAAATGTCGAAAAGCAAGATACGACAAATAGAAGGAGGTAGACAAATAGAGGAATGCATACGATAAAAAATATCTTGTATCCGAGCACCTATGGAGTAACTCGGGTCCTACAAAGAGCAAAACGGATAAAAAAAAGTCAACCTCTCGTATCCAAGTACCTATGGAGTGACCTGGGTCCTCCTGGAGAGAACAAACAGATAAAGTAAGAACAAGGGAACACAACCACACACACATTCAAGCAGATGGAGATGAAAAATAAAAGTCCTAACAATCAGCCCTTAGGAGGGGATCATATTGCAAGAGATCATCGTCCTTAAGAAGAGCCTCATCCTCCCAATCTAGGTCATAGGGAGAGGGGGGGCGAGCTCAGAGAGGGACTATTGCAAGGGTCGCATCGAGTATCTCATCAGCAGCGAGAACAAGAGATGAAGAAGCATCAATATCTTTGTCTACAATCTCGAAGGAGGTGAGGGTCAAGGATCATGTGAAGATCGTAGACAAGGCCAGAATGTCCTCCAAGGAGCTGAACATGTAGGCCTCTAGAGAGGAAGTAGGTGACTCACTTGGAGAAGATGGAATAAGAATAGGACTGCCGACCTCTGGAAGAGGAGCAGTGACAAACTTAGGAGAAGGTAGGAGAAGGTAGGGCCTTCTCGATCATGCAAATAGAAACACGAAAAACCCGCAGGCACTAAGATAGGAAAAAGAAGGGATAAAGAACATACCTATGAAGACTTGCATCATCGAAACTCCAAAACAGGCCCCTTCTAAAACTTGCATTTACACCGGATAGGAGTGTCAGGGATCCTATAAACCGTAGCAAGTTGAAGGACCCCAGGAAAACTACGATGATGAAGGGGTGGAAGAACAAGTTAAGTAGCGGAAGTTGTGCTGGAGACCACCTATGTGTGTGGCATATCCAAAGGCACAGACAAGGGCGGAGTGTCTGACAGATAATTGATAAGCAGAGGCTCCGAGGAAGGAGAAATGAAGACTTGCACCCACTTAGGGGGAGGGTCATCTAAAGTCCCTGGAGTAGTGGGAAGCAAAACCAAAATTGATGCAGAAGCAGGAGCCACCGAAGGAACAAGCTTCAAGATAGCAACACTTGAAAATGCACCAGCGGACTATAAGGCGGCGTCATGCGCTCGAGCCTGGGCTCGTCGAAAGTGTTTACGCTCACGCACACTAGTTCTGACAGAGGTGGGGACCACCAACCATAGTCTAAGATGAATCAGGAGCATCATGTTCCATAGGAGAGGCCTCTAGGATCGGTTCAAGGATAGGAGAAGGCCTAATCGATGAAACAAGAGGGACATCCTGAATGGGCACCACATTCACAGCGACGGGCACTTGGCCTTGCTTTGCTCTAGGAGCGAGTGGAGGAATAGGAGGCATCAGCGTGGTCTGTGATATAGATGCGAGCGAACATGAAGGAACCTGAGATGAGTGCTTTCCCTTCGCATAGTGAGATGGCCTAGGGATATTGACCATGATGGGAAGCTCAAAGGGTGGGTAGGTCGTGGACTTTGGTAGTGAAGGTGCCTTTCCTTTGGCTGCACTAAATTCAGTCACAGGAATAGAGGACACCACTAGGGCCTACATGATCCTAGGTGGACGAGGAGGTCTCGATGTGGGAGTGGGTTTTGCCTCGGCCCCCTGTGATGGAGGGAAATTTGGCACAACCTATTCCAAGACCGGGATCTTGGGTGCAAAAATTATTGCAGGAGGCGACAAAGGTATGATAGGCTGCACTGATGTAGAATCTGAATCCCCCATCTTGTATTTATAATACGCGTGATATAAAAGGTCACTGCGGAGAAGCATGGGCCCAATTGGGATAGGCCAGAAGTGATCCAAAGAGAAGTCCCCATGGGAAATCAATGATCGATAGATAGTGTCCTGGATGACATGCACTGCACCCTCACGAGGAAACTTTAAGCACTTGTGAACCAAAAAAGGAACCACCTCCATGGCAATCAACCACGGGTGCTCGAGTCTGACTTGGAAGAGAATCCATGGTGGGTTCGCAAAGTAGTGTGACACTCATCATAGACCGGCCTATGCCATCCATTCACGAAGAGTGTCTCCTCCATGATGACATCAACTCTGTTGGAGGGGTCAACCATCACACCTATGATACTTTGACCATGCAATCCAGCAGGGATATAGAGAGGAGCAAGATCTCCATAATATGAGGCATCAAGCAGTGTGAATGAGATAATAATTTCAGACACCTTCCCCTTCTGGGCAGGGGGGAGCCGATAGGGGTGATGGTCACTATATTGACATATGGACCACCATCCAAGGCCAAATCAAATGTAGAAATCACATTTGTCAAATGCAAAGGAAACGGGTTGGTATAGATCTGCAAGTCACTGTTGGTTTTATCTATAGACTTGTTCGACTTATATTTCCTTGCATCAACTTTGATAGCCCCACTGTCGATGTGGTCTAGGACAATGTGTCTAAGATGATAACATCTCTTAGTGTCATGACCAGGCACACGATGGTAATGATAATAATTTGACCCATCAAACTAACGGGGTAGGTTCTGCTATCTGATAGAGGTTTAGGCTCAGGTAGGGTGATCAGGTTGTCTCGCAACAATTGTTGCATGATACTTAAATAAGAGTCATTCAATTTTGTGAAGACTCAATTTTGCGAAGATTGAGAGGCAGCTATCAGAGGAGTAGCCACTACATTAGCCACAACTTTATTCCTCCAAGACCCATCTGAGGACATGCCAGGAAAAGACCCACCATGATTGTTCAAAGAAGAGTCTCTGAACTATGTCACGGTGTGTTAGTAATTGGTCAAGGCAGAGAACATGTTGGCAAAGTTCTGATAATGATTCAAGGACAACTTCTCCCTCAATGAAAGCTACAGGTTGCCTATTAGCATATGTTGTAAGTCATTATCTAGCAAGGAAAAGGGGATCTTAGTTAAGATCGCTTGATATCATGAGATAAAATTGGTCACCTTCTCATTTGGTTTCTACTTACAATGAACAAGGTCAATATAGTGACCTTGCTGCCTATGTTAGCCTGAAACCTCTTGAGAAAGAGATCCATCAGCTGGTAAAAGGTGTCGATGGAGTGGTCAGGCCGATAACTGTACCACTCCAATGCAGTCCCTTTGAGGGGATGATCAAACAACTTAAGGGGAACAAAGTCCAGATTGTGATAGTCACTACACCTGGTCATAAATGAATCGATGTGAGTGTTTGGGTCACCATCACTGAACCTATCAAACTTCAACGACTTGATGACTATTGGAAGGATAGTATTCAGGATAGTGATGTCTAAAGGGCTCTTCCTATAGTACATGAGTACAGATGATTGGTCAGAAGAAGAAGCTAGAGAAGTGAGCTGCAACTAAAGTTGGCCCATGTTTTGCAGTATGGTATTCAAAACCGGGTTCATGGGCGAAGAAGGAGGTGGTGGAGCTGCACCACCTCTCCCGCCAGACAACATGTCAGCTAACATGGTACTAGCAGATACAACTATAATATGGGAAGTAGTGGAAAAAGTAGTTGAGTTACTAGCCATACCCGTGTAACTTAAAGCAATAGAGGAGGCATTGATATTGGGGATGGTGGAATCCACCATGCGGGCTCCCAACCCCGAGGTGCTAACACTGACCTAGGACCCAAATGGATCAAACTGGGATCCACAGGGGATACCTCAGCTAGGGGAACATGGCTTTTAACAATCATGGATAGGTCCCTAAGCATCTCAAGGCCTCTCCTATTGGATATCAACATGTCTCTCAATGTGTTGACGACATTCCTGATCTGGGGGAGGATGTTTTCTTGGTTCAGGAATCCCTCAAAATCTCTCAAATTCTGCTCTAAAGAATTGATCAACTCAAAATCGATAGAGACAGCAGAATCATGATCAATAGAAAGAGGGGAAGATGGGGTAGAACTTCTAGGAGAGTTAGGTTGAAAATTAGAAGGAGAAGGCCCCACAGTCAGAGTAGATTTCAGACTGTGAGAGGTCAAGAACTCATTGGGATCGAATGACTGTTCACATTGCATGGAGTCGGGTAGAAGAGGACTATAGTGATTAGGAGGGAAGCTCCTCCTGACTATGGCTCCTATCATAGTCTAGGTCATAAAGCTCATAAGATGATCACCAACCAAATCATGGAATAGGGACACCTGTGCAAGTCTTTGGAAAAATATGTAGGACTATTTTGTTTTGATGTGTTTAGGATGAAAACATGAAAGGGAAAAAGATGTTTGTTGTTCTCATTTTTTGTTTTGTCCTTTTTTTTTAATTTTTAAGTTTTTAAATGAGTGTGATGAAAAGTAAAACAACTACACTAAACTGGAAAAGGAATTGAAATAAAGAAACTAAGCTATATTAGAAAAAGAAAACACACACGAATCCCCCATAACGTTGGGTTCACCAAAATGTAATGGAGGGAATTTGTCACCTCAAGGATGATGAATAATCTAGGACAAATTGTCCTTCCGATTACCTCTGCGAACTGGTGCTAAGATGAGCCAAGGGATAATAGATTTATACAAGGAGCGTCAACCACCCGAGAAATTTTTTCTGCAAATGAATATTGCAGTGTCAAAGTTTGCAAAAAAGTGTAACCCACTATTGTGGGTTCACCCGAACAGGTATTACAGGTTCCAGCCCAAGCATAGGGACAAGGACAGAGGCAAGGATAGATACCATCCTAGGTACATGTAGGAGGAGGGTGCACAAGGAGGAGAGAAGGAGGAGGATGAGCTTCTCATATTAGAGCTCATGCAGGGTCAAGTCAATGAGATCAAGGATCTTGAGAGAGATGTGACTCGATTAAGGCCACAATTATCCAATATGCAGTGGGAGAGAGACAAGGCCATATAGAGATATATGACCACTAAGGAGACCATACAGGCTACAAGGGCTACAGCTGCAGGTGACACCACAAGGGGATTAGATTTTTTGCTTCAGGTAGGTGATGAGATAGCCTAATGGAAGAACCTCTACTATGCAGTCATACCTCTAGAGCTAAGAGAAGTGAGCTACATGAGAGTTTTGCGCTCTATGACTACAGGGAGAGACGGGAGGGGAGAATCTAGTGGTGGGTTCATGGGTCCACCCACAGCACCAAGGGGAGGAGGTGACAGACAAGGTGATCCAGGGGCAGGGACTTCGAGTGCTCAAATTCCATCGAGGACAACTGGCTCTGAGGGAGGGTCTTCATCATAGTTGTCTTGGATCCCATTTTGTATGATGATATAGACACCTACAGGTGATTTTGTAGAGATGAGATTTTGGCATCATTGTGTCATAACACTAATATTATTTTTGATATATATATATATATATATATATGAGATGATCCCTCCTTGCGGTAGCTATATGCATGCGTTCCTATGTGATGCTTCTTTATGTTTTAATGATTATGTTATTCAATGCCATAATTATATATGATGATGCATGTTACTATAATGCGATGATGGTTATGATGCAATGGATATGTACATGATAAAATGCAATGTATTTTTGTTCTTTTCTGGACTTTATATGTATGTTATGCATAATGTGAATGTAAAATGCAAATAGGTGTATGCTGATGAGTTATTTACATGATGAGATGCATGATATATATATATATATATATATATATATATATATATATATATATATATATAAGTGGCAATGCCACATGATATATTTTATTAATAATAAATAATTTTTACAATATATTTAAAAACTAGTTCAAACTAAGCTCCCAGAGAAAAGAACTAGCAAGAAAAACTTCGATCATTGCTCATCAACATGATTATAGAAGAGAAGTAGTGAACAATCCTCTAGCCGGAGCTAGTTACAAAATAGAGATCAACAAAGGAGCATGCAGGCTCTTTTACACATAGGAGCATGCAAGCTCGTTTTATAGAATAGGAGCATGCAAGCTTATTTACAAAATAAGTTCCTGGGATATCTTGAATGTCCTACAACAAAGAACTCCTGCAATCAAAATTGGCATGCCCCTGCACCAAAAAACAACTGCAACCAAAAAATATATGTACTACAGAACATAGAGAATTTACAAGAAACGCAAGGTTCCAAAACATGACTAACACCAACGACATGAGATCTGCAGTTAGCCATTATACACAAATGCCAAAGGAGAAGAGGTGAATGCGGAAATTCTAGAGAGAAATGAAGCCCAAATTTTTTATGTGGTAAATGAAAAGAAAGAGGAGATATATCATAAAAAGCTGACAAACCAAAAGAAGCGGCGTACATAGATAATCATGAAAACAACGCTATGTCAAACTTTAAATGACATATGAAGGATGGATTCCCAATGTGAAAATAAATATCTCCAGATTTCACACCAGAAGAGAGTACCAAACACATGAACAACATCAATAACAACCAACTCATCATTAATGAACGTCAAGTGATGATCAAGTAAAGAAAAGTACCTCAAATCAAAACCAAATGGAATTATGAAAAGAAATACCTCACCAAGAGAAGAGAATATCAACTCATATAAATGAGCAATCATATAATAAGAAAGATTAAATCCTCAACTCTCTACAGGCTATAATTAATAGGTTTGGGAAGCTCATCAAATCACCCCCCAATTGAGAGGAATCAATAACAGTTTTGTCAGAACCCATATTAGTGAGGCAATCAGCCAATGCATTTCCTTCATGATAAACATGTGAGATAATGAGGTGCTCAAACGTATCAAGAAGAGTCCATATTTGTTCAAGAATATACCAAAAATGCCAATTATCAGCTTTTCTTGCCTTGCAAGCATTAATGACAATAGTTGAATCACCTTCAATATGAAGGTATTTGAAATTCAAATCCTTAGCCATAACAAGACCATCTAAAACAGCACAAGCCTCGGCCATATTATTTGTGCCAGGAGAAATTGGCATAGATTTTAATGCTAATAAAGAACTCAAATGATCACGAAAAACTATCCCTATTCCTGAATCATCAGGATTTCCATGGGAGGATCCATCAAAATTCAATTTACAAAAAGGGGCATTAGGAGGATGCCATTTTATGGAATTTTTGTCTACAGGTGTTTTCTGAATCCTTGAAAAGGCGGGTGATACAAGAGTAATGATACTTTTCCAAGAAGAGATCATAAAATTGTCCCAAGAAGAGAACTCTGAATTCATGTTAAAATATTTCTGGACATGAGCATTAACTTTCTCAATAATACTTCTTTCCAAAATCCCAAGAGCAACCAATAAATCCAATGAGTCACATCTAAAAATGCGCTTGTTTCTTTCCCACCAAATGGCCCATATGACTGAAGAGGGAATTATAAACCACAAACAAGCAAATAGAGAAGATGAATACAAAACTGGCCAAGACTGAAACATGTCCCATAAAGATAAAGGTAAAGGGAATTAAAGAGATAACTTTTGTAGGAAAAAATGCCAACAACTACTCACAAACTCATACTGAAGAAAAAGATGATTGACATCTTCAAGAGCTTTACCACATAAGACACAAGAAAAGGAGGCTGCAATATTAAATTTGACTAAACGATCACTAGTCAAAATTCTATTTTGCAGCGCGAGCCAAGAAAAAACACTAGCTTTAGGTAATACTGAGTTATTCCAACAGAACAAAAAGGCATGATGAGGAGCATTTTGATTGGCCATTTGTTGAACAGCAAAATATCCTTCTTTAACAGAGTAGTTTCCCGATTTAGAAGGGCACCAAATAAGTTGATCTTTGATGTTAGAAAGGAAAGCCACTCGATCTTGCAAAACAAATTTAAAATTTTGAATTTCCTACAAGGACAATGGCAGAGTAGAGAGATCCTTCCATGAGACCTTGTGAGAAAACAGATCAACACTATCTACATAATCAACCAATCTAACTCCCCATGATTGAGAAAGAACAACTGAAACAGAAGCAAGAGAATCATGCTGCAAAAGAAGGGGAAAGCCATTCCAAGAGTCTTTCCAAAAAGGAATATTCTCCCCTAAATGGACCTGCTAGGAGAGAAAATTAGAGACCACTTCCGTACATGAGATCATAAAGTTCCAAATAGTAGACCCCTGTGGAGGATTAGAAATTGTGAAGATCCTAGCAGGGTTCTGGGAATCCAAATACTTAGCCTGCATAATTTGGCACCACAAAGATTGGGGCTTAGTATACATAGACCAAACTAGTTTGCCCCCAAAAGCCCTATTTCTTTTAGATAAGTCATGAATCCCAGCACCACCAACTTTCTTGGAAAGAGACATCTTGGTCAAAGAAATCAGTGGAATCTTTTTATCTTCTGTCATGTTGTTTTTCCAAAGAAATTATCAAATAATCTTTTCAATTTGGGAGATGACTGATCTAGGAGCTTGAAGAACTGAGATATAGTAATTGGGAATGGCAGATAGGACCATTTTAATGAGAAGTATCCTACCTGAAAGAGACAACCACCTAGCCTTCCAAGCAGAAATATGAGATTTAAGTCTCTCAATAACTGAATTCCAAATAGAAGACTTAGCAGATCCCATAAAGAAGGGAATCCCCAAATAGGTAGAAGGAAGAGTGTCTACTGGGAAACCTAATATATTCACAAGTCTATCAACCACCAACTGAGGAGTATTAAAAATGAAGATCTTCGATTTATGGGGGTTAATCTATTGGCCAGATCCAGCAGTATAAGTATCCAGAATAAATTTAATATGAGTAGCCTCTTGAATAGAAGACCCAAATAAAAGTGTATCATCGGCAAAAAGGTTATGAGTGATTGAAATATCAGAGTTAGGAATTAATACCCCTTGCCAAAATCCCAGATCCCTTTGCTTAATAACCAATCGACTAAAAGCTTCTGCCATAATGCTAAATAAGAAAGGAGATAAAGGATCTCTTTGTCTAACACCCTGGGTTGAAGAAAAGTATCCAAAGGGAGCTCCATTAATGATGACAGAAAATGAAGCAGTAGAAATACAACTCTTGATCCATTTACACTAGCTTTCAGAGAAACCAAATTTTCTCAAAACTTTGAGCAAAAAAGCCCAACAAACTTTATCATAAGCCTTCATCATATCAAGTTTGACCACAAAAGCTGGGATATTGGATGAATTTATGGAATGTAAAGTTTCATGAGCAACAATTTCTCCCTCATGAGTTTCCTGACCTAGAACAAAACCTCCTTGTTGAGGAGAGATGATATGAGGAAGGAGAATTTTAAGTCTTAAATAAATAGCCTTGGTGAAGATTTTATAAATAGAGTTGCACAAAGAAATGGGTCTAAATTCAGCAAAAGTTTGGGGATTCTTAGATTTCGGGATAAGGGCAATATAAGTGAAGTTAAAATTTTTAAAGATATACCCACCCCTCCTAGACTCTTCCAAAGCCATTAATAAGTCAAAACCAATAAAATCCCAACATTTCTGAAAGAACAAGATAGTAAACCCATCAGGACCTGGAGCTTTGTCAGGGGCCATGGAAAAAACAACAGAATGAAACTCATCTAAAGAAAAAGGCCTCATAAGAAAGTCATTATCCTCATGGGAAACAAGGGAGGGGATAGAATCTAAAAGCAAATCCACATGATGATCCATGGAGGAAGAAGAAAAAGGAGATAACAATTCCTTAAAAAAAGACACCCCCTCCTCTCTAATTTGCCGATTTGAATTAAGGACATAACCAGAATTAGAATCCTTAATACTAAAAATTATAGAAGCAGCTCTTTTAAGCTTGGCTTCAGCTTGAAAGAAGGCAGTATTCTTGTCACCTTCTTTAAGCCAAACCTCATGAGACTTTTGCTGCCAATAGATTTCAACCCGGGAGCAAAGGATCTCCCAGTAAGCTTGCAATTTCTTTTGAGCATCATTAGTGGAGGAATTAATGCCATGTCTAATAATCTCCTCATTAACAACCTTCAAATCATTGGCAACTGTCTCTTTTTCATGAAAATATTCTTAAAGACCAATTTATTCCAAGCCATAATTTGAGATTTCACGAATTTCAATTTGGAACAAAACTAGAACATCTTGGTCCCTTTGCAAAATGGGGCACTTATCCACCATTTCTTTAATAAAGAAAGAAAATGAGGATGAGTGAACCACATTTTCTCAAACTTAAAAGAAGGTCTTACAGAGGGAACATGATCCAGTTTATCAAAATTGAGCAAAATTGGGAAATGGTCAGAATCTTAGGAGGTAAGAATCTCAGAAGAAAAGGAAAAGTTGCTCAAACGTAGGTTTAGGGAAATAAGAAATATGTCAAGGCGAGAGGCAATCTGGCATTTAGATCTCCTATTAGTCCAAGTGAAAGAACCATTAGAAGGGAAAATATCATATAACGCATTGTTTTGTACAAAGGAAGAGAAGTCATTAATAACTTTCTGAGTTGTAGGATTACCCCCTCTTTTTTCATTTGGGGAAAGGAGAGCATTAAAATCACCCCCAAGAACAATAAAAAAATCATCATATCATAAAAACAATTCAGATAAGGAATCCCATAAGTCAGTTTTATCTGAAGGAGAAATCGGACCATAAATATTAAACAGAACAAAAGAGACTTCAAACCAATCAACCTTTAACAACTGCCAATGAGAAGCAAAAGATAACATCTCAACTTTGACTAATTTAGGATTCCATGAAGTTATAAGATAAACAAAAGCACCCAAAGAAGGAACATGAACAGCTTTCCAAAGGGACCATTTGGAAATTATGTTATCAAAATAATCCTGAGAAAGTTTAGACTCTTGCAATAAGATGATGTCCACTTTTGAAGAATCAAGAAATTTCTTGATCCTTTCCCTTTTGTCACGGGCATTTAAGCCTCTGACATTCCAAGATAAAATCCTCATTTATCACAAGGAGAGAAACATGCCCTCCTTGTTTTGACATGGGAAGAAAACTTCTCTACAATAGTGGATTGAATACCAGCCGCAATCTCCTCCTTGATTTTAGCCAATTTTGGTTTTCGACCCCTCTTCTTAGGAGTTTTAACAATAGGGGGGAAACAGAAGGAGATTGTTCCAAGGCTAGCTTCTAAGAGAAATCAAATCCATACACATTAGAAATAGTTGAAGAAGGACTATCAATAATATTCGCATCCACACCTTCAACTGAATTTGGTTGAGAAGAGGAAACATGACAACCATCATGGACAGGCCCCGAAGAGGCGCAAGCAGAAGAAAAAGAAAATTTAGGAAATTCCTTTGCAACAATCTCATCAAATAGATCAGAAGAAACTGAAAATAAAATATCTGAAGAAATAAGTTGAATCTTCTCTTTAGAAATGGAAAGAGAAGAAGGGGACCTTAGAATGGGCAAAAAAGAATCACTATCAAAAGTCAAACTATGAACAATTTTGGTATCATCCGCCAGACCCACAAAAGAAGAATGAGGAGAAGAATTAACAAAACAATGGTTTGTGCAACCATTCGAAGGTAACAACAATTTTGGAAACGAAACCGAAGGACAAGAAATTGGAAAAAAACTTGCAGAGGAGAACAGAAAAGGTTCAAAATGAAATTCAGAAGACCAATAATCCTTGAAAGGACTAGGAAGAAACTTAATAAAACAAAACCGATGAATGGCAGATAGAATAGAGAAGAACACGGCCAGAGTAAAGACTGACGATCCTTACTTTTAAAAAGGGAACATTGGCGAAAATCAGATGAAAAATCTAAACAAACTTGTAAAGGTGCATCAGAATCACCACAACATTGAGAGGTGAAATGGCCAAGTAATCTCATGCAGCATATTTGGAGCAAATAGTAATCTCAGAGGGAATGGGTTTAGACAGATTTAATAACAAGCAAACCCTAACCGAAAGATGAGGTCGTTTGAAAGGAACTAAATCACGCTTAATAAAAATGCCCAATTTGTTTGCCAATATTTCAACCATATACATATCATGATACTCCAAAGGAAGACCTGGGAAAGTTACCCAGAAGGGCATAAACTGTGGCTTCGCCGATTGAATATCAAAATGAGGAGACCAAGCATAGGTAAAAATTCCTATCCCAAAACAAAACCACCCTTTAAATTTATGCACACAATCCCTATACTTTTTTTAATCAAAAATCACAGTGAAATATAGAGAATCTTTATCAAACAGAAATAAATCCTTCATACCATCCCAATTAGACTTTGCCCATGTTAACAGTTTACCAAAAGAAACAGGAGAAAGAAGCTTACCAATGAGGAATAGGGATTGTGTGCATAAATTTAAAGGGTGGTTTTTTTTTGGGATAGGAATTTTTACCTATGCTTGGTCTCCTCATTTTGATATTCAATCGGCGAAGCCACAGTTTATGCCCTTCTGGGTAACTTTCCCGAGTCTTCCTTTGGAGTATCGTGATATGTATATGGTTGAAATCTTGGCAAACAAATTGGGAATTTTTATTAAGCATGATTTAGTTCCTTTCGAATGACCTCATCTTTCGGTATGGGTTTGCTTGTTATTAAATCTGTCTAAACCCATTCCCTCTGAGATTACTATTTGCTCCAAATATGGTGCATGGATTCAGCCTGTGGTGATTCAAGATTCGATCACTATTCATTCTTGTGCTTCGTTACTTGGCCATTTCACCTCTCAATGCTTTGTCTTTTTCATGTTTTATATAAAAATGAAAATTCTAATCAATGACATATGTTGGATGTGATGCTATCATGATATATATACATATGCATGATGTACTAACATAAATTGATGTAGGTGAAATCTATATGAAATGTAGATCTTTTTGGTGTGTTGTTATACTCGGTCATATGATAACAAGCTACATATACTCAGGAAGGGACAACGGAAAAGGGGGATGGAAGATAGAAGATATGGAAGTGAAAGAGATTCTTGTGCTATTATCATCATTGAGCTTTATTATGGAAAATAGGTTATGACTATCCAAGTATAGGTTCGACCAACAAAGTCATTGTACTCATTTGTATGGAGATCAAACAGTCACAAACAAGGAATGCCCCAGTTCATACTAGACTCACAACATCATCATATCCTTGGACAATCCATGGCATTACTAAGAGACAATCCACAGACAACAAAAACTGGTGAACATACCCCATCCTCGCCTTTCTAGTCAAAGACATCCTGGAGATAAAATCTCTAGTCGGAGACATCCTTGAAAAGATAAAAGACATGTCACCTTGAACGATAAAATCAAATGAAAACCAAGAATTGACACCAACACACAATGAAATCCTCAAGTTATTTGTGTTTCTTGCCACATATGTTAACATGTTTGATTTGGTCACAATGTTGTTATCTTGACAAAGGACAAATTATGTTGAAAACTGTGATGTTGCCAAAGTCTACTGAAAGATTTGATTTGTTGAAATCCCACAACTGCTTGTGTCTTATCTGAAACTAACTGAACCATGAAACTGATACTTTATTGCGAAGAAGAACAAAACTTTATTGTGGATCGGTGATGCAAGATGACCTTTTATTGTGGATTGTGCATTAAAAGAAAGAGTGATGAAAAGACGATGCTCCTATAACCATGTGATGCTCAGGGTACCACTTCCATCACTAGATTTAGGATTTTGCCCCAGTTATGGGTTGGACTTGATTTTTTTATGGAAGGAAAGGTGAAAAGGGGAGGGTCTATTATGAATGGCTAACCAATCTTAGGTAGATGAATAACCAGCCATGATGGGAATGGGCAAATTTCTTATGGAGTAGGTTGTGAGTGTGTGCAAAGTGAAAGGATGAGATTTAATCCAAAAAGAGGGAGGAGCAATGTCTCTACACATGGCACCAACAACCCGGTTTTCACCATGGTACTTGCCCAGGACACCACTGAAGTGGTTTTCACTGTTGGACGAATTTATTTCTCTTTACTTTTTTCAATTTTTCAATTTTTCAATTTTTTTATGTCACAAGGTGTTGTTTGCCAAGTTTTCACCAAGTAACGATTTTTCTATTTTTTCTGATTTTTTTTATTTTTGATATTTTTTTGTATTTTTGATATATTTTTGACATTTTTTTTATTTTTTTGCATTTTTGAAAATGGGATATTTTGAAAAACCATGTGTAAAACATGTGAAGGTGCATGTTGTTAATCAAATACTCCAAAGGTTCTCCATCTGGTGTTGAGAGATGATATACACCTGATCCATAGACTACTATGATGACGTAAGGACCAAGCCAATTTGGTTCGAACTTGCCCTTCTTCTCTCTGTCTTGCTGATTTTTAGGATTTTCTCTGAGAACTAAGTCGCCTACCTCAAATGTGTGAGTCTTAACCTTATGATTGTAGCTATGACTCATTCTTTGTTGATATGATTTGAGATGATTAAAAGTAGTTTGTCTACGCTCATCCAATAATTCTAGATCTTGTAAGTGGCAAACCTTGTAATCTTCATCGTTTATTAGATTGCACAAAGAAACTCTCAGGGATGGTAGATTGACCTTAATAGGCAACATAGCTTCGGCACCATGGACATATGAATAAGGTGTAGCTTCAGTAGGTGTGTGAACACTTGTGCGATAAGCCCAAAGTGCAGGGTTGAGTAGGACATGCCAGTTATGGCCAACATCATCAACTATCTTTTTAAGGATTTTGAGGATAGTTTTATTAGATGCCTCAACTTGACCATTGCCTTGGGGGTAGTGTGTGATGATATGATGAATTAATAAGGATCCGGACAACTACTAAGAGGGGGGGTGAATCAATAGATAGAAAACTGACTTAACTTTTCACCAAACTCAAAAATAATCTCTAGACTAACTGGTTCAAACACTGAACTACAAACTACAATAGCACTAACAGTTTAGCAGTTGACTGACATATCAAAATAATAGTATAACAACTCTGAAACTCCCAAACCATTTAACCAAAACATCAAAATACTTTACTAACAATAGTAAAAGCACATTTCAGATTACTGTTGGTCATCTTAACATATCTAAGTGGATTTAACAGTTAAGCAAATTAACCATATCAAACATAACCACAAAAACCATTCACCACTTGACATGATGATTCTTGACATGGAAACCCAAATGGGAAAAATGACGGTGGGGATGAATACCCACAAGTATTCTAAACTCTTCTGAAGTTTGTCTTGTTAGGAGCCAAGCCTATTAAAGCTTTACAAAATGTCCTCTTAGGAACAGATCCTATTAGGGACCACCCGGTTAAAGGATTGACTATAATACCCTGTTAGGAGTAACCTCAATAGAGGATTTGAAATCCAAGCTAATGGATCACCTAGTTAAAGGATTTAGATAGCACTAAGCCTATTAAAGCTTACTCGGTTAAGGGATTTAACTATTGTAATTGTTAGAGAACAACAGGGGTTTGCTAATCTGGTAAAAAAAACTACTTTTCTTGATTAGAACCTTTTCATGCTCCTATTTGCCTTCACACATACTACAGATACTCCTTGTTTGGAAATCAATCACACTGAAACTTAACCAAAATTTCCAACACTACTACAAAACAACTCATTGACCTTATAAGAAAAACAATAGGTCGGTAACACATCACAAACCTAAGATCTCATAGAGATTACAAACAAACCGGTTAAAGTATGACCGTTAGATTACATAGAAATTATCAACACATTGTTCAAGACAACCTTGACCGCTCCTTGATCACCACTCATCGATTCCTGTAACTCATCATGAGGTTTCCTCTTCATGCAATGTACTTGCTCATTCCCAAGATAAAACTGTTATCTCTACATGCCAAAAACCACTTGAAACTTATCACATACAACATTCATACATGGCATAAACATTACTGATCACCATTTGATCATAAATCAATACAACTGATTCACCAGGCTCCATCAATTAGGGTTTGGCATATCAATAGGTAGAGTTACTGGTTGATCTCACTACTTCTAGAGCAATACCAGTTTGCTTCACTTTCTCAAGTACCGATTACAAAACAACATCATTACCGGTTACAATTGATATCAATGACAACACAATAATAGGTCATCAATGCAATCTTCAATCAAATGCCAATAGTATGGGGTGGAAAATCGATGATGGATATGGAAATGACCACAAATCTCATGAACATCTTGGTTCTTGAAAGGACGTCCATTATCTGTGACAATGAAAAGGGGAACATCGTAGCAGAAAATAATATAATTAAGGATAATAGTTGCAATCTGCTTTCCAGTGACTCGAGTGAGAGGAATGAATTTAATCCATTTTGTAAAATATTTTGTAGTTGTGATAATGAATTTATGGCCATTGGAAGGAGGATGAATCTCACCTACAAGGTTGAGTCCCCACACTAATACATTTGGTCTAGAATTCCGATGGAGGTTTTCGACAGAGAAGGTATATTGTGACCAAATTTGATTTTTTTTTTTTAAAGTGCCCACGTTCATCAAAATTTCGACAGCAACTGGCATTACTTAAAAAAAAAAAAAAAAAGAGGGCAAGTCCTTTGTGTTGCATTCAATCCCGTGCAGGCTTCTACGTCGAGCTCAACCCCTGGCAAGATAAAATGACACACTCACCATTCGAGGTAGGATCTTCACCTTCATTTTGGATCTGGATAATATGAGGAATTGATGAACTTCACTTTCATTTCGGATTTGCATAATATGCGGAATTGTTTAATCTTCACCTTCATTCATTGAATCTTCACATTTGAGGAATTTCGGATTTGCATAATATTTGCATGAGGAATTTCGGATTTGCATAATGTTTGGATGAGGAATTTCAGAATTTCGGATTTGAATCTTTACCATGACAGGGGAAAGAGATTACAATAGGTTTCCGTAGAAGCCATCTCCTCTATGCCCAAGGGCAGTACGCTTTATAACCCTTTGCCCACACAAAACCATCACTGTACCACTCTTGCAAGCCTACTTCCCTTCTACCATGGTTGGAAGTACTCAATGGTATGAAAGAGGAAAACTATCAGACATATACTTAGCATAAAATAAATAAGTTATCAAATTTCAGAAATTAGAGGGTGAACCTTGGTAACAGTAGACTAATCGGCAGTGAGACCTTGTGGTTTGATCGTGAGATGCTTCCACAACAAGATCATATCGATATTGGACTAGGTAATAACGGAACCGCCAACAATGTATTTCTCAATTATTAGTGTGTAGAAGTATATTCATTAATCCAACATCCATTCTATTATATACAAAGGAATTCATACCAAATAGTATTAATTAATCAATCTATTTTATATTCAGTGCCTTGTCAAGTATTAAGTGCTTGGTTTGATGATCTTCTAACTGTTGGGAGTTTCCATGAGCCATAAAACATAAAATATTGTCAAGGCATAAATAATTTTCAATTCCAAAACTAGATAAAACATCAAACTAGGTTACACATCATCTTCTTCATTTTCTTTTTGTTGATCTTTCTGGTTCTTTTCTTCCTCTTCAACATCTCCCTCTTCATTGACCTTCTTCTTGCCCTTGTCTTTATCCACCTTCTTTGGCTTTGTTCAGTTATCCTAATAGGAGTCAAATGGCTATCCCAATGAGGGGGAAATTCTATCCCAGCTAGTTGTATCATAGTTCTGATGTATAATTTCAAGGTCCCTAACTTCTTCATCCCTTCTCTTTTCATATTGATGTTCCTTGCACTACTGCAACCTTAAATGATATTAAATAATATCTCTTGTTGTAAGAATTTTTTTAGTTACAACACTTGGCATAGAATTTAAAGAACTAAGATGAACTAAGCCTTAGGAGTCCTATATCTCATCTCAAATAATAAAGAGAATATAGGGCTGCATCTATGAAGAAAAAAAATGTTGGAAAAGACTATTTCTACCTACTTGGCCACCTAGGAGTGGTTTTTGAGGTGTATTCAAAGCTTTTACTCCTTTTGTTGCATTTTCACTTGAAATATGGTTTAATTGGCTTTGTAAGCTCCTAGATACTTGGTACATGTTCTAATCGAGTTAAAAGAGTCTCAAGGCTACCCTATAGTCATGCTCTACCTTATCCAGCTACTTAATTAGCTTCCCAAACTTATAGGACATATGGTTTTATTCCTTACTTTGAGTTGAAATTGTCTTTGGTTAGATATAACTAAAATAAGCCATTCCTTCAACTACTTCAAAAATCATCAAAAAGACTTCATACTACTATCTACATGTGTTTTTATCCTTAAGAAGTCTAATTTATGCAAGTGAAAAAACACCTAAGAGGTCATAGCTACTCCTTTTGACTTGGTAATATTCATGGTTTTTCTTTGTCTATATAACTTCATTCCTTGCATCTTACCCACTATCTTGTAGCATACTTTGTTTTCTTTTTTAGTGAATTGCATTTAGTGGACTGTTGTGCATCTTTAAAATTATTTGACAACTTCAAGAAATGGTTTTCCTTCTTTATTACTTGACTATATCATTTAATATGCATGGATGGTATTATCATTTAATTTTCAAGATGGACCTTATATGGATGGTCCTTGCACCTTTTCAAATTGAACTTTTGCAAAAGTCCAAATTTGGAGAGGAAATTCCTACTATTTGTGAATCCAACATTCATCTTTCAAATTTTAGGTCCAATTTCCATGAATAAGGGTTCCCAAGACCCTAGTCCTATAAAAATGAGCCATGAGGAACATCATGAATAAGGGAATGAACCCAATTTATGGAAACATTGTCAAACCTAAGTACAATTAGGAATAAATAAGGCACAACCACTTAAATTGAGTCCAAACCTAGTGTAGATTTTTAAAGAGATACAACTTATGATGCAATATTTAGCCCCCTCTTAGCAAGAGTATGAAATTACGCTCATGTACTCTTGGGAAAATATGGAGAAACCAAATATTCTTTCACCAAGATATTGAAGAGTCGATGACTACAAGTTTGGAAAGATGGTAGCTCCCAAGACTTATGATATTGTCAATCTACAATATTGAGATAAAAGGGAAGTACAAAGTGAGTAATATGAGTAACATTGGTAACACACGTGGAGCATGCAAAACACAAAGTTATGACATTTATAACTAGTAAGATTCATATATTCTCACTAGGAACCATATCAAAAAGACAAGGCATAGATCTAGGACTAGTAAGATCCTTATATAGTTACTAGGAGTCATGTCAGAGACACATAAAATCATGATACCCAAGTTAGTAATATCCTCTAATACTTAGTCATAGATCACATTCTAACAACAAATAGAGACCTAATTGTGAAAGTTTGAGGTCCATTGGGAAAAAAGTTGTCATATTGCCATGACAACTTTTGCATTTCTTGTAGAAACTTCTTTAAAATATAGTTGGAAAGTTAGTTTATGGTGCATTGAGGTTGTAACCCACTTGGATGGGAATAAATAGACCTTTGGCATGCCATCCAAGAGTTATGCTTAATTAAATTGGGGTTTTATGTGCATTTTTTGACATTTCGATCTGATTCTCTTCATTTTTCTTTGTGAAAATCATCATAATTTGATGGGAAGTCAATTGGATGTGGTAGAGAAGTGAGTTAACTTCATTTTTTCTATTTGTGGCATTGAATTTCATTGTTTTTTAAATTATATATCATAGTTTTTCCAAAAAATGTCAAAACTGTGCCTAGTGTTTACCGAGAGGAGTAAATAATGTATAGTTTGGTCTCCCATGCATATAAATTCACCCAAATGTGTGGGAAGACCTTTTTTCATACTATGTATCATATCAGGGAAGAATTTGGTGGGAAGACCAAGTGATTGGTATTTTGAAGTGGTTGATGATAGAGAGAGGGGTGAGGGGACCCTATGATACCTTCAGAAGGGTTTATCGATCAAAACCAAATGAAATAGATTAAATTTCTATGACTGTCCTAAGGGTATTGATTGTCACAGTCATAGTTTTACTAGTGATATTGTTTTTGTTTTTACAGAGTTGTGTTTGTAAACCCAAGTATGGACATGTAATGGAGTCATGAGATTTCTTAAGACTACATCAATACTTAACAACAACATAGTGTGTAGGCACCTAAAATATGAAAGGACTACATATTGGAAGGCGCGTGTGATGATGCCATGAAAGGTCTAATATCCCTATGTATTGGACTGAGAAAACCAGTGAAAGACAAAAAAAATGCATTGAGAAGGTAAAAGGTTGAATTGCCTAATGTTTGTTGTTGAAGTGATGTGTGGGGACCCTGCCAAGTCAAATACCTTGTTGTAGTTTCAAAGGGTGGAAAAAGGATAAGCATTTTATTTACCGTCCTAATAGACCATCCATCATAACAATTATTACCAATATTGATGTGTGCGTTGCAAACAAAGTTCTAGAGGAAGGCTCTTTCTATTGTAATACCAAGTGAGTGTTCATAGACCTTGTGTAGGGTCCTCCTAGCCTATAGTAAGGATTTTGAAGCCTACATACATTCATTTGGACTTGTGGCCATCAATGAGTGCTCACCCAATAAGAGAAGTCTTGTGACTAAAAATTTTGGAAGTGTGGCATTGTTGAGAGCCAACACTTATGTGTGAACCCCGTCTTCATGTATTATGATTAGTTACCATGATACTTGACCCTATCCTCATGGTGTTGGCTCAATTCATATTAGTGTGTTTTGTTGAAGAAACATGATGTGAGAAGTTTGATGTAGAGGCAAGGGTAGAAAGTATTCCATATTAGGACAGCAACCACATTGATTAGGCAAGTCAAATAAGGTCTCTCCAATGTTTAGGATACTGAATTCACATTAGACACTCATGGATTACCCCAATTAGACATTAGTCAATTTAATATATTATGCAAGGATTGCATACCACAAAGCCATTAGATATGTTTTGAGATGAAAAAGAAGAGTTAAATGGTTTTGGTTCAATGATGATAATTTCTATTTCAAGTAATTTAATTTGGTATATTATACTGAAACATGATTTCATAACTAACATTTCAACTTCTATATAACTAGTTCTATAGCCTGATTTTCTTGCCTGTGAAGAAAGACCATGTCAAACAATATTAGCGAACAATAAAATAAGGAGACAATTGCTAGATTGTGGTCTAACTTGAAAAGAAAAGGTGATGGAAAATGTTATTGTCCCTTCAAAATTTGTAAGGGGTTAAAGACTAGAAGACTTCTAATCAAAATAGCTAAGAAACATTATAGGTTGCATGGTCACATTGAAGGTGGATATGATTATCATCCATTGGTAAGTTTTTCATTATATCATTTTAACAATTTATATACATAATAAATCACTTGATGATGAGATCATGATCATGGTTTATTTATGTTTATCAATTTTATATAGGTTGAGCACCCCGGAGCACATGGTATGGATCAACACAACCCGGAGAATATGGTTTTCAAAGTGGATGAACATGGAGGTGTGAATATCAAAGTTGAAGATAATGATCCCATGGAAGATGACGATCATGAGCCAGAAAAAACAATTGAAGATGATGGTACAAATACATTGATCCATGACACATTTAGTACTCGCACAGCTGATCATGATGATGAAGATGACCTTGATCTTGTTCATGATATCCCTCTACTTGAGAAGGCATCTGAGGCCCTTTACAAAGGCTCGCAGACAACTCTTCTCTCCGTTGTATTGTTGTTGGTGAACTTGAAGGTTATGAATGGTTTATCCAACATAACAATCTCACGTATGTTAAGGTATGTCATATATATCATAATAAATTATGAATCATGTTGTACCATTAATATTTTTTATATTAACAAATTATATTTTTTTGTTGTAGATTGATAGGTGAGTTTTTGTTACCACCATCAAATATTCTACCTTGCTCATACCGAGAATTATTTGCCGTTATGAAAGATATTGGAATGGAGTATCAAGCAATAGATGCTTGTCCCAATTATCATATTATATATCACAAACAACATGAATTTCAATCTGAATGCCTTGAATGTCATATCCGTAGATATCGAACAGATAAAATAACAAAAAGGGTTCCTCGCAAGGTTCTTCTCTATATTCCAATTATTCCACGTATGCAATGATTATTCAAGTGCACTAGCTTGGCACAATTTATGGATTACCATGCACACAATAGAAGTCGAGATGACATTATTCGAATGCGTGCAGATGGTTCAGCATTTATGGACATAGAGGAAAAGTGGCCACACTTTAAAGAAGAACCTCGTAATCTCAGTCTTTCATTGGTAGCGGACGGTGTCAATCCATTTGGAGAGATGAGATCTGTTTACTCAGTGTGGCCTGTTTTTGTTATTAACAATAACATTCGTCCATGGATGTCAATAAAGAGGGAGCACATAATGTTGCCAATGATTGTTCCAGGTATTTTATCATTTAAATATAATCATCTAAATTTAATTATAAATATTGCAGTAAAATGGTCATAATAATTATGTAATGTTTTTGTTCATTCGACTAGGTAAGTACCAAGTTAAAGATATGAATGTATATATCGAGCCTCTTATCGATGAGTTGCTGGAGTTATGGAATGGTGTCACTATGTATGACGTCTCTAGACCAATAGGACAAAGACAATTTCAATTTCATGCGATGCTTCTATGGAAAATACACGATGCCCCAGGGCTAACACAATTTTGTGGTATGTTATAGTGTTTAAGCTGTGCATGAACATTATAATTCAAAAAATTATCATATTTAATCCAATTATACATTATCTTGTAGGTCTTCAAACAAAGGGAAAATTTGCATGCCCTGTTTGTGGTGCAAAGATGAAATCTCGTCATTCAAAAAGTTTAGGAAAGCAGGTGTTTGATGAGTATAGGCACTTTCTCCACAAAAATCATAAGTATCAAAATACTAAAAAACATCTTTTCAATGGGAAAGAAGAGAATACATCAAAGCCATGAAGAATAACACCTCACCTATGGAAGTTGGAATACAATAGAATTAATCATCAAGGCAATGTCATTCCATCTAATGGTTTGTCATAAAACATCTTTTCTATTTTGTTTTGTTTACTGATGATGTGATTGATGATCATGAAGGTCGTGAAGGCATAAATGACCACCTTCCTAAGGGACTAAAAAGTCATCCCTGATAATTTAGTAGGTTGCCCTACTAGGAGCAGTTACAAATTGTTCATTTGTTTGATACTATGCATATTGGAAAGAATATAATAGAGACATTATAGAAAATATTGGATGGAAGGCATGACAAAGAAAAAATTGTCAAAATATGTAGTGACATTCAGGATTCCAATCATGCAATGATAAATGTCATTCAATCAAATAGCCATGGAGACCAGATTAATATAAGTGAGCTTCCTTGGTTATTAACAGACCAGCAAAGCAATGCTATAAAAGAAGTCATATGAAAATTTTGATTTCCCACAAGATTTGTTGCGAACATAAAAAATCTCATATCAAAGAAAAGTGAATTTGGGCCAGGGATGAAAATGCATGATTGGCATACCTTCATTAAGGTAATTCATGTTCTTGTGTTTTTACTATGTATTTAAGTATTGTGCGTACGTATATTTTTCATTGTATTATGTTAGAAAAAAATAAAAAGATAATTTTATAATTGTTGCAGTACGTTCTACCTCTATCTCTCTCAGACGACTTTGACAATAATGTCAAGCAAGTCATATATGATCTTGGAAAATACATGAGGTAAGTAGTGATATTTGCTCAATTAGTTGTATAGATATTATATTTGCTATTTGTTTTACTTGTTATATAATATATTTTTTTGCGTCTTGAATATCTTGTAGGTGGTTGTCATGTAAAGAAATCCATAAAGATGATATAAAATATTGGAAGAGAAAAATTCCTCATTTAATGTGTGAAATGCAAGTGTACCTCCAGCTTTTTTCAATGCACAAGAACACTACATCATACACCAAGTTGAGGAGATTGAATTGTGTGGACTTGTACACACTAGGTCAATGTGGATGGTTGAGAGACACTTGAAATTTTTGAAGGCTTTGGTTCAACAAAGAGCACATCCTGAAGGTTCTATGGTGGAGGGATATATGGTATACCGGACTATGGTGTACATTTCTGAATATCTTCCTAAGTTTGCAGAAAAGATCCATGTGGATCACATTTGGGATCCCAACCCCATTAACAAATTTGAAGGGGAGTACTTGATGGGGAAAGGTAGATTGAGGAAAGTGAGAGGTAATTATAAGATGTTATTGTAGTTAATTAATTCTTAATCTTCAAAATAAATCAGTTGTAAGACATCTATTTATTTTTTGTACAGTTCGTCAAGAGTGGGATGCACTACATTTGTATATTGAAAACAATCTTGATTGGATGATGGTATGGATTGAACATTGTCAACATTCTAGATGCATGATAACATGGGAAGGTGTGGCTTCATTGGTTAAAGAAGCTCATCGTAATGGAGATTCCAATGTTACGCAAAGGGAAATTGATTTAGCATATGGTTTAAGAGATAAACAGGTACGTATAAATTTATTAATCACCCATATGTTTATCAACTCACAATGCAATAAATTTAACATGTTTGACATATCACACGTCAAACACCATAACGTTATGTGCTGTAATGGTCATAAATTTTGCATTAAAAAGTTGGATGACATGAAGAAAACTTGTTATTCTGGCATCACTGCAATCTTTGAGGTGACAAATATTTCATCGAGAAATGACATACATCCTCAATAGTCTCAAAATCGATACTATGGCATTTTGGATGATATACTTGAGTGTGACTTTAATTCCTTCAAATTAGTTTTGTTCGTCGTCAAATGGTACAAGCTACGATTGAATAAAAATGATCCTGATAAAACTGTTATTGAACATGATAATGGTTTTACAATGCTAAATACAAGGTCATTTGAACCAGTTGGGGATGAGCCCTATGTTCCTCCAAGCCAATGTGAGCAATTATTTTACTCAGAGGTTCCACATAAACCGGGTTGGTCATTTGTTGTTAGAAATGATCCAAGAGGAAGGCTGATAAAGTATAATGTGATGGAAGAAGAAGATACCAAAGAAGTAGAAGATGAAGTGGATGATGATCACGATCGACAGTTTCTTCGATGATGATGAAGAAGAAGAAGAAGAAGATGATGATGATGGTGGTGGTGGTGGTGGTGGTGGTGGTGGTGGTGGTGGTGGTGGTGGTGGTGGTGGTGGTGGTGATGGTGATGGTGATGGTGATGGTGATGGTGATGATGATGATGATGATGACGACGACGATGACGATGACGATGATGATGATGATGATGATGATGATGATGATGATGACCTTGATGTTTATGATGATGAATGAAATGTATGAGGTATGCAATTAGTATATTATCTATTTAATATTGACTTCTTGATAGAATTTTTTTTTACATTATTAATTCATTATGTTTTGAATTCTAATGCCATTACATAATTAATTCATGATGCACCTTTTAATATGGAGATGGAGATAGGGAGAGTGACTATTTATGTGACATTTTTTAAACTGTGTTTATTTATGGAAATTGGATTGTTTATTAGCTATGTGATGGATGTTGATTTAAAATACATATGTGATGGATCACATGTTTATGGTGATGCATGTGACATTTTTTGAACTTTGTGTTTATTTATAGAATGTGGATTGTTTATTACCTATGTGATGGATGCTGATTTATGATACATATGTGATGGATTACATGTTTATGATGACACATATGTGATGCTAATTGTTATGCTCAATTACATATATGATGATACATCTTGTGATGCTTATGATGCTTATGATATGTATGTATTTATTGTTTATCAACTTATAAATGTAGTAATGCTTATGATGCTTAATTGATGGTGTTGATTTCAGGTATAGTCCCTGTGTGATGTTGTCACCATTGGTGGGAACAATTCGTTGACTATAGACATCGTCAACCATTTAGTTGAGGATCCTGCATAGTCTACATAAAGTAAAGGTAAGGAATTAAAAAATTTACAATGATTTTGATGACAACATATTTTTATTATTTAATACTCTTTTTGTCTACAATGTTCATGTTGTTCATGTTGTGTACTATGTAATTTTTAGCTAACATAAGATAATTGAATTACATTGTACAAGACCCTGAACCCCTTTGACGAGGATCTTGCACAGTCTCATGGATGGACAGGTATAACTAGTTAATACACCCTATAGAAACAATTTATTTTTTAAAAATTACTTGGAAAACAAACTTCCTCAGTTTTTCAAACCTCGACATTAGCAGCAAATCTAATACAGCTATCAACACTTGAGGCCCCAATTGGACTTATTCCAATTTTAATCCCAAAATAAACTTTAGGGCTGGCTTCTTCATCAAAATTACCCTCATTTGCAAAATTTCTCTCTCATTACCAATTAACTCTCTCATTTCATGGAGTGCAGGTACCCCCAATAGGTATTTGTTAGATCTATCTTCATCGAGTGAGGAAAATGCAAGAATAGAAAATGAAAGTGACACATGTAGTAGGTCTACAATAGGGAGATCAACAAGAGGTCAAAAGATTAGAAGAAAATTCAATAAACACATGAAATTTTTCCTTGCTCAAGGGGGGTCATGTTCTTATGATCTTGAGACCAAAGGTGACATTGAGGTGCCACTGAGGTACAAACATCTACAAAAACAATGGGTTCCCAAGGAACTTCCTCCAATAAACACCGATTTTTGTGTTAACGATAGGATATATCGCATAGCACCTTCGTCGTTACATGGTTTAGGCTTATTTTCCATGGACGGCATAAAGGTCTATTACAATAAAGTTGTTGAATTGATGGAGTTTGTTGGACCTTGTTACAATTACAATAATTGGATGCAGATTGTTAAATATAAAAAAGTATGTGTAGGTATGCACTATCAGCAAATTATATACAACAGAAAGATAATGATCAAAGTAAATGAGTGGCTGTATACATTGATGGTCGGCCAAAAGCAACAGGGAATATCGCAGGTTTTATAAATAGTACGCGACCTGGGTCAACTAATAAACAACCCAATTGCATATTTGAGGCGCGTGAGGGAAATCATGTATTTGTATGTGCGATAAAATCAATAAGTGTAGGCGAAGAGCTTCTAATCGATTACAGTTTGAATCGTATAGATACAAACAAAGTTAATATCATGGGGGTGGTACGTACTATATACCATTTAAATTAACCAACCTCCAATTAATGAATCTAATATACCATTTTATTATGAAGTTTTTTTCCTAAGTCTATTGGTTTAATTTTGCTAACGTTTTTTATATTTTTTCTTTGTCACGGGGCAACATGGATCCATCACATATCGCAGACAGGGATATAGGTTGCGACACTTCTACCGAGTAGGTAAACCTCATTGTAATTGTACAAATTAGATAAAAGCAAATTGTTACATTATTATGTTCTTTTTTTTAGTGATTTAGACTAGTTTTGTAATTGTTAATGATATTCTTGACACAGATGGATGTTTGGGGAAAGGGAAAGGGAGTTGTAGTACTTGAGCACCTCTCTAGGGATGTGGAATCAATAGGGTTAAGTGATGATGACCCTGAAGATTCCACACACCCTATGGAATTCATTAAAAATCCTCGTAGAAAAATTACTAAAGAGATTGTTGCTTTGGCAGCCATGCATCCTATTACTGATGAGATACGAGAGAGGGTAGAATTATTGATTCAGACAGCAGAAAACTTGCAAGTAAGCAGTAATGAAAGCTTTAATTATAACAAAAGTTCAATAATGGTTTATATTTTATTCTCTCTTATGTCATTAACTAAAATATATATGTATTGTTTTTATAGCAATTTATCCGCCCTCATGAAAGTCGTTGCCATGATCAGGGTGTTGTGGGTTCTTCAGGTGATGACGATTTTCTTATATTATCGCTTGATTGGCTTATCACTCTGAGTACCCAAAACACATCATACTTGATACTGTCAATCTTCAAAATAAAGGTTCATCCTTGTTTACAATTCTTGCACTTTTCATATATTTAATGTTTGATATATTTAATTTATTATTCTTTAGGTGTTGTCAATGTTCCTGTACAAATGTCGTCACTGCCTCATCAGAGGTTAGCCTCACCTATATTTTTTACTATAATATCGGCAACACGTAGCATGCAGACATCCTCTACTACACGTCATATTGGCCCACCCACTATTGGTAGATCCCTCTTTTGCTCTATCTTTTGTTATATGTTTATTTCCCTTCAAGCATTCTTTCTTGAATTCTAAAGCCATTTCAAAGTGGATTCATTTTTTGCAGGAGGAGATGCACATGAGGATGTGCCAGAGGTGACTACTACTGATAACATACCATCATTTCCTGGATCTTCTCGTATTGCTAGTACGGGAACATTGCAGGCCACATTGGTGGTGAGCGACGAAGAAATGATTCCCTTAAAGATACAAAAGGTTCCAGGTACTTTAAAAGTATTATTATATATACTCTAATTGTAATTTACTTTATGATCACTCGTTTTGGACTAATGATCCCATGATTTTTTTGCAGGCAATGATATTTTCTATAAACATCTTAGTGACATTGCATTGCAGATATTTGGGCTCACCATACGTAAAAGGTGGTACATCATATGTGAACTAACCCTAATCCACTATTTTGATTTCATATCATTGCTAGAATAGTTTTCCTTTGATCCATTTCTTGAAATGTAATAAATGTAGTTTCAGTTCATTTCTAAATCTAACAGGTTTGTTTTTGCTTTAAAAGGTGGAATGACCAAGAAAAAAGTCTAAAAGATGAATTGACAAACCAAATGGTTGAGTGGTTTGGAAATGACACCTTTGACAAAACCAAGCTTCTTGAAAAAGCTGGCACATATCTAAAGTATGTGAGGGACCAATACAGGACCCATTTAGAGAGGAACCTAAAGTACGAGCATCCCCCCATGATTCCAAAGAGGGAGTGGAAGGACCTGATTTTGGATGCCAAGGAGAGAATTGAAAGGAAAAAAGGAAATACACCACCAGACGCCAGAAGAAGGTATGGGATACTATTAAGAATGTAATTATGTACTAATTAATTACTCTTTATATTTATATAATCTAACATATTTCAAACTTTTTATAAACAAAGTGACACGTCAAAGGCAACCAAGGCAAGACAAGAAAAGCATGGGCAACACAAACTCGACTCTGATGGTTATATGAAACTTGTTACACAAATTGTAAGTATCTCATGTAAAAGAAATATTGCATCAAAATATTAATAAATTGCAAACGATTTTTTTTAATCAAACAATGCAAGCAAAATTCACGGTACCAAGCAAAAATTCGGGGCTCTGAATTCAATAGAGTGCCCACAAAAGATGACAAGAGAATTGCCTACCAGCAAGGCTATTCAGCCGTGGCTGGTCGGCTATGAGAATTGAGTGGGCATACACAACATTCGAGTGCATCCGTCACACAGGTAAATATGTTAAATGGAAATTGTTTCAAATGGAATACTCTACCAATAATCTAATTGATGTTGAGTTCCAACATAAAGTGACTATATTTGTTTTAAATAAGCAAGCAATGATAACAATGTGCATGACATTGGAATGCAGTCTACTAATCGTGAAACACCACCTGCACATGAAGGTCCGGATGTGCATCCTAGTAGTGGAGGTATTCATTTGCTATTCAAATTTATTTATTTAGCTATTAATACAATTAAACATCTTAATTTGTAATTAGAGTAGTAATTAATGTAACCTTTTTTGTTAATATTTTAGAGCATGTAGTCGGTGGTGACCAAGTGGAGCATGATCTGGGTACACAACATCAGGAACGTGATGTTCCCCACTCAGGTAAAGAGGACCACTATTATTCCTTTAAACAAATATAATTGCAATTGGTGTTCAGCATTAATGCAACCTTTAGTATTTCAACTCTAGATGATCTAGAGGGTGTTCAGCATGTTGAGTTTGAGGCTAGACAAAATGATGTGGCCCCATCAGGTAAAGAGCACAACAGTTATGTTCTCTAAATTAATGAAATACTTGTAACAATAATTTTTTTTTTTTTAATTTAACCCATTTCTTTGTTATTGCAAAGGACCCCCCTTCGCTTCAGTGTCCTCGTCCTCAGTATAGGACTAGGCATACATCGAGATCACAAGCAGTTGGCGAAACATTTGCAGAGGAGGGAAATGATGAAGAAACTGATGTTCCACTTAGTCTTTTCATAGCTTGAAAGAAAAAATAAGAACAGAAATGGTTGTAATGTAACTTATTTGATAATGACTGATTTTTATGTGTTAGTGAATGTAATTATGTTCTAATTAATGGTTATGGATGATATGTGTTAATTAATATTGATGAATGTTGCGTGTTAATTAATGTTAATCAATGTTATGTGTTAATGAACGTTATGTGATATTAATGAATGAATGCTATATTTTATTAATGATAGAAAGATGAATGAATGAATGTTATAAGATGTTAATGGGGAATTTAGAGTGATGTTAGGGGGGAGGGAGGGGCCAAATGAGCTTCCACCTTCACGTGGTTGGCCCTGTTAAGTAGATAATATTAAAGTATTCTTGAAACCAAGCAAAGCTCAACAAGATAACACACTTTTCAATATTTCATTATGTTGCACAGTTAATCTTATTGACTAATGTATATTGAATCTTAATTGCAGGGTCCAACAGAGCCAACACGAACAACAACACCACAAGTTGTTGGGTATAATAAACTCCCATATTGTCTTGTATGTACCCGAACAATATGAGTTGCTTCTAGTGTTGATATTCAAGGCGAGACTACAAAAGTTATGAATATGCCTCATCCTTGTAAGTTTTTTTATTACTTGTCATTTTCTTTAGCATTTTGTTACTTCATGAATGAGATGTTTTCAGATGTCTATTCCATGAATACCTCTCTATTATATGCTTCATGATCTCTCTTTTGATTCAACTCTTTATATGTCCTAAAATTGTATGAGCCTAATAGTTTCTACTCTTGTTGATAGTTTGGTGGCTCTGAACAATGGCTCCTTCGAAGAAGCGTGATCCTTGTAATTTTGGCCTTCCATGATGTGAAAAAGAGGTTACGTTATGAATAATGGTCCAGATGATTTAGGCATTTCTTATTATGTTGAGTATGAGTAAATATGGGCTTCCTTGGCTATGGTCACTATTTTGTACTAACTATTGTCATTTAGTGTGATTTGAGAATGGACTTCAAGTAATCATGAGGGTGGAAACAATATTCAAGTGTAAGGGGGTATGCGGCCTTGACCAAGGGATGAAAGTATCAAGAAAGTACAGGTGATTCATGTGTAGATCAATGTATCATTCACCTATTAATTCCTAGCAACATTCTCAAATAAACAAGCAAAGAGGTATGTTGAGTGCATATATATATATATATATATTATGTTGTTATGATATAAGTAAGATATCAAACATGTAACTTAGATTGATTTGCAATTTCATTCATAAATATTAGATCTTCCTTGCAATTTCATTCTTGGTATCTCTATCAATCATGTTTCTAAATGAAAATCCTAAACCTGTCTCATTGATGCATGGACATATAGAACATTAATGTTTCTACACAAAGGATTGTAGGAATTGCTTTCAAAAACTATCAAAAAATTGTTAAACCTTAATAGTCTAAGAATCCCTAAATTCATTGGTGAGAGACCTTCTCAAGTGAAAAATTCTAGTGAAGGTTGTGTAACATTATTTTGAGAATGTATGGCAGTGCATGAAGGTTGTATAATAGTGTTGGGAGAATTGATAGATGATTGACAATAATGACTGTGACAGCCAAGTCACTTAGGACAATCGGCAAGATATGATTTGTTTCCACTTATTAGGGCCTCCAAACCCCTTTAAAAGTTTCCAAGGATCACTACAACCCTATCTCAGATGTCCACCACATAATAAGATTATTCATTTCATCATACTCCCAAAAACGCAGTCTTCATTTGTTCACTTGGACAGCCACACACTATCTAGGGACAGTCATAAAGGTCTTGATGATTTTCCCTACCCAAGGGCCACAATAGATTGTAAAGGGTCTGCACTAACCCTCTGCACCCCTCACTACCTTCCTCCAAACACAAAGGGGGTCTATCTTGCACTTACAACTTCAAATATGCCCTTGATGTTGCACTAGGTCTGATACATGACCAATATCATACCAACAGTCACCATTTGCATGTGCCACTGAATCTTGGAGACCTACAAAGCATGAAAACATGAAAGATAATACCAATATACATGTTCTTTTGCTTTGGAGAATATGAAGTATTGGTAATCACAATGTACACAGATTGGTTTTAGTAGTAAATCCATAGAAGTAACCTTTCAAAGTAGTGCAGTTTCATTGTAGTCTAGTATGGCAATGTGAATATCACAACCTGTATGTTTCTTGCAAAACCTCAAAAGCATAAGTTATTACATTCAGATATTTGAAAGTTGAAAAGCCAGAAAGTGAAAACTTATGTAATAGTTGTGCAGTTCTATGAATTTGTATTACAAGCTTGGGGAAGCATGTTGAAGTTACTTTCAGATACTACACATGTATTCTTTATTGTATGCCTTTACTATGATACCACAACTGCTTCCTTATTTGAACAAAAGTTTGTTTAATCTTAAGGAAATGAATATGAATTGTATGAGAGGGCATCTGTTGTTTTCTTTACTGTATTTCTAAGAAATATTTTTACTAGTGTTTGTATGCTACTATTGCTTTGGAGGGGTCCTCATTGTATAGGTTCATTTGGAACTAGATTAGATTTGCTTTGGTCTTTTTGTAAAATTCAGATTTTGGTCTAACCACTTCTATTTTAGAAATGATAGAGGATAGATTTACTAATACAAACTCCTTTATCCTTTCATCCTCTAGACTTGTTGTATGCCTCCTTTCATCCAAAATGTCAGACATACTTTTGGGAATCATGGATGATAGTTCTATCAATGCCTTAATGTAAACATCCATGTACTCAACAATTGCTTCTTCTACAACCCTCTAATCTTTATCATCAAAATTTTCATAATATATAGGCACATTCTTCAAATTTTCATCTTTGACAATTTCATCAATTATTTCTTGCAAAGTCATTGGGGGAAAAATTCATAAGTACCTTCAATTTTGTTGGATTTCAGATCTTCATCTATCTCAAAATTTTGCTTCTTTCTCTCTCTGGCTCTACTAGATGAATCAACTTCATCTCTTGGCTTCTTGGTTAGTTGGGCTCCACCAAATTGAGGCTTCTTCACCACTCTAGAATAAGTGGTTGTCTTCTTTACTTCTCTGACCTCTTCATCAGATCCAGTTTCTTCCTTTGCAGCTACATATTTTCTTGTTGGTTTTTCTTTCTTTCTCTTCTCTGCTCCACCGGTTGATGTTGTTTGTGGCTTGGATGGAGGAAAAGGCTTCTGCACACAGGAGGTAGGTGCAGACTTACTATGTCTTAGCTTGGCCTTCTTGGGAGGAGTGGAGACTAGTTTAGTCGTGGGATTAACCATGTCTTCCTCCTTCAATCTGATTTTCTCTCTAGCCCTTTGCACAACCTCCTTTGATAACTTCCTTTCTTACTTTTCTTCCTTGTCGGTTTAATAAATTTCTTGTGCAAGTCAAGATCCTTCTCTTTGTATGTTTCAAACCTTTTTTTTCTCATCTACCGGCTAACTCAACAGGTGTTGAGTATATGCATCGAGTGTATTTGCATACACCTCATACACCAAGGGCATGGTCCAAACAGTTCTCGGCTCAGCTGCCTCCATATGACATTGGTCCTTATCAACCATAAAGAAGATTGTTTTCTCATATTTTTCAACTATATCTTTCAGAATTCTCTCTTTGTTTTGCATCATGGCTTGAAAGGATTTAAAGTAACCCCACAAAGCATATTTTTGCGCTACATTATCACCCAAACCCTGCAAACCATCCTTGATTTGGACCGCCATTGGTCTATCATAAGCCCATTGAACCTTTCCAATTTCAAGGATCTCATTCAAGAAATAAAGTGCTATATAAACAATCAGAGAACCAAATTTGAAAACATGTTTATTGTATTTCTTTGTCTTCTTCAGATTGCTCAATAGCTCACTGAGAAGCACTCCACATATATCATACTTCTTTTCCTCCTTAAGCATTTGATAAGCTGCAAATATGGCAGTATCGAATACTAAGTTTTGCATGTTGGATTGATATACCTTATATCTCATTACCATTGAAGTGAATCTCACATCATGCTCTATTATATCGTTGATTGTCATCAACCAGTTGTCATATTGGGATCTGGTAATAGTTGTCACTATTGTGTTCTAAACTTTCCTCAGACCAGGCATCTCATCGGTTGCATTCAAACATGTTACCACTTGAATGGCTTGCTTCATGATCTTATAAGGTCGGTCCACCCATATGAACTCATCATGGATTCAGGTCAATTATATCAAACCAATTTGGGTTCATTAAACACCAAAAAATGAATAAATTGAATAAAACCCTTATCTTCAATGTCTTAAATTCGGGCTTTAGATTTCCCATTCCATCCATCATATGCTTGGTGTAAAGTGATAGAATATACGTATTTCCAAGCTCCTTGATGTTGTAGTGGATGTATTGTTGGCATAACTAAAGGTGTTGGCACAATTGGTTCATTAGTTAGTATTGTCATTGATCACCAACACTTACCAGTGAATAAGGCGAAGCTCATAGGCAAGAAGATGTGGTAAACCTCAATGATTTACTCATGGTTGCAAACAGTATGGAGGATTCAGTGCTTCCCATATATGCATCATTGACACACTTAAGTAGTGTGTTGTTAGAAGGCTAATCGGTTAAAGGGAAAACAAAGTAGCCGATCGGTCAGTCAAGCACCCAATATATATTGAGATCGGTTTCTCCAAACTAGCAGATGAAATGATGATGCAGTCACAAGAGGTGACTCAGATTGTAGTTTAGTAGTCTTATGCACAACCGGAACACTCTAGACAGATAGGTGATCAGTCTAATTGATGATCAGTGACCGATGGCAAAAGGTGAAGAGTTACACCAGTGAATCGGTGATACAGGTTGAAGGATGATATCCTCTGGGATTCTTAGAGTGGTGACCGATAAGCTGGATGCGATGACCAAAGGTGAGTCAGTCATAGAGAGATATCATTAAACAAACGGATAGTGAATTTTACTACAGTCAACAATCAATTAAGGAGATTTGTGTGGATTTTCTAGTTCATAATTAAAAAGACAGAACACGACCCAGAGGTTGGTGAAATTATGAGTTGTAGAGGTAGTTAAGGATGAGCCATTGGCGAAATTGATGGAGAGCACGTAGAGAGAGTGCGGGAAGATTTGGAAAGTTTTGAATTTCAAATCTACTGAGTTTTGTATAAAGGTTTCTGGCAAAAACCAAGAAGATTGATCATAAAAATTGTGAAGTGCAATTCTGAGGAGAGGCAATCTAGCAAGATGAGAAGAGGGCATAACTACTAAGTGAATAGTAGAGTGGCGAAGAGAGTGTGAAGAGATCGAATAGAGTGAAGAGAAGAGAAAGAATGCAGAGCACCAGAAGAGTGCAAAGCAAGTGTGATATAGAACATCGGTAGAGTGCAGAGCAAGGGTAACCGGTGGTCAAACTGAAGAGCTTCATTTGGATCTGATTAAGCTAAGAGTAGCTTTTATAGCAGATCATTCTCTCTATTGTTTTCTAATAATACAACAGTTAAATCCCTTAACTAGGGTGGACTTTAATAGGTATCTTTGTTAAATCTCTTAATCGGGTGACATCTTAAATGATGATTCTAAGTCCTTTAACAAGGCTACCTCTAATAGGGTAAAGGTTCTAACTGGCCTTAAAGAAAATCCCTTAATCGGGTGGCACCTAACAGTGTCTTTGTAATCTCCTAACAGGGATGGCTCCTCACCGGGCATACTCCAAAAGAGTGCAGATTTTGTGAGTTTTTGCTCACACCGTGGTTCTCTCCCTTTTGGGTTTCCACGTGATAAATCTTGGTAGTCTTGTGCGTTACATTTTTTGTGCATGTTTCTTATCAATACTACTTACTGATAAGTGTTAAGTTTGATTGAGAAGTTTTGATTAAGGTTAAATCTGTAATAATGAGTATAGTGTTGATTCACCCCTCCCCTCTCAGCACCAATTGGGACCAACAATTGGTATCAGAGCTCTAGTCCTTAGATTCGGAAGATCTTAACAGCTTAAGGAAAGATCCAAGATAACATTGCAACTATGGATATGATTGCTAGTACTCTATCTGATAACGAGTATGTTGAGGTTCAAGATCTGAAAATAGCTTATGAGATGTGGAATAAGCTAAAGACTATCTATGGAGGAGATCCTCATGTACAAAAGGCTAAGGTGGACAGTCTGAGAGGCAAATTTGATGAGATGAGGATGCAAGAAGGAGAAAATATAGAACAGTACAACAAAAGACTAAATGATGTGGTAAATTCCATTAGCAGTGTTGGAGGAAAACTTTAAAAAGATGATGTGGTCAGCAAAATCCTAAGAACCTTGCTATCACAATATGCCATAAGGGTTTCCGCAATTCAGGAACTCGGATCTTTGGGAATAGTTAAAGTTACACTTGACTTCCTAATCGGTAAGCTAACTGCCTTTGAACTTAGCAACTATTATAGCAATATGCCTAAGATTGATGTTGCCTTCAAATCTTCCAGGTCACTTGCTCCAACAATGAGAAGAAAAGAAACTAGAAGTAGTTCTATTGCAAGAATGGGTCATTCTCATGAACATGACAACTTGTTATTTGAAGAACAAGAACAAGATGAGCTTGAGGCCTTAATAGCAAGAAGGCTTCCAAGAGGAAAAGGAAAGTACAGAGGTAAACTACCCCTGAAGTATTTCTCATGCAATAAAATAGGTCATATTGCATCCAGATGTCCTGAAAATGATAGGAAGGATAACTTCAAAAGATACAAAGAGAAGAGCAAGGAGTTATATCTTGCAGAAGGAGTTACCGATGAAGAATCAAAAGGATCTGATGGAGAAGGGATTGCATTTGTAGTGGTAAAGGAAGATAGTGTTCTATGCTCAAATTCATCATTGCTAAATAGGAAATAAGGAAAATCATGAATCCCTTAACTATCTAAGCAATTCAAACATAAAATCAATGAAATAGATGCAAAATAGGCTAAAATTAAACAATATAAAACTCCCTTTTGTGCATCATGGCTTCCATTGTTCTTCTCTTCTTTGTGGTATGATGGCTCTCAGATATTGCATTGGCAACCTGTAATTGACACAAAGATTCAAAGTTCGTGATTGTTGAGAATGGAGATTGAATGCTCAATTTATAGATTTTTGGAGAGGATTGATTGAAAGGTGGAACAAATTGATCAAGAGGTGGAACTTAGGTGAGCTCACATGTTGATTGATAGTTGAACTGTTGATTTAGAGGTGAAAAGAATAGATTGAATAGATTAAATTGAGTCAACTGGTTGAGAAAATGCTAACTAAAAGAAGAAAAAGAATGATTGGAGGAAATTAAGAAGATGACAAAGAAAGCTTTATTTAGAAAAGGCTAACTAGAAGATGGAACAGAGATTGGAGAGATAAAGTTTTAAAATAATTAATTGATTGAATTAATTAATTTAGCATGTGCTTGCACTTTGACTTAGATTTTCAATTTAATCTTTGCATGAGATTTTAATTCAAATATTGAATTTATTTTATTTAGTATTTGAATATATTTAGAACTTGACTTTGATTTTCAATTTAATTTTTGCAATCATGCACATGTATTTGAAATTAGAAGAATTTGAATTTAGAATTTGAATTTAGATTAGAAGAATTAATGAAATTAGAATTTGGGGAATTGGAAGAATTTGAAGAATTAATTAGTTAATTAAATAATTTAAAGAAACTATTTAATTATTAGAAATGAACTTTAATTTAATAATAAAGATTATTTAAATTAAAGGACTAAAATCATAATTAATTAAATGATTAAATATTTAATTAATATTAAGAAAAGGGTTGAATGATTAAATGACTAGAGATAGAAATTGAAAATTAATTTATTTAAATAATAAAGATTATTTAAATTGGGGAATTAATCATAATTAATTAAATAAATATTTAATTAACACTAGAAAAATGGTTAAAATGATAAAATGATGATAGAATTGAAAATGAAACCAATTAGTAAGATGATGAGGAAATATGAAATTAGAAGAATAAGATTAATTAACTTAATTAAAGAATTAAAGAATTATTTAACTAATTAGAGGAATAATTAGTACATGATCAATGAGACATTTTTAGGTGTCTACAAATAGCACAGAGGAAAGTGATATGGCACTGATTACCAGTTCAAATTGGTGTGGAGATTGGGTAATTAACAGTGGTTGCACTCACCACATGACTCGTGACAGGAAAAAATTCCTCAGCATGGAGGATTGTGATGGAGGACTGGTGAGATTTGGTAATGATGCTCCCTGTGCGGTAAAAGGTAAGGGATCTATTGCCTTAAATGGAAAAACCAATTGTGAAGATGTTTACTAGGTAGAAGGGCTAAAGTATAGTTTGTTAAGTGTTGCGCAACTTAACAATAAGGGTTACCGGTTGGAGTTTAATGAAGGAATATGCAAAATAAGTGATCAATCAGGAGGTCTAATTGCTACCGGTAAACAAACCAAAGATAATATGTTCTACCTAGACACCACTGTAGGAAGTTGCCTAATGGCAAAGGTAGAAGATAGTTGGTTGTGGCATAAAATATTGTGTCATGTTAATTTTGATAGCATAGAAAAGGTTAGTAGAATGAAGTTTGTAAGAGGTCTGCCTGACATTATGAAACCTGAGAATGCTATGTGTAAAGATTGTCAACTAGGAAAGTGGACCAGATCTAGTTTCAATAGCAAATCTTATTCATCTGAGAATGTGCTGGACCAAGTGCATAAAGATTTGTGTGGTCCTATGAGGACTAAGAGTTTCTATGGGGACTGGTACTTCAAGTTGTTTGTAGATGATTTCTCAAGAATGATGTGGGTTGTATTCTTGAAAGAAAAATTTGAAGCCTTTCACATGTTCAAGGTCTTCAAGGCTAGAGTGGAGAGAGGAACCGGTAAGAGTCTGAAATGCTTGAGATCAAATAGAGGAGGAGAGTTCACCTCTCAAGAGTTCATAGATTACTGTGAAGAAAAAGGGATTATGAGGCAGATGTCTGCACCTAGAACACCTCAACAGAATAGAGTTGCTGAAAGAAGAAACATAACTCTAATTGATTGTGCAAGGACTCTGATGATACAGAAGGATATTCCACATGTTTTCCAGAGAGAAGCAGTGAGTACTACTGTGTATACCTTGAACCGGATTCAAGTGAAGAAGGGGACAAATAAGACTCCCTATGAGTTATGGTGTGGATACTCACCCAATGTGAGTTACTTCAAGGTATTTGGAAGTAGGTGCTACATCAAGAGGGATGAGTACTCTAGAAATTTTGATCCTAAGAGTGATGAAGGAATCTTCTTAGGTTACTCCACAAAGAGTAAAGCATACCGGTGTTTGAACAAAAAGACTAATAAAATTGTGGAGAGTGCAAATGTCAGAGTGGATGAGTTCTCTAAGAAAAATGAATAGGACAACAAGAATGAACCAGAGGACTATCAAGGATTTGCTTACACTATACCAGACGAAGCTGTTGTAGAGAATCCTAATGTAGCTACAAATGAGGAAACATGTGAAGTAGAACTTGCACAACCGGTAGTAGATGCCCCAAGAAATGAACTAGTACAACCAAGGTATGTCAGAAACAATCATCCTACTAACAATATTATTGGTGACAAAAATGTGGGAGTATTGACTAGAAGAAAAATAAGGGAGAGTATATGTATTCTCTCTAAAATTGAGACCAAAATAGCAAAGGAGACACTAAAAGATGAAGACTGGATCAAATCTATGGATGAAGAACTAGAGAAGATTGAGAAAAATGAAACTTGGATCCTTGTGCCCCGATCGAGAACAAAAATGTAATAGGCACCAAGTGGGTGTTTAGAAACAAAATGGATGAAATTGGTCAAGTAGTAAGAAACAAAGCAATATTAGTCTGCAAAGGGTATGCACAGGAAGAAGGTTTGGACTATGGAGAAACCTTTGCACCGGTGGCCAAACTGGAAGGAGTCAGAATCTTGCTTGCTTATGTCACCTACAATAAGTTCAAGGTCTACCAAATGGATGTCAAATCAGCATTCCTGAATGGTGTTCTAGAGGAAGAAGTGTACATTGAGCAACCAGAAGGGTTTGCTTCAAAAGATGGAAGAGATGTGGTCTGCAAGCTGAAAAAGGCTCTGTATGGGCTAAAACAAGCACCAAGAGCTTGGTATGAGAGGCTACACTCATACCTGATAAGTATAGGGTTCATTAGAACCAGTGACAATAGTAACTTGTATTTGAAGACTGGACAAGAAGGAAAACAACTGATTGCAAAAATTTTTGTAGATGATATCATCTTTGGAGGAGATGATGAAATGAGAAGAGGTTTTGCAGAAGAAATGAAGAAAGAGTTTGAAATGTCCATGACTGGTGAAATAAAATTCTTCATCGGCCTACAATTCTCTTAGGTAAAAAATGGTATATTCATTAGCCATACCAAATATATAACATAAATTTTGAAGACCTTTGGAATGGAAGATTCCAAACTTGTTGGAACTCTAATGGTTACATGTTGCAAGCTCTCAAAAAATGATGAGTCCAATGAAGCGAATGAGACACTATACCGATCCATGATCGGTAAGTTGCAGTATGCAGTGCACAATAGACCAGATATAGCACAAGTAGTTGGCTTGGTTGCTAAATTTGTTGCAAATCCAAAAGACAATCATATGGTGGTGATTAAGAGGATATTTAGATATCTTAAGGGGACTGATGAGTATGGTCTTTGGTATCCACATAAGGGAAATTTCAACTTAAGTGTCTTCACCAATACAGATTGGGAAGGGAACATTGATGGCATAAAGAGCACCAGTGGAGGTGCATTCTTTCTTGGAGATAGGATTGTGTCATGGATAAGCAAGAAACAAAATCATATCTCTCAATCCACAGCTGAGGCAGAGTATGTGGCTACTGCAATCAACTGTACACAGGTAGTATGGATTAAGCAAATCTTGGAAGGTATCCAAGAGAAGGTGACTGAACATGTGGTGATACACTGTGACAATACAAGTGCCATTAACATATCAAAAAACCCGGTAATGCACTCTAAGACCAAGCATATTGCAATAAAATATCATTATCTTAGGGAACAAGTGCAGGAAAAAGAAGTTAGACTGGAATATGTGCCAACCAAGGAACGGGTTGTAGACATATTCACCAAGCCGCAACCTAAGGATACTTTTGAGTATCTCAGAGGTAAGATAGGGGTAATTCACCTGCATACTCTAAGGTGAGTGAAGATCATAACAACATCAATCCAGTATGATTTTCTTGAAGACTCTATGTATTTGGATTGATGATTATGGACTACTCTTGTTAGGGGGAGCAGTCATTGTAGTATGTGCATTAGGTTATCTTGATCACACCTTTGGCATTGTTATCAAAGGGGGACTGAAGTCAAATGGAACATGAAGGAAGATGAAGTCATATGTGACATGAATGGAAGCCAGTGAAAGGGGAGTAAGATCTTTACTCAAGTATAGCGGAAGCAGAAGTGATTGTTTGTTAAAAGAGAAGTTTGAAATGTTTCCATCAATGCAAAAGGGGGAGATTGTTGGCATAACTAATAGTGTTGGCACAATCGGTTCATCAGTTAGTATTGTCATTGATGACCAACACTTAGCGGTGAATAAGGCCAAGCTCATAGCCAAGAAGATGTGGTAAACCTCAATGATTTACTCATGGCTGCAAACAATATGGAGGATTCAGTGCTTCCCAAATATGCATCATTGACACACTTAAGCATTGTGTTGTTAGAAGGCTAATCAGTTAAAGGGAAAACAAAGTAGTCGATCGGTCAGTCAAGCACCCAATAGATATTGAGATCAGTTTCTCCAAAGTAGCAGATAAAATGATGATGCGGTCACAAGAGGTGACTCAAATTGTAATTTAGTAGTCTTATGCACGACCAAAACACTTTGGATAGACAGGTGATCAGTCTAATTGATGATCAGTGACCAGTGGCAAAAGGTGAAGAGTTACATCAGTGATACAGGTTGAAGGATGATATCCTCCAAGAATCTCGGAGTGGTGACCGGTAAGTTGGACACGATGACCAAAGGTGAGTCAGTTATGGTGAGATATCATTAAACAAATGAACAGTGAAGTTTACTACAGTCAACAATCAGTTAAGGTGAGATTTGTGCAAATTTTCTGGTTCGTAATTTAAAAGATAGAACATGACCTAGAGGTTAGTGAAATTATGAGTTTTAGAGGCAGTTAAGGATGAGCCATTGGTGAAATTGATGGAGAGTGCGCAGAGAGAATGCAGGAAGATTTGGAAAGTTTTGAATTTCAAATCTTCTGAGTTTTGTATAAAGGTTTCTGGCGAAAACCAAGAAGATTGATCATAAAAATTGCGTAGTGCAATTCTGAGGAAAGGCAATCCAACAAGATGAGAAGAGGACAAAACTGATAAGTGAATAACAGAGTAGTGAAGAGAGTGTGTAGAGCTTAGATAGTGTGAAGAGGAGAGAAAGAATGCAGAGCACCAGAAGAGTGCAGAGCAAGTGTGATATAGAACACTAGTAGAGTGCAGAGTAAGGGTAATCGGTGGTCAAACTGAAGAGCTTCATTTGGATCTGATTAAGCTAAGAGTAGCTTTTATAGCAGATCAATCTCTTTGTTGTTTTTTAATAACTACAAGAGTAAAATTCCTTAACCAGGTGGACTTTAACAGGTCCCTTTGTAAAATCCCTTAACCGGGTGACATCTTAAATGATGATTCTAAGTCCTTTAACAAGGCTACCTCTAACAAGGTAAAGGTTCTAACTGGCCATAAATAAAATCCCTTAAACGAGTGGCACCTAACAATATCTTTGTAATCTCCTAATAGGGATGGCTCCTCACCGGGCATACTCCAGAAGAGTGCAGATTTTATGAGTTTCTGCTCACACCATGGTTTTCTCCCTTTTGGGTTTCCACGTGATAAATCTTGGTAGTCTTGTGTGTTACATTTTTTTGTGCATGTTTCTTATCTATATTGCTTACTGATAAGTGTTAAGTTTGATTGAGAAGTTTTTAGTAAGGTTAAATCTGTAATAATCAGTATAGTGTTGATTCACCCCTTCCCTCTCAGCACCGATTGGGACCAACATGTATGCCCTAATATATCTTCGTTATGTAGCATGCCATACAAGACAAAGGAAAAAGAACCTTATGAATCATCTTCAATGGATTTGAATGATGCCTGTTGAATACAGGCCTTGCTCTCTCAATAATCTTAACCACCAATAAATTTGCAACACCAAATGCAAATGTCATTTCACAATTATGGTATAAAAAGATAGCTCATAAATGGATAATTACCTTTTCAAATTCAACCAGATGTAAGGAATCTCTAATTGATCGCTTCAAGCTTGGTTATCACTACTCAATCTTGTTCACCTTTCTCTTCTGCTCTTACTCTTCATTCACAATGTGAAGAATGAATGATTGAATTTTTTTTTATCCATGGAAAACCTAACTTTAAGTTTTAATGAATGCGCAATCCTAAAATCTTTCGGATACCCTGTATCTACAAGAATTCATCACCGAATACTTAGATAGGCATGGAATCTTTTGGATATCAACAACACAACTAATTTCCATTGTTTTCAACCATCCTCAACTGGTTACAGATCTCTGAAAGGGGTTTTTAAATATTTGCATGAAAAAGCTTCCCCCTAAGGTCAAATGCCTTAGTTATCGGATGAGGTTCCAACATCGGAATCAAGTGTGGAGTCATTCTGCACATTGGAATCTTCCTTCTTAACCCACATCTTCTTATGTTGATCTCTTATCTCTTCCGCTTTAGCTTTTCCCTTTTCATCTGATTTGTTCTTGTCTACCAAAGCATTCTTGCTTACATTCTCACTTCTGCAATATTTTGCAATGTGATCGGGTTTGTTGCATGCACGAAAAACAACATTTCTCTGCACAGGCCTAAAGTTCATCTGATTTGGTCTCATCCTGCATTGGTTAGAAATATTCCCAAACATTCCACAAGCATAACATCTCTTGTTCTTAAAACTATTTATCACTGTTCTGCACATGTTTGACTTATAACCAAAATTGTTGCATATGTAACATTGACCAGTAAAGGTAGGACCATTATTCATCATGTTATTCATCATCCCATTATTCATCTTACTTCTACATTGACTTGCCATATGACTGTATTTTCCACAAACAAAACATTTACCATTGAATTTATAGGCATTAGGTTGTCTTACCGAAGGTTTCTTGTTCTTCTGATAATTACTTTGTCCAGAACCAGAGGAATTTCTTTTCTCAAATCCAAGTCCTCGCATGTCTCTGACTTTCCAGCATCTCATCTAACCTGGCTGAACTAGCTTTGAATTATTCTTTGTACTCATTAGCAGTAGAAAGATCATCTCTTTGAATTATGATCTTCCTTTCAAGTTCTAGCCCATCATTCTTGCATTGCACCAATTCAAGTTTCAACTGGTCATTCTCATAGGTCAATCTACAACATTCATCAAATTTATTCTTCAATAACTGAGTCATATTTTTTTCACTCTTCTTCCGGTCTTCAATCTCCTTTGTCAACTTCATCACAATGGATTGCATCTCATTCTTAAAGGCTACATTATTTTTAGCAAGCTTATCACATTCATTTGTCTTGTCTTGTAGGACTTGATTGTCAATGCTTTGTTCTTCTTTCTCCTTCAGTTTATCCAACAATTATTTTATCTTCTCTCTTGATGTGCTCACTTGTTCTTTCAGAGTTTCAATAAAATTTCCAGCTACTTCCAAACTTCTCCTTAAGCTCCTCTTCTCTTTCATAGCTACATCAAGATCTTCAAGTGCCACAGTAAGCTGCGTCTGCAAACCAGAGTCCATTGATTCAATCTTCTAGATCTTCCTCAAGTTGTTAGGCTTCTTTTGAGGAACTAAGCTCTGATAAAATTTTTTGGAATGAATGAGCACTGAGAGGGGGGGGGGGGGGGGGGGGTGAATCAGTGTTGTGTAATTTGCAAACTTATTAACCTGATTCTTAAACCACAAGATGCATAAGGTTAAAAGTGAAATGCATAAATATAAAGCAATTAACCACACAACCATAACACCAAGATTTTTATGTGGAAACCCAGAAAGGGAAAAACCATGGTGGGATTTTAACCCACAATATTATTATACTATGACCAAAAGTATGATAATATTACATAACGGGAATGCACTTGCATTCAGGCACACTGCCTAGAACTCACTGCTCAAATACAAAAGGGCTACAACCCGGAGGAAGGCTCACTGGCTTACAAGATATTACAATTGATTATAAAAATGAATGATAGCATCTACATATGCCAAAATGCAATTCCCGGTAGGCTCAGATTGTCTCCTACAACTAATCTGTCATTTTGCTCTGTTATCCTGCTCTATCACACACCAGAGCACCAAACCTTCAATCACATTCACCAATCTTTTTAAATTCGCTCATACAGACAACTTTCGCTCATAACATTACATCAAATTACTTATCCACATGAATCTTATATATCTGCACCAACAAAAAGAATCATTTACCATGTCGGCTTCCAAAAACCACGTAACACACAACCATGAAACGTGTATCACCAAGTTGGCTAAATTCATCCACAAATCCAAGTGCGAACCGAAACAAGAAGATAATAAGCTTCACATAAGTCGGCCCAATCACCTTGAAGATGAAATTGATCACCAAAATCAACCCTAAGATTCTACAACACACGTTACACCTAAATAGCTTTGCTCTAACTGAATTACTGGATACCAGACCTTAAATCTTACTCACAAATCAACACCAAATATCGGGATCACAAAATAATGTCTCGAACCTTGAATCAACTGCCTTTATCACCACAACTAAAACTATCCAATCAAAATCAAGATATGCACATTCCATCAGTTACTGTGTTCCACCTTCCAAACTTATACCTTATGACTTCCAGTAAATCAAAACTATGTACACCGGATGTGATTTCTGAATTGAATTGCCATCAATGACAACTCCTAAGCACCAATCATGCATCGATATTTATTGGAACAATGTCTCTTGCCAACATAAATGGTTTATGGTGGCTTTGATGAATGAATTGGATTGAGAAATGTTGGATTGTGATGAAGGATTTGAATGTGTAGCATGATAAGTAGGTGGAACATTATGATTGATAGGTAGAGGAGATGGTTGGGAAACAAATGGAAGATTGGTTAAAGGTGGCATGTAGGAGCATTTATTGATAGGATTCCCATTACTAACATGTGTAACATTGAAATTTTGTGTAGAGGTAGCTAAGATAGAAGATGTATATATAGGCACATTAGGCAAAGATGTAGGAACATGAGTGGAAGTCTCAGCTTGATTTTGGGGATTTGAGTGGCCAAGTACTTTGGCACAACTTTTAAATGTCATAATATTTTCCTCTACAACATGAGATATACCATGCAATAGATCCACACCATGTTAATCATTTTGATTCAACCTCCTTAAACCTTCAATCAAGAAGATTACCTCTCCACTCAAGTTTTCTTAACTCACAAATTGTTGAAGCCCTTCCAATTCCTTGTCAAGCTTCCCCAATTTTTCAATATTCACTTGAGTTGAGCATGAAGGGAAGGATTCTCAATAATTTTAGGCATGTTAGATGTTGGATTGAAAGAGGATTCATCCAAGATCCTAGGGAGTAAGTTAGTCAACTCAAGCTCAACATCCTTAGTGTTTAAACTTTGGGAAGACATAACTCTATAACTTCTTCTCATCGGGATTTTGGATCTAAGACAAAGGGTAATGAAATTCATACACAAAGAAAGAAAATCTAATCAAATAGATTTATACTCACAATGCCTCTTATACAGTTGATAATGCAAACAAAATAAGTGATTAAAAAATATAATATCTCAATATAATGATCAATTAGCCACTCAATTAAGCAAAATGAACTATAGAAATGATATATTTCAACAATTAATGTCTCTAAATCTGAAAATGATAGGTAATAAAACTTTAGATCTAAACATCCAAATCAGAAATACTGTAATGAAAAATTTGGGTTCACAAAAATGTTGAGTGGTAGAATGGAGTTCACTAGTTTAAACATGCAAACTAAGACTCAAACCCATTCACATCAATCCACTTTGGGTAAACAACCAATAGGCCCAACTACAAACCCTTGAGAGAGTTGGGCACAATTATGTGGTTTTCTTTGTTGAGATGTAGATGCATTAAGATAAGATAGAATGGTGAAATGCAAGAACCAAGGACAATGATGCAAAATTGAGAGCAATCAACATGAACATTAAGCTATAGAACATATATTTAGACTTTGAGTACATATATGGAAACATGGACCAGAAAGGAATTTGTGTCTACAAATTGAGCCTGAAAGTGTTGGACTATGTGGTTGGGCATAGTTCAAGAGGTCTTTGATGCAGATGTTGAAACTAGGATGTTGCTCAAAATATATCCCTAGAATTTTGTTAGAAAAGTGTCAGACACTTCAAACTTGTCTAAAATGTCCATGGTTTTCTACTTCTTCAAATTCTGGATCTTTTTGTCTCAATTTGCACTTTTCAAATCTATATTCCTTCTCTGGAAAACCTAGAACCTACACACACAAGAGTGAAAAAAATGGGTGTTGGGCTGATAGAGGTTTTCCTAGGTCAAACCCTAGGTTTGAAATTAACCCTATAATGAAGAATAGATAGAAAAGAGAGCTTACCCTTGCAAGGCAGAGGCTAAATCTAGAATAAAATGTTGAATTGAAATTATATACCTTCATTCATGAAAATCCCTTACCTCGAAGTCTTTATGAAAGGTCGATGTAACTAAGTAGGAACTCATACATGCCTTCACATAAACTTGATCATGAATGCCATCTTGAATACTTGGAAATCTAGATACTTGACCTCTTCGTCACTTCCTTGATTGCTTGATCTGATGAATACTAAGAGGGGGGGGTGAATTAGTATGCCAAAAATCTTTGTACTAAAACACTTACACAGTCTAATGATAAACCGGCAAAGCAGTCTGACAATCAAACCAGTTATCACACATACAAACCAAAATGTGAATAAAACATTCACCCACAAAAGAAATACAACCATAACACAAGATATTTGATGTGGAAACCCAACTGGGAAAAACCACAGTGAGATGGAACTCACAAGTCACTATTTGCACAATAGAAACCAGACCGGTTAAGGTCTTACAATGTTCTTCACCAGAACAGATCCTGTTAGGAATCTCAATCTCTGTTAGGAGATAAGTCCAATTAAAGACTACCTTGTTAGAGGACTTTAGATTCACATGTGTGAACCACCTTGTTAGAGGATTTTACAAAGGCTTTGAGGCCTACCCGGTTAAGGGCTACAGACTTGTCAAAGATGTGAGTAATCAACAAGTGTTTGATCTATCTACTAGCACAAATTGCTTGGTTAGATCCAGTATTGCTCACAGCTAATGCATTCCAGCATTACTTTAGTCTCCTCTATCTCTCTCTCAGTTACAACTCGATCTTCTATGATAAGATCGCTCTGCATTTCCACCTTAAACCCTAGCTCAACATAAACCCTATTCGCAACTTCTTCAACAACACAAAAACCCTAGACATGATGTCCTTTTAAAGGAATTTGATTTCATGTCAGTCCAATAGGTTTATATTACAATTTCCTAGGTTTAGTGAATCTAGACATACTCAGTAACACGACACAAGAATCACCGTCGATGTGTCAACACCGTCAAACAATCGGTGGATTGGTAACTCATCACAAAATGTCGGTTGGTAACTCATCACAAAATGTCGGTTGGTAACTCATCGCAGAGTATTACCGGTTTATACAAAATGTCGGTTTCCGGTTTGACAAAAATGAAGACTGGTAAGATTGTGTTGTGCCGCTTTGCTTCCTTGTACCGCTTGTGATCTATGAACCGCTTGGGGTCGACATGCCGCTTCAGACCGGGAAACACATTCTGCAAAATCACTACTAGTCTAAAGACTAGAATACAATATACCAGTTGGAACAAATACCAGTTGACCATGAGCTCATACATATAAAGGGGATCTCAATACAAGTGTGTGTCCATCAATGATAATCACAACATAAACATCAAAAATGCCAGCAATCTCCCCCTTTGGCATTGATGGCAACACTTAGGAAAATAAAATTGTGACATCTAAGTGTTTTACAACAAGAACTTGCCATTAACAAAATTGCTCCCCCTAAGCATATACACTATCCCTTAATCAACAGAGTGTATAGCAATTTTGCATTTAGAGCATAATCATCAGAGCATATAGCATATATCACAACATATATCAAAATTTGAAGACAGATACTTCTCCCTCTAATATACTTCTCCCCCTGATATATCAAAATTTTAAAACCATATACTTCTCCCCCTTTGCCAACAATGACAAAGTACCACAAAAAAAAAACTATTTCCATGTATATATAAGAAAAGTTTATGACAATAATAAATAATACTTGTCAAAAACCGCTTTGTAGTCCTGCAAAAATTGTTTCATGGAAAGAGACCAGGACTCAAGTAGGGAGGTCGCTACTTCCTTCTCTGTCTGCATTTGTGATACCTGTTCCTCCATTATTGTGCTCAGTTCTTGAGTGACTGTCAGGGCATCCAGATTCAGATAGCATTTCTAGAGAATTTGCAGTCATGGAAGTAATACCAGTTGAAGCTCCTGCAAATCCCTAGACCTTGTGCTGATCTCTTGCTCTATCTTGGCTGACTGGATCTGGAATCGGTGAATGGTTTGCCCGTATGCTGCAAAGGAGTCGTAAGGAGTCTTGAATGTGCTTAAGTAGGACTGTAAGTTCATTTGAAGTTGTTGCTTCTTGGCTAGCACATCATCACATAACAGATGAGGTTGACAGATTTTGCTGAGTAGCAAGTTTCCCTCATCCAAAGCACTCCTTATGTCCTTTTGATCCTTTGACAGTTCAGTCCTAAGCTCATTCAATTTCTTCACCAGAGAAACATTAAGAGCCTTTTGGTGCTCTTTCTTTACATTGGCCTCAGCTGCTTCTTCTAGGCTCTGCACCTGATCATCCACTACAGTACACAGAAGTTTGAGTTGTGCTAGTGATGAATCAGTGTCAGGAAGATTAGTACTGGGGATTAAACCGCTAAGTGTGTCAACAGCTGCCTGAATGATGTCTTGTTCCTTTTTCCTGCTAATGATCTCAAGGCACTCTTGAGCAACCTTGATGCTTTGCATAAGCTCTGACTCGCTTGCAGATTGGAGATCAATAGGACTAGAAAGATCAACCGGTGAGGGTTGACTTCCGGTTGCCTTTGGAGTCTCCAACTGAGAGCTTTTTGTCGCTTCGCATTCCTTGGCTTCTTCAGCTTTCTTCTTTTCCGCTTCTCTTCTCTTCTCTTCTTCCTTGTCTTCTTCTTCCTTCTTCCTCTTTTCTTCTTCTTCCTTCTTCTTTTCTTCCTCTTCCTTCTTCTTTTCTTCCTCTTCCTTCTTCCTCTTCTCCTCTTCTTTCTTCTTCTTTTCTTCATCTTCCTTCTTCCTCTTTTCTTCTTCTTCCTTCTTCCTCTTTTCTTCTTCTTCCTTCTTCCTCTTTTCTTCCTTGTCCTCTTCTTCTTTCTTTTTCCTTTCTTCTTCTTGCTTCTTTTTCTCTTCATCTTTTCTTTTCTCCTCTTCCTCTTTCTTTTTCTCTTCCTCCTTTTTTTGTTTCTCATCTTCATCCTTCTTCTTTTTCTCTTCCTGTTCTTTTGTCACTTGCTGTGTGTCCACAGCTTGTTCACCACCCTGATCGGCCTGTTGCCCCTATTTAGTTCCCTCAGAAGGTATGTCCTGAGTGACATCTTCTATATCCAGGGCATCGACATCTATGGTGTCGATTGGTTCCTCCACCAGGTTTCCTTCCTCATCAAAAACTTCATCCGGTTTGGAAATAACCGGTTCCTTTTCCGCTTGGAGGTTGGCCATTCGAGCTTTGTGAGAGCTGATAGCATGGGCCATGTGTTGATGTGTATCCTTTTCTACATCATCAACTCTCCCTTCCAACAACCAAAGTCTTCTTCTCCTTGTGAAGAAGAGACCTTTATTTTGATCTAATACATCAATTAATTCTGAATTTGAGAGTTCGGGGAAGTAATGTGCAAAAATTTTCTCCCTAATCTCTTGTTCCTTTTTAATGGCAATGCGCCATTTGTTATCTAATGCTTTAAACAATGAATCCGGTGTCTAATATTTAATCTCTGATGGTGACTGATCATTTTTGCATAAATAAAGAATGATTTCCAACACTACTTCATCTTTTTCTTCACTGTTGAAATCATCATAATAATCAATTAAATCATGAAGTAACTTTCTCCTAATATTCTTTACTGTTCTTTGACAATGTGTCAAAGGTTTGTAAGAGGAGATATCTATATTTACCGGTGCAGATGTTGTCGGTTCATTCTTCTTCACCTTCTTGGTTTGTCTAGCCTTCTTTGGCTGTTCATCAGACTCAGTTTCTTTGGAGTCCGGTTCATTTGCCTTAGTCTTCCTCTTTCTTTCGAAGACTTTTGCCGGTGTTACCTGCAGTTTCTTCTTTGCCAGTGACCGCTTGGTCACTCTTGAAGTCTCAGTGGTAGCTGGTGCTGATGCCACAGGCACTGCCTTAGCTTTCTTGGCTGTCGGTTCTTTTCCCTTTTTCACCGATGGTTCTTCAACCGGTGCGATCCTCTCCAAGTAGGTTCCGGTTTGCTTCGCCTTTGGATCAAGAGGCGAGGCAATAAGGGTTGAAGGATACCCTTCCAGCATGTCAAACATGACCTCATAGCCCATAGGCTCCACTTCCTCCATTCTAGGCTCAACAGCCTCCATTAGACATTTGTCCACCTGAATAGTGAAACAGATGTCATCTTCATACTTTTTCACTATGTCACCTGAGATTCGCATCCTCTGACTCATCTTTCTTCTGAACTCATCAAAGTATTTGTTCAATATCTCAGGGTAGCTGGTTCCAATGGCTTTCACACTTTCCTTTATCTGCTTGGTTACCGGTTGATCAAGGGACCACTGGACATCTCCTACACCCGGAAAGTAGCCTTGGAAATAGAAAAATAACCCTACCAGTAGTTCTCCAAACTTAAATCTCAGTGAATTGTCCTTTTTGGTTGCCTTTTCATACCGGTGCATAAGTCAAATGATTTATCCTCTATAATCATTCGGTAAACGACATTTACCACTGCAGCAAATACAAAATTAATCCTACTGGCTGAGAATGTTTTGTAGCCTATCACCATGCAGGCATATTTTACCAGTTCATCCTTGATAGGATTAACTATCATACCTCGTGAATCACTTGTCGAACCGGTGAGCTTGGTCATTTCCGTTTTGCTTACCGTTCTCAGGGTTGGCACTTCCCCTATGTTACAAAAACCGGTGATTGCATGAATTGCCTCAGGCGTGATATCATGCGTTCTCTCCAGGTACATCTTCTCACCATGGACTCTGCTCAAGATGATTCTGATGTGATCCTCTGTGAAATCTTCCAGAAAATACACCGCATTATGGAGTTTCTTCTTCTCTAAGATACTGAACTCTGGTTTGATCCTTTTGTCCTTTCCGCAAAATAGACCTAATTGAGTATGAATGGCTAAGGACCCTAGGTCTTCTATCTTGCAATCAATATAGTCTGAAATTCCTTCTTCGACTATGACTCCGGCTGGAACTTGTGACAAAGCATTATACTTGAACTTCCTTTGAATGAAATTTTCTGACTCAATGGATGTGCTTGAACTGGTATGAGATGCGAAAGCCATTGAAGAGTATTTCAAGAACACAAAAAATACCTTTCTAACGCAAAATTAGGGCTTCCTGATTATGCTTTACTTTGCTCTCCGTCGGATGCCAAATCACCGCTTTGAGTTCTCCACTACTGCTTGCAAACTATATTTGAATCTCTTTCAAAGCTCTCCAATTTCTCGAAATCTAAGCTCAAATCGCCTTTTCTTCACTCTGCACTTGAAAACTTTTCTTCGCTCGAAAACAGATAGTGAGAAATGATTTGAAAAATGCATTTATACATGTCTCTCACCTACCATCATTAATCCTCCTATATTAGGGCGTAAACCCTAATTTGCCTTTTTACCATTTCCGGTCTTCTGCCAAGCGACAGGTGTAGCATACCGGTTAAGGTCTTTTACCGGTGTTAACCGAGGGTTCGAAAGCATTCTTCCATTTGCTCCCCCTAAGCCTTTGAGGCTTAGTTTGTCGGTTCCGATATTTCCACACTAGGTGCAGAAACCGGTTCCTCCTCCAATAATACTAGTTTCTTCTTCCATATTTTCTTCATGTCTTCTTGAACTTTTTCAACATCTATTTCTCCTTCCTGGGTGACTGGTATATCATCAGATATACTTTTTCTACTTCTGCAGAATCTTGCAATGTGACCTGGTTTGTTGTAGTGATAGCAAACAAGTCCAAGTGCTCTCCAAGGTCCATTGTACATGTTTCCATTCTTCCTTCTGCATGTTGCAGCAGTGTGACCATGACCATGACATATCATACAACTTTCTCTCCATCCGGTTGCCGCTTGATGACCACCGCTTCTTGACTGATGATTGAAGACATTAAACTGGTTGTGGTTCCGATTCATAAAAGATTCAGGACCAATTCCTTTGGTCCTTTGAGGATATTTTCCAGTGTTATCCATTACAGACCTGCATTCAAATGCTCTATGCCCAAACTTGTTGCATGCATAACAATGACCATTGAACTTATTGGATCTAGGTACATTGTTGATAAAATAAGGAAAATTATTGTAGGCTTTGCTCCTACATACATTGGCAGTGTGTCCTTCTTTAAGACAGTTAAAGCAAACAGGTTTGAATTTTTGCTTACCTTTTCCTTTGAGTGTCGGTTTCTTCTTTGATGCTTCAGCATTTGTTCCTGAGGATTCTCCTTCCTCATGTCCAGAAAAACCAAGACCATTGGTATTCTTTGCTGGTCTAAATGACTCAAGCTTTTGCTCTAGCCTGACTGTACTTTTGCCAAACTTAGCTAGTATTTCCATTGATTCAAAGAGTTCTTTGGAAATAGCAGTGTCTGTCTCCATAAGACTTGCATTTTCAAAGATGACAATGTTCAGTTCTCCTTGCATGTCTTCTTTTTCCATTCTACTCTCATGAAGGTGAGCAGTTAGTGCACTAATCTCATGTTTCAACTTGGAGATCTCATGATCTTTGTCTTTTACCAGATCTTCAGCTTTTCTCCGGTTCTCAAGCTCTTGGCTAAACCGAATAGTCAGTCCTTCCAACTCCTTTCTCAAATTGGAGTTTGAATCATTCAGCTTATTCACTTCAGCAATCATAGCTTCCATGTTAGCTTCATCTTCAGAACTACTTTCAGATAGTTCCATCAGCCTCTTTGCATGTTCTCTTCTTTTTGCTTGAGATGCCTTGTATTTGACCATAAGATCATCATAGGCTTGCTCAGACTTAGTGAGCCGTTGAGTAAGTTCCCTCAATGTGTATTCCCCCATATGTCTTTCCAAGTGGTTAAACTTATAGAAAGGTTGGCTCTGATACCAATTGATGAATACTAAGAGGGGGGGGTGAATTAGTATGCCAAAAATCTTTGTACTAAAACACTTACACAGTCTAAAGATAAACCAGTAAAGCAGTCTGACAATCAAACCGGTTATCACACATACAAACCAAAATGCGAATAAAACATTCACCCACAAAAGAAATACAACCATAACACAAGATATTTGACGTGGAAACCCAACTGGGAAAAACCACAGTGAGATGGAACTCACAAATCACTATCTGCAGAATAGAAACCAGACTGGTTAAGGTCAGACCGGTTAAGGTCAGACCGGTTAAGGTCTTACAATGTTCTTCACCAGAACAGATCCTGTTAGGAATCTCAATCTCTGTTAGGAGATAAGTCCGATTAAAGACTACCTTGTTATAGGATTTTAGATTCACATGTGTGAACCACCTTGTTAGAGGATTTTACAAAGGCTTTGAAGCCTACCCGGTTAAGGGCTACAGACTTGTCAAAGATGTGAGTAATCAACAAGTGTTTGATCTATCTACTAGCACAAATTGCTTGGTTAGATCCAGTATTGCTCACAGCTAATGCATTCCAGCATTACTTCAGTCTCCTCTATCTCTCTCTCAGTTACAGCTCGATCTTCTCTGATAAGATCGCTCTGCATTTCCACCTTAAACCCTAGCTCAACATATACCCTAATCGCAACTTCTTCAACAACACAAAAACCCTAGACATGATGTCCTTTTAAAGGAATTTGATTTCATGTCGGTCCAATAGGATTATATTACAATTTCCTAGGTTCAGTGAATCTAGACATACTCAGTAACACGACACAAGAATCATCGTCAATGTGTCGGCACCGCCAAACAATCGGTGGATTGGCAACTCATCACAAAATGTCGGTTGGTAACTCATCACAAAGTATTATCGGTTTATACAAAATGCTAGTTGCCGATTTGACAAAAATGAAGGCTGGTAAGAATGTGTTGTGCTGCTTTGCTTCCTTGTACCGCTTGTGATCTACGAACCGCTTGGGGTCAACATGCCGCTTCAGACCAGGAAACACATTCTGCAAAATCACTACTAGTCTAAAGACTAGAATACAACATACCGGTTGGAACAAATACCGATTGAGCATGAGCTCATACATATAAAGGGGATCTCAATACAAGTGTGTGTCCATCAATGACAAATCACAACATAAACATCAAAAATGTCAACATGATCAATTAGAATTGAATGGGAAACTTGTAGAGAGATGTGATTGAGATATGTTTTAAATGAGGGGATAAGAAATGATTTTATACCTAACCTCAATAAATGTGTTGAAAATTACAATGAAGGTCGACATTGTGTATCTTTTCTTGCTCAAATTTTTTTGATCATTAGAGGGCTCAAATTTAGGCCCCTTTTGCTTGGACTATGGTGCCTAGTGCCCTATTCCAATCATTTTGGATTTGGAAAAGGTTGGGAAGAAAGAGGAGAAAGCAAAGATAATAGATTTGGTACTAGTTTGAGCATAATTAAGCATAATCAAGGCAAAGAAGGGAAAACACAAAGGTGAGACCCAAATGAGCATGAAATTGTATGAGGATACAATCTATGACACTACTGGTAAACTGATATAACTTGAACTTCTCTAGACTATGTGTGACAGGGGTGAAGGTGAGAACATGGTTGAGGTAGAGGTTGTCTATCCTTTTGGCAACAATCGACATGATGGAATCTACACACACACGTAGTGTTATGCATGATTGATTTAAATGACTAGCTAAGCAAAAAAAATATTTTTAATATCTCTTTAATTGATTAGTTGAAATATTTACTTATTTGATTAGAAAAATAACAATGCTATTCATTGAAATAATATAAATCAATTAAAATAAAATTAATTTAAACAAAGAGTTTTAATTAAATAATTTCAATATTAAATGAACTATTTATTAATTGAATAGATATTTGTGAAATAGAAAAATGTAAATTATATTTTAATTATTTTTACATCTTAGATTTTTTAATCTAAATAAATAATTTAAAACTGTGTTTGTTTTAGAAAATAGTTTCCAAATAAAACATTCCTGAGACTGGAGTCTTCAATACATTCAACAAATCAATGGAGAGAGATTTTTTTTTGAGATCTTTTCTGTTTTTTTTACTGGAGAAATAAATTCTTAAAAAAGAAAAGAGGATACACTATTTTTTAGATGGAAGGGTATTGTTGGGACCAAAGAGGGATTGAAATTCATTAGTCACGAACCAAGTAAGCCTCTTGGCATTTTAATAATCTTTGTATATGCTCCCTTTTGATGCTTGTGAACAATAGATTTACAAAATAAAATCAAGTGATAGGTGGCTAAAACATTTGCTTTGGCAAACCAATCTATATAAACATTTTAAATATAAAGGTGTGTAGAAATAAGCTTGTGATGAGCCTCAACCACTCATGGTGGAACACGTGCAACTAAAAAACTTTTGGGCATTATTGCCTATCTTTGAAAAGTCAATTATATATTAAATTTTTGGACTTCCTCTTAATTCTTTTCATTGTTATTGTGATTAGAAGATAGATAGGAATGATCATGTTAGACAATTAGGAGTGAGGAAATAGAATAATCTTGTTCTTTAGAAAAAATATTTTTAAAAGTATCTTTTGATTAAAATTAGCTTTTAAATGTTTTTTTTATTAATAAATTTTCTTAATAAGATGCATTATTTATGTTGAAGAATTTACATAATGAATTAATTAATGATGTAAATAATTTAATGATTAAGATTTATTTTTATAGTTATAAAGGACTTGTGATTTTTGTTATTTGTATTTATATTATATAGGATATATATTGAAATCTTAGACCTAGAATATAGTTTTATTTATTAGACTGTAATGGATAGAAAAATTAGCGTTTCACAAGTTAGGTCTTGTAAACTAGGAAATGACCCAACTTTCCAAACAATACATTAAAGGAAAGAAGAACTCAATTGATCCAATGCAAGAGGATTGAATGTAGATCAAGTTTTTTTTTCCTTTGTCTAATTAAAAAACTAATTTGAATATATTTAAATGCTAGATCTAGGGTGAATAATGAAACATTGACATGAAATAATAGAAAAAAATGAGCTACAGATGAGAGAGACACGAATTTAGTCTCTACAAAAGAATTAGAGAGTCGCCTATGACAGTAAGTTTGGCCTAAAAGTGCGGGACCATGTGGTAATTTGTGTCTTGGTCCTTGATGTTGAAAGCAAAGAAATTGGAATGTTTTGGAATTAGTATGTTACACGGAATATATTCGCATAATCTTGTCAAAAAAAATTAAGACCGAGGTGGTTTTTTCATCCTAGTCCTCTGATTTTCGCCTCTACAAATGTTAGATCTAATCGTCGTCATCTTCTCTGTTGAAATCTCTATCCATGGCTCTTGGATTTGTTGCCTCAAATTTGATGCAATTGACAATGGATGATGATGCAATTCTCTTAAGATGTGATCACAAGTGTTGATGCAATAACATGACTTGACATAACATGAACATGAATAACCTAATCAAACACACATTCTTGCATGAAGATTGATGTACATTTTCTACTCTGTGATTCTTAAAGGATATGGTGAAATGAAATGCTACCTTGTAAGATTGAGAACTTGATTTTGGTGCACGAATGATGTGTCTAGATGAAGTTAGATCAAAATGAATAAGAAAAAAAACTCATATATAAGGTTCTCAAGGAATTTTACCGAGTAGGCCGACCTCCAATGGTCAAATTGAGACACCAAGGCGGGGAAATGCACCAACCCATTTGAATTTGGTCATGTTTAAGGATGAACAAGACAAACTAGATGCCATGGTCCAAGGACTAGGATGCCTTGGGTGCCATACTCCACCAAAAATAGGGCAAAATAACTAGAGATTAGGGTGCACGGCTTGAGGCATAGGTTTAGTTCTCCATGCAGACTGATGACGTACAATTTGAGGTGAAAAAGGCCAAAAATGGACCTAGGAGAGAGATAAGATAGGACATACGAAGGTAGGGGCACAAAAGGTGGTGTAAATTGTGTAGGGTTACAATTTACGATGCTACATCTATCCCCCACTTTAGTGAGAGTATTAGCCTATGCACAAACTCATAGTAAAGTAGTAGAAGGAGATAAAGAAATAAGTAATTGACAGCAAGATCACAAAGAGGTAAGACATCACTAAATTCGAGGGAACAAGCCCCCATGCCTAGGATCTTAATTCATACATCATATGCAAGGACACACAAAGCAAAAAGACAATGTCAAAAAGATACACAAAAAGACACAAAAGGAGTTTGTACTAAAAACAAAGGCTCCAAGTCAGCTAGTTGAAGAGACCTTGATAATCAAAATATCTCAACCACTAATATCATTCTTGAAATGGTATAGAAAGAGAATAATTGGTCACATAGAAGAGCAAAAGCATGTATCAAGAGATAAACCATGATCAAAAGACTAGCAAGGTATATTATGCTTGTGGCTTCATGGGGGAGAGAAAGGGAAAGCATGAATTACACAAGCTATCAAGTTGTGTTATGCTAGGTGATCCATAAGAGGAAAATGTAAGAAGGAACATGGATTTCATGGGCTAGCAAGCTGGTGTTATTCTAGGTGATCAAGAAAATCACATTCTCACGGGACAACAAGTTGTGTTATGTTGTATGATCCATGTAGGAAGGAAGAGTAGAGTAGCAAGTTGTGTTATACTAGATCCACTCATCCTAAAATGAGAGAAAAAGGAGTTGAAAGGTCTAGCAATTTTTGTCATGCTAGTCAACTCATCTTGCCAAAATGTCATCTAGTTTTAGGAGTTAATCATCTCGTATAAGACTTTTCTAGTTTCAAGCATGCAACAACCTATATTTGATATGTAATAGAAAATGTCTAGTTTCAAGAATGAAATTTCTCATCTAAGACTTTGGTCTAGTTTTGAGCATGTACATCCCTTCTATGACATATAATAATATGTAATTAGGAGACTGTATATATATGCCTCCCCCATTAAGATGTCAATATAGCCTTATTTTGATTTCTTAAGGAAAACATAGAAACAAGGATACACACCTTCGTCACCAAGGAAATATCCTCTAAGCAACAATGAGCATAACTTGAAGCTAAAGAGGCATAACTCTTATGAGCAAGGAAAAGATAGTTGTAAAAGAGATCTCTTGCAACAAGTGTAAAGGGATCATTTTGAGGAACACACATAGGAAGATATTTATACATAAAATATCTACCTTCAAAAATAAAGGAGATCTTTAATAGGGATAACATATTTGGAAGGAGAAGGAGACTAAGAATACACACCTTCTCCTAATGCTAGGAAAAAGTCCATCTCAAACAAAGAACGAGTCCAACCAAAGGACATGTATGTACTTACATGGAGGACCACTCTATGCATGAAATGACCTCAAGTTATGAAAGATGCAACTCAATAAAGAAAAAATACAATTCTTGAAAAGGAGAGAATTAAAATATTATTCTTGCCCCCCAAGTATGGATACAAGGATACATATTTAACACCAAAGAAAGATCATTTATAAAAGACACACTCTTCTAAAATAAGGAAAATATCCTCTTCAAGGATACATTTTCCTATAAGAGGGATGGGATCCTTAGCAGGTATATGCATGTCCACAATATAGAAGGGTTTATTTTAAAAGATACAACTCAATAAATGGAAAGTGGTTCATTAAGAAATAGGAAGATTTGATGAATGATAATAGAATTTCATCACTAAGGAAGAGGTCCTAATCAAGGATACGTGCTTCTAAAGAAAGGATAAGATCCTCATCAGAGATACTTATTCCAATAAGAGGGAGGGTGATGCAGCCATAACCAGTAAAACCCTCAAAGAGAATCAACCGGCTTATACAACAAGAGTAACACAACAAAAGCAGCAAGAAAACATAACAAGATTACATAAACAGATCGTATTATTGCTTCAAAATCTCCGAAAACCATTCGGTTATCATCGTATAATCATCAAAGAACATCCGGTAGTTAACCAGTTATATGCAGGCTATCAACCAGATACAATCCAATCCAGGACTCTAAGAATGTCGGATCACAAAATGCAAATCTCAATCCTCAATCTCAATTCTACGTCATCTTCCCCTACAAATAATTACGTAACATATTTATACCCACCGGAACATATCCGAGTTGGACTCATAAGATTACATTTACCAATTTAGGAAAATGAAACGTGTAATTAGGCCAACCCTAAGAATTAAAGAAATATTTACGGAAAATAACAAACATGAAGTGCGGTTCAGCAAGAAGGTCGACCACACACCAAAGAACATTGGACAAGACCCAAGATAGATTCACACGCCAAGAATTGTGCCAATTATTTGCCTCACCAATAGGAACAATAACCAGAGCTAAAATCTCAACCCAAAGATTGGTCATTCATTTTGAGTAGCTATTATTTCTATGACTGAAGTTCATTTACTTGTCAACCCAGGGACGTATTACTTGAAATGGGTATGCATTGTATATGCACTAAGTTCCTGTGATAGTCATTCTGCACTACTGCAACAACTAAGTCTATTTGAAATAAACAAGCGAAAACATATCAACTGAGTGGCTACAGGAAATCTTAACATCAACAGAAGATTCTAACTAAATAATTGTTAACTAAGTTCAGAGCTAACAAACAGGAATTACTCTGTCTGCTTTGGCTGCAGGAACAGTCACAAGATCTGGTTCCAGTGGTTGCAAGAACAGTCAGTCGCTAGAACATCTACTGCAACAAAGAGAAAACTTAATCTAACAAACACACAGGAATACTCACCAAGTGGGCCCCCTTGGATGAGTGTATCTAGACTTCAAAAATGATTTTATATACTCATAATAACATAGATTTTATTAATTATTTTCAAAAGCTGATACAACACATGAAATGAGAGAAATGCTTCAAGTTTTGGAAAAACGTTGTCTAACCTCTTAGAAGAGGTGCAGGTCTTTATTTATAAGAAAACTATATAAAACTTCCTACTATCTAGATCATGACCATGAAATGAGGCGAAAAACATTTATGACTGCAAAGAGAAGAAGTTAATCCACAAAAAACATGGAACTCAGCTAAATCGTAGTTAAGAATATAGCATGGCAGTGTTTACTAGATTGATGTTTGTTGAAGACGAACATAAATGAATTTGGTATTGCCTTGCTATTCCTTTACCGATTCTTATGCACACCATCTTCTCTGTTGTTTTGAATGTTTAACTACCCTTAAATGTCTCCAACTGCTTTCATGACGTGATTCTCCATCTGGCTTGAAATAACCGCTTCTGCAATAACTTATTTATTTATGCATTTAAAAGTTAGAACATACAAGCATACATATATATCTATTTTCATTAATCATAACACTTATACATCCACACGTGATATTACCTATAATAATCCGCATGGCAATAGGAATAATAGGTCAAAACAATACAAGGTTTAATGGGTTTAGTTGTCATTCAGAATGCACATAGTCAAACTTTAATACATCACATGACTTAAACACTATCCCAATATGCAACTTAAAACATAGCAAAAGCTTATCAGTTATAGGAATAAAAGAGATATTATTTTAGCTCATCACCAGTAATGAAGGAAAGCCAACTAGTAAGCACAAGAACTGTCCTGGAACCCAGAAACAGTCAACCGGAAGCGATAACTGGCCAGAAAAGAACCCAAATGAACTGAAAATATGGAATTAAGCACATGAATCGGCCTGGAAACCGAAAATAAGATCTTCCACGAAGAACAAGCAACTATCGGTGCCAACCAGTAAGAACACATAAAACAACATAAAGAACTAGACAAGAACAAAACTGAAAGGAAATATTTTTGGTTGATGCAAGATTGCTCATCGACCGGGGATGCTCCTGCATTAGACAACCCAGGTAGAAAAAGATGTTTCATGAGAGGCAACTCATGAACATCTAAAAGGATTCAGAATAAAGACTCCATGCCCATTTCTCATCCAAACATCTTCTTTATCTGCCAACCTCTACTTTAGCTCCTCCGGTGCCTCCACCGGCTTCTCTAACCTCTGAGATCTATACATTGTCTCTATTTACTATTCTCTTTCTTCTACAACTCTGATTTACTTCTGCTACAAGACTTCATTCGGTTTGTCACCATAAGCTCTCTATCATCCGGTTCCATTTGTCCATTAGGCTCAAATGTCAAATCCTTCTACAAACTTAGGTCACCCTCCGGTATAACCTCTACAACTGGTTCCATCAGATCTTTCTTCAAACCTTTCGGTATAACCTCTGCCATCAGATATTTCTTCAAACCTTTTGGTATAACCTCTACCATCGGTTTCTCAGTACTACAACTTTTCTCAGGACTCAGATTCTTTACCTCCTTCTCTTTCTCCTTCAAAGAAATCAATGTGAACTTCTGCCCATCCTTCTCAATAGTGACCAGGTTTCTTCTACAATCATAAATAGCTCCTCTATCATACTGCCAAGGTTTTCCCAACAAGACATGGCAAGCACTCATAGATACAACATCACACAAAACCTCATCTCTGAAAGGCCCAATATTGAAATTCACAAAACATTGCTCCTTTATCTCTATATTTTGATCATCTTGTAACCAACTTACCTCATAAGGACATGAATGCTCAAGCCTCTTCAATCCAAGCTTCACAACCATCTCCTCAGATACCAAATTGTCAGTACTTCCACTATCTAGAATAACCTTGCAACACTTACCACCTGATTTACACACAATCTGGAAAAGACTCTTCCTTTGAGTAGATTTGGTATCCTTTCTTCTGAACATAAGGGATTCTCCTTGGTATCCTTTCTTCTGAACATAAGGGATTCTCCTTTCTCCGGTGCATAGTCAGATTTGGTACCTTCACCTTCTGGTTCCTCATTTGCCACACAACTTCTTGCCATTCCCTGTTTACATTCATAAAATCTATGTCAGGTTTCTCCACACGAAACATTTGCCAGGAAATTCTCTACCGATACTGCTACTACCTTTCCTCTGAGATTTCTGCTCTGGTTCTTTACTCCACTTAGGTTTTGATTCATCTTCCTCAACGGGTTTCTTTAGATTGTCACTCATCTGACCTTTGAATTTCTCCTTCCCTCTATTCAATTATCTTCTTCTCATCTTCTCCTCAGCCTTAAAAGCATGATGGTTATCTTCTTCAAGTGTGGAAACCCTCAACATACTCATTTCATCTCGAATGTTAAAAGCAAATCCACTTATGTACCTCGCCGCCTTTTCTTTGTCCATCTCTCTATGTCCAAATCTAATCACCACCTTGTATAATTCCTTAGTATATTCCTTCACAATCATGTTTCTCTATTTCAGGTTCTGTAACTTCTTGAACAATTCCAATTCATAGTCTCCCGGTATGAACTTGGCCTTCAATCTTGCAACCATTTGTCTCCATTGGGTGATCTTCAATTCACTGGATTTCCACTCTATCTTTCTGCAATTTGTTCCACCGTAAGGAAGCATGCCCTTTCAACTTAGTCTGTGCCAACCGAACTCTCTGCGGGTCCTTGACATCCTCAAACTTGAAGTAATCCTCCAACTCTCTAATCCAATCGATCAGATCCTCCGGGTTCAGTGTTTCAAAAAAGCTAGAAACTTCAACTTTATGAACTTTACTCGCTTGCGCCATTGCTCTCAGGAATCTTTCCTCTCTTTCATCTTCTGGTCCTTCAGCTTCCTCAAGCTCTTCACCGACTTCATATTCATCCTCAAAATCAGGGTTTCTCTACAAACTAGCAAAAGTATTTCAAATTTCGTTCCTCACTTCATTCTTGAAGTCTTCCATCATCTGCTCTACCATTTGGGGGTTTGTCCATCTAGGCAGCATCTCCTCTTCCACTCCGGTGAACTGCCTCAGCTCGACGATCTGACTGCTAGTTTCAATTGCCTCCCCTCGGTGATCTATTGAACACATGTGCAACTTGCCTCCAATCAATGATCTATCCACCCAAAGGAATGCCTCAATGTTCGCAAACAATTCTTCCACTAGCCAGTCCATAACCAACTCTGATACCATGATGCATTCATAACCGGTAAAACCCTCAAAGAGAATCAACCGGCTTATGCAACAAGAGTAACACAATGAAAGCAACAAGAAAACATTGTTGGCATTGACAAAACCGGTTAATCCAGAGAACCGTTATATGCACTGAGATTTGTCATTGATGTCTAACACTGACCGATGGAGTGGTGTATCTCAGTAGTAAAGGTGATGACTTATAAACACATGGAAACAACATAAGAGACAGATGACCAAGGTTCAATCAACTCAAGAGAAGACAAACTAAGCTAACCAGTCTGTCACTTAAGAAGATCGGTGTTGAGGTCAGATCTTTAGGTTGGTCATTTTGATGACGACGAAGTCACAAAAGGTGACTTAAACAAGAAGGCTTGAGGTTGTATGCAAATCGAAACCTCATTGGCAACCAGGAAAATAGACTTGATGTAAGCACAACAACTCGACAATCAAAGGATGAATCGGTAATGTAGAGAGCAGTGGTATACCGGTACACTAGTGAGGCAGAAGGAAGATAGGTGATCACCATAAATCTCGGAGCGATGATCAGCTATTCAGTTGCGGTGGCAAAAGGTGAGTTGATGATCTTGTGTCTATGCCAAACTAAAGGTTGGTGAAGTCAACTTCAGTCATCATGCAATTAAGCCATGATTACTTGCAGATTTTCTGGTTCGCATTTATAAGACTGAACCCGACCCAGAAGTCACTATTTTTGGGGGATGCGGTGGTAGAATTGGTTGAGTAGTTGGCAGAATTGTTGCATAGTGTTGAGAGCAAGAGCGGGAAGATTTGAATTCTAAATCTACCAAAATCTATGTTTGCATTGATTAAGAAAATACCTGAAGGTGACGAAAAATAATGTCTAAAGTATTTTGAGTTCATTCAAAATATTCTTGATCGTAAAATTTGCAAAGTACAGATCATGTGCAAGGCGATCCAAAAAGTGCAGAGTAGAATGTGAGGAAGTACTAATAGATTTAGTAGAGCAAAGAGTGTATGAGGTAGACCGGCAGAGTGTAGAGCTGAGGGTAAGAGGACTGACAGAGTGCAGAGCCAAGGGTCAAAGAACCGGCAAAGTGCAAAGTCGAAGGTATAAGCAGAAAATCGGTGTTGTGCAAAGTAGAAACAACTGGTATGGATAGAGTATGATTTTCATTGTAATCTGATCAAGCTATCAGTAGCTACTCCAACAGATCATCTTTCTGTTGCTTTCTAACCATTGCAACTCAAAATCCCTTAACTAAGTGGACTTTAACAGGTCCCATTGTAAAATCCCTTAACCGGGTGTCATCTTAATTGATGATCCTAAGACCTTTAATAAGATCACCTTTAACAGGGTAAAGGCACTGACAGACCTTAAATAAAATCCCTTAACCAGGTGACACCTAACAGTGTCTTTGTAATTTCCTAATAGGGATGGCTCTTCACCGGGCATACTCCAGAAGAGTACAAATTTTGTGAGTTCCTACTCACACCGTAGTTTTCTCCCATTTGGGTTTCCACGAGATAAATCTTGGTGTCACAATGTATCTTTTCATGCATGCATATTCTTCTGCAGTAATTGTTTATATTGATGAGTATTAAGTTAGTGTAGACTTGAGTTAAAAGTTTTAATTGTACAAAACTGGTAAAGTGTTGATTCACCCCTCCCCTTTTAGCACTGGTTGGGACTAACAATTGGTATCAGAGCTCTGGTCTTTAGATTTAGAAGAAGCTTAACAACTTAAGGAAAGATCCAGGATGATGCGAAAGGAGGGTCCTAAGTTCCCTAATGAGAATTATACCTTATGGTGTGGCAGAATGAAGCTTTAACTAAGAACCCTAGGATAAAATTACTGGAATCATGTAATCACAAAGTACAATGAACCTTTAGGGGTTCTCATTCTAGATTAGATCAAAGAAAGGCAAGACAATACTCCTGCTATGGATCTGATTGCTAACACTCTTTTTGATAATGAGTATGTTGAGGTTTAAGATTTGAAAACAACTTTTCAGATGTAGAATAAGCTGAAGACAGTTTATGGAGGAGATCCTCATGTTCAAAAAGCTAAAGTGGATAGATTGAGAGGAAAATTTGATGAGATGAGGATGAAAGAAGGAGAAAATATAGAACAATACAATAAAAGGATAAAGGATGTAGTAAATTCCATCAGAAGTGTTGGAGGAAAGCTTGAAGAAGATGATGTGGTTAGCAAAATCTTGAGGACTTTGCTATCACAATATGCCATCAGAGTTTCTGCAATTCAGGAACTCAGATCCCTGGGAACAGTTAATGTTTCGCTTGATTCACTGATTGGAAAGTTGACTGCCTTCGAACTGAGCAACTATGATAACAATGTACCAAATATTGTTATCTCCTTCAAATCTTCCATGATGCATGCACATACAAGGAGAAGAGAAGAAACCGGAAGTAGTTCTACTGTAAGAACCGATCATTCTCATGAAAATGATAACTTGTTATTTGAAGAACATGAACAAGATGAAATTGAAGCTCTATTGGCAAGAAGACTGCCAAGAGGAAAAGGAAAGTATAAAGGTAAACTTCCCTTGAAGTGCTTCTCCTGTAATAAAATAGGTCATATTGCATCCAGATGTCCTAACAATGATAGGAAGGATAACTTTAGAAGCTACAAGGACAAGAACAAGAAGGAGTGCTATCTTGCAGAAGAAGGAGTTACTGATGAAGAATCAAAAGGATCTGATGGAGATGGAATTGCATTTGTGGTAGTAAAGGAAGATAACACATAGGAAGGTGATATGGCACTGATTTCTAGTTCAAACTAGTGTGGAGACTGGGTAATTGATAGTGGTTGCACTCACCACATGACCGGTGACAAAAACAAATTCCTTAGCATGAAGGATTGCAATGGAGGAATGGTGAGATTCAGAAATGATGCTCCTCGTGCAATAAAAGGTAAGGGATCTATAGCCCTAAATGATAAAACAAATTGTGAAGATGTTTATGGGTAGAAGGGCTAAAATATAGTTTGTTAAGTGTTGCACAACTTAACAATAAGGGTTACTAGTTAGAGTTCAATGAAGGAATATGCAAAAAAAATGACAAATTAGGAAGTTTGATTGCTACCGGTAAACGGTCTAGAGGCAATCTGTTTCACCTAGACACTACCATAGGTAGTTGTCTAATTACAAAGGTAGAAGATAGTTGGTTGTGGCACAAAAGATTGTGTCATGTTAACTTTGATAGCATAGAAAAAGTCAGTAAGACAAAGTCTGTCAGATTTATGCCTAATATTGTGAAACCGAAAAATGCTATGTGTAAAGAATGTCAACTAGGAAAGTTGACCGGGTCTAGTTTCAACGACAAATCTTTTTCATCTGAAAATGTGTTGGACTTAGTTCATGCAGACCTGTGTGGTCCTATGAGAACCAAGAGTTTATATGGAGACCGATATTTCATGTTGTTTGTGGATGACTTCTCAAGAATGATGTGGGTTGTATTCTTGAAAGAAAAATTAGAAGCCTTTCACATGTTTAAAGTCTTCAAGGCTCGAGTAGAGAGAGGAACCGGTAAGAATATGAAATGTTTGAGATCAAATAGAGGAGGAGAGTTCACCTCTCAAGAATTTATGAATTACTGTGAAGAACAGGGGATTATGAGACAGATGTCTGCACCCAGAACACCTCAACAAAATGGGGTTGGTGAAAGAAGAAACACAGCTCTTATTGATTGTGTGAGGACTCTGATGATATAGAAGGATATTCCACATATCTTATGGAGAGAACCAGTGAGCACTATTGTGTACACCTTGAACCTGATACAGGTAAAGAAAGGGACAAATAAAACTCCCTATGAATTATGGTGTGGATACTCACCTAATGTTTGCTATTTTAAAATATTTGGAAGCAGGTGCTATATCAAGAGGGATGAGTACTCTGGAAAATTTGATCCCAAGAGTGATGAAGGAACCTTCTTAGGTTACTCCACAAAGAGTAAAGCATACTGGTGTTTGAACAAAAGGATCGGTAAGATTGTGGAAAGTGTAAATGTTAGAGTAGATGAGTTCTTTGAGAAAAATGAATAGGACAACAAGAGTGAACCAGAGGATTATAAAGGATTCGAGTACTTTGCACTGATCGAACCTGCTAAAGAGAATCCTATTGTAGTGGAAAATGAAGAAGCTTGTGAAGTAGAACCTACACAATCGGTAGAAGAAGCTCCAATAAATGAACTGGTACTAGCAAAGTATGTCAGAAACAATCACTCCGCTAAAAATATCATTGGTGACAAAGATGCAGGAGTACTGACTAGAAGAAGAGCAAGAGAGAATGCATGTCTGCTCTCTATAATTGAGCCCAAAATAGCAAAGGAGGCTCTAAAAGATGATGACTAGATCAAAGCCATGGATAAGGAACTAGAGCAGATTGAGAAAAATGAAACTTGGATTCTAGTACCCAAACTAGAAACAAAAATGTAATAGGTATCAAATGGGTGTTTAGAAACAAAATGGATGAAACCGGTCAAGCGGTAAGAAACAAAGCAATATTAGTCTGCAAAGGCTATGCTCAGGAAGAAGGTTTTGACTATGGAGAAACCTTTGCACCAGTGGCCGGGCTGGAAGGGGTTAGAATTTTGCTGGCCTATGCTACTTACAAAAATTTCAAAGTTTACCAAATGGATGTCAAATCGGCATTCTTGAATGGTATTTTAGAGGAAGAAGTATACATAGAGCAACCGTAAGGGTTTGCATATGAAGATGGAAGAAATATGGTATGCAAGTTGCAGAAGGCTCTATATGGGCTAAAACAAGCACCAAGAGCTTGGTATAAGAGGTTGCACTCATATCTATTAAGCATAGGGTTCAAGAGAACCAGTGATAACAGTAACCTGTATCTGAAGACTAGAGAAGAAAGAAAACATCTAATTGCTGAAATATTTGTAGATGAAATTATCTTTGGAGGAGATGATGAGATGAGTAGAGGTTTTGCAGAACAAATGAAGGAAGAATTTGAGATGTCCATGGTCGGTGAGATAAAAAAATTCATCGACCTGCAAGTCGCACAGCTAAAGAATGGCATATTCATCAGCCAAACTAAGTACATAAGGGAAATTTTGAAGAGTTTTAGAATGGAAGATTGCAAATCTGTTGGAAATCCAATGGTTACAGGTTGCAAGCTCTCCAAAAATGATGAGGCTCATGAAGTAAATAAGACACTTTACCGATCCATGATCGGTAAGTTGCAGTATGCAGTACATAGTAGACCGAACATAGCACAAGCCGTTGGCTTGGTTGCCAGATTTTCTGCAAATCCGAAAGAGACTCATATGGTGGCAGTCAAGAGAATATTTAGATACCTAAAGGGGACTGATGAGTATGGTCTCTAGTATCCACATAAGGGAGACTTTAGCTTAAGTGTCTTCATTGATTCAAATTGGGCAGGGAACATTGATGACTAAAAAAGCACTAGTGGAGGTGCATTTTTTCTTGGAAATAGGATTGTGTCATGAACAAGCAAGAAACAAAATTGCATCTCTCAATCCACAACTGAGGCAGAGTATGTGGTTGTTGCAATCAATTGCACACAAATAGTATGGATCAACCAATTATCGGAAGGTATCCAAGAAAAGGTGACTCGACCAGTAGTGATTCACTGTGACAACACCAGTGCCATCGACATATCCAAGTATTCGATGATGCATTCTAAGACAAAACATATAGCTATCAAATATCACTATCTAAGGGAATAGGTTCAAGAAAAGGAAGTGAGGTTGGAGTATATACCAACAAAAGAGCAGGTGGCTGATATCTTCACCAAGCCACTACAAAAGGATACCTTTTAATACCTCAAAGGTAAGCTAGGGATGATGCCCCTACCTGCAATAAAATAAGTAAAAGGGGTTCTATATCAATCTGGTATGATTTATTTATGAAAAATCTCTAAGACTAGATTGATAAGTGTGGACTACTTCGGTTAGGGGGAGCAATCTCGATTAGTGTATTGAAATACATCTTTAACATTGTTGTCAAAGGGGGAGATATGATTATTATTTGAGCATTGGTAAGTAGTGATTGAGCTAAAGTTGCTGAAACAGAGTATTACCAATGTTAGGGGGAGATATTCATTACTCAGAGCATAAGTAATGACCGGTACAAAAATAAAGAAAGAAATAAAGAAAGTACATGCAACTGATAAGACAGAATCTGAAGTGTTGCCATCAATGCCAAAGGGGGAGATTGTTGGCATTGACGAAACTAGTTAATTCAGAGAATCAGTATATGCGCTGAGATTTGTCATTGATGTCTAACACTAATCGGTGGAGTGGTATTGGTGGAGTGGTGTATATCAATAGTAAAGGTGATGACTTGTAAACACATGGAAACAACATAAGAGACAGATGACCAAGGTTCAATCAGCTCAAGGGAAGACAAACTAAGCTAATCGGTCTGTCACTCAAGAAGATCGGTGTTGAGGTCAGATCTTCAGGTTGGTCATTTTGATGATGATGGAGTCACAAAAGGTGACTTAGGCAAGAAGGCTTGAGGTTGTATGCAAACTGAAACCTCATTGGCAAACAGGAAAAGAGACTTGATGTAAGCACAACAAACCGACAATCAAAGGTTGAACCAGTAATGTAGAGCGCAGTGGTATATCGATACACCGGTGAGGCAGAAGGAAGATAGGTGATCACCATAAATCTTGGAGCGGTGATCGGTTATTCAGTTGCGGTGGCAAAAGGTGAGTTGGTGAGCTTGTGTCTACAACAAACTAAAGGTTGGTGAAGTCAACTTTGGTCATCATGCAATTAAGCCATGATTACTTGTGGATTTTTTGGTTTGCATTTATAAGATTGAACCCGACCCAGAAGTCACTATTTTTGGGGGATGTAGTGACATAATTGGTTGAGTAGTTGGCGAAATTGTTGCATAGTTTGCAAAGGAAGAGCGAGAAGACTTGAATTCTAAATCTACCAAAATCTATGATCGCATTGATTAAGGAAACACCTGAAGGTGACGGAAAATAATGTATAAAGTATTTTGAGTTCATTCAAAATATTCTTGATCCTGAAATTTGCAAAGTACAAATCATGTGCAAGGCGATCCAAAAAGTGCAAAGTAGAGTGTGAGGAAGTGCTAATATATTTAGCAGAGCAAAGAGTGTATGAGGTAGACCGACTGAGTGTAGAGCCGAGGGTAAGAGGACTGATTGAGTGCAGAGCCAAGGGTTAGAGAACCGACAGAGTGCAGAGTCGAAGGTATAGGCAGAAAACCGGCGTTGTGTAGAGCAGACACAACCAGTACGGATAGAGTATGATTTTCATTGTGATTTGATCAAGCTATCAATAACTACTCCATCATATCATATTTATGTTGCTTTCTAACCATTGCAACTCAAAAACCCTTAACCAGGTGGACTTTAACAGGTTCCATTGTAAAATCCCTTAACCAGGTGTCATCTTAATTGATGATCCTAAGACCTTTAACAAGGATACCTTTAACAGGGTAAAGGTACTGACAGGCCTTAAATAAAATCCCTTAACCAGATGGCACCTAATAGTGTCTTTGTAATCTCCTGTAGCGTCCTAAAATTGCGACACTTGCAATTTCGACTGCATTTCGGTCTTCACGATGGCGACGCAACACGCAACCTGAATGGAGATCCCGAAACCTGATTATGACACTGAAAACTGCATTTTTCAAGCACCCTGGCCTGAACCTCCTTGCACCCTGCCGTCCCGGGAGGTGGGACCAGAGTGCCCAGCGCCCTGGTCCCCAGGACCAGGGCGCCCAGCGCCCTGGTCCCCAGGACCATGGCGCCCAGCGCCCTGGTCCCTGGGTCCTATTTTGGGCTCGGTCTCCTTTGGACTTCGGGTCTTTTTGTTTGCAATTTGGAAAATAAACTTTCCTGGTCGGCCTAAGGTCAGGAAAATCAGTCTATCAGTCCTAATTGACAAGTATATAAACTACATTTTCCTCTTTCATTCGACATGATGGAAAAAGCGTGGAAACTATACTCAAGCATTCAAGCATTCAAGCATTCAAGCATTCCTTCAAGCAATTGATCATTTCAAGTCTCCATTCAAGGCTAAGTGTTGCATTCAAGACAAGGATTCAACCATTGAAGAGGAGATCACATACTACTACAACATACAACATACAACATCTAAACCTTCGCACATAAGGATACAAACATCCTTAGAACAAGGTATTAGTACTTGTTTTACAATCATTTACATTTACAGCACTTGCTCATTTCTTGGTTAATTCCAAAACCGGGGTTTGACCTAAAGGCAAACCCCTAATCCCTAACCCCCCAATCGTCTTCGCTTTTCTGTGTGTAGGTTGCAGGTACGCGGCTGAAATTGAAGATCTGGAATCCTTGTGCAGAGACGAACAGATCCCCCTTCGTTTCGCGGATTTTTCAGAGGACCGTGGCGCCGGGCGCCATCGTCCCGACAACTTTTGCTCAAATTTGCAGGACAGCGCCGTATCGACATTTTACTGCTAATTCCAGGTCCGCAGCTTCATACTGTATTCCTATCTCAGTTTATAAGCGAATCTTTGTCACTTTCTATGCATTCCTAGCTCAATTCCTTTATCAATATTCTTTACAAAAGAGGGTAGCCTTGCTGTCTTGACCCTTGAAATTCATCTAGCATCCAATCTTGCATTATGTGGGATTGGATCTTATGAGTTTCAACCCCTCTTTTGAATGTAAAGTCTCTCCCCTAAGTGAAAACCATCGAATCCTAGCGAACCTCCCTTCTCTCTCCTTGGAGTTGGAAGAGGGGAGAGCAACTAGGGTTCGATCGCGATTTTCCGCTTTACATCTCCTAACAGGGATGGCTCTTCACCAGGTGTACTCCAGAAGAGTACAAATTTTGTGAGTTCCTACTCACACCGTGGTTTTCTCCCAATTGGGTTTCCATGAGATAAATCTTGGTGTCACGGTGTATCTTTTCATGCATGCATATTCTTCTACAGTAATTGTTTATATTGATGAGTATTAAGTTAGTGCAGACTTGAGTTAAAAGTTTTAATAGTGCAAAACTGGTAAAGTGTTGATTCACCCCTCCCCTCTCAACATCGGTTAGGACTAACAAACATAATAAGATTACATAAACAGATCATATTATTGCTTCAAAACCTCTGACAACCATCCAATTATCATCATATAATCATCAAAGAACATCCGGTAGTTAACTGGTTACATGCAGGCTATTAGCCAGATACAATCCAATCCAAGACTCTAAGAATCAGTCGGATCACAAAATGCGAATCTCAATCCTCAATCTCAATTCTACTTCCTTTGCCCCTACAAATGATTACATAACATCATATTTATACCCACCGAAACATATCTAGGTCGATCTCATAAGATTACATTTACCAATGCAGGAAAATGAAACGTGTAATTAGGTCGGCTCTTAGAATTAAAGAAATCTTTCTAGAAAATAACAACCACAAAGTGCGGTTCAATAGGAAGGTCAGCCACATGCCAAAGAACATCAGACAAGACCCAAGATAGATTCACACGCCACGAATCGCGCTGGTAATGAAGGAAAGCCAACTGGTAAGCACAAGAACTGTCTCGAAACCCATAAACAGTCAACCAAAAGCGATAACTGATTGGAAAAGAACCCAAATGAACTAAAAATTTGGAATTAAGCACATGAACTTGCTTGGAAACCGAAAATAAAATCTGCCACGAAGAACAAGCAACTACCGGTGCAAACCAGTAAGAACACAAAAATCAACATAAAGAACTAGACAAGAACAAAACTGAAAGGAAAAATTTTTGGTTGATACAAGATTGCTCATCGATCAGGGATGCTCCCGCATCGAAGGGGGTCCTAAGCAGGGATATACACTTCCTCAATTAAGAGGAGCTCCTTATAGAAGACATATCCTCAACAAAGGGAAAGTTTATTCTTAAGAAGGATAGATGTTTGAAAAATATTCTTTTCCCCCAACATAAAGACAAGATAAAATACAAAATAGGCTATTATGTTGCTACCAAAGTATGACTTCACTTGAAATTGTACCAACATGAATGACAATGAGCCCCCAATAGGTAAGCTACTAATGTCACATAGTGAGGAGCAACATAATAGCCACTAATATTATTTAATTACATGATAGATTGTATAAAGAAGTTGAATATGACATGTTAAATTCTCTATAATCAATGGAAGTAAGACCATACATGATATGATAAGCACAAAAGAAGAAATTTGTATAGTCAACCTGTTGAGTTCCATAATTTGTAAAGGTAAAAAAGTGATCAAATGGTCTCTTAGGAATGCTAACAAGATTTGGTCTTCTTTAAAGAAAGGAAAGTGATTAGGTACTATTCTTGTGTCATGTGAAGAAATGTGTGTATAATATCTATAGGGACATTGATTTCTATATCATGTCCACTATATTCTTGTTTAGAAGGGATGTCAAAGTCAATATTGCAATGCATATGAAATTGTAATGGAGAGGGATTTTCATCACAAACCTTATTAATATTGGTAGTGTAAGCATATTGTCTATATAAAGCCAATTTCGAGGCACTAACAAGGAGTAAAATTTCTACTTCAAATATTCAGAGTTCCAAGCCAACAAGCATATTTATGTGTTAACATTTATTTATTTTAATCGTTCAACCATATGCAATCCTAATTGCTACTACCAAATGTGGTGCAACATGCTATAATAATTTTTATTTAAAGAAAAAATCTTCAAACTTCTTAATCATTTGATTGACAAGTGTGTGTGTATATATATATATATATGACCATTTGATTTTTTTATAATATAAGATCTAATTATTTAAAATACTTGTCTTGTAATTAAAGTATAAATTAGAACAAGATTAAATAATTTATTTCCTTACAAAATGTTGTAATTTTTATTTAAAGAAGAAGTGCTTAAAGTGAATTATCTCAATTTCTTCTATTAAAGAAGGAGAATAAAATATGTTTAAGTGATAAAAAATAAAAATATAATTTTAAGGATAAATAATTAATTTAAATTTAAATTCTAAACAACTAAGAGTTAAGTTTAGATATATATTTGAAATTGATGAATTTGAACTTAAAATAAACTGAATGTGTATTTTGGATTCATAGTTTGATTTGATCATGAAAGAGATTTGATATATGAAATGTAAGATTAGGTTTGTCAAGAATAGAATGTGATCTATACATGTTTTGAACTTTAGAATTATGAGGAGACTCAAATCAAGATTATAGGAGTGACTTTAAACCTCCTAAGAGTGCTTGAACCCTTTTTGACAGCCCTAACCTCTTAACATATTAGGGTTTTAGTGTTTGGAAAAGATGTTCACCTATGTTTGTACTTGCAAATAGAAGTTTTGATGGCATGTAGAAAGACTATCGAAATTTGTTATATCAATGGAGAATTCATTTGCCTTCCTCAATTTAATCAAATCTCATTGAGTGATTCAATAATTTTGTGATAAGTTAGAATATACACTACATAACATATATAATATATGCACAAGTAGTTGATAAAGAAGCAATATAATAATGCAACGAATGTAAGTTGAGTACAAGATTTAGGTTTTTTGTAATAATTGATATTAGAACTAGTATAAATTGTGATGACTGATGTATTAAAGATGACTATGCGAGAGGCTTCACTAAGTCTAAGATTTTAGTGTATAGTAGTGATGATTGTATTGTGATTCTAGATACAAATGACCTAGAGATGATGTAGTTTCATACAATTCCTACAATTTATTTAAAAATATTTATAGATCTCTAATAATAATATTAAGTTAAGTCGATTTAGAATCATAATAAAAATTTAGTACAAATTAAAAAGATGAAAACATCTCAACAATTCTTTTAAACAAAAAATATATTATTTTAAAAAATTAAGCTGTTGGCTCTTAGTCGAAGAGGTTTAGTCTAAGGTTCGTGCTCCCATATCAGATAGCTAAAATAAACTTCTGAATGAAAAATCCTTCGTAAAAAGATCGAAATTAATCTAAACAAAGATAAAATAAAATTATTTTTGAACGAAAAATAAATATACCAAGTAGAAAAAAATCATACATTACAACTTTATACTGGATACAAATCGAACAAAATCATACATTAAAACTATATGCTTGGTACCAGAAATACTCAAATTATAGAAAAATGTGAAGCTATGCACTTTCCAGTCAATACCAAAATGAAAGCTCACACATGGCATGAAGGGACAATGCCACCCGGGCATCTATACTTGTACAGAACTTGCTAGATTACACGGTCTAAATTAATAAAACTACTTTATTCTTCATCAATCCATGCAAGCAATCGTTTATATTTAGAAAAGGTGCAGGAAATCAACGTGTTCGGTCTAAATTAATAAAACTACTTTATTCTTCATCAATCCATGCAAGCAATCGTTTATATTTAGAAAAGGTGCAGGAAATCAAGGTGTTCTTTCAGCCGCCGGCCAAGATTTTAAAGAGGCGCTATCCGCCAATGCATTCAAAAATCGAGATGCCCAGACAGTCAATCCACAAAACAAATTTCCAGTCAAAAGTTCACCGTGGATTTTGATTGCTCTTAATGGCGATCATATAAAAAGAAAGCAGCCCAAAAAATTTATACTCCCACCACCCTTTCGCCTATAAATACTATCAACAGTCACCAACCTCTGATACACACAATCCCAAGATTACAGCTTTGATTCAGAGCTACCGTTATGTTTGTGCAGAGTTGCAGAACCCATATGGAAGCCGCAGCGGCGACCGGCGGCGCCGGTCGTAGTGGGTCATTTGCCAGGACCCTCCCTGTGGTCACGCCATTAAAGTTTCCTGGAGCATTTGGCAGAAACAGTCGTGGGTCTATGTTTTTCTCGCGCGCAGTCCATCATGGCGGTGGGCAACGGAAAAAAATGACAGTGGCGGCGGGGGCTGAGCTTCACCCAATGGAAAGGCAATGGCATGGCGGCGCTGAGCCGCCAGAAGACGATGTGCTGAGGGAAGAGTGTGGCGTGGCGGGGCTTTACGGTGAACCAGAGGCGGCGAGGCTTTGTTGCCTCGCCTTGCATGCTTTACAGCACCGTGGGCAGGAAGGCGCTGGGATCGTAACTGCCCCGGCTGGGGACAACGATTCCGGGGCTTTGAATTCCGTCACAGGGCTCGGCCTGGTCTCGGAAGTCTTCAATGAAACGAACCTCGGCCTCCTTGTGGGCAACAGTGCCATTGGCCATGTACGCTACGCAACTTCTGGGGCCTCTGTTCAACACAATGTTCAGCCTTTCGTGGCGAGCTACCGATTTGGGTCCGTTGCAGTGGCGCACAACGGTAACCTCGTGAATTACAAACACCTGCGCTCCGAGCTCGAGTCCCGTGGCTCAATCTTTAGCACCACTTCTGACACTGAAGTTATACTTCATCTCATTGCGCAGTCGAAAGCCGCTTCCTTTGTTTTAAAGCTTGTGGAAGCCCTGGAGCAGCTTCAGGGTGCATTTTCGCTTGTGTTTCTGACAAAGAACAAGCTAGTAGGAGCGCGGGACCCGCATGGATTTCGGCCCCTGGTCATGGGAAGGCGAGCCAATGGTGCTGTCGTTTTTGCTTCGGAGACTTGTGCTTTGGACCTCATTGAGGCCTCATATGAGCGTGAAGTCTTTCCCGGGGAAATCATCGTTGTGGACGAGAGTGGCATCAGTACAATGTGTATGATGCCGCAGAAGCCTCGGAAGGCCTGTGTTTTTGAGCACATTTATTTTTCACTCCCAAGCTCGGTCGTATTCGGGAGGTCTGTGTATGACTCAAGGTTTTCTTTTGGGCAGATTTTGGCGCAGGAGTCCCCTGTGGAGTGTGATCTTGTAACTGCAGTACCAGATTCCGGCATGGTTGCAGCACTTGGGTATGCTAGCAAGGCCAATGTGCCCTTCCAGCAGGGGCTGATAAGGTCTCATTATGTGGGTAGGACCTTCATTGAGCCTTCCCAGAAGATTAGGGACTTCGGCGTGAAGTTAAAGTTGTCCCCTGTTGAGGCAGTGTTGAAGGGCAAAAGGGTAGTTGTAGTTGATGACTCTATTGTGAGGGGTACTACTAGTTCTAAAATTGTGAGAATGATCAGAGAAGCAGGGGCAACGGAGGTTCATGTGAGGATAGCCTGTCCTCCAATAATTGGGTCTTGTTATTATGGTGTAGACACCCCAAGGAAAGAGGAACTGATATCCCACAGGCTGAGTGTTGAAGATACTTGCAAGTTTATAGGTGCAGATTCTCTGGCTTTCTTGCCACTCCACAGTCTCAGAGGGATGCTGAGAGACGAGGCGCCATCCTTTTGTGATGCATGCTTTTCTCACGCCTATCCTGTGCCGCCGCTTGATATCTTGAACCCAGAGCCTAAAAATGCAGAGGAAGACATTCTCAATGAACCTGTCTGTGTTTCATAACAGTGGAGAAGAAATGTACCAGTTTTGAATATGTTTGGAAGTTCGACCCAAATGGTTTGAACCTCGGTTTGAACAATTCGTTTACAGGTAGCGTGATCTGTTTTTTGTCTCTTTCTCCCCTCTTCAAAAGACATTCACTATTTTTATGTCAAGCTTTGGGTTGGCGTAATTTTGCATCTAAAAAAATAATGTAAATGGAGAATAAGTATGCTCAGGCCAGACTAAATATTAGTTGGCGTCTTCTGGAATCGGGCTTTGTATATTGAGAACATTGTGATAACGAAAATACATAATGCAACAATTCAGACAATTTCTACTGTGCAATGGTTTTGTAAATTTTATATGCTACGTGGATGATTTACATTCAAGATTTTTTCTTTCATTTTTTTCAGTGTCAGAAGTAAGATTGAGCCTGTTTATCTAGTTTAATTAATGTACATATGGTCTTTTTCATGTATACGAGTATTTGTTTCTTTTAGTGGTCCTACCTAGATCAATGGCCTTGCATAGACAGATTTGTTTCTGCATTGTACTTCTATCTAAAAGGTTTAAAAGGTTGAGGGATAATATTAGGTTGTGCTTATTGAGCTTCAATATCATTAGCGAAAACTAGCAGCTAATATTCCATTTGATTTGCATGAAGATTTTATAATTTACCTTTTTAAAGCATCCGTCAAATGGCCATTTTTTTTTTTATCATAGTGATTTTCCAACATTATTATTAGCAGTATCGGAAGCAGTATTGTCTTGTCCGTTTGTCAAACCTGTATATAGAATATTTTAGCCTATAGGCTTCCTGATGCTGAAGTTTTTGTTTCTATCTTGATATATTTCCTAATATGTGATTGCTTCTCTCCCAAGTACAGTTATCTATGAGCGTCATTGGACCAGCCCTTTTACACAACATGCTAGGTTTCAGGCATCTATCTTTTTCTCTTTAGCAATATGTGCCACGTCTGCTCTGCACATTACCCTTGTAACAGCCGTTGCATAGAATAAAGTATGCCTGGTAATTTGGTCAGGATCTTTTTCCCAAATGCTTAATTGTACTTGAGTAAAGACCAGTCTCCATTGCACAGAATGCAACCGAAGACAACACATTTTGAGTTTATAAGCTTGAAAATCTACCTCTATAATATCTAGCTAATACGTGCCCTTTTTTTTAAAAGAAGTGGGTAGTCACACTCACCGTGTTAACCAATTATGAAGAAGGTGATAAAAGCACCCAAGTCCATATCAACATGAAAGAGTCAAAGGGAAGAGGAAATCTTTCGAAGTCCATGATCCTCCACAGAAACACATAACACAAAGGTTAAAAGGGCCAAAGGATTTGTGTATAGAGGAATTTTGTGCCTTGTACTGATCATAAAAACGCCTTCGGCTGAAGCTGCATTCTATGGATAACCTGTGTTTTGCGATGTGAACACTTTGAAGGCTAACAAAAATGTTAGAGGGCCATTGAATGTGTTAGTTCTAAATATTCAAAGAATTTGTACTTCGTACTTAGTGTAACTTAGGGAATATTTTGAAGTACATGATGCAGATTATCCTCAGGCCCTGCAAGATTAATAATCACATACCACGTATAACAGAGGAAAGAACAGAACAAACAATAATAATAAGGCTGCATAGACATGAGAAACTTTTTGAAATCTTTATTCTGAACATGGAAGATTAATCAATACATCTCCAAATCTGAATCCTACGATTCCTTCAATCTCTTTTTATTTAACAATTAACTCTAAGACTGACTTCTTAACAGAAAGATCAACCCCTGAAATTGCTTCCTATGAGACATGCCAAATAACAGCAACTCTTAACAGAAACTAATCAGATCCTAAATTCACTCCTTTAAAGACTCATAAAATAGCAGCAGACTGTGGAGTTAATTGGCAGTTAGCGTTCTGATTTTCAGGAGTCTGTTTGCATCATTCTCCCCTTCTTTTAAAATTTTGAACCTCCTGGTTCAAAGCCCAATTACATGAACACACCTGAACAATTAAAACACTAAAAATCTCAACAACTGCATCAAACATCCAGGAAAGAGTTTGGAATAAATGATAGAACCATCCTTCTAACTTGAAGAATTCAATCCATGGTGTTCCTTTCCACCAAATTAGATATCTCTTCAAATCATCACATTTTTTCTTCTTTTGCTTTCAACCACTTGTTGGGATGTAGATCCTCCTCCTTTGCCAGTTTATCTTCCTCTTTTCGCAGCTCCTTGAAGGCTTAGGAGTTCTCCTCCATTGAAAATTATCATTGCATTTTACACCATTAGTATCACTTGCACATAAATCATTTGAAACAAAAATAAAGTTAAAGGAATAAAAATCCCCCACATGTGCTTTCTCCTCTTCTGCATTCTGCCATTTAGGCATGCCTTCCATTTCATATTTTGTGAGGTGGTTTTCTTTTAGCTCAGTGTGATGTTGTTCACAAGACAAATCCTTTTGGACATTGTCTTTGATATCATAGTAGCAAAACTAGTTTGGGGAAAAAAATGGCAAAACCAAAAAGTATAAGATTTTTTGAAAAAATCAGCAAAAAATCTGATTTAAAAAAACATAAAAAATTGTAGAAAAAGAGGCTAACTATTTTTAAAAAGACTTAAAGGGCATTTCCATAGCATAGAGATATAAAGAGCAAATAAAATAGAGTCTAACCCATGAATTGTAGAAAATAATTTTTGGTTGTTTATATTCATATCGCTGATTACATAGGCAAATATTTAGTTAAGTTTTAAAGAAGGTAATCACCAAATAAACCAAATAGCTGTTTATGGCTGAGATCAAATATTACCTAAGTCTATGAAGTAACTGAGATCAAAAGTTAATAGACAAATAGTAAAAGTGGAAGCAATTTTGAAGTGATCCAAGAATTTCATTGTGATCGAGGCAAGGAGTTTTGTAGGGTTAATTCAATATTTTAGAAAGCTTATCAAATCATATTCCACAATTGCAATGCTTTATATCTGTAAGAACCCTGCTGGTTCTAACTCTCCTGAAATACTATTGCTGATTTGTTTTGGATTTTCAAGGGTTTTTGAACAATTTTTAAATAAAAATAATAAGTGCACCAGGCAAGAATTGCTCATATAACTGAATAGATACCAAATATGGAACAATTGAATCTATATTATGCATTAAGTAACTGCTGCAAATGAAACTAATGCATAAAACATACCCGTAGGTCCTCAGCTTATTTTAAATAAAGAATTTTGGAGTTTGCTAGCCAAAACTAGGAAACTGACCAAAATTGAAGTACAAGTCCAGAAAACAATTTCTCCAGGCCAAAAATGAAATGAATCCACTTGATTATGCTGGGCGTTGGGAATGGTGCAACTGGATTGCAAATTAGAAAGGCGTTTTAGCCTCCCAATCAAAACGTCCCTTTCCTGGACCCCACGTGCCAAGCCTGAATTGTATGGCCAGCAACTGGAAATTGTACGACTGCTTATTGAAATGAAATATGCTACAAAAAGGGGGGGGGCGTCTAACCTGATTTGCCCTTTTTTTATTGGAAAATCTGCAATATCTGAAATAAAGAATCTCTGTTGAAGCACAATAAAACTCCTGAATGAAGCTTTCACAATTTCAATAATTCAACTGATCTTCCACAGCCTCACAATCACAGATCCACGAAGAATTTCCGTTCTCCAATGGCCAAACCTTTGATTCCCTTGTCAAGGAATTCCGCAGAGCAAAATAGACGCAATGTCAAATAATCAATAATTTGTTTGAATTGCCTTCAATTCCCTTATAACCCCAAAAGCACAAATTCCAAGAAGGTACGCCCAAATGCATTTTTAAATACATTAAATGTATTTAAATCACTTTTCAATAGTTTAAATTCATCTTGGACGCACTTTTACATATAAATGATTTAAAACCACTTTTAATATTTTAAGCGACCTTTTAATTTTTTATAAAGTCACTTTTTAATATTTAAGTGCCTTATAATTTTAATAAAGTCATTTTATGACTTTATAATATCCATATAAGTTAATTAAATAATTTAACCACTAAAATATTAATATCTCCCTCAATATTCAGTCTTTTGACGTGTCGTCAGAAGTTGGGGTCAACACTAAATAACCCCCATGTGTCCAGGTGTCTTGACTAAAAATATCACAAGTGCCAGATTGACTTACTCTAAATAGTAAGTCCCTCAACTAAGCCCATACACTGACTGCAAAGGCCCTGGAACTAAAACCAAGACTGAACTGAAGAAGGAGAACTGCTACTGAGACTCTCTATCCCGAATGTTAGCCTACGAGAGTCCAAATAATAGGCTAATCCCTCGAACTCTGATGCTCACGAAAACGGGGACATTACAATATCATAGCAACAAAAATCATTTGGTGAAAAAATCAGCAAACCAAAAGTATAAGATTGAAAAAATGGGTAAAATTTGGATTTTAAAATATCGTAAAAAATTGTAAAAAAATAGGCACAAACTACTTTTTTTTAATACACTTGAGGGCATTTCCATAGCATAGAGATATAGAGAGTAAATAAAATAGAGTTTAACCCATGAATTGTAGAAAATAGATTTTTGTTGTTCTATATTCATATTGCTGATTACATAGGTGTAGCGTCCTAAAATTGCGACACTTGCAATTTCGACTGCATTTGGGTCTTCACGATGGCGATGCAACACTGAACCTGAATGGAGACCCCGAAACTTGTTCATGACATCAAAAACTGCATTTTTCAGCACCCTGGCCTGATCCTCCTTGCACCCTGCTGTCCCGGGAGGTGGGACCATGGCGCCCAGCGCCCTGGTCCCTGGCCCTATTTTGGGCCCGGTCTCTTTTGGGGCTTTGGGTCTTTAAATTTGCAAATTGGAAAATAATGTTTCCTGGTTGGCCTAAGGTCGGGAAAATCAGTCTATCAGCCCTAATTGACAAGTATATAAACTACATTTCCTCTCCCATTTGAGGGGGTCGGAAAAGAGGAAATAAGCAAGAACAAAAGGCAAAAGCGATATTCAGACATTCAAGCATTCAAGCATTCAAGCATTCCTTCAAGCAATTGAGCATTCTAAGTCTCCATTCAAGGCTAAGTGTTGCATTTAAGACAAGGATTCAACTATTGAAGAGGAGATCACATACAACATACAACATACTACATACATTACACCTTCGCATGTAAGAATACAAACATTCTTACAACAAGGTATCAGTACTTGTTTACATTACAAACATTTACATTTACAACATTCTCATTTCTTGGTTAATTCCAAAACCGGGGTTTGACCTAAAGGCAAACCCCTCATCCCTAACCCCCCAATCGTCCTCTCTTTTCTGTGTGTAGGTTGCAGGTACGCAGCTGTAATTGAAGATCTGGAATCCTTGTGCAGAGACGAATAGATCCCCCTTCGTTTCGCGGATTTTTCGGAGGACCGTGTGCACGCCGGGCGCCATCGTCCCGTCAACTTTCGCTCAAATTTGCAGAACAGCACTGTCTCGACATTTTACTGCTAATTCCAGGTCCGCAGCTTCATCCCATATCCCTATCTCTGTTTATAAGCGAATCTTTCCTACTTTACATGCATTCCTAGTTCAATCTTTCTATCTACATTCTTTACAAAAGAGGGTATCCTTGATGTCTTAACCCTTGAAACTCATTTAGAATCCAATCTTGCATTGCGTGGGATTGGATCTTGTGGGTTTCAACCCCTCTTTTGAATGTAAAGTCTCTCCTAAGTGAAAACCATCAACCCTAGTGACTCTCCCTTCTCTCTCCTTGGAGTCGGGGGAGGGGAGAACGACTAGGGTTCGATTTTTCCGCTTTACAATAGGTAAATATTTATTTAACTTTTTAAAAAGGGCAGTCACCAAATACACCAAATACTTGTCCAAGATCAAAGATTAGCCAAGTCTATGAAGTAGCTAAGATCAAAATTTATCAAATAGAGATCTAGCTATTGTTAGGAATTCAGTTAAAGTGGAAGCCATTTTGAAGTGATCCAAGACTTTTGTTGTGATTGAGGCAAGGAGTTTTCTAGGGGTAGTTCAATATTTGAGAAAGCTTATCAAATAATATTCCACAATTGCAATGCTTTATATTCCTTGATGGCAATTGATAAGTCTTCTAAATGGGGTAGAATTCAACAAAAGGCATTGGTTTTGGCAATACCTAGCTTGCAACTGCTATTTTAGGTAGAGATAAATTTTAATGATTGTGTGTTGGAGGCTCTTTTATTACAACTATGTAAGATTGTTTGTTGTCATTCATATTTATTTCGTGGAGCACTTTGGATATATTGCTCACATAATGAATTGTATGTCTTTGTTTGAGCAAAAATTAACAATATCAATTAAAAATTAAAAATTATATATCTATATCTATATATATTGTATATGTCTTTAGACAATTAGTGTTGTGGTAGAAACACTCCATTGGTGAGGCAGCCACCAAGGTTCAAACCCCTACTGAGCCATTGAGCTTGTGGGCTTTCTGCCTTTGTTGGGTCGTTGAGCTCGTGGGTTTGAACAAGTGAAGTGTGGAGAATGATGAACCCCTAAAAAATGGACAAAATAACAAACTTTTTCAACATTGATTTGACGTTGACTCTGATTTTGTCTCAGATCAACCCTATTTCTAAACAATTCAGTAATTTCACTAGTTTTTCCAGGGTTTACAAGTTTTTATAATGATTTTTTTCACTTTATTTGCCAATTTTGGGGGTAATTAACATGATTTTAACGTGATTAAAATGCAAAAAATCATTGACAATTGGTCAACAATTGGTCAACGATTTTTTTGTGAATCGAGATTTTTTTTGGGAATAAATTGGTTAGCTCCAGGATTCAGGATTATTCGGGTATAATTGTGATTTTTTGTAGACTATTCCTTCGATACCATAGTTGTATATATATCTTTACTCTCTGCCTCAATCATCCTTGTTCCTTCCTCAAGGAAGTGATGATCTTTTACTCCATTTTTCTCACTAATGGAATCCTCTAGACATTATTCTAGTTGCTTTTGGCAAGTTGTGTTCTTTGAAAATATTAGATCTTTATCACATATTATGGGACTCCCAAAGATTTCCATCTTTGCTGCAGCTTCCTGTCCAATGTGTACTGCTTCCACAACTACAACAATTTGGGCCCCCTCTTGCGATAGGATGCATTCCTTCTCATTGTAGTCTTTCAACTCTTCTCTCTTTGCATTCTTCAATGCCTTCCCCTTCTTCGGGGTTAACACAAATCAATAGCTCGATCAAACTCAAGTATCTCTTTATCTTCATCCCATTCAACTATTTCTATTTTCTGTGACTCTTGGAAGATCTCATTCAAGGGTTTTTTTACTATGTTACCCTGAGTTTCTAGGACAGGTAGTCTCTCAACTCTTCTCTCTCAGCATTCTTCAATGCCTTCCACTTCTTCGGGGTTAACACAAATCAACAGCTCGATCAAACTCAACTATCTCTTTATCTTCATCCCATTCAACTATTTCTATTTTCTGTGACTTTTGGAAGATCTCATTCAAGGTTTTTTACTATTTTACCCCGAGTTTCTGGGACGGGGGTATAGGGAAATGGGTTTCCAAGATGTTTTTTTTTACCAAAGTAGGGGACGGTATATATATATATATATATATATATAGAGAGAGAGAGAGAGAGAGAGAGAGAGAGAGAGAGAGAGAGAGAGAGAGAGAGAGAGAGAGAGAGAGAGATCTAAAATTTTAAATTTTAAATATATTCATGAATTATATATATATATATATATTTTATTGTGCAAGTGCTATCATTAATTGGGATAGCTCCTTATATTGCTGGAAAAAGAAGCTTACATATAGTTTCAAGCATCAGACTAGACTAGCCTGTGCTTGCTAGACATGACTTAAGACACCCAAACTAGACTGCCTTATATCCAGGCACTTCTCTAACTTAAAACAAAGACACTTAGCCAACAAGCTAGTTACATGTGTCCACCAATTGCTTGGTATATCACAACCGCATATTCACCTATATTGATGGCATTGTGGGTGGATTTCTCAGGAAGCCACCAATCCACGGATTCAGTCAATCTTCTGAAAGGCGCCATGTTCCTGTTAAACACAGCACATTTGAACACTTCCTATGCATTCTCCCCAAATGCCTTTATTCGCTTGCGCTCCTCCTTCCATAGCTCCCGTCTGGCCATCTCACGTATGGTATCACTGTTAACGGAGCCACCACTGGTCCCTTCATCAGTTTCCTCAGTTTCATCCTCTGACTTCGAGGATAAGTAATTTTCGAACTGGAAATACACCTTCAAAATGCTCACTTTGACTCCCTCTTCCAGACATAATATGGCATTAGCAACATTGTCTGCAATGAATGGCTTCACGAATCCATCAAAGAGTTCGATTGCACTTTCCCCAGAATCAATGACATCGACAAGGGGCATAAGGACCGCCTCCAGCACGAAGCATCACACCAGTGTCTCTCAAAATTGAGAGCGATGCCTATTAGCCCTCAGATAGCATCATAAACGTAATCTTCGGTGATAAACAGGTTTCTTAGTTGTGTTCCCAGCGCATTTTCACAATTGACACAACTAACATCTCCAAAATGAGCCATCTGCAATAGACTTTCCTTTGTGTTCACACTGAAAATAGCGCTCTCGACAACTGGGTTACCTATCTTCTGGAAAGCATTTATAGAAAGAGGAATGTTACAGATCCCAATCATTATTGCTCCGCCAATATCTACCATATTCTAGTTCTGCACTGAAGCACTCCCGAAGTGATGAGGTGTCCCGAACTACAGACGGTACTTCCCAGGGAGTCTAGCTGAGACTTTTCCATGTGATGATTCTTTCTACCGCCAAGTTTCAGATATCGTGACCAGAGTGGTGATACCATCCTTCCCAACTATCGGAGTTGTACTAATCTTCAAACTTCCGAGGCATAAATCGTCGCCACCTATAGCCTAAGATCGGGTGCTAATCCATATAAAGCTGGTTTATTACCCCAGGCGTCACAGGTACCCCTTTGTCTTTGAACTTCGTACCCAAGTTTGGAACCATACACCCCAGATTTCGAGGCACACCAAAAAATGTTGTCATCTTTACTAGAGGCCGGTATTTTCCCGTCTTTAATTGCATCCCAAAGTTTCTCACATAGTGTAGGGTTACCAATATTGATTTTCTTCCATATTCTCAGATCGTTTATGTCCTCGCGGTTTTCCATGTAATTGCATACAAGTTGTCCTATGCAGTTCTCAACCAGATTTATCCACTCATCTTCAAATGATTCTGAGAGAGATGGAAACCCGTCCCATGAGTCTCTCCAAAACAACGTTGTTCTACCATTACCAATCTGCCATGAAATATGCTCTGTGATAATGTGTCTTCTATCCCATAAGAAATTCCACGTAGCCGAGCCCCTTTCAAAATTGGCCACTGTGAGAATTCGGTTAGGGTCTTCCGAGTCAAGATATTTCTTTTGGAACAGTCTGCACCAAAGTTTTTGGGGTTCTTTGCACATCTTCCAGGAGAGCTTAGCACCAAGGGCAGAATTTTGCAACTCCATTTTCCTTAAGCTAGCTCCCCCATCTTCCTTAATTAGGCACAATGTATCTCAGTTGATAAGTGGAATTTTCCTGTTATCTTTAGCACCATCCCAAACAAATTTTTTGAGCAAATTGTTCAGACTTTTTCCTGCCGTGAACAACATTTTGAAATAGGACATGCTGTATATTGGAATGGCAGATAAAACCGATTTGATCATGGTAAGTCTACCTGCTTGGGACAGCCACCTATTTTTCCAATTTTCTGATTTAGACTGACATGAGTTAATAACATCGTCCTAGATTTGGGATTGTCTGCATCCTTTCTTAATACATATCCCTAAGTATTTGATCGGGAGCTTAGCAATTTTTATATCCAAGTGTTGTGCAGTTCTGCCCTGGGCCATCTTATTAGTGTTAAAGAAGAACAATTGAGATTTTTCTTTATTCATAACTTGACCCGAGGCCATTATGTACTCCTCTAGTGTGTTCTTGATGCCTATAGTTTCCCGGATGGATGCATCACCAAATATGATGGTATCATCAGCAAATTGGGAATGTGTGATTGCCTCAAATTGCTCATGAGCTTTGATTCCTTTCCAAATGCCTTCACTATGCCTCTTTTTTATTAGCCTCCCTAAAACTTCCGCAATAAGAACAAAGAGTGAAGGTGATAATGGATCTCCTTGTCACAGACCATTTGTGACTCCAAAGAACCCACTCAAATTACCATTGACAAGAATAGAGAAGTTTACTGTGCTAATGCATAATTTTATGCATTCAAGCCATTTAACTGGGAAACCAAATTTGGCAAGGACATGCATAAGAAAATTCCAAATCACCTTATCATAGGCTTTGGCAACATCTAATTTAAGAATCATACCTTTCAATTTTTCTTTATGGTGTGAGTGTACGACTTCCGAAACTAGGATGATGCTGTCCGCAATTTCCCACCCCGAAGTAAATCCATTTTGGTTTTCAGATACTAGCTTTGGTAGCAACTTCTTCAATCTTTCAGCCATTGCCTTTGATATTATTTTATAGATAGTGTTGCATAAGGATATTGGGCGAAAATCAGACATGGACTCACAATCCTGTTTCTTAGGAATAAGATTAATAATGGTGTGGTTGGTCTCTTTTACAAACCTGTGCTTTTTTCGGAATTCTTCAACCACATTCCAAATATCCTTGCCCATGAAATCCCAACATTTTTGAAAAAGCTTTGCCGTTATGCCATTTGGTCCAGGCGCCTTATGGGGATGAAGTGAAAATGTGGCAAGTTTAATTTCCTCCAACGAGTAAGGAGCAAGTAGCATATTGCAATCGGAGCTAGTAATCAGGGGTTTAATGACATCCTCAATCATGGGTATTGAATAAGATTAATAATGGTGTGGTTTCCTGTTTCTTAGGAATCTTATTCCTGTTTCTTAGGAATAAGATTAATAATGGTGTGGCCTCCTGTTTCTTAGGAATAAGATTAATAATGGTGTGGTTGATCTCTTTTACAAACCTGTGCTTTTTTCGGAATTCTTCAACCACATTCCAAATATCCTTGCCCATGAAATCCCAACATTTTTGAAAAAGCTTTGCCATTATGCCATTTGGTCCAGGCGCCTTATGGGGATGAAGTGAAAATGTGGCAAGTTTAATTTCCTCCAACGAGTAAGGAGCAAGTAGCATATTGCAATCGGAGCTAGTAATCAGGGGTTTAATGACATCCTCAATCATGGGTATTGAACTTGAATTATCTACCTCAGAGCTGCCCAATATATCCATATAATAATTGAGAGCGATTAGCTCAATATCTGCGGCCGAAGTTTTCAGAACCCCATTCTCATCCTTAATCGAGCATATCTTATTATTGATCCTTCTAGCCTTAGAAGAAGCATGAAAAAATTTAGTGTTGAGATCCCCCTCAGCTATCCAAAGTTCCCTAGATTTATCTTTCCAATATGGTTCCTCCCGCTTCAAAATTTCCATATACTGGGCTTTGAGTGTTTTCTCCAATTCGAACTCCACATTGGTCATGCCAAATTGCATAACCCGATTGCCAATTTCTTCTAGTTTTTCCTCAATTCTACTTTTCTCTACAAAAACATTTTTGAAGGACACCTTGTTCCAATCTTTAATTTTATTTTTCAGGAACTGAATTCTTTTGACAAATCTAAAGCCAGGGGAGCCAGAGTAGATGTTGCCTTCTTGCCACCAGTTTTTTCAAATTGTGAAGAAACTTCTCATCCCGCCACCACTTGCTTAAGAATTTGAAGTAGTTCTTATGTCTGCAAGTATCCTGAGCAATGGATAGTGATAGTGGTAGATGATCCGATCCAATTTGGGGCACAATTTCAGTTTCTAATGAGTAGTTGCTACTTATCCACCATTCGCCAACCAAGAAACGGTCCAACCTTTCTGATATATTGGCAAAGTTTAGCCTTCTATTAGTCCAAGTGAATCTACCATTCTTAGGTATGATATTGGCCAACTTGCAGTTAGATACAAATTCTCTAAAATCATCCATAACTTTCGAAGGTTTCTGAAGACCACCCAACTTCTCATCAATGTCCAAAAGAGCATTGAAGTCACCCGCAGCTATGACCTTGCCTTTTTCCAACATACTAGCTTGGTTGGCGACCTCATTCCAAACATTAAGTTTTTCCTTAGTCTTAATAGGTCCATAGATATTGAATAACGGATAGGAGATATTGGATTGCTTGCAGACAATGATGCATGCCATCTAGTGATCAAACGAAGTAATGGGATGCACTTCAATTTTGGAGGGGTTCCACATGATTCCAAAGCTCCCAGTCGAACCTCTGGCATCTTGAAAAATGCGTTCCCACTTAAAACAGTATTTGATGAACTCATCCGCCTTTTCCTTACTTAGTTTTGTTTCCTGTAGAATATATACTTCTGAATCGAGCTTGGCCAAAGTCCTTTTGACCAAGCGTTTTTTGTCAGGGGCCAAACAATCCATGAGGTGATCCTCATCTTCCCCCAAGGGAGGGAGGGCTTTCCTCCCTTGGTAGGACTCAAAAATTTCAGCATACTTACAATGCCCTTCTCATTTGCCCTCTGCTCCCTAACCGTCTTGTGGCTTTTCCTTCCTCTTGTGCCTTTCGCTCCTCTAAGGACAATGTTTGCAGACTGGTTGATGCATCTTGGTTTCACTGTATTTAGTTGATCACCATCACTACCCGACTCAGATGTATCCGAATCAGACTCCTGCAGTACCTCCTCAGTTGTGGGGTATTTAATTGGATTCATTACTATGTCATTATTTGGGATGGTGTTGCTATCCAATGGGATGTCTTGAGTAGGAATCTCCGCGCTTACATCTTGGTTTGGACCGATGTTGATGGATTTAGGGCCTTCTAAAAGCAAGGTTTTAGGCTCCAAATTTTTCTCTTTTACCTTCCATACCTGTTTTGGTTTTTTGTGAGGGCGTTTAAAGGCCTTTCTCACAAATAGTCTGCATTTGTCGGCATTGTGAAGTTTACTTCCACATCTCGTGCAAGCGCAAATTTCTTTTTCTACTTCTATGTGCTGTTTCCATTCACCATCCGCACTGAGTAGCATAACCGAAGAGAGAATTGTCTTCACGGCTGCTATTTTGAGTCTGGCATATGTGTATAAATCTCCCTCAATGATATCTTCATCAATTTCCAATAAAGTACCAAGGGATCTTCCGATCGTTTCCAAACATGCCTCGCTCCAATATTCAATCGGTAGGTTGTACAATCGGATCCATACTGGTTTATCATACACCGCCAGCGATGTAGGGTCAAAGTTCGGAGATCAGTGCTGAATATACAGTGGGTGATCGTCCAAAAACCAGTTTTGAAGGCCAATGATGTTATCTCTATCATCTTCTTCGGGAAAAACGTCGACGGAGAAGCCCTTGGGTAGAAATTTTATCATTATGTGCTTCCCCCAATTGTCCTTTACCCAAGCGTGGATATCTTTTCTTGAAAATTTTGGCCCTACAATTTTTGCGATAATCGCATGTCGTTCAAAGATTAGTTTTTCATTTTCGATGTTTTCGGTTAGGTCAATTTCAATACCGCAGGATGAGGCCTCCTTTCCTGGATAATGGCGATGATTTAAATTTCCTCCGATGTTGTCAATGCTTCCTTCTGACTTTGCCTGCTCATCGCATGGCACTCCATGATTTTTCCAATCAACTTCAAGTATTCGCCACTTAACAGGCTTTTTCCGACCCGCGTCTGCTTCTTCTCCTTTCTGCTTTTCGCATGCGGCCTTCTGAATTTCGCTCGCCATCCTGCTTCAGAATCATCCCCAAAAATGACTCCTTTCGCATGATTTGATTTGGCTCATGAATTATATATTTATATAACATTGAAACACTGTAAACATTCATCACAGCAACATAATACCATTTATAAATCATAGCAACACAATTCTAATGATAAACTAAGTAGATAATGCCCAGATCTATGTTACCCCTGAGTTCCTGAACATAATACCATTTATAAATCATAGCAACACAAGTCTAATGATAAACTAAGTAGATAATGCCCAGGTCTATGTTACCCCTGAGTTCCTGAATATTGCTCAGATATATATTATCTGAATATTACACAGTTATGTATTTTGGAGTATGCAAATTGGTGAAGTATCAGTATGGTGAAATTATTAAATTGATGCATTGCTGATTGCTCAAATCTGAGTTTCATTGAATTACAAGCTGGCTGCAGTAAGCAATAGTATGAATTTTTGAGCATGCATTTTTGTTGAAAAATCTGATAGAAAATTGTCTGCTGAATTGTAAGGCAGATCTGATCTATGGAAAGATTTATATTCTAATGATAAACTAAGTATATAATGCCCAGATGTGTTTTTGTGTATCTTCATTGTCTATTTGTAATTCTGATGCAAATATAAAATTAGGGTTATTGCTGCAATTTGAATTCTTCATTGGTTTGCAAATTTTGTTGGGTATCAAATATGATATCGATTTTAATAGAAAAATGATATGATATCGATATCATATTTGATATGAATATCGCTTCCATTGATTAATATTGATATTAAAATTTAATTTAATAATTTAATAATTAAATTATTAATTCCATTGATTATCGCTGCACTTCAATATTAAAATTGTTATTGTTTTAATATAAAAAATAGATTTTATAATTTTTTTTTTATAATGCCTCTTGTCGCTGGAAATGGTAGTTTGTCCCCAGGATGGTTGGGGGATGGCTTGGCTGTCCCAAGTCATCCAGGGGACGGTCAACAGTCTCCAACCACATCGCTGACCATTTCTGAGTTTTCGGAACAATTTCCAAAATTTTTGCTTGATCGGGGATGGCTTGGAAATGTTTTCGGCTGTCCCCCTGTACCCGAAATCGTTTTTATTTCCGAAACGTGTGCCTTTATGGTGGAAAAGTTTTTCCGGGTAAATCTACTAATATTTTTGCTAACTCTTCAAGGGATTCTATCTTTCCTTGCTCTAATAGTTCCACACCTTGCCTAATTTTTGACTTAATGACTTTAGTCTTTGAGAATACTCATGCCCACAAAGTGAATATTTATTTTTAATATTCTTTTCCACCTTCTCACAACTTTTTAGTGTCCTTGATGTAGATTTCTTTGTCTTTGGCTTCTTATTGTTGCATGCCTCATAATCTTCCAACATGCACCATAACTCCTCCAATTCAAGCTTTAATTGTTGCAATTCCTTTTGCTGGTCCTTTGTATTCCATCAAGTCCATCTCATCTTCACGTGTGGGAAAAGTGGCTATCCAATCTATTTCTAGTTTTCGAAAACCATCCTTAATGGACAAAAATGAGGATGCCACGCTGAAATGTTATTTCTGGATTGAATTTGCGGAAGTGAAGAAGTTGCTTTGAACTTTGGCTTTTAGGTTCTCTACATCCATGTTCTTGTCTCGAACTAGTTCCTGCTCAAGCACATCGGAGACTGACAAAGAACTTGTCATGGATTTCTTTGATTGTTTCTTCTTGGTCAAGGAATTCTCCAAGTTTACCAAGGCGGACCTTGTGTGAGAGCAAGAAATTTCCTAACATTCCAAGACGAACTTCATGTGCAGACATGGACTCTATCATCTTCCTAGGGCGGACCTCACATGCCACCAAGGAATTTTCACTAGGGCTGGATGGACTTTCATGATGACACAAGGGATTCCTTCCATCCTAGGGGCGGACTTGGCACTTGCCCAAGGAATTTTTTTCTAACCATCATATTTGATTTTAACTTTCTGCCTTAATCCACCAACACTTAGTAGCCAGTTTTTCGAATTTTATTTTCTCTCCAAGGTATCAATACTTAGCTAATTTTCGGAATTTTTCTCCCCAAGGTATCAACACTTAACCAATTTTCGTATCCTCTCCTTGGGCAGACTTGCTACTTGGACAAGGAATTTCCATCATGTTGGAGCGGACTTCATATGAGATTAAGAAAAATCTTCCATACTTAGCCAAATTCCTCACCTCCTCCTTGAGCGAACTTCCTTCTTGGTTGGAAATTTTTCTGTCTTCATAGGGCGGAGTTTGCATGCTATCAAGGAATGTCTACATGCTAGGGCGGACTTCACATGTGCTCAAGGAATTTCTCCTTCCCAAGGTGGACTTTGTGTGTGCTTGAGGATTTTCTCCTTCCCAAGGCGAACTTCATGTTTAGACAAGGAATCTCCATGGTTGGAGAGCAAACTTGACTTTGAAGCAAGGAAATTCCTTACTTACCAGGGCGAACTTCACATGCCACACAAAATTTTCTTTTTGTCGAGGGTGGACTTTATGTGAGGCCAAGGAAATTTCCAGTCTAGATGGCGGACTTCTCTGGAATCAAGAAATTTTCCATGGAAGGGCGATCTTAATGATTAAACAAGGAATTTCTTGATCCAAGCTCCAGACTTAGCCATTTTCTCGTGATTTTCAATTAGCTTTTTGGAAATTATCCTTTGGATTCGAAGACGGTTCCATACCCGCTTTGTTCTGGGATGAACTCTCTTTGACTCGATATTTTATTGACTTGATGACCACCCATGACCTCAAAAAAAGCAAAAAAACCAACTTTTCTATTATTAGAAAAAAAAAAACAAAAAAGCAAGTTCCCGGATTGATCCCAAAATACCAAAAGCAAAACTTTCTAAATTTAAAAAAAGCAGAAAAAGCTAAAAATAGGAAGTTGTCAGAATTGATCCTGGAAAATTGCGATTTTACTCCTTCAACTCGTGTGAGCACATCCATAGCATCAGAACGTTCTTTTGACCTCTCTTTCACTTCATTGATTTTGATGACTCCAAATTTTGAAAAACTTGACTCATTTGTGAAGGCAAGAGACCGAAGACGAAACCTTAAGATGCCAAAACACCATCCTTAAAAGAAAAAACAAAGGGGGTCCCCATTTGCAATGGGGCGATGTGTGGAAACGTCACAACACATCTCTTCAAAGAAATGAATACAAATTCAGAAGAAACACCTGCAAGTTAATGCCCCATATTTTCATGCATAACCAATCATCAAATATATAGATGCAACTACTCATTAACTTGGCAAACTTTAACACATTTTCCCTCTCAAAAGATCTTTTGTGTGCTCTGATACCAAACTGATGCAGATTATCCCCACACCCTGCAAGATTAATAATCACATACCATGTATAATAGAGGAAAGAACATAACAAACATCAATAATAAGGCTGCATACACATGAGAAACGGTTTTTTGAAATCATTATTCTGAACATGGAAGACTAATCAATACATCTCCAAATCTGAATCCTACGATTCCTTCAATCCCTTTTTATTCAACAACTAACTCGAAGACTGACTTCTTAACAGAAAGATCTCCCCCCTAGATTGATTCCTATGAGACATGCCAAATGACAGCAACTCAAACAGAAACTAATCATATCCTAAATTCACTCCTTCGAAGACTCATAAAATAGCAGCAGATTGTGGAGCTAATTGGCCATCAGTGTCCTGATTTTCAGGAGTCTGTTTGCATCAGTACATACTATTGACTCCAGAGGTGCATGTGGTGCATGACTCCACATTGTCAAGATTCTAGCAGGCAAGTATATTGGCAGAGGATAGACATGTTGGCATCTAGTCAATAATAGCAATAACAACTTTTGGAAAATCTACAATAAGGAACAACCATGTTAGTTGGCCAACTAATGCAATGAATATACATCTGTCATCAATTGCCAGCGAATGAAGCACTCAGTGGACTCTGCACAGGAAATCTAGCATCCCAACAAGCTCACTACATGGATTGCATCAGTGGATAAAACAGCACCTGTGGTGTGCCTGTACAATCATATCTCCAAAATTAGTTGATTGTATTTTTGGTAGCACTCATGGCAGTTATTATTTAGCTTGTTGTAATTGTCAATGTATAACTGTTTAACAGGTACTTAATTTTTGGATTTCCCAGCAGGTTTCGAATAGGATGGCACTTATCAGGATTATGAAATAGTCCACAATATCTGAATAATTATGCATAATTGAAGAATTTGTCTTATATCTAATAATAATAATATTGTTTTGGAGAGTAACAACCAAGGGTTGGTGCCTTTGGCTTGTAGGCATTGCCATTGTAAAATCCACTATTAAAAATTGCATTCCAATTTTTTCATCTTTAGTGTCCTATATTTCTGGTCACTATGGATGGTTATGATAGATGATAGGTTTCTATCTTTTCTGTTTGAACACTTGGTGTTAAAAGTAATCTTATATTGGTAAACATGTTGAGGCTGAAAACTAGCAGACAATCAATTTATTTTCATATATTATAACAGTAACATAGAAGTTTCAGCAACTTGTGGTAGGGAATAGGGAAGGAGAAATGAAATCAGCAACATATATAAGACAAATTTGTTGATCAGAAAAATGGTGCAACGAGAATCATTTGCATTGCATTGATAGTAATCAGATGCCTATCGCTGCAATTAGTGTTGAGGGTGTATAAACTCATTTAGGGCAATTGAAAGTATTGGAAGGTCTGCTTTTGGGTTTATGAAACAACCTTAGCTTCCAGGAGGAGGAATAGTTGATTGGTTATACGTGAAAGCAAAGGTCTTACTTCTCCAAAGAAGAGTAAATATTCATCAGACTACAAAAGGTAGAAGCAGCAGCTTAAAGCACTTGAATCTGTCCATTCAAATGAGGACTTGACAACACATTGTTTAAATTGGGAATATTATTTTTAAGAAGATGATATACTGGAACCTTATAGTTGCAGAAATCTTGAAATATCAACATTTATTCTGATTAATCTCTGCTCGGGTTTGCTGCCAATTTCCCCCCCTCTTGTTTTTCAATCAATCTGTCAACCTAGTTTTTTGGTCAAAAAAGTGAGATTTAATAATGATCAATTCCTGATTAAATTGCAATTTTATTAGGAATCAGGTGATTTTGACAAATTTTGAAATGATTGTAATTACTTCAAGAGGCATCTACAGTGAAAGCATTCTTTCCATGTACATAAAAACCTTGCAGGTTTAAATTGATGTGTTACTGGTCTTCATCTATTACAAATGTTACAATCCTGCAGTGGTTGAACATCTTACTGGATTTCACGTTACAATTATGCACTGGCATTATGTAACTAATGAGAATGGATCAGCAACTGTTTCGATTTGTGGTGTTACATATTTTCTTTTATTGCCAATGAAGATTGTATGATGTAGCAGTTTGATGTTTGTTTTCATATTTGGGAGCTCAGTTGGATTCAAGGAAACTAGGTAGTGGCTGGACATAGGAGCTCAGTTGGATTTTCTTCTTCATGATCAAATACTCAACTAGCAGCAAAGTTCAAACTCACTTTGGTGCTGAAGAATGGCTTCTCTTCTTGCAAATGCCTCTTTCAGGTACTCTTTCTCTAGCCCCAGATTCAAACTTGTTACTTTCAACAACTTCTTGTCAATGAAAATATCTGTTTTTGTAACTCCTGTATAGTTTCCCTTAGTAAAATACAATGCATTATGATGTGTTAATTTCACACATCGTATTTGTTTTTCAGTATTGAGAAACAGTATTATTAAATGTAGTTAATAAACTTTATGCTCAATTTAAATTTTTTAGACATAAAAGTTTAACTATATTATATTATGTCACTGGTATTCGTATATGAAAAGCAGGAATGGAATAGAATAGTTGAGTTGTTGTACTTGAAATCATTGGGTTGGGAAGGCCATGAATTGGTCTCCTGCATCTCATGTATTTGAAAAACATCTTCCCAATCAACGTTCTATTAGCCTTATCGCTGTCTTGAGTGCTGGTCAACAACCTTAGAGGCAAAGTGTCATTGAAGCTGTAATGTCCCCTACTTTGATCATAGCTGATTCTTGCCCAAAGTAACAATTCCATTACATAATTTGTTTTACAAATAATATTTCATAGGAGCATTTCATCCATTATTGAATTTAAGATAATCAATTAACATTAATGAAATGATGAATAACAACTATATTTGAATCCAATCCATAGTTTCTTTTCCAATAGCTAATCATAGTAGAGATTACAGAGGAGAGCATGTTAGGGCGCCTGGAAAAACAATTCATCACAAGTAAGCCCCAGAACATGCTCATACCACCCTTGGCCCCAATTGGCAGGAACTCCCGTCCATCAAACATGGGGTTGGTGTACTTACATTGTGAGAACCTATACTGCCTTTCCCTAATATGTTTCCTTGCTAACCCTACTCATGACTGCTATTTGGAAAATAGAAGATTAAACCAAGAATTATTTTAATATAAAGAAATCCATTTATTCACTACTTAAACAATATATATGTATTCATTTTACATAATAAATAATTTTTCTTACATAATATACGTATCCATCCCTATGCATACCACTATACATGTACATAAAATATATTTATATTTCTATGCATACCAGTCTAAGTTAGACTTCTGCTATTAATTGCTGTCGATATATATCTCTAATCTGTTCTGCTGAATGCAGATTGCAGATTATAATGATTTTGATCCTTGATCAATGCCTTCTTGGAGTGGTCAATACGTTGTATATATATATATCTCTCAACCCAAGGTGGAGAGTCATGTCCTTTTTAAAGTCACAACCCTCTTCCCTTCATAAATTGTTTTTTGCCTTTTTCACAAATAAATTGCTGGAGTTTGGGTGAATTCACACCTTATTAATGTTTAATAATATTTTAGACTAAACAAGCTGTTGTGGTAATAATGTGAGATTGCTGCCGTAATTCACTCACTTCCCAATCATTAATGTTATCATACAAATATGTGCCTATTAAAGATTGCTGTATATTCACCGACATGTGTATTAGTGTGGGGTCAAATTGATCATCTTTTCTTTTCTGATTGTCTGGATTTGATTAATGTTACAGGAAAATTGTGAAGTCTTGAAACAAGACGATTTTCCTTTATTAAAGATGGTGCAAACCTTTGTTGTCATGGCGGAGACATGACAGCCCTTCCTTCCCAAGATTGCTTACCCTCAAGCAATTTTAAATTTGGGTGATCAAAGATTTCAACTCCTTCCCAATGTCTTTTGTGGGTAGACCTTTCCATTTAACCAAGTAATCCGAAATTGACTTGTTTCTCAATCTTTTCTCTCGCACATCAAGAACGGTTTTGGGTTCCAAAATTAGCTTGCCTTCATCATCGAGTGGAGGTAATTCCAAACATGGAGTAACGTGTTGTTTGAGCACCTTTTTGAGTCGGGACGCATGATATTGTGAATCCTGCTATTTGCTAGTAGTTCCAATTTGTAGGCTATCTCTCCTATCCTTCTCAAATTCTTGTATGGTCCATAGAATCGAGGTTTGAGTTTCTTGGCTCCATTGACCTTGATTGATGATTGCTTGTATGGTTGTAATCGTTGGAAAACCAAATCCCCAACTTCAAATGTCCTTTCGGTCTTGTTGTAGTTGGCCTAAATCTTTTGTTGGTTTTGTGCATGGTGTAGATTATCCTTGAGTGTATTCATAATATCCATGTTTTGTTGCACAAAGCCCTTGGTCCCTGTTACACGACTTTCTTGGAGGGTGAAGCTCCCCAAAAGTGGTTGCCTCGTATCCATACAAGGCCTTAAAGGGGCTCATTTTTATCGACATACGATGGGTGGTATTATAACAATATTCCTCAAGGTGTAACAACTTGATCCATGCATTTTGTTGTCTTGTTACATAATTCCTTAGATATCTTTCCTCCTGGTTTTTTACAATCTCCGTTTGTCCATCAGTTTGGATATGATAGTTTGTGCTTGGTGTGAGTTCTGTCCCTGCTAGTTGGAAGAGTTCTTGCCAAAACAGGCCAAGGAATCAGCTGTCTCTATCATTGACACTGATTCTAGGGAGGCCATGTAATCAGAAAATTTATTGGAAGAAGACATTGGCTACTTGAGGAGCCCTATAATTGGTGGATAGTGGATATTGCCATGAAATGTACATATTTGGTAAGGCGATCTACCACCACTTATATGTAATCTTCGTCTTGTGCTTTTGGAAGTCTGGTTATGTAGTCCATAGAAACATTCTCATTTTTAATTATGAATGGGTAATGGTTGTAGGAGTCCTATTTGGTGGGTTTGTTTTGCTTTATTGTTGTGGCAAGTTAGGCATTTTTGAACATGTTTGAGGATATCTCTCTTGAGACCTTTCCAAGAGTATTTCTCTCTTGCTTATAAGTTTTGTAGTACCCTTGGTGGCCTGCTACAGGATGGTCATGGTATTCTCTAATGATCTTCTCCTTCATCTTTGAGCTTGGTATAAGGTATACCCTATTTTTGTATAGGATGAGTTCTTCTACCACCTTATATTCTTCATTTTGTATATTTCCTTCTAGGATGTCATGGGCTTGTGGATCTTTGACATACTCAGCAATAATGGAATTCTTCTTATCTGCAGAGATAATTGTTATGGAGTGTAGATGGGCTCTTCTTGAAAGGGCATATGCTACAACGTTATTTTTCTCTTTCATGTATTTGATATCAAGATTATAGGCTTGTATTTTACTCACCCATTTTTGTTGTCTATCATTTAAATCCTTTTGGCTTAGGAAGAATCTTAGGCTATTATGATCGGTTTTTACATTGAATCTCCCACAGACTAGGTATTGCTTAAATCCTTTTGGCTTAGGAAGAATCGTAGGCTATTATGATTGTTTTTAACAATGAATCTCCCACAGAGTAGGTATTGCCTAAATCCTTTTGTCTTAGGAATAATCTTAGGCTATTATGATTGGTTTTTACAATGAATCTCCAACAGACCAGGTATTACCTAAATTTAGCTAAGGCATGCATGATTGCTAGCATCTCCTTGTCATATATGGAATAGCTTCTTTCGGTTTCCTTTAGTTTTCTACTTTCAAAGGCTATAGGATGTTTGTTTTGCATTAATATCGCTCCAATGCCTTCGCCAGAAGCATCATATTCTAACTCAAATGGTAATTAAAAGTACGGATTGCTAGAACGGGATAGGAGCTCATTACTTCCTTAAGTTTCTCAAAAGCTTGTGCCTTTTCATTCCAAGAGAATGCACCCTTCTTGGTTAAGCCGGTCAATGGGGTTGTCAATTTGTAAAACCCTTGACGAATCTTCAGTTGTAGCTGCGAAGTCCCAAGAATCCCCTTAGGTATGTTAAGGTCCTTGGCTTTGGCCAACTCCTTATGGCTTCAATCTTTTCCTCATCAATGCCAACATCTTCAGCATTGATTTTGTGTCCTAGGTATAAAATTTTCTCAAATCCAAATTCACACTTGGATAGCTTAGCAAATAAGGATTGTTGTTCGAGTATTTCCAGCACTTCATCTATGTGTCGTAAATTTCCCTCCCAAGTTTTGCTATAGATTAAAATATCATCAAAGAAGACCAAGAGAAATTTCCTTAGTTGTTTTCTAAAAATGTGGTTCATACATCATTGGAAGGTAGCTGGGGCGTATGTTAGGCCAAAAGGTAAGACAAGAAATTCAAAGTGTCCAAAATGGCATTTAAAAGTTGTTTTGGGATATCTTCCTTTCTTACCCTTATTTGATGATACCCTATACATATATCGATTTTTAAGAAATATACTGCTCCATGAAGTTCATCGACTTCAGGGATGGGGTATCAGTTTTTTATGGCACTTTTTATTAAGTGCCCTATAGTCAATGCACATTTTCCTGGTGCCATCTTTCTTTTTTACTAGTACTTAGAGGAGGCCAAAGGACTAGAACTAGGTTGGATATGCCCCATTTCCAACAATTCTTTTATTGCTTTCTCAATATCTTCTTTATATCTTTGTGGATGACAGTTGGGTGTGGTAATAAGAGGTTTTGCCCCTCCCTCCAATTCAATGGTGTGCTCAAAGTCTCTCTTTGGAGGAAGCCCCAGAGGAATGTTGTCAAATACCTTCTTATGTTTCTTTAAGATTGGTTCGATATCAATTTGTATAGTTTTGCCTTGGGAAGAGGTCTTGTCAAGAATCATGCATTGGGCAGTCCACTCCCCTTGTCCATGCCTAAAGATTCTTTCCATTTTCTTGGATGAAACTATTCTTGGTGATCCATCGGATCACCCTCGTATAAGGACTTCTTGCCCATTATGTTTGAAACAAAGTTCCAATTTTGGAAAGTCTAGGTAGAAACGTTCCAAGGAGTGCAGCCATGGGGTCCCCCAAATTTACAACAAAGGAAATTTCTTTGATGGGGTGCCTTCCCAAGGTGATGTCTAGTTGTGGAATTTTTTTAGTACATGGGGTAGTGGTTTCATTAGCCAAGGCTACTTTAAAGCCCTAAAAAATTTTGTTCTCTATTTTTATTCTTGTAACTAGGTTCTCATTGATAAAGTTGTGAGTTGCCCAACTATCCACTAGGGCGATTACTTTTTGTCTTTTTAGAACACTTGTAATTCGGAAAGGGTGGTGTTTGGATGCGATGGTGGCTAGGGTTCCATGCTCTTCCTCATCACACTTCCTTTTCTTGCTGGATCTTCCTCTCCTCCTTCACCTACTTCTTAATTGGATAATGCTTCTATGTTGTGAAATATCCCCAAATCTGAAAGTATACTTTTCTCAACACTGCTTTTCCACTATCTGATATGTTTTGTTTGGTGAATTCAATTCCAAATATTGCAATAAAATATGAAGCATTGGATAACAAAATATATCTGATAATTGGATTATCAAAATACCTCAGAGAACAATCTGAAAATGCCTTTATTGATAGCAATAATTATTCACAGGAATAATTGATATAAAATTATATTAATGTATAGCTGTAACGTGCCACGAATTCTAAACTTAAAGAAAATAGATATCGATCTTTATTAAGATAAAAAGCTTGAGTATTTCAAATAAAACATAACTGCTTTAGCTGAAAATGAAAACCAACTAACTGCTCATGTCAATTACTTACCCTTGAAGAGTATGATTCATGTTTAGTTCATTAGAAGATTAGCTTACCTTCAGTTGAATCAGTTAGAATTCTTATTATGCTGAAGAGCAGTTAGTTAGTTAGTTTTCATTTTCAGCTGAAGCAGTTATGTTTTATTTGAAATACTCAAGCTTTTTTCTTAATAAAGATAGATATCTATTTTCTTTAAGTTTAATATTAGTGGTATGTTACATATGGTATCCAAGTTACCAGTTCAACACTGAACCTTGGGCTTGCCACCTAAAAACAATAAGGTAGAAAAACTGAAATGAAGCATTTTGGTGAAACCAAGATGTGGGTTCAAACCATTAAATGGAAAAGGGTTAGTGACCCAACTATCAATTGACTATGGATGACCAGAACCATGTATGAATACTATTGATGTTCATTGCCATTTGATAAGGAGACTTCAGTAGAAGCTGTCCAACGACTTTGGGAAGAGAGGTGTAGATGGCCCCATTAAACTAGAAAACAGGTGTTTGTCAACTAAAATCACAACTAAGAATGTGACTAAGGAAAGAAAAGAGACATAAGGTTAGAAAGATCCTTGGGACTCCATTCTGGGATATTGTCTCATTCCTTCTAACATTGATGATCAAAAAGAACTATCACAAGAGATAACTCTTAGATAAGTGAATAATTTTGTAATAATTATCAAATAAGAATGTAAACTCTTGGGCTTGAGTAATATTAGCTAAATTTTGTTGTGCATGCAAATTCTGAAATTGGGAGAATAAAACTAAAGTTTAGTCAATCATGGAGAACCTGAGGATGCCAACAAACAACCCTTTGGTTACAGTGGGTCAGATCCTAAACTTGATAATTGAAACTTAAGCTAGGACAACCCTTTGGTTAAATTGGGTCAGATCCTAAACTTGATAATTGAAACTTAAGCTAGGCTTGTGAACCTAGAAAGATAGATTGTGGGCCAACAAGAATCCTAGTTTAGGGAAAATACTTGGATGATCCAAAATCAGAATGTAAAGGGGAATCAGTTAGCAATTGAGCTCTCTAATGATATGAAGAAGAATAAACCATCTAAATTGAAAGTTTAGTATATGAAGATACTGTTGTCATTTTATGACACCCTTGGTCCATCAGTGAGAACCGATTAGAGATATGTTCTATGGACCAACACTGCCCCAGTTGATCAAGGACAAAACCAATGGAATCATGAAATGTTAAGTGTTATCTTGTCGGGGGGCAGGTTCCAAGCCTTTCCTTCATGACCCTGGAATCCCGGAACCCCTAGGTTTTGTTGACACGTTTTTTATGACAGTGTCGAACACAGAATAAAGTTGCCAAACGGTCACTTCACTCTCTCTTGATCAAAGTGCGATTGCATGCTAAGATTGCAAGAAGTTCAAACAATCGACTCCAAGGTTCCTTTATGCTATGGATGCGACTCAGTTGGCTGATGTGATTGCTGGTAATCCAAGGGGCCTTACGTTTCCATCATTCTTTCACTTCTTTGTTGTGGCGGGAATTCCATCATCGGATATGACAATTCTGTGATGCTGCTGCTTCGAACGGACTAAAATGAACTGAAAGTAAAAGGGAAAGGGTTTAGAAGGATCTAAATCTACTCCTAAGGGTAGTGATAATAATGGATAGTGCTTTGGTGGACAATTCCAAATAAACCAAGCTCTGCTTCGCCAAGATCAACTACAACTCCGCAAGAACCGGTGCAATCTTCTGGGGATGCTAGAGGATTTTCAAATCGAGAGAGAACATTTGAATACCCAAAAACGGCACAATCCAAATGACTATCCACAATGGAACTTAGCACAAATTTAAGGGGGCTTAGACTAACTTTACATTGCAACTTACAATCAGCAAGATGCAAAAATTATGAACCATGGAAATTCATCAGACACCATTACATTCTCCATTGAAATCAAAGCGCTTTACTATTTCTAATCTAAGTGGGGAAGGTGAAACCATGCAAGCTTTAAAAAAATAACTTAAGTGGACACCATCAGAGAACAATGTTTCACTGTTATTATCTCAAAACTTAGGGTTCTTTTACAAATGAGGGGGTCACCCCTTTATATAGGCCTCAAGCCATGATTACATGCAAAACCCTAATTAGGGTTTGCCCTAAAGATTCTCCACTCAAGATGCAACAAGGTGGGAATCTCCAATTAATAACCCATCATGCCCATATACAATTAATTCCATCCCATTACAATTAATTACATTCCAGAAGTGCCCACTATGCAATGAATGTACCTTCATGCAAAAATCGCCCGTGATGCCATAAATGCACCATCATCTTCTGAATGTGACGGTTGCATGCAGAAGGAATATGTCATAATGCCATAAATGTGACAGCTGCATGCAGAAGGAATATGTCATAATGCCATAAATGTGACGGCTGCATGCAGAGAGATGCTTCATTAATTCACAACTGTTGACTTGGCCGCCACTTGGCGAGAAAACCTTGGAGAGAGAAAACTTCAGGAGAGAAGAATTTGATCCATGAAGAATTTTTCTTGAAGTTTCTCGATCTCTCCTTGCTCTGGAGGAGATTTTCAACAATTCTCCACCATCTCCTATTTTTTAGGAATTTCCACAATTTTAGGGTTTTGGTCTAGGAGAGAGAGAATTCTCTCACGTATCCATATCTTCAAAAATTTCTAAATTTGGAGGTCATTTGAGCCCTAAAAATGGATTTTTCCAAATTTTCCCTGGGGGAGAAATTTCTTGTTTAGTTCATCCCCGATTCCTTCCTTGCCTTAGAAATTTTATCTTCAATTCATCCTTGGGTGTGATTTCTTGTTGTGGAGGAATTCACCTTTGGAAAGGAATTTGTTCCCTACCCCGAGGAAGGAAATTCTTCATGCCTTAGCCAATTTTCATGATTTCCAAGAACTATGTCCTGATGGAAGAAATTTGAAACACTTAGTCAATTTTTTACCTTTACTGGAATTCTGTCCTGAAGGAAGGAATTTCCGACACATAGCCAATTTTTTCACTTTCTTGGAATTTCTTCTTCTTGGGCGCAATTTTGACTTGGTGGAGGATTCAGTGAATTTTGTGAATCCTCCATGCCTCCTTGGTTTTGGCGCCTGTTCTTCATCTTGGGCGGATTTTCACCCCTGTGGAGAATTCATGAAATTTTTTCATTTATCCTTGCCTCCTCCATTCTGGTGCCCAATCACTTCCTGGGGCAGAATTTTCACTATGTGAAGGATTCATGGAATTTTTTTGTGAATCCTTGAGACCCTCATTTTGGCGCCCAAGTCCATAGTTGGGCGGATTTTCACCCCTGTGGAGGATTCATGAAATTTTTTCATTTACCCTTGCCTCCTCCATTCTGGCGCCCAATCACTTCCTGGGGCGGAATTTTCACTATGTGAAGGATTCATGGAATTTTTTCATTTATCCTTGCCTCCTCCATTTTGGTGCCCAATCACTTCTTGGGGCAGAATTCTTCATGCATGGAGGATTTTGATATTTCATATACTTTAAGTTGTATTTCATATATATTGTCAGGATGTTTGAGAGTGGTTTCAGGTCCATAGGAATCATAATGCAAATTTTGGATTTTGGAAGATCTTTAAAGTTTTCAGACTTAGTCAAATTTCAGGCCATTTTTGGGTCAAATTTCAGGCCATTTTTGGCCCAGGATGACATTGGTGGATTGATGTGAATTTCTGGACTTGGATGATTTTGCATACTTTCCTCTTTTGGAATAGGAGTTCCAAACTTGAACCATTTTTTGATCCAACTTGTCTGCCTTCTGACTCTTCCGGACTTAGAAATGGTCTTCAGGAATGTTCAGTCTTCAGCGTCTTCAGAGATGTTCAGCTTTCAGTGTTATCCTGTGAAGATCTTGCCAAAAATAGATTTTCCCAAATAGTAAGTGTTTCAAAATGTTAGGGTTTGGACAAAATAGGTCAGGAAAACACTTACTAAAAATAGAAACTACTAAAAATAGTAAGTTTGATTTTTGGCAAAATGACGATATTTCGGGACTCAGTAAAATCCCTAAAAAATAGGAACTTTCTAAAAATAGAAAATTGCTCCTTTTTGGCTCAAATTTTACAGGGAGGTTCCTCAAAGGGTCCTGATCCCAATTTTGCATTCAGTTTTTCCAAAACCCTAAAAGAACCCCCCTAAAATCTAGGACTGAAGGCAGAAACCCTAAAATTGATGAAACAGGTCCTAGACTTCACCAAATTCGCTCAAACAAAAAGTAGATTTAATCAATATGACCCCCAAACACTTGAAAAGCAAAGAGACTGACAAGACTGTTGCGAAAAGACCCAAAAAACAAAAGCCAAAAGACTGGAAGGGCCTAAAAAGAAGGGGGTCTCCATTTGCAATGGGGCGATATGTGAAAACGTCACAACAGGTTCCAAGCCTTCCCTTCATGACCTCGGAATCTCGGAACCCCCAGGTTCGAAGCCTTTCTTTCATGACCTTAGAATCCCGTAACCCCTAGGTTCCAAGCCTTTTCCTTCATGACCTCGAAATCTTGGAACCCCTAGGTTCCAAGCCTTTTCCAAGTTCCAAGCTTTTACTTCATGACCCCGAAATCTCAAACCCCCCAGGTTCCAAGCTTTTCCTTCATAACTTTGGAATCTCGGAACCCTTGAGTTCCAAGCCTTTTCCTTAATGACCTTGAAATCCCGAAACCCCCAGGTTTCGAGCCTTTTCCTTCATGACCTCGAAATCCCGAAAACCCTAGGTTCCAAGCCTTTTCCTTCACGACCTCGAAATCTCAGATACCCTAGGTTCCAAGCCTTTCCTTCACAACCTTGGAATCCTAGAACCCTCAAATTTCAAGCCTTTTCCTTCATGACCTCGAAATCCTAGAACCCTAGGTTCTTGACTCATCTCTCATTGTAAAGGGCCCGACGTTCGACTTTTGACGACTTGCGACACTTCCAGTTGATGTGATGAACACTCAAGGCTCTTAATGTTGCACTGTTGTGACCTAATCACACATCACCCCATTTGAAATGGGGACCCTGTACTTTTTTCGGTCCTCTCAGTCTTTTGGTTTCAGTTCTTTGGGCCTTTTCGTAGCAATACCTTCGATCTCCTTGGTCTGCAAATTGTTTGAGCGAATTTGGAAGTCTGGAACTTGTTTGGTCTATTTTAGGGTTTTGCCCTTCAGACTTAGGTTTAAGGTCTTTTCCTTGGGGTTTTGGAAAATCTGAATGTTGCAATGAAGTCAAAGGCCCTCAAGGAAGCTACCAATGAAATTTGAGCGAATTTTGAGCACTTACTATTTTTAGTAAGTTTCACTGCATCTCGATTGTCTTTATTTGGCCAAAAATCAAACATATTATTTTTAGCAGTTTCTATTTTTTAGTAAGATTCAATTTTTAGTAAGTGTCACCTTGTCTTGGTTTGCGCAGATATGATGTTTTGAAATACTTACTATTTTTAGTAAGTCTATTTTTGGTAGGTCCACCTTAGGCAGTTGTCACAACATAGAAGGCAGAGCATTCCTGAAAATCTTTATCAAAATTCGGAAAGTTGAAAAAGCAAACAAGTGGTTAGAAAAATGGTTGAGTGTGGATTTCTTTCCTGAAGTAGAAAAAACATGAAAAATTTCCTAAGGCAAAGGAATCCACTTCAAAATCCAAAAATTTCATTCCTTGGAAAGGTAAAAAAATGGCTAAGTCAGGGAAGAAAATAAAGAAAAATCCTTTACCTTGGCAAAAATGGATTCCAAAAGAAGAATGGGCCCCAAATTAGGGTTGTGGAGGATTTTTTCTCCTAGTAAAAAATTCCTCCATCCCATGAAAAATTTGCCAAATCCAGGTATGGAGAGCCAAAATGGCCTTGTGGAGGAATTTTCCTCCAAAGGCCAAATTCCTGTAGAATGTGTTTTCAGCGCCCAAGTTTGGGATAGAGCGCTAGATGAGGGGTGTGGAGGAATGTTTCCTAAGGCAAAGGGTTCCTGCATGGGGTGGTTTTAGCACCCAAGGTTGGATGGATAGCGCTAAACAAAGGTCAAGGAGGATTTTCCCTCCAAAGCATTCATTCCTCCAAAGCATAAAGTTCGCCCAAGTAAGGAGACAACACCAAATTGAGGCTTAGGAGAATTTCCTCAAGGTAGAAATTCTTGCATGAGGTAGTTTTAGTGCCTAGGTAGAGGGTGCCAAATAAGGGTATGGAGGAATTTCTTCCAAGGCATAAAATTCCTTCACCTAAGGGAAATTCCACCTTAAGGAAAGGAGTTGGGTGCCAAAGTGACCCCATGGAGGAAAAGCAAAGAAAATGATAAAATCCTCCACATCATGAAGTTTGCGCCCAAACTTGAGGAAGAGCACCAAATGAGGGTCAAGGAGGAAAAGCAAAGAAAATTATAAAATCCTACTTCTAGTGGTTTTAGCGCCCAGGTCAAGGAAGGGAGTGCTAGACAAGGGTTTTGGAGGAATTTATCTCCCAAACGCAAATTCTTGCAGGACATGGTTCTAGCACCCAAGTTGGAATTATGGCGCCAAATCAAGGGGTGAAGGAATTCAATTCCAAAGGCAAATATCCAAAGCATCAAAATTCCGCCCATGCATGGAAATTGTGCGCTAAATTAAGGCAGAGAAGGAAAATTTCATCCAAGGCTAAATTCTTGCAAGGCATGAAATCCATGCCCAAATTGGAGATAGGGCGCCAAAACAAGATAGAGGATGAAAATTCCGAAGTTTTAAAAATTTCTTCCCAAGGATAAAATTGAAAATAGAATTCCAGGCAAAGGGAGAGAATTCAAGACAAGGTAGAAATTCAAAATTCCTTTCTTAGGAGGAAGAAATTCGCCAAAGAAGAAGAAAATTTGCTAAAGATGAAGAAATTCCAAGGCACACAAAAAATTTGGCTACTCTTGAATTCCAGAGCCTTTCAGAGCTTTGAATGAAAAAAAAAATCCTAAAAAATAGGAAAAGTGATTGATTGATTAGAAATCTCCCTCCGAACAAGATGAATTCAAAAACACAAAAAAATTCTTTCGAGATGAAAAATTATCTCCTTGGGAATTTTCTCTCTCCAGAAATCCAGATGAACAAGATTTCTTTCCAAGAGGAAAAAACGACAAAATTCTTTCAGGACAGGAAATTTTTTCGAATTATCCTTTTTAAATCTAGAATGGAAAGATTTTCACAATTAGTGAGTTGGCAACATGCAAAGGGAATATTTTGCATTTATGACACATAACTTAAGAAATTATGAAAATTTCCATTTTCAAACTCAACCTTAACGATGGTACCTGTTTGCATGGCGAGTTGTCAAGGGAAACATGACACATTCTAAATGCAGTTGCCAATTTTAATCTCTCACCAACTTAGCAGTTTGGTAAGGAAATTCTATTTAAACGAAGGATTGGAATTCATTTCTCATGCAGGTTTTTGGAGAAATTTGAAGTTAGAGAGAGGTGGAGAAAAGTTAGAAGCGAAGAATTTATTTCTAAGAAGTTCTTGTTCGTGGAGGTTCTATTTTATTCCAAATTAGGAATTGACATGCAGGGATTCCTTCTTCATCAATTTATTTTGTTTTGTAGGAATAGCAAAATCCAGCAAGGCTGTGGCTACTTCTTGGCAGGCACAGATTAAGAACGAGATGAAAGGATTCCTTCCAGAGTCCAAGGTTATTTTTCAGTGGAAGGAAATCAACGACACCAACTTAGGTACTTTCCAGCTGGGAGCATTGTGGAACTGAATATTTGGAATTGTGGGATGCACTTTGTCAGCCCTTACCATCAAATTTGTTAGGAGCGGAATTGTTTTAGCTATTGGCTTCCCTCCAGCCATTCAATGCCCAGAGCTGATTTTGGAGTGCACAAAGCATTATAATTTTGAAAGAAGAGCAATTTTGACATTAGATGGCAAACTTTTGGCTAACCTAACAGTCAATGCAATTGGAGAGACGTTCAAGATTCTAGCATTCCAATCCATGACTTACAGAACCAAGGACAGAGCTGCGATGATATATGATGTTGGCGTGGAAAGATGTGCTGAAATAATCAACAAAGTCTGGATGTAGAAGTCAAGGCCACATATTTCCAAGATGCCCAAACAAGTCACCAGTTTTGACCTCAAGCAAGAATATGCTAATCTCGTGATGATGTTAAGTAGGATTATGGGAAGTCCACATGCCTTCATGTTCGAAACATGGATGTTTTTCTTCATTAGTGAAGTGATGGAAGGCAACGGGATAGTAGATTGCGAAAGATTGATCAGCCACCATGTGCATGAGCAACTAAGGAATTTGAAGGAGAAGCGTACCCAATCTTTTTACATGAGTTCATATGTTATCTATTCATTGGCAAGAATGAGAAAATTTGATGGCTTCCCAGGAAAGGGACCCATGGGATGTGGACCAAGTCAATTGAAGGTTCATGAATGCTATCCATAGTTACAACTGTATAACACTACGTCTTTCAAGTAGTCAGCGACACTTTCACCATGCATTTAACAAGATTATTACAAGGTGAACCCCATACAAGGTTGTCATCGGCAGCCAGGGTGTTGATACAGAAGTACGGAGCTTGGTATATTTGATTTCCAAAGTTTACCTATATCCGGGTTAAAGGATTCTCTTTTCTACCGCATAAGCTATCAAGGTATCTGATAGACATAATGGTGTTGCTGGAGCTCACCAGACAATTGACCGCCTACGACAAAATTAAGAAGTTGTCAACTGAATTTCTTATTGTCGTAGGTGATTATATAGAAATGTGTCTGACATTGGTGATAGTCGAGAATTCTGTAGATGAATTGGCATTTAATCACCTGACATCCCGTACAGCCAAATCCTACAACAAAATAAGGATGGTTGCTGGAGTGAAGTTCAAGCACAAATTCAACCTGGAGGACTACTGGGCGAATGCTAGGGATGATCTTGAAATCAGGAAAAGGATGTTCTCCAGGTTGACTCTTGACATGATCAGACTTTGTGAAATAATTCAAGTGCTGGATCAAGTCAAGGAGGATGGGAATCTAGTCCAACCAGAATTTGAAAATTTGAAGGATAGGCCCATTCAGGCTCCAGATTGGTTGGAATCAGAAATTGATGATCTGGATGTTTTGACTAGACTAGTCTTAAAATTCACCAGGCACTGGGTTGATCAACACATCGTGAGACTGAAGATAGGAAATGTTCGCTTGAGTTACCAATTGATGGGAAACTTGGATTCCCATAGTGAAGCCACGAAGGGGTCATCACAAGCCCAGTTGAAGAAGGAGAAATCCCACAGGAGGGAGGTGAGCAAAGTAAAGAGAAGAATGTTCCTAAGAAGGCATGAACGAGGAAGAAAAAAGAAGTCCAGCTGGAAGAGCCTTGGCAGAAAAGGCCAAGGGTTGAGGAAGCACAATTGCCATCTAGTTTGTCCAATGTGCATGAAGTTGAGATGTTTGCACAAGAAGTTTCAAGGAGTCAGCCTCAAGATGATGTTCTTAATAATGGCCAAGTGCAGGACATGCTCAACATCAATGCTTCTCATAGACCTGTTCAACAAAAGAATCAAAGGCAAGAACTTCCTCCCAATCCAGAGCAATAGGAGCAAGATGGTTTCATAGAGACAATTCTGGAAGACGTCAAAGGCAAGAACTTCCTCCCAAGCCAAAGCAGTAGGAGCAAGATGGTTTCATAGAGACAATTCTGAAAGACTTGGAGGAAGTTTCGCAAGAGCAAGTGCCCATGGAAGTTTAGGATCAACCAACAATCACTCCAGATAGGTTGAGGGAAAGAATGAGGAGAAAGCCGGAAGAAGAAATGGATCCAACATAGGAGTTGGAGAAATTTCTTAGTAGAATGGGCAGACCGACAGAAAAGAAGGCGGCCAAGAAGTTCTCAAAGATTACAAGGGACGAGTTAGGATCTAGAACATTGCATTTGGCTAAGCCTAGAGTTGATAAAGATAGAAGTGAGATCACACCTAATGAAAATGTGATCAGAGAAGTCATTTTAGGGGAAGCTTCCGCAACACAGGTGGTGGAAGATTTTGATGAATCTTCCTTAGCAATGAAGGAGCAAATGAAAAAGATAAAGAAAAGAATAAGAGGCTTAAAAGTGAAAATAGAGCCTTGTGTGAATATGTGCGGAGTTTTAAACTTCCACTCAAGGAGGAAGATCCATTCTTTGTGGTTCCCTTCTCTCTTCCTAAAGAATCTATTGATGGCGCTGAAGAAGGAAAAGAGCTCAATGCCCTAAGGACTGGGTGGAAGATGTCTTCGCCTCAGTTGGGAAATTTATCGAAGACTTGGCTCAAATCCAATAGAGGATTTAGGCTACCTTGAACAAGCTGAAAACGATAGATAATTCATAGGAGGATGTGCATATTTACCAGGGCCTGACTATTCTGCGACTTAGAGCATTAATGAAAATTCCCAGGCAGACATTGATTAATGGGAAGGTTGTCGAGGAAAGTGAAGTTTATGACTTCCCATGGTGATTTTATGCCGTCTGCATTGGAAAGGAGTCTTTTGAAAGATTCAGCAGGGAGTCTACATCTTTGAGGGACTCAGTCAAGAAAATACAAGGAGAAGTCCTCAATGCAGTTGAGGCATTATTTGCTAGAAGATTGACTGAAAATGAATTAACAGTTGACTTCCTGAAGGGCAGATTGCATGAGTATTTCTTTGTGGAATCATTTTCCAAGGCACATATGGAAAATGTTTTCTTGTTTTCCAGCACGATGCAGAAAACTTAGGAAGCAACGATAGATTGGGAGAAGTTTTTCTCCAAGTGCGAAGAAGATATTTCCTTGATGGAATTCCAGATGGAGAATGTGCCAAGTGTCTCCATAGGAGAATTGAAGACTAGCCTTGCAAGATTAATTGCATTTGCCATTAATGAGCGAGATAGTGGTCATCCATTTTTGGACGAGAATCTTTTGACCGCATAAGGGATTGGCGCATTCATTGCTGGAATGTTTGACCAAGTAGCGGAAAAATGCATGGTAGCCATCATACTTAATGAGGTAGTGGAGCATCTTTTGCATGCAACCGATTTTGGAGGTGATGGTGCATTTATTGCACAGTAAGCGATTTATTGCATGATGAAGCATTTATCACATTAGGCGAGTTTGAAATAAGTGGTGCATTTAATGCACAGTGGACGCCATTTTTGGTAGGAATGTAATTAATTGGTAATGGGCATAATGGGTCATTAATGTTTATTCCCACCTTATTGCATCATGTGTGTGGAATCTTTTGGGTCAAACCTTAATTAGGGTTTGCATGTAATCAAGGTTGGAGACCTATATAAGGGGGTGACCCCTTCATTTGTAAATAGAGCAGATTTTATGAGATTGTTGTGATAAGCTAATGAAGTGATAAACTGTAATACATTGTTCTTTGATGGTGTATACTTTTCTCATTCCATAGCTTGCATGGTTTCACTTTCCTTCGAGTAGATTTATTTCAAGCACTTAGGTGAACGAAGTTGATTGCAGTGTTATAAGGAGAAGATTGTATACTCATACCTTTTGTTGATATTTGATTGTTATCAACAGTGTAAGGTTGGACTGAGCCATTTTATGTGTGCATTTAGTTTGAATTATTGAATGGATATTGTTCTTTGATGGTATTCATTGATGATTTGAAATCTTTTAAACACAACCCTTGAAGATTGCACCCGCTTCATGTAGTTGTCTCTATGTGGCAAAGTGAAGTGTGGTTGATCCTATCCTAGACATTGCTATCTATTGAGTTCCTAGATTTAGAGTAGCTTTCCTTAAACCCTTCCTCATTTACTTTCAGCATTTTCCAATCGAAAAATCCTAAAAAGAGCCATTCATAGCCAAATCATTCGCGAAAAATCTCCTTGAAAGTTATAAATTCGTTTAAATCTTCTTCGAACTGTGTGTAAGTCCCGTTAGATTACCAGCTACATCACCACACTAGCCTATATCCACAAAAAGTTGCTAGTACGCAGTCGGAACCTTGGAGTCATAATATGATCTTGCAATCTTAGCATACATTTGACTTTGATCAAGAGAGGATAAGTTAGCCGTTGGGAATCTTTATTCTGTGTTGGGCGTGGTCACAAACGCACATCAACATGCACCAACCCTTGCGACTTGTCTACTTTCATTCATGGAGCTACAAGGGCACATTTAATGCTTTTTTGTAGGATTGCCATCAGATGGAGTCCAGGGCCATGCTTATTTATGGTTACTTGATGACCTTCAAGTCAAGATTGCATGCTTTGACTTTGGAATGTCAAGGAATCCACCTTCTAGAAGTACTTTTCTTCTTGGGATTGCTTTGTCAGGGTATGGCCAAGTTGCTTGCATACACACCATGTCAGGTCTGTGCACCTCCTTGCCTTCTCCGACTGACATTCTTCTATGCATGCCAGGGTCAAGGCTTCCTGTCCTTGACTACTGGTCTCTCCTCTATGATTAGTTTGCTATATATAGGCTGTTAAGCCTCATTGTAAAGCTTTCCCTCCCTATTGGCTTGAGCTACTCGTTGCTCTTTCACTTCTTTTGAAGATTTGTATATTTTCTTGCATTTTTGAAATTGTAAGTTTGGCCATTGGGCTGAGAATGAATTGAAATGATCATTCTTGCCTCTCTTCAACTTATGCATGTTGTGTATGTTTCCTTACCTTCATTATAAGTGTATGTTTTGTGGCTTTCTCTCATGTATATGTTGTGTTAACTTGTTTCTTGGTGTGATTTGTGGGAAACCTTCTCCCCTTTGACACTCAACAAATTCTAACCTCCATACATGCGTTTGGGGTCCTTCACGCAACTGAAGTTTGTGCATCTCCAGGGTATTTCAATTTATTCTTTGTGTCATTTCGGGGTGGGGAGAGGAACATCTCTTATCTTGGTGTATCACCTCCTTTCATTTTAACATTTCCTTCTCCCCTTTTCCTCTGCAAGTTGTTAGGATAGATTTAGAAGTAGAATTTGGAGTGTTGAGTTGGTTCAACACCTACACTTGGATTGAGAAGGAAACCGGCCTTCTCCGAAGATTCAAACCCATTGTGCAAGATCCCACACTTTGGGGTTGTTTCCATGTTTCATGACGTTACTGAGTTGATAGCTCAACAAAGGTGCAAACTTTTGTGACAACAGATACCACTAAGGTTTGGTTAGCAGTAAAGGAGAAGTACCTTGAGATCCGAAATTACTTTGACAATATCAAAGTCATATAGAAGCTTATCAATTGTTGGATGAGGTAGCTACTTGGAGGGAAACAAAAAGGCTAAGATAGGATTGAAAATAATTGAAAACTGTTTGAGAGCTTTTTGTAAGAAATTTCAGTTGAGAGCTCGACTAGAGCAGTGTTTGTTTAAAGCCAGGGTTGAACTTTCAGGGTTCACCATAGAGTTCAAGTTGTATGTGGCAACCATAGGTTCTTATGATGTGAACCTAGGGATGAATTGGTTATGTAAACCATAAGGCCAAAGTAGATTGCTTTTCCAAGACTGGAATGTTTGTTTGATCTAGGAAATAGAGTACACCTTCAAGGAATGCAACATGAAGTTAAAGTGCGGCAAATTTCTGACATGTAGTTGAAACGAAGCAATAGGAAAGGGTGTCAGGGGTTTGTGGTCAAAATGGAAGAATTCAGGGAATTTGAGGAAGTTATATATCAAGTGATATGATGATGTATGAAATGACCATGCATAACGAAGAAAAGGGTATGAAAATCAATAAGAAGGAAGAATCTTTTGTAGAAAGATAACCTTACCTTTGGGATTGTCAAGATGTATTTTTTGAAGAAATGTCGAAATTACCACCTAAGAGAGGGTTTGACTTCTCCATTGATCTAGTGCTAGAAGCTGAACCTGTATCCAAAGTCCCTTATCACATTACAACCATAGAGCTTATGGAGTTAAAGGCATAGTTGCAAGAACTTTTAGTAAAGAATCAATCTGAGCCAGTGCAACGCTTTGGGAAGCCCTAGTAATATTTATAAAGAAGAAAATGGAACTCTACACCCGTGCATTGATTACCAAATGATGAAGAAGGTTACTATTAGAAATAAGTATTCCTTACCTAGAAATGATTATCTATTTGATCAAATGCAAGGGGCTGTAGTAATTTCCAGGATGGATTTGCAGTTAAACTATCATCAACTGAGATTTGAAGTGGGGGATATACATAAGACAGTTTTTAGAACACAATATGGGCACTATGAGTTGGTTATATTAACTTTCGGGCTCACCAACACCCCAAGAACATTTATGAATGTAATGAACAGTATGTTTAGGGATTGCTTGGACAAGTTGAGTTAGTATTGCTTGATGACATTCTAATCCACTCTAAGAATGAGGAGGAACACTTCCAACACCTGCAAATAGTCTTGCATTGACTTCGGAAACACAAATTATGTGGAAAGTTATCCAAGAGGGTTTTTTTTTTTCAGATTGAAGCACAGTACTTAGGGAATATTATTTCCAATTTTCCACTAAAGGAATAGCAGTAGATCTGGAAAAAATAAAGCTATACTAGAATGGCCTGTTCTGAGAATGTTCAAGAGGTGAGAAGTTTATGGGGTTGATAGACTATTACAAAAAATTCGTAATAATGAATAGCTCAACATATCACTACACTGCAAAGGGAAGCTTTTTAACATTTGGAAGAGAAGTTAACAATTGCAAATTCTGAAAGTGCCAGATTCTGAAGGACATTTTGAGGTTGTTACAGGTGCATCCGTAGAGGGGTTAGGAGGAGTTCCCATGCTGAAAGGGCAGGTAATTGTTGATGAGCCAAGGAAGTTGAAGAACTATGAGCAGAACTACGCACCCCACGATCTTTAACTTGCAGCTATTGTGCATGCTCTCTAGATGTGGCGACATTACTTAATGGGAAAACCATTTGAGCTTAGGTCAGATCACCAAAAATATATATTTACCTAGCCTAATTTGAATGTTCACTAGAGAAGATGGTTAAAGCTAATATCAGATTATGACTTTGAAATCAGTTATATCAAGGGTTCAACATTGAGTTAGATGGACTTTTGAGATATAGAGGAAGAAAGTATGTACTAGACCCTTCGAAATTAGTTTGGAAGGAGGTACACTCGGCACCCTAATCTGGACATCCAGGTCTTACTAAACTTTTGACAGATATTAAACCTTTATACTTCTAGAGGTGAATGAAAAGGGATGTCGCAAGAATCATGGCAAGTTGTTTTATATATCAAAGGGTGAAAACAGAACACTAGTATTTGTTGTGACCATTTCACACATCACCCCATCAAAATGGGGACTCCCCTTTTTTTTAAAGTCCTAGTCTCTCTCAGCCTAGCGTCTCCCATGCAAGTTTGAGTGAGTAGGGTTAAGATGGTCGTCAACACGATTGCCCAAGATCTGCAATGGCAAAATAGTGAAAGGGAGAGGTCAAAATTGAGCATAAAGAGAAAGAGGTATTGATGGAGGAACCTTTCAAGATCAAACCTAATCGACAATGCAGTTGTTTCCTTTATCATCCAGGTCACTTATATACGTTATAGTGCGAGGTGGCTTTCGAAGGCAAAATTTGGCTAAGTACCAAAAAATTCCCTTTGCTCCTTGGTTGGAGTGAATTTTGCTTCTATTGCTTCTTCAGCGAAAACCTCTCTAAGATCCCCAAGTCACCAAAATCACCTTTAATCATCATGAGATGTCTCAATTTGAGAAAATAGTGCAAGGCATGATCATCAACCTTGAGTTAGGTCAAGTGTATAGGCAATTTCCTTTGCTCCCTAGTTGGAGTGAAATCTTCTTCCATTGCTCTTAGTTGAGAGCGATGTGAACTTCTTGAGTGAATTTGGAGGAATGAGCGAGTTTTGAGGGTTCAAACATCATTTTGATCATAAAGGAAGTGAAGTCTATCATGGTTTTAACCAAGGAATGAAAGAGATTACATTTAAGGGGCACTTCCATGCTCCTTTGTAGGAGCGAAAATTACTTCCATTGCCCTCTTTTTAGACCGAATTTCCCTTCCATTGCCTTGGGTTGAGGGCGAAATCACATTCAAGGTAAGAGTTGAGGTCTTTTGATGTATGGAAGCAAGATTAAGATATAAGATTTGATAAAATTGAGTTCAAGGATGCATTTTGAGATGACCTTCCATTGCTCAAGACTCAGAGTGAAAATCACTTCCATTGCTCCTCAGTTGGAGCAAAATCCACTTCCTTTGCCCTTGAGTGAGAGCAAATTTGATCCTAAGACCCCATATTGAGCATGATATGACGCCTTTAATTTGATGGAATTAAAATTGATGGGTGAAAGTGAGTTAGGCTTCAACTTGAGAGCTATTTCCATTGCTCCTTAGTGAGAGCAAATTTCACTTCCTTTGCTCTCTTCCAGGAGCGAAATTTTCTCTAGAGCCTTCCTCAATGCTAATTTGATACATTCACACACTAGGAAGGTAAAATCTCAAGGTCTAAATTGATGCAACGACAAGTAATTGACAAAATCAAGCTAGAGGATGAATTTGAAGATTATTTCCTTTGCTTCTTATTGGGAGCGAATTTTTGTTCCTTTGCTCCTTCTTAGGAGCAAATTGCTTATAGAGCCTTCCTCTAAGTTGATTCGATACACTTGAAGCAATGGGAGGCAAAATTTGATTAAGTATGAGAAGATTTACTTTGCTCCCTAACGGGAGCGAAATTTACTTCCTTTGCTCCTTGTTAGGAGCGAAACTCTTCCTAAGGTATTCCTTGAGGTCAATTTGACACGTTTTCACATATGGATGGCTAAAAGACTAAGGTTTGAGTCGATGGAATGAAGGAAATTGAAGGAGATTGAGCTAAGTATCCAAAGTGCAATTATTTCCATTGCTCCTAGTTGGGAGCGATTTTCACTTCCATTGCTCCTACTTGGGAGTGAATTTGTCTTCCTTTGCCCAATGGTAGAAGTGAAATTGCTAGCAAAGTCTTCTTTGAGGTGTATTCGACTCCTCCACGTGCATAGATAGCAAATTACTCAAATATGAAGCGATGGGGGAGCGAATTTGAAGTCATTCCCATTATCTTCTCCTTGGAGAAAATTTTTGGCCAAGTATGGAATAATTTCCATTGCTCCTTGATTGGAGCAAAAAATGCTTCCTTTGCCTTATCTTTAGAGCGAAGACCTTTCCAAGGCAATTTGATGACAATTGCAAACATTTTGCATGGAAGAAGTGATGATTTTAAGACATGAAAGGTGAGAATCTAACTTGAAGATTGAAATCAATAAACTTCCATTGCCTAAATTTTGAAGCGAAATTGTCTTCCATTGCTGGTGATCTAGAGCAAATTTCCTTTGCATTGGATGTTTAGATGTTAGATTTTATGCTTATGTATTGACCATGAACTGACATAATTATTTTATGTATGAGATATATCATGTGCTCGTTTTCATGTATGTGTATGAGTCTATATGGGGTGTGAGGGGATGGTCTTCCATCACTCACTTCGGAGAGACACGGAATGTCACGACTCTCCTCCACCGGTGTGCCTATAAATGTTGGATATATGTATGTATGTTTTCTCGGTGATGGTACAAGGCATCGACTCCACCTAGTTCTCAGGTTTGAGCATGCCTACATAATCTTGATGGAAGCCGTGGGAGATAACATAAGGTTCGATATTCATACCCTTAGCCTTTCTCGGTTTTAGAGCAGTGTCTTTTGCCCTTTTGTCAACCTAATCGGAGTGCCACATAGGCAATTGTCCGATGTCCTTGGTATGTTGTTTGTGTCTGCTTTTGTTTCGCATATGAGTTTAATGTTTTATTGTATTAGTAGTTTCTGATTATAAGTTTATTGAAGGGTGTTATTTATATTTAATATGAGATTATTTAATTACTCTTTCTTGTGTGTATTAAAAATAAAATAAAATATGTATGTATATATCTATGTGTGTGTACATATATATATATATATATACATGTATTGGAATATTAGTTCCTTCATACTTTAGTAATAAATTAATATTATTATTATAAATAAATAAATTTATATTAAAATTTTTTATAAATAAATAAAAATATAAGCTTTATTGGTTAATACATTAATGTAAATGTTTTTAATAAATTAATTTAATATTAGTGCTTTAGTTAATAAAGTAAAATAAAAAGCTTCATTGTTTTATTAATTAAGTGGCATTTAATTCAATAAAATAATTTAATGACATTCAAATTAAAATTCATTAAATTTTTTTCTTTCGAAAATGCTATTTTGGTTCTTCCCTAGGGTATCATAACGTCATTACTTAATTGCAACATCATTAAGGTGATATATAACAACTAACAATGATCTATGACTAATTTTCCTTACTACCACCAATACTCATTTCACCATTACCACCATAGAATAGTAATCATATAAATTCCTTAAAACATTTCTAACACAATAAGTTCATTAGATATCAATTCATTAAATAATCCTAAACTAACAATACTAATATCAATGTTTCCTAATCAACATTACATAAGTCATAATTCATATTACATCATGTACAAGTGATCATTATAAATATACATCATCTGCTGAAATTAGAAAACCGTGATATACAATTGCTCCAAGAATTCATAGTACAAGAACTGTAGAATAGTATAAGCATCCAACACGTTCACGAACATCCAATGCAGAGAAAATATCCCAATGGAAGAAAAGGCATCAACCACCCGACCATGTGGAACCAAAAGGAACCACCCCTCATGCCCGGAGAATGATACAAGGCCCTACACACACTAAGCTTAGACTGACACCTAACTCCCAAAGAATAATACCAAATAACATAACCCAAGAATATCAACACAACACATAGGCTCAAATATAAAACAAGACAAATGCCAGAGACTTCCATGAAACAAGGTTAAGACCAAGGACACATATGTAGGGAGAAGTGTCATCGCATGTTGACAACTAGAACTCCAAGCATCCTTACGTGGAACCTCTAGGTAGGTGACACTCATGCAGAACCAACTCAACCTCTCATGAAGACAAGGGAGTACAGTCGTGCCATCAAGGCCTTCCCAATCTCATCCTAAACTTGTACTAGCACTCTAGGTTATGAGTGGGGCACCAAAACATATTATTATCTTATTAATGTGAATACTACCCAACCCCTAAACAAATTAATTAAGGTTATCACTTATTTACAAAAATTCCCATGAGGTCTACTGGTAGTCCTCCAAGCATCCTTACAAGGAACCCTCTTGGAAACGACCCAAACACCCATTGGAAGCCACTTCCCCTAATATGCTCCTGTGATATGTCACATAAATGCCACAATATGCATAATCAAATGTTCCCATAGAACAATTTGAACCATCATCTGATTTCAAGCACAATATAATTTCCAAGAAAGCATATCATATACAATATCACAAATTCCATCCAAAGGAACAATAAATCATTTTGGAAAAAAAACAAAAAACATCACAATAATTTCAAGTCCAAAAATCAAGTCTTTGGTTTGACATAGACTGGCAAAAATAAAATCAAAATTCCTAAAATAATCCAAATATCAAAATCACCAGAATAGCGCATATGTTGAATCTTTTAGTGCGCATTTACTTAATTAAACAACACTTTCACAAATTAGGTTAGTGCATATAACAATTACTTCAACGCTTTTAAAATACAGATTAGCGCTTACATAATACAAAATGGCGCATTCAATAAATAGTTTGGCGCATACGACGCTCAGTGTAGTGCATATAATAAATGATATAGCGCTTATACAAAAAGAAATAGCGCATCTAAAAGATAAGTAAAATGCGACATAAATTATATAAAGTACATAAACAAATTCCGCATAACATAAAACAAGGTTCAATATAATTGAATAAATCCGAAAAGAGGCATATATCACTCACAAACAAAATAAATAACTCCAATCAAAAGATTCATTCGTAAAAGACAGATTCCTCAACAAGATTTGAAACCACAACTCTCATAAGCAACCAATAGAACATTGATTTAGAAACACAGAAAACTCATGCAAGAAATAGAATTCAACAAGAACCAATTTAGGGCCAAAATCCTCTCACACAGAAATAATAAGACATGATTGACAAAAACTCAAAAGCCGACACTTCTCAACACTCAGAATTAGATCACAGGTAATAAAAGATTCATAATTCAGCTACACACACAATGGAAAACTTATTATGATTTAATACAAGCATGGAAATTAACACAGACACAAATTCACAACCCAAAATCAACCAATATTTCTCATATACTGAAAACAAGGTTTCGGGAATTAATTTTTAGAGAACAAATCTTCCAATACACTAAAGGCTCAAACACTAATAAATCTCTGCAATAAATTGGAAAATCCCCACATAAATAAATATAAATTCTGACTATAATATTTCCCAATTTCTTTCCAAAACCCATAAGACAATTTTCCAAACACGAAGAAGATAATCTTTTCTTTTCGAAAATAGAAGATATGGAATTTAAATCAAATACAAAAGAAATATTTCTCCAACCTGGAAATTAGAAGAAAGGTCTTAAAACTGAGAAAACAATTGAAGATGCAACCACAATCTAGAAATCGCCCATGCAAATCCACAACGAACAAAGAAATCTCCCAATATGCGAACCACAACGAACAATTGCACAAAAGATCTCTTGAAAAACCAAAAGCAATTCTTCTTTTCCAAATTCACCAAAAATTCTCCAAAATAATACATACAAAACTTCCCCCAAAATTTTGGCAATGATTAATAATGCCAATAAACCCCTTAGAAATTCTAGTGTGAATTTCCTTTGCATTGGAGTTGGAGCAAAATTGTGTTCCTTTGTTTCACCTTGGGAGCAAATTACCTCTTTTGGCCACGACTAGTAGTTCAAACACAATTTTGGCGCCAAAAGAAAAATTCAAAATTCAAAGAGGAAAATGTTTAATAGGTGGTAAGTTGGCCTTTTAAGTAATTTATATTCTTTTAATTTTTCCAAACCAGGTCAGCCTACCTAGGGAGAGATACAACCTTTCCTTTAAGCGCCTATAAGAAGGGATTCAAAACATTCATTCAGTCACCGATTCAAACAATTCTTCCTTTCTAATATGCGAATTTCAAGAGCAGGCAGCAAATTTCTATTAAGATTGGCGAATTCAATCAGCATAAAAGGCGAATTTTATCATTCAACAGTGAATACCATCTACAAGAAGGAATATCAGTAATGAATTTGTCTTAGGAAGCAACAAATTCATCACTACAAGGGCAAATTTGTTCATACGTCCTCAGCAACAACAGGCTCCTCAATCATATCATTTGATCATTTGCACCAATTCAAGATTAAAATTATCAAAAATCAGAGGCAAGTGTTGGAATCAAGGAACACTGAGAGAGGGGGGAGGAATCAGTGTTCTGCCGGTAAATAAAATTTCAAACTTATTCTCAAACCACCGGAAGCAAATGCAAGAAAGTAAAATGCTGAAACACAAGATAATCAACCACAAAATCATAACACCAAGGTTTTTATGTGGAAACCCAGAAAGGGAAAAACCACGGGGGAATTGGAACCCACAATATTCATATACTGTGATTAGGAGTACATAAATATTACAAAAGGGGAATGCACATGCATTCAGGCTCGCTACCGAGAGCTCACTGCTTAAATTACAATATGGAAGTCTCACTGACTTACAGATCATTTACAATGAGAACTACAATGATTGAACTCCAAAATAGCATCAAACAATGCCTGGATGAGTTCTGGTTAAGTGCAAAAAGTCTGATTGTAATGCCTCTGCAACTCTGCTCTGTTCCGCTTCTCAGTCAGCTACCGGATCAAGAATGCGCATGTGAAACTGCACCAAAAGGTTTCTCGATCACTACTCGCTCATACCATGCTTTAAAGGATCTTCTACATTGGTCATATATATCCGCAATCACAAAATAAAACATTCACAAAGTCAGCCATCCATAATATGCAATGTAACGTGTAACCGGGTGTCGGCTTAGACCGGATCTCTTAAACATATGCGGATCAACCAAATGATGTCTAAATTATTTCTATATGTCGACCCTATCATACCATGCACAAATCTCACCACCGCAATCACCTCAAAGATTCCAGACCAAAACTGCTCTACTTAACCTGAAATACCGGTGACTGCCTACCAAATTACTCCCTCTACCGGTTACCAAAATCCATAACTACCGGATAGAATTTCCAAAGAGAGTTGCCATCAATGACAACCCTAATCCATTATCCATGCAATGGTATCCACCGAATGAGTGTCAATTGCCAACAATCTCTCCCTTTGGCATTGATGGCAACACTCTTGAAAAATGACTAAGTGTCAACCTGTATGCCGGATCAAAATTTTTAAGGCTCCCCCTTAGACCAAAAACTCAAAACTTGTATCAACCAAAAACTATATCATTCTTTGTACATTTTTCACTCTACACTCCCCCTTTGACAACAATGCCAAAGATGGGGTAAATATCGGATCTTCTATACATACTTGAAGATATCTGAAAAAATGGTCTTCAAAAATCCTAAGTGGGTACCCCACCCAATCTTCAAGTTGTCCAAAACTATAATGAAGGCACTGAAAACATAATCATATATCTCCACATCTTTCAACTCAGTCGGAATTGGTTGTGCCATTGTCTTCATGCAATCAACTTTATTAGTCAGCATGGTGTCCATTCGGGGAGCAATAAGGTTCCGGAGCTCACCAACTCTCCTCGGTATTCTCTCCTTTTTTGATCTTAGGCTCGAGATTTGATCAATTAGAGTCGTCACTTGACCTTCTATGCTGCTAGTAAGGGCTACATTGGAGTCAAATGACTGAGATATACTATCAAGCTTGCCTTGGCAAAAACTGATCTGCTTGTCTATATCTGATGTGAATTTAGGCAGTATAAGGCATGACTTGTATATCTTTCCTCCTTCACTCAATGCCTTGGAGATAGTCTGCAATCCTTTATTCAATCCGACTTTGTCATCTTCAATCATCTTCCGAAAACTCTGCATACGCACCTCCTTGAATCTGTCCAATACTTTCTTGGTGGTTGCCTTTTCCAATGAATCAAAATTGGTATTGATGTTGTTGATTAACTGTAAGAGTCTGCCGGAGGGGTTGGAATTTGGATCTAATTGCAGTTCCGGTACCACCTTTTGTAAAATACTTACAGTCATCTCAATCAACTTTTTGTTCTCAGTCTCAGATTTAACCAAGTCCTGACTAGCTTGAGCTTGGATTGCTGCAACAACCATCAACCTTTCAGCTGGAGACATCTGTCCAATGTCAAGAGGTTTATCAAAATTAATGGAGATTTGAGGTAGAATCTTTTTCCCTTTGTCCTTTAGTGTGTCAATTGCCATGATTATCGAGACATCAATAATTTTCTGCTTTCCCTTACTGACCTCATCTCCCTTCTCCTATACCTTGTCCTCATCTACTTCTTCTTTTTCCTTTTCTTTTTCTTCAACCTGTGCACCGGTGTCACCACTTGGTGTAGTATTATCTTTTGGTGTCTCCTGGGCCGATTCAACTTTCTTTTCCACCATCTCCAGGTGGTCAACCGAAGGATTTTGACTGTCCTCTGCATCAAGGGTTGTTTTGACCTAATCTTTCGGATGAGAGGTATCTTCCTTCTAAGATTCATCATCATACTTGGGGTTGACTTGCTACCGATTGTTCTTTAGGAACTTTTTCCATATTTCTTTAGTTTCTTTTCTAACTTCCTCAACCTTGCTAACCATAAGCCTGTTTACCTTGTTTTTGCTTCTGAATTCCTTCTTGTTGGCTAGCTCCATGAGTCTATCAACTTCTTGAGAGATGCAAGCACTGATATTGACCAATTCACTCCTCATCTAATCGGCTTGCAGTTAGCCTTCTAGCATCAAGAATGTTATATAAATCTTTTGGAATACTGCATTCTAACTCAATTAATGATTTGCTGAAGTTATGCAAATGCAACACAACAACCTCCTCAATTTCCCTCTGTTCATTCTCATCAAGATTTTCATAGTATGCACTAATGTTCTTGAGATTACCATCATTAACTATTTCATCAATCAGTTCATTTGCAGTCAATAGGGGAATAATGGTATATTTACCTTCCACCTTGCCGGATTCAAGGTCTTTATCAAGCTTAGTCCTTAGCCTTCTTCCTCTTTTAGGCCTACCAGTGAGAGAGGGTTTCTGATTTTGTCTTTTTGCTTGGCTGAGCACCACCAGATTGTGGTTTCCTAATCACTCTGACAAATTCTCCTTTCTTCTTGGCTTTTTTGGCTTCCTCATCTGACTCAGTCTCAGATGCAACAGGAGATACAACTACATAAGTTCTTTTTGGCTTCTACTTCTGCTTGAGCACTCCTTTTCCGGATGAGCTTTGAGCTGTTGATGACTTCACCGGAGTGGGGGAAGACTTAGTCTCCTTAGGCTTTGACTTGGAGGGAACTGGTTCAATCTTAGGCTTCTTTGATTCCATCTCTGCCTCTATCTGAGCTTTCTTCTCCTTAGTTTTCTTGATAGCTTCTTTGGTAAAGCCCATCTGTTCAGCCACAACCTCTGCCATTTTTGTTACTTTCCTTTTCCTTTCGGGTTGAGTGAACTTATGCAATTCCATATCTTTTTCCTTGAATGTGCCAAACTTCTCTTCTTGAGGGTCAATTGGTTTGCTCAAGAGATGTTGAGCATAGCTTTTAAGAGTTTGAGCATCAACCTCATAACCCATTGGCATTATCCATACTATTCTTGGTTCTATAGCCTCCATATGGCATTGGTTTGTGTCCACCATGAAACATATAGTATCTGCATATTTGTCTACCACTTCTTAAGGGATCCTCTCTCTATTCTTCATTCTGCCTTGGAAGGTTTTGAAGAAACTCCACAGCGTAGCTGTCTGATTTTCTCTATTTCCCAATCTTTGCAAACCTTGTTTGATCACAGTGGCTACCGGTAAGTCATATGCCCATTGGACCCTGCCTGTCCAAGGGATTTCATTTGTAAAGTATAGTGCTAGACAAACAATCAAAGAACCAAATTTGAAGACATTCTTCTTGTCTGTTTTGATTTTCTTTAGATTGCTTAGGAGCTCTTCAAGAAGAATTGTGCACAAGTCATACTGCATATCCTCTTTCACCATCTGATAAGCTATATATATCGCAGTACCAGAGACTAAATTCAACCTGCTAGATTGATAAACTTTGTATCCAATAATCATTGATGCAAATTTAACATCATGCTCTATGATATCATCAATTGTCATTGACCTGCTGTCAAATTGAGCACCACTTACTTTTGTGACGGTTGGGTTTGTGACCTTCTTCAAATTAGGTTTTCCACCGGTTTGATGCAAACATATAACTGCATGAATAGCCTGCTTGGTTATCTTGTAGGGTCTGTCCAACCATATGAATTTATTGTGGACACGGCTCAAAATGTACCTCACCCATTCATTCTCATCAAACGTCAGAAAATGAACGAACTGCATGAAACCCTTCCTTTGTAACTGTGCATATTCTGGTTTGGGGTTTCCAACTTCATCCATTATGTGATCAGTATATAGGGTCAAGATATCCTTACTTTCGGTTTCCTCAATTGTGCAGTGAATGTATGCCCTAACATCTTCAACATGCAAAACTTAGTATGGAATGGACGAAAAAGCACCATTGGGATCATCCTCAACAGACTTAAATGGATGTCTTTTGAATTGAGGCCTTGCTCGTTCAGAAATTTCTACTACCAAAGGATTATCAACAGAAGAAGATGCCATTTCCAAAATTTTAGGGTTTAAAGGATGAATGCGCTTCGGTAAATACCTTTTTCTTCTGTCGGATGCACAAGAACTTCCTGTTGGATTACCTCAAGCCTTCTAGTTGCCTTGAAATCTGGTTCGCCTTGCTTTGCAACTTCAACCCTTCGCTCGCAATGTGAGAAATGATTCACATTTTCCCCTTTTTAACTCCGCAAACCCTAACTTTAAGTTGAAATAAATGTAATTGTGAAGCTCAACCGGATGTCCTGTTCAACATAATCCAATCAACCGGTTTTTATAATCATCTCCAAGCGTCTGCAATCAACCTTGATCGATCATAGATCTCTTTAAGGGGGTTCTGCAAGATTTTTTATGAAGATGCCACCCCCTAAGGTCAGATGCCTTAGTTACCGGATGAAGATCCTGCACCGGATTCAGGCACAGATCCATTGTTTGTCTTGGATTCATCTTTTCTGACCCACATCTTCTCATGTTTGTTTTTTATCTCTTTTACCTTCACCTTGCCCTTTTCATCAGCTTTGTTCTTGTCTATGAGAGCATTCTTGCTTCTACAAAATTTTGCAATGTGACTGGTTTTGTTGCATGCACGGCAAACAACATTTCTCTGCATAGGTCTGAAATTCATCTGGTTTGGTCTCATCCTGCATTGGTGAGAGATATGTCCAAACATCCCACAAGAATAACATCTCTTGTTCTGAAAATTGTTCATTACTGCTTTGCACATGTTTGACTTGTGACCAAAATTATTGCTTATGAAACACTGACCGGTAAAGGTAGGACCATTGTTCATATTATTCATTCCATTATTCATCCTACTTTTGCATTGATTTGCCATATGACCAAATTTATTGCAAGTGAAACATCTACCATTGATATCTTATTGGAGGATTCTTGCTCTTCTTATGATTAGGCTTTGCATTGCTTTGTCTAGAACCAGAGGATTCTCTTTTCTCAAATCCAAGTCCTCTCATGTCTTTTCCATGTCTCTGACTTTCTAGCATCTCATCAAGCCTTGCTGAGCTAGCATTAAATTTGTCTTTGTATTCATTTGCAGTAGCAAGTTCATCTCTTAGGGCAACAATCTGTCTTTCAAGTTCTTGACCATTATTCTTTGATTGTTTCAACTCAAGCTTTAATTGATCGTTTTCATAAGTAAGCTTGAAGCATTCATCTGATCTGTCTTTCAATGATTGAGTCAAACTTTCTTCATTCTTCCTCCGGTCTTCAATCCTCTTAATCAACTTCATCACAATGAATTGCATCTCATTCTTTAATACAACATTCTCTCTAGCAAGCTTATCACATTCATCAGCTTTGTCTTGATTTTCCATGCTTCGTTCTTCTTTCTCCTTCAGCTTGTCCATCAACACTTTCCTCTTGTCTCTTGAAGTGTTCACTTGATCCTTCAAATCTTTAATGAAATCTTCTGATGCATTCAAGTTTCTTTTTAAGGAACTTATTTCATTTCTTGCTGCATCAAGATCCTCAAGTGCCATACAAAACTATCTCTGCAAACTGAAATCCATTGGTTCAATCTCCCGGACCTTCCTCAAGCGGTTAGGCTTCCTCAGAGTAAGTAGGCTTTGATACCAATTGTTGGAATCAAGGAGCACTAAGAGGGGGGGGAGGGGGAATCAATGTTTTGCCGGTAAATAAATTTTCAAACTTATTCTCAGACCACCGGAAGCAAATGCAAGAAAGTAAAATGCTGAAACACAAGATAATCAACCACAAAATCATAACACCAAGAATTTTACGTGGAAACCTGGAAAGGGAAAAACCACGGTAGGATTGGAACGCACAATATTCATATACTGTGATCAGGAGTACATAAATATTACAAAAGGGGAATGCACATGCATTCAGGCTCACTTCCTAGAGCTCACTACTCAAATTACAATATGGAAGTCTCATCGACTTACAGATCATTTACAATGAGAACTACAATGATTGAACTCCAAAATAGCATCAAACAATGCTTGGATGAGTTCCGGTTAAGTGCAAAAAGTCTGACTGTAACACCTCTGCAACTCTGCTCTGTTTAGCTTCTCAGTTAGCTACCGGATCAAGAATGCGCACGTGAAACTGCACCAAAAGGTTTCTCGATCACTACTTGCTCATACCATGCTTTAAAAAGATATTCTACATCGGTCATATATATCCGCAATCACAAAATAAAACATTCACCAAGGCGGCCATCCATAATATACAATGTAATGTGTAAGCGGGTGTCGGCTTAGATTGGATCTCTAAAACATATGTGGATCAACCAAATGATGTCTAAATGATTTCTATATGTCGACCCTATCATCCCATGCACAAGTTTCACCACCGCAATCAGCGCAAAAATTTCGGACCAAAACTGCTCTGCCTAACCTGAAATACCGGTGATAGACTACCGGATCACTCCCTCTACCAGTTACCAAAATCCATAACTACCGGATAGAATTTCCAAAGAGAGTTGCCATCAATGACAATGCTAATCCACTATCCATGCAATCCATTGGATGAGTGTCAAATGCCAATTGTAAGTGTTTCATATTGATTAATAGAAGGTCAGATACAGGTCTAATTAGAGTCAAATATTGATCTTTTATTAAATTTTACCTCTTAATATTGCTAATCGATTAGTGCAGATAGGTGTAAGGAATCAGTCTTATTGAGCATTTAATTTCAGATTTATTTGTCTAAGATTGATTTGAATCAATATCATAAGCTATCTACTATCATTCCTAAGCTATCTATTATCATTTTTGCACACTCTTCACCATAGCCCTAATCCATACAATTCTCATAGCTGAAGAATGGCAGCACCTAAGCTTATTGGAGCTGGAACTCGTCAAGCGCTCATCAAGGAATATTCGAAGAGCGATGCATTGGAGACCAAGATCACATCTCATTGGAGCAATATAGGAGACACAAACCTTGGGAAATTTGATCTCAAGAAGTTCAGGGGCTCGTTGTACTCAAGCCAACCTACTGTGACAACAAGGAAAGTGATAGATAGTGGAATAGTGAAAGCATCTAGCTTCCCTCCCGCAGTGCAATGCTATGAGTCGATGATTGAATGTGCCTGGCATTACGATTCTCACACGAGAACAATAGTGAAAGATGGAACAATGCTTACTTACCTTTTAGAGATAGCTATCAATGAAGCCTTCCACTTACTTGAGCCAAGGGACATGATCTACAAGAGCGTAGAAGGAGGTAAATCAGTTTATGATGATGATCCTGAAGCATGTTCAAAGATTATCAACAAGTATTGGCTATTGAAGAGTAGAGCGGGCAAAAGCAAGATACCCAATAGATCGCATAGATTTGATTTCAAAGAGGAATTTGGGGATTTCATCACTCTACTCAATCGACTTGTTGGTGCACCACAAGCCTTCTACTTCAAGAACTAGATTTTCTTCTTCATCGAGATAGTCACCAATGGATGCAATTAATTGAGCGAGATTCATCAACAACAACTTGGATGTTCAACAGAGAAGACTAAACCGCACTAGGACGTTCAACATGAGTTCCTATGTCATCTACTCACTTGAGAGGAATTATGAACATGTGGGGTTGATGTATAATGGTATAGTTGGAAGAGGACCCGAAGAACTAAGAGCATGTGAAGCATATCTACAACTACACCATCCGACAAAGCATCACTATAGGAGGGTTAATGATGCCTTCACTATGCATATCACGAGGACCCTTCAAGGTGGAACCCATCAAAGGCTATCTCCAGCAGCACAAGCATTGATTCAACAATATGGTGCATGGTTATTTCAATTTCCGAAGTTCACATATACAAGGATTCAAGGATTTCCTTCTTCTCCACACATGTTGACACGCTATCCGACAGACAAAATAGTGCTACTTGAGGTGATAAGACAGTTAGCAACATATTTTAAGGCATATCGACACAAACATGGATCTAGTATTTCCTTTCCTATTTCACTTGGTGATTCAATTGAAGTTTGTCTTTCCTTACAAGCAGCTGAGAACGCCAAAGAAGAGTTATCTCTCTACTTACTCACGCCATTCACTCCTAGAGATAACTTCGATCCCTATGACAACGTAAGGAAGGTAGCAGGGAAGAAGTACAAACACAAATGGCAGTTAGAAGACTATCAGATGAATGTTCAAGGTGATGTAGAAGTGAAGAAAAAGATGTATTCTGAGCTACCTCTTGATTTCATCCGGAAGTGCAAGATATTTAGTGTTGCTGATCAAGCACAGGATAGCGACAAATATCGCCAATCCACCTATGCCAAAGAAAGCAAGGAGATCGAGATCAATTGGGTTGACATGGAAGTCGTAGATTTGAAGGAGTTGATGAAACAAGTCTTGGAATACACTCGCAGATGGATAGACATTCAACACCAAAAGTTGAAAGAGCAAAATATGATTATGACATTCAAGTTAGAGACAAGAGTAGATGATGAAGAAGAGGCAATTGCGAGCGGAAGCGCTTCTCAATCAACTCATTCTAAAGGTTTGAAGAGAAAGGATGATCATAAAGAGAAAGAAGCACCAAGAAAGAAGCATAAGTCAAATTCTGGTCATCCTTCCAGCACTTTCTCCAGGCGTGAAGAAGAGATGAAACACATAAAAGGCAAAATATTGATAAGGAATCGAGTCATGGAGTGGATGAGTCAATGGAATCTACAATTCATAAGATCAAAGGGATCTCGCTCCTCACATTCAAGTGAATGATGAAGTTGGAGGAGAAAAGGATGATGAAGTTGGAGGAGAAAAGGATGATGAAGCAACTTCCCCTCCTAGAGATGAGTTGCTGAACAAAAAGACGCAAGTGGGAGAAGGAAGATCATCTATCCCTACATGGCTTAAGGAAAGGCTTGCTAGAGAGGTGATAGCAGTTGATGAAGAATCAGTATGTGATTTGGATAGCCTCCTAAGTTGAACTCAAGAAATCACTGAAAAGAAGAAAGCCACGAAGATGTCTAAAGGTGATAAGAGATGATTCAGATTCCCGAAAGATACAAATAGCTACTCCGATGGTTGACAAATATGAAGATGAAATCATTGTGGAAGAGTATGATATGGAGACTATTGATCTAGGTCCAATTAATCCAGAGCAAGCCATAGGTGATGTGAATGATTCAGTGAAGACACTCAATGTGATATGCTTAGAATGGAAGTAGAGAAGAATAAGAAGTTAGAAAAAGAGAAAGTGCATGGAGAAACTACTTCCAACAGTTCAAGGAGCCATTGAGGCAGCATGGTCCAACAGTTAGACCACCACTTTTGCTTCCTGCCGTATCAGTGGATCATATGGAAAAGATGAGGAACTATGCACCGTTAATGGATACCTGGATAGAAAATTCTTTCACGAAGGTGAATAAGTTTGTAAGAGGTATGATGAAGACTCTTGGTAGGGTTATAAAGGTTCTTGAAGGAACTCATACTCTCATAGAAGCCTTTGATGCATTTGTCCACACTAGAGACATCACTATCCCCGTTCTACAAGAAATGAGGAAGACATCTAGAGAAGTTTTGGTGAAAGAGAAAATAATGAAAGATGGACCTACACCGAGCTTTAAACAATGGAGTAGCCTACTTCGCACAAAGAAGATTGTATTTGAAGATATTGGCAATGAATGCAGTCAAGTTCAAGATGTTGTGCACCTCATTCATGATAAAATAGTGGAAGTAGCACAAATCATCTTGGAGAGAAAGATTGATCTTGGCATAATTATAGACGCTAGAGTTAGAGGAAAGAATAAAAATTATCTTCCATGAGAATGATGGAATGATCACCGAAAAGCAATTGGAAGATATGCATACGTTCATGGTGCTTGCTAGCAAGATAAGAGATCTTGAAATTGAATGGGAGGCTTCCATCGTTGCATTCTTTGAAGAAGTCATTCACTAGGAAGAATAGTTGAAGAATTTGCCAGAAATTTCAATAATTAAGATAGAAGGCATGATGACCAGATTCATTGAATACGCCACGAAAGAGAAGGAGAAAGGGAACAAAGGTCTAGATGACAGTTTTTTATGATCCTATGTGGCAGATTATTTTCCTATTGGAGGATGCTTCTTTGATTTTGTGTAAGTTCATGTCATTTTCTCATTGGTTGGTATCATCATAATGCTTGTCTTGATAGGGTTTATTTGTATCAAACCCTAATTAGGGTTTAGGTGGCAAAATATCGGCTCTTGATATTTATTTGATCTTGGCCCTTCATTGTATTTGGGAGTGCTATATAAACCCCACTCATTTCATTTGTAATCATTAGACATTAGACAAGAAGAGACATTAGATAATAGACATTAGCTATAATAGATATAGGAGTTTAAGAGAGATAAGACGACTTGAAGAATTGTTGTTACTTTGCTATTGGGTTAATAAAACATTGAAGTTATGGTGTTTTTATTCATCCCTTGAAGATTCTTACATGGTTTTTCATCCTCTCAAGTCAATCTTTCATATTGATTTAAATATTTAGATTGAATGATGGAATGTTGCATATGATTTATTGTGAAACTCATAATCCATACCACTAGCCCCTTGCTGATTGTAAGCGCGCCTTGTGTGGTCAACTGGAAATATTGAAAGTACTTAAGTTCAATTGTTGCTTAATCATGGATATGCATTCGATTGATGGTGTCTATGCTTAGCAGCGATTTGAAAATCTTCAAATGTCCTTAGAAGATTGCACTAGTTTTGGTGGAGTTGTTCTTGTATGGCAATACTAGGACTAGTAGAGTTTCACTTGAGTCGTCCTTCATCCATCCATTCCTAGGAATAGCTTAGTATCTCTCAACCTTCATCTTTTGCACTTTTTTTTGATAAACTCTAGTAGTAGTAGTAGGAAAGAGCCTCATTGAATATCATTCGAAGAAACCAGTCTTAGAGAGATTGAGCATCATATTCTAAGAAGTTACGTAAGGCCTCTTGGAGGAACAACAATCACAACGACCAATTGTGCTTATCCACGAGTCAAGACTTGACATACAAGAACCTTGTAGTTGTCTCAAGTGATCCTTAAGTCAATCTTCAACATTTGAGTAACTTTGTTCAAGAGAGGATAAGATACTTTTGGGTATCTTATTCTGTGTTAGACTGTGCATAAATAACACATCAACAGTATCTAACAGGGTTGTTGCAGCCACATGTTATTCCAAATAAGAAAAGGGAAATCATGAATGTGGATTTTGTACAAGGCTTACCCATGTCATGGAATAGACAAAATGCAATTTTAGTGGTGGTGGGTAGACTCACCAAGGTAGCTCATTTAATACCAGGTAATTTGATCGATGGAGCACCCATAATAGCTCGGATGTTTGTTCAAGAGATTTTTTATTTACATGGGGTACCAGAGAAGATTATATTTGATGGGGATGCGAGAATGACATCTAGGTTTTGGCAAACCTTGTTGTAGCTTTACGAACCCAATTAAACATCAGTTCAGCCTACCATCCCGAGACCGATGGTCAAACAAAAAGAGTGAACTGAGTTTGGGTGGACCTCTTAAGAGTGTATTGTATGGATGAACAATACAAATGGGAAGATTTTCTTCCTCTTGTGGAATTTGCTTATAATAATTCATATCAATCAGCCATTAAGATGGTGCCCTTTCAAAGCACTATACGGGAGGAGGTGTAGACTCCTATTAGCTAGGACAAGCTAGAGGATAGGATAACCTTGGGTTCCGAGATGCTCCCAGAAATGGAGGAGCAAGTTAAGATGATCATGCAAAGGTTAGCAGAAGCTAACGATTGATAGAAAAGCTATGCAAATGCAAAGCGAGTTCCCAAACAATTTGTGGTGGGAGAGAAAGTTCTCCTGAGAGTTAAACCACATAAGAGTTCAATCCAATTTGGAAAATCCTTTAAGTTAGCACCGAGGTATGTGGGACCCTTTGAAGTCCTAGTAGTTGTCTATCCAGTAGCCTACAAAATTGCTCGACCTCCAACTCTCGCCCGATTGCAGTGTGTTTTTCATGTTTTGTATCTTGAAAATAATATTGCCAACTTTGATTAGAGATTGATTGGAACCTCTTGTAGGTGTAGGATCTAGAGGTGGCCGGATTTTAGCCACTTAAGAGTGCTCAAAATACGTAAGCTTCGCTTATGTAACTGCAAGGTTATACAATATAAAGTCCAGCGGGACCAACATTCAGAAGAGAATCCCACTTGGGAGGATTGATGAAATCCTTCAGAAATTTCCTTATTCCTTCAAAAGCATTTGAAACTTTTTTTGATGTTTGATTTTATCAAAACTATTTCTTATGGATTTTAATAATAAGAATGAATCATCGAGGATGATGATTCACAAGGGGGAAAGTATGTTACATCCCTATTTTCATTGATGGTTCTATTTTGGATGTTGCAATTGAGATTGGTATGTCATTAATATTTTATTTCTTTTCATACATGAGATGTATAATCATCAATGAGATGGAAATATTGACATGAATAATTATTGTTGATAATATTTGTTGTGTATGTTTGGAAATTATGAAAGACAAGATTTGCCTAACTATTTTCATATAACCAAGTGGATGCAAGAGCAACTACATCCTCAAGAGGGAAGGAGAGTGTCATCACGGAGAGGAATGTATACTTCGAAAGAGGTCAAATTTGTCATCAAGCTTGAACCTAGAGATGAGTTGTCCTTGGGGTTTGTCGTAATCTTGGTACCATGGGTAGAATTGTCATGACCTTGTCAGTTAGGTGGTCTTGGTCTATCTCTTGTAATTAATTTAAAAGAAAAAAAGATATTATCAACAACTTCATAATTGGAAGGAAAGGAACTAGAATTATGAATGTCATTTGAATTCAATCCAATCCTTAATATATGTAAATACATATTAATATATCAAAATTGAGGAGCATTATCTAAATAATTCAGCAATCCTTATTTATCAAGTGCGTTTGTTGAGATTGGGGGAAAACGTAACGTCCACTCCACCACTCGCAATAACGTCTCCAAGAGCACTTGTTGCTTAGCACCGGAAGTTTTGAAAAGATTTCATTTATTTTTATTTACAGGGAGAGCGTGATCACATGGAAAAGGCTCTTGAATGATTTTCAGAACTTTAGTTTCATTATTTTTGGGAAAAACGGAGCAAAATGGAAAGAACGACTCTCTCTTGATATCTTCTAACAACCACTACAAAGTGGTAGCTCCACAAGCTTGAAAGGTTAGCAGTGTGCAACAATGACAAAGAAATGTTGGGGAAGAATAGCGGAAATCAATAATAGTTATGACTGCTGCAAAACTAGGAGAAACATGGCCTTCTGGTCTCTCGCTCATCGCAAAGAAATGTCAGTGGATTGTAAAACGGGGGGGTGATCACAAGGAGTGCTAGAGTGGAATGTTCCAGTAATTGAGATATTCTATCACCAGCCATTGCCTAGACACATGCATGTTTATTTCATTCTGTATTATGTTTATAGCAGAGCCAATATTGTCATAATATATTCCTTAGCATCGTGCATTAGATTTCTTGCTATTATATGTTAAGAATTGAATATTTATCAGCATGCATCAGTTTCATTGTAGAAATCATTATGATGACATAAAGACATTAGTGTTGGATTCAATGATAGTCCCACAGACATTGAGATTTGAGGGGGGGGGGTGAATCAGTGTCTAATCGGTGTAATGAATATTTAAACTTATTTATAACTTTGCAACCCAAAACAGTGTACTGGTAAATAAGAATAAATGCAGTAAACAGAAATAACAGAGACAACATAGAAACACACCATAACACAAGATATTTTAACGAGGAAACTCGGTGTGGGAAAAACCTCGGTGGGATTTGTGACCCACAATATTTACTCACTAGCCAATGAATAAATACTACTTACAATAGAGGGGCTTGCACAGGCAGGGAGGCCAACGGCCTAGAGTTCACTGCTCAATGAAGAGTCTCACTGACTACAAAATGGATAATTAAATCCAATACAATGTACTGCTCAAAAGAGCATCTCTAATGCCAGGTTCAGTACCGGTTTAGGCTCAGATAGATACCTTAACCAAAAACCTTCGCTACTACTAAACAACTATCTTCTACCATACATCTCTATACTTCATCACAAAATGATCTATAAGATCTCATACATATATGAGTCTTTACAATATACCATGTCGGCTTACAAAAGATAATTATATTACAATAAACAAAAGTTCATCCCATGTCGGCTGGAGTGCCAGTATGCTTTGTTGCCGATGTAATCTAAATGCCGGTGTAAGCGCCTGTCGGTGTTGGTGTCTGCCGGTGTATTATATATGTGATGCCAGGCATGTAGAAACCTATTGCCAGTTGGTTGCCAGTTGGTTGCCATCAATGACAACATCAACTATTCTCATTAGAGTGTAGAATGCCAACAATTAGATCATAATCTATCATTAATTACTGTGCATTAAGAACCCGAAATATGGGTCATCTCACTTGAGTGCATATACATACTTTGAATTTGACATAACGACTCCGAGAAGGAATCTTAGAGCAAGACAAGAGTTTGAACATCAATAACCTGGAAAAGAAATATAAACCTATGTGAAGGCAATCAGTTTTTGTTTTTCATTTATAAATACTAATCTGCGACATGGACCCCTCTTAATCAATGCTTATCATCATACTTTGGAAGTAGAAATACCAGATAGAAGAATTAACTATACCCATTAATTATCATTCTTTGCGGCATGCATCAAATGAATGCTTATAGTGATTTAAAAACAACTAATTTTGCAGTTAAACCATAGAAGAATGTCTCTATTGAGTTGAAGTCGTAAGAAAGAAAAGCCATTTCACCTCGTGGGTAGTTGAGACTGTTTGGGACTAGGGATAGTAAGCAGTTGGCTTGTCTTGAAATGTGTATAACATAATGATAAAAGTTAATTAATTAGAATGATATCTAAATTGTAATTATCTATTTAATCTTTGTATTCTCTGGTTAGCTGATAAGAAAACTGAAGTTATAATTAAATGGAACCCATGTTGATAGTTGAGTTTGTTAGAGTCAGTAGTACAATAGTTGGTGGGTCTGAATATGTTAGAAACCCATGAAGGTCGTTGTAGACCATTAATGCTAGTAGACATGAGACAAATTATATAACTATATGATTATGTAAGCCAATGGGTTAGTTGTACCTAGATGTTATGTAACTTGTGAGTTAGTTGAATTCCAGTAAGATCAAGTCGAGCAAGGGTGGTGAATATTGATAGCGTGTTGAACGTGCTTGCAATGTTAAAACCTTGGCCAACATAAAACAGATACACCTACTAGTCAAATGGTCATACTAGTTAGGGGGCATCTATAGTGTGTGACCGACTAGTTGTGTGTAGATTCTAAACACTTGGCTCAGATGGCAAGATGGTAACTAGATCTAGTCCTTAGTTTGCACCCTCAAGATGGGTAGAGCCACTTCTAGTTGGAAGGATTGTGGGTCTATGGTTGGATGGAAAAGCCCTTGATGATGCTCTTCCTCTTCTAGACTATGCCAAGGCTTGTTACAAAAAACTCTAGTTGGAAAGCTTAATGGTTTGTAATCTCTGAACTTATTCTCTTTCTTTTGAAAAGTGAAATTGAAGCAGTCACCAGTGAGGAGGGACCTCAAAGAGATCAATCCGAACCGGTCAGCAAGAGTAAACACAACGAAAGCACAAATATATGATGGAGGCAATGCAGAATAGATTGTATTATAACATGAAAATTGATTACAACCAACCGGTAACAACCGGGTTACAAAATTCGGCTCACAGGCCTGCTAAAACATGCTCAAAATACAGAATAGGTCACAACTGGGACCTTTAATCTTACGATCTATCTTCTATGCACAATCTCACTACTTGATTCTTTGATTGATATTACATTCTAATGCGCAATTACAATTATATATACAATCCAAAGGATCCGGTCGGCCCAAAAAGGGATCAAAACCCGAAGAACAAGACCTAATGTGTAAAACCAACAAGGTCGGCCTTCACCAAGAGATTCCTTCGGAAAATCCAAAGGATGAAGTGTAGATCGTGGGAAAAGGTCGGCCACACGCCAAGTAACATCAGAATCAACGCCCAAGGCTTCGCAAGCTTCAGAAGGGATTCCGGTAGATCACCAAAATAGGTCTAGGCAACCGGTAACAAGAAACTGTCAAGGAAACCGATAGCGATATCTTGCCGGAAAATGATCAAAATGCGATGTGGTTTGGGATTAAGAAAGATGATCAAGTCTCCAAGTAGAATCCAACTCCACAATATTCGGCGAGCCAAAACCGGTACACACAGAAAGAAAAGCTGAAACTGCAAACAGAAAGCAAAACAAAAAGGAAAATGTTTTTGGTTGATGCAAGATTGCTATGAACCGGGGATGCTCCTGCATCAGAAATGATCATGTTAAAATACTTACTCTTGAAGATTATGATTCGTGGTTAGTCCATTTAGAAGATTAACTTCCTTTCAATTGAATTAGTTAGAATTCTTATTTTGTTGAAGAGCAATTAGTTAGTTTTCATTTTCAGCTGAAGTAGTTATGTTTTATTTGAAATACTCAAGCTTTTTATCTTAATAAAGATAGATATCTATTTTTTGTTAAGTTTAGAATTAGTGGCATGTTACAATAGCGTTTATAATGCACTAACATTAATTCAACAAGATTACTCACAGGTGAGAATGTGCCCAGCTAGTGTTATGATGAATGCACTGAAAATCTTCCTTCAAGCAGATATGCCTTAAGAAGCTCCTCGATAATAGTTGAGCCAATGACCCGGTCAATGACACATTTCATGCAGCCTCTGTTCTCATTCATCACAAGTGGGACCCACTGTAAAAGGAATTGCATCCAGGTGCTAATGATTCCACAAGCTTCGAGTACAACATTAAGCTTGGACTCCCGGATAAAATATTTGAATCGAAGCAGCAAAAATTAACCCTTTAATATATCGTACTCTTATGAAACTCATTTAGATAATATCGACAAATATCAGTTGAACACCTATTTCATAATGATCACAAATGTTATATAATTGGCAGATATAGTCTTATACTCCCACACGGCCAAAACAATTAATCCACGAATCATTCACAATGTCAATATTATTATATTCAATATGCCCATCCTCCAAACCTTAGCAATCGAAATATTCACCTAATATTTAGCAGCAATTACTCTAGACTTTTCCTATAATCTTAAATAAATATCAAACTTGAACCAAGGTCCCAATAAAGAATCGGGTCCCACAAATATCAGCTACTCTTTCAATAAACTGCAATTAAAATATTCAGAAGAAGATATCCTTATTTTCTCATGGGAATATAAATTACCTCAGAACTGCAATTAACCTTATTACTGCAAATTTGTCTCTAATGAAGACTTCACAAATTTGGCCCGGATGTAGACTCCGTCACGAATCCACCCCTTCAAAAGAACCAGGTCTTTGTTTAATCCTCTTGTCAAATTCCTGAAGGTTTTTGTCTCTAGAAATCATCAACGTTCATTAAATCAAAAGCATCCCCTTGCTACAACCCAAGGACCTCCTTATAAAGCCCTCCAAGAAACATCTAGAAGATCAAACTGACTGGAAAACTTAATTAAATAAAGTGGCCTTATAATAATATTTAATTATTTTATTGTTATTTAATTAAATTAATTAATAATAAGTCATCGTATGGATATTTTATTTATATTTTGATAGCTTAATAAAAATCAATTTAATTAAATGTCACCTTAAAATTTGGGGACATTACAATCCTCCTGGCCCAAACATTGCTTGTCCTCGAGCAATTTTTTGTTGTACCACCAAGATCCCAAACTAGCCATATGAAAAATGCCACTGCTCCACTTTGATGCAACCCGCAGTATTGAACCTTGTAACTCTGATATTCTAAAACCTTCCCACTATCAAGCTGATTAATGGATTCCAAGTCACCACGCTGTCCCATTCATAAAAAATGAGGAGATAGAAGTATCTCAAGAAGCTATCAACAACAAATAACTCTCCAACTACACATGAGCTTCCATGGATGTGCAAAATACCCCTCATAGGTGCACGAAAAAACATATCAGCCCATCCTAGGCTGCTGATGCAAACCTGAACAGCACCCATGAATTTGAAAATCAGACTCATGATGATGTAAGAAGTGCTTATACTGATCAATGATGAAAGTACTCATCGTTATGCCAACTTCCAATGATAAAGTGATGATCCATGTCTCTCCAAAACACCCAAACCATAGATGGAAGACTCGTGGGACTCGCCACGGACTTGCGAGCCGAGTCCTGACGATTCTTAACAAAAGACTCACGAGTCTGACCTAGAGACTCGCCCAACAAGCATGTTGTTGTGAGGTATTCACACATCACCCCATTGCAAATGGGGACACCCCACTTTTTTTTTCGCTTTCCAGGATAGTGTTTCCGTCCTTAGCTATCAGCCTTTGCATTAGAGCGGTATAGGTGGTCAAGAAGCCAACAATTAGGTGGATAGCCTTGTATGAGGTATGAAATGAGTGAGTTTGTTAGCCTTCAGTAACATCTCGATCACATGAGAAGTAAAGCCCATCATGAGTTCAACCAAAGAGTGTGAAAGATTGCTGGTTAGTGATACTTTGAGTGCTCGAGGTTGAGGGCGAAAGCTTCAAGTTCCTCATCAGGGGCAGAATTCACTTCGAATGCCCTTAATAGAGGAGCAAACTTCATGTTTGGGCATAGAGTAGCGAACTTCATGTTTGGAAGTAGGAGAGTGAAATTCATATGCAAAGGTAGTGAGTGAATTTTACTTCATAAATTCCCAAGTGAGAGCGAATTTCTTTCATATACTCGGGAGATGATGGGAGAGCATTTACCTTGAGCTGATCCGATTTTGAGTTGAAAGCAAATTTCACCTTCAAGCACATAAGAGCGAACTTCATGAACAAAGGGGGGGAGCGAACTTCATGAATGGACAGAGGGGAGTGAACTTCATGTTCAGACTTAGGGGAGCGAATTTGTCTCATTTGCCCAAAATAAGATGCCAAACCTCCTAATAGATCATTTCCTTAAGCTGATTTGATGTCTTAACATGCTTAGGAGAGAACCATTTTAGAAGGTTATTTCACGTGCTCCCATCTTGGAGCGGACTTCATGTTCAGGTCATAGGGGAGCGAACTTCATGTTCAGGCTAAGAGGAGCAAACTTCATGTTCAATCTAAGGAGAGCGAACTCCAAGTGCACCATTATAGGAGCGAAATTGCTTGCCGAACCATCTTCCAAGCTAATTTGATGCCTCCACCTCCATGAAAGATAAATTATTCAAACCTGAAGTAATGAAAGACGGAATTGGACTAAGTTTGAGAGGACTTCAAGAGCTCCTCTCTAGGAGCGAAAAACAACTTCAAGTGCTCCTTCATGAGAGCGAATTTTTCCTAGATACACCTATCAGACCTGCAATACCCAAAGATCATATTAAGGTGTGTAAAAGCTATATGCCATGAGTATTTGATACCATACTTGTTTTGTTTTGCAGATATGAAAGGAAGATGATGCAAATTGCAAAGCAACACCTTGAAGAAATGAGAAAGGGAAGATCGCAAGATCTACACCATCATGCAACTTCAAGAAGAAAACTTCATCAACAAGCACAAGAGTATCAAGGGAGGAAGAATCTCAAGTACTTTCACTGCATCAAGATGACATGAAAAGGTCAAGACCTTGAAGTATAAAGAGATATCACACAACTATCTTAAGGTAGGATAGGCAAGCAAGGATCGATGAATGACGCCTCCCATCGTCACACCAAACATCGAGCAAGCTTGTAATGTTGAGTATCAAATCTACCAAGTACAAGTGCAAAGTCGAGGAGTCATCCCAGTCACTATCTCCACCAATCGAAGGAGTTCCACATCAGCATGTCTTGATTCAATGTACTTGACTCGCCCATGATGGCACAAACTTCGAGGCATCTACCCTTATTATCTATTGGTTATGCTAAAATGTTATAATTATCTATTGGCCAAATTGAGTTTGTTGTAACAAACCCTAATTAGGGTTTTCATTGTAAAATCTTGGCCGTTGATGGAGATTTGATCCTGACCGTTCATTGTAGTGAGCTCTCAATATAAATCTCAAGCTTCTCATTTTGTAAAGGTTAATAGCCAGTTGTGAATAGTTAGTCGCAGAGAAATAGAGAAGAATAGAATAGCATTTAGAATAGAAGTTAGATTAGGAGAAAGCAAAGATTGTTGTCAAACCCTTGTTGTAAAGAACAATTGGAGTTAGAGAAGAATAGAATAGCAATTAGAATAGAAGTTAGATTAGGAGAAGGCAAAGATTGTTGTCAAACCCTTGTTGTAAAGAACAATTGATTTCATTGAAGTTATGGTGAATTTGATTTGTTGCTTCAACAACTTGCATGATCTTTACTTCTCAATTTGCTTTCTTGTTATTAAATTGAATGGAGGGATTTGTTGAATGCATTTGTGTGGAATCCGTTTAGTCCATACCACTGGCCTCTTGTTGATTGTAAGTGTGCATTGCGTGGTCAACTAGAATGATATGAACCTAACCTCAAATTGTTATGCATTAACTTGAATGGTGAGCAATGTTTGATGGTAATGATTTGAACATCTTTGAAATGTCCTTAGAAGATTGCACTGAGCTTGTGTCAAATTGTTCAAGTTGATGGTGAGACCTCACCCAGTAGGATTCCATTTGATCATTCACTTATCTTCTTACATTCTAGGTCTTAGAATGGAACTCCCCAACCCTTTATCTTTTGCCCTTTTTTTCAAAAAAAAAAGCATCACAAGATTGCAATATCAGGTGATCAAGTTCCAGCGATTCAAGCTTTCAACAATTTAACGTAAGTCCCCTCGTGATTCCAGCATAATCACATCAAACCAACGAGCTTATCCACACGTCGTGACCCGACATACGAGAACCTTGGAGTTATCTCAAGTGATCCTTAAGCTAATCTTCAGCATTTGAGTAACTTTGTTCAAGAGAGGATAAGATACTTTTGGGTATTTTATTCTGTGTTTGCATGTGCATGAAAAACACATCAACGCATGCCCAACCACATTTTAAAGTGGTTTTTTTAAATTTTTTTTGTATCATTTTTCACTCATTTGGCATTCTTGCTGAAAACAGGTTTGTAGGGTTTGAAAGAGAGGAAACAAGATTAAAGCAGCAAAAGAGATTTTTTTTTTCATTTTCATGTTTTGAAAATAAAAAAAATCTTGAAAGACAAGGGGATATGCTGCCAAATATTTTTCTGTTTCCCTTCCTAACTTATTTCCTTATATTTTTTTCTTGTTTTCGAATGCTTTTTTTTTCAAATGATTCATTATCATTTTTTTGTTGATTTTCCACAAAACCTTGCTTGTTTTTTTATTTTTTCATGTTAAAACAGCAATGGCAAGTTCAACTCCAAGGGCTACCCCAAGGCCAGGAAGACAAAAAGACAAAGCATGGAAGTATGGGATACCAGGAAACAAAAAAGGGGGAGGTCACTTTCCCATTCGTGTTTTGTCCCAGCCATGTAGTGCTTTTGGGTGTAAATAGAATTGGAGTTTATTTGAGAGCTTTCACACAAGGAAAAGAAATAGGTTGACAAAAAAGCGCCTCAATGATCTTGTCTTCATTTGGTACAACCTTCGCCTTCGCACTAGAAAGGTGGAGGCTGTTTTACATGAGGCCATTGACTTGGATGAAATTGATCCATATGGTGATTGGATGGGCAATGAACAAAATGATGGTGATGATGTCCTTACCGAAGAAGATCTTGCAGAAATAGAGAGAGGAGCAACACAAGTAGCAGAAGCAGCAGGATTAGATGAAATGGAGGAGGATGAAGATGAGGACTTCGATTTTGAAGAAGAATCATCTCACCATTTAGATACCTCAACACCTACTGCTACTACTGCTAGTTCAAGGCCTGGAAAATTGAGCTATATTAGGAGAGCAAAGAGGAAGATGTAGTATGCTCTTTAGTTTGTTGTTTATGTTTATAACATTTGGACATATCATTATATGTAATTTTCTAAACATTTATAAACTTATTCTGCCATTATACATTTCAAAGTTTGAAACTAGGAGTATGAATGATGAAATTTCAAATATTAAGTGTTTGGAGATCATCTGACTGTTGTGATGTGTGTAATGTTTCAATTATGGCTCTTATGTTCTCTAAATGCATTAATTTTTTTTTGTTTTTTTCGTAAAACTATGGATTTTTTTTTTTTTTGCCAAGTCCTTTCATGAGTCTGAGTCCGAGTCCAAATTTTGGGCTGCCGAGTCCGAGTTTTCCAACTTTGACCCAAACAACTGCTGCCTTCAAAGTGCTTCCAAGAAAATCTATTTTTGATGTAGAACAGTCCTTACTCAGCAATGTATGGAGTAGTAACCTATGAATTAAGGTTGGAACGCTTCTGCCCTTATGCTCATGCGTACACCATAGATCATATCCCCAGCTGAAACACAAATATTTGCAACTCAAAACTAAATATCTTCATGACAACTTCTCCATACCTTGGTTCATAGACCAGCTGTGACTCCACTTCTCCAAGTGTATACCAACCAAGAGCAAGTATCTCCATTACATGTGTCACAAGTCTTGGAATTAGGGCAATCTTAGGCTTCATAAAAGGATTACGAATGCTCCCATCCAAGTATAATCTTTTGTAGGCTGGCCCCAAATAGTAAGTTCTGCCATGTGAGCTTCTAAAAGAGATTAACTCCTCAAACTCATCATGAATGACCACAAGCCAACCAAATTACTTATGTCTCCCTCTACATATGTAGATATAACACTAATGGCTGATCAACCAAGTGTGTGCTCAACTATCCCATCCTCCTCTATGATTTGAGCCTTCAATGGATTCTCTAAAAGAGGAAACTCATGAACCTCACGATGCAAGGTAGTTATCCCAATAAAATTTTCTGAATAATACCTCTTCTCTAGGTTACACCAATCTGAAAGTATTTCTTGTAAGTGCTGTCTTGCTTGGTTATTCAACCACTTGCTTTCCTATCTCTTTGTAGCCATCCATCACATGTACCTTGTGACTTCTTTACATCTCCCCAGGTCTGATGTACAAAATCAGAACTTTTGTGGCTTGAACCTTCATTACATTCCTCACACAAAATTTGAGTGCCCATATTGGGAGACTCCTCAATACCATCATCCTTATGTGAAGTGGCTGCTATCTCATGGCAAAGGTGAGGGACTGTTGTTGCCAAGCAAAAAATCAGAATGGCAGTCATACCTTTCCATAGTGTGCTCAAGAACCTCAAACACTCCTTCTTTGTTGAAGGTTCATCATCAAATGCTGCTCCAAGAGATGTCTCTAACTGAAGATCACATGGTTCAAGCTTGATTCGGAGCCTCCATCCTCTTGGCTGTCATGTTTGTAGTTGTCCTAAAGTGTGTACCCCACCAAAACCATCCTCCTCAAGGTTGCCTACTGTCATAACTTAAGTACTGCTGTCAACAATCAGAAAATCAGAATTTGCTGAATTTAGGGCAGCATCGTGTTCGATCAAGGAATCGCCTGCTTTATGTTGAGATGTCAAAACACAAGGAGATCTCTTCCATTCTGAATCAAGGATAATTTCTTCTCCAGTTGCACCAATATCATCCCTTGATGGCCCACAAGGAGTATAAACAATCTTTTCTCCTTTGATCATAGTTTGAGCCTTCATTGCAACTTCTTCACTGGGAGGTTGCTCCTCAACAAAGGCTGGCCCAAAAGAAGCTTGCAATTGAAAATTACATGCATCTCCTTCATGGTTGCAAACTAAATCCTCTTCTCTATGAAGATCCTCCATTACTTGCTTAATTTCTACCACTCTTGCATAATTTCCCTCTTCCTTAGGTGGGGCTGCAAAAGATGATTGAATGTCTAATTTGGATGATGAAGAATGTGTCGAGCTCAATTCCAAGCAAAATTTATAAATTTGATTTTCTGATTCTTGAAGGACCATTTGAGTACTCTTCGAGGAATCCATAGTAACTTCAAGCTCATAGGTAAACTTACCAACTTCATCTTCGTTTCTTCTTAATGCATCAAAATATATCTTATTAAGCTATAGGAGATGATCTCTATCCAAAAGTAGGTATAGGTAGTTTGATTTTATCACAACCAAAGTTTCTTTGAGTACCTGTAAGTTTGCAAGAGATAGTTCTCCTTCAAGGCCTTTATGTCCCCCTTGAGCTTTCCACAAATAATCTGCCATTATCTTATGAGTATCATCAATGTGATTTAGAGATGCAATAATCATGTCTTCATTTAACCTCAATTGACCTTCCAAGTGATGCGACTCTTGATCTCATCTTCAAACAAATGTTCTGATTTGTCTTCATAATCGTACCATTCCAACACAACTCCCTTCACAACATCTCTTCCACAAAACTTTGGTTTTGAAGTTAGTCTGTCATCATGCTCAATCAAATGACAATCAACATAAATGTGAGTAGAATCATTTACCACACGCTCTTCTTGAACTGCTGATACGAAATCAAACTGTGAGCAATATGAGTTTCTATCTTTTACCTCATACTTATCAATCCACTCTTTGAGTGTCCTCCATGCAAGGACTGCTGGTCAAACTCAGTAAATCAGAATCATGTTCTTGCATCTTCAATGTGTCTTCGTTGTTCTTTATTGCATCTTCTTCTAGGGTAAGTTGCTTCCGCATAAGTGCTGGTCTATGAGGTGTGTCCAGCTGAAAGTCACATGTTCTAGCTGCCTTAGCTGTCATTAAACTGATCCATACCTGCACTTGCTTAGCTATGATGTTGTTTGCCTCCAACCAACTCCATGGTGAAGTATACATGACAAATCAAACTGAAGGACCTTCTTGTTAGGCAATCTCCTAGTCTCCACAATCAGCTTTCTAAGACAACATACCTCATATGATGTTGACACATATTCCTCCAATGTAATCAGGGGTATGAAGCAAGAAAAATCAATCTCACTAGACCAATTGTCTGTATTACTTTCCTATTATGAACATCATCATTATTCAAATCACAATTTGATTCTTTACCAATAAGATGTAGAGTTGGTTCACACAATGGAAAATTAGTAGGATTCATACCTTTACATAGCTGATCAGTCAATGCGGTTTGGCCAATTCTAGGAAAGCATTTCTTTCAACCTTGTAGTCACCATGAAGACTTATATATTCTCCATTTGTAGGTGCAGCAATTGATGCTTGCTTGACCATATCCTCATATGGTTGATTGTTACCTTTCCCATGATCATTTGTAAGCTGCAGATCATAAGCAATTGACTCCTCGTTCTTTTCTCTCATTTTTTCAATGGTAACTTATGAGTTTTCTTCTGGCTTCAGCTCTTTACTTTTCTCATCCATTTTAGCTTCTCAACAAGCATCAATTCCCTCTTGACTAGGCACAATTTGATCTTCTTTTGACTCTGATTGAGTTCCTGATTCAGGATCCAATTCCTCTTTCCTTTTTCTTAAGTAGTACCTATTAGAAGATTCAGTAGCCTTGACCTCCTCAGGTTCACTTAAGTATTCATAAAAAATTCTAATAACCTCCTCATTCACTAGCATAGTAAGCCTTGCCAAACTTCAATATTCCTGAAATGTTAGTAGATCCTTCATCCTTTGATATTTGGGTCAAATCTTTCAATGAGCTTGCCAATGAAGTCTCATAGGATGTTACGTTTTGATGGCCTTATGTAACTCCTTCTAATATAGGATGGCAAACTTGATGGCATCTTCTTCCATCATGGGGTTAATAGATAGGTATGTATCCAATTTTTGGATGCATGAGTGAGCGGTGACCTTCCCTCACCCATCAAAATTTGGAAGAGTTATTTTGCCTACTTTATGATGTAAGATTCTATTAGGTTGACCCCTTTCCTTTCTAGGGTTAATTCTTGATCCCACTTCACAAAATTCTCTAAATGGAATGTTTCTCCTAGTTTCAGGGTCAAGTCTTGAATATGATTTGGCAAGTTCCTCTAAGTTGTGATTTGGTGCATTAATTTCTTTTTCTTCTCTAGTTGGCCCTTCTCTAGGTATAAAGGAGGGTCTAGTTATTCTTGGTGTTGACCTTAGTGGGGTTCTATCATTTTCAGAATGATTAGAGTTGGCATCCTTCCCATTGGTTTGGTTGGGTCGAAGATTATTGGAAGTGCTGTTCATATTTTGGAGGGTTTGAAGTAGTTGTGCTGTTTTCTCATTTTGTTCCATGAGAGCTTGAGTTGTTTGTTCATGGTGCTCCATGAAGGCCCCCAATTCATTTCCCATTTGTTCGCTCATTGTATTGTTTTGAGTGGAGTTATTGGTGGATGCTAGTTTCTTCTTTTCTCCCTCCAGTACCCTTTGAGCTATTTTGCTAAGTTGCATCAACTATCTTTCATCCCTTAGGCTGGCAGGAATGATGTTCTGATACAAATTGTAATGTCCCCTACTTGGAATATACCTGATTTTTGCCCAAAGCAACAACATGGGGTTGGCGTACTTACATTGTGAGAACCTCTACCGCCTTTACCTAATATGTTTCCTTGCTAACCCTACTCGACTGCTATTTGGAAACAAATATATATATATATATATATATATATATATATATATATATATATATATATATATATATATATATATATATATATATATATATATATATATATATATATATATAATCGATGCCTTCTTGGAGTGGCCAATACGTTGTATATATATCTCAACCGGAGGTGGAGAGTCATGTCCTTTCTAAAGTCACAACCCTCTTACAAGAGACGTCCCTACATAATCTGTCCTTTACCTTTTCACAAATAAATCGCTGTAGTTTGGGTGAATTCACACCTTATTAATATTTAATAATATTTTAGACTAAACAAGTCGTTGTGGTAATAATGTGAGATTGCTGCCTTAATTCACTCATTTCCAATCATCGATGTTATCATATGGATATGTACCTATTAAAGATTGCTATATATTCACCGACCTGTGTATTAGTGTGGGGTCAGATCGATCATTTTTTCTTTGCTGTTTGTCTGGATTTGATTTAGGTTACAGGAAAATTTTTAAGTATTGAAACAAGACAATTTTTTTTATCAAAGATCGTGCGAACCTTTGTTGCCATGGCAGGGGCATGGCAGAAGCTCTGCTCTCTGTTAACCTTATAGTGCTCTTGGCAAACTTTCTTTACATGGTCCATAAGTTCGTGCTCTATGGCATGGTTCAAAAGCTGCCAACACAAAATGAAATCATTTCATCTTTCTTTTGGTATAATTAGTAATTTTTCTACTTATAAATATGATCGTGTTCACCTGAATGAAATCAGTACTCTCACAGGCAAACGATCAAGGATTGAAATGTTTAGTGCAGTGAGCGGGTTTCTTTATTAAATTTATTAGTAATTTGTATAGCTTTAATCGTGTTCTTGCACAGCAAAAGAAGTGGGTAAATGGGAGGAAAGAAAGGCTCACTTTGATTTAGAGTGAAGTTGACATAGTTTTGTATATTATTTTTTAAATTTTCAAATAGCATGACAACGACAAAATGGTGAGCCCCTCTTCATTTTAAATGTTATCTACGGTATCTACTAAAAAGACTTGTTTCGCAACAAGAAGGTGTAAGCAATTGCAGTTGTGGGTGCATAAATTCTACTGCTTATTTTTTACTCATCTTCACTACTTTTATCTCTGTTACATTATTGTCCAATGAATTGCAATACGGGAAGAAGCAGATTGATGTAGAAGCTGTATTATACTGCAATGGATATTGAGAATGTGCCAATAATAAGTTATGTGTATTCTCCATGTTTTTCATGTAACATTTTAGGTAACTGTGGCTGTCTAATTTCATTACCACAATTTAATTTGTGTTTTTTCTGGTGTGCATGGCTGTATCTAGAAGGTCCACCACTCTTTTAAAAATGGATATCTCTTGGTGTATTTTACATAAATTTTTAAAATATATGTATGCTAGTTTAATTGTGCAATTAAATTGTGTAAGAAATTTTTTACACAGTTGAATCTAGAAACAATTTGCAATCAACAACATGGACTGTGGAAATCTGATGAAACTAATTGTGCTATTAAATTGCAAGCTTTGTTTATAAAACCTGCATTTCAGTCAATCATGCTCATTTTAAAACTTTTTTTCAAGTTTTCAACAACTATTTTGGCAATTAAAAAAGAAAAAGAATACACTAACCCTAATCCTAACCCAATTATTTCCTCATTAATTAAAAGAACTTTATCTTTTTGTTTGCTGAGTTAATTCTTAGAGGTTTTTGTTACTTGAAGAAAAGAAGAATGAATGGCCAGTAATTAAAGCTGAATTTATTAGAGAATTCAAAATGTGGGTAACCAACACTTAATAAGGACAAAAGGGAATCCGTCAAGAATAAAGACCATATACTCTGAATGGGGTGCTATGGACTTCAAAAGTGTTTGAGAAGACTATTGACTGCGCTTTACTTTTAGCTGCTATGATATACTCAAATGCTGGATGTAGAAGATTACTCACTTGCAGTCAAATAAGCAAGAAGAAAAGTGTAAAATAGAGAAACCAGAATTGGTGCCTGAAGTGTCTCACGGAAGGATACTGAGGAAGAATGTTAAAGCTTTGCCCCATTTGTGATGCCAAAACTCATGAATCAAATTCGTCTTTAAGGTAAATTCTCAAGAAGAGAAGCAAATGTACGCTGATGAAGAATGTTAAAGCTTTGCTGTTTGTGATGCCAAAACATGATATGAAGGAGTGCCTGTTCATCATCTTTAAGGCAATGTCTCAAGGAGTCAAGAAGCAAATGTTGTTGGCACAGCTACTGCAGTTGAGGAGTGGATACAAAAAACAGAGAAAATTCAGGATTATGTGTATCCACAAGTAAAATTTCTGTGTGAACAGAGAAAATAAACAAGGCTTGTTGATGAAAATGGAGGAAGCGATTCAACTAAGAGCTCAGCTCCATTCTAGATGAACAGTTATAAAAACTTCATCCATCAGAGCCACATGCAAGCACAACTCAGTTTTATATGGTTCCTCATCTAATTGGTATATGGGATGGTATTTAACAGAGAGCACCATGTGCAATATTGTTGTATCATCTTCAATGCCAGTCAATACACCAGCAATAGAGGCACCTGGGACTGCAGAATACTAATAGCAACCCTTGCAGGAGGAAGCTATGGCCTGTGAAATTTTGAATCAGTAGTGGGAATAAGTTATAGCTATTGACTGAGCCAGGCACTCTATAAACTTCCCTAATGATAGCATCCTTCATTTGAGGAAGTTCTCAGGATGGGCAATCGGGAGACATAAATGGAATGGTTTATTAACTTGTAAACAGCATGTCACTTGATTATAGTAGCTATCCAGGCAGTGTTTGAAATATAACAAGATGGGAACTTATTCAACAAAAACTACAAAAATGCTGGTATTACAGATTGGCAAAAATTTAAATGATGAAATTATTGTATTTTGAGTTGTTTCAACTTTCACTTTCAATGGGTAGTAAACAGATGTGGAGTAGAATGTGCATGCTGCCAGAGGGATACCATATAGTGTAGGATAATTGATTGTAATTCATCAATTTCTTCCTCTTTCATGAAATCATCCAGAGTTTTATAAATACTTTGCAACCTCATTTTAAGTACTGTGAATATAAATGAGCACATACTTCGTGAGCTTGTGCTCATGAGAGAGAGAGGGTGTATATGGCTGATATTTAAGATAGGGACCATGAAGTACGTTGATCAAGTTACTGGAAATTTGCATTTGGAGTGATCTTTGGAACAGTTCTTAGTTTTGCATATTTTACAATTGGACGATCCAAGGGATCATCTCAAATAGGCTTGTTCCAAAACATCAGAACATGTTAAATGATGATAATAGATCATAAACACGATTTTTGTCTACATTTAGAATTTTTAATCATCCATGCTATTTGGGAGTGATGATGATGACAAATATGGTACTATATCTGAGATCTTGAGTGGAAATTTGTTACCATCAATATACCTTTTACTAAGAGCAATCCCATGGATTGTAGCTTTTGAACTTCTGTTGATCCAGCCATCCTGGTTGTATGATTGGGGAAAATCAAGTAATCTCAGTGCACAAAGAGGGAAACATGTAACAATGCATGGTCCAAAAGTGGAATCCTGCCAGAAAGTTGACATTCAGCTAAGGAGGACCAAGGCACAGGCAATCAGTGCAGTCAATGGATATAGAGAATAATAAGAATATGTAAACTTCAGAATCTGAAAATCCAGGTTTCCAATATTTTTACAACGTGCATGTTATCTATGAACAATAATGATGATGACATATATATTGTAACATCTACGAGCATTCTGATTGGCACATTTCCATAGCATCCTGATTGGTTCAATCCATAGCAGCGGCCAACAAGAATCTTTTTCTCAAATAACTCAGCAAACCAAAAGCCTTTTTTTTTTTGGAATTAATTAGGATTGAATGGGGAAAATATCGGGTTAGTGGTAGGGAAAATCAGAAAAAAAATCTTGCAGAAATTGAAAAAATCATGGACACCCTAAATTTTTTAACCAATAACTCACCAAAAGACTCTAGATTATCACGATTTAATTGCATGTTACAATTTTATTGGTCAAAGTTTCAAAATATTTGAGTCAGTTTTTCATTATATAATGGTTATTTCAGGAAAAGCTCGACATCCTTACAGGAAACGAGAAATCACGATTATCAGAGATTTTAAAGATTGTTGCTTGTACTACATTTCTGATGCTGGTTTGAACATAATGAAATATTTGAGTGCAAATTGAACAAAAGAGTCATGGTAGAAAGGCCTGGAGAACCAAGGTACAGACAATGACAAATCATCTTGCGTTTGAAGAAACAAGTCTGGAATCAGAGAAGCAAATGAACAGAGAAATATAATGTGATTAATTTGGATTTCATTAGAATCTGAAGATGAAGAGCTGTTTGCAATTTAGAGAATAGTATTTAATTTTTTTTTCTTCATAATATATGCCCCTTGTATGGTGAGGTAGCACATCTGTTCTTATGGATATGGCCGATCTTGTAGTTTCAGTTGAGGTTTTAGTTTTTTTGTATGGCGATGCAGTTTTGAGTTATTTAGAGGGGTTTTGGACCTCAATTTTTGGTTGTAGAAATTCTCTTTTGATTTATCAGTGTGCTTGGATTATTTGTTCCTGCGATTGACTGCAACTCACATTTACAGAATTAACATTATTATCAATTCAACGCAATGGAGGCAACCACTAAAAAGATTTAACATTTTACAACAGCCTGTGAAGCAACGGAGGCAACCATTAAAAAGATGGAACCCTGCACAACAGAGTGTAGGGCAATGGAAGGGCATAGCTTAATATAGCTAAGAGCACATTTATATGGAAGGAATATAATATGGAGAATTGGTAAAATACGTGCACCCAACCCCCCTGCCATATAATAAGAAAGCATCACAAAATGCGCATTCCTAGAAAAAAAGATCAATTCAGTTTGCCTACGAAGCTGGTTTGTTACAACTGTGGAATGATATATATATATTTTTTGGTCACAGCAGATTTTGGCTGCTCTGCAAGTTTTAAAATGTTATAGGGTTTTGTACCTTTTTAAGTCTAGCAGATCTCTTTTCCTTTATCGTGCACATTTATAATTCATGTGTATACTCCCTCACCATTTCCAAGGTGTTCAATCTCTGTAATGGCTGCCTCCATTCTGCAAATATCCATTGATACTAGTGTGATAAGTAAAGTTAACAACAATGGCCTCTGAGAAAGAATATAAGCTAGCTTTAAAGTTTATGAGGATACTCTCAAGATAACCCTCTTAATATTTTAGAAATACAAGATTTTGATTATGCATCTAAATGGCTTGAGAATTTTACATTGGTGAGATTGTTTGGTAAAAAGATGCCTAAGAGTTGGATATACATACAATTAAAAATGATCCTATCAATATCTTGGTTTGCGTTTATTTGGGAGTATTTTGTTGGCTGATTATATTGGTGTCCTTTTTGCTTAACACTGTCCCTTGATTTGTCCTATTTTCTCATCATTTTGGTTGTTTCATCCTCAAAATTTAATAAAATTTTTGCTTCTTCCTTCATCCCTTTGTTTGCATCCTTTTCTCCATCCCTATTTGGTTAGATCATTAGCTTGAATAATGATGTTCTTATTTTCCCTGTATTTAGTTTGTTTTATCAGATCATATCCTATTTAGGAAAGTTTTTACTCAGATGGGTCAATAACTTGTACTTCCCTATTTAGGGAAATTTTTACTCAAGTGGGTTATAAATGTAACTTGTACTTTGCATGTTTAGTGGAAATGTATCACACATGTGATTGTCTCTTGTCTCTTGTTATTTTAGGTTGGTTGTACATTTACATCTTATGTACCTAAGAGTAAGTTTATATAGGGAAGTTATTATTTGGGTGGGTTATACATGTACTTTCTTTGTTTGGTGGAGATGTACTACACGTGATTAGTCTCTTCTTATTCTAGGTTGGTTGTACATTTACATCTTTTAGTAATGTATGCTTTATATATGTATCTTTTGCTTTCATATGAGCAATCTAATCAATCAATCTCTCGTCTTGTTTATTTGCACATACGAATTTTTAATAAAATATTATTATTCTATCATATTAGTCTTTTGAGTTATCACTAATTAGCTTTAGTTCTTTTTTAATCTTGGGTAGCTACTTTCATAGTTGAATCTTACATGCTATATTGTTTAGAGTTAGCCCTCTTTAAAAGATCTAGGTTATAGATCTAAGATTTTCTTTAGAACTTAGCATGTTCTTTCCTTACATCTTTGGGTAATTTGGAGAATTAAAAAAGCTTGAGAGAAAGATAAAAATTGTGAGTTATTTGTTTTTGTGGGTAAATGGACATCATTATATTTTTATGTTCATTTGTAATTATGTTCATAGATTTTGAATTTATTGATTTTGGTGTTTATTTGGGGTCTGGATTGAACTAGATAGGTGAGATTTGCAAGGGTTTGAAAGATCAATTTTTTTATTTATCGAGTATATACATAACACTTATATTTTGCAATATTTTGAGTCAAATTGACTTTCCTATATTATACCCAAAAGATAAACTATCCAATCATCAAACTCAAAGCACTTTGCTCCAACATTGAGGAAATCTTTTGCCTTTATAATTTTTTTTTTTGGCATTTTGCAGGTCCACATAACTACCTAATAGTCACTTAATAAATAGTGAAAACTAATGATAATGAAGATAAAGTTGATCTAAACTAGGAGTCAGACATTGGTTAATTTTTTTTCATTTGAAACACATAATGATTCTACAATTGTTACATTTAGGGCGAGTCCATTTATCATACTTGGCATTAAACTATAAAATGTAAACGTTTGACATTATATGTACAAGTAAACACATCATGAAACCACACCCAAAATTTGCAAGAGAGGTGTGCGCAATATATGAGTCAATCTACTTTTTCAATCAGTAGATCACACAATAGGTGAATACGTTAACACTTGCATTACAAGCCCTCATATGTTTCCTTTTAATAACTTGGAGGAGAAATTCACTCAATTACATAATAACACCTTTATATATAATGATTATACCCATTTAAATCATACATTTTCATCATACAATCATTTAACCATTTCCAATTTGTTGCTTGAAGTGAAATAAGACAACATTTAAACACATTATCTTTTTTGATCAAATTCAAAACTTCACTAGATTCCTATTAGAACAACAATTTGATGAAAAATATATTCTTAAACTTTGTTAATAATTATCTTCATAAAGGTGCTCTCATTATGCCATCTTAGTTTTAATGACTTAAAATTTTGAAGATCTATATATTTTTTATCTTATGTGCATTCTTTGTTTAGTCTTATTTATTGTCGAATGTTTGAAGCAATCTTTAGTCTTACAAGCACATCGATACTAGCACATCCATTCTTGGCTCACTATTTCAAATACTTGATGATAGTAGGTGTAACCAATCTAAACTCCAATAATAAGATATTTAAGGAGATGTGAAAATATAGCTTGCCATTTATAAGTTGGCCACACAGATTCAAAGATAACATTTCACATATCTTCTTAAGGGCACATATAGCAGCAATTTTTCCTTTGTTTGGACTAGTAGAAGGTAGTTATAAAAATTTCACAATTGCATCTTTCTATAACATGGCTCATTATTTTCATGTTTACGATTTCATTTTCTTACAATACTTCTATCTCATTCAAGCTTTTTTATAGATAACTATAATCTAAGAGCTTTCTAAAGCCAAAATCTTTTTATTTTTATAGATGGTTAGAATAGCCAAGTATATAAAGAAGAAAGTTGCGAATAATCTTCCCATGGGGCTCTTTCTAACTTAAGATTTATAAGTTGACTACACAAGCTCAAAGATAACATTTCACATATCTTCTTAAGGGCACACATAGCAACAATTTTTCCTTTGTTTAGACTAGTAGGGGGCAATTATGAAAATTCACAATTGCATCTTTATGTAGCATGGCTCATTATTTTCATGTTTACCAACTCATTTTCTTACAATACTTCTATCTCATTTAATCTTTTTCTTAGATAACTATAATCTAAGAGCTTTCTAAAGCCAAGATCTTTTATTTTTCTTAGATTTTAAGAATAGCAAAGTATATAAAGAAGAAAGTCGTGAATAATCTTTCCATGGGTCTCCTTCCAACTCAAGATTTTGGTTTTTCCTATGAGTCACACTTTTGCATAATTCAATAGATATGAATTAATGAAGAAAATTGTTTATTGAGTTACTTTGTTTTGGATATTTTGCTTTATTATTCAAACTCTAGACCGTTCCTTCTTTTCATATGGTTTTATCTAGTTGCATAGATGACATTTCACAAAAAAATGCATACTTAGTAGAATCCATTGTCTAAAGGGTTTTTGTGTTTTTTGAATGATTGGAATTCATAAAGTTATTGTAGAATTGTTTTAAAAAAATGAGAGAACTACAACTTTGAAAACACACAAGTAAATACAAATTCACAAAATATATCATTAAATTTTTGGAGGCATGGTAAGAAGTAAAATAACGATCTTAGCCTAAAGTTTCTTTGACACCCATAGAATAAAAACTAATCTCATATGAATTGACTAAGGTTAGTGTAATGGTGAAAAATTAGGGTTTCCACAACGAGAAGGATGAAAACAACTAATTTTATGACTTAAAGACCATTACATTCGAAAGAGGGTGTCCAATCCAATAGATCTAGTCACAAACCAATAAGGATTAGGATTGGGAATTCTGGTTGGATTGGGGGTTTTGATGATGTAAATTAATAAACCCTTTTGTAAGTTGAATTGTCGAAATTAGGGTAAAAGTGCTGCAAATTGAAGAAAATTTATGTAAACAATAAGTTGCAGTTGCAGGATTGAGCCACGAACTTGGATCTAAGCAATGCAAGCAGATTCAGATCTATTCCTCGAAAGAGCTCCCAAAATGTTGGGACTGTGGTGCTCGTCGCCTTGGTCCTATGAACTTTTCACATTCTAAAGGGGGGTTGATTTGTCATTATAAATAATATTTATTTTGAAGATCGCAACTCCGTACTTGTTCCTGCACACAGAAAGAAGGGGAAATAGGTTGGGAATAGGGGTTTGCTTAAGTCAAACCTCAATTTTGGAATTAACCATGAAATGGAAATGAAAGATAATTGAATTGCAGTTTAGAAATGTTCTCCTTTTGAGGGAGATGTTGAATAATGACTGAAACACAAAACGATATACCTCCTTGTGAAGTTTTGTTTGTGTCCACACAGAATTAGGGTTTTATGAAGTCTTCAACAACATGGAATATGAATGTCAACTCCAATACTTGAATCTTGACCTTAATGTTGCTCCAATGCTTGAAGGAAGACTGATTGCTTTCTCACTTGACTTGAATGCTTGATTGCTTTATGTCAAATTGAATTTCATGTGTGTGTTTATTGTCCAAATGAGAGGGGAAAGCCTCCTTTTATACTTTCCAGTCGAAAAACATTAATTTTTCAACATGAGCCGACACAGGGCTTGGTTTCCTGCTCGATTTTTGAAATGGCGAAGGGGCCCAAAGCAAGGCGTGACGCCTTGGTCCTACCCAATTTAGGGGCCAAGACTAAGGGTTTAAATGATGTACAAGGTCAATATGAAGTCAAATTTGCATGATACAAGCACAATCAGGTCCTCATCAGGCCTAGGAGCGGAAACGCTAAGGTGAGGACCTAAATGTGATCAAAATTGTAAGGGAGTACTTGATTTAGGACGTTACAGTTAGCTAACACTTATAGTCAAGTGTAGTTAGGATAAGTACCATGATTGAAATTTTTATAATGGAATTACATATGTATGTAATTTTTTATAAAATGATAATTTGGAATTCTTGCTAAATATAAGCCATCCAAACTTTTACAACATTTAAAAATGACATATTCATTAGGAAGTTAATGGCATTCTCCATTAGATTTGCAAACTAACTTATCTGAATTTAGCAATCCATGAATCTCCAAATGAAATTTACAAATAAAATATATTTGTGTCTTTCTTTTAAATCCAATACAAAGTGTGGATAAGACTAGGAACATTCAAATCAAGAATAGTATATTGAATTAAAAGCAATATAATATGATACATAAAGTAAATTGAGATAGTAGTCAAACACAACATACCAACAACTAGCTAATGACAAATTCATGTATGAAACCAAACATTAACTTGGAAGAAACCCTCGTAAGTTTCCATGACAGCTATACATTCCCAAAGCAACCCAAATTTTAAATTAAAAACTATTCTACAAGCCAATCCAGCCATCCCTGCAAAATAAAATAGATCTAGTAGAAAAGAAAGAAGCAAAACTTGCAAGCAAAATAGAGAAGAAAATCAAAACTGAATGAATGCAATCATCTTCATTTACATTATTACAAATCTGTATGAATTACAAATGATATATAGATCACAGGAGCATAAATTATGCATGAGATGCATGAAATTTTTGGAGATCAACAACTGTTTGCATGAAACATAACTGGAAGATGAAGAGGGAGTTAAAAACAAGAACTCCTTGGTTAGCTTAAACATAAGCAACAATGCAAATCACAATCACCGTAAATCATGGGGAAGACTGCATGTTAAGTTGCACTAACACCCCCCTTAAGTCTAACTAAGGAGAGATATGGGTCTTGGCAACAAAGCTTGATTAAGAACCCAATTACAAAGAAGAAAGGAGAAAACCCAATTGAGAAAAACTCTTAACCATTATTCGAACTATAGAAGAAAGCTGCAATTGCTGATGAAAAACTGCAAATAAATCCACACTACAACAGGTTTGTATCAAAGTCATAGAAACCACTGCATGAGTACCTTTGGGATACTTTGAAAAATAGCTGTACATATTCTGCATTGTTCAAATGGATGAACAGACAAGTACACGATCTCTGAATACAGAAACTGATCATATGAAGATAGGAAGATATGAATCTGCAGAAATGTGCTCGAAGTTGAAGAACTGCAAGGATGTCCTCCAGTTGGCATGATGCCATTGTTTATCCAATGTTCAGTATTGTCCCACTAGAAAGAAACTCTGGAAGCACTCGAGGATGCGACTTTGGAATCTTATGTAGTCAAGAACCCTGCTAGAAAGAATCTCTAGGAGCAAACAAAGCTGCAACATTGGAATCTCATGTAGACAGGATTTTAGAACAAAAGAACACTTCTGGCTACCAATAGAAGAAGAGTGTAGAGCTTAGTAGTTAATAGCAACTTTAATCTTCTATTTTATTCAGGAAGAGTGCATGTATCTAAAAAAATAGATCTATATCTTCCTCCATGATGATGACAATCTTCACAGAAAGTTGCCCGATGCTTCTTCTTTCTAGCAATCCATCTCTGATACTATGAAGAAGTTGAGAAATACAACTTCAGAGATCCCAAGAACACCTGCAAGCAAAAAATGTGTCACAAGAGAAGAATGGAGGCAAAAAAGCAATAATGACTTTGAAGAAAAAGATTATCATTTAGAGAGGGAATAAAAAAGAAATACAATACAATCCTTATAAAAGGAGATTATGCAACGCTAAAGGGATAATGTTATTTAATACAATATTATTAAATGCCTAAGTTTAGCTTAAGTGTAGAGGATAATAGACTAATAATTAAATAAATAATTATTAGCCACAACATGATAACTCTAACACCCCCCTTAAGATGAACTTAGGGAGTAGCTAAAAATAACTAAGGACTAAAAAATGCATGTAAACAAAATGCATGAAAGTAACAATGGGTCCCGGCAACTAGGCCCGATGAGGTACCCAAGTACAAAAGATCTCTCACAACTGGAGAAAAGGAGAAAACCTCACGAGAAAAACTCCTCTCCTAAAGAGAGAAATACAAGTGAAGGACTGAAGAAGCCTCCAAACAAGAGAATGTCCTAGAAAAAAGGAACAAAGGATAAACATGAAGAACGCCACTGAAGCATGAAGCTGCAAACACTGTCGAAGAATAACTATCGATCTGAAGAACTTCCACTAAAATATAAGATGATCAGGTAGAGAAGACTATAATCTGCATGAGTGCCCTCAAATAACACTATTCGAATCAGATGGCAAACAAAGACAAACAATTGAAATCGAAGATACATATGGCAAAAACACCAAAGTCTGAAGAGCTGATCGATCAAAGATGGAAGGCTACCTCCAAAAATAGGAATGAAAGAGTGTCCATATTGTAAATGACCCATCTCACCGAAATGCATAGGTAACCAGCCACTGCATCCGCCTAGTACATAGGAACAAATACTCAATACATAGCTTACTCCAATGAACCAAGGAAGCATTAGAACCAACAAACAACAAGAGAAACCCCCCCATAATGTTGTTAAGGGAGATGTGATAGGTACACTGAAACTGAATGCCAAAAAAAACTGCATGATGAAGAACTAGGAACATCGAGAGTGCAACAGAAAGTACAAACACATATAAAGGCTAGTGTCATGGAAGGAACACTCACTTGACACACATCATGAGGCTAATGTCGTGGATGGAACACTCACGTGACAAAGGTAGATAGTAAACAAAGGCAAACATAAAACCCCCACATGACACTTTATAATGGAGTGCAAGTACAATAAGGCACAAGATGTGCAAGATCCCAAGCATGCAAGGCATTAGTGGCACTTTATCTAGTGCGATTACAAAATCATAAGTGCTTACAATGAAAGCTCAAAATGTAAAAAAAAACATAAGACTAGAAATACATGAAGAACATCCAAAAAAGAGTCATCGCACACAAACTAGAAGTTTCCATGAGCTCATATGTCCAAGTAATTCACCAGAGTGTGAAAACACAAAAAACTAAATAAAATGTACTTGGAGTAAAATCTAGAAAAAATGCATGGATGGTTGTGAAGAGCTCTAAAACACTGTCCCAACACCACTGGAATCGTGAATGATGGAGAAACTGGTGAAAAAATACGAGCTCAAGACTGAAAATAACACCTCTGACTTCAAATGGCTATAGAATGTACCAGGAGAAAAACCAAGTGATGAAACCTACAAATATGGAAAGTAGACAAGATCAGCTTTCCGAAGATATCTCGTTTGCCAAAAAATGATATTGTATGCCCAAGTTATGGCCAAAAAAAAAAACCCCCCTCTTTTAGGGCACAAAGAGGGTCACAGGGGCAATGCAAAGGCTTCAATACTGCTGACGTCAGCAAAATATTCCAAAAAATATTCCCTGCCTGCCAAAAAAATTTCGCCAAAATAATTCGGCGGTTGCCGGAAAGTCAGGAAGGGGTCTGAAAAGTTGCATGGTGGCCGGAAAAAATAACCCAGCGACAGGTGGCATGGAGGCGGTGGAGCGGGGCTTCTGCGGCAGCGACCCGGAAATGGTAGGCGTGGGGGGTACCAGAGGACGGTTCGGAGGTCGTATGCTGACGATGGTGGGGCAGGGTCCACGCCCTGCTGCAAGTCATATGGACCTGTAGAGGCCGTTGACCCCACTTTTACTTTTTAAAAAAAAACTTTGGTTTAAAAAAGGTTTTTAACAAAAAAAAAAATCAGTTAACCCTTTTTTTTTTGAAAAAAAAAAAAAAATGAATTGATTTTTTTTAAATACCATTTTTTCTCGAATTGCATGCAGCAGTCGTACGACCGTACATGCAAAGAGGGAGAACAAGACCCAAATGCCCCTGTCACTGAAAATAGTCGAATTATATATCAAAATTCATGGAATCGGCCTCTTGAAGCCAACCATGACGTCTATTTTTGCCCAAATTTCTCCAAAAAATAGTTGCCCCCCTGGATAAAAAAAATTTGAATCTTCAAACCCTCACAGATCTGGCCCCGTAAATAAAAAATTGACAAACAAAAGGTCAATCTTTACTATTTGACACATACCCATTTCTATGTTACTTTGATGATTGCAAACCAAGATCGTATGTTCTTTTCCTTATTTTCTTGATGTTGCTACCTATTATGTAAGCAAAAATGAATGCAATGTTTTCATCAAAGTCCTAACTTTTAAGCAAATGCAATTGACTTAACAAGTGTAAGTCAAATTTCACGACCTCTACAAGCATTCTCCACCATAGCCTTCCATGCAAATTGTGAAAACATCTTCAAGACACATGGGAGGCTATTTTTTGAGTTCAGATTCTTATTTTTTTCTATTTTTTTTTCAAATAGTTTTATTCCTTTTAATAAAACAAGAGCATTAGGTAATAATATTTATTTTATTTTATCCTTCTATATAATATTTAATCCTTTAAAAAAGAGAGTAAATAGGATGTCTTTATTAATGTGGACACCTAAATTTATTTTTTTGTTTTATTTTGTTGTTTTAAAGAGAATAAATAGGATGGCTTTATTGTTTTTTGTTTTATTTTGTTGATCACTTGCTATCACTTGTCATCAATTACTTTAGTCATAACTTAAGCCTCTCAATGAGATCAAGTGATTGACCCCTTGTCCCTAGTGAATGCCTATTGGAACTTTTCCACATGCTTTAATAAATCCTTAAGGTCATTTTGTTAAGTGCCTCGATGATGGTCCTTTCCTTGTGCTGAGTTAGCATCTAGTTGTCACCTTTTTATGGTAGAAAACACTGCCATTGGTGCCTAGTGACTTGTCCAACCACCAAATTTTGATCTTCGGGTGTTGTGAGAATGTTTTAAATGTTATTGTCAGAGATGCTAGGGATGAAGATAAGGCTTATGCTTGTTTAAATGCTTGTAGGTTCCTCTTTTGTCTCAATCCCACCCAAGATCATAGATTTTGTGGGTGTTTTCCTCCTCCCTTGCATTTACATTCAAAAATATTTAATGAAAGACATGACTAAGATTGAGAGATATCCTATCATGCTTCCTTGGTCACCCAAATTAGATTTGAAGAGTCCACTTATTTGCGCATGATTGGTTGCACCAAGGGTTAGGGTTTCTTGATCTCTCATGTGCCCTAATTTATTCTGATTCCTAGAAGATGAATAAAAGAGGACATAGGATAAAGTAAAGAGAGCGAGGAGGGATCATTTCAATAGCTTGTAGAATAGTGATACTCATAGGAAGCCTTAGGGTTTCAATTTCTAGTTCTAGATAGAGGTATTTATGGTATTGTAATGATCTTGGTTTATCCCAATTATGTAATAAACACTTGAAATATTTGTATTCTATTTTATCAATGGTAGAATCAATTTTAGTCGAATGTCTTCTTGATTGTTCAATTCTATTTCTAAAGAATGTGGTCTACTTTCTCAACTAGATGCTTATAAAATCATTACAATGATATTGTATGGTATATTTTCAACGTAATAAGGAAGTGCATATGTATGCTCAAGGATTACCAAGTAGATTCACTCAATATTTTGCAATTATCTATTGCTTTTCTAAATGTATGTGTAGAGCCCAGCTTTATGGTATATTTTCAACATAATAAGGAAGTGCATATGTATGGTCAAGGATTACTAAGTAGATTCACTTAATTAAGCTATCACCTTTGGTTTTAGTTATTGTATCTTTTGAATGAATTCAAAGATTTCTCAATTTTACAAAGGCATTGATCAACCACTTGTTTTCTCTCCCCCATAGTCCTCAACACACTCAAAATCATTCAAATTAAAATTCTTTCGAATTTCATTAGTTTACTATGTTTTTCAACCACGTTTGAATATGCATAACATCATAAGGGGTTATCTTAAAATGTATTCTGGGAGACTTATATAGTAGGCCATTTGTTTATAAGATGCTTATCCTTATATGTCCAAATTAATACATAGGTATATTGTGACACTAATATTGGGATATATTGTCAATTGGGTATATTTTGCATTGAGTGTTTACTTTGTTAATCATCAGCCCAACAAATACTTAAGGGTTTCCCAAAGCCTTATGCACAAGAAATACCCCAACCTTGGTCCAATTTTTCCAAGTTAGACCCATACACCTAATTTCAAAGTGTAACTACTCCAAAACTAGAAAGTAAATATCATTTTAATTATTGATTTGATCCCTATGGCCAAGGAAGGTCCATGTAACAAACTGCAGACACGTAAAATTTGTCATCTTAAGCTTGGGTGGATCCACTTTATTTTTCATGTACTATCCACTATTAATATTTATCATTTATCATATATTATTTTATTTAATATATCCATCTTCATAAACATATGCATAAGCATCTGCATGACTCATTTATGCTTCCTCATCTACCCATTTGCATCCACCTTACACATGTGGTATTAAAACTTTCAAGCCTTATTATTTATCCCATATTCATCCCACAACATGGACTCACCCGAAGAACATCTATAAAAACCAAGCCTCTCTCTCATTCTTCCATCCATTATCTTGACATCTTGAGCACAAATCTGTTATCTTTGCATTTTAAGTATTGATCTTTTATCCTTTGCATCTTTGTTTTCTCATATTCTATTTTTTATATCATTTTCTTGCATTCTCAAATCTCCATTTCCTCATAGCCTTTTGCATAAGTGCTTCTGAGAGCAATAATGTTAAATGTGAAATCTTGAGGAATAGGAGGGCAATGGAGTAGAGTTTGATAGCATGCATGCGTATTAGTTTAGATATTTTTATGTTGCATGCATGTTTCTTGCAGGTACTTCATTGTTAGATGTTGGAAGCATTTTGAATCTTTGATTCAAATTGCCCATTTCCCTCATCTTCAATTGGCACACTCGGTGGGACAACCTCCTGTCCATTTTGATCTAGTTTTCACTTGATTGGGTTTATCTTTCATTCTTTTATGTCATTTTGATGCAATATGTATTTTGTTACAACTATGAAGAGATGATGGAAAGGATTGTTGAATCTAGTTTTTCGCAAGGATTTCAATGAATCCCTTTGCTGCAAAATCTTGTGATCATTGCACGAGACACATTTTTTTTAGGATTAAAACAACTTGAGTGTTGGACTATGGTCATGTTTTGAACAAAGCATCCATTCTCGCTTGTCAAAGATCATATCTTGAAACTTCTGACATTGTTTGATGCAGGACGCTTGATGAAGACTTGATTTTGAAACTGATTGTCTGTTAGTTTAGTGAACACTTCAATTCGTGCTTTGAAATTTAACTAGTATCTTTTATGTCTTGAGCAATAGGATCTTTTTGTTTTACCTTTTAGAGGGCTTGCCTCCCGAGAAGCCCTTAAGGATCAGTGATAGGGAACGACCCAAGTGGTAACAAGGCTAAGGCCAAGCCCATCCAAGCCACTATAAATAAATGTATTTATGAGGAAACTTGCAGGTAATAGGTGTCGATGTGTCATACCGACGTATGTCTCCCTTAGTATCTGTGTGATGCGTAAAAACCCACAAGGGATGGGAGGCCCCATTAATTTGAGTGAAACGCCACATATATGACCACGTGAACGGATGCCATTACTAGAAACTCATTGTTTTCGGAACCTTACCTTCTACTTGTTGATTCAGGTGTTGTGATACGTGCATGTTGAAGAAACCCCTCATGTGCCCTTCAATTTGAGATAGTAAATTTCTTGGGAAGTGATGATCTAAGAAATTTGAAGCTTGGTATGCCCAAGAAGTGAGTGTCGTGGAGTGGAGCCAGTGCTACCAAGCTTCTATCTATCCAACTGAATATGGTATTTTATTGCAAGGGGATTCAACAAGTATTGTCCTGGTCAGCCTTATGATTGTGCTTGAATGTGTTTTTATTTCAAAAGCAGACAAACATTCTGTGTGCATGTCTTGCATGTGTGTTACCAGTAACATTTCCAATCAACAATCAACACCACACTTGAAATTGAAATACTTTACAAAAACCTTGGTCTAAACTTTCAAGTATCCATCCACATTGTAAAACCAAAACCTTGCAAAATAAATATTGAACATTGAACTCGTCCTCTTGAAACAATCATTTCAAGTATCTTGGGATATCATTTTCTAGTTTTGATCATTTTAGGTCTTTGCATAGTCACATCATTCTAGCTTGCCACACCTTTCAAGTCCTTGCATATCCTCCACCTAGTCACACCTTTAATCCTTGCATATCTCACTTAGTCATACCTAGTCCTTGCATATTGGTCCTTTCATATTCATTCATCCATTCATATCCTTTGGTCCTTGCACTCATTTAGTCATGTCCTTTAGTCCTTGCATATTAGTCATATCCTTCAATTGCATCCTTAGTTCTTAACCATCATTTCTTAAAACAAAACTCTTGGCTTGCACTTAGGTCACTCTCTTTGGTCTTAAATCAAACATTGGCTATCTTATCACCTTTTACCACTTGAGGTTCATCATCCTTGAATTAGGGAAACATTTTAGCATCTTTGAGTTGGCTGGTCCACTTGGAGTTCATCATCTCCTACTGAGCACACCCTCTCTTGATCACTTGTCCTTGTGTCTATCCATCATAGCACAAGTAATACCTTGCATCACAATTTTCTTCAGACCTAGAGTTGCCTTGAATTCTTGCATTTATCATATTAGGTTCATTGTTGGCCATTAGTACCTCATTTAGAGCATCATATCATAAGTATCCTCTCATATAGTTCAGTCTACATTTTTAAAGTTTGCATTCCATCTTGAGTCTCATTCATCATCCTAGGTCAAAGATTAAGACTATCACATATTCCCATGGATACCTTGGCTCAACAAATTCAAGATCTCAATAGAGAAATACATAATATTCAAGTTCAACAAAATGAATCAATGACCCCTCTTGAGAGACATATTTACGATAGTAAGAGCATAAAACTTTAAGGAATGCTAAAACGACTATCTAAGGTGGAACAAGTAATTGAAAATCAAAAGCTAAGCCTCAAAAAAGATCACACGTCTCTTTCAGCAAGACAAAAAGATGTTTCCTCCAAGTATCCCCTAGATAGATAGTTTACACCTTTGGGGCAATCTATCGAGTCAGCTTTGAAAGAGCTTCTTGAGCACAATCTTATCATATTGCCTAACAAGACCACATGGGGATGTGAATTTTTGAGTAATTATTGTGCATATCACAAACATAACAAACATAAGACTTCAATGTGCATGGAATTAAAATATAAAGTTGGTGTTATTGAAATTCAAGATCCTAATGATTCACCTAAAGAGAAACTAGATGTCATTACCAAGCATGATCAAAATTATGAACCTGTCTCTAGTAATGACCCACATGTAGCTTCTATCTTCCATGATGCCTCCATCTCCTAAGGCTTCTCAACAACAATACATACCATATCCTTCAAACAATGAGCCTAATGATGAAACTTCTCATGTTGACCCTCAAGGGCTATCAATATTACAAATCCAAGCTAATCCATTTTTTGATACAAATACTTTATACGATTTAGATATCTTAGATCCTATGCCATCATGCACTCCAATTCCAATCATACCCACTCTAGAAGGCCCCATCCAAAATGCTTCCCCATTGTACAAAAACATGAACACCTTCCAAGAATCCCCATGCATATCGAAAATACTACCCCTTCCTTAGAAGTGGCTCCATGTCAAGAGGATAATCTGAAAAATGAAGAAACAAGTCCTATCATAAATCAAGATCAAGACATCAAAACTCTCCAATCTCATCCAATGGTTGAAAAGGATCCCACCTCCCTAGAATACCATGATGATCCCCTTATACCTTTCCATTTCTTCCAAGATGATCCCCTTCCATCTCAAGAGAAAAGTATCCTTCCGAATCCCATTCCTAATCCACTTCCTAAGCAAGATCATGATGCCTCTTGTACCTTTTCAAATGATCCTATTCAAAATGAAGAGTCAAACACCCTTCCCACTCTATCCAATGGTCCTCTTCCATGTCAAGATCAAAGTATCCCTTCATCTCCTTGTCATAATCCTCCATGTTCATCTCAAGGATCCATCATGCCTACAAATCCCTCTCATGATCCTATCATTCCCTACATTCCACCTCCACCTCAAAATGGACTTGCCTCTAGCATCGAAAGTAAGAAGAAACCCTTTGTTAAAAAGATCTTCCAAAGCATGCATTATCAAAGAAAAGGGTTAGACATTCATGAACAAGGTATATTAGAACCCCTTGATATAAAAGAGAATCCTAATTATAATGGCTACATTGCTTACTCTCAAGATGTTAGTATCCCTCATAAATCCTACATTTCTCCAGTTAAATCCAAACGCACACCTTCTAGATCCTCCAAATTGATTTTGTGTCCCTATCTATCAAAATCAAATCCTTCAAACATTTCATCTATCTCGGGTCCCTAGATCCCTCCATCTCCTATCCATGTTACCCCTAGCTTTCAATCCACTAACCTTACCATAAGTCAAGATCAACAAAGGTACACATCCTTGAGAACCTTCCAACAACCTACCCACATAAACTCTCCATATCATTCATATCCATCCATTAATCTTAATGCCATTGGAATCAACTTGGATGCCAAGCATGAAATTCCAATATTAAAAAATCCAAATGAATCAAAGGATCAACATGTCCCATCTAATCGACATGTCAAAATAAAGAAAAAAATGATCCAAAAGAAAAAGAAATGTCCAAAAGGCCACAAAGGCCCACAAAGAAAGAAGAAAAGTCAAAATTTATATGGATTCCTAAGTCTTACATCGACACAATGCGTTCTAAAGAATCACAAAAAATGAAAAATCAAGAACCATGTGGATGCCCAAGTTGCTCATACAAGACTTGCACACTAAAGAAAAATCAAAATTGGCATTCAAGTTTGCTACCCCAGCTTCTCCCACATCCACTATCCTAAAGCCTATGCCATCTCCTTCATCCATTTTGGCTCCTTGTGTCATAAAATCCAAATGAACCTTTCCATCAAAATCACAAATCCCCAAATCCACTATTCCTCCTTCATTCCATCACCCTTCAAGGTGTGTGCCAATGTTGACCTTGTCGATATTTCCATCCACTCCTACACAAATCTTCCATGATCCCATCTATTATCCAACACCTATGTTCTCTCCTTCTATCCCTCTTATCCAATCTTTTGCATAAATCCTTATAACCTTTCTGTCTTATCATCCCTTCCATCTCCCTTTACCAACACCATATCAACATCTCTGAGCATACCTTTAATAGCCATGGATCATTATAGAACATCTTATAAGGGTATTATCCAGAGAACAACTTGATTCATGAGTCATATCTCCTATCATGTATCCATTATCTTAAATTGTTCAAAAGAGTCAAAATGAGAAAAAAAAGGAAAAAAAAAAAAGAAAAAAAAAGAAAAAGAAAGAGAGAAAAGAATTTTTTTTGGAAAAACTAAAGAGAAAAAAATTCGTCCACTAGTGAAAACTTGGCAAACAGGCGCCTTGGGCAAGTACCGTGACGAAAACCTGGCAAACAGGCATCATGCGTAATCCATTATCTTCTTGCACTATTCATTGGGGGCAAGTTCCATCCATGTTGTCTTATCCGTCATCCTCCATTATCCTCCATTTACTCTATATCCATACATATCCCTTTTTCACCTTTGATCTTGACAAGGTTGCAGTCTTTGTGTGTCCTATCTATTACACCTTATCCTCACCCTTGAGCTTCTATTCATTATTTTTTCCATTGCTTGCTTCCATCCTTCATTACCACTTTTGATCTTGCTTATCCTATTTGCCTCCTATCCAAATCTATCCCTTGATCTTGATAAAAACTAAGGACAAAATGCAAAACATGTTTTCAAAAAAAACCTCTTGACATGGCCATTTCTTTGGACCATAAGACATTTGTTACACAGTATCCTCACTTTATATTGCTAAATTTGATCCCTGTGCTTGGATTAACATGTTATCCTATTATGAGATAGTCCTTGAAAATCGCTTTAATTTCCTCCATCATGTCCTATCATTTCATTCACTTGCTCAAAATCCCTTTTACCTTGCTAGACACTAGGGGTAAACATTGAAAAAATCATTAAAAATTGTAAAATGTCCTGAAAAAATCATAAAAATTGTAAAATGTCCTGAAAAAATCATAAAAATCGTAAAATGTCTTGATAAAATCCCAAAAATCATAAAATGTCCTGAAGAAATTCTAAAAATCATAAAATGTCCTGAAAGAAATCCTAAAAATCATAAAATGTCTTGAAAAAAACCATAAAAAATCGTAAAATGTCCTGAAAAAATCATAAAATGTCCATAAAAAACCCTAAAAATAAAAACATTTAAAAACCCTAAAAAATCGTAAAACTTTTCATCAAAATCCAAAAACATGTAATAAACGTTGCAAAGACACAAACACTTTGAATGAACATGTAGATTTGAACTTCAACAAAATCGTGACATGACGAGACTTTGATTGACTAAACATAACAACACCTTATCAACTTATCAAAACCAAACACATTAACTGTGAATGAAAAGCACTTTAGTATAAAACATATGTATGTTTGTTTGATTATGTCTTTTGGTTGTTTCTAATTTTATCTTTGGTGACATGTCTTTTTGTTGGTAGACAAATTTGATAAACTGTAACAATAGCAAGGATAAACAAATTGAAAGCACAACACACAACACCAAGATTTTGGCTTGGAAAACCTGGTTAAGGGAAAAACCACTGTGGGAACCTACCCACAGTAAGATGATACTCTGCAGTAGTATGTGAAAATATTACAATGGGTAGTGCACATACATTTAGGCACATTGCCTAGAACTCACTGCTCATATATGATGACTCGGAAGGCTACAACCCTCAGGGAAGTCTCATTGACTTACAACAAGATTCAAACTACAATCCAGAAGAAATGAACTGAAATAATAACATCTCCAAATGCTTGATTATAGTTCTGGTGAAGCACAATTGTCTGCCCTGCAACACCAATCTCTCCTCAATCACAATGCTGAAAGATAAATCTTTTTTTTGCACATACACCACTCTCTGATAATGTAGACACAACCTCAATACCTAAATTACATGAATATATCACCTATATATACAATTCATCAACCTTGATAACAAGGTCGGCTAAACACTCAACTCACAAATATAAAATTACATCACACGATACAAAGGTTGACCACGAGACCAATATAATGATTTACATTACATAACATAGACCTGATTCAAATTCCCAAATGCTTAACTCCATCGGAAATCACGCCAAGATCAATCGCAACACGCTACACCACCAGAAATATCATATAACATGAAGAACATCACCGGTTCATGAAAACCACCAAAACATCGCACAACGATCAATGCAGATCATCAAAACAAATAGGACACAGTTAGGAAACAACATCAAGCACGTTAGAATTATCATAAACAACTACACCAACACCACTTATCAAATCTTCATATGTCAACTTTTGAAACTCAAGAACATAACCAATCAGCAACTGTCACGAAGAAAGATAACTTGTGGAGCACCAAAACACGATCCATCTGAAAGGAAGATACATAAGACCATCCCAAACAATATCCCAAAATCTTAGCTCAATATTAGATCACATCGAAATATACTGGAGGAAATATCGAGCTCTGCAAAGAAGAACAAAAATACAAAACTAGATCGTATGATCTTCCCAATCTGCAATCACCGAAGCAAATCATGGGAATATGTTGACATCAATAACAAAAACATATCCTAGCAACAACAATGACCAACAATATCCAACACTTTTATCTCCAGGATATCTTTGATTAGAAAGGCGAGGATGGGGCATCTTCACCTGTTTGTTGCTTGTGGATTGTTCCTTAGTAATATGATGACTCATTTGAGGACATGATCATCTAAGATCATCGAGGACATAACAGTTTGATGCAAAAATGAGGCAATCCTTCTTGTCTGATGGGTTTCCTTTCACACAATTGGTATGATTATTCATTTGGGTCTTATTTGTATATAGATAAGTTTTATCCTATTACCATAAATAAGCTCGATGATGATATAAGAACTTAAAAGGCACAATAATTCTCATCACCTTCCTATCCTCTTTCTCATCACTTATTCTTCTTTTTCATCACTTTTCTCCTTTCATCACCCCTTTCATCTCTCTTTTGCATAATTTCTTTTATCATCACCTTTAATTTTCTTATTGCAGTGAGATCAATCAAACACTTTATCCAACTGATGCATGTCTTTGAAACTATTCATCACCTTATCATTTCAATCAACTTTCTTCTTGTACTCTCAACGCCCTTGGATCAATCAATTAATCAATCCTTGGATAACCTTATCTTGCGCTAGCATCAATCCCTATCAGCTTAATCAACTCAATCAACTCAATTAGCTTATCAACTTGGCTATACTGTTCATTTCCATTAATTGTTCAGTTATGCCTCATCAACTGTGCATTTCCATTAATTTTAATCCTTTTTTTTTATCACAATGTCGGGAGTGGGAGCTCAAAATTCAAATTTCTAGCAAGGCGGGAACCCTGGTTCCAATGGTGAGAGAGGCCAGATCAATGGCGTTGGTCCTATTGACGATAAGGACAAGCCCCCGGACTTCCTAGTTCTTGTTGCTGACTCACAGTCCAATGGTACTCTGTTTGCCGTGACAGCGGATTCTTCTGGGTATCTGGGGGAAGGGTCCAATGGGGGGCCCATGCCACTAGTTGACCTCGTGGATAACGGGAGGGAGGGGAAAAAATGGTCTTCCCTTTTTGGAACTAGACCAACTGGTAAATCCTCCCTTCCTCCTGTTAAGAACATTTCTGACCCTTCTGGTGTTAAGTTTGCTATCTCCATCCCTGACCAGGTTCTGGACCATAATATCAACAGTATGTTGAACTCCTCGGTAGGGAAGTTTATGGGTCCGCGCCCAAACATTGAAGTTGTTAGGGCCTTTGTTAATCGAAAATGGGCCCTTAAAGGAAACGTTGAGGTCTCGACACTACCCAAAGGTCTTTTGTCTTTCTCTTTTTCGTGCGAAGAAGATAAGGTTAAGATCTTGTGCGGGAGTCCCTGGATGGTGGGAAAGACAACCCTGGTTCTAAGAAAATGGCATCCAAAATTGAACATGAATGATTCTCTTCTGGCGCAGGTTCCAGTTTGGATAAAACTCCCAGGATTGCCTCTTGAGTATTGGGCAGAAAGCATCTTCTCTGGAATAGCAAGTTCTTTTGGTGAGCTGCTCTCTATAGACCCAGTCACTGCCTCAAAAAGAAGATTAACCCATGCAAGGTTCTGTGTTGGAGTAGCCCCTGAGGCAGATATGCCGGAACAGATTGATCTAGTTTCAAAACTGGGAACTTGGAAGCAACATATAGAATATGAAACTATTCCTTTTGCATGTTTCCACTGTAAAAAGGTAGGTCATTGGGCAAAATCTTGCCCAAAAAAGCAAAAGGCGGAGCCTAATCAGTTAAAACCTTAGATTGAAAGCCAGAATGTGCCAGAGAAACGGGTGTGGCAAGTTAAAAACATAGAAAATAAGGAAGAAAATTCCAATCGCTTTTCTCCTTTGGGGGAACAGAAGGAAGCCTCAAACTCTATCTTCAGTCCCACGGTACAGGAAGCAGATAGAAATGAAACAACCAAAGCTAGTCCCATAAAAACAACTTCAAAAAAGGATTTGAACGATCAGAATGATCCTCCAAATGCAAAAGATGAAGTGGTTGATGGCACATATGAAAACAAGGCAGTGGAAGCTAGAGACTATCAACCTGAGGAAGGTGAAATCCCAGATCCACAAGTGGAAAGGATAGACTCTTCTGTAGCAATACCTAGTTCTGAAATTCAAGAAGCCCAAAAGTGTGCAATTTTGGGATTGAGTCTTTCGGATTCAGATCAGAATTCAAGAACAGCAAACATTATTTCAACTGAGTCCATAACTCCTAAATGGGGTAATGAAGATGAAATTTCCAAAATCCTCATCAATCCAGAAGTGGCTCCTGTGTCAGAAATGGAATGGAAGCATCCTAAACATAGGAGTAAGAAAGCAGCAACACCCTCGACATCCCTGATTAGGAAATCTAGCAGAATAGCTCAAGTTGATGTGGGATACGTCTCCTCTTCCCCAGGATGACCCTCTAACCACAAAGTTAGAGATATGGAGGCCAACAAGAACATAGCAGACGGAACTCAAAAGACTCTCAAGGAGCTGGGAATTGGTAAGTAGCTATGAAGATAATTTCTTGGAACATAAGGGGTCTAAACAATCCCCATAAACATGATATTATTAGGAATATGATAAGAGATAGAAATCCTGACATTTTTCTTATTCAAGAAACGAAAATGAGTAAAGAAAAAGTTGAATCTTTGAAATTCTTCAAAAATGGTAATATAAGTGGGGGAAGTTCTGAGGGTGCTTCTGGAGGCATTGCAACCATCTGGAATCTCAACACTGTTAAAGGCCAGGTCATTATTCAGGAAAGCAAATTTTCTTGTATTAAATTTGAGCATCTTAAAGATGGCTTTTCATGGGTTCTCACAAACATTTATGCTCCTAATACCTTAAAGGCTAGAAACTCTTTTTGGAAAAGGATTAGATAGGCTAGGGAAAGTTTCAAAAATCTAAGCTGGATGGTTATGGGGGATTTCAATACGCCTTTGAAAGAGGAGGAAAAATTTGGAGGCAGTCCTCCTCAGCTGGAAAGTAGGATGGCCCTTATGGATTTTATTTATTCCTTAGCTCTTAATGATTTGGAGATAAAGGGTTGTAATTTCACTTGGACTAATAGAAGAAATGGGAATGACCTTATTCAAGTGCGCCTTGACCGAGCTCTAATTTCTGATTATTGGTACAGTCAGTATTTATGTTCTTTGTCTGCACATATTCGGGTTGGTTCCGATCACTTTCCAATCACTTTCAATGCTGATCTGATCAATAGAAGAAAAAACTATCCCTTTAGATTTGAAAAAATGTGGACTCTTCACCCCGACATTAAAAAATATATTAAAAAATGGTGGAGTATCCAAGTTGAGGGAATGACAATGTTCAAAGTTGTTAAGAATCTCAAAAGTGTGAAAGACAACATTCGAATCTAGAATAAGAACAACTTTGGGAATATATTTGAGGCTAAGAGTAAAATTCAGGAAAACCTTAAAGAAATACAGGACCAGATCCAGAAGGATGGTTTCAGTACTGTTTCTATTGCTGAGGAGAATGAGATTCTTAAGAAATACCATGACATTATTGCTAAAAAGGAAATGTTCTGGAAGCAGAGATCAAGATGCATGTGGCTCAAAGAAGGAGACAGGAATACAAAATTCTTCCATATGTCAACCATCAAACATAAAGCAACCAATAGGATTAACAAGTTAGTTGTGGACAGTGGGGAGTTGGTCAAGGAAGATGAAATAAGGAATGAAGCTAAGAGGTATTTCTCGGACCTCCTAATGAGGGATCAAAGTCTGGATGCTGAAGCTCAGTCCTCTTTTCTCCAGAATATTCCTCGTCTCATTGATGCCCAAAATAATGTATTTCTCTCTTCCATTCCTTCCACCTTAGAAATTAAAAATGTTGTTTTCTCCTTTGATGGAAACAAAGCTCCTGGTCCTGATGGTTTCCCAATGCTCTTTTTTCAAGAGTTTTGGGACATTATCGGGACTGATGTTGCTAATGGGGTTAAGGAATTCTTTGGGGCTAGAAAACTCTTGAAGGAAATCAATGGTACTTTTATTGCTCTCATCCCCAAGACTCAAGGTGTCGACTCTTTGGATAAGTTCAGACCTATTAGCCCCTGCAATTCCTTTTACAAGATCATATCTAAGGTCCTGACTTCTAGACTCTTGTCTATTCTCCGGGATTTAATTAAACACCAGCAGAATGGGTTTGTTCCTGGAAGACAAATTCTCGATTCCATTATTACTGTTCATGAGAATATTCACTCTCTTGATAAAGCAAAGAAGCAGGGCCTCATCCTTAAGCTCGACCTCTCCAAAGTCTTTGATAGGGTTGACTGGTCTCTTCTTCAGAAAGTTCTCTCTTCCTTTGGGTTTGCCCCAAGAGTTGTGGATCTTTTCTCCCAACTTACTACTTCTGCGTCCTTTGTTGTCCTTGTCAATGGTTCCCCTTCAACCTTTTTCCAAGCTTCGAGAGGTATTAGGCAAGGAGATCCTATCTCCCCCATCCTTTTCATTATTTTGGCAGAATGCTTTGGTCAGACCATGGAAAACTTGGTGTAGATAGGATCCTTTAAGGGCCTCAAACCTTCTTCTGCTGACCTTATTTGTTCACACCAGCAGTTTGTTGATGATACAATAATTATGGGGGAATCAAGCATCTCAGAAGCTAAAGTTCTGAAGATTACTTTGTGTAAATATGCTTCTGCTACGGGGCAACTTATTAACTGGGCCAAAAGTGATGTCTTTTTCATTAATACCCCGGAGAGAAGACAACAAAGGATCAACAGAATTCTGGAGTGTAAAATGACCTTCCTGCCACCTACCTTGGTCTCCCCATGGGGATTGCCCCTCCTGACTCCTATTGGAGTTTGCTGGTTGATAAATTTCACAAAAAACTTGCAGGTTGGAAAGGGGCTCTCTTAAGTCAAGCTGGTAAGCTCCTTCTCCTTAAGGCTACTCTTCAAAGTATTCCCATTTATGCTCTGAGCTTATTCAAAATTCCAGTCAAGTATGCTGAAGCTATTGAGAAAATTCAAAGAAGATTCCTATGGTCTGGGGTTGAGGAAAAACAAAGAATGTCCTTGGTGGCATGGGATCAGGTCTGCAAGCCAAAAAGCAAAGGTGGTCTGGGGCTCAGGAGGATTCACACTTTAAATGAAGCTCTCTTGTCTAAACAAGCTTGGAGATGGTTTCACTCTGATTCTGAATGGGGCAAAATTTGGAGAAGTAAGTATTCTCTTCTATCATCTTCTCTTTCTCTTTTCTTAATTCGGACATTAGTATAAATGGATCACATATCTGGAACCATGTTTCTAAATTTAAAGATGTGATTGCTAAAGGGGTGACATGGAAAATTGGAAATGGTAGAAAAGTTAGATTCTGGGAGGATCCCTGGCTTTTTAACAAACCCCTTCTGGATTTCTATGAGTGGGCTTCCCATGCCCCCTCCTGTATTGGCTCTTTTGGTACCTTAGTGGCAGATTATTGGAATGGGAACAACTGGCAGAACATTGATAGTATTAATCTGAGTCTCTCTAAGCTCAAAACCCAATTGTTTGCTATTTGGCTGAATAAGGAAGAGGATTCCCTGATCTGGAAATATAACCCCAAAGGTATTTTTACTGTATCTTCGATTTATTGTATCCTCTCCCCTTCCCCTCCTATGAATCCCTTCTGGTCTAAAGCTTGGTTAAAAGGTCTCACTCCTAAAATCAATTTGTTCTTCTGGACTATTCTCCAGAATAAGATCCTTACTGTTGACAACCTTAAATGCAGAGGTTTTGCCCTTCCAAATAGGCATGTGCTGTGCTTTCAAGAGGAAGAGACAGTGGACCATCTTGCCCTCCACTGCTCTTTCTCAACCTCTGTTTGGGAAAGTTTCCTCAAGAGCTTTAGTCTAACTTGGGTGTTTCCCAGTAACATTAGAGATTTGTTCTCCTCTTGGCAAATTCATTGGACCAACTCTTTTCTGAGATGTATGTGGCAGCTCTCTCTTCCACACATTTTGTGGGGTCTTTGGAAGGAAAGAAACAACCGAATATTCAGGGATGTGTCCTTAAATCAAGACATTGTTTTTCAGAAAATGTAGAGGGCTATTCAGGAAAATATGGGAACTATGGAGGTCTCTTGTTACTCTAACAACTCCTTGGAGTCAAATATCTTAAGAGCTTGGAATATGAAGATCACTAATGGTCATAATATCAGTTATAATAAAAGGCTTGAAGTTAAATGGCAAACCCCTCTCCAAGGTTGGCTCAAAATCAATTTTGATGGAGCAGCCAAAGGAAACCTAGGTCCCTCAGGCTGTGGAGCTATTCTCAAAGACGATAGAGGCATTTGCAAAGGTATGATTGCTGTCCCTATTGGCATTCAAACCAATCATAAAGCAGAAGCTATGGCAGCCCTTCAAGGCATTATTCTAGCCAAAAAATGGAACTGTCCCTATCTCTGGATAGAAGGGGATTCCAATAATATAATTAAGTGTTTCAATGGGACCTCAAAGCCCTCTTGGTCGATTCACAATATAATTTTTTCTGCCATTGATATAATTAGAACCTTCAAAAAATGCCACATATCCCATATTTATTGAGAGGCCAACTGTTCTGCTGATTGGGTTGCAAACATGGCGGTTAAGAATGAGACGATTACCATGTGGACAGGTGAGAGCGGTCTCCCCGAAGATGTTAGACAAATCATAATTAATGAAAGATATCAAAGTACCCCAAAGTCTCTTGATTGACAGGGCAATTATGATAAGTACTGAAGTAAGCACTTCGAGTTACTTCTATAATGAGGAAATTACTCATTATAATATCAAAGCCAGCAGAACATGTGTTATAACCCATCAAATCATAATTGCTATGCATGCTTTCTGGGTTTTTGTTTTAACTTCGAAAAGCTTTCTTTTTCACCAGTTCTGTAATCTAAACTTGACTGTGAGAAACGACACCATGGGCGGAAATAGAAGAAGATATGAGCCAAGCAGTTGCAAGGAGTGGAAACAGAAAGAAGAGGTGTGGGAAATTCTGCATAAGGGTGGTCTTTTGAGCTTCATTGTGAGACTCCATGGTCGGGATGGAAAGATAACTAGCTTTTTCTACAAAAATTGGAAGAAGGGCATGCTTAAAATGGGCGACCGACTAGTGGAAATTGATGAAGACTTAATAGCTAAAGCCACGAGGCTCAAAAGGCAGGGCTGCAACTTCTACAGAGACAGGAAGGTCAGCAGGGAAGCCATTGAAAGGTACTTGGTCACAGAGAAAGAGAAGAAAAGACTGGTAAAGTTGAGTAAAACCTATTACCCGCCTAGGGCTTTTGCAAAACCCTGGCGGGAAATTCTCTTTGTTTTAATGAGGTATATAATGCTAGATGGTAGGTTTACGAAAGTGTATGGGTATCATTTTGTCCTCTTAAATCATTTTAGGCATAATGATAAGGTGAATTTCCCTTACTTCTTGCTCTGTTCTATGAATGCCTCCCTAAAAGCCTATAAAGAAAATCCTCGGGGTGATTCTGCAATGCACCAAGGACTTATGGTCCTCATTAATGACCATTTAAAGGCCAGTAAAATCAACCGAATGCAACTCTCTGTGGATTCGGAAGATGATTTTTCTGATTCTGATTTCTTGGAGGAGGAGGAATTAGACAATGATTCCTCGACTGATAATGAGGAAAGCTCTGACGACTCAGAGTATGAGAGTAGTAAGAAGAGGAAATCAAGACCCTCTTCTTCTAAGAGCAAAACCCCCAAAGCAAACCCTTGATTAGTATTTCTTCCGAAGAAGAGTACTCTGATGTCCCTGAGGAGAAGAAGAACCCTAAGGGGGTGCTGAAGGAAAAAAGTAAGAACCAAGCCCAACCAAGGAAGAAGCAAAAGAAAATAAAGGAGACTGGCAAAGAACCAGAGGAGACCGGCAAGGAACCGGAAGAGGACAAGCAAACAAGGGCCCTGGAAGTTGAACAAAGCCTGGATATGGAGACTATGGAGGAGACTCTCAGGGCCGCCGATACTATTTCTGCCCTCCATATCTCTAAAGATGAACAGACAACCCCTGGAAATGTGACTCCTTCTCCTGGTCCACCTCCCGAGGCCTTGAAGGGTTTTATGAAAACCATAGAATGACTTATTGATGGGAATAAGAAAACTGCGGATGAGTACAAAAAACTCTGCAATAGAGTCCTGATACTGGAGACTATTAACATTGGAGAGGGGAACACTATGGCCGATTATATCGAAGATCTGAAGAACACAATTGCTAAAGCGGAAGACATCAGAGATGCCTTTAATCCCCGGTTTGAGAAAATTGAAAAGGAGATATAGGATAGAAAGACCCTGGAGGAAACAAGTGAAAAAATGCTCTCAGACACAATTGCCAAAGTGGACAAGATAGAGGAGTGCCTCAAGAACATTGCGGAGCAGAGCCTCAACATTCTGAAAATCTCAGCCAACAACACCCATACCCTCATCAGCAAACTTGATGACGAAAAGGAAACCCAGGAAATTGACCTGGATGCAGAAGGAACATGGGAAGCCCAAGGTCCCAGAACCCGTACCCATGGAAAGAGGAAGGAAAAGAAAGTGAATAAGGACCTGGAGGAGCTAAAAGTAGTTGGGGCGACCTATGATGAGCTGGTGACTAAGGCAGAGGATTTGCTAAAGAAAATTACTATGTAGTGTCTCTTTGGGTTCTTTGCTGTTTTTTGTTGTTTAGCTATTTTTTCTGTTCGCTGGTCTTTTGACCAGTCGCTTTGTATGTGGACTCTATTTTCTCAGCTTTTTTTATAACTATGTTGTAATGGTTTCGGGTCCTTAAAACCTATTTTTCAATTAATCAGAACTGTGCATTTCCATCAAATGTACATCTCAACTTAATCACTTGCGTAATATCAATCATCCAATCTTCTCTCTTTGCAATCTATTGAGAGATCAATCGCCATCAATTTGTTCGATCAATCTCTCGAAGGGGCATAACCAGTCAATAATCATCCTTACCAGGATATCTCTGGGGCATATATTGGTCAATCATTTTCTTTGAAACAACGCAACATGCTACATTGTCTCAAAGAGGGGCAAAATGTAGACACATAAAATTTGTCATTGTAAGCCCAGGTGGATCCACTTTATTTTTCATGTATTATCTACTATTAATATTTATCATTTATCATCTATTATTTTATTTAATATATCCATCTTCATAAACATATGCATAAGCATCTACATGACTCATTTATGCTTCCTCATCTACCCATTTGCATCCACCTTATGCATGTGGGATGAAAACTTTCAAGCCTTATTATTTATCCCCTATTCATCCCAGAACATGGACTCACCCGAAGAACATCTATAAAAACCAAGCCTCTCTCTCATTGTTCCATCCATTATCTTGACATCTTGAGCACATATCTTCTATCTTTGCATTTTAAGTATTGATCTTTTATCCTTTGCATCTTTGTTTTCTCATATTCTAGCTTTTATATCATTTTCTTGCATTTTCAAATCTCCATTTCCTCATAGCCTTTTTCATAAGTGCTTCTGAGAGCAATAATGTTAAATGTGAAATCTTGAGGAATAAGAGGGAAATGGAGTAGAGTTTGATAGTGTGCATGCGTATTAGTTTAGATATTTTTATGTTGCATGCATGTTTTTTGTAGGTACTTCATTGTTAGATGTTGGAATCATTTTGAATCTTTGATTCAAATTGTCCATTTCCCTCATCTTCATTAACAATCACTCCAAATTTTGGAGAACTTATTACATCTTGCATCCTTTTACACATGGTTATTTTTAGTCAATCAAAATTTATATTCATAATCCACCTAGTAAACTCTACCTATTGATTTAATACAATCATCTTTAGACTAACCACATGTGGTAGAGAGTTATTATAAATGAATCTCAAGATTCCTTGCAAGTTTGGTGACCTTTCCTATTTTATAAATCTTAAATAATTGCAACTAGTACTAGGTATTGTAAGGTGTAAAATACTTAGCTTCATAACATTTCTAGTGCGCTTTATGGACAATTTGGCATGTAACCTATATTTTTTTTATACAACCGATAGACATGATTAGATAGAATTTTATCAATATGTATCTTAGTACTCTACTTAGATGTCTAATAGAAGAGAAGCCTAGGTAGTAGGACTCTATACTAGCACAAGAAAAGCTTGCATTCAAATTAGAAAATATAACCAAGGAATATAACATTCCAAGTAGTGTATGCCACATGCTTAGGTGTCACAAATATATTATGAGTGAAATATTGAAATTATATTAGTGCAAAGGATGAAAGCTTCTCATATCACATGAAAGAGGTCCATGTGCAATTCAAGTAGCTAAAGGAGAGTAGTGCAAAGTACAAATTATGCATATATGAGCATCAAAGAGACAATACTTACAATGAGGATGAGTTCTTCATGTAACATCTAAGAAAGGGTGGTTTCACTAGAGGGAACTACAAGAAACCTAAGTGCAAGAATATTTATCCATTTCACTAGTGTGAAAATTTCTAAGATTACATGTGAGACTGAGTTGCTTGAAGGGTTATACATCTCACCAATATTCATTGTCTTTGATTTGCATTTCTACCTTTCATTTATGAATCAAATGTATCTCAACTATAGGAATAAATAGATTCTAAGAGAATTGAGATTACTAAGCAATAGCAAGAAGACATTGTGCAAATATTGGATATAGATGTTGTCAAGAAGACTTTGTGAAGAAACTACCAAAAATATCGCAGTCACTAAGAGTGTAAAGGGACAAGGATGAATATTAGATAAATATAATCTAGAAGTCAACTACTCTAGATGTTTGAACTCTAGTCTTTTACATAAAATCCTAAATTATAAGCCCTGACTAGAGTGGGTGAGTATGAGATCATGATTGACTAGGGAATACCCCTAAGTGGCCTAATGAAAATACAAAAACAAACTTAAGTAACTTCAAAATTTATATTAATATACACAATTTAAAAATATGATAGGAAATAAATTTGTATCCTATTTGAATATAGCTAAAATGGGATACCTTTTTCATAATTTTCAAATAATTAGTGAAAATTAAATATTTCAATGAGGCACTATTAAATGTTTTAGAAAGAAATAAAAAGTAGGTGGCATTCCAACCAATCCAAGTATGAGCAAATTTTTTTTTCAAACTTTAGATATAAGTAAAGGATAGATGAGTAGGTGTGGTGCATTTTTTGGCTTTAATAAATAAATAAATATATTTATAATTTTTTTTAAATATTAAAAAAATAAGTTTCCAACCAATATAACTTAGTAAAAAATATATAATAATTCTATAGCCAATAAAACCTAGAATATGACACATATTTAGGATTTGAAAAAATATAAATAGTTAGAAGGTTTTGAATGTTTTTTTTTTTGCTCGGTAATAATCGTTATTTTATTTCTATGTAAAAAAGAGGTACAATATTCATAACATCCAAAAATCTCCCCCCATCTCATCAAAATTGCCTACATATCAGACTACCCATCCACCCTAACCTCCAAAAAAGTTCATCTACAGATATAACTGATCAACCAATAAACATAACACAGTCCATATACACAAATTTAGAGATGCGATGATGGGTCTCGACTACTAGAGTATTTTAGGTACTCAAATGTAGTCTCTCACAAATAGAGCGTTAGAGAAAACCTAGTGGGACAAAACCACTCCCCAAAAGTGAGAAAACACAAAATAATCCCAATGAAGAATGATATGGGCTAAAAACATTGTGAGGAAAATCCCCCCCATAAGAGAGAAGAAGAATAGGAACCATGCAAACCCCCCATTGTAGAGTCGTCTACAATGATGGTAGATGCTCAACATTGAATGTTGAAGATGATCCAGTCATGTCAAACAATATTCCCCTCATTAGGAAGAAACAAAACCAAGATAATATGCAAGATTTTTTCCCATTCCTTAAAGGAAAATGACGGAAGAAATATGGTGTACATTATGTCCCTAAATTATGCTTAGGTGTCTCCATGTTAATTCTAAAATTTATCTCTATTGTCACATGAAATTGCACCCTACTTGACCAGGTCTAGCATTCCAATGATACAATGGAAACAACCTCAGAGTGTGTGAACTCTGCTAAAGTGAGGTTGAATATTTGGAGAAAGTCAACATTCTTTCTAATCTAGATGCAGTAGTATTGATCCAACTCAACACTAAGAAACCCTAGTTTAATCCTACTCTATTATCTTGTAGAAGGAAGGGGAGAGAGAGAACATAAAAATGAAAATGGGTTGTGATGCACTAAGACTATATTGTGTTACTTCCTACTGACTACATCATAGGGAATCAATGAAGGTTGTCATAAGAACTCGCGTAGGTCTTTGGTTCACAACTTCTGAAGACACGTATAGAGGCAATATATTTGACAAAGCATCAAGAGGGAATTAGAAATCCAAAAATAGTCCCTACAAATAGATTTTACATATTGTATAGTATAAAGAGCATAAAAATACTCATTCAACCATAGAAGTAAAGGAACATGCACATTATGATATAAGTGAGAAGAGATGAAAATGCAACTTCTATTAGCTTTTGGTATTTCTATTAGCTTTTTTATTTTTTAGATCGTCATTCAATACATTAAAAGAGCATACTCAAATTTTCAAGATCTACCTAGATTTGCAACCTATGTCTCTTAATTAAGACTATCAAGAAGCAATCTCACAAGCTCTAGTACCATATAAGAATTGGTATAGAATTCTCTATACCATGCAAGATTTGGCTAAAGATTGTAGCCACCCAATATCTAGGAACTTCTATGAAAGCACAAGAGAGATCAACTATGAAAGAGTAATTCTATTCTATTAACTTATATAAATGATATATTATAATAGATTGATTGATATTACAAAGGGAACCCCTTGGATATATAGCCCAAGGTGAACATAGGATCACATAATATTATGATACGTTTCTTAATCTTATGACTTGACATAAAGTGGTAGGTCTCCTATGTGTATTTGAAGTAAACTTAAGTAACAATTGTCAAGAGGACCTAGGTGACGAATTAGCAAGATAAAACACCCTTTTTACACAAACAATGAGGCATAATTTATAGAATCTTGGGTGTTTTCTCTACAATATATTTTTTTCATAAAATTTCGTTGCAAAAATGTTTGTCAAATACAATGATGATGTTATTGAAAATTTCAAGTTAACACTTAATGTGTGGTTGTGCAAACTATATTAGCAAGTTTTAGGACCTCTTTTTGCCTAAATCCAAGGTAATCCCAAGACATTTTGAAGAAAATCCATACATGGGCTATAATATTAACACTTTTTCCATCTCAATGTTAGCAATTTTCTATCTAGCATGTTATTTTTTCTATTTCCAATATTTGGTCCATCATGATCTTGCATTCACCCCTTACAATATTTGTATTGAAGCATCTAATGGAGGACCACCCTAGACACAAAAAAATATAAATCTCCAAAAATATTTGTGAATTTGTAGGGTGGCACAAAAATGAAACTTATTTGTAATTATCTTTTAGTTCTACATGCAAGTCTAACTTTGATGATTGTCTATGCCAATTTCATGGATCAAAACACTCATGTTCTACTTGATCTTATTGAACAAGATATGTTGACTTTCACACAATATATTATTTAATGTAGTATTCCTTATGTAGGCTTCATTCCTTGTACAACATCTCTAGATTGCTCTTGGCCTTTGTGCAAACACAACCCTAAATGCAAATTTTCCACATTATACATAACTTTATACATGTTCATACTTCGAAAAAGTGGAAGATTATGAATATATCAAAGAAAAATGTCAATGCTAGAATCACTACTATCAAATGATAATAATTACATTTTCTAATGGTTTGTCAAGTCTATAATATTAGGAGAATGTTATGTTCGAATTTGTTAAGGGTTGACATGAATGTTCCTCTTGTAAAATGTACATATGAAGATTCCAATATATATTGGGTTTCTTCCTAGGCACACATTAATGGAAGATATCTTTCATCAATCCTCAATATGAGTGTGGATCAAATTTTATGATTACAATGTGCTATTGATAGGAGATGCTTGGTCATTTTTAAGGGTTCAATCTATTGAAGATCTGGCAAGTGATTGGGTTTTGGGATTGGCTTTGATCTTAGGCCTTAACTTATATTATTAAGAGTCTATATATATTTTTTAAGGGTTTTGGATAGTTGTGATTGTAGACACTAAAAAAGGGTCAATGGTCGTATCTCCTATTTTAATTTTGTTAGACAGTTCAAATAACCGGGAGACAACTGAGAGGGGGTGGGGGGTGAATCAATTGTCACAGATCACCAAAACATTTAGCAATTAAAACTTTAATACCGAAACCCAAAACATTAATAACGGAATGCTTAAACCAAATACCAGAATAGCAGTTAAACCAATTAAACATAAACAATAATCAGAGAATAAATACCATCCACATGACACCAAGATTTATACATGGAAAATCCGGTAAAGGGAAAAACCACGGTGGGAAGCCTACCCACAGTCAGATAATACTTCTGCAGTAAGTATGTGAATTACAATTGAGGGGCCTACACTTGCAGGAAGGCCAACAACCTAGAGCACACTGCTCATCACAAAAAGGAGTCTCACTAACTACATAGAAATCCAAACTACAATCCGGAAGAATGAATGAACTGCAAATATAGCATTTCCTATGCCCGAGTATAGTTCCGGTTAAGCTCAATACCGAAGGACTAGATCCTCTTACATAAACCCAATTCGATCTCCAATGATCAACCGAATCCTCTACCTGAATGATATTACATTATTCACACATTACATACACATATCCCATTCCTATATCCTGATCCTATACCATGATGATCTACAATGAGATCTTACATCATTTATACAAACCCTCGACCATAAACAATTAGGTCGTCCACTAGACAATAAACCAATTACATAATTACAAAACATATAGGCCTTAGACCAAAAAAATAATATCCATAACATAAGACATCCCAAAAACACATCAAGAGGTCCAATCCACACGTTACATTAAGTCAGTGCATAACCTAGATCAACCGGGACCCAATATAGGTCCACACACTAAAGCAATGATCTCCATATGCCATGTCTCGAACATGATCACCATCAGTATCCTGAATCTCCACTAGAAGTTGCACCAACACCACTTATGCATATCATCAAATATCTTCATCAAAAGCTCTGTGGGTGACGCCTTCGCTAGAACCACAAGCCAAGCTTCCAAGCAAGCAGGATAGCATCCAATCACTAGACCAAAAGCAACTGACTGAATATGAACATGAGTATCATGAATAAACCAATTCCATAACCAAACTATATTGGATCATGCTAGATCCAAACCAACCAGGAACTACTCAACCTACTGGGACCAGAAGGGTGCCGGTAAAGAATCCAAAACAGCTAGTGTTGAGATCAATGACAAAACATCAATGCAACACATAATCAATTCCTCCAAATGGCCAACAATTTCATTGCGTGCATGGTCTTCACTATTCCTCGATTCTGTCTCACTTATCCTTTCCCATTTTCTATCCAGTTGATATCATTTTCTCATCATTTCAATTCCATGATATAAATTTGTCCCAAATCCATTTGATTGATGTCATTTCATCCCCATTTTGATTCCATGACATTGATTCGTCCCAAAACTTATCCCGATGATCTCAATTTGCTCCCATTTTGATCCTACAACATCATTTTCTCCAAAAACCTATCCTAATGGCATCATTTTCTCCCAATTCCAGTCATGTGACATCATTTCAACCTTATTTCCTATCCCATGGCATCATTTCGGTCCCATTCATGTCCTTTGACCTGTTTGACCCGATTTACTCATTTTGACCTAATTTTCCCAATTCTTCCCATTTTATTTCCATTTCCTTTCGATTCTTCCCAATTCTTCCCAACTTCACCCAATTTGACTCAACTTGACTTAATTTGACCAAATTAAGGTCTCTGGGCATTAGTTTGACTTGTTTGCCTATTAGGTTTAATTAAGTAAACCCTCTTTCCTACTAACCCTTCTTCTAAAAATTAAATAAATAAATTTAATATTTATTTATTTATTTTCTTGTCCTATTAATTAAATAAATTTATTTTATTTAATTACTTAACCCATAAATATGAATAATATACATTTATTAATTTATCATATTTATTTTCTTCTAAAATGGAGATAATAAATTTTATTTATTAATTCTCCATAATTTTTGCTTTTTATGAGGAGATATTTAATACATCTTATTTATTAATTATCTCTATTTATCCTCTAATGTGGGGATAATTCTCATTTTTTTATTTTTTTATTCTTCTATTTATCCTCTCATATGGAGATGTTTACTTAATTATTCAATCTCCATAATATCTTCAACCTACTAATTTGTTTTTCATGAGGAGATAATTAAGGATTTTATTTATTAATTATCAATAATATCTTATCATTCATTGATTTATCTTTGATCACATTCCTACCCTCCCCGAGGATATCCACAAGCGATGAGAGTGGCCAGGATGATTCATGATGTTTTGATTTGTTTTGTTTGTGGGATGTTTTCATGATGCTCTGAAGCAAGTATGTTTTGGGTGTCTGTGTTGGTACGTTCACTTTGTGACTATCACACATACCTCGACCCTTAACATACACAAAAGTTTTAGGATAGAGTGAAACATTCCTTGTCTGCAATATGTCTATTTTTCTACAAAGGGATCACATTATCACTCTGACCTTATATGTCATGACGCGATGTATCCACTTGCCATATTAAATAAAGCTCTTTATTGCTAAGGTGCACTTATGAAAGTAAGGTTCCATCATTATTAACTTTTCTCCATTTAATTTTTGTCTCTTACTAACATTTCTTTAATTAGTCCTTATGGTCCGCTTGGTTTCATACTCTAGTACCCAAACACAAGTGCATACTGGATTCACAACATGTTAGTATATATGTATATCATAATTATCCATATATCATTTCATCCCATTCACAACATGTTAGTACATATGCATATCATAATCATCCATATATCATTTCATTTGGCATTCACATCATGTTAGTACATATGCATATCATAATCATTCATACATCATTTCATCCTGGACACGTATGTTAGTATCCTCAAATAGCATGATAACATTGCATCCTAATCCATACATTACATAGCATCACATGCATACATCATCATAATAACATCATGGCATTATGCAAAGCATCATCATCATCATCATATAGAAACATAACATACATAAAAGCATTATCATAACAAATCAAAGCATCTCATATAGTCCAACACATCATTGTCTCATATAGAATTTGAATGTCATATATACATCACAAAAAGTATCAGAGTACAAAAATTAGAGTATCTGTTTTGAATAAATCTTGCAGGCTCAGTACGATCTCAAAAATTGTCTACAACAAAAACACAATGTAATCACTAAAAGTATCATTAGGTGCTCCCTCGATCCTCCTAACCTTTATTTTGTCCTAAGGATGAAGCTCCTCCTATCCTCAGTCATGCCTATCTTGGTGGCATCAATGGCTCTACCATGTTTGCATTGCTATGTGTCCTCTGAGAGTGTTTCATGTTGCATGACCTCCTATGTGCCCAATATGATGGTTCTCTCTGCTTTGTTGGCACCACACTCTTATACAGATCCCTCTAATATATGGCCTTCTTCCCTAGCTCTCCTATCTCCCGCATATCCTCGCACATACTGATATATGTGACACTCTGGATAAACTCTTAGACAACCTCATCTTCTCTTTGTGCTCTAAACACTATTATGTCTTGAGAGGCTATAAGTGTAGCCCTCTCTACTATAAGTCTATCGGATAAAAACACAAAACTGTCACATTTCAGGCCAATTTATCAACACAAGTGCATTTAAGTAATTCTAACTAAAAATTAATTTTAGTCAAACATATGGTCTATAGAGATTCATTATAGCTATCTTATATATGGGCCACAAATTTTCCAATTAGATTTGTCTACTAAATGTATATTTTATACCACTTTGGGTCTAATTACCAAAATTTGTTTTTTTATTTTTGAAAAACTCGATGTTTCAACAACTCCCACTCTTATAAATAATATTTTTTTTGAAATATAAAAATACCCTTTTATAGATCTATTAGTGAATTTTCCAAAATATATATCTTTTAATATTTAAATTAGTTTTTTATATTTAATATTTTATTTTTATTGAAAGTAGGTCATCAACACTAAAATATAAGGTTGATTATCTTGTAACGGAAAAATACTAAAAATTTTCTAAAAAATCTGAAAAAAATAAATGCACTAGAGAAAAGAGTCTATGTCAAGATCATATAATTCTTTTCTAATTTGGATAAATAATTAAGAAAAAAAAGTGATGCCAAATGGAAAGAGTTATATTTCAGTACACACAACTTTTCAAATTTATTGAAAAATATATATATAAAAAAAATAGGTAAAAATATATTTTTGCACTAAAGTTTCAAGTTATAAATATACAGAAAAATATTAAAGAAAAAAGGTAAAATTTACTATATAAAGTATGACTCCTCGTTAACTTAAATTTCTGCATTTTATCAGCACCTAAATATAGTGTTTAATTTATAAGAAAGTATATTCAAATCATTTTTAAATTTAAAAAAAAAATACAAACATAAAATACACAAAATAATATACATTTTATTAGTTTACATCAATGCAAAACTCTAAACATATATTTCACTTTCTATTGATTCAATTTAAAAATTTGAATCAACATTAGCCATTTCCTTTATAAAAGTGTGACACAACTTTGTGCTTTTACCCTATCCCTATCTACAATAAGAAGTTCTCGTTTTGCTTCCCAAGTTGTCCTGTCTATTGTATCTTGAGAATCTATCAGAGTATCCCTCTTTGCCAATAGTGTATCCCTCTCTACACTCTTGACTGATCTCTTTGCACTACCATTCTCTCCATATCTGCAATCAATGATCCTCGCTCAACATCCCAAGTCGTCCTGACTGCCTAAAAAGATGTTATCTATCTCTCTAGAACTGAGATGTGCTCTCTTTAATACCTCACATTTCCCCTCATAGCCCTATCATCTAGAATATGCTCGACCTCATTGCCTACAGCCACATCCTACACAGGCTCATCATGTAGAGTTTGTATGTCATCGTCTTAATCCATAAATGTAGGAATGGTGCCATGGTCTCCTCCTTCGTCCTCATTCAACTCTTCATCATCATGCTCATCTGACTCCTCATCCACATCCCCCTTCGACTCCTTTGTCTCATAATCCTACCCTATCCTTTGATCTTTTCGTGGTGCCACCCTCGAAATTGGGATCTACAGATCTGTCAACAGAAATAGCTTGTGGTCTACAAACCACCTATCATATGTCATTGTTGTGCCTACATCTATAACATCTAGACCTACACACCATTGTCTGGGCTATAATTGCTTGAACTCTGTAAATACTGTTACATGTGGTCTGATGAATATTCCCCAATCTCCAACCTCTTTGTTGGATCGTGCATAATATGTCATACTTGTAGGGACATCCTGTCACTCCCCAAACTATTGTAGAACCCTCTCTAGCAACTGAACCTCAATGATTCTCTATCTCAAAATAGTCCCACCTATCATGTATCTCTCCTATCTATAGTACGTGAGATGCTCCTCATCATTCGACCAACTGGGACAATCCCTATACAGTCTCCATGTGAAATATTTGAGGTAGTCTAACTCATCTCTAGTGAAATGTATACCCCAAAGTTACTGTAACAATGCCCCATCATAGCAATATACATAAGGTAGTCTTGGTCGCACCTGTTTGTCGGGTTTAGGTCTACACCCTATTATGTGCACAAATGTCCACACTTGTAGCAATGTCAACCCACAACTGATAGTCAAAGTTCGTCTATATGCCACATAGTGCAAGTAAAAATACAACATTTCTAGCATGCATGGTCCCCACGCAAACACAATCCCATCCATTACCATCCGCTCTAGCATGCAACTATGTCCAATCATGAATTCATGTCCTCTCCTATATGGTGCTACCAATCTCATTATAACTATGTTGATAATAATCACCAGCCTCAAATGTTGAGCTACCACCGTCTCCCATCTGATCTCATAATCGACAATGCATAACTCATCCACAGTGGGTAAAAGTACAATATTGTGTCACTTTTCAAGCCAACTTATCAGCAAAAGTGAATTTAAGTTTTTCCAACTAAAAATTAATTTTAGTCAAACATATGGTCTATATAGATTCATTATAGATAAGCTATATATGGACCGCAACTTTTCCAATTGGAAGTGTCTACTAAATGTATATTTTATATCACTTTTGGTCTAATCACCATTTTTTTAATTTTATTTGAAAAACTCGATGTTTCAACAACTCGTACTCTTATAAATAATATTTTTTTTGAAATGTAAAAATACACTTTTATAAATCTACAAGTGAATATTCCAAAATATATCTCTTTTAATATTTTAATTATTTTTAATATTTTATTTTTATTAAAAGTAGGCCATCAACACTTAAATATAAGATTAATTATCTCGACAAGAAAAAATAATAAAATTTATTTAAATTTTTTGAGAAAATTATGATGCACTAGAGAAAAGAATCCATGTCAAGAAGATATAATTCTTTTCTAATTTGGATAAATAATGAATAAAAAAGGTGGCAGTAAATGGAAAGAGTTATATTTCAAAACATGCAACTTTTCAAATTTATTGAAAAATATATATGTATAAAAAATAGTAAAAAATATATGGATACACTAAAGTTTCAAGTTATCAAAATACACAAAAAAAATTGAAGAAAAAAAGGTAAAATTTATTAAATGAAGTGTGGTGGCTTGTGTAACTTCAATTTCATCATTTTATCAACAACTAAATTATAGTGTTTACTTTATACAAAACTATCTTCAAATAAGTTTTTAATTTTTAATAAAAACTACAAACATAAAATACACAAAAAATATACATTTTATTAGTTTACATCATTTCAAAATTCAAAACATATATGTCACTTTCTATTGATTCAATTTAAAAAGTTGATTCAACATTGGTCATTTCCTTTATAAAGTGTGACACAACATTGTACCTAATTTTTGCGTCCACCTCAAACATTGAGCTAAGGGCCTCTCTCCCTATCTAAGGATCATATATAACTAGCTCACCATGGATATAAATCCTCAGTATACGCCACGCGTCCTCCAATGTGACCGTCACCTCCCCCATCGATAGATGAAATTAATTTGTCTCTAAATGCCACCGCTTTGATGTGGTGATGAGTCCCCTATTTTCCCTTATCTCGGGCATGCATGTGATACAATACAATCCTAATTGAAAGAGGCAATGTCTCTCGCATCCCCGCAACTGATAACGCAATGACATACATGTAGGGAAACCCTCTAGAGTTTGTAAAGGCAAAAGATCAACCTAAAAGAGAATGGGGCAAACATTGTGTTAACCCTAACCACATCGATCATATCCCATCAACCTAGCAAATATGTGCATTCCAAAACCCTAACTCCAAACCCTAATTGATTACCCTAATTGGGCACCTGAGCATCAACCCTAGGTCAAATCAATCCAAACCCTAGTTTACCCCTAGGTCAAACCAATCCACATTTTAGTCAAACCTAGCCCAAACCCTAGTTAAACTGCATTTTGACCCAATCAAATATGTAGTTTAAGCCTTCAAATGCACAATTATGGCTTCCAACTACCCAATTTCATTGCCCAATTGCACAACTTGAACCCCCAACTATGTACAACTTCAGTCAATTGCACAAAAAATATAGTCAATTGTGCAAAAAAAATGTAGTCAATTGCGCAACTCTACCCTAGACTCCCCCCCAACATGTTAGAGTACAATCAACACTGAGAGGGGGGGTGAATAAGTGTTGATAGTCAATTTTGAATCTTTAATAACTTTTGCAATTTGAAAGACATAATCAGCATAAAAAGACAAGGGTATGTTTCATCATGCAAAAATCACACAACACAAATTGACACAATGATATGTCCTGAGTGGAAACCCTCCTAGGGAATAAAACAACTCAAATTGCCTCACTGGCTTACTGGTTGTTTGAATGCCTCATTAGCAAAAATGGTCTCACTGACCAAAGAACCTCACTGGTTACAAATGTGCCTTACTGGCTATTCCAAACAATTCACTGAATAAGTTTTACAAACAAAGTTTTATCTTTGTTCCACTTCTCAACATTTTCTGATCTCGCAAACTTTGAGATCTAGAAACAATAGTTTAGAAAGTCTCAATATTCATTTACAATACACCAATGTATATTTATAAACTACATAGTAACTTATCATATAGAGAACTTAAAAGTTCACTTACAGAATGATATTGTGCATATACAGAGTATATACAGTGATATATAGAAATGCATTTCTTTACAAAGATTTTACAAAATATTCCAAAAATCTTCAACAACATTAATAGTCTCAGTTCACTTCAGAATAATGTCTCTGTGATTTAACTAGAATTTCTTGTCATAAAGAAGCCACAATGATTTTATCTCTTTGTGTAACAACATCAACCTTTTTCTTGAGGTCTTCATGGTGTTCAAATAGCATACAATGTCTTTGCAAGAGATAAATTGCATTGCCATAGCTATTTATAACAGAAAAAACTGCTAATTGAAAACCCAATCTTTTTCAACAGTGCATCTTCTTGGATTTTTTTTTTTAATAAGAGAACCCTTGTACAAGAACGTGACAACACATAATACCATTAAACCCCTTTTTATTTGACAAAACAAAAACTGTGCAAACCGACTTGCTTAAGCAATGCTTAAACAAAACAACTTATTTTTGTAATACACTTAAAACGGATATGCTTAAGATAACCCGTAAGGTTTTTATTTTACAAAGTAAGAACTATGTAACAATGAACACCCCTTTTTTTAATTTTCATGAAAGAGACTGAAAGAGAGTTAAACAACTCAAAATCCAAAAACATATAAACAAAAACTTTCACAGAAGATTATAGCATAATTATCCCTTAATGAAAAACACAGACAAACTAAGAGATAAAAAGATTTAATACTCACAACCAAAATAAATAGATCACAACCAAAAAATTAATTTGACATGAAAATAAATCACAAAAACAAGGGTTTGAAACATCTTAGATGAAAATCAATGTTGAAGATATCTCCTTTAACATCATTGACAAATTGTGTTTGAATCCACATGACCATGCATTGCCGCTACTCTACAAAACAACTGAATGTCCAACCATTTCTCATGTCCTAGCTCTTCAAGAACTTTAGCAAAAGATGTAGGAATAGTATCTTTTTGCAAAGGTATACATCTTTAGTTTTTGCTTTTAGGTTTCAAATAAGACATGTGACCACATAAGGAATTGAAAGCAACTCATATTTTATAAGTTGCAAATATAGCTTTTGAGTCCCTTTAATATTCCAAGTAACTTAGAGCCTAGTTACTTAGGAATGTTACCACTTTTCATTTTTCTCCAAAATCACATTAAAGGACATGATATGCAATACGGAGATCAACACAAAATTACCCTTGTCAAAAAATATTGAATATTTAACCAAGGTGATCAAAACACATATTTTGACATTAATGCCAACACATGCCAGAGGGGCAACAAACTCCTCCTTTGGCATTGATGTCAAACAAATATTCAACTGAGTATTTTACCTGAATTCACAGCATCAAAGAGGGCATAATGGATCCTATCAAAATGCACACAGTTGTCAGCACAAAAACACTAAACTGAATCAAAGAATGAAATCACAACCTGAAACTGATTGTTCATCATAAGTTGCAAAGTATGAGAACACACATAAACAATCATAAACTGCAAAGAATGAGAATGATCACTGTGAATCTTGTTATCACTGCTAAATCACATATCATTTATTGTCACTGTCTAAAACATAATGAATGAATATCAATGAATATTACTAAAAAGAATATCACTAAATCAGAATCACTGTCATTGTATCAGAATTTAAGAATCTGTCTAAAACATAATGAATGAATATTACTAAAAAGAATATCACTAAATTAGAATCACTGTCATTGTATCAGAATTTAAGAATATCACTGAATCAAAATCATTGTCACTATATCAGAATCACTATCACTGAAACACTGAATATCTCCCCCTTTTGACAACAATGCCAAAGAGGAGATTTTAAGAATGTCAAGAACCATCACACAATGAACATGTGGTACATGAAAGTACATTGTACAATGATGCATCACACAATCACTGAGAAAAAGAACAACAAACTGAAATGCCAATACTTGCCAAGGGAGAAAAGAAGGAAGCAATAAAATCTCCCTCTAACTCCAGAAATAGAAGTGAAACATTTAAAGAGAATTGAGAGAAAAGACAAAGTCTATCTCTCATGCTTTCAAAAACTGCTTTAGGTAGTGGTTTAGTAAAGATGCTAGCCACTTGTTCCTGATCAGAAGTGACATAATCTAACACCACATCATTAGCAAAGACCTTTTCTTGAAGAAACTGATATATGATATCAATATGTTTAGTCCTGGAATGTTGAATAGGATTTTTGGATATATTTATGGTGCTAGTATTATCACAAAAGATGGGCACTGGTTTAGAAACAATAACATGAATGTCTTTCAAAGTCCGAACCATCCAAAGGACTTGAGTATAACAAGTAGTTGTTGCAATGTACTTTGCCTCAACATTAGACAGAGATATAGAGTCTTGTTTTTTGCTATGCCATGCTACCAATCTTCCTACAAGAAAGAATGCACCGGTGGATTTTCTTTTCTAGTCATCAATATTGCCTACCCAATCAACATCAGTATAGGCAATTAATGTAAAGTCATTGTGTCTTGGATACCATAATCTAAAATCAAGAGTGCCAAAAATGTATTTCATAAGTCTTTTAACAACATTCAAATGAGATTTTTAGGTGCAGATTGAAACCGTGAAACTAAATAGACAGAGTGCATAATATTAGGTCTTATTGCAATCAAATACAATAGACTGCCAATCATGTAACTGTACATTGTACGATCAACATTTGGTTGATCAACTTCTTGTTGAAGTTTGCAGTTTCTTCCCATAGGTTTACCAACAGGCTTACACCCATTCATCTAAAAAAATTCTAACATTTCTTTAGCATATTTAGCTTGAGATATAAATATCCCTTTTTCTAACTGACTGACTTGTAAGCCTAGAAAGAACGATAGTTCACCCAAAATTGACATTTCAGATTTAGATTTCATATTTCTAGGAATTCTGAACAAAAATCAGCATTATCACTGCCAAATATGATATAATCTACATAGACAACAACAATTAGTACACTATCACCTTTTGTTTTGAAGTATAAGTTGTTGTCTACAACACCTTTAGTGAAACCCTGTTCCTACAAATGCTTATCTAGCTTAGCATACCAGACTCTTGGAGCTTGTTTTAAGCCATACAGGTATTTTCTCAGTCTATACACATAATCCTCTTTGCCTGCACAAAACCTTTGGTTTGATCCATATAAACCTCCTCTTCAAGATCACTATTTAAAAAAGCAGTCTTGACATCCATTTGAAATACTCTAAAATTTTAATATACAGTATAAGCCAAAAACATCCTTATGTCTTCTAATCTGGCCACAGGGGCAAATGTTTCATCAAAGACTATACCCTCAATCTGAGAGTACCCTTTTCATACTAGCATCACTTTATTTTCGATTACATTTCCTTTGTCATTAATTTTGCTCCTAAAAACCCACTTAGCACCAATTACATTTTTCTAAGAAGGCTTGGGAGCAAGTTCCCATGTTTTATTTTTCTCTATTTTATTAATCTCTTCTTGCATGGCCTTGGCCCAAATAACATCTTTACTAGCTTTTGTGTAAGTTTTAGGTTCAAGTTGTGATATTAAACATAGATAACATGTTGATTCTTTGTGTTTGCAAGTCATCTTCAAGTTTGAATTCCAGCAGAAGTATGACCTATTACAAGATCTTCGAGATGATTTTTCTATAAAAGCTTAGTGGACAATTTAGGAACTGTTTTGGTAGGGGTATTTTGAGTTCTTCTCTCTTCTGGTTTTTGTTCTACATCAGACTTTTGTTCAATTTTAGATTGTTGTTTAGATTGAGCAATATCATGTTTAGTTTCAGATTGGACAATACTATCAAAATCATTAGCATGTTGTTCATTATGCAACTTTTCATCTATTTTAACATTTGCACTTTCTATTATCCTTTTTAGCCTTTTATTGTAACATTTAAAAGCTTTGTTGTGAGTAGAATAGCCTAGAAAAATACATTCATCACAACGTGATTCAAAGTTGCCAATAGTATCACTATCCCTCTTAATAAAGAATTGACTACCAAAGATTTTGAAGTAGTCAACATTTGCTAGCTTGCCATACCAGAGCTCATAAGGAGTTAATTTAGTGTTCACTCTTAACTGCACTCTGTTTAAAATATAAACAACAATATGTATTGCTTATTTCCAATAAGTATTGGACAATTTTGCATCCTGAAGCATAGTTCTTGCCATCTCTTTCACAGTTTTTTCCCCCTCTCAGTCACACCATTTTGTTGTGGTGTTTTGGAGGATAAGTATTGCCTTCTTATCCCATGTTCTTCACAATAATCCACAAATTCTTAGGAAGTATACTCTCCCCCTTTGTCTGATCGAAGACATTTTATTTTAAGATATGATTCATTTTTAAACATTTTCCTAAAAATCTTGAACCTATGGAAGGCTTCTTCTTTATGTTGTAAAAATGTGACCCAAGTCATTCTTGTGTAATCATCAATGAACAACATAACATATTGTTCATTGCTTAAAGACTTTGTCCTTGTAGGACCACACAAGTCAGTGTGTATTAGTTGTTGTGGCTTAGTAGAGGAATACTCTTTAGGCTTAAAACTGACTCTTGCTTGTTTTCCATCTTGACATTCTCTGCATATACTATTATCTGGTTTAGTGAGATTTGGCATATTTCTGACATTCTGACCTTTACTAATCTTAATTAGGTTATCATAATTGGCATGCCCTAACCTTCTATACCAGAGTCTTGTTTCTTCAACTTGACTCATAAAGCACACACTGGTTTCACTTTTGTTATTAGTGATTTCATACAAATTGTAAATGTTACCATTAGTTTTGAAACCTGTAACAACAATTTTTCTAGATTTCTTTTTGATTTTACATCCTAAAGAAGAGAAAAGGACATGAAAATCATTATCACAAATTTGATTCACACTGAGTAAATTATGTGTGCGCCCTCCAAGATAGTAAACATCATGTACACGAGTTTCATTGTCAATTAAAATAGTACCTTTTCCTACAATCTGAATGCAATGATCATTACCGAATCTAACATATCCACCAACATAGTTTTCAAACATAACAAATTTTCTTTTATCACCAGTCATATCGTGAGAACAACCACTATCTACCACCTAGAGATTTTTCTTAACTGAGTGCAAGGTTGTTTGAACAACCAAAGCTTCACATGTTCTATTTGGTTTCCAAATCAATTTTTGTTTGACATTTTTATCAGACTCGTTAAGTTGTTTAACCAAATCAGATTTGCAGAAAGCAACAATATGACCAAAATCATTACACTTATAGCATTTGAGGTTACTTAAGAACTTGTAAAAATTACCATTTACAAGACTTTGTTTACTTCTAGACATAACCTTGCATTCTTTTGCTTTATGTCCAATTTGATGACAAGTGAAACAATAGCCAAAAAAATGAAAATTATATTTAGAAGGCTTACTTGTTTGACCACTAGATATACCTTTTTCTGCATTAGCACAACTTGAAGATTATCCTTCTGAAAAGCTTAAATTTCTTTTCACTTTGTAATGTTTTTGTTTGTTGAAAGATTCAGATGAACTTTCACACAAAGTATGCTTCCTTTGTAAGTTGGCAACCTTTTCTTCAAGAAGACAACATTCTTTTTCCTTTTGACACAATTTTTCTTGAGTTACCTCAAGAATTCTTTTCTTCTATTCAATATGAAGAGTAAAATTAGATATAGTTTTGACATCATGTTTATGTTGATCTGTCAAACTAACAGTTTCTTTTCTCAAATTTTTTATCTCCTTGATGTTGGCATATGTGCAAAAAATGTTGACATGATGATATTGTGTTGTCATTGATGTAAATATGCTGAAAGAGAGAACCGGTAATATGCTGAAGAGTGAATCGGCAATATGATGAAGAGTGAACAGGTTTATTGAAGTTAAGCAACTGGCAAAGTGAACCTTTATAATGATGAGAACCGGTATATGTGCAAAAGATGAAGCGGTATGTTTGTCCAAGTGAACTGGTATATGGAATGTTTTCTATCAAGGTTTAATATGGTATGACTACTGGTTGGTAGTCTCAGCTTCAGGGTTTTCGGTTGAAGCTTCAGGGTTTTTGGTTGAAGTGTTTTGAGCCTGTGTGATTCAAGCGATGGCATTGTGTGATGAGTTAGCATTGTAATGGAGATCAGATCGTGTTGCCACATCCGCCTCGTGCACATGAAGGATCCTGCATGAAGGAGATTGATCATATCTACCTCAGGAATGTGCGAAGTCTATGCAAACGATGGAGAACGCGTGATGGGTTATCACCTCCAAGAAGCGGTGAAGAACGAACGATGCAGAATGTCTTGAGATTTGTTCAAGACCATTGTATTCAAATGCAAAGTGTTCAATGGTCAGGATTGAACCGACTAAATTGCTCAACCTAAATGTTTAGGGCTTAGGGTTTATGTTACCGACCTATCTGTTTCCTATAAGGTCGATGTTGTGTTTCATGTTGAAGTTGTTGGCAAATATTGTGTGTGTATCTAAGTGCAAAGATATGTAATTCTTGCCAGACCAAATAAGAGGGTTGATACCTGTAGAGTGTGTATGCAGAAGAAAGGAACTAAAGTGGATCTGCATTGGCATTGAAGTGCTATTACCAGATCATTGTAATACCTGTTGATCTCTAACCACTTCAATAGTTGGAAAATCCCTTAATAGGGTAGCTTTAACCAGCTTGCTGTAAATCCTTTAACAGGGTGACTCAAATCCATTGGGTTCATGAAATCCTCTAACAAGGTAACCTCTAACAGGGTTTAACCCTTAACTGGGTATTCTAGCCATCCCTTAACCGGGTGATCCCTAACAGGATCGGTTCTTAACAGAACCTGTTGTAACAGTCTTTAACCAGACAAGGCTCCTAAAAGAGCGGACTTCTAAAGAGTTCAAAAACAACTTGTGGGTATTCATCCCCACTGTGGTTTTTCCTAGTTGGGTTTCCACGTGAAAAATATGTGTGTCATGTGTAATGTCCTTTTCATGTGATGCTTTGTTATTTTCTGTCAAGCGGTGAATCATGTTGATCTAGCATGTTATTATATTTTTGATGATAGATTACATGTTTATGCACAAGGATAATGTGGAAATGAGGGTGTAGGTTGTGTGGTAAGATAAGCATTTCCGGTTTATATCTTTCACAATCTCATTGTGTTTAACTGGTAGTAATTTGGTTTATAATCGGTGTTAGTGATTTCCAGTCAAGTATTGGATGGAAGGTCTCAGACACAACCTATTGAGTGTTGCCCAGCTGAATGATAGTGGACTCACTCTAGAATTCAGAAATGGAATGTGCAAAACCAAAGGAAAGACCAGTGAACTGATGACCACCGGTATGCAGACCAAAGGTAACCTATTTCAACTAAATGCAAGTATAAGTACGTGTCTTATGGCTAGGTTTGATGATAGCTAGATATGGCATGGGAGACTGCCATGTAAACTTTGATAACATTGTGAAGTCCAGTAAGATCAAGGCAGTCAAAGGATTGTCGGTGCTGAATAAACCAGAAAATCCTTTGTGCAGAGAGTGTCAACTGGGGAAAATGTCTTCCTCAACCTTCAAAGGTAAATCTTTCACTGCAGACAATTTACTTGATCTTGTGCATACTGATTTATGTGGTTCTATGAAAACTAGGAGTGTGCAAGGAGATAGATATTTTATGATTCTTATAGATGATTGCTCAAGAATGATGTGGGTCACATTCTTGAAGGATAAGTCTAAAGCCTTTGGAAAGTTCAAATCTTTCAGAGCACTGGTAGAAAAGGAAAGCGGTAGAAGAATCAAATGCCTTAGAACTAATCAAGGAGGAGAATTCACTTCTGGTGAATTCAACAAATATTGTGAAGAGAATGGCATCAAGAGGCAACTGTTTGCCCCCTGGACTCCACAACAGAATGGCTTAGTAGAGAGAAACAACCAGATGGTGGTTGAAGCGGCTAGAACCATGCTAATCCAAGGGAAGGTTGCTCACACCTTTTGGAGAGAAACGGTGAGCCCTGCATTCTACACAATGAACCGGGTACTCATCAAGAAAGGAAAGGATAAGACTCCTTATGAGTACTAGACCGGTAAGACACCAGTGGTAAGCTACTTCAGAGTATTTGGAAGTAAATATTATATCAAGAGGAGTGAACATCAGAGCAAGTTTGATGCTAAATGTGATGAGGGAATATTCCTAGGGTATTGCACAAAGAGAAAAGCTCTCAAATGTTTCAACAATAGGACTCAGAGAATTGTTGAAAGCATCAATGTTAGGGTTGATGAAAACTCTGAGAAACCTGAGGAAACTGGTAGAGAGCATATAGGAGATGAACCGGTAGTAACCTTCTGGGAGCCGGTTGCAAATCAGCCCAGTACTAGTAATTATGCTCTTACACCGGTGGATGTTGATGCTGATGAAGATGAGGATGAAGAAGAAAAACAAGAGGAATCTGTTAAGAATATACCTAGGTATGTCAAACTCAATCATGAACTAAAACAGATCATAGGAGACAAAGATGCAAGAATTCTTACAAGAAGAAAGGTTAGAGAAAGCTCATGTATGATCACTGAATTTGAGCCTAAATCATTCAAAGAGGCACATAAAGATGAAGACTAGATCAAGGCAATGGAAGAAGAGCTTGACCAGATAGAGAGGAATGGTACGTGGCCTTTGGTACCCAGACCGGAGCATAAAAATGTCATTGGAATCAAATAGGTCGTCAGAAATAAGCTGAATGAGGATGGCACAGTGGTAAGGAACAAAGCCATACTAGTATGTAAAGGATATGCCCAAGAAGAAGGAGAAGACTATGAAGAAACCTTTTCTCCAGTAGCAAGATTGGAAGGAGTTCGTATGCTCCTTGCATATGCAGCTTTTAACGGATTCAAGGTATACCAAATGGATGTAAAATTTGCATTCCTGAATGGAATACTTGAAGAGGAGGTATATATAGAGCAACCGGATGGGTTTTCCCTATCAGAAGACAGTGACATGGTGTGTAGGCTACATAAAGCCTTGTATGGACTGAAGCAGACACCTAGAGCATGGTATGAATGCTTGCATTCCCATCTTGTGAAGATTGGATTTGAAAGAACAAGTGAAGATAGAAATATCAACTTGAAATCAGAAGGAGATTAGATTCTAATCTATGAAGTATTTGTTGATGACATAATCTTTGGTGGAGATGTCAAGATGAGTCATGACTTTGCAGATGAGATGAAAAAAGAGTTTGAGATGTCACTTATAGGGGAGATTAAGTTCTTCATTGGACTGCAGATTCAGCAAATGAAAGATGGAATCTTTATTACTCAGTCCAAGTATGTCAAAGAGGTGTTGAAGACCTTTGGCATGGAAGACAAGAAATCGGTTGGTACACCAATGGTGACTGGTTGTAAACTATCAAAATAGGATGACTCAGTATTGGTAAATGAGAAGGAATGCTGATCAATGATTGGTAAGTTGCATTATGTAGTGCATAACAGACCAGACATTGCACATGCAGTGGGTATTACCGCTTCATTTCAGCAAAGCCCAAGAGAATCCCACTTGGTACCAGTCAAGCAGATTCTTAGATATCTGAAGGGAACTATTGACTATGGATTATGGTATCCATACAATGATGATTTCAATCTAAAAGTGTTCACAGATGCTGATTGGGCTGGTAATGTGGATGACCGAAAGAGCACAACCGGTGGTGCATTCTTTCTCAGTGGTAGACTGGTCTCATGGATGAGTAAAAAGAAGAGTTGTATCTCTCAGTCTATAGCAGAAGTGGAGTATGTTGCAGCTTTTATGAACCGCACCTAGACTATTTGGATGAAGCATGTATTGAATGGCTTCAAAGTTCTTGTATCTGAACATATAAGTATATTTGTGACAATACAAGTGCAATTAACATTTCCAAGAATCCAGTTTTACATGCTAGAACCAAGCTCTTTGAACTCAAGTATCATTTCTTAAGGGAAAAGGTTCAGAACAAAGAGGTGGTATTGGAACATGTTTCCAGTAAGGAGCAATTAGCAGACATATTCACCAAGCCTCTACCGAAGGCTACCTTTACCTATCTGAGAGGTGAATTAGAGGTGTTTCCCCGTCAAGAGGTAATCTAAAACGTTTATGCTCCACATCGGTCAGATCTTCCTTTGCCTATCTTTTCAAGGTTGATGTGTTGAAGGATGCTACTCCTCAGGGGGAGCAGCATAGTGGAACAAGGAAGCTTGTGCCTCCACTTTGGCATTGTTGTCAAAGAGGGAGAATATGTGAAGTGGTAAAGATATCTGCAGTATTAAGGAGAAGATGTGATGCAGAAAGAGAGATATCTTTGTATATTGCCATCAATGCCAAAGGGGGAGATTGTTGGCATATGTGCAAAATATGTTGACATGATGATATTGTGTTGTCATTGATGTCAATATGCTGAAAGAGAGAACCAGTAATATGTTGAAGAGTGAAGCGGTAATATGATGAAGAGTGAACAGGTTTATTGAAGTTAAGCAACTGGCAAAGTGAACCGGTATAATGATGAGAACCAGTATATATGCAAAAGGTGAAGCGGTACATTTGTCCAAGTGAACTGGTATATAGAATGTTTTCTATCAAGGTTTAATATGGTATGACTACCGGTTGGTAGTCTCAGCTTCAAGGTTTCCGGTTGAAGTGTTTCAAGCTTGTGTGATTCAATCGATGGCATTGTGTGATGTGTTAGCATTGTAATGGAGATCAAATCATGTTGCCATGTCTCCCTCATGCACATGAAGGATCCTGCATGAAGGAGATTGATCCTATCTACCTTGGGAATGTGCAAAGTCTATGCAAACGGTGGAGAACGCATGATGGGTTATCACCTCCAAGAAGCGATGAAGAATGAACGATGGAGAATGTCTTGAGATTTGTTCAAGACCATTGTATTCAAATGCAAAGTGTTCAATGGTCAGGATTGAACCGACTGAATTGTTCAACCTAAATGTTTAGGGTTTAGGGTTTATGTTACCGACCTATCTGTTTCCTATAAGGTCGATGTTGTGTTTCATGTTGAAGTTGTTGGCAAATGTTGTGTGTATCTAAGTGCAAAGATATGTGATTCTTGCCAGACGAAATAAGAGGGTTGATACCTGTAGAGTGTGTATGCAGAAGAAAGGAACTAAAGTGGATCTGCATTAGCATTGAAGTGGCGCTATTACCAGATCATTGTAATACCTGTTGATCTCTAACCACTTCAATAGTTGAAAAATCCCTTAATAGGGTAGCTTTAACCAACTTGTTGTAAATCCTTTAATAGGGTGGCTCAAAGCCATTGGGTTCATGAAATCCTCTAACAAGGTTTAACCCTTAACCGGGTATTCTAGCCATCCCTTAACCGGGTGATCCCTAACAGGATCGGTTCTTAACAAAACCTATTGTAACAGTCTTTAACCGGACAAGGCTCCTAACAGAGCGGTCTTCTAAAGAGTTCAAAAACAACTTGAGGGTATTCATCCCCACCGTGGTTTTTCCCAGTTGGGTTTCCATGTGAAAAATATGTGTGTCATGTGTGATGTCCTTTTCATGGGATGCTTTGTTGTTTTCTGTCAAGCGATGAATCATGTTGATCTAGCATGTTATTATATTTTTGATGATAGATTACATGTTTATGCACAAGGATAATGTGGAAATGAGGGTGTATGTTGTGTGGTAAGATAAGTGTTTCCGGTTTATATCTTTCACAATCTCATTTTGTTTAACCGGTAGTAATTTTGTTTATGACCGGTGTTAGTGATTGCTAGTCAAGTTCACTGTTTATAGTCAAACCTGTTCAGGAAAAGTTTTTATATCTATACTGACTCACCCCCCCCCTCTCAGTACCGGTTTGGTACTCACTGTTCATCATTGTATTATCAATTGGTATCAGAGCGTCCTCCAGGTCCTCTATGTTGTAATCTTAACCGCTTGAGGGAAAGATCCTATTGTAATGATGAAGAGGGAAGGTCCAAAGTTCAATAGAGATAATTTCAAAATATAAAACGGCAGAATGAAGATATACATCAGAAGCATGGGTGCTCAACACTGGAGCTATGTTGAGAATGCTTATGTTATTCCTACTGGTACTCTCACCAATGATTAAAAGAGAGAGATCTAGGAGAATGGGCAAGTCATGGAAGCCCTCATCAGTAGCTTATCTGAAATTAAGTTTATTCATGTCCAAGATAAAGAAAATCCCAAGGAAGTATGGGATACTCTTGAGAATATCTATGGCGGTTATGAGCATATAAAACAAGCTAAAGAAGAAAGCCTTAGGGGAAAGTTTGAAGACATGCAGATGGCTGAAGGAGAGACCATTCAGCAAAATGGAATAAGAATCAAAACTGTTGTTGGAGATATACAGAGTGCGGGTGGTAAAATGGAAGATTCCACCGTTGTTAGCAAAGTTTTGAGATCCTTATTACCAGTCTATGCAATAAGGGTTGCCGTTATTCAGGAGTTGAGGTCAATAGACAAGACTAAGGTATCTAGACTCCATCATTGCAAATTTGACAACCTGTGAGCTAAATAGTTTTGATGGTAGTGTTCAGAAGACTGAATCAACCTTTAGAGCATCTGCTGCATCATCTAGAAAAGGAAAAGAAGCTAGTACAAGTGGTGATCCAAGACAGAGCAAAGAAATGGATGATGAGGAGATCTTGATGGAATTTGAAGCTCTTCTTGCCAAGAGACTTCCTAAGGGAACCGGTAAATACAAAGGTAAGATTCCTTTGAAATGCTTCTCTTGTAACCGGATAGGACACATTGCCATAAACTATCCTAATGGTGATAGCAAGGACAAACCGGAAAAGTTCAAGAAGTTCAAAGGAGGAAACCAGAGAAACTGTTTTGTAGCAGTTGATGAAGGTGTCACTAATGAGGAATCGGAAGATGAAGAAAATAAGGATATTTTGTTTGTAGAAGTCAAGGAAGATGTGTCAGACAAGAAGGCTCTTGTCTCCTGCTTTGATAATTCCAGTGAGTAGATTATAGACAGTGGTTGTTCTCACCATATGACTGGTGACCAGAGTAAGTTTCTATCTCTAGAAGAATATGATGGTGGTGTGGTTCATTTTGGTAATGATGCACCATGTATGGTCAAAGGCAGAGGGTCCATCTCTTTGAATGGAAAGAGCACTGCTAACAATGTGTATTGGGTGGAAGGTCTCAGACACAACCTATTGAGTGTTGCCCAGTTGAATGATAGTGGACTCACTCTGGAATTCAGAAATGGAATGTGCAAAATCAAAGGAAAGATTGGTGAACTGATGGCCACCGGTATGCAAACCAAAGGTAACCTATTTCAGCTGAATGCAAGTATAATAATGTGTCTTATGGCTAGGTTTGATGATAGCTGGATATGGCATAGGAGACTGCCATGCAAAATTTGATAATATTGTGAAGGCCAGTAAGATCAAGGCACTCAGAGGATTGTCGGTGCTAAGAAAACCGGAAAATCCTTTGTGCAGAGAGTGTCAACTGGGGAAAATGTCTTCCTCAACCTTCAAAGGTAAATCTTTCACTTCAGACAATTTACTTGATCTTGTGCATACTGATTTGTGTGGTCCTATGAAAACTAGGAGTGTGCAGGGAGATAGGTATTTTATGATTCTTAAGGATGATTGCTCAAGAATGATGTGGGTCACATTCTTGAAGGAGTCTGAAGCCTTTGGATAGTTCAACGCTTTCAGAGCACTGGTAGAAAAGGAAAGCGGTAGAAGAATCAAATGCTTTAGAACTGATCAAGGAGGAGAATTCACTTCAGGTGAATTCAACAAATATTGTGAAGAGAATGGCATCAAGAGGCAACTGTCTGCCCCCTGGACTCCACAACAGAATGTCTTAGCAGAGAGAAACAACCAGATGGTGGTTGAAGCAGCTAGAACCATGCTAATCCAAGGAAAGGTTGCTCACACCTTTTGGAGAGAAGCGGTGAGCACTGCAGTCTACACAATGAACCGAGTACTCATCAAGAAAGGAAAGGATAAGACTCCTTATGAGTATTGGACCGGTAAGACACCAGTGGTAAGCTACTTCAGAGTATTTGGAAGTAAATGTTATATAAAGAGGAGTGAACATCATAGCAAGTTTGATGCTAAATGTGATGAGGGAATATTCCTAGGGTATTGCACAAAGAGCAAAGCTCTCAAATGTTTCAACAATAGGACTCAGAGAATTGTTGAAAGCATCATTGTTAGGGTTGATGAAAACTCTGAGAAACCTGAGGAAACTGGCAGAGAACATGTAGAAGATGAACCGGTAGTAACCTTATGGGAACCGGTTGCAAATCAGCCCAGTACTAGTAATTGTGCTCCTACACCGGTGGATGTTGATGCTGATGAAGACAAGGATGAAGAAGAAAACCAAGAGGAATCTATTAAGAATATACCTAGGCATGTCAAACTCAATCATGATCCAAAGCAGATCATAGGAGACAAAGATGCAAGAATTCTTACAAGAAGAAAGGTTAGAGAAAGCTCATGTATGATCTCTGAATTTGAGCCTAAATCATTCAAAGAGGCACATAAAGATGAAGAATGTATCAAGGAAATGGAAGAAGAACTTGACCAGATAGAGAGGAATGGTACATGGTCTTTGGTACCCAGACTGGAGTTTAAAAATGTCATTGGAACCAAATGGGTCTTCAGAAATAAGCTGAATGAGGATGGCATAGTGGTAAGGAACAAAGCCAGACTAGTATGTAAAGGATATGCCCAAGAAGAAGGAGAAGACTATGGAGAAACCTTTGCTCCAGTAGCAAGATTGGAAGGAGTTTGTATGCTTCTTGCATATGCAACTTTTAAAGGATTCAAGGTATACCAAATGGATGTAAAATCTGCAATCCTGAATGGAATAATTGAAGAGGAGGTACATATAGAGCAACCAGATGGGTTTTCCCTATTAGAAGACAGTGACATGGTGTGTAGGTTACATAAAGCCTTGTATGGACTGAAGCAGGCACCTGGAGCATGGTATGAACCCTTGCACTCCCATCTTGTGTAGATTGGATTTGAAAGAACAAGTGAAGATAGCAATATCTACTTGAAATCAAAAGGAGATCAGATTTTGATATGTGAAGTATTTGTTGATGACATAATCTTTGGTGGAGATGCAAGATGAGTCATGACTTTGCAGATGAGATGAAAAAAGAGTTTGAGATGTCACTCATAGGGGAGATTAAGTTCTTCATTGGACTGCAGATTCAGCAAATGAAAGATGGAATCTTTATTACTCAGTCCAAGTATGTCAAAGAGGTGTTGAAGACCTTTGGCATGGAAGACAACAAACCGGTTGGTACACCAATGGTGATCGGTTGTAAACTATCAAAAGAGGATGACTTAGTATTGGTAAATGAGAAGGAATGCCGATCAATGATTGGTAAGTTGCATTATGTAGTGCATAGTAGACCGAACATTTCACATGCAGTGGGTATTATCGCTTGGTTTCAGCAAAGCCCAAGAGAATCCCACTTGGTAGCAGTCAAGAGGATTCTTACATATCTAAAGGGAACTATTGACTATGGATTATGGTATCCATACAATGATGATTTCAATCTGAAAGTGTTCACAAATGCTGATTGGGCTGGTAATGTGGATGACCGGAAGAGCACAACTGGTGGTGCATTCTTTCTCAGTGGTAGACTGGTCTCATGGATGAGTAAAAGGAAGAGTTGTATCTCTCAGTCTGCAGCAGAAGTAGAGTATGTTCCAGCTTTTATGAACAGCACCCAGACTATTTGGATGAAACATGTATTGAATGGCTTCAAAGTTCCTGTATCTGAACTGGTACGTATATTTTGTGACAATACAAGTGCAATTAACATTTTCAAGAATCCAGTTTTACATGCTAGAACCAAGCTCTTTGAACTCAAGTATCATTTCTTGAGGGAAAAGGTTTAGAACAAAGAGGTGGTATTGGAACATGTTTCCAGTAAGGAGTAGTTATCAAACATATTCACCAAGCCTCTACCGAAGGCTACCTTTACCTATATGAGAGGTGAATTAGGGGTGTTGCCCCTTCAAGAGGTAATCTAAAAGGTTTATGCTCCACATCAGTCAGATCTTACTTTGCCTATCTTTTCAGGGTTGATGTGTTGAAGGATGCTACTCCTCAGGGGGAGCAGCATAGTGGAACAAGGAAGCTTGTGCCTTCACTTTGGCATTGTTGTCAAAGGGGGAGAATATGTGAAGTGGAAAAGATATCTATAGTATTAAGGAGAAAATGTGATGCAGAAAGAGATATATCTTTGTATATTGCCATCAATGCCAAAGGGGGAGATCGTTGGCATATGTGCAGAATATGTTGACATGATGATATTGTGTTGTCATTGATGTCAATATGCTGAAAGAGAGAACAGGTAATATGTTGAAGAGTGAATCGGTAATATGATGAAGAGTGAATGGGTTTATTAAAGTTAAGCAACTGGAAAAGTGAACCAGTATAATGATGAGAACCGGTATATGTGCAAAAGGTGAAGCGGTACGTTTGTCCAGGTGAACTGGTATATGGTATGTTTTCTATCAAGGTTTAATCTGGTATGACTATCGGTTGGTAGTCTGAGCTTCAGGGTTTCCGGTTGAAGTGTTTCGAGCCTGTGTGATTCAACTGATGGCATTGTGTGATGAGTTAGCATTGTAATGGAGATTGAATCGTGTTGCCACGTCCGCCTCGTGCACGTGAAGGATCTTGCATGAAGGAGATTGATCCTATCTACCTCAAGAATGTGCGAAGTCTATGAAAATGGTGGAGAATGCGTGATGGGTTATCACCTCCAAGAAGCGGTGAAGAATGAATGATGGAGAATGTCTTGAGATCTGTTCAAGACCATTGTATTCAAATGGAAAGTGTTCAATGGTCAAGATTGAACCGATTGAATTGCTCAACCTAAATGTTTAGGGTTTAGGTTTTATGTTACCGACCTATCTGTTTCCTATAAGGTTGATGTTGTGTTTCATGTTGAAGTTGTTGGCAAATGTTGTGTGTGTATCTAAGTGCAAAGATATGTGATTCTTGTCAGACCAAATAAGAGGGTTGATACCTGCAAAGTGTGTATGCAGAAGAAAGGAACTAAAGTGGATCTGCATTGGCATTGAAGTGCTATTACCAGATCATTGTAATACCTGTTGATCTCTAACCACTTCAATAGTTGGAAAATCCCTTAACAGGGTATCTTTAACCAGCTTGCTGTAAATCCTTTAATAGGGTGACTCAAAGCCATTGGGCTCATGAAATCCTCTAACAAGGTAACCTCTAACAGGGTTTAACCCTTAACCGGGTATTCTAGCCATCCCTTAACCGGGTGATCCCTAACAGGATCGGTTCTTAACAGAACCTATTGTAACAGTCTATAACCAGACAAGGCTCCTAATAGAGAAGACTTCTAAAGAGTTCAAAAACAACTTGTGGGTATTCATTCCCATTGTGGTTTTTCCCAGTTGGGTTTCCATGTGAAAAATATGTGTGTCATGTATGATGTCCTTTTCATGTGATGCTTTGTTGTTTTCTATCAAGCAGCGAATCATGTTGATCTAGCATGTTATTATATTTTTGATGATAAATTACCTGTTTATGCACAAGGATAATGTGGAAATGAGGGTGTAGGTTGTGTGGTAAGATAAGTATTTCTGGTTTATATCTTTCACAATCTCATTGTGTTTAACCGTTAGTAATTTGCTTTATGACCAGTCTTAGTGATTGCTAGTCAAGTTCACTATTTGCAGTCAAACTGGTTCAGGAAAAGTTTTTATATCTGTACTGATTCACCCCCCCCCCCCCCCCCCTCTTAGTACCGGTTTGGTACTCACTGTTCATCATTGTATTATCACTTGAGAGCACATCTTAATTCTCCTTCATAATCAATTTCAGATTTAGAGGGATCTGAATTAGTTTCCTCTTGTTTTTCATTTGAAGTTAAGATAGCCATGAACAAAGTCTCTTCCCCTTCCTCAATAGATTCATCAGAAAGACTATTTGTAACATCTGCATACAGACTCTTCTTCTTAAAAGTATTTTTCTTTTTGAAGTTTAGATACTTTTTCTTTCCTGATTTTCTATTGTCTTTTTCATCACTATCCAAATCTTTGTTTGGACATTGAGAGGCATAATGTCCAATCTTACAACAATTAAATCACTTAAAGGGTAATTTCCCTTTATATTTGCTTGACCCTCTTTTTTAACTTGTTTACAAAAGCCATATCATGTTCATCTAGGTTTTTAGTTTCAACCACAATGTCACTAATAAATTTAAAACCAGACTCTTTACTAGTAGTACAATTATCACTGATTCTCAGCTCATAAGCAATGAATACACCATGTAGAGCATCTAACGTGACCTTGTTGATATCTGTTTCCTCTAAGGAAGAAAATTTGGAATTAAATTTAGGTGTTAGAGATCTCAACACCTTTTTTACTACAACTAGTTCTTTTAAATCTTCACCAAGACCACGTATGGAGTTCACAACTTCTTGAACTCTTAAGAAGTAATCTATAATTTTCTCACTTTCAGTCATTTTGAGACTCTCAAACCTAGCTCTAAAGGTTTGTAACTTTTCTTCTTTGACCTGTTCATCACCCTCATAGATATGTGAGAGTTTATCCTAGATAGCTTTAGCATTTTTGCAATCCATGATTTTAACTAGGACATCATTTGTCAAGCCACAACATATAGCATTAAAAGCTTTGGCATCACACTCATATTCCTTCTCCTCATCAGGAGTAGAAGGCATTGAAGTTGCAGTGTACGCTTTTTTAACAACAGACCAAACTTTATAGCCTAGAGAGGTTAAATGTCTTTTCATTTTGAACTTCCAAAAAGCATAATCAGACCTGTGAAATAAAGGGGCTCTAACAGATGATTGGCCCTCTTGACTAGCCATAAGTACCCTACCATGAAACCCCTAGTTTGTTTTGAACAAAGTTTTGGCTTTGATACCAATTGTTAGAGTACAGTCAACACTGCGAGGTGGGGGTGAATCAGTGTTGATAGTCAATTTTGAATCTTTAATAACTTTTGCAATTTGAAAGACATAATCAACATAAAAAATACAAGGGTATGTTTCATCATGCATAAATCACACAACACAAATTGACACAATGATATGTCCTGAGTGGAAACCCTCCTGGGGAATAAAACCACTCGAATTGCCTCACTGGCTTATCTAAAAAATAATTGCTTTTACAATGCCTCACTAGCAAAAATGGTCTCACTGACCAAAGAACCTCACTAGTTACAAATGTGCCTTACTGGTTGTTCCAAACAATTCACTAAATAAGTTTTACATACAAAATTTTATCTTTGTTCCACTTCTCAACATTTTTTGATCTCAATATTCATTTACAATACACCAATGTATATTTATAAACTACACAATAGTATCATAAAGAGAACTTAAAAGTTCACTTACAAAATGCTATTGTGCATATATAGAGTATATACAGTGATATATAGAAATGAATTTCTTTACAAAGATTTTACAAAATATTCCAAAAATCTTCAACAACATTAACAGTCTCAGTTCACTTCAGAATAATGTCTCTTTGTTAACCAAAATTTCTTGTCATAAAGAAGCCACGATGATTTTATCTTGAATGTTGATGTTTATAGAACCTTTTGGGAATAACCTATAGGATTAGCAACCTAGTTGTTTGAGCTATTTTAAAAATACATGATGGTTTAGAGACAAAACCTACCTCAATAATTATTTTGATATTTTGATAATTTGATACCTTGGTTTTGAGTTGGTGTTTCAAGTGTTGGAATGCTTTTTTTTTTATCCTTTTGATCACACTTTTCCAGAAATTTGTTGATTTTGATATTTTGTAGATGATAATTTTCTTCAATTTTTGACCATTTGGAACATGTTACAAACATAGAAGACACAATTTTATAATAAATAAAAATCACAAGCAAGTACAAATCCCTATGGCAGGCTGAGACAATAGTTGTTGAATCTCACATGGAGTTTCCCCTGAAGCTACGCTTATTCAAAGCGGATATTTAGATGCTTGACCCCACTGGCTCCACCCTCAGCACTCACTTCTTTGGGGCAACCAAGCACCAGTTTCCATAAAATATCCTCATGGCAAACTTTATATCTCTACTAGGAACCGTATGTGTGTGAGCCGCTTCAGAGGTCTGACCTCCTGCACCAACAACTAGAAGGATTTTGGCAACTAGTACAAGTGGTTTTTAGTAAAGGCTTCTGGTCATGTGGCCATACATGCGACACTTTCAGTTCTGTAAATACAGAAGGTTCCCAGCCTATAGAAGTTACGCTCCATAGGGTTTATGGGGAAACATAGTGTCGGTATGAACTTATCAGCAAATGTTGTTTGAACTTTTGTCACAAACATGATTTATTTATAGTGGATTGGAAGGATTCGGTATTAGCCCGTTTCCACTTTAGGTTATTCCCCTCTCACTGGCCCCCTCAAGGCAGCTCGAGAAGGTAGGCCCTCTAAAGGATTAATTGCTTGAAAGTAAAGAAAGCGTAAAAAGAGTGTGTTTGGCTTTTTGATCACCCAATTAAGGGGAGAGCATATACCTACCACTTTCGAGACATGGAATACAAGTGTTCTTTTTAACTTTCCATAGCAATGTGGTCTATCCTCTACTTGGAGATGTTGCTCCAACAAGCATGGTGTTTATTTTATCTCTTCATAGCAAATGATTTTCTAATCTAGGAATTGGAAATCCTGGTCAACAAAATGAAAAATCGTTGCAAAAAGTAACTTGCTTCGTAAGAATGGACAAGTTGATTGTTCTTTTTAACTTGCAAAAATAAGATTGATTGTGCTTTTTTTTTTTTACCTTTGCAAGAAAATGAAAGATTGTTGTTCTTTTTAGAGCCCAAAATTTGAGGTGTGAATCCTAATTTTGCAAGAAAGTAAATGTTTGATTTGTTGTTCTTTTTACCTTGCAAATGTAATTATTTTTATAGCCCAAAAACAACTGAGGTACTTTTTAGAACACCAAATTTGGAAAATGAAGTTCTTTTTACCCAAAAGGAAATATGAATTCTTTTTAACCAATTTTGAAAAAGCTAGAAAAGAAATCACTAAATCTTAAGTTAACTCCTCCAAATCTACAAGAAATTGTTAAAAACCTGCAAAATAGTAAAAAGTTAGTGAAAAACCTTAGGTGGGCTTCTACAAGCCTAATTTCAAATCACGGTTACAAAATTTTCTGTCAAATGCGCTAACCTATGATGCAAAAGCGCTAACCTGCGTTACAAAAGCGTTAACCTGCGTTACAAAAGTGCTAACCTACGTTACAAAAGTGCTAATTTTCTGACAAAAGCACTAACCTACATGACATATGCGCTAACCTATGATGCAAAAGCACTAACCTACAATGTAAAAGTGCTATCAAAATTGACATATGCGTGAATCTGCATTACAAATGTGTTAATTTTATTTTTTTTGAGATTTTTAAAGTTATATGTGAGGTTCAGCCCCACGGTGGGTGCCAAAATGTGTGAGCTTGAATTCCATCCTCAGTATGTTACCTGTAATAAGTTAATTTCACAAAATACAATGGAAATGCATACAGGAAATCCAAAATCTACCAATAAAACTACATGAAATACATACTAAAATAAATCATTATTTTACCTTCATGGTTTATGTCTCATTGTGTCATAACTCCATTGTTCCTGGTTGTAGATGTTGTGCTCTTAGACAATGCACTGTTGGCTTCCAAGATGACATATGAAGAATGAACTGATAACTTGTAGTTAACTGATAGTATGATATGCAAAGCTACATGATTATGCTAAATGATTATGCTAAAATACTATATGATAATTGCTATTTGTTAATTGCTTCAAAAACTCACGGATGTATATGATTAGCTTGCAAGACTATTTTTGAAGGCTAACTTCCTCTCAACTGAAGCTCTTGATTTTATAGACTTTGAGAAGATTAGATGATGTGGCTCAGATCAATGGTCTTGATCAGATCTACAATTTTGAATGGCTATGAGCAAAGGTGAAGGTTGAGAGAAAGGGGGAAGGAGAAGATAAGTGTCACTCATCTCACCTTGACTGGGTTGCTGACTGAGAGAATCTAGGGATGGTTGGAGGAAATTTAGGCATGATAGGACAAGTGGACTCAAGTCCTTCCTAGGATGTAGGGGGTGTTGGAGAGAATATAGGAAATGGTTATGAAATATGTGTACGTACACAATTTCATTAAGTTTGGTAGTTGAGGATAAATGATGAATTAATATTTAAGGAATATTAATTTCTTTAACCACATGTTTGATGAGTTGGCAAAGGGAAGATGAAGTGGAGATGGAGGATGAGTTGGAAAAGAGATATTAAATAATTTAAGAATTATTTAATATTTGAGACTATAGGATAGGAGAATAACTATTACATATTGGATATTTAATTGCTTGGAGAAGACAATTAAATATTAGATATTTAATTAACTTGCTTAGAGGAATAATTAAATATTAGATATTTAATTAATTCGGAAGAATAGGATAATGAATTAATTAATAAAATATTAATTAATAGAAAGATATGAAAATGAATTAAATTAATTAATCTTTTCGAATTAACTATTTAATAGAAGAATAAATATTAAATAAATATAAAATATTTATTTAATTGCTCATAGCCAATTTTTAGGTGTATACATTTTGCCCTTCTTTGAAATGATGCCGAGACAACATTGTTTCAAAGATTAAATCAAGTCTCGATAATGCCTGATAGAAATTGAAAATCCAGATTGTGTGCCCCCTCAAGAGATTGATCATGAAATTGTCGAAAATTTTAGTGTGAATGATTAATCTCGTGATAATGTGATAAGAAATTTAGTCAATTAAATTCATTTGTAAAAAACAAATTAAATTGCCCCATTGTTGAAATTAATTACTCTTGAAATAGTAAATATAAAATTAACCAAGGCTAATTTTAACTTCATTGTTATCCTTGTCAGCTTTTGGAGAGAATATTTTTGCTGAGGTGGCCAAAATGGTGATTCCAGTGGAGTGTCATCGATTCGAGCGAGTTCGACGATATCAGCGGCCAATCGAGTATGGGTATCCGGTATGTATCTTATCCCGAGCTTTGTTTTCAAGTTTTCGTTCAAAATTTCATGTTTTAGGTGCTCTTTTTTGAATTTTTGAAAATTTCAATTTTTTTGATTTTAGATTAGCGTATTTGCAATTTTCTTTAGCGCATATGCCATTTCGTTTAGCGCAAATGCTTGATTTAGCCCTTTTGCTTTGTTTGTTAGCGCAAATGCATAGATTGTTAGCGTTTTTGTGTGTTTTAGCACGTTTGTTTGATTTGTTAGCGCAAATGCATGAAATGGTAGCGCTTTTGCATAGAATAGCGCATATGCATTGTTGTTTAGCGCATATGCTTGGTAGGATAGCATTTTTGCTTATAATAGTGCATATGCATCGTTGTTTAGCGCATATGCTAAAAACGATAGTGCTTTTGTTCAAAGTTGGTATTTTTGATAAGTGCGAAGGTTTAAAATCACTTTTGATGATTAGATTTAACATGTGTAATACACATTGTGGATGAAATAGAGTCTTGATTGAGTGATTGCGTGTTTGATAGATAGCTTTGATTGCTCGATCGAGTAGCTTTGACTAGCTTGATTGATAAAGTAGCTCTGATTAGCTTGAGTGATAAATTGGATGATTGAGTAGCTTTGATTAGCTTGATTGATAGATAGCTTTGATTAGCTTGATTGAGTAGATTTGATGATTGAGTAGCTTTGTTTAGCTTGATTGAGTAGATTTGTTTAGCTTTATTGAGTAGCTCTAAGAAATCGATTTAGTTTCTGATGCAAGAGCTTAGCAGAGTTTTTTATCAAACTCAGTGATTGATAACAAACCATGATTGATAGGTTTAAAATGATTTGATAGCTTAAGTTGCTTCAATTTGATTTGATTGATTGATTTGATTGGTTGCTTGATTGATTTGATTGATTGATTGATGATTGAGTCAGTTTGATTTGATTGATTGGTGTCTCTGGAAAAAACAGGAGAAACTTGATGTTCTCCAGTGTCGGGAGAAATTACTGGCCATACGTCATTTAGTTCTAGAGTTGTCCCAGGCTGAGATTAGACACATAGATGCCTGTGGTTTACGTCATTTATTGTTTATGCCAGAGATTACACATAATAGAGGTTTGTTGACTGCATTAGCTGAGAGATGGCATAGTGAGCATAACACTTTCCACCTACCGATGGGTGAGATTAGTGTTACCCTAGAGGATGTCTATAGGATTCTGCATATCCCAGTGACTGGGGAACTAGTGCAGTACGATTATCAGGATCACGTTGGGACCGAGGCTTGTAGAGTCATTTTTGCTGATGAGAGCATCAGTAGAGGAGAGATCGGATGGGTAGACATGGTGATGTACTATGAGACTCTTCCTGTTATTCTTGCTAGTTTGATTGGTGGATTTATATGTCCCGATAGGCGATCTCGAGGTTTATTAGTTGGATGGGGTGAGGTTCTACTGAGTATGATGTAGCATCGTACACGATATGCTTGGGGTGTTTATATGCTAGCACATTTATATCATGATCTTCACCAGGTTGTGTATGATGAGAGTGCTAGTTTGTCTACAGGATGCACGTTATTGCAGATCTGGTGTTGGGAGCACATTGTTGTTACTCGACCTATCCATCACAGATTTCGTGGAGAGAGGCAACCATATGTTTATTTTTATGCAGACGTTCTTACTCAGCCCAAGCTGGGTAAGATGGAGTATTGGCGTTGGGTTCTTGATTCTTTGGATAGCATCACTTGGAGACCATATGTTGATTGTGAGCCATGGATGGATGATGCACAAACATTACCATTTATCATACAGAGTAGATATCTTATTGGTCGGACACCCTTCATTTTTGAGCAACAGTTGATTGGTCGGATTTTGAGACAGTTTGGTATCATTTAGCCTATGCCTACTGGTGTGACGATTTATGCTCAACGATACAGTGATAGGCGAGATTGGGGACCATCTTTGTCATTTGAGATTGCTCGTGCAGAGTTTGTTGCTACTCCGAGAGTGGCTTATGATATGAGATTGCAAATTCTTGATCCTAGGGTTATTGCAGAGTATGCTTAGTATTTATTAGCTCATCCATTTCTTCGGATTATGGATCCGGTAGATCCTCCTCCTAGCTTAGGAGATGATGATGATGATTCAGATGATCCTGTTAGCAAGAGACAGAGACGTAGATGAGCTTAGAGTTGCACATGAGGCTAGGAGAGGTGGAGATGATGGTTGGGATAGAGGTGGTGGTGGTGGTGGACTTGGACAGAGAGGACAGTGATTGAGAGTCCGCGGAGGACCATTTGGATTGGCTGGCAGGATTGATAGACCTCGTCCTATGGGTGGGAGATATGGTGGACAAATTGGGAGGGATACTAGCAGGGTAGGGATGAGATCACCTAGAGGATTACCATTGAGAGGGGGCAGGGTGACTGGATTGGATGGGGGTTGCGGGAGAGGTATTGATTTTGGACTGATTCAGCCAAATCCTAGAGTTATTGCAGCTCATGGTGGTGATGATGAGGATCCCGAGGATCATATTCCCCTGATTAGACGACAGGTTCAGAGAGTTACTCGGATTGAGGTTCCAGCAGTTGGACATGTTGGTGGTGAGGGGATTGGGATTCATGCACCAAAGCAAAATCTACCAAAGCAGGTTGCACCAGTGCAGGATATGCCAAATGTGGTTATACCAGAGCATGATGTGCCAGGGCATGATACTATTGACAGTCTGAGAGCACAGATTGATCAGCTTCGAGCACAAATATAGACTCTTATGACTAAGAGAGACACAACTGTTAGGAGACAGCAGGATACTCAGGGTCTTCTAGATCATATTCAGTAGATTGGATTAGGTACTCTCTCAGCGGACACTGTTAGAGCATTATTTCGGGTCGGGAAGGAGACTTCCTACTAGCGACAATTATATGAGGAGGCAGTTGCAGAGAGCCAGAGAGCAGGTAGTTATCAGACCACCATGTTGATGGATACTAGCAGGGGTGGGGTCACGGGACCTCCTTAGAGGAGTGGTGAGCATGGTAGACATGCATCTAGAGGATCTTCTCGCCCATAGCCATAGAGATGGACAGAGTCAGGTGGTAGTGGTACAGGACAACCGTGACTTGATTTGGATCATTTGTATTGTTTATTGGATATCATTGTATACTTGGACTTTTATTGTTTTATGATGATCTATATGCAGACATGGATTCTATATGATGATGCTTTTATTTATGCATGTTATTCTATTTGATGATGTTCTATATGCTTATATGCTTTGATTTTATGGATACAATGATTAGATGGATAATGATATGATGGCAATAACTTACACATGATGCAAATGATAAATGTTTTTGATTTTACTTATCCTGGATGCATTTGAAAATGATTACTTAACTTAAATGATGCAAATGATCTATATGAAAATGCAAATGAAATGATTGCTTAATGCTTACGATGATGTATATACAAATGAAATGTTTTTTGAAATTTTATGCATGCAACTAAATGATAAATGGAATGATAATGCAAATAATAATGATACACTATATGGTTAATGAAATGCACTTAATTGAATGCAATTAATGCATAGATTTACATATGAATGATTGATTTGTTTTTGATTTATATGTTATGCTTATAATGATTATGAATCTAAGTGAAAAAGATGCAACTAAATGATCTTTAATGGAATGATAATGTAGATAATGATGATGATACTTTACATGGTTAATGAAATGCACTTGATTGAATGCAATTAATACATTGATAAAATGCAGCTAAAATGAAATGAATAAAAATGCAAATTGTTTTTATTTGTCCAAGTATACTCAATCTTTATTTATGACCGTTGACCTACTAATGAAATGATATGCTTATAATGCAATTGATCATGAATGCTTATAATGCATATGAATAATGAGCTAATGAAATGATCTAACTAAAAATTGTACTGCCATTCTTCATATGCTATCAGGTAACAGTGCTTGATTTCATCATTGAGCTTTAAAATGTTGTAAGAAAATACAAGCAACTTGACATAAAGATTCAAGATGACCTGAGTATTTCTTACATGGATTTTGATATAGCAAGTTAATACGAGCAAATTGATATAATGAATCAAGTTGACCTGAGTATTGCTTGCAGAACAGACAAGGAGTATCTTCTTTCATGCATGACTTGGAACATCCTCCTTGATCTTTTGCCGATCATATCCTGAGACAAGTTCATACCGTAGTAAGAGATAAACCATAGACAACAATCAAAGAAAATAATCATGCCCCATCATAGCTCCTCTAGTCATGGACATCCTTGAGTCGCATAGAGTACATGATTAGTAAAAATCAAGATATAAACACTGAATCTTGTATGTCATTCACATGTTCTTATGGTCATTAACTGATATAATCATCTTAATGAATGATCTTTGATAATCCTTTATAGCTTGTGGGTTGATTCTTCATTTTCTAAGTTTAACGATTCAGTTGTTGATGAGATGCCTTGATTGATTTGTTGCTTTGTTGCTTGTTATCTAATTCAAAACCCTAGATGTTTTTGGTTTTTTGTAAGTTTTTCGAATGTTTTTGGATTTTTAAGTTTTCAAAAGATCACCTTAGCAAAAGGAATTAGGATTTTGCCCCCAGTAGAAGCAAAAATTTATTATGGATGTATGAATTGATCAAGATCCAAACCATGACAGAATAGAAATGCAGATTGATAGATACTGATAAAATCTAAGATAGTGACTATGATAAGTATGTCAAAAGGTTATAATTGTTGGCAAGTTGCATATTTCTTGCTAAATGGTTCAGAGCAATGGATGTGAAAGATGGAAGTGATAAATGCGAGAGGATGGAGTGGATAGGTGCGCAAAGCGATCTCATGGATGGAGAAACTCACTTTTTAGATAGTGCCTATTTACCAGGTTTTCACCATCTAAATTTATTGCATTTTTGTTGTTTTATACTTTTTAGGGATTTTCTGCTTTTTTTATTTTTACTGATTTCTTCAGGACTTTATATGCCTTTTATTGATTTTTCCAGGACTTTATATCTCAAGCATAGAATTTCTTAAGATGGATAGAATTGATAGGTTCATCAAACCAATCACCTTCAGGGGTAGATAACTTGTATGCTCCTGATCCATATGTTGCTACTATGACAAAAGGTCCTAGCCAATTTGGTTCAAATTTTCCCTTCTTTTCTCGGTCTTGCTGATTTCTTGGATTCTCCCTTAGAACTATGTCTCCAATCTGGAAAGTGTGCGGCTTGACTCTATGGTTATAGCTTCTTGCCATTCTTTTTTGGTATACTTTCAAATAGTCTGTTGCATTTTGGTGACATTCCTGAATCAGTTCTAGTTCCTGGAGTCGAGAGACTCTTTGTTCTTCTTCTGGTATAAGACCATGCAAGGATACTCGTAGAGAAGGTATCTCTACTTCTATAGGTAATATAGCTTCTGATCCATAGACCAAACAATATGGAGTTGCCCATGTTGGAGTGCGGACACTAGTTTGATATGCCCAAATAGCAAGATTTAGCTGAATGTGCTAGTCTTTTCAAGCTTCATTGACTGTTTTCTTCAAGATTTTTAAAATAGTTTTGTTTGATGCCTCATCTTGACCATTACCTTGTGGATAATATGGAGTAGAGAACCTATGTTGGATATGAAACTGTTCACATCTTGATTTTTGAACGGTCTTCCATTATCAGTGATAATGGTCATAGGAACTCCATAGCGACAGATTATATAATTTAGAATAAATGATGATATTTGTTTTCCTGTCACTATTGTTAAAGGTACTGCTTCAATTCACTTAGTAAAATATTCAGTAGCAACCAAAATAAACTTATGTACATTAAAAGAAGAGGGATTGATCTTTCCGACCTAATCCAGGCCCCACTGTGAAAATGGCCATGATCCTGTCATAGGATATAACTCTTGTGCTGGTGTATGAATTACATTTCTATGAATTTGACATTATTTACACTTTCTAGCATAGGTGAATGAGTCTCTTTCCATAGTAGGCCAAAAGTAACCCATACGAATAAGTTTCTTAGCCAATGTTAAACCACTTGAGTGTGTACCACAAATACCCGCATGAATGTCATTAAGAACTCTCTCAGATTCATCTTTTTCAAGATAACTCAACAATGTACCATCTAGACCACGCCTATATAGGATATCAGCAGTAATGGTATAGCGAGAGGACTGACGAATAAAGTTTCTTCATTGATTACGAGATAATTCCAAAGGAAGGATATGATCTTTTAAATATTGGTAGGTTTGACCATATAAGGATTGACTGGTTCCTGATATATGGCAAATTCGATAGGTATGTTGGGATTGAATGGTAGGGGTTAAGATATCTTCCACAAGAAATTTGTAACGTTGTTGATTCTCTTTATTTTGCAAGAGAGATGTTACTGTAGCCATTGCATCTGCTGCTTTATTCTCATTTCTGGGAATCTGGGTGAATGTGATTTCTTTAAAATGTCCTTTAAAATCCTCAACTAGCTATTTGTACGACATAAGCTTATCATCCTTTTTTTGATATTCATCATTTATTTGATAAATGACAAGTTGTGAATCACCATAGACATGTAGTTCTTTAACATTCCATTCAATGGCCATTTTGAGCCCTATAGCCAATGCTTCATACTCTGCAGTATTATTGGTGCATGGAAATCTTAGTCTATACGATTTCAGAATTATATGTCCTTGAGGTGTGATAAAAAAGATTCATGCACCTGATCCATATTGAGTATAAGAACCATCAAAGTACAATTCCGAAAAGTTTGTACTTACTGTCAAGATATCTGCATCAGGAAATTTGATGTGCAAAGGCATGTCATTTTGTAAAGGTGCATCAGCCAATTGATCAACAATGATTTGTCCTTTGATGGATTTCTGGTCAACATATTCTATGTCGAATTCACTCAGTATCATAACCCATTTGGCTAGTCTCCCCGTTAATGTTGACTTGCTCAATAAATATTTGAGAGGATCTACCTTTGCTATTAGTTTTATAGAATGAATCAACATATAATGTCGTAGCTTATGAGTTGTAAATACAACTGCTAAACATATCTTTTCAATTGATGAATAATTTAACTCATATCCAACAAGTGTTTTGCTGATATAATAAACTGCTTTCTTTTCCTTCATCATCATGTTGAGCTAGGAGAGCGCCTAATGATACACTTGTTGCTGATACATAGAGTAATAAGGGTTTCCCTTTGGTTAGTGATATCAGTATTGGAGGACTCGAGATATTCTTTTATTTGCAAGAAAGATTCTTCACATGTTAGATCCCATTTGAATGGAACATTTTTATGTAGAAGATGGGTAAAGGGAAGACATCTATCGGCCAATTGGGACACAAATCTTCTGATTGATTGCAACCTTCCTTGTAAAGATCGCAATTGACTTATGTTCTTAGGTGACTCCATCTCCATGATAGCTTTAACTTTTCCAGGATCTACTTCAATACCACGAGTTGATATAATGTACCCAAGGAGCTTTCCAGAGGTTACCCCGAATGCACATTTCTTTGGATTTAATCTCAATTGATATCTTTCCAGCCTGTCAAAAATCTTGCTTAAAATGTTCAAATGTTCTTTTCTTGTGTGAGATTTTGCAAGTATGTCATTGACATAATCTTCCATAAATGTATGCATCATATCATGGAAAATTATCGTCATAGCCCTTTGATAAGTCGCTCCTGCATTCTTAAGCCCAAATGGCATAACATTCCAGCAGTACGTTCCCCATGCACAGGTGAAAACTGTCTTCTCTTGATCTTCAGGTGCAATTCTTATTTGATTATATCTTGAGAAGCTATACATTAATGAAAACATCTCATGTCCTACTGATAAGTCCACTATGATATCAATGTTTGGTAGCGGGAAATCATCTTTTGGACATGCTTTATTCAGATCTCTGAAATCTATACAAACCCTTATGCTTTTATCTGGTTTTGAAACTGGTACAATACTTGAAACCCATTCTGGATAAGCCACTGGTCTTATGAAACCCACTTCTAATAGTTTCTTGAGCTTAGTTTTTACAAGAAGAGCAATATGTGGGTGCACCTTTCTTATCTTTTGTTTAACGGGTTTTGCTTTTAAATCCATATTAAGATGATGCATGATAAGATCTGGGTTAAGTCCTAGCATATCTGCATAAGACCAAGAAAAATTTATTTGCCTCTGCTTAAAGAATTCCATGTATTCTTTCCTCTCTCTTTTTGATAACGAGGCAGAAAAATGAAGTATTTTAGGATCCTTTGATGTATAAATGTTTACTGCTTCTGTTGGTTCTATTAGGATAGCAGATCTCTCTTGAAAATATGCAGGAAAAATGTCAAACTTTCCATCTTCTGGCACCTCAAGGAGGTTTTCACCATCAGATACGCCCTTTATTTTCTCTTTTGATTGATCTAATGTTGCCATGAAATGGTTTTCAACAATAGGTCTCTTTCCTTGTTTTATTTTGTTTTTGCGACTGGAAAATTTGGCATTCTCCTGTCTATGAGAAACATCACTTGATTTTGTAGTGGAAGATATCTTAGGTGTTATGGGTTCAATAGTGTTAAGGTATATAGCTAAGTCATGATCATTGGAAAAGACATTTAGTTCAGGGTTATCTAAATTATCCCAATCAGTTAGTTTAGGATGAAGAAGTGGTAAATCATAATCATTGTCATCATTAAGTGTTTCAATGTTCATGACATAATGATCATAATTTATCATAGAATAGGTATTGTCATAGATTGAATGTTTTTGAGAATTGTCTTTCTCAAGATTTTCCGAATTAGTCTTAACAAGATTAATATTAGCATTTTGTAGTTCATACTCAAGTGGTTCTTCAATTGACGTTTGTCCCTTAAATGAATGGATTATATCAACACACACATCTTTGGTATTGCAAATTTCTTCCTGATTGAATCCATTTGCAGTTTGGAGTTGGTAGACTTGTGTACATGTTAAAGAGGATTCTTTTAACAGATTTTGTCTCCTTTCAAACTCAGCTTCTTCTGGACTAATAGTTAATCCAACTTGACTATCTCTTATTTCTTCTATGGTTCTTGCATATCTGATTCTTGTTTGCACTTCTTGTGGCATTGTGTCATTGTTTTTGTCATTCTCTTTTCTTTTTGCATACGCCTCTTTTCTCCGAATTCTAAGTTTCTCTTGTCTCCTTACTAATTTTATCTTTTGTTCTGTAATAGACAAGTCTTCTTTTGTAATAGCTGCTTGATCTTCATTGTGTTCTTTACTTGATGTAGTAGATAAGGCATCTGGTCCCCATTCATACTCATTGGAATCTGTTTCTGAATTATGATCTAAGATTACTCCACTATACCATATTGGAATGTCGTATGGTGCAAAAAGTTCTCTGATTTCTATCATTTCTATTTTTACTGCTTCTGGAATATCTTGTTCAGATTTTTCTTTTGTTTGTATTTCTAGGACTTGCTGAGAAGATTTTTCATTCCCTAGGATGATAATCTTCTCTTCTTTCTTTTCGTGTTCTTCTTGCTCTTTTTGTTTATTGGTTACTGTTTCAGCCGCTTGATGTAGCTTTTCTTGCCAATTTTCTTCTTTAGAAATTGATTTCTTTCTCCATTTTTGTTGTTGATGATTATGTTGCTTTTGATTAGACTTCAGATATCCTAACCCAGATTTATCTTTTGTGGATTGTGAATGCAGACAAATAGGTTCTGAAATACCTTGATGTTGCTTACCAATTGGTCCTTTCCCTTCATATCCCATCTTTTGCATGATTTCATATCCTTTATATTGTTTTATGGGAATATTGACTTTTGTTGTTGTTGCTATAGTTTTATCTTCATCCTTGTATAACCAATCAAGAATACTTTTGTCTTCATTTTCTTCTTTAAGAGTTCTAGCACTAACAAATGTCCCTTTAAACATATGTTTTGATTTTCCTGATGATTTTGATTGAATATCTGTAGGTTTTCCATATGACTTAGGGGAAAGTGGAAAATTATTCAAAGAATACTTTCCCATTCCTTCATCATTTAACTTGAGCTTTTCTTCAAAAGTTTCCCATAACTTTGCTTGAATTTCCTTGGTAGGATATACTAATTCTTTGTTATGTGGAACTGTGGTATCTTGTGTTGGCTTCAAATTATTGCAATATTGACTGGAATCTGCAATTATAGTGATTTCTTTTCCTTCATGAGGAAATTTTACACATTGATGGTATGTAGAAGGAACTGCTTGCATCTTGTGAATCCATGGTCTTCCCAGAAGAATGTTGTAGGAGAGATTCAAATCTAAAACTTGACACAATGTATCCTTTTCCACAGGTCCTATCCTTATTGGTAGCATAGCAATTCCTTTAGAAGAACGTTCTGCTTCATCGTAAGCCTTGATGGTTATTTTCTTTTTCGGGTCTACTGCATTCTCTGAATATCCCAAAGCTTTTATCAAGCTTAAAGCACAAATGTTTAAACCAGCTCCTCCATCTATGAGTACACATTTGACACGAATTTTATTAATGGAGACTTCAACATGTAAAGGAGCATTGTGAGGATGTTGTAAGGATGCATCATCATTTTCAGAAAATGATAAGAAATGAGGAGCTATAAGATGTCCTACCATGTTTTGGAACTGATCTACATCCAAATATTTTGAAACCGTTGTTTCCACTAATGCTTTCTCCAAAATTTCTTTATGCATAGGTGAAACTTTGAGAAGTTCTAGAATTGATATTTGAGCAGGTATTCGTTGTAATTTCTCTACTAAATTGTATTGTTGTGATGCAGATGTTGGGTCTTTTGCTATACCTAGAAAGGTTACCTTTGTTTTGCTTCTTGTGATAACGTTGATTGGTTCTGAAGATGGATTTTTGTTAACAATGATCACATTTACTACATCATCGTATATATAAGCATAATTCACTTTGGTTTTCCCTTTGTCATTTTCTAATCGGGATGATTCACCTTTATCATAGTTTGGAAGTGGACTTTTAAAAGCTAAGTGTGATTCATTCGTCTTATGGCTATCCACCGTGATGGTTCCATTATCAATTAGATCTTGGATAATGTGTTTCAATCTTTGACAATCATTTGTTAGGTGTCCTTTATTCCGATGATAATTGCAAAAGTGATTGTCATTCCACCAATTTGGCTTAACTGGTGGTTCATAAATTCTTGCTTCTGGTAAAACAATCAATTTGTTAGCAAGCAAAGTTTTTAGAGTTGATTCTAAAGATTCTCCAATGTTTGTGAATTTTCTCCGAGGATTAGAGAAAAAGGACTTGGCTTTATTGTTTTCTAGATTGTTGTTGCTTGGGATTTGACTTGATAGATTCAAAATTGGTTGTTGTTGTTTCGCAGTATTGTTATCATCATTTCCTTCATTGCTAACATTCCTATTCTTTGACCAAAACTTGGGTTTGTCATTGTTGTTGTTGTATGAATTATTGTAAAGTTTTAGTTCTCCTTTCTTTACCATTGCGTTCTCTATTTTCAGACCATTTTCAATTATTTTGGCAAAAGAGGGAGGACATTGCATCCTTAGTCGATAACTCATTTCACTGATAAGATTATCAATGAATATGTCCATTTTTTCTTGATTAGGTACATCTCGGGGATACCTATTAAACATGCATTTCCATCGTTGTAAAAAGATCATAAAGGATTCACCATTCTTTTGTTTAACATTGCAAAGATCTGGCATTGTTATTTCATTCCTTATATTGTAGGAATATTGTGAAATAAACATATTCACAAGTTCTTCAAAGGATTTGATTCCAGATGGTAATCTTGAAAACCACTCGATTGATTGTCCATTTAAACTCCTAGGAAAAAGATGCATAAGGTAAGTTTCCTCGTGAGCAAATTCCATGCTCATAGTACAAAACTCCCTAATGTGATCTTGAGGATCAGATTTTCCATCGTATTTGCCATATTTAGGGATCTCGCAATGTTGCGGAAATGGCGTCATATTCAAATTTTTATCAAAAGGATATGGGCATATATCTTGTAACGAATATTTCTTGGAGCTTGTCCCATTTTGCATGTCTTGTATTTGTTGTTGTAGAGCTTGTATTTGTTGAGTAAGGTTTGATAAGGGATTATTTGTATAGTCTCTCCTTGTTTTGTCATGAGTCTTTTTGTCACTATGCTCTTTTCTTTTATCATCCCTTTCTTTCCTTGTTTCTTCATTGTTCATATCTTCATTTTTTTGCTCATCCGTGTTTTGGGTGTTACTTGTCTCCACGTCTTGTGGTAGTTTAGCTCCAGATTTTGCCAACATCAAGAGATATTTTTCTTTTTCTTTTGCCAACAATTTTTCCATTAGCCTATCAAATTTGAAATCTTGTTCCAGGTCTCTAATGGTGCTATTGATGGCTTCTTTGTCAACAGAGGTAAATCCAAAAGTGGTATCTTCTTCCTCCATTTGTTGTTGTTTTTTAAGTTGTCCGTATTGGGCTCTAGTCCAAACTGGCATGTGTTTATTTCAAAGTTGTTGAAAGTTCCCAAGGACAAGGTCAATAGGTGATTATTGGTTTAGGATGATATGCTTTATTGATCTTACCACTATTGTTTATTCGTTGGGATAAAGCATCTCTTTGTTGAAAAGAACGTCTTTGTAGAGTTTCACCATCAAATTCTATACCGCAGCCACGTAAGTAGTGATGAAAACGGTGTAGGAATGTTCTATGTTTCAGTAAGATCTTGCGATTGATATACAAGTATCTTATTCTTTTTTGAGTAGCTTTGTAACTGGGTTTTCTTTTCTTAAGGTGATACTTAAAAGTCATATAAGCATTTGACAGTTTACAAGTTTGATTCCAATGGTGCAATTTTGGTTTTGATGTAACCTAAGTTCAAAATAGGAAAGATATATCCAAGATTAGGAACCTAGTATAGATTGATCAAGCTTCATGATAGAGGATTTGATTATCCTGATGAGAGACTTGTCAAGGATGTTGATTTTTGCACTTAAGATGTTTGAATCAATAGCTTGTTGAATGTTGATGTTTATAGAACCTTTTGGGAATAACCTATAGGATTAGCAACCTAGTTGTTTGAGCTATTTTGAAAATACGTGATGGTTTAGAGACAAAACCTACCTCGAGAATTATTTTGATAATTTGATGTTTTGATACCTTGGTTTTGAGTTGGTGTTTCAAGTGTTGGAATGCTTTTTGTTTTATCCTTTTGATCACACTTTTCCAGAAATTTGTTGATTTTGATCTTTTGTAGATGATAATTTTCTTCAATTTTTGACCATTTGGAACATGTTACAGACATAGAAGACACAATTTTTTAATAAATAAAAAACACAAGCAAGTACAAATCCCTATGGCAGGCTGAGACAATAGTTGTTGAATCTCACATGGAGTTTCCCCCGAGGCTACGCTTATTCAAATAGGATATTTAGATGCTTGACCCCACTGGCTCCACCCTTAGCACTCACTTCTTCGGGGCAGCCAAGCACCAATTTCCATGAAATCTCCTCATGGCAAACTTTATATCTCTACTAAGAACCATATGTGTGTGAGCCGCTTCAGAGGTCCAACCTCCTACGCTAACAACTAGAAGGATTTTGGCAACTAGTACAAGTGGTTTTTAGTAAAGGCTTCCGGTCATGTGGCCATATGCGACACTTTCAGCTCTGTAAATACAGAAGGTTCCCAGCCTATAGAGGTTACTCTCCATAGGGTTTATGGGGAAACATAGTGTCGGTATGAACTTATCAGCACATGTTGTTTGAACTTTCATTACAAACACGATTTATTTATAGTGGATTGGAAGGACTCGGTATTAGCCCGTTTCCACTTTAGGTCATTCCCCTCTCACTGGCCCCCTCAAGGCAGCTTGGGAAGGCAGGCCCTCTAAAGGATTAATTGCTTGAAAGCAAAGAAAGCGTAAAAAGAGTGGGTTTGGCTTTTTGATCACCCAATTAAGGGGAGAGCATATACCTACCACTTTCGAGACACATAATACAAGTGTTATTTTTAACTTTCCATAGCAATGTGATCTATCCTCTACTTGGAGATGTTGCTCCAACAAGCATGGTGTTTATTTTATCCCTTCATAGCAAATGATTTTCTAATCTAGGAATTGGAAATCCTGGTCAACAAAATGAAAATCGTTGCAAAAAGTAACTTGCTTCGTAAGAATGGACAAGTTGATTGTTCTTTTTAACTTGCAAAAATAAGATTGATTGTGCTTTTTTTTTTTTTACCTTTGCAAGAAAATGAAAGATTGTTGTTCTTTTTAGAGCCCAAAATTTGAGGTGTGAATCCTAATTTTGCAAGAAAGTAAATGTTTGATTTGTTGTTCTTTTTACCTTGCAAATGTAATTATTTTTATAGCCCAAAAACAAGTGAGGTACTTTTTAGAACACCAAATTTGGAAAATGAAGTTCTTTTTACCCAAAAGGAAATATGAATTCTTTTTAACCAACTTTGAAAAAGTTACAAAAGAAATCACTAAATCCTAAGTTAACTCCTCCAAATCTGCAAGAAATTGTTAAAAACCTGCAAAATAGTAAAAAGTTAGTGAAAAACCTTAGGTGGGCTTCTACAAGCCTAATTTCAAATCATGGTTACAAACTTTTCTGTCAAATGCGCTAACCTACGATGCAAAAGCGCTAACCTGCGTTACAAAAGCGTTAACCTGCGTTACAAAAGCGCTAACCTGCATTACAAAAGTGCTAATTTTTAGACAAAAGCGGTAACCTACATGACATATGTGCTAACCTATGATGCAAAAGCGCTAATTTTCTAACAAAAGCGCTAACCTACGATGCAAAAGCACTAACCTACAATGCAAAAGTGCTATCAAAATTGACATATGCGTGAATCTCCATTACAAATGTGTTGATTTTATTTTTTTCGAGATTTTTAAAGGTATATGTGAGGTCCAGCCCCACGGTGGGCGCCAAAATGTGTGAGCTTGAATTCCATCCTCATAATGTTACCTGTAATAAGTTAATTTCACAAAATACAATGGAAATGCATACAGGAAATCCAAAATCCACTAATGAAACTACATGAAATACATACTAAAATAAATCATTATTTTACCTTCATGGCTTATGTCTCAATGTGTCCTAACTCCACTGTTCCTGGTTGCAGATGGTGTGCTCTCAGACAATGCATTGTTGGCTTCCAAGATGGCATATGAAGAATGGACTGATAACTTGTAGTTAACTGATAGTATGATATGCAAAGCTACATGATTATGCTAAAATACTATATGATAATTGCTATTTGCTAATTGCTTCAAAAACTCACGGATGCATATGATTAGCTTTCAAGACTATTTTTGAAGACTAACTTCCTCTCAACTGAAGCTCTTGATTTTATAGACTTTGAGAGGATTGGATGATGTGGCTCAAATCAACGGTCTTGATCAGATCTGCAATTTTGAATGGCTATTAGCAAAGGTGAAGGTTGAGAGAAAGAGGGAAGGAGAAGACAAGTGTCACTCATCTCACCTTGACTGGGTTGCTGACTGAGAGAATCTAGGGATGGTTGGAGAAAATTTAGGCATGATAGGACAAGTGGATTCAAGTCCTTCCTAAGATGTAGGGGGTGTTGGAGAGAATATAGGAAATGGTTATGAAATATTTGTACGTACACAATTTCATTAAGTTTGGTAGTTGAGGATAAATGATGAATTAATATTTAAGGAATATTAATTTCTTTAGCCACATGTTTGATGAGTTGGCAAAGGGAAGATGAAGTGGAGATGGAGGATGAGTTGGAAAAGAGATATTAAATAATTTAAGAACTATTTAATATTTGAGACTATAGGATAGGAGAATAACTATTAAATATTGGATATTTAATTGCTTGGAGGAGATAATTAAATATTAGATATTTAATTAATTAGAGGAATAAGATAATTAAATATTAGATATTTAATTAATTAGAGGAATAATATAATTAAATATTAGATATTTAATTAATTTGGAAGAATGGGATAATGAATTAATTAATAAAATATTAATTAATAGAAAGATATGAAAATGAATTAAATGAATTAATCTTTTCAAATTAACTATTTAATAGAAGAATAAATATTAAATAAATATTAAATATTTATTTAATTGCTCAGCCAATTTTTAGGTGTATACACTCATTTTTGTAATACACTTAAAACATATATGCATAAGATAACCTATAAGGGTTTTATTTTACAAAGTAAGAACCATGTAACAGTGTACACCCCTTTTTTTATTTTCACGAAAGAGACTGAAAGAGAGTTAAACGACTCAAACCTCAAAAACATATAAACAAAAAATTTCATAGAAGATTATAGCACCATTATCCCTTAATGAAAAACCCATACAAACTAAGAGATAAAAAGATTTAAGGCTCACAACCAAACTAAATAGATCACAACCAAAAAATTAATTTGACAAGAAAATAAATCACAAAAACAAGGGTTCGAAACACCTGAGATGTAAATCAATGTTGAAGATATCTCCTTTGACATCATTGCCAAATTGTGTTTGAGTCCACATGACCATAAGTTGTCGCTACTCTGTAACACAATTGAATGTCCAACCGCTGCTCATTCCCTAGCTCTTTGAGAGCTTTTCATGGCCTAGCTCCTCAAGAGCTTTAACAAAAGATGTAGGAATAGTATCTTTTTGTAAAGTTATACATTTTTAGTTTTTTTCTTTAGGTTTCAAATAAGACACGTGACCACATAAGGAACCAAAAGCAACTCATATTTTATAAGTTGCAAATATAGCTTTTGAGTCCCTTTAATATTCCAAGTAACTTAAAGCCTAGTTACTTAGGAATGTTACCACTTTTCCTTTTTCTCCAAAATCACATTAAAGAACATGATATGCAATGCAAAGATCAACACAAAATCACCCTTATCAAGAAACATTGAATATTTAATGAAGGTGATCAAAACACATATTTTGACATTAATGCCAGCACATGCCAGAGGGGCAACACAACATGTATTAAAAAAATGAGGAAATCTAACCCAAAAAAGCATGCTCAAATTAGAAATTGACAAGTGGGCATCAGGGTACATACCTCTAGTCTTGCACCCTCTGGTCGTTGGTAGCTCCACACGCACTCACCACGATAATTCTCCCTCGAAATTTGCACCATCCTTGCCTATTCTTCCTTGCTCCAAAGATCCAATTCTTCCAATTGAGAGAGTGAAAATGAGTTATTTTCACCCTTTCACCCCCTTTTATAACCCATTAAGCTACCTAGATGGACATGCATGCACTCCCATTTGCATTGGTTGCAGTATTTTTCACCTTCTAGATCTTGTATTTTTGCATTTCAACTCTGATTTCTCTTGTGTTTGCTATTTTGGAATCCTGGTATCATTGTTGACAAATTAACTTTCTTTCCAAATATTTTAGTCAATTTCTCAAGGGGGTACCCTTATTACCTATCATGTCTAGGGCATGTTTTAATGTAATTTTTTCTCGAATTTTCTTTGAAATGATGCTCTGAATCACATTGTCTCAAGGGGGCAAAATGTAGACACTAAAAAATGGTCAATGCATGCATCTCCTATTTTGAATTCATTGCATGCATGGTCTTCACCATTTGTCGATTATGTCTCACTTCTCCTTTCCCATTTTCTATCTAGTTGATATCATTTTCTCCCCATTTCGATTCCATGATATCAATTTGTCCCAAAATCCATCTCATTGATATCATTTCATCCCCATTTCAATTTCATGACATCAATCTGTCCCAAAATGTATCCTGATGATGTCAATTTCCTCCCATTTTGATCTCATGACATCTTTTTCTCCCAAAACCTGTCCTAATGGCATCATTTTCTCCCAATTTTCGTCTCATGACATTATCTCGACCTCATTTCCTGTCCCATGGTGTCATTTTGGTCCCATTTCGTGTCTTTTGACATGTTTGACCCAAATTACTTCTTTTGACCTAATTTTACCAAATCTTTCCATTTCCTTCCAATTCCTCTCAATTTTGCCCAATTTGACTCAATTTGACTTAATCTGACTAAATTAAGGTCTCTCGACGTCAGTTTGACTTGTTTGCCTATTAGTTTAATTAATTAAATTCTCTTTCTTACTAACCCTTCTTCTAAAAATTAAATAAATAAATTTAATATCTATTTATTTATCCTCTTGTCCAATTAATTAAATAGATTCATTTTATTTAATTACCTAACCCATAAATATGAATAATAAATAATAAATTGTATTTATTAATTTATCATATTTATTTTCTTCTAAAATGGAGATAATTGATAAATTTTATTTATTAATTCTTCATAATTTATGCTTTTTATGAGGAGATATTTAATAAATACTATTTATTAATTATCTCTATTTATCCTCTCATGTGGGGATAATCTGTTAGGGTTCCCACAGATACTGAGAGAGTGGGGGGGGGTGAATCAGTATCTGATCGGTAATGAAATTTTCTTAAAACTGAACATGCAGAACATAAAGTAACAGTATACCGGTATGGAAGAATTAATGTAAATAACAAAATCAAAAACATCCACATGAAAAGAACACCATAACACAAGATGTTTAACGAGGAAACCCGATGTGGGAAAAACCTCGGTGGGATTTGTGACCCACAATATTCACTTACTGGCCAATAAGAGAATATTACTTACAATAGGGGCCTGCACATGCAGGATGGCCAACTGCCTAGAGCTCACTGCTCAATAAGAAGTCACACTGACTTACAATGAGGATTATGCAAATCCAATGATCTGTACTACTTTACAATAGCATCTTCAATGCCAGATTCAGTACCGGTTCTTGCTCTGTTATTTACATATACCCTTGACCTACAATTCGCACATTAGGTCTGTCTTATAATTTATTTATGCTTTCTATCCATATCCTATAAAAGTCTATAATGACCTCTTTTATATACAAGAGTCATTTTACAATTTGCCAAGTCGACTTACAATAATAAACAAAATATTACATATCAAAAATCCTGTCAGCCTCTGTGCTGGTATACATATTTCCTTCTGTGTTGGTGTACATCTTCTGTGCCGGTGCCGGTGCCGGTGTAGATTGATCTTGTTGATGCCGGTGCACTGTCTTGTTTGAATAATGCTTTGCCGGTATAATGTCTTGCTGGTGCCATAGGATTGCAAGGTTGCCTGTGTAATGCTTTTGCCGGTATAATGTCTTGCTGGTGCCATAGGATTGCAAGGTTTCCTGTGTAATACTTTTGCCAGGATAATGTCTTGCCGATGCCATAGGATTTCAAGGTTGCCATCAATGACAAACCTTCAATCACACACAATGTCTCATTGGAGTGTCCATATGCCAACAATCTCCCCCTTTGGCATTGATGGCAACACTCATGAGAAATTTCAAAAAGATATCCAAAAATGTGTAGACCAAAATGTTACCAAAAATGTGAGAGCTCCCCCTGAGCATTTGATCCCTGTGCTTTGAATTTTCTCATCCTACTACTCCCCCTTTGGCATCAATGACAAAGGTTAGTAGATTTTGTAGTTGTACCAATCCATAACCTCAACCTTGTAGCTGGATAGTTATTATCTGAAGAATATCTCCCAAAATTAAGTTTATACCATCCATAAACTTCTTGCTATCTTTTATTGCTATCTTAGTTCTGTATACTGTACCGGTGAGATGCTGCAAGTGCTCTGCCGATGTTTTGCTTCCCTGTGTTAGTGCCTCTAATATTTCCTTCGGCAGAGATGCTAAATAGTCCAATCTTGGACTTAGTTTAGATCTCAAGAATTTTGCCTTGTTTATTATTTTCTCTTTCTCTCTTTCTAATTTGAGCAATTATTCCTCAAGATTTGTTATCTTTTCCTCAAAAACTGATAATGCATCGGGTGAGTTAACAAAATTATCTGCAAGTTTATTTATCTCTTCCTGTACCTTGCTCATCTTTTTGTCTACATCTATAGTCAAAAAGTTTATCTTACAGGTGTCTTTATACAGAGTTTTGTGCTCTTTCAATAAATTGCACAGTTCCGGTAGAAGTGTGTCAAATTCCTTGTTACACTTCTTTATTCCTTCCTCAAAGAATTTTTGTTTCTCTTTTTCTACACTTTCCTTTATAGATTTTACCTTTGTTTGTTCAAAATTTCCAGAAATATATTTACAAAGTGTATCCAACTGGCCTAAAGAATCTTTTTTGGCTATATTACAATTTGGAGCTATTGATTTCAAAATAGGAATTGAATCATCTATCGCTTTATAAGCTTGTGAGCTATAATCAGTTATTTTCTTGATAGATTCAAGCAATACCTCTGTTACATTTGATGGTGATCCAACAAACTGAGTGCCGGTGGAAGTGACCATGCTAGTATTGACCTCTGGTAGGTCTATTTGTGTCTCCATCTCTTTAAGCACTGGTTTTCCTGCATCATTTCTTACTGGTGGCATCTGTTCTGAAGCCTTTAGCTCTGTTGGTTTCTCTGTTTGTGTTCCAGATTCCATCTTTTTCTCTGAATCTGCTGCTGATTGCTCTTTGTTTCCTGATTTATCTGTTGTATCCTTATTTACCACTATGTTGATTTTCTGAGTATCAACATTTACAGTATATAGGACTTCAGGATTAGGATTATTATCCTTTGTGTCCATACTCTTAGCTACTGGTTGATCTTCTGTAGTTGTTGTTTTTACCGGTGGAGTATTTAAAGGAGGTGGGGGTAAGTTGTCTCTAATCTTGATACTTGGTGGTCCACCAACTTTACCTTTCCCTTTGTCCTTCTGATATACCAGAATGGGCTTGGGATTCCTATATTCTTCTTGTTTTTCCTTTTCAACCAAGAATGTATCCCAACCATCTTCTGTTTCCTTTGAAACTTCAGTAACTCTACCTGCCATTAGTGATATTTGTTAGTGTGCAGTGGAAAAAACTGTCCGGTTGGCCTGAGCTATCAAATCATCAATTTCCTTAGGAGAGTTGACCGGGTATACTGCAAGTAATTTTTCTATTTTTATTTGCTTATCCAACTCAATTATTCCTTGCCTTTTGGCCTCAAGTCTTTTATATAGTTCATCAGGAATTTCATTTAAGACTTGCAACAAAAACTTTTTATACATGTCCATGTGTAATATGACACTCTCTTCAACTTGTCCTTTCTCATCATCTGATAGGGTGTCATAGATTTTCCCTATGTTTTTCAATTTACCTTCCTCTGTGATCTCATTCAGTAATATGTCAAGAGGGGCCAAGTCAGTGTTTGTCTTCTTCTTCTTTTTGGGGGTTAGCTTCTTCTTGGGTGTGACTTTCCTGACCGAAGATCTTACGGCTTGTTGCTTTTGTCTTGTCCTTCTAGGTGAAGGAGTGGTTACTGGTGAGGGGTCTCTTTTTCTGACAACTCTTTTGAAAGTTGCTGGCATATCTCCTTCTGAGGAAGTGCATACCGGTGATAGATGAGTTTCAGGTTGTTGGGCTGCCAACTCATCTTCAGTTATGCCGGTTTTCTTTAATACATCTTCTTTTATGGCTTTTGCTTGTCTGGTTCCTTTTCTCACAAATGCCTCAACCTTTTTCACTCTCTTCTTAGATTGAATTTGACTTTCAATGGTCTCAGCACTACCAAATACTTCTTCTTTTGGTTCATTGGGGGCTTCCATAAGTGCTTTGGCATAAGTTTCCACTATGTGGTCATCTGTTTCATACCCCATCTCTGTTACCCAGATTGTCCTTGGGATGACTGCTTCCATCCAGATCTCATCCTTTTTTATTACAAAACATATATCATCCTTATATTTGTTGACAATTTCCTGTGATAGTCTGATCCTCTTATTCATTCTGACCTTTAGTGCAATACTCATTGATATTCTTTTCTCTATTTTCACCCATGTTGTTGAATAAGCCAAACAATTGTTTTCCTACCGGTATGTCAAATCCAAAATCCTTGTTGCCTATACCAGGAGCCTATTTGGTTATATGTAGCATTAAGCATACAAGTAAATTTCCAATTCTAAAGGTTCCTTTCTTATCCTTCTTGATTTTTGCTAAATTGTCAATTAACTCATCCTTTAACCATTCACAGATATCAATTTTCACATTGTCCTTAACCATGTCATAAGCACTCTTTATGCATAAACTGGAAATTGAGTTAAGCCTATTAGCATGAGTTGCTTTGTAACCTAAAATCATGCTAACAAATCTAACATTTGTATCGGTCACATCATTAACCCTCAATAATCTCTTGTCGGATGTTGCACCAGTTAAGTTTGCTACCAAGTCATTGGAGACCTTCTTGGTTTTGTCAGGTTTGTTACCAGTGGAAGGTAACCCTATTACTGCTTTCACAGCTTCCTTTGTAATTTTATGCACTGAGTCAAGCCAAAAGAATGAACCATGTACCCTGCTTAAAACTATCCTAACCACTTCCTTGGGAAATTTAGGAATGCAGAGGATTTCAGTGAATCCTAGGGTTTCAACAATTTTATGTTCAGGTTTCACATTCCCGGAGTCGTCACATATAACAGACTTATACATGTTTTTGATTTCTTCATCACCTAATTCCTCTATGTTGCAATGAATATACATTCTAGGGTCTTCTGCATAAACAACACCTTTTGGAATTTTTGAAAGAGCACCTGTGTTGTCATCTTTCTTAGCTACCTCGGGAACTAGCTAAAACATGGGCCTAGGTTGTTTTATAACTTCGACTACTGTAGGGTTTGCTATGAATTCAGGTGTAGAGAAAGATGCCATGATGATAAATACCTTTTTCTACCTTTGGATGGATTGATTGCTGAAGTGCTTTGCCTCTTTGCTCGGAATGCCTTAGCTCGGAAATCTTCGCGCTCTCTAAAAGTTTGAATTCACGGTGAAATGAAATGGAGCCAAAAACCTTATTTTATAAAGTCTTTTCTGCTACCTACCACATTAATTGCTTGCCGGTAATGTATTAGCTTAACTTTATTTGCCGATAATGAATGATTTTCAGCTTCTTTTCTCTAACCGAGGGAATAATAGCACATGTGTCATTTGATTGCCAAACCCTCAAGATAATTTTCTTCAATTTGATGAAGAACATCCTGCCAGTGGAGTATTGCTTTTTCTTGCCGGTGGAGCATCATATTGTCCTACCGGTAGAGCATTTGTTGGTTCTACCGGTGGAGGAGTATCCCCAATATTTAGATTACCTTTTCTAATCCATTGCTTTGAAAATTCTTGCTTAACTTCTTCAACCTTTTCTTTACCTTTCAAACTAGTGCTTTTGTTATCTACCGGTGTACCTTTACTTCTACAAAATTTAGCAATATGACCAATCTTGTTACATGCATAACAAGTTACATTATTTTTCTAAATAGCTTTCCCATAACCTATGTCGGTTTGTGTTCTGCATTTATTTGATAAATGACCAAATCTTCCACAAACATAACATCTTACATTCATTCTGCAATTTTTAGAGTTATGACCAATTTTGTTGCATTTGGTGCATTGACTGGTGGGAGGATTGATGTTCTGATAATTCCTAGATCTACATTCATTTGCCCTATGACCATATTTATTGCAGTTAAAGCATTTTCCATTGAATTTGTAAGTATTAGAAGGTCTTACCGGTTTGCTGTGATCTTGGGTATTTGCAGTACCAGAGCTTTCTCCAACATCAAATCCAATTCCAGAAGTGTCACCTTTGGGTTTTTGATTCTTAAATAAGGTACCAAGTTCTTCTGAGCTTTTCTTGAATTTTTCTTTGTGTTGATTTGCAGTTTCCAATTCCCTTTCCAAGATTTCTTTTTATCTCATTAGTTCATTTGAGTCATTCTGAGTATGCATCAGATCTGTCTTCAACATGTCATTTTCATAGCTAAGTCTTGTGTTCTCGTTTGCTGCATCACTTAGTCTTCTGGTCAATTCTTCTTTCTGTCCTCAATCTCTTTGCAAAATCTCATAGTCATATCCTGCATTTCATTTTTTGTTGTCATAATCTCTTGTTTCAATTTGCTTATCATATCATTTAGTGATTCCTTTTCATCATTCTCATTTTGCAGTTTTTCACAAAGTTCTCTTCTCTTATTTCTTGTGACAGTAAGATTTTCTTGAAGTGCCTGAATAATGTCCTGAGCTACTTTTAAATTATCTTCTAATTTGATATTTTTCAACTTCTCTGCATCATAGTCAATAAGAGCTCCTTCAAGTTGCTTCATCAGATTTTCCATCTTTACCGGTGTCAAGATCTTCCTCAAGCTGTTAGGCTTCTGAAAATAGAGGACCAGGCTCTGATACCAATTGTTAGGGTTCCCACAGATACTAAGAGGGGGGGGTGAATTAGTATCTGATCGGTAATGAAATTTTTTTAAAACTGAACATGCAGAACATAAAGTAACAGTATACCGGTATGCAAGAATTAATGTAAATAACAGAATCAAAAACATCCACATGAAAAGAACACCATAACACAAGATGTTTAACGAGGAAACCCAATGTGGAAAAAACCTCGGTGGGATTTGTGACCCACAATATTCACTTACTAGCTAATAAGAGAATATTACTTACAATAGGGGCCTGCACAAGCAGGAAGGCCAACTGCCTAGAGCTCACTGCTCAATAAGAAGTCACACTAACTTACAATGAGGATTATGCAAATCCAATGATCTGTACTGCTTTACAATAGCATCTTCAATGCCAGATTCAGTACCGGTTCTTGCTCTGTTCTTTACATATACCCTTGACCTACAATTCGCACATTAGGTCTGCCTTATAATTTATTTATGCTTTCTATCCATATCCTATAAAAGTCTACAATGATCTCTTTTATATACAAGAGTCATTTTACAATTTGCCAAGTCGGCTTACAATAATAAACAAAATATTACATATCAAAAATCTTGTCGACCTCTGTGCTAGTATACATATTTCCTTTTGTGCCGATGCCGGTGTAGATTGATCTTGCTGATGTCGGTGCACTGTCTTGTTTGAATAATGCTTTGCCGGTATAATGTCTTGTCAGTGCCATAGGATTGCAAGGTTGCCTGTGTAATGCTTTTGCCGGTATAATGTCTTGCTGGTGCCATAGGATTGCAAGGTTGCCTATGTAATGCTTTTGCCGGTATAATGTCTTGCCAATGCCATAGGATTGCAAGGTTGCCATCAATGACAAAAACTTCAATCACACACAATGTCTCATTGGAGTGTCCATATGCCAACATAATCCTCGCTTTTTTATTTTTTAATTCTTCTATTCATCCTCTCATATGTAGATATTTAATAATTTAAAAAATTAAATCTCCATAATATCTTCAACCTACTAATTTAATTTTCATGAGGAGATAATTAAAGATTTTATTTATTAATTATCAATAATACCTTCTCCTCAACTTTCTTCCATTTTCATCCATCTCCCGAATGGCAACTTTGTTGTGCATTTGATCATGTCCGTTCGATGTCCCAAAAATCAATTCGATCTTGGTCGTCATTACTTTGTCAATTTAGTTTTCATAATCACACTTCTAGTAATCTCGCCATCATACGCATTGTGAGAGAAACATACCTATATTGGAGAAGAAAGGAGAAGTAGGAGAATTTTATTGAAGAAGCATGGAAGTGATAGTTTGCATCATGTTTTGAATTATGTTTTGTTTCGGTAATTTTGTTGGTTAGATTAGGTTTGATTTGTTAGGACCCGGAGGCAATTGAGAGGGGGGGGCGGGGGGGTGAATCAGTTGTCTAATAATTTCATCTCAAATATAACTTAACCAAACTTAATGCATAATACCGGTAAACCAAACTTTAATGTCGGTAGACAGTTTTGCAGTTAATAATAGTACCGATAAAGTTTAATGCATGAAACAAAAAGACAAATAACATACATAACACAATTATTTGTACATGGAAACCCTGTAAGAGGAAAAACCATGGTGGGAAACCTTACCCACAATCAGATGATACTACTGCAGATAGTATGTGTGTACAAATGGGGTCTGCACATGCAGAAAGGCCAACTGCCTAGAGCTCACTGCTCAATCACAAAATGGGAGTCACACTGACTACAATTGGATGGTTAAATCCAATGATAATGTACTGCTCAAAATAACATCTTCATATGTTGGATTCACTACCGGTTAAGCTCTGATTGTCTTCCTCATACCTTCCTTGAATCTTCAAATGATGTCTGCGTGTATAGCTCTACTTATATTCACATATACCTTATTACAATCCTTTTTCACACCACTCTCCCTAATCTCACAAATGAGATCTTACATATATACCAAAACCTAAGACCAAATGTATAGGTCGGCTTACTAAGATATTACAATTAAATCAATTACAAATGAATCAATATGCGATGCATGATGTCGGCTCAATGCATGTACAATAGTAACAAATCATCTCCATAACGTGTCGTGTTGATCTGGAATAGATAATGCTTGTCGGTCCATAACCTAAACCTATTTGCCGATAACAACAAATATGCAAACTCGATTGTACCAATAATCAAATCACCAAAACCAAGTATCCAAACAATGTCTTCGACATAACCAAGTAATCTCTAGATGATAACAGATCATCCTCAGTGTCGGTTAACAATATAACTTGTCGGTGAACCAAATACTGGTGACTATGCATAAGTCACTGAACATACCGATGAACATAACCAAAGATCTCCACAAGGATAAGTGTTGACAAGTGTTGACATCAATGACAAAACCAATGCAACACATTCATAATACCAACATGATTTGTGTGTTTGATTAAGTTTTGTGATTAGCTTAGTTTGTCATGCATGCTCATTGGATTTTCATAGCCCGATTTCCTGGTCGATAGTGACTAAAAGGTTTCACCTATTGATGAATTCTTATATTTCTTCCAATTTTGTAATTGAATCATTGAGATTTATTGTGTTCTCCTTTATTTTTACTTCCATTTTGTGTTTTGTGCACTCATTTGTTATTCATTTATTAGACTTGCGTTCAACTTCTACACCATCCAACATCCACAACAATGTCTATAACTTAATAAAAACCCATCTCAATTGTCATTTCCCTACAATATGAAATCTAAGAGGTTATCAAAGAGAGCCAACCTTTACACGCGACGTGTAATTTGTTCTCATTAGTCTCTCAATCTTTCATGTGACACCAAAAGACATTTCAAATATTGAAAATGTAGTGCCGAAAACTCATCCTACTCTCATTCTTGAAAATACATAACAAAATGTCCCACAATGACAATAAACAATTACAAAACTACCAATACAAAAACAAATTCTTATAAAACGGCCATACAATTGTTAGATTATAACAAGTGAGACTCAATTACCTCACCAACTCAAAACTACTCATTTTCTAACTTATTCTTCTAGTCACAAGCTTCTAGACAACCACAATGTTGGCCTCTACTCAAACGCTGTCATTGGCTTCAAAACCATCATATCATGTTCTCACCATGTTACGTCTTTTAGAAACTCTAAACTAACTAAAAATTTCCCTTTTTAGCATAATTTAAGCTGAAGCAGAACCCACCATATATTAAACAAATCTGTTGGTCAGAGACCACAATTACAGTGAAAAAGCCTGCGAAGTACACCATTATAACTAGTGTTAATATATTAGTTTAACGCTGACATATCTGAACATTAATACAAAAGCTGATCCCGTAAGATCAGTAAGGACATTGGATGCGTGGAATGTGCGCAGGGAGGACTATTAAGTCAAACCAATGTCAGACAATGGAGTATTATTTTTCTCAAACGTACTCTACACGAAAATCCACAAGCAACTATTTTACTGAAAACAGGATCCGTGCTAATCTGCAGCAGATCACCTGCCAATTTATTCAAGGGGTGGAGTACACCATTCATATCCACCGGTCATTTGAGGTTTACAATGGGAAACTTTACAGAAGTTTAGGTTTAAATCAGTTGTTTACAGTAGTTTTAGGTTTAAATCTGTTTTTGAAAACATATGAAGGTTGTAGAGAATTGGTTGAGTTTGATTCGTGACGATGGTCGTATGTGTTATTTGGCAAAGTTCATTTTTTTGAGGGAAAGGATTCTAATACCTAGTTGAGCATCCTAACTTTGCGCTTCTTAAAATTCTCTCTAGAAATTTCAAATCACTCTCAGTTTTTTATAGTAGCTTTCTTGGGATGTCCCTTGCTTATAACCAAGGTTTAAGGGTCACATCATCAAATATGATGTCATGCCAGATTGCTTTTTGTCAAGGTGTCCAAAAAGGCCCAAAACAAGTGAGACCAATACTTGTGCATTAAGTCATGTTTTAGTAGTGTGTTGATGTGGCATTGGATGAGTTGTTGCATTTCAGATCTAAGGAACACATTTCATTCAATTATGGGTAGTCATCATCAATACTAACAACTTAAAATCACAATTATTGGTGCAATATTGTTAAAAATACAGGGCATTAAATCAATAGGCACTATAACAATTATTGGAACATGCTCAACTATTAAGTCTTACCCCCTATCAGGCCAGGTTGAATTTAGTTTGATCTTTAGGGTGAATTCGATTTACTAGTTATCGAATTCAACTTTGGATGATTTTGAGTTACTAATTATCCATGTTGAATGCATATTTAAGTTAGACTATTGTAGAATAGATACCAAACTATAATATGATTTTAAAAGAAATAAATATTCTTATGTAAACTAGTTTTTTCAACCACACCAATAGGCTAAATTATTTAATACTATAGTAAGGGTGAAAGGTATGTCCCCTATGTTTTAGAATCGCTTTGACCTATTTATCTCGTTCATAATGAGTAATATACAAAGTGACATTTTTTGCATTTAATTAGAAACTTAATTGAATATAACACCATGCATCTAAGGGCTTCAGATCAAATCTAGAGATTCATAATTCCTTGACCTAGGTTAAATCTACAAGTGTGGATCTAAACCTAGTTTGAAATCATATGTTCAAAATTGCATCTTCAAACTTTCAAATTAAAATTTAGTTTCAAATCCACAACAACCTCCTTCCAACCAACAATTAATTATTGATTTGGTTATGAAATGTTCAATTTCCACACTAGGGTGTTGTATACAATAATAATTCCCCTAAACCATTCTATTACATCTAGTCAAATACTATATGATCGATCTATATAATGAATTTACAATCAAAGCATCAATTTTAATAGTGTATGCTTTGATAAGGACAAAGCAAGCATCTTGCATGGCTATTTGACTTGTCATAAAACCTATTCAAGTAATTAATCAATCCTAGGATTTTGACTTAACAAGTCCTAACATGTTGAAAGGTTAGAGATGCAAGGTCAAATTCATAGAAAGGATTCAAATTTGCACATGTGAAGGTTGGTGAACCATAACTATGGAGTTAAACTAGAGTAGAGAGAAAATCATCCAACGATATGTTAGAGCATTACAATCTTGTATATGAGATAAAGCACTAGATTAGATTGTTGGACACATTCTACAAAACAATACCTCAAAGTCACAAATGAAGTGAATTAACTAAACCTTTTTCCTCAATTTAAAAATAAATACGTTTATATAACTTCTTATTGTTGAAATTCTTAATTATAAGCTTATCTATTTCATCATTTATTCACTTAGATAACCCTACATATTCCATAAATGAGTCGTTTTCATGCTTATCTAGCTTTTTCTCTTTCATGGACCTTGTTTTTTACTTTTCCATCCTTCTTCAAGGAATTCACTTCATTTGTATATGTGATTTGTGATTATTATTTCTCTTGTGTGATGGATAATGATGATGTAGCCCTACCTTCTAAAGATACATATAGCGATAATACTTTCCAACATGATTATCAAGACTACTAATGTACCACTATTTCTACATGCCATTATGACTATGTTTCTCTATTCTTCAATTCATGAGGTTACATATTATGAGGAGCATAGGGATAATGATATACATGTTCTACCACCTTTTATACATGATAATGTTGTGCCTTATGATAATTCTTTTGCATTTCATGTCGATTCTTTAGATAATCATGGTGATGCATTTCCTGAGATAAATTTCATGTTGATTTTGTTTCTCATTGTGATAGTTTTCATGCATCTCATATAGATTATATAGATATCTATGATGTTCCATTGATTTATTTTGTATGAAATTATTATATTTGTGCTCTTTATGAGGAATTAATGTAAATGGATTTGATGGTACTAACTTTGCACATTTTTACAAAATAAGTATTTATTACTTGCAAAGTACGAGTACATATATGATCATATATTGTTGATGAGTGAATATAGGCATACTTTAATTGATGAAATATTGAAATGGTTCAATTAATCTTGTACTATTTATAATTCATTCCTAAAATTGGCACATGATTGTATTGCATATTTTTTCCCTTGGAATGATTGAGGATAGTTTGGACTTATATGTGTCTTCTCATTCTACATCTTTAGAAAAAATTTCATCCCTTCCACCTCATGTTCATGTGTCTTATAACATGTGATTCCTTCTAAGTTCCATGCTACACCTAATTTGTCCAATCTTAAACTTGTATCCCATGCGACACATGATCCACCTAGACCTAATCTTCTACTCCATACTACACATGATCTTCTTAAGCTTAAAATTGCATTGCATGTAACACCTACTTCACATGATTATCATGTGATTGGGCATAGTTATTAGAGAATTTCTAGCAACTAGTTTTGCATCCTAATAATATTTAACTTCCTCTTATTAACAACCAAGTTGCATAAAGAATGTGACATCATGGATCAAATCTAGAATACATATCAACTAATATTTTTCTATGAAATGTATTGCATAATTCATCTCAAGGTATAGATTTTTATAGAAATATTAAAAAATATATCAAACAAATGTAAATGTTTCACAACAAATAGTAATTTCTATATAAGAATCTATTGGTACTCAAAACAATGGCATTTTCCTTGATTCTATAGATCTTCCACCTAGTTTGGCTATTAGAGATCATCTAAATTTACATATTATAGTGAATACATGGTCATTTGAATCTAAAAATGTGTCTTTATTGATAATGGATCTAGTTGAATATATGCAAAATATAATTTCTTATAAAAATTTACAAATTAATTTGCCAAAATCAGAAATATCAAATTTTTATAAAAGGATTTGATAATATTACATCGTAGTCTATGGGTGGTAGTACTCTTCTTATCACTTGGGATTTCTTTCTCTTGATACACCATTCTATGTGATGCCTGGGTGATTAGCATACAATATGGTATTGGGCCATCATTATATCAAACTATGAGAGTGGTACATTATGCACTTCATTAGACTTTAAAGTCCAATCATAATAAGGAGAGCTAGGTGATACACATAGGTGATCATCCCTTTAGTCGTTTCCTAATGGTTGAGAATCCTCAAATTGTTATTCACAAATCAACCAAGTAAATAAGTGGCTAAAATAAGGAAAAAAATATAAAATATAAATAGAATTATATAAAAGAATAAAAAAGTGAAACTTAAAGAAGAAGATCCCCCACATAACAGTAATTATATATTTTTATATAATTGGGGTACATTAGGTTTCACATCATTTCTAAACAAGTATTAGAGTGATCCTAGAGATTTGTTTCTCTTTTTTATACAAATCTATCCATATAAGATTAAGTGCTATGTAAGAAGCAAAATGATAATAACAAGTCCAAGTAAGTTTGTGTGCAATATTGATTCAAAGAGCAGCACTTCTACTATTTATTCTTCTAATGCATTTTTATCATGTTGGAAAATTTAAATGGTATTAGGTATAAAATTACAATCACTTGGTTACAAAGGAGGACTTGTTTTTCATGAAAATGATATTTTTGAGCAAATGGAATTATGAGAAAAATAAATAAAATTATAAAGATATTAAATGTGTTAGAAGATATTATGAAATGGTTCAAAAATCATGTAGATTGTAGAGTTAGCACGAACAATAGTAGGAGGTCCAAGATGGATCTCCTCTTTTCAAAAGTAGGATTCCTCACTCCAAGGTTGTGAAAGGCTAGGTCTTAGATGCGTGGGATAGGTCAATTGGAGTGATGTGAATGTTTCACAAGGGAGCCAGCTGGTATTTTGACACTTTTAGGCTAAATTTGGAAAGTTGAATGTCTAAATTCTTCTCAGGTTCAATGATCTATTTGTGGCATTTTTTGAGATAAATCTACACAAATCACATATAAATGAAAAGAAACTATTCTAACATCTTATCCTATTAGCAATCATGAAATAAACAAAATATATTAGAGGGGTATAGGAAATGAAGTGAAATGAAAAGCTATCAGGCAGTAACAATTACACATTAACTTGCTACATATAGAAAGTAGATCAAATTGAATGAAACCACATAAATATAAATCAAAATGTCATAATTCATACAATCAAATCATATGGTCATTACCTATGCACACATATGAGACGAATTCATCCTCAAGCACGTGGAGGACAATCTTATCTAATTGTTACTTTGAGCTATGTTACTTATGCAATCACCAATACCATCTAAATTTTATGTTTGGACATACAACATAAACAACAAAATAATTGAATTTGAGCTTTATTTGCATTCAAATTCAGCAACTTTAGTAGGAAGCCACATTGAAAATGTAAGATTAATTTCCTTTGAAAATGTAAGATTAATTTTCTATAATCTCTGCATAATATATTCAGCCCTTTGCATCACAAAATGAAGGGTTTAAATAGAGTTTACAACATTAAATCAACAAACCTGGAATTAGGGTTTTTGGTTGTGATTAAGGGTTGAACAACAATGAAAACTCAACAAAAATACTTAAAAACTTGACCAAAATTGAATTTAATTACATCTAAACTCATGCAAGAGGTAGGAAATTATTTTGGCATGTCAATTTACAAAAAAAAGTGTCCTATTTCGATGTGACTCAACTAAGAGTCAATCACTGAGTTCACCTGGTGTGATTTCCAACCATCAAAACGCAGGTTTTGTGCCCTATTTTGGCATGAGGAATTGAGAGCTAGATGTCACATTAATAAAGCATATCTTTATACATGAACTAGTGTGTGGGAGCATCTTTCACACTAACAAAACTATTGTCTATTGTTTACTGTGTTTGGAGCTCAACTTCCATACATTTGTTGCTGAGGAAATGTTGGGACAATCTTGAAATAATTAGTGATTATGATAATCAAGAGGAGCTTGACTTTATAGCTTAGTGATTGCCTCAAGGAATGCTAGGTTAAATGTCCATGAAGAGAAGACTACAAAAGGTATTTGGAAGAGGCTTGGAGACGTTTATCAGGCTAAATCCTTGGTAAACAAGCTTTTCTTGAGAAAGAAGATGTATTCTTTGAAGATGGAAGATGGAGGATTTGTTGTGTTGGCAAGAGACACTAAATTGTTGTTCAGATGTTGTCATTGATGGAAAATAGAGTCAGATATCCAATCCACGGTTCATGATTCATTCATACTGGAAGAGAGATTGAGGTTCAATGAGGTCCGGTGAGAAGAACAAAGCATCCGACAGAGTGTACAGTAATTTGGTTGGTGGTTCATTTCTATTGAGTATTTGGTGTTGTGGATCTCGGAGATGCATTGTGGACGTGTAATATTCCTATTCCAATTTTATGGCTTCTGGTGTTGAGTGTTGAGTGAGTTGGAAGATCCGGTATACAGGTTTTTTGGTAGAACAATGCTTATCAGTAGTAACGTGTGAAGACTCATTGTGCGGATCTTGCAGATCGATTTTGGTCATTGTTTGTATGTTTGAGGTAAGTGAGCCGACATATGGGAATCGTGTGGACAATTTTTTTTGGTCCACATGGTTGTTTTGGATCGGATTAAGCTGACTTGGGTAGCACGTTTCATTTGTGTGTTATGCAGTTTTGGGCCGACATGTAATAGACCTAAATTGATGTTGTGGATATATAAGACTGATTGATTATTTTATTTTTTATATCAGTGGTTGTGTGGAAGTGTGTATGAGAGATTGTGCGTAATTGAAGGATTTGTGCTCTAGAATTCAACAAAATATCATAACAGAGCAGTGTTGCTGAACAGAGTATTTTGTGCTTAACCGGAACTATTTTTGGCATTCGTAGATGTTGTTTATCAGTTCAAACATTCCAAGTATTATATGTAATCATTATGTAAGGCAGTGATCCTTTCGAGGTTGTAGCCCTTATTGTACTTCGAGCAATGAGCTCTAGGCAATGTGCTTGAATGCATGTGCATTCCCCTCATGTAATATTATTATACTTCTAACAAGGTATATTAATATTGTGGGTCTCAATCCCACCATGGTTTTTTCCTTAACCAGGTTTCCACGTAAAAATCCTAGTGTTATGGTGTTGTGGTTATTTTCTTTGTGTTTCTACACTATTATTATTCATTTTCTTTAAGTGGTTTGAAGGACATATTAAGAATGTTAAAAATTGCAGAACACTGATTCACCCACCCTCTCAGTGTTCCTTGATTCCAACATGTTGTTGATTATCTTAATACATTCAACATGATTATTTCTTAGCTGGGTTCTATTGGTGACAAGATCGATGGGGAGGATCATTGCATGCTTCTGTTGTGTTATTTGTCTGACTCATGTGACCACCTCATTATGGCTATTGGGAGTACAACAACCAAGTTCAATATATAAGAGGTGGTAGCATCATTACTTTCTAAAGCGATGCAGAGGAAGACTTTTGAGTCAGCTTAGGAAGCACTTATGGTTCGTGGTAGATCAAAAGAGAAAGGCAAGAGAGATGAAATAAATAGATCCAAAACCAATGGGAGATCTAAGTCTCCTAGAAAGTCCAAGGAAAAATGTTGGAATTGTGGCAAAATAAATCACTTTTGAAAAGAATTAAGGAGGAGGAGAAGAAGAAGAGACCCTCTAATTCAAATTCAGACAAATCCTCTAAAGATGATGGTGAAGCATTTGTCGCAGCCTTGGCAACACATGCATCAAAAGATATGTGGTTGATAGATAATGTATCTTTTCACATAACCTCACATCAGGGTTAGTTTTCAAAGTGTGAAGAAAATGATGGTGGGAAGGTGTATCTTGGTGATGAATCTCTCTCATCTAAAGATTTCTCATCATGGAAGAGTCAACATTAGATTCCTTATGACAGAGATAAAGGGATCGATGGTGTAATGCACATCCTGGATTTGACTCAAAATCTACTTTTTGTAAGTAAACTAGCTGGTGTGACCATGCAGGTTTTTTTTTCGCAAGGATATTGCAAAATGACTATAGATTCTATGGTGTTTGCTAAGGGTGTTCAGATAAGCCCCTTGTATAAGCTAATGCATGCACACTTCAATGCAATAGTTTTTCTATGGATTCCTAAAAGAGGGCTCTAGATTCTCCATCCTCATCATTAGATCAAGTTATGAAGAAGATTGTTGCCTCTACATCTCTGAAGGAACAAAATGGACCACCGAGAGGGGGGTGAATTAGTGGTAATCAATAAAAACTTTAAGCTTCTAAAGATATAAGCATTAATAACTTTAATCACAAGACTATGAGAAGAGATATTAACTAATCAACACACACACACATAAGAGGCAAACCCATAACACAAGATCTACGAAGAAAACCCAATGTGGGAAAAACCTCGATGAGAAAAATTGTTGGAGTCTACTGCTCCAATCCAACCTCACAATGAAATCAATGGTTACAACATTTATGGGTACCAACCCAAAGGAGCACCAACCCCTAGATTTAGGGCACCAACCCCTACAGTTTGTGAGCTTCTACTCAAAGGAGCGCCTACCCCTAGTTTGAGAACCCACTCAGATATTACAAAGAATGTAATTATAAATACATGTTATATACCTTGTTGCAAATGAAGTTTCGCAACACCTTACTGACCTGCTCTCTTTCTGATTTCTTCTTCTCTGTTCTTTGCTCTCTATCTGTCTCTGCACTTGATCTTTTCTCTTTTCTCTCTATCTTCTGCTCGGACCACTTCTCCTCTTCTTCCTTTTTGCCTTTCTGCCTTAGCTCTACACACTCTGATTTTTGTTGCTCTCTTTTTTGGTCTCTGATGCTTTCTCTCTTTTTTGCTCTCTACGTATTCACCCTGAAATCACAACACACTTCGCTCTTTTCTCTCTTGAGATTGTTTTCTTCTATACAACAGCACACACTCATCCAACTCTCATCACACATACATTTGTTGACAAGTCTATATTTTTGTAGTCAGCATCCACCTCTAGGAGGTTAGTTGGATCATAACTCATCACCTGCAAGACAACTATTGTTCTTCCTCGTTGTCATGCCACATAGTCTGTAAAATTTCCTATGCACCAAGAAGATCATTCATTCAGTCAGTCCAGTTGGCAATCTGAGTCCTCAGACACACAAATAGCTAACCTGTGTCCATCATCAACTTTGAATCTGAGTCGTTGATCTAGGAGGACTTGATCATCATTGTCATAGTGGTGGCTCCACGTGCCACATCATCCCTATGTTCTACTATGCCTGCTCTACCACTTGTCCACATAGCTCTCCCATCTCAGTTGACTCAACTACTCCTGTCAAATCACATCAAATGCCTCTCCATTCAGTCAGCTCTATATCTGCAAGATTTCCCTCCAAGAATAGATTTAGAATCTAATCTCCTCAAACTCTAAGAGATTGTGTTTGCTTACTGATCAAATTCTATGTTCACCACTCAGACAGATAGTCTTCATCCATAAATTCATTCTCCCTACCTTCCAACTATTCTCTATATTCAGATTTGATCTCCTTGTTTTGGATTGAACACCTGCATTGAATGACCCTGCTTTGTTATCTTCTTTTTGGTCTTTGTATTGTTCACCTTTTGCACTAGGTTTCTATTTTTTAGCAAACTTGATATGTCCAGCAGATGTGATCCAACCACTTTTGATCATCTCGAACCCATCAACAGACTACAACAAGTTCACCATTAATGTGTCCTTTATCCTCTGTCAACCTGTCCTGGAGAGATCGTCAACCACCTCATTAAATCAACCATCATCTCTATAAGCACCAACCTTTGCATATCATATTTCATTATCGACCACTTGGGGCCACTTGTCTTCATTTTTTGCATCCACTTCACTTGGTCAATGTCGAACAACTGCCACATAAGCCTCTTCATCTATCGACATGCATCCATGGCATCAACTTTGTCGTTCAACATTTCTGGTCATACTTGGTTGACCACCACATGGATTACTAAGTCTATCGACTTGCAAACGTGTCATCCAAATCACTTGGTCAATCCTAGTCAATCGCCCACATGGACTTCAGAGTTTATCGACAAGAATTTTTGGCATCAAAGTCTTCTTAATCGTCATCCAGGTCATTTGGTCAAACTTGGTTGACTGCCATGTGGATCTTTGCATCTCGAGGGCCACTATCTTCTTGCCTCGCAAGACCATCTGCATGTCCAAGTTAGCCATGCGGGATAAGCCTTCATTATCTTTGTGCAGTGTGCCTTTTCTTTTGTTATCTCGCACTATAATTTGTGTGCCTCTTGACCCACGTGGTATAAGGTTTCTCCCCTTGTAGTCTATCCTTGAGAAACCTTTGTTTTTATTTGTTAGCCTACATCATATTTGTGTAGCTCTTTAACCTACACGGGATAAGGTCTTCAAGCACTCTCCCTTTGATTTCTTGCCTTGCCGAAACATCTCTCTCCAAGATTCATTACACAGGATAACAAAGTGCCTTGTTTTCCTCTGTTAATTGTTATCCTGCTAGGTTTCTATCACTCACTTCTCATGCCGCAAGATAAGGGAAACACATCTCTCCGCTTTGACCTCTTTTGACTATCGTTATCCTGCAAGGTTTCTTACATACAAATAACATGTTGCAGGATAAGGAAGTTCATTGTTTGCTTCACTTAGGTGTTATCTCGTGAGGGATTCAACCCTTGACCAACATGTTGTGGGATAATGTGCACCACATAATTGTTATCCCGTGGGGTCATACACCTTCAACCGCACATGTTGCGGGATAGAAAGGATCACACAACCTCATGTTATTGACATCCTTTGCCGCGAGACCAATACGACCAACCAATCATGTTATTGACAACCCCGGTCACATAACCATCATGTTATTGACACTTGCAAACACATAACCAGCGTGTTATTGACACTTGCAGACACATAACCATCATGTTATTGACACTTCCTATCATAGTACACAACAACCCTTTGGTCATAGCGATAGCGATAACCTGCGTATTATTGGCAACTCAGTCGTGTGTTATTGGCATCTGTAGTTACACCTTTCCTGATTCAAACCGGTTTGCTCGATGCCTTCACCACTACATTTCCCTTTGTCTTCTTCATCCAATTACTTGTCCTCATAGAACATTCCAAGCTTGCCTTCTATATCTCCTTGTGCGTATAACATGGCGTGTTATATGATGTTGCAGTAGTACTTATGCCCTTGGAAAACTTTGTTTGCTTCATGCAATCATAGCACCATGGCTTTGTCCTTTAATCGTCTGATGCAACACCATATCAGCTAGTGTGATCTTCCTATGGGGCACATCCTACATCTCTCTCAACCAGAGATCATACCATCTTCTCACCTTCCCTTTGTGAGTTATCTGCTCTAGGAAACCTTGACCTTTTCCTCAAGATCATCATATGACATTGTTGCATCTTCATCTTCCTATGGGGCACATATAATGTTGCATATCTATACTTAGCCCACCTGATGCTTGCATGCCTCTACATCTCTGACTAGTGGGAGTGAGGCTATCATTCTGTCTAGCTGTAATTGCTCTTTGTGGCACTTATCATTTCTGCATCTTTGTCCACTGTATCATCTCCACTATTGACATTAATTAACTCTGTGTGCTAGCTACATCTTCATCTAGTGGGTATCTTGTAAGTCTCTCTACCACTTCATCAAATCAGCCTTGCACACACATATGTTGACATCAATGACAACCTCAATGCCAACAATCTGATGGTCATGCTCTTTGGATCCCTAAGGGTGCCAATGCTTTGGAGATAATTATGGCACCAAAGACTTGGTCACATTGGTGATAACAGTCTCAAAACCCTAAAAAATAAACACCTCATTGTGGGGCTTGATGATTGTAATCTTGAGTTCAATTTATACGAACACTACATTTATGGTAAAAAAATTGTGCTTAGTTTTACTCTAGTTATCACAAATCTTCTAGGTTGTTGAACTTGATACATTATAATGTTTTTGGTCCTGTTAATGTTCCTTCGATTTCAAATTTTGCATATTTCGTTTCATTCATGACTATAGTAGAAGGACATTTGTTTATTTTCTTATAAGTAAATTTGAAGTCTTTAGTCAATTTAAGGAGTTTAAGGTTCTTATTGAGAATCAAACTAGTAGAAATATTAACTGTTTGAGGACTGACAATGGTAGTGAATTTTTCTTGATAGAGTTCAATAAGTTCTATAAATATCATGGGATTGAGAGGCATAAGACAACTCCATATACCCCTCAACGAAATGGAGTTGTGAAGAGGATGATAGAATGTTGATGGAGAGGGTTAGGAGTATTATTAGTGGTGCTTTTCTTGAACAAAAGTTTTGGGTTGAAGCTATAGACACTATATGCTATCTAACAAATAGATCTCCTATATCAGCTCTTGTTGATAAGATGCCTATCGAAGTGTGGTTAGGAAATAAGCCTTCTATGAGACATCTTAGAGATTTGGTTGTGAAGCTTATGCTCATGTTCCTAGTGAAAAAGGATCTAAGTTGGAGAACAAGGTTGTTAAGTGTATCTTTTTTGGCTATGGTGTTAGTGTAAAAGGGTACAAGCTTTCAGATCCAACGATAAAGAAGATTATCTATAGTAGAAGTGTCATTTTTAGAGAGATGAAACCTTCCATTGTTGAGCTACAACTAGCTAGAGAAAGAGGAGAAACAAAATAAGGAGGTAGTTTAGATTCCTTCTACCCTTAAGAAAAAATAATTGTGAACTCCTCATGGACCTGATGATAAGGAGATCTCTAGCAACTCTGATAATTCAAAGGAAGATGAAGAACCTCAACCTAAGCCTTTGAGGAGATCTACAAGAATAAGGAGGCAACTAGATAGGATTGGTTATTCATTGTTAGATTCTAGATGCATTTTTGTCCTGATTGCTAACATTGATGAGACTAGTATTATTAGAGAGGCTATGGGTGTGAGTGATGTAGATTGTTGGATGGAAGCCATGAATGATGAGATGGCATCTTTGAAAAAAATAATTCTTGGGATCTAGTACATTTTCTTGAAGAACATAAGCTCGTGGGATGCAAATGGGTGTTCAAGAAAAAGTTGGGTCCTGATGCTAGTGTTTAGAAGCATAAAGCATGGTTGGTCACAAAGGGGTATTCCCAAATTAAGGGAATAGATTATAGTAATATTTTCTCTCTCATTGCAAAGTTGACATCAATTTGATTCTTTCTATCACTTGCTCCAATTCATGATTGGAAAATCAAGAAAATGGATGTAAGGATAGTATTCCTTCATGGTGATTTGGAGAAAGAGATTTGTATGCCACGACTAGAGGATTTCGCGGTGAAACGTAAAGAAAATCTAGTTTTCAAGTTGAAAAAGTCTTTGTATGGTCTAAAGCAGTCTCCTAAGATGTGGTACCAAAATATGGATACCTATGAATTGAGTTTGGGGTTTTAGAGGTCTAAATCCAATAACTGTGTTTATTTTAAAACTAATAATGGTTGCATTCTCAATGTTATTGCATTATATGTGGATGATATGTTACTATTTGGGAATGCATATTTGATTTTTGATTTAAAGTTTAAGTTGTTACCATAATTTGAGATGAAATATCTTAGTTCAATTAGGTACATTTTGGGAATGGAGACCAAAAGAGATAGCGTTGATAAAAAGATTTGGTTAAGCCAGAGTAAGTATTTGAATTCAGTGTTGGAGAGATTTAGTATGGAAACCTTTAGATCTATGATAGTTCTTGTTGCATTGGGAATGAAGTTATTTGTGAAGGATTGCCCAAAATATCCTATTGAGGTGGAGGACATGGCCAGTGTACCATAATTGAGTGTTGTTGGCAATCTTATTTTTGTTACGGTTTGTACAAGACCTTGAACAATGTCCAAGTAGTGGGTGTCTTGAGTTGATATATGGCTAATCCTGGATGGGTGCATTAGGATGCAGTTAAAACAGTGTTTAGATATTTTAGGGGCACTTTTGAGTATTCCTTGTGTTATCATGGTTATCCTATTGGACCTCAACATTTGGTGAGTGTATGTGGATTTAGATTAGGCAGGTGACATTGGCAACAAAATATCCACCAATGGTTATGTCTTTACTATGTATGGTGGTGCTATTAGTGGGATGAGTAAGCACAAAGTTGTACTTGCTTTGTCCATGATAGAGGCAGAGTATATAGAATCTATTGATGCTCGTAAGGAAGCCATTTGACTTAGACAATTATTTTTATATACTGGGTTTGATGCAGTATTGATTACTATCTATTGTGATAGTCAAAGTACCATTTGCTTATAAAAGAAACTAATCTTCCATGCCAAAATAAAGCACATTGATGTTCAATTTCATTTTGTATGAGATATGGTAGAGGATGGGAAGGTAAAATTGGAGAATGTTGATACTTCAACGAATGTTGCAGACGCATTGACAAAATTGGGGAGCACAAAGAAGTTCAAATGGTCTTCAAAGTCTATGGGCCTCATGGCCCCTAAAAATTAAATTATGGTGTAGATACTCCCTTTGCTCTTGCAAGGTGTTCAACGAGTGGGAGGATCTTAGGAAAATGGAGTCTTAACCTTGCACTTACATAAAGTTTACAATTTATAGTAAGTTTTTATTTGAGCACGGATTAATAAAAAAAAATTCCCAAAGCTTTGGATTGGCTAGATAAGCATGCCAATAAATTTTTGCATGCCTAGATTTGAAGATATTAAAGTTTTTGTTTTTGAAAGTTGCGAATAAAAGTTTTGGAGTAAATTTTGAGGGTCTTAGAGGCTCCAAAACAAACAGAATTTGTTTATAACCTACGTAGTGGTTATAACTTGATAAAGCATGTCACAAGCTTGTTGTCGCTTCAAACGGTTTGTTAATCAGACACCCAGTTCAAAAGTTACGACCTCTACAAGTTGAGTTTCTTGCAATAGGAAAGACATAAATGAGTTGTAAAAGGGAGTTACACGTGTTGTATGAGTGTTGACACATCATAGGGCATCTTGTATTGGATATAAGTTGGGCACCACTTTTTGGGTGGTTTTAGCTCATGGTTTTGTAATTCTGCTTGATGATTTCAAGGATTGTATCTCCTATATATTAGGTGCATGAGATGGAGGTTGTGTGTAAGTCTTATAGCTATTAAATTACCTTCACATCTCTAGTTTATGATGCTATAATGAGAATCTTTCTCTATAACCATATCATAATTTGTTGTTGATTTTTGAATAATATAATGGGTGGCTTTTGGAGTGTGGAATTTTTCTCCTAAAAGGGTTTCCCCCTTGATATATCTTTTGTTTGATTGTTAATCTATTTGCATTTTGTATATTTCCTTGTTATGTGTTTCTTATTCTATCTTTTCAATATTTATAAGGAAATTTGTGTTATCTCCCCCACTAGATTAGTGTTAGGAAGTGTTTTTCGCACCATACCTTCCTTTCATAGTCACCCACAAATGGAAAAAGAAGATTTTCCATTAACCCAAGAAAATCACTCTATCTTATTGGGAGTTGTAAGGCAAATAATGTAAAAGAAGGAAAAGAGAGTGCAAGGCTTCAAAATCCATGAGCTAACAAGAATAATTTAGGGGGCTCTATAAAGGTATAAAGGGGTGAAAAATAGGAAGAGGAAAATAAGTTGTTTTCCAACAAATGTGTGGTTTGACGAGGAGTGCAAGGCAACAAGGAATGATCTCAAAGATCTAGGCAAGAAGAGATGAACAAATATTTGTACAAGTAGATTGCAAAATATATGTGTAAAAAAGAGAGTACATGAACACAAGGAGGGGAACTAATTTATTTAGGGAATAATAACCTTACTTGTTTTTGGAGGGAGCTTCAACAAAGAAAATAATAGACAAAGAATAATATCATAATTAATCAGTGGCTTACAAATGCAAGAAATTCTATGAATATAAATCACAAGAAAAGGCACCTCCTACAATCAGTATGTAACAATGCAATTATTTACTTTGCAAGAGGTTAATTTAGATATTAAGAAGATGTGCACAAGGAAAGCTTGTGACATGGTCAAGTTACAAACAAACTGCTTAAAATGGCAAAAGAACACCCTTATCCCTAATATGAAGCAAATTTTCAACATCATTTAGCTTGGGTTTCCAAGTGATTGGACAACCAACCCAATGATACCTCTTTTTAAGAGTAATGATGTAAACAATCCTTCCAATTATTTGACCATCACAATTGATTATTTGTTTGAAATTTTTTTTAGAAGCATGGTACAACACATTATCAATGAGTGAGTAGAAAGAAAAGGTAAGAGCACAAAATGCAAGTAATTTTTAAACCAAAACACTCAGTTATAGATCATGGCTTCACTTTGAGGCATATCATTGAAAATATTTGGAATAGGAAAAAAAAAATCCCACTACTATTTTGTTGACTTATCGAAAGTTTTTGACATGGTTCCTAAGTGTAAAATATGTTGTAGAATGCAAGATCTTGGTGTCGCAAAGTAATACAAAGGGGCCATTGATAGGTTTTGTGAGGAAGATCACATAAAAATCAAAACACAAATAGGTCTTTTAAAAAGTTTTAGAAGTGACAAGTATCAAACAAGAATGTCCTCTTTCCCCTTCTCTTTAAGGCATATATATTAGCAAACTAGAAGAATGCTTAAATATGTGAGGGGGTGGTATTCTTTTGGGAGATTATGTTGGGAAGCTTCTCTTAAACATTGATAGTTTGATTACTATATCCACTCAAGAGTTACAACAACATTTTGTGCCTTAAATAAATTTTATAAGGAGGTAGGTATGCATGTCAACACTAGTAAGACTAAGATAATAAACTTCCCTGATAAAAATAAGAAAAAACATAACTTTTGTTTTGAAGGGAATATTCTGAAGGAAGTGATAGAGTACAAGCATCTTAGAATTGACTTTAGCAATTAGCTCAATTAGAATATTTGCAAAAGGAAAATAACTCCAAGAGGGTATGCATTGCAAAATAAAAGAAAACAAGTGAAGTAATGGGACTAGAAAAATATACAAATCTATTCTAACTTTTTGTTATTCTAAAGGTGCTTTACAAATGTAGCTTATGGGATAACAATACTTCAAGGGTAAAATGGAAGCCAACAGAGAGAATTCAAAAACACTGATCACAAGCAAATTCAAACTCAAAGCTTCAATCCCATATGAGATTCTTCTAGTTGAAACATGCACCTTCCCAATCAAGACATTGTCATGGCGTACTCCTAAAACATGTTTAAAAAATTCAATACGTGGAGACAAAAATGTGATCTAAGGCTATTATCATCAAAGAAGTCTTGAATGAGAGAAAGAAGCCTTAAGTGAAACAAAACCTCAAGAAGATGAACAGATGGGCCATCCACCGAAATACATGCATAATTAATAACAAAGAAATGAAGGCTTATGTCATAGATAAATTATGTAAGTCAATGTGGGAAAAGCCACTAGAAAAAGAAAAATATTAACTTGATGGGTATAGCTCTACTTATAGTCAAAAAGTGAAATATTAAAAAGAAAGAATAAATGCATATACAGATGTAAATGTATCTTGGACGGGGAAGATACTTTTACATGTAAAACAAATAGATAAAATAAATCGAAAGAAAAATAAAAAGAAAAAAAATGTATTTAAATTTGAAAAAAAAAAAACTTATTTTAGAATGTGAAGCTTACTTTGACATTCAAAGATTAAAAGGGTATTTTAAAACTTTTTGCATTTACAAGCACGTTCAAAACACAACTTAATGCGGATCAAGGAGTAAGAAAGAATAGTTTATAGGGAAAGTGACTGTGTCAGGGTTTGTGTAGCAGATGTAGATTGTTAATCACTTGAAATATGGACTTTTTCAATCGCGTTTAATTTAATTTGCTAAAACTCTTTTGTACTGTTTGACTTATCCAAGAACAACATGTGACAGTTTTAGTCATTATTTATTAGTTTCTTAGCTGTCTATTTGATAATGACGCGTTTGATGTAATAAGACAATACATGAGGCGACAAAAAGAATAGTAGTCCAAGGCAGCTCAAATAAACCTCCATTGTAATGTCTTAAAAGAAGTGAGGTTGCTATTGTGACATGATGGTATTGATAAGTAGGAGGGTTTTGATACATTGTGAGAGACTGGGTTTATGATAAATGGTTCATATTATATAACATTTGTTAAAGATTTAGTAAATGGATAGTAAGTTAAGTGGATTTGATTTTGAGGAAATTTTATGGTTAATTGTGTTTGGAGTTGTAGTGGGATGGGCAGAATGTCTAATGTTTCACTTCCATGAACATCACTTAGATACACTCAGTGGGATGGGTGAACTCTTAGAATGTCTGATGTTTCACTTCCACATCACCTGGATGCATTATATCATATTTTTGGTTTCATTAAAGTTAGTAATTAGGGGTTTGGGTGAGCAAGGATTAAAAGGTCATTGGAACATGGAAAGAAATTGGGCCCCTTCCCCTATAAAATGTTTGTTAAAGATTTAGCAAATGGAGTATTAAGTTAAATGGGTTTGATCTTAGGAAATTTTATGTTTAAGCGTGTTTGAGTCAGAGTAGTAGTGAGATGAGTAACAGCTTCCATGAATATCGTCTAGATCCACTAAGTGCTATTGTGACAAGATGTTTTGGGTAGATGGTATTGATAGATAAGAAGTTTTTGACACATTATTGGAGTTAGATTCATGTAATTCCATAGTCTATAATGTAAAATTTCTTAAACTTCTAAATTGAAGTGTGCAATATTTTTTATCATCAATCATGAAGTATGATCCAAAACGTTGAATCATACTTCATGATCCATCATCAGAACTTTTTCCACTCTCTAGCTAATTTATTGTGATGATGAATCATGAAGTATGATCCAAAATGTTGATGAAAAGCATTACACGGTTTAATCCATAAATTTAACAAATCTAACATTATAGGAGGTTTTTTTCATAGTATGTCAAAAATCTTGTATTTATCAAATTTATGAGTTTAAATGTGTTCTAAGATAGATGGTTTATAAGGTACAATGTTTAAGGTTTTTCAAATGGGATAGCATGTTAGGTGGGCTTAATTCAAAAGGAAACTTCATAGTTAAGCATACTAATGATGAATAATTAAGTATGATATAAATTATTGATGATGAAAAATATTGCACACAATTTAATCCAAAAATTTAACAAATCTAATGTTATAGAGGTTTTTATCATAGTATGTCAAAAATCTTTCTTATCAAATTTATGAGTTTAAAGGGGTTCTATTATGGATAGTTTATCAAGTACAACGTTTGTTTAAAGTTATGCTAATGGGATAGCAAGTTAAGTTAGAGTAGTAATGGGATCGGTGACCTCAAAAGTCCCGATGTTTCATCCATGAATTGGCCTAGTATATAGCTTGAGGAGACCTCAACCACAAGTTAAAATTCCATAGGGGGCAAGGTATGTACGTATCATTTAGACCCATATACAAACTATTTGCATCGTGAACTATAAAAGGATCTTTCTTTAAGGTATGTATGCCCCATTTAGACTCATATATAGATAGTCAGCATCTTGAACTATAAAAGAATCTTTCTTTCCCTATGAACATCACCTAAACATAATGAGCACCAAATGAACCATTCATTCTCTTAAAAAATGGTTTTGTACAAACCAATGCTCATGAAATATAGACGAATAAATTTGACTAAGAAATTATATAAATATTGATATCATAAAATAAACATTTTCTTAATTGATTGCCTTTAGATGATTTGAACATAATAGATAATCCCAACTTCAATAAAAGAATCTATTATTCATACAACTGTGATTTGTACTTTCTCTATAAATAAAATAGTAAAATATTCCAAGATTATTTATCCTCGCATAAAAATCTATAAATTGTGGTCTCCATCGCAAGAGTCCTGCCCAAGTAAAAACATTATAATGATTTATGGGCAAACGATTCCAAGAATCACATGGCTTTGGGCATTTTCTAATTATTGAAATGACAATTAGAGCTGTAGATGACCTGCGATTCGTATCCCAAGTATGGTGGCGAGGCACGTACACATTAAATATATGAACAGGACTTAATATTATTTGGACATAATCATTCATATTCATGCACGCGTACAAGCCTCCAGTTTTCTCCACAAATCGAGCTGTGTGCAGAGTATTCCTTGTCTTGCTCGATATAATCTTTTATATCTTGGACGGTGGACAAAACGTATACTCCATTCCACGAAATAATCATATGCTAATTGCAGCTTTAGTGAATAAAAAATCCAAGTTTTACTGCTTCCTGCACTGCAAACAAAGATGTACATTTTGAATCGGTGATGAAGAGAAAAAAGGGCCGCATGATTGGTGGAGTAGAGTTGTTTTTTACTGTTGTCAGGAACGACAAGAGGCGAAGCAGCCATTGCAGGCGGGAAGAGTGTACAAGGAAAAAGTGCCTTCTTTCTTCATTCTGTCTGCACGCTCTGCAGTCTTCAGGAGTTGCTCTGCATGCTGTGCTTTGGCTGCGGCTCTCCATTCTTCTGCTCTTTTGTGGGCTCCCGCCATTTTCTTCATTAGTTTCTCTTCTAAATTTGATCTCATCTTTTCCATTTTCACCTGCCAAACACCACAAATTATGACTTGCGGAGAACAGGGGTGTATAAGGTGTGATACCCATTTGCAGATAGTTGTGATTTGAGTTCTTTGTTTAAGTGAAAATGAATGTGTCCTGTGAATTTCTGTATTGAAAAATCCATTACACTTGCACCCAGAACAGAATATGATGCTATTATTCCTTATTCCATGTACTCTGACATCGATGTACATGGGCATAAGTAGTGATTGTTATGTTAATGGAAGCAGGCATATGCTTAAAAAACCTAATGCCCAGAATTTGAGGGATCTAAATGAATTGAAAAAACCATGCACACTTTTACCTCTAGTTTCCTTGATTCAGATTCAGCTTTGGCACTCTGGAGATTTACCCAAGCTTCAATTCTTGCTTCCTCTCTCTGGTACCTGGATTTTGCAAACTGTTTAAGGAATTGCTCAAACTTTTCCATGTCCATAAGTCATTCATGAAATCAAAATCTATTTAATACAATCTATAAATCAAACCCAATGTATTCTAACTCAAAAGTATACTATTGAATTTCTTAAACAGGCCTTAGCCACACCCTACTCTACAGTGGGCTTTCAAAGTCCAGGCTCTAAACACAACCTCAAGCATTCAAAAATCCAAATATTTGTCACTCTTCAAGATCCAGTTTTCCTCACAATGCTGACAGAACACCTTGGAGATTGTTGCCTGGCTCTGTTAATGCGCCTCAATGTTTGCTAACTCCAATTTAAATCCTCTGGAGATCTGTTTTTATATATATTACAGATTGTTTTTTTAAGTCTAGATTTTTGGTCAACTTGTCATAGATAGGCAAGCAAATGGTCAGTGTCTTGTCTATCCAACACCCTGGATGCACATTTGACCATACTATCAGACTTTGGTGGGCCAAACAGCCCTCATTTCAATTGATTTCCAAAGAAAAAGCTTGTATGCTATGCATCCACAACTTTCTATATTCAGGATGATGAGATTCAAAGCAAATGAAGCTTAACTTACTTGTATCAATGGTCATCAAGATTTCAACTCATTAAGATTTTTCGTTTTGATTCAGATTAGCTCTGTATTGCTCTAATTAAACATTAAATGGTTGAACAATTCATGGCAAATTTATATTTTATGGAGATCCAAATGAGATTAAGTATCCTATTTTTATTGGTATAAACTAAGAAGTTGCATTTAACTGTTAATTAAATCTCTATAATCTTTAGTATCAGCTCAGTTTGGGTATTGCTGAATGATTTTTTGAGGCCCATGCTTGAAAGGATCTGATCTAGAGTATGACCACTCTATGGTTGTTTTAACCTTCAGGGCTTTCCTACCTCTTCATCTCCCTTCATCTTTATACGTTCAACGAAAATTTGTGGTCTACCACAAGGCCCATCCCTTGTGAAATGTAGACCTATGCACCTAGATAAAAAGCTTAATGCTTGCCTTGGTTCAGAAATTGGTCAAGGGACTTCCAAGCCATGTTTTTTTGGTTGAAGCTTCCCACAAAAAGATGTAATAACAAAAACAACATTGTTACAGTAAGCCTATTACCTGTTATAGGCCTTGGATCTTTCAGATTCTTCCCAGGCTGTAGCTCTAGCTTCAAGAATGCTTCTCTTACAGTCACCAATGTCAAAATGCCTCAAGCTTTTTGAGACCTCTTCTTCCTCTTCCTCCCTCGAACTCCAATTGGAAATACTTTTATCAATAGAAGTATACTGGATACCTGATGACAGGCCTTGAAGCTCTAATTTAGCAAAATGACATTTTTCCAGTTCCCCTATGTCAATGCCAGAAGCATGTACTAGTCCAGAATGACTGGAAGGAGTATTGTGCCTGACAGGGGAAGCATTTTTAACAGGAGTATGACATCTAGAGGTACGAGAGCTTGCAAGCGGCGTTGTCTCTGTTCCCATGTCCCTGTGATGAACTGCTGCCCCTACTTCAGTAGCAGCATCCTTCATGGGTGGAATTCTTTCACTTTTTCCATGACTGTGTTCCAATCCAGATTCCTGGAATCTATACTTGGAAGCTGGCTCTACTTTATCTGCAAATTTATCTGCATGCATTCAGTGAAAACAGTAAATAAAAAGAAGCAAAAATATACAACTCAATATGGCAATAAGTGCCCAAGGAGTCACTAAAAGGCATTTTTTTATTTTCAATTGGTTAGACTCAGTTTCAAATGCTAATTCACCCTAATTAAGACCTTCCAGTTCAATTTCATCTGTAGAACATTTCTCCACTGGAGGTTACACAATGATACCATGGCCATACCAGAGGCAGAGGATCCCATGGCTTACACATAATTACAAGAATAATCTCCCACCCCAGTGAGCAGCAAAAACCAGAGAGACCCACTTTCGTGTAACCAGCTTGTGGGTCTGCCCTGCCCAATTGAGCACTGTTCAAATGTATGGAATGGCGGATAATGGACACACACAGTATGGGCATAACTGAATCTATTTATGACCGCGTATAGCAGATTTCTGTCTTAAACTGTGGGCAATTTTTTTTCAGCAACGTTTTGGATCATACTACATAACCCATAATCAGAATGAAACATAGAGAGCAGAGTGAAGAGATAAGCAGCAGACCAAGAAGACTAAAAAGATGGAAGGAGAGGGTTCTAGAATTCACCTACATAGAATTCTATTATGACCACTTTGTACCAGGATTTACATGAATAGAATTTCTATTTACATATAAGTTGTCCACAAACCCCAGAATCAAATAGGCATGGTGAATGCACCATTTAGTTATGAAACCGCAACAGGCATGGCCGGACTGATGGCCACCAGATTTCTTATTATAAGTTACAGTAACTCTCAGCCCACCATCATGCATCGCTGAGTTTAGAACAGCATACCAGAAACAACCCACAGGACTTATTTACAGAATTATATATTGCCAGACATTTTGCAACTAGTCCCTGTAAAATCGTATTCAATATAATGAAACCAGCATTACAAAACAGAACGCACCTTTCATAAATGTTTCACAAGGGTAAGCTGCAAATGCCCCATGCTCCGACGATGCAGAGCCAGCGCTAGATGACATACTGACAGGCCTATCTGTGGACAAAACAGAACTTGAAACTCTGCTCGAAACATCACCTATTGTTAAGGCTCCTGCAAGATAAATCTCCTCCTTGCTTGTATCCACTGTTCCTGCCATCAGTTTATCATCCCCACCACTAGCTTTATGACTGAAAATCTGATTTTGTCTGATTTCCTTTGCATGCAATTCAATCACAGGACCAGATGGGTTGCTCCCTGTGTTCAAATCCCTGACCTGATATACATTAAAAGGGGACCTACAAGAGTTGGGATTATTTCCCTTCCAATGACGGCCTGGAGTATTGCTATTATTGCATGGAGAATTAATAGCAGAACTTGAATTTATCAGCCATTTTTCAGCATCATCCCACTTCGAAGGAAATGGTCTCCTTGTAAATCCACCCACCATATATTTCACAGGCAGAGGACTCTCTGCAGCTCCAAAAACAAACCTAGAAGGTGTCCCTGGACAATCCAACCTGGGAGGCACACTCTGACGATGGCCTTCCCTCCTTTTATACCCCTTCACTTCTGTATTAGGCCTGTTTGCAAGATTCTCAGCACCCATTAGAAGATTTATATCATTCTTCTCTTTCGCCATGGGAAAAGACTTAACAAACTCAGATGTCTCTCTGAGATTAATCTTACAGAGCGGATCAACCGGATGGCTTCTGCAGCTGTCAGAAAATGGGTTCTCTGTGCCATACTTCTTCTTTTCAATGGGCAATTCAAGCTGATAAATCAATAAAAGAAAAGCCACATTTGTCAAATCTCACAGTCAGCTAGCATTGTCACGTTCACCCATTACATTAACTTCTTTTTCATTTTCTTTCTGACGTACTATCACTTTCCTGTATCAATAACAAAACAGAGGAGTTTAACAATATACTTTACCTGTGTTGATGGCTTATCAGATTGTCTATGGTCCATGCTTCCTGATGCAGAAGATGGCAAGCTTGTGAAAGGAGGATTGATCACTGATTTAGGACTGATATCTCTACTTTTGTTGCTCTGACCATCACTCTTGCTGTGCTTTCCTTCCTCTGCCATATTCTTATGATCTGATTTTTGATCCACCGAATAAGAGCTTTAAAACAGCCGATCCTTCGGTTAAATCTCTTCAACCTCCATCAACATTGCATGCACTGCATGTGTAAAATGACAGTTTGTGAAAGCATCACAACAACTTAGATTAGGATTAGTCCATAGCCCAACCTCAATCCCTGCCTATATTTACATTTTACTTCCCGAAGTATATTGTCCTTCTATTCTGAGCTATGTGTTGTTCAGTCAATGACAAAGACCCGTCTCTGATTTGTCTTCACAGCCTATCATTGAAATTTGTGTCTAGTTTTTTAAAAACACCATGTAACTACTTCGCTTGTTAATTTTTATGAATTAGATTTCAAACTTCAAAGTGCTAGCTATCGTCCCTCCATTCACAAATTAGTTTGGAATTCTGACAGCTGTTATTATTATAGAATAGGCATGGGTTTAAGGTAAAGGGAAGGGAAGTTTTTATCATATTGAAAGCAAGCAACAAAATGGTTGTAAAAAAAATAAAAAAAAATTGAGTAAAACATTTAGCAAAAGTTAATTGTATAGTTGTTTAAATGAGTATAAGAGTATATATGTCGATAGGAATTAGCATGCAGTATAGCACATATAGTGCTAATAGAAGACTTTAAAACTAATATGTCCCTAGGAATTCGCATGCATTGTATAGCAAATACAATGCCAATAGAAAGCTTTATTGAATAACGTCAATTTCACCTCACCAATAAAGTTGTCCAACTAATATGTTGATAGGAATTAGCATGCATTATATAGCAAATATAATGCTAATAGAAAAACAAATATATTGTTAAGAGAAGACTTTATTGAATAACATGTCATTTTCAACCTATCAATAATGTTGTCCAACTGATTACCTCTTTAACATTTTTTTAACTGATAATAAGTTGGAAGACTTGACCCTCTTTACATCAATGACATCTTCATTCACATGTTTGTGGGATGATGCTCTTCTATTACTAAGGACTTTGGTCAATAATAATTCTATTTTTTATTTTTTATTAAAAATAGGATTTTCATATGTAATTTTTTAATATTCAACATTTCTTATGAGAAAATGGCACTTTTCAACTATTAGATATTGATTATTTTTTGTTATCTTCTTTTTAAGGAACATCTAGAATTATTGTGCATAGTTTCTAGTAATAGTTTATTTCCTCAATGTTTCAAATCAAACTAAATGACTCATCATTAGGAAGAAGAGAGCAAGAGAAGAGAACAAAATAGTTGACACGTCTAGAATAATACTATAAGACTAAAGTTACAAAAGTTTTCTATGGATTAAATGGTTTGATGTGTAAATGAATATTGTTAAGCTAAAAAAATGTTTATTTTGTAGTTTTTTTTGGTAAGTTTCGTTTGTTTTATATATAATGATTAGTATAAGATATATTTTTTATAGAAGTTGATAATCAATTAAAGTTTTGCTTGAATTACATTTTATATATTTTAAGGATTCAAATTTAATCTATAGATTTCTCATTTCTATCATATGTGAAATTTGTAATTGAATTTTGAATTTGGTTTACAATTATATTTGTAATTTTGATGTAAAAACTTTAAAATCAAACTTATTTATGGGTCTAAATTGATAAACCCCTTTTAGCTAGTCATTACTTGCTAAGTTAAGCATGAATTGTTTAATTAGCATGCTAGGATGTTGTATAAAAGGTCAAACCTTAATTCATTATATCAATCAGTTAAATCCGTCGCCCATCAATTTAGGATAGAGCTTTATCATTTATGTGACATCGAAGTATTATTAGAGCATCAACTATCATCAATGTCTACATTGAAAGTGACAAAGTAGGCATACTTCATGTAGTTGCTTGCCTTGTCTTTGCTTGCCTTGTCTTCGAACAATTTCAAATTGTCCATGAATTTGACCGAGGCAAAATTTCTAGCACGACAAATGCCAAAGGTACATTTGCTATCACCATGTTCAAATATCAACGGTGAATAATTTTTTTCAAGTCAGAGGCATATAGACTAAATATGCAACAAAAGATTCAATATATTATTTTTTATCATAGCCACACATTCAAGGATCAATTATGTAATTGCAAGATTGAACCAATGAAAATAGTGAATCATCTAGCAACATGTCAAAGCATTCAGTCTTAGATTTAATAAAGAGTACTAGATTGGATCACTAAACACATTTTATAACAAAATATCCCTAAGTCACAAACAAAGCTAAGTAGCTTCTTTGTCTATTTTGAAAACCATGTTTTGTGTGGAGTTAATTTCTTTACCCACATCTATCTTATTGTTAGTGTTTCTTTGTATTTATTTTTCATAATCAACTTAAAAGAGATCATTTTAATTATTTGTATTATGGTGAACCCATTCAATCCTACACCCCCTAGGGTTTGGTTTTTAGGCTTTATTTTTTAATTCTATATTCAAATCTTAGCGTTTTTTATTAATATTGTATTTTAGGACTTGTGTTTTTGTGTATATGTCAAGGTATCACCATCTGTCTTTATTCTTTCTTTTAAGAACACCTCAATCGAATACCATGATGGTTGCGAGTCAAACTAGGAATTATATTTTTTAGTATGTGAATGATAATGCTTGTCTTAAATAGGGAAGAAATATTTAATAGTTTTTGTAATGTAGTAAATTGCACCCTATGCAATTCCACTTCACATAAGACTTCCCCTCTAGTTACAATTAAGATAATTATGCTTTTCAAATCTTAATCCTAATCTAAAACATCTCTTGCCACCTTTCATGCATGATTCCTTAACCATTAGGTCTAGATTTCGCTCAGATGTATGGGCGTCGTGCAAATGTCTGCATATTGCACTAGTGTCCCACAAATATTTGCGACTATGTTAGTCATTGGGACATTACACTTGTTGCATTTCGGTAGTATAATGCCTTTGCCAACTTGCATCGACATCGAGGGTCATTTCTTGTTGCTAAAACCATTCCATTTTGCCTCCAAATCCATCTTTTAACATCTACTGAACATTCTTCTTTCTTTCTATCACTATTCTACAACACTTCCTTTCTCTCATTTCACTCACAACAATTTTCTTACGTCATTATAATTGCTACAATGATATCTTGTAAAATTTTTGTTATTATCATTCAAAGGAGTCACTTTTATCTTGGAGATCGTTTTTGCTTCCCCATTGCACCAGTAGGCTACCTTTCTTATGTGGTTGAAGATGGTAACTCTTTAAGATTTTATATAAAGAATAATGTCTTCATTTTGTTAGGATATTATTCTCTCCTTTTGTAGCATTGTAAATTGTATCCTCATACAATTCAATACTCACTTGGGTCTCACTTTGGTGTTTCTGCCTTTTATGCCTTGATTTTGCCTGATTCTACTCACACCAACATCATATCTGTAATCCTCATTTTTTGCTCTACTTTTGGGTCCTTTGTTTATCCCAGATGGACTGGACAAGGGCACCTCCTAGATAGGGACACCTAGTGCCCTTGTCTAAACCAAACGGGGCCAATTTTATATTTCTTGTGTTGGCTTTCTTCGTAATTTTAAACATGTTTAATGGATTGAGGTATAAAAGCAATTCTTACCCCCTCACTTGAAATATCTCTTGATTCATCTCTTGATTTTAAATTCAATTCCTATCAAGAAAATTCAAGTGAGTGTTGGCTCAAGTAATCAAGCATCATTAGAGTAGTGAAGGAGAGGTCAACTATTCAGATTTCAAGCATTCAAGATGGCATCCATGATCAAGTTCTTATGAAGTTATTTATGAATTCCTATATGACAACATCAACGTTTTCATGAAGACTTCAAAGAAAGATTCATAAAGGTATAACATTTCCAATTCAGCATTTCAAGTTCAAATCTAGCCTCTTCTCTTTCAAGGCACACTTTCAATTTCATTTCAATTCATCATAGGGTTAATTCCAAACTTGGGATTTGAATTAGACAAACCCCTATCAACCCAACAACTTTTTTCCCTCTTGTGTGTGCAGGTGACAAGATCTAATGACAACATTTATAGATCTAGGAAGAGGAGACTGAGATGCACAAGACCTAATTTTGAAGAAGAGAAAACCCTTGATACTAGCAATTGATGAGTAGTGTCTGACACTTTTCTGACAATTTTTTAGGGAGATACCCAGAGCAACACCCTGATTTTGAAAATATCACATTCATCTACATCTGACAGCCTTGGACAAGGATGCCTAGCATCACTATCCCTAATTTTTGAGTCTAGATTTTAGCCGCAGGTTCCTCACTACTTCCCAATTCTACATCTATGCTTCATGTCTTCATATCTATTTTGAAACTGCCTATATATGTTGATTATTTTCAATTTTGCATTATCAACCCTAGTTCTTGCATTCAATTCACATCTTTTTCATAGCTCATTTTCAACTAAAACATAAGGAGTACTGAATTAACCTTATGCTCAACCTCTTTCCCATTCAAAATTAGAGGTTGAGCCAATTGAGATCATACTCCTAAATGTAATTATTGGAGATAGGTTTAATACCTATTATGCATGCATAAACTTATGAATCATATTTCCACCTATTATATTTTTGGTGAACTAGACATAATGCTTGCATTAAATTCTAATTTTTAATTTCAGATCTGATTTGTATGCATTTTATTAATTCATATCTGCAATCATTTTTAAAATAATAATTTATGCACTTAAATTACATAAATTTAGAGGTCTAATTCACAAAAACCCTAAATATTTTTTATGAAATTGACTTGTGCTTTGCATAAATTCTAATTTATATGCTCATATATGATTATTAATTTTGCATATTATTTTCATATTTAGACGCATTCATTGTTCAAATCTATCATTGCCATAGTGAATATTGATTAATTAATTGGTTAATCATTCATTTTATTGGGAAATTATATTGTTTAATCATAGATTTTGCTTGTATGAGAGGCATTATGAGAACGAATCTATTTCACTAGCTTTGACCTCTTTATGTATGACTTTCATTACCCTTTGTCCCACATCCAACATCTCGGTGAGAAGAAGTTATAGACTTATGGCTTCCCAAATGGGTGTTGAGCTTGGGTTGACTAATCTATTCCATGGTAACTTGGGTAAATCCTCTATTCCTACACAAGACATACCTAACATTGTGGAGAATCATTCCCCTCAAGTGACTATTGACCAATTGGGGAATCTTGACCATGATTTGGATAGGCTTCAACAAAGGATGGGTCAAAAACACTTAAATAGTGAAGCAATCCCCTTGATTGAGGATTTGGGGAGAACGATTCAAAGTGATGAACAATGGGTGAATATGTTGTGTAGTATTGCTCATATTATGGATAGTAATGTTATGCCAATGACAAGTTGTGTCGAAGCCCTTGGCTTTTCAAATCCTACAAATCAATATGAGAATTCCATTCCCACATCTTTTTCTAATGTACCTACACATATTGTTGGAATCCAATAACACTAAGAGGGGGGGTGAATCAATGTTATATCGGGAAGTCCAATATTAACCTTATTAAAACATGCATACACCAACTGATATATCGGTACATATAGAATTGAAAGAAGTAAAGCAACTGTAGTCACACAAATTTGTCCAGCTTAATTAAATAAATATTCGCTATTTATTTGATTAAAAATCCACTAGCCATCAGTTAATTAAATTAGTATTTAATTAATTTATCCCCAAACATTCTTCTATTAATTAAATAAATTATTCAATTTATTTTAACTAATTCATTAAATCAAATTCAATCAATTAAGTAAATAAAATCTATTTTATTTAATTAATCCCCCTATTCCTCTTTTAAATAAATTAAATAAAAACATTTATTTAAATCATTATCCCCCCCCACTTGCATTTTCCTACAAATGCAACTCGCACTCATTTATTGAAATAAACTAATTTTTATTTTAATAAAATCCTATTTTTCCTCACCCACCAAATCCACTTACAAAATCTAATCCCCTTCTAGATTCTTCTAACCCCTTCCTAATTAGCCTAATCCATCCCCTAATTATTGTCACATTCCTAAGCAAAATGAAGTCACTTCTCAAAGACTTCAAAAGTCTTTGAAAAACATTTAATGCTTTGTGTGTTCAACAAATTAACCCCCAAAGTCTTCCAAGACCACTAATGGCTCTTACATGACCATTTATGGCTCTTACATAACCATTTATAGTTATTTCAAACTTGTCTCCCCAAACATTTATTGTTTTGACCATATTTATCCTTTTCACATTTGCACAAGAGTTTATCCATTGGATAAAAGCTTTTATTCTTTGAATAAAGAGTTTATTTATTCAACTAACCTTGACTTTAACTCCCAAGGTCATGTCAAGCATTTAATGCTTATTCCCTCTCCTCTCAACCTATCTCACATTGACACTTGTCATCCTGGGATTGGGTTGAAAGCCCTCACATGGATTTGAAATTATTCAATCCTGACCCTTGTTGAGATTGCTCAATCTCAACCATCCATTGCTCCATTTTTCCTATAAATAGAGCCCATTTCTTCATAATCTGGATGCTGAAAACTTGTATGCATTTAACCTATAGGCATTTTAGAGAGCATTTAACATAGCAAACTAAAATCGTGTTATTTTGGTTAAAATCAATGATTTTTAAATAGCATCTAGTATTTTAGGTTTTCATTTTACATTTGGAGCACAATACTAAAATCTCAATCCTCCATAAGCATCCATAGTGCAAAAAGTTGCTGAGAGCTACACTATTTTGGAACTTGGAGAGGAGAGGAACAAGGGAGAAGGAGCTAAGAGCATGCTAAGAGGCATTTGGAGATGCCTCATTATCTTTGTTTCATTTGTTAGATATGTTAGCATGATTTTAGTATCTCTTTTGATATGCCTGTTTAGATTAGTTTTTGATTGACTAACACTAACAATTTTCTTGTGTCTTGTGTTGTTGGTCTATGATTGTATTTTTGCCTATGATCACGCAGCTTAGTTAACTTCCCACATAGACACCATTAGTGCATGCCCCAAAACTTCATCGGAATAATTTACAGAAGACATACAAACAATGCTTAGGAACCATCACGGCCACTCTAATCACTTGTGGATATCCTGGAGTAGTGTAGGAACCTGATATATATAAATGAATGAATAACCTACAAATCAACCAAGTATTTGATAGCTTAAATAAAATTTTCTTGTCAAAGAAAATGGTATCATGTCTTTGTTTTGGTAAGGAAGGATGCATCCTTGTTAAGATAGTTTGTGTGGTGATGTTGATTGTTTGGTCGATTTGATAAGTGATCATCATTTTGTGGAGTATGTCGCAATGTTTGTTTGGCATCCGCGTTTGATGAGTATGTACAATGTGTTGCCATGTTTTTGTGTGATTTTCGATGTTTTTTGATGTTTTTGGATTTTTAATTGTTTTGAATGTTTTTGGATTTTGAAGTGTTTTGGATGTTTTTGGATTTTGAATTGTTTTGAATGTTTTTTGGATTTTGAAGTGTTTTGGATGTTTTTGGATTTTGAATTGTTTTGAATGTTTTTTGGATTTTGAAGTGTTTTGGATGTTTTTGGATTTTGAATTGTTTTGAATGTTTGTGGATTTTGTGAGATAGTTTTAAATGAAAAACTTTAATGAATCACAAGACAATGTAGAATCCACTTCCATCAATAGTTTAAGGGAATTGCCCCTAGTTTAGACATGACTATAAAAAAGCGGGATGCAGGATGCATGTAGTACTTTCTTGGATTTGTAGATTTATAACAAGCCATGGTTGATGGATGGATGTATGTATGAAGTAGATGTGATCGCAACAAGTTTGAAAGACAATGGAGCCATAGCCTTTTACGAGTGGCGCTTGTTTGCTAGATTTTCACCATCGCACTTACCCAAGGTGCCACTGGATTGGTTGTTCACCGTTTGGATGCATGATTTTTTTAATTTTTTATGTATTTCTTCAGGACATTTTTCTAAATGTTTTTGGTATTTTTTGGTATGCAGGGGAGCCTGATGCTCTGTACAGCTTAGGTATAAAACAGTTTGAGGTGCATGTTGTTGATTGGATCTGTGAGTGGTTCTCCTACTGAAGTAGCCAACTGATATGCCCCAGACCCAAATACAGCAGTGACAACGTATGGGCCCAGCTAGTTTGATTCAAACTTGCCCTGATGTTCTTTGTTTGGTTGGTTGCGAGGATTCTCTCAAAGAACAAGATCACCTACCTCAAATGTATGAGGTCTAACTCGGTGATTGTAGCTTCTGCTCATACGCTGCTGATAGGCTTTGAGATGATTGTATGCAGCTTGTCGCTTCTCATCAAGTAATTCTAAGTCTTGGAGGCGTGAGACTCTATACGCTTCATCATCTATTAGATTATGCAAGGAAACCTGTAGTGATGGTATCTCAACCTCAATAGGTAAGATAGCTTCGGTGCCATAGACCAATGAGTAGGGAGTTGCGCCTGTAGGGGTTCGAATGCTAGTTCGATATGCCCATAGTGTTGGATTCAGTTGAACATGCCAATCACGGCCGACATCATTGACTGTCTTCTTTAGGATCCTCAATATGTTTTTATTGGATGCTTCGGCCTGACCATTGCCTTGTGGGTAGTAGGGAGTGGAAAAGCGATGTTGGATATGAAATTTCTCACAAAGCTCATGGACATCTTGATTTTTGAAAGGAAGACCATTATCTGTAATGATGGACATGGGTACACCATACCGACAGATGATGTAGTTGAGGATGAATGAGGCGATTTGCTTGCCGGTGACTTGGGTAAGTGGAACAGCTTCGATCCACTTTGTGAAATATTCGGTGGCGGTAATAATGAATTTGTGACCATTGGATGAAGATGGATGGATTTTACGCACAAGGTCAAGGCCCCATTGACAAAAAGGCCATGGTGTTGTGATTGGTTGCAATTCCTGTGCTAGTGCATGGATCAGGTCGCCATGAACTTGGCATTTCTTGCACTTCCTGACAAAGTAGTAGGAGTCTTTTTCCATAGATGGCCAATAGTATCCATTGTGCAGGAGTTTCTTGGCTAGTGATGGACCACTTGCATGGGTTCCACAAATTCCTTCATGTACCTCTTCCAAGGCCTTTTTTATCTCACCTTGTTCCAGACATCGAAGGAGAGTACCATCAAGACCACATCGGTATAGGGTTTCGGCAATAATGGTATATCGAGCAATTTGGCGAATGAAGGTTTTACGTTGGTTATTCGATTGGTTGGGAGGAAGGGTTTGATCATGGAGATAGGTGTAGAATTCACCGTACCATGGGGATTCAGAACTGACAAGGTGACATATCATTTTGGATTCGGGGATATCATAAGTGGGAATCCAAAGCTGTTCTACCAAGAACTCATAGCGTGTTGAATTTTGTGGAAGATCTAGGAGAGATGCGATGGTAGCCATAGCGTCAGCAGCTCGATTCTGATCTCTTGGTATCTGCTCAAAAGTGATAGTAGAAAATGATGTCTTTAGATTGTCCACCATTTGCTTATATGGCATGAGTTTATCATCCTTGGTCTGATATTCATCTGTTGCTTGTCGAATGACCAGTTGGGAGTCGCCATATACTTGTAGTTCTTGTAATTTCCATTGTACGACTAGCTTGAGTCTTGTGATCAAGGCCTCATACTCTGCTATGTTGTTGGTGCATGGAAATGTGAGCCTGTAAGACTTCAGAATGCTGTCACCTTGAGGTGTGATAAACAGAATGCCTGCCCCTGAGCCATGTCTAGTGTACGAACCATCAAAGTATAGTTTCCATGGTTGTGTTGTTGTAATCATGAATATCTCTTCATCTGGAAAATTGGAAATGAGAGGATGCTTGTCTATGAGTGGTGCATCGGCCAACTGATCTACAATAACCTGCCCTTTGATAGCTTTACGGTCTACATACTCGATGTCAAATTCACTTAGAATCATCACCCATTTGGCCAAGCGGCCTGTCAATGCTGCTTTGCTGAGTAAATACTTGAGTGGATCAATCTTTGCAATGAGTTGTACTTTGTGTGTTAACAGATAGTGCCTTAGTTTAGTGGCTGCTAAGATTACTGCTAGGCAAGCTCGCTCAATAGGCGTGTAATTGAGTTCATATCCCACCAGTGTGCGAGAGATGTAGTAAACAACACACTCTTTTCCTTCTGCATTATGTTGTGCCAGTAGTACACCCAATGTTGTACTTGTTGCTGAGATATAGAGTAACAATGGTCTACTTGGATCTGGTGGCATCAGCAATGGTGGATTCATGAGATAGTCTTTAAGCGTCTGAAATGCTTGCTGGCATCGGGCATCCCACTGAAAGTGGATGTTCTTGTGTAGCAGGTGTGTGAATGGGTGACATTTATCTGCCAACTGTGCAATGAATCTTCGGATGGATTGAAGCCGCCCTTGTAATGTCCTTAGCTGATTGATATTCTTTGGTGGTTGCATGTCCATGATTGCTTTTACCTTTGCTGGGTTGACCTCAATACCTTTGCTTGAGACAATGTATCCTAGAAGCTTCCCGGAGGTCACTCCAAAGACACATTTCTTTGGGTTGAGTCGAACATGGTATTGTTCCAGTCTATCAAAGATTTTATCTAAGATGTGGAGATGCCCTTCTCTGGTAAGTGATTTTGCTAGTAAGTCGTCCACATAATCTTCCATCATAGTATGCATCATATCATGGAAGATGGTGGTCATTGCTCTTTGATAGGTTGCTCCTACATTCTTGAGACCAAAGGGCATTACATTCCAGCAATATGTGCCCCATGGACAGGTGAAGGCTGTCTTATGTTGATCTTCTGGTGCGATCTTTATTTGATTGTATCCTGAAAAGCCATCCATGAGTGAAAGCATGGCATGTCCTGTTGTCAGGTCCACTATGATGTGAATATTTGGTAGGGGGAAGTCATCCTTAGGACATGCCTTATTCAGATCTCTGAAGTCAGTACAAATGCGGATGCCCCCTTTTGGTTTGCCGACAGACACAATATTGGAGATCCATTCTGCATAATCAATTGGTCTAATGAAACCAACATCTAGGAGTTTCTTGAGTTCTGTTTTGACTAGTACTACAATTTGAGGATGCATTTTACGAAGCTTCTGCTTGACAGGTTTGGCTCCTTCTGCTACGGTGAGGTGATGCATGACTAAATCAGGATCAAGCCCAGGCATGTCTGCATATGACCATGCGAAGTTGATCTGACGCTTCTGGAAGAACTCTATAAATTTAGGTTGTTCCTCTGGAGTGAGAAGAGATGCTAGATGTATGAGATGAGGATTTTCAGGAGTCCCCACATTGTATTCTTTGGTTTCCTTGATGAGAATTGTTGATCGTTCCTGTTGTGCATTAGTAGGGAGAATGTCAAACCCTTCATCCTCAGGTGCCTCAGAGAGGTTTTCACCGTTGGATACACTCTTTCTTTTTACTTTTGTCGAATCAAATAGTGCCACAGTGTGGTTTTCACTGGAAGATCCATGTTTTATTGTTATATTTTTGCAACTAAAAGGTTTGGCATCCACCCCGAAGTATGTTGCACTATTAAGTTCAATGGCGAATCCAGCTTTGTGATCCCCGCTTGGTAGGTTATCCCTTAATTCCAAAAAGTCAATGATGGCCTCATCATTTTGGAAGAAGTCAAGACATGGGGGATTTGGTTGGTTCCATTCGATGAGTTCAAGGTGGATAATGGGCATTACTTCATCGATTAGGTTAAGTGCGTTAGATGTATCAGTGAGGGTTAAGACGTTATGGTGAAGGTCGTTGATGGTACTCTCCCCGTTAGAATCAAGCGTAGGATGAGACGTAGGGTCTGTGGAAGATGTTTCCAGTTTAGGAACCCAAGTGGTCTTTATTTGTGCTTCTCCATAAACAGGGATGTCTTTGCGTGGTGGAGGTAGTGATGCATCTTCCTCATCTGAAGTGTTAAGCTGTACAAAATCAAATTCCCACTCATGTGAGTCGGTCTCTGAGTCACTTTCCAACATCCGATTACTATACCATACTGGGATGTCTTTTGAATTAAATGCTACAGGCGTGATTGGTTGATGTACCTTTGTAGTGATTGGTGCTGCAGGAAGGTTGATGGGGATAAAAGAATATGGCACAGGGAGTATCGGCAGTGCTGACTCAGTGGCTTCTGCTGGAACTGCTGGTGCCATAGATGTTGCTGCGGGTTCTGATACAGTTGTTGCTGCTAATGGTACTATTGATGTGATGGCTGCTGCGGATGGTATTACTAGTTCGCTTGATGGCATTAGTAATGGTTTTGTTGGGATTCTGAGCCTCGGTGGGGCAATTGTGAAAGGTGTCCTTTTTGCAGTAGGCTGACATAATGGTTTGCTGGGTTTTCCTTTGAATTTGAGTTTAGGAAAGATCTCTTTTTCAAAGCCTAGGCCTGTATTACCTTTGGGTTTTAATTCTGGCAGTAGAGGTTCATGTCGTCCTTGTTTGCAATATCCTAAAGCACTTTGACCATCATACCCCATTCTTTGCATAATGAGGAGACCTTTGCCATACTAATCTGTAGGCAGCTTAACTTGTGGTAGATCAGTGGTGATGGGATCTTTATAGATCCATTCCGCTAAGTCCTCATCTTGGGTTTCTTCTTCTTGACTCTTTCCAAGGATGAAAGGCATCAAAGCACATGTAGGCATGATTAGTGGTTGCTGGAGTAACTATTGTGGTTTACCATGTGTTTGAGGAGAAGTGGGCATTTGTCCCACACAAAAGAGTTGACTCAAGTTGTATTCCCCTGGACCTTCCTCTGCTATCTTCATCTTAAGCTTTTCTTGCTTGGGTATAGTGATGTTTGAACTGGCAAGAGAGGCAGGACTTAAATATGATGTGGAGGAAATGGCTTCTCTATTATTAGGAACGGTAATCTCTGGTTGATGGCTGATATTATGGCAATATGCAAAGGGATTTGCATCGCCAAGGATTGTGATCTCTACACCGTTATGTGGGAACTTGATACATTGATGGTAGGTAGATGGAACGGCTTGCATGGCATGTATCCAGGGTCTCCCTAACAATAGATTATATGGAAGAGGAAGGTCCAGAACCTGACAGATGATGTGCTTTACCACAGGGCCTACTCGGATTGGTAGTACCACATCTCCTTTGGAGGAACGCTCTGCATCGTCATAGGCTTTGATTGTGATCTTCTTGCAAGGATCCACTGATTCTATTGCATATCCCAATGTTGTGACCAACTATAGGGTACAAATATTCAGGCCTGCTCCATCATCGATCAAGACTCGCTTGATCCTATGTTGGTTGATAAAGCCTTCAACGTGTAGTGAGGCGTTATGAGGTTGCTGGAAGGAAGAGTTGTCACTTTCAGAAAAAGTGAGACAAGGTGATGACTTTAGACTTCCAACCATGGCTTGAAATTGGTCTGTATTCAGATTTGCAGGGACTGATGCCTCTTGGAGTGCTTGATCCAAGATAGTTTTATGAGATGGCGATAGGCGCAATAGCTCTAAAATGGATATAAGCGCAGGCATTTTATCTAATTGTTCCACAAGATTGTACTACTTTGGGATGGAGGTGGTGCTTTGTGGAGCTGCCTTTATGGTAACTTTGTCGTGACGCATAACAACATTGCAATTTGAGTTGGGATTTTTGAAGGTTATAGTTGCAATTTGTTCACTGGCATCATACAGATGATTTACAGTGTAATTATACGCATCCTGTGTATAATCTGTGGTATCAGTGCCTCGCGTAGAAGTGGAAGGACCCCTTTGATCTTGTGATGGAAGTGGATTTTTGAACATCAGATGATCATTATTTGTTGTTTTTGGGTCATGTCCTTCAATTTCAATTTCTCCTCGGTCAATAAGATCCTGAATAAGATCTTTTAATCAGTGACATTTACTTGTCTTGTGTCCTCTTCCTTGGTGGAAATCACAGTGTTCAATATCTCTCCACCATGCTGGTTTGACCTGAGGCTCATAGTTTGATGTTTTTGGTAGAGTGACCAAATTTTGAGAAATGAGTTGTCGCAATACTGTTTCAATGGGTTCCCCTAAGGGAGTGTATGTGCGTTTCTATTTTTGCTGACGAGGTCTTGGTTCATCATGAGATGTGATGCGACCTTGATTCGAAGGAACATTTGTGTTGTTCTAAGGTGGAGGAATCTGTCCTGCAAACCGAACCACAGGCTGTGCATTTTGGATAGTCCAGGCATCCACAACCCCATCGTTGACGATATTCTTGTTTTTGTTCCAGAAACTTGGTTTATCACTATTGAAGCGTGGGCGAGGACCATTCTTTGGTTCATTATAGATTTTGATGAGTCCTTTCTTGATAAGTGCCCTTTCACATTTCAAATCCTTGGTGATCATATCATTAAAAGAGTCTGTGTCTTTGACATCCAGGGGAAATTCCATTTCTTTGTTTAAGTTGGAAATGAATATTTCCACTAGCTCTCGTTCAGGTAACTGAAGAGAACATCTGCTAGACATTTGGCGCCATCATTGCAGGAATACTGAGAATAGTTCACCTAGTTTTTGTTTGGTGTTGCACAGATCAGCCATGATGATGTCGCATTCAATGTTATGAGAGTAATGAGCGAGGAATTTTTGGATAAGTTCCTCAAATGTTCTAATGCCACCTAATAGTCGAGAAAACCATGATGTGGTTGTTCCTCCCAAACTTTGGGGAAAAAGGCGCATGAGGTATGTGTCTTCATATGCCACTTCGAGGCAAGCAGAATGAAATTCTCTGACATGATCACGGGGATCTCCCTTTGCTCTATATTTTTCGAATTTGGGTGTTTCGAATCCTTGTGGAAAGGGTGGCATATAAAGATTCCTATCAAAAGGACAGGGACAAATGTCATTGAGTGAGAATAGGTTAGTCTTGACACCACTATGAAGTTGTTGGGCGAGATTCTCGACTGTTGCCGCAACATCTCCATTTCAGTTGGAGGAGGAGGTGGTGGGTTACCTTGAGGAATGTTGTATCTGATGGGATCTCTGCCTCTTTCCTCTTCATGGTGACTTTGTCATTCTGATGCTTGTCTTAATTGGGCAAGATCAAAGTCAGAGGGGAGTTTTGCTCCTTCTTGAGCGAGCTTTAAAAAGTGAGCATCCGCATTGCTCCTGAGTATTTCGTCAAACAATCTATTAAAGAGAGGGTTATGTTGAGCCCTTTCTATTGTTGTAGGAGTAGGTGTACCTTGGTTTTCATCATTCGCATTTCCTCCAAGTGCTTCTTGGAATTCATTGAGATTTTCCTCTTCTTCTTCTTCCATTTCTATTTCTCGTTGCCTTGACTGTGGTCGGGTTTGAGCCATTTTGCTTACAAGCTTTTGTTGAAGTTGTGTGAAAATGATGATGAGTTTTTGATGAAATGAGAGATTGATGGTTGGTGAATTGTGTTGTATGTGGATCTCTAGCACTTTTAAGGTAGATGTAACCGAAATTCCTTTTTTGAATTGCTTGCTTGTTTGATAAGTTTTGATGTGATAAGGTGTAGAGAAATCTGAGATGTGTTACAGATTTAACTACCTAGTAATGAGAGGATTCACTCATGAACTAGTTTTAACCTGTGTAGATGTGTCTCTTAGGATGAGCTTATCCTAGATGTAGAAACAATCTAAAAAGTGATGTGATGTGTTTGATTCAAGCAATATCTAAAAAGAGAACTTGGAGCAAGAACCTCTTAATGTTTTGAGAGTTGGAACAGATTGATGATGAAGTGATGATGTATGAGTAAGATAATGGATGAAAATGTTTTTAACTTCAATAAAAGCTTTGTGTCACCAATGGGACAAACTCTACCTCTTCTCTTTTGGGTGTTGGTGGTATTTCTCAAGCTGTGTTGTATGTGATATAGACGTTTGGGAAAAAGTTGGGATTAATCTTACCTCCTTGGTTTTTGTGATAACTCAGAGCTCTATATTGCATAAAAGCTATGCGGTTCAATGATTCTGAATCAAATTCATTTGTTTTGCCTTGAAGGTAGAGACGCATGTGACGCAAAAAAACTCTATGGGAGACAAAGATTTGTTTATTTATATAGAAGAATTTCCTCCTTTTGATCAAAGCCTTTGAGCTCAATGGTCTTCTTTTCAAGTTGATATTCTGATGATGCTTCTTCTTTCACAAGATGTGAAGAATGGTCATAAAGTTTGATTCTTTGTTGTTTGCACTTTGTATTTTTGCCTATTTATTTATTTAAGATAAAGCATAACCCTCTCTTTAACAGACTGTTTGACGAAATACTCAGGAGCAATGCGGATGCTCACTTTTTAAAGCTCGCACAAGAAGGAGCAAAATTCCCCTCTGACTTTGATCTTGCCCAATTAAGACAAGCATCAGAAAGACAAAGTCGCCATGAAGAGGACAGAGGAAGAGATCCCATCAGATATAACATTCCTCGAGGTAACCCACCACCTCCTCCTCCAAATGAAATGGAGATGTTGCAGCAACAAGTCAAGAATCTCGCCCAACAACTTCATAGTGGTGTCAAAAATAACCAATTCTCACTCAATGACATCTATCCCTATCCTTTTGATAGGAATCTTTATATGCCACCCTTTCCACGAGGATTCAAAACACCCAAATTCAAAAAATATAGGGGAAAGGGAGATCCCCGTGATCATGTTAGAGAATTTCATTCCGCTTGTCTCGAAGTGGCATATGAAGACACCTACCTAATGCGCCTTTTTCCCCAAATCTTGGGAGGAACAACCACATCATGGTTTTCCCAACTATCAAGTGGCATTAGAACATTTGAGGAACTCATCCAGAAGTTCCTAGCTCATTACTCTCATAACATTGAACGCGATATCACCATGGCTGATCTGTGCAACACCAAACAAAAACCAGGTGAACTATTCTCAGTATTCCTGCAACGATGAAATCAAATGTCTAGCAGACGTTCTCTTTAGTTACCTAAATGAGAACTAGTGGAAATATTCATTTCCAACTTAAACGAAGAAATGGAATTTCACCTAGATGTCAAAGACACAGACTCTTTTAATGATATGATCACCAAGGGTTTGAAATGTGAAAGGGCACTTATCAAGAAAGGACTCATCAAAATCTTTAATGAACCAAAAGATGGTCCTCGCCCACGCTTCAATAGTGATAAACCAAGCTTCTGGAACAAAAACAAGAATATCGTCAACGATGGGGTTGTGGATGCCTGGACTATCCAAAATGCACAACCTGTGGTTCGGTTCGCAGGACAAAATCCTCCACCTCAGAATAACACAAATGTTCCTTCCAATCAAGGTCGCATCACATCTCATGATGAACCAAGACCTCGTCAGCAAAAATAGAAACGCACATACACTCCCTTAGGGGAACCCATTGAAACAGTATTGCGACAACTCATTTCTCAAAATTTGGTCACTCTACCAAAAACATCAAACTATGAGCCTCAAGTCAAACCTGCATGGTGGAGAGATACTGAACACTGTGATTTCCACCAAGGAAGAGGACACAAGACAAGTAATTGTCACTGCTTGAAAGATCTTATTCAGGATCTTATTGACCGAGGAGAACTTGAAATTGAAGGACATGACCCAAAAACAACAAATAATGATCATCTGATGTTCAAAAATCCACTTCCATCACAAGATCAAAGGGATCCTTCTACTTCCAGGCTAGGCACTGATACCACTGATTATACACAGGCTGCGTATAATTACACTGTAAATCATATGTATGATGCCAGTGAACAAGTTGCAACTATAACCTTCAAGAATCCCAACTCAAATTGCAATGTTGTTACACATCGTGGTAAGGTCACCGTAAAGGCAGCTCCACAAGGCACCCCCTCCATCCCAAAGTAGTACAATCTTGTGGAACAATTAGACAAAACCCCTACACTTATATCCATTTTAGAACTATTGCGCCTATCGCCATCTCATAAAACTATCTTGGATCAAGCACTCCAAGAGGCGTCAGTCCCTGCAAATCTGAATACCGACCAATTTCAAGCCATGGTTGGAAGTCTAAAGTCATCACCTTGTCTCACTTTTTCCGAAAGTGACAACTCTTCCTTCCAACAACCTCATAATGCTTCGCTACACATTGAAGGCTTTATCAACCAGCATAGGATCAAGTGAGTCTTGATAGATAATGGAGCAGGCTTGAACATTTGTACATTACAGTTGGTCACAACATTGGTATATGCAATAGAATCAGTGGATCCTCATAAGAAGATCACAATCAAAGCCTGTGACGATGCGGAGCGTTCCTCCAAAGGAGCTGTGGTACTACCAATCCGAGTGGGCCCTGTGGTAAAGCACATCATTTGTCAGGTTCTGGACCTTCCTCTGCCATACAATCTATTGTTAGGAAGACCTTGGATACATGCCATGCAAGCCGTTCCATCTACCTACCATCAATGTATCAAGTTCCCACATAACGGTGTAGAGATCACAATCCTAGGCGATGCAAATCCCTTTGCGTATTGCCATAATATCAACCATCAACCAGAGATTACCATTCCTAATAATAGAGAAGCCATTTCCTCCACATCATATATAAGTCCGGCCTCTCTTGCCAGTTTGAGCACCACTATACCAAAGCAAGAAAAGCTTAAAATGAAGATAGCAAAGGAAGGTCCTGGGGAATACAACTTGAGTCAACTCTTTTGTGTGGGACAAATGCCCACTTCTCCTTGAACACATGGTAAACCACAACAATTACTCCAGCAACCACTAAACACGCCTGCATGTGCTTTGACACCTTTCAACCTTGGAAAGAGTCAAGAAGAAGAAACCCAAGATGAGTACTTGGCGGACTGGATCTATAAAAATCCCATCACCATTGATATACCGAAAGTTAAACTTCCTACGGATCAGTATGGCAAAGGTCTCCTCATTATGCAAAGAATGGGGTATGATGGTCAGAGTGCTTTGGGATGTTGCAAACAAGGATGACATGAACCTCTGCTACCGGAATTGAAGCCCAAAGGTAATACAGGCCTAGGCTTTGAAAAAGAGATCTTTCCTAAACTCAAATTCTAAGGAAAACCCAGCAAACCATTTTGTTTGCCTACTGTAAAAAGGACACCTTTCATTATCAAAGCAGCATCAAAAACCATCCCAACTTCCCCATCAAGGCTCAAAACCCCAACACAACAGTCACTAATGCCACTCGTCCCACCAAACAAACCCGTAATACCATTAGCAACACCATTAGCAGTAACAACTATATCAGAACTCGCAGTAACATCTATGGCACCAGCAGTTCCAGCAGAAGCCATTGAGTCAAAATTACCGATACTCTCAGTACCATATTCTTTTATCCCCATCAATCTTCCTGCAACACCGATCACTACAAAGGTACATCAACCAATCACACCTGCAGTATTTAACTCAAAAGACATCCTAGTATGGTATGGTAATCGGATGCTGGAAAGTGACTTAGAGACTGATTCACATGAGTGGGAATTTGATTCTGTACAGCTTAATACTTCAGATGAGGAAGACACATCACCACCTCCACCACACAAAGACATCCTTGTTTATGGAGAAGCACAGATAAAAACCTCTTGGGTTCTTGAACTGGAAACATCTTCCACAGACCCTACGTCTCATCCTATGCCTGATTCTGACAGAGAGAGTACCATCAATGACCTTCACCATAACGTCTTAACCCTCACTGATACATCTAATGCACTTAACCTAATCGATGAAGTAATGACCATTATCCACCCTGAACTCATCGAATGGAACCAACCAAATCCCCCATGTCTTGACTTCTTCCAAAACGATGAGGCCATCATTGACTTTTTGGAATTAAGGGATAACCTACCAAGCAGGGATCACAAAGCTGGTTTCGCCATTGAACTTAATAGCGCATCATACTTCGGGGCTGATGCCAAACCTTTCAACTGCAAAAATATAACAATAAAACATGGATCTTCCAGTGAAAACCACACTGTGACACTATTTGATCCAACAAAAGTAAAAAGAAAGAGCGTATCCAATGGTGAAAACCTCTCTGAGGTGCCTGAGGATGAAGGGTTTGACATTCTGCCTGATAGTACACAACAAGAACGATCAACGATGCTCATCAAGGAAACCAAAGAATACAATGTGGGGACTCCTGAAAATCCTTGCCTCGTACATCTGGCATCTCTTCTCACTCTAGAGGAACAGCCTAAGTTTATAGAGTTCTTCCAGAAGCGTCATATCAACTTTGCATGGTCATATGCAGACATGCCTGGGCTTGATCCTGATTTAGTCATGCATCACCTCACCGTCGCAGAAGGAGCCAAACCTGTCAAGCAGAAGCTTCGTATGATGCATCCTCAAATTGCAGTACTAGTCAAAACAGAACTCGAGAAACTCCTAGATGTTGGTTTCGTTAGGCCAATTGATTATGCAGAATGGATCTCCACTATTGTGCCTATCGGCAAACCAAAAGGGGGCATCCGCATTTGTATTGACTTCAGAGATCTAAACAAGGCATGTCCTAAGGATGACTTCCCCTTACCAAATATCGACATCATAGTGGATCTGACAGCAAGGCATGCCATGCTTTCACTCATGGATGGCTTTTCAGGATACAATCAGATAAAGATCGCACCAGAAGATCAACATAAGACAACCTTCACATGTCCATGGGGCACATATTGCTGGAATGTAATGCCTTTCAGTCTAAAGAGTGCAGGAGCGACCGATCAAAGAGCAATGACCACCATCTTCCATGACATGATGCATTCTATGATGGAAGATTATGTGGATGACTTACTAGCAAAATCACTCACCAGAGAAGGGAATCTCCACATCTTAGATAAAATATTTGATAGATTGGAACAATACCATGTTCGACTCAATCCAAAGAAATGTGTCTTTGGAGTAACCTCCGGGAAGCTTCTAGGATACATTGTCTCAAGCAGAGGTATTGAGGTCGACCCAGCAAAGGTAAAAGCAATCATGGACATGCCACCTCCAAAGAATATCAGTCAGCTAAGGACATTTCAAGGATGACTTCAATCCATCCGAAGATTCATTGCACAACTGGCTGATAAGTGTCACCCATTTTACACACCTGCTACACAAGAACATCCGCTTTCAGTGGGAAGCCCGATGCCAGCAAGCATTTCAGACGCTTAAAGACTATCTCATGAATCTACCATTACTGATGCCACCAGATCCAAGTAGACTGTTGTTACTCTATATCTCAGCAACAAGTACAACATTGGGTGTACTACTGGCACAACATAATGCAGAAGGAAAAGAGTGTGCTATTTACTACATCTCTCGCACACTGGTGGGCTATGAACTCAATTACACACCTATCGAGTAAGCTTGCCTAGCAATAATCCTGGCAGCCACTAAACTGAGGCACTATCTGTTAACACATAAGGTACAACTCATTGCAAAGATTGATCCACTCAAGTATTTACTTAGCAAAGCATCATTGACAGGTTGCTTGGCCAAATGGGTGATGATTCTAAGTGAATTTGACATCAAGTATGTAGACCGTAAAGCTATCAAAGGTCAAGTCATTGCAGATCAGTTAGCCGATGCACCCCTCATAAGCGATCATCCTCTCATTTCCAATTTTCTAGATGAAGAGATATTCATGATCACAACAACACAAATGTGGAAGCTATACTTTGATGGTTCATACACTAGGCATGGCTTGGGGGCAGGCATTCTGTTTGTCACACCTCAAGGTGATAGCATCCCAAAGTCTTACAGGCTCACATTTCCATGCACTAACAAGATAGCAGAGTATGAGGCCTTGATCACAGGACTTAGGCTCGCCGTACAATGGAAATTACAAGAACTACAAGTGTATGGCGACTCACAACTGGTCATTTGACAAGCAACTGATGAATATCAGACCAAGGATGATAAACTCATGCCATATAAGCAAATGGTGGACAATCTAAAGACATCATTTACTACTATCACTTTTGAGCAGATACTAAGAGATCAGAATCGAGCTGCTGATGCTATGGCTACTATTGCATCCCTCCTAGATCTTCCACAAAATTCAACACGCTACGAGTTCTTGGTCGAACAACTTTGGATTCCCGCTTATGATATCCTCGAATCCGAAATGATATGTTGCCTTGTTGGTTCTGAATCCCCATGGTATGGTGAGTTCTACACCTATCTCCGCGATCACACCCTTCCTCCCAACCAATCGAATAACCAACGTAAAACCTTCATTCGCCAAACTGCTCGATATACCATTATTGCTGAAACCCTATACCGACGCGGTCTTGATGGTACTCTCCTTTGATGTCTGGAACAAGGTGAGATAACAAAGGCTTTGGAAGAAGTCCATGAAGGAATTTGCGGGACTCACTCAAGTGGTCCGTCACTAGCCAAGAAACTCCTGCGCAACGGATACTATTGGCCATCTATGGAAAAAGATTCCTACTACTTTGTCAGAAAGTGCAAGAAATGTCAAGTTCATGGCGACTTGATACATGCACCAGCCCAGAAACTTCAACCAATCATGACACCATGGCCTTTTTATCAATGGGGCCTTGACCTTGTGGGTAAAATCCATCCATCTTCATCCAATAGCCATAAATTCATTATTACCGCCACTGAATATTTCACAAAGTGGATCAAAGCTGTTCCACTTACCCAAGTCATCGGCAAGTAGATCGCCTCATTCATCCTCAACTACATCATCTACCGGTATGGTGTACCCATGTCCATCATCACAAATAACAGTCTTCCTTTCAAAAATTAGGATGTCCGTGAACTTTGTGAGAAATTTCATATCCAACACCGCTTTTCCACTCCCTACTACCCACAAGGCAATGGCCAGGCTGAAGCAACCAATAAAAACATATTGAGGATCCTAAAGAAGACAGTCAATGATGCTGGCCGTGATTGGCATGTTCAACTGAATCCAGCATTATGGGCATATCGAACTAGCATTTGAAGCCCTACAGGCGCAACTCCCTACTCATTGGTCTATGACGCCGAAGCTATCTTACCTATTGAGGTGGAGATACCATCACTATAGGTTTCCTTGCACAATCTCATCGATGATGAAGCATACAGAGTATCCCGTCTTTAGGATTTAGAGTTACTTGATGAGAAGCGACAAGCTGCATACAATCACCTCAAAGCCTATCAGCAGCGCATGAGAAGAAGCTACAATCACCGAGTTAGATCTCGTACATTTGAGGTAGGTGATCTTGTTCTACGAGAGAATCCTCGCAACCAACCAAATAGAGAACATCAGGGCAAGTTTGAATCAAACTGGCTGGGCCCATATGTTGTCACTGCTATATTCAGGTCCAGGGGATATCAGTTGGCTACATCAGAAGGAGAATTGCTTGCAGATCCAATCAACAACATGCACATCAAATGGTTTTATACCTAAGCTGAACAGAGCATCAGGCTCCCCTGCATAGCAGAAAATACCAAAAACATTCAGAAAAATGTCCTAAAAAAATACAAAAACATTCAAAAAAGTAAAGAAAAATCATGCATCCAAATGGTGAACAACCACTTCTGGTGGCACCTTGGGTAAGTGCGATGGTGAAAACCTAGCAAACAGGCACTACTCGTAAAGACAATGGCTCCAGTATCTTTCAGGCTCGTTGCGATCACATTCATGCATACACACCATCCATCCATCTAAACCATGGCTTGTTATTTGATCTGTAATCAAGAGATAGTACTCCATGCGTCTTACATCCCACTCTATCATAGTCATGTCTACACTTGGGGGCAATACCCTTGAAACTAGTTGGTGGAAGTGGATTCTATATTACTGGTGATTCATTGGCAAAAACATTCAAAAATGTCTCACAAAAATCCAAAAACATTCAAAAATGTCTCACAAAATCCAAAAACATTCAAAAATGTCTCATAAAATCCAAAAACATTCAAAAATGTCTCTCGAAAGTCCAAAAAACATCGAAAAACCATCGAAAATCAAACAAAAACATGGCAACGCCTTGTACATACTCATCTGCATAGATACAAAACAAACATTGACATAATACTCACAAAATGACCACTTATCAATCGACCACACAATCAACATCAACACTCAAAACTGTCTTCAACAAGGATGCATCCTTCCTTACCAAAACAAAGACAAAAAGTGGCATTTTCTTTGACAAGAAAATTATGTTAAGCTATCAAATACTTGGTTGATTTGTGAGTACAATCATTCGTTTATCTGTATCGGGATCTTTCAGCATTGTTTTGTATCATTTGCACATTATTTCCGATGAAGTTCTGGGGCATGTACTAATAGTGTCTACGTGGGAAGTTCACCAAGCTACGTGATCTTATGCCAAATGCAGTCATAGATCATTATGGCTTGCTGACTACAACGTATACCTCGACCATATGAGCATGAACCATTACCAAGGATCCTTATTCTTTATTCTTTATGTATATACTGTTTGTTTGTAGGTACAATGCTCTTTCTTTGGTTCCTCCTACCTCATCCAAACTGGATAAAGGTTTTATCTCTTATTACGGTATGCACTTGTCTCAGGATATGATTAGTCTAAGATCAAGGAGGATGATCCAAGACATGCATGAAAGGAGATAATCCTTGTCTGTTCTGCAAGCAATACTCTGGTCGACTTGACCCTTATATCAAGTCGTTTGTATTAACTTGCTATATAAAATCCATGCAAGGAATACTCAGGTCATCTTGAATCATTATGTCAAGATGCTTGTATTCTCTTCCAACATTTTAAAGCTCAATGATGAAAATAGAGCACTATGGATCATCATTTCATCTCATCTGTTTATATATTGCATTCTGTTGCATATCACCCATCCATTCATTCATATGTAGGCTTTATATGCAAAAGTGACCATTAAAGCTGGTCTTGGATACAATCACGACCGAGTACTCTGATACATCATCAATGCATCATGCAAAATCTCAAAAACCTTGCATTCCTCATGGTCATATCATCATCGCATTTAGGTGCATTTTGCATTAAGTCCATTCATGTCATTTTTAATTTAATATTGCATATAGTTCATTTTTTATATTAGTTTTCATTTATCATTTGTATCATTGCATCAATCATAAAATAATTAGATTCATTCGTAGGATAAAATTGTCTTTGATTGTTTTAAATCATTTGCTAAACATTCATTTAGTGTCAATTATCCATCCTCATTTCATCATTCTTTATCATTTATTATTGCATACATTCATTTATAGTTAAAAGGTGCATTCATTCATCCATTCTTAAGTATCTTATTATGCTCATTTTAGGATTCATTCACATTGCATTCATTATCCTCTTTTTAATTGCATTAAGGTGCAGCTATTAAAACCATAAGTTATAGTATCATCATGTTATCATTTTTGCTTAAATCATATTTACGCATTTAGAATCATAAAACCATTTGTTTCCAAAACACATTGGTTCATACCATTTTATATATATCCATTTATACATATGCATTCATTTAAACATTATCATATAAACATTTGTACTTTACATTTTGTTTATCCATACTAAAAACATCTAAATGCATATCCATACATAAACATCATTCATTCAACCATTGCATTAACATCATCACATCAATTATCTCATCATTATATTACAATAGGAAACACCAAAATCCTATTTATAAATAATCACAAGCATACATTATCATCATGGCATTACATACATAAAGCATTACATCAAATACAAATATGCACACATGTATAAACCTGCATTCATCTGTCAGTATCCCACATCATAAATCATCATAAAAACATGCATATAAGAAACATCTCATCAAATGCATACATGTACACATATCCATCTAAGCAATAACTCATCATCCTGCATAAACATCCATACATATCAACTGCATATCATCAAAATATGGGATCTCCTCATATATATCATCTCATATATCAGAGTACAAAATCGGCTACCAAGAGCCATCCAAGATACAGTCCAAAAAATAAACAAATGATACAATACATATATGCAAAAATGCTCTCTCAAATGCCACTCTGGCCAGATGCTATACCACCATCACCCCCTGCTCCCCCACTGGTGTCCGCACCACCTGATCCATCTCTCCATGGAGGCCTCATCGAACCACCACTCACTCCTGCATCCCCTGCTCTCTCCCTCTGCAGCAGACCCATCACACCCCCATTGCTCTGCACCCTCTGTGATCGCTCTGATCTCGCTTGCCGCATCTGAGAATAGCTAAGAGCTCGCTGACTAACTGGCACCACCTGCTCATATAAACTCCACCAGTAGTCTATCTCCGCCTATGCTCGCCGCATCTCCCTCATCACCTCCCTCGTAGGCCCCTGTGCTCCTACTCTGACCCGCACTCTCTCCTGCAGCTCTGCCAATCTCTCCACTGCACTATCCCTCTCCTACAGCACCACCGCTAGCTTTGACTCCCGTGCAAATAGCTGCACATCCCTAGCTACCACCTTCGCCTCCAAATCCTCTATCCGAGTCTGCAAACGTACTATCATATGATCTCGCAGATCTCCAGTGGCTCCCTCCCTAGTATCCATAGCCGCCTCACCTGCACCACCCTCTCCAGTAGTCCCCTCCCCTCTATCCATCAGGATCTCCCTCTCCATCTCCCTCCCACTTAACTGAACTTCTTCCTGTATCAATGGTCCCTGTGATATCTGTAGAGGCAGTCCACCTCTCCCTCTAAGCTGACGTCGCATCCCCAACCCACCACCTCCTCCTCCTCCATCTCCTCCACCTGCCCTTGGTCCTCGACCTCCTGTCCTCCTCTGTCTCCATCCCCTCTCATCCTCAAAGTCTGGGATCGGCTCTGTTGGATCAGATATCCGTAAGATCGGGTGCGCTACCCGGTACTGCGTGTACTAATCTATAACACCTGCATCCACGACCCTCGATCGTATGTCCCACGGTCTCGCCTGCAGTGTCTGGAACTCTGCTAGTGCCTGATCATATGGTAGCAGTGGCCCCCATGCGTATCTCTCCCGAATAACCCGAGCATACTCTCTGGATCTACTGGGTAGTCCTTGTTGCCGTCCAAACTGTCTCAGCACTCTCTCGGGCACCTGTCTTTCCACATGGTATGAGGTCCTCCCAATGAGGAATCAGGTCATAAAAACGTAAGGTAGGGCCTCTGTATCATCATTCCATGGCTCACACTCCAGGTAGGGTTGCCATATAACTGCATCCAGATCGTCCAGTGCCCGCCGCCACCACTCTAACTTCCCCAGGTGGGGCTGACTCATCATACCGCTATACATGAACATGTACGACTGGTCTACTGCCCAGAATCTTAGACTCACCAGTCGAGTCACTGGTAGGTGCTCCCAAGCCCAAATATGCAGCAGTGTCATGCCCACTACTAAGGAACCCCTCCCCCGGTACACCACCTCATGGAGCTCCTAGTACAGGTGCGCCAGCAAGCATGACCCCCACACAAATCGGGTCCCCTCGGTCATCATCATCTCGATCACCTGTCCCCATCCGATGGCCAACCCATGTGATCACCTGTCTGGACAAAGAAGTCCTCCCACAATACCTGATAAAACTGCTAGAAGAGGCTCATATAACACCGCTATCTCCTCCCAGGCAATGGAGCCATCATCAATAAAAACGTCCTCATCAAAAATCCTCTGCACTGCAAGAGTCCCCCAAGATCTGTCATATGTGACTAGCTACCCCTGAATTGGAATCCGCAGGATGCGCCACACATCCTCTAACATCACTGTCATCTCCCCCTATGCTAGATGGAAGGTGCACGTCTCGTTGTGCCACCACTCTGCTAATGCTGTGATCAATCCGTGATTCATCCAAATCACGGTCATGTGCATCACCTCATATAGTCCAGTCGCGGCAATGCAATCAATCTTTGCCTCCGTTAAGCGATCCCGCAACCCCTGTGTTGCAGGATGTCGCTCGCGTAATTGCAACACGCCCAGCTCCTCCTACACATGGACATTCATCAATCACTATCAGTTGTTTTGTTTTCAAACTTTCTTAAGTTTAAACCTAGACTATCAATAGATACTTTGATCAAGTATCTTCGGGTCTCAACAGGTATGCAATCATGGCCACCTAGACTTCAATGGACATTTATCCTAACAAATGACCTAAGTCTCATCAGGCTGCTATGGTTCAAAACAACTTCCACTTCACATCGCCATCCATCCATCATTGGCATCAAGAGATTTTTCTCATCCAAACTAGGGCATCTCTTTATCCTAAAACAAAAGCGCTAGTTTCCCAACAATAGCACTACAACCTAACAAAAGCGCTCAATCAGCTATCCAACAGTGCTCAAACTACAAATGCGCTAAAACAACTACACAGTAGCGCTAATAAAGTGCAATAGCATTCAATCAAGCCCTTAATAGCGCTTATTAATCAATAGCGCCTAAACTTGCACATAATAGCACTAAAACAAAACAAAAGAAAAGCGCTCAAACAAAGGGACAATAGCGCTATTGTGGCACAGTAGCGCTAATTTATGGAGCAAAAGCGCCAAAACCATAGTTCCAGCGCTCTTGCTCCGACTTGACTTGGACTCAGCTAAAAACCTATCAAAAATGCATAAAAATTAAAATTTTGAATTTGCGTACCGCTGGTCCGTAGTCGTCTGGGCGCTAGAACCGTCAGACTCGCTCAAATTTATGCTCTGCAATCGGTATCGGCATTCTGACTGTTGCTCACTCCTCCAAAATGTCCCTCTCAGAGCTCTGGTTTCACACTGGTCGCGGTCACAAATGATCCTGTTTTCATCCCTTTCACCCCATTTATACCCTTCGCCGTCACCGTAACTTCCCCCCGCTCACCACCGTGGTCCCCGTGAACTTCCCTAGCCCCCCATTTCTCCATTTTACCCCCGATTTCTTCTATTTTTCACCTGTATGGCTAACTCCTTCTCTTTTAACACCCTGCCAATTTTCATTCTTTTTCGAGAGATCGCCGGCTTTTTCGTAATTTTTCGGCCCATTTCTCAAGGGGGCATACCACCCATTAAAATTACATTTTATGGGGCATTTCTTCACACCAGTTTTTCTTTCTTTGAAACGACGCGATAAACCGCACCATCTCAAAAAGGGGCAAATGCAGTCACACAAATCTGTCCAGCTTAATTAAATAAATATTCGCCATTTATTTGATTAAAAATCCACTGGCCATTAGTTAATTAAATTAATATTTAATTAATTTATCCCCAAACATTCTTCTATTAATTAAATAAATTATTCAATTTATTTTAACTAATTCATTAAATCAAATTCAATCAATTAAATAAATAAAATCTATTTTATTTAATTAATCCCCCTATTTCTCTTTTAAATAAATTAAATAAAAACATTTATTTAAATCATTATCCCCCCCACTTGCATTTTCCTACAAATGCAATTTGCACTCATTTATTGAAATAAACTAATTTTTATTTTAATAAAATCCTATTTTTCCTCACCCACCGAATCCACTTGCAAAATCTAATCCCCTTCTAGATTCTTCTAACCCTTTCCTAATTAGCCTAATCCATCCCCTAATTATTGTCACATTCCTAAGCAAAATGAAGTCACTTCTCAAAGACTTCAAAAGTCTTTGAAAAATATTTAATGCTTTGTGTGTTCAACAAATTAACCCCCAAAGTCTTCCAAGACCACTAATGGCTCTTACATGACCATTTATGGTTATTTCAAACTTGTCTCCCCAAACATTTATTGTTTTGACCATATTTATCCTTTTCACATTTGCACAAGAGTTTATCCATTGGATAAAAGCTTTTATTCTTTGAATAAAGAGTTTATTTATTCAACTAACCTTGACTTTAACTCCCAAGGTCATGTCAAGCATTTAATGCTTATTCCCTCTCCTTTCAACCTATCTCACATTGACACTTGTCATCCTGGGATTGGGTTGAAAGCCCTCACATGGATTTGAAATTATTCAATCCTGACCCTTATTGAGATTGCTCAATCTCAACCATCCATTGCTCCATTTTTCCTATAAATAGAGCCCATTTCTTCATAATCCGAATCCTGAAAACTTGTATGCATTTAACCTATAGGCATTTTAGAGAGCATTTAGCATAGCAAACTAAAATCTTGTTATTTTGGTTAAAATCAATGATTTTTAAATAGCATCTAGTATTTTGGCTTTTCATTTTACATTTGGAGCACAATACTATAATCTCAATCCTCCATAAGCATCCATAGTGCAAAAAGTTGCTGAGAGCTACACTATTTTGGAACTTGGAGAGGAGAGGAACAAGGGAGAAGGAGCTAAGAGCATGCTAAGAGGCATTTGGAGATGCCTCGTTATCTTTATTTTATTTGTTAGATATATTAACATGATTTTAGTATCTCTTTTGATATGTTTGTTTAGATTAGTTTTTGATTGACTAACACTAACGATTTTCTTGTATCTTGTGTTATTTATCTCAGACTAACCGTGTCCATTTTGCAGAGCATCAGCAACCAATAATCCAATCACAAAAATGAGAACCATAACACACAAAATTATATGTGGAAAACCTCAAAGAGGAAAAACCATGGTGAGATTTGTGACACATAATATCAATCCACTGGCCATATGAAGAGATATTACAAAATATAAGAGGCCTACACTCACAAGAAGGCTTACAGCCTAGAGCACACCGCTCAAACACAAAAAGAGCCTCATTGACTACATATAAATCCAGACTACAATCTGGAGAAGTCTTGAACTACTAAGATAGCATCTTCTATGCCATAATACAATTCCAATTAACCTCTGTCTGTTCCAGTCTGAAACCCCAAACCCTTTACCGAAATAACCCTTACATAAATATCCTCACATACATATTCTCTTTGATATATTTCTCATTATATCACATCCACATCTCCATTACCATCTCTTATCTCAAAAATGATCTAATCCAACTGACCTATATACCCTATACAACTTATCATGCCTTATGTCAGCTTACAAAGATTATTACAATATCAAATTACATGTCGGCCAGATAAGATAAATACATGAATATGAAAAACAATTGCCGATGTCGGCCTCCAATACCGATAACCATATTCTAAACCATGTCGGCCTGCATTGCCGGTAACCAAAGAAATCCTTCTACCATGTCAGTACCAGTGCCGGTGCCGGTGTAGTGTCTTTGAAGTGCCTGTCGGTACACAGTTGAACCAAAACATGAAGTCGAACAATATACCATGTTGCCATCAATGACAACATAGTGAAACCAACCAATTGAGTATCAATTGCCAACATATACATCTTCCATCATGGCTACCTCTAAACAAAATATTAATGCTACACATGTTAGTCATGGGGGAAATATTATCAATCAATACTTTTGCATACCTCCTTTTAGTCTTCCATTTGTTTCCCAACTATATCCTATACCAACATATCATTATGTTCCACCTTCCAATTATTAAGCTCCACCCACCTATCATAAGGTTACACCTCCATCACAATCTAACATGTCCAATTTCAATTCATCCATCGAAACCACTATAAACAATTTAGCTCAAAGTGTCTAATTCTTATACAATAACAATTGACTTCTTTAACTCAATCCAAATTCAATGTTCCTACAATATATATTGCTAGCCTACTTTTCAATGAAATTGTCCATACCCTTGTCCCGCAATACACGAAGACTCCTGATTTGGAGTTATACAATAGAAATGGTGAACCCCTAACTCATGTGAAAATATTTCAAACTTAGTGTAGTGACTTCTATCACGATCATAGACTCATGGGAAAACTACTCACACGTACATTAAGAGATAAATCTTTGCAATGGTTTTATTCCTTTCCTCCTCGACCAATTGATTATTTTCATAAATTTTATAATGCATTTGTGCAACATTTTCAAAACAATATTGGTCCTCAAATTACTTTAACTAGTTTGATGCATTGTAAGAAAGGAGCTAAAGAAAAAGTGATTTATTTCATTGGTAAATACAAACATTTGCATTCACAAATTTCTTATCATATGCTTGATGGTGATGTTCAAATAATTTTCATTAATAATTATTAGAGACAAGATTTTTCTTTTTATTATGCTTCTTTCACACACTTATACACAACGCTTCATAATTGCCAACTTCAAGTGAGGAAATTTGAATCTTCTTCTCCAGAGGCCCCAATTGATAAGAATAAAGAAGCTCATCTATCCTTTCAAAAGTTTCAAAAATAAAACAAGAATTTCATCAATATCAATAACAATTTTTCCAATCATATTGATGTTGGAATCCAAGAACACTGAGAGGGGGGGTGAATCAGTATTCTACCGACAAGATTAATTTTAACCTTATTAACAATGCAATTAAGCAATCGGTAACCATAAAATAATACAACACCAAATATAAATGAAGCAACCACAAGAGCATACATCATAACATAGAGATTTATATGTGGAAAACCTCAAATAGGAAAAACCATGGTGGGATTGGTGACCCACAATATCTATCCATATGCCAAATGAATAAATGTTACAATAGGGACTTGCACATGCAGGAAAGCCAACAGCCTAGAGCACACTGCTCATCACAAAAGGAGCCTCACTGACTACAAACACCAAATATGGAGTTACAAATAAAATGTTGAACTATGAAAGTGCATCTACTATGTTGGACGTTTCAGTTAAAGCACAGTTTGTACTGGTTTTCACTATGTCCTCCTTTATCGGTATCTTTCTTCAATTCCCAAACTTCTAAACCAATATCCAAGACTAACTACAAAATATTACATTCACATTATGTTGATCAAGATCGCTCACACAATATTACATCACTATATTCCATTACATTGCATGTCTCTATAAAATAACCTAACCGGGCTTACTTAAATACCCTTCCCAAACACAAACATAAATGCCTTATGTTGGCTTACAATGATATTATAATTTATTTACATGTCAGTGTAAGCAAAAATAAATTCATTAAACTTCAAGACTAATGCCTTTGATCGTTGTCGTGTAGACCTACTGAACCAATCTCCCATGTCGGCCTCATATACCAGTTCCTAGTTTGCCAGTTTCTCTTGTCTATCGGTGCCGGTTCCTTGTGTGTTGGATGACTTGAATGTTGGTTGCCAAATAATGAATACCGACGAGTATCGGCTAAGTGACCAACCCAAAATGGTGTATGTTGCCATCAATGACAAAACAACTAAACTGGATGAGTGTCAATTTCCAACAATCTCCCCTTTTGGCATTGATGGCGACACTCATGTGAAAAATGGACCACTGAAGTACTGTTTTGGTTCCCTACCAAAAACTCCAAAACTGATCTAAAAACTATTGGAAGACTGCTCCCCCTAAGCTATACATTACTTCTTATGTCCCAATCATTTTTCACATCAACCTCTCCCCCTTTGACATTAATGACAAAGCCAGGGGAAATGAATGAAAGAATGAGAGTAAAACTGTGATTACCGGATCTAGATGTACTTGAAAATATTTGGGTAAGCATTCTTCAAAAATCCTAAGTATGAATCCCAACCTGTCTTCAATGTGCTCAAAATGGACACAAAACCATTAAGAATATATGCATGAATCTCTTCTTCTGATATGTCTGCGGGAGTAGGATTATTCATTAACTCTATGCTTTCCCTCTTGTGAAGTAACAGAGTGTTCAATTGGGGACACCAAACCTCTTAATTCCCTTGCATGTTGGATTAGCCTATCCATGTCCTTCTCTAATGCTGAAATCTCAGACTTTGTTATCAAAATCTAACCATCAATGGTACTAGTCAGTGTCTGAGTACCATCAAAACTCATAGCCAAATGTTCTAACTGGGCCTTTGCCACCTTCAATTTCACCTCAAGGTCCATTGTTAGTTTTTTGGTGTTAGTACATGACCTATATAATGCTACACTCATTTAGAGCCTTACCAATATTTGTTATCTCATATGTCACCTTAGCCTTGTCAGATGAAATCATGTTGTCACAAGTCACCTTCTGAGCTACATTATATCGCTCAACCAACTTTCGGTTTGATACTTGTTGAAGAGTTTGGAACTCTTTGGAAATATGCTCTGTTAAACCTTTCAGTTTGTCGATGGGCTTCCAATCTGATCTACCTTATACTTCGGTGTAATCTGCTACAAAACCGGAATGGCCTGCTCAATAACCTGCTTATCTTTAGTCCCTTCCTTCCTTAACTTTTGAGTTGCAACATACATCAATTCAAAACTGCTCAATTGCTCAATATTCTTTTGTGCAAAATCAACTTAACCGGATGAGTCAAGTGCCAACAATGAATGAATTTCCAAAATCTTCCCGAAGGATTCAACCTTATGACTTGCACTAGTGGATTCACCACTTGGTGCAGTAACCTGTTCAACCTTAAACTCTTCAGTATGTACATTTGGTGTCGGAGGTTCAATATCCTCAACCTGTTTATTTTCTGTATCCACATCAATAACCTCTATATCCAGAATTATTTGTTCCAGTGTATCTTGCTTATCCTGTACAGTTTCAATATTATCTATAGGTTTCTATACATTTTGTACAGGTGGTTCTACCAGAGGAATATCCTCTATTAGTTTCTGTTCAAAAACCAGTGGACCCATGCCAATATACCTTTCCCCTTATCATCTACCGAGATGTCTGGAGTGTTAGACTTTCGAGGGACTTTCGGTGATGTAAAGAATCCAGGTTTATCTACAAAGAATGTTACTCAAGCCTCACGTGTCTCCTTAACTATCTCATTTACTCTACCTACCATGAGACTCACATGTTGGTGTTCACTCTTGAAAATTGTTTTATTTGCAAAATCTAAACACTAATGCATCTCTTCATCTGTTATGGCTCCACAAACAGTTAACAACTTATGTACCTTTATATGTCTATCCTCTTCAACCGCAGATAATCTCCTAGCATCTAGTTTATTGTACAAGTCTATCGATATCTATTTTTCAATCTCTAAAAGTGCTTTCTTATATATATCTAAGTACAACAAAACTGATTCCTTTATTTCCATTTTCTCCTTATCATCCATATGTACATAGTAATGTTGTATATTACTGAAAATTCCATCTTTAGTTATTTGATCAATCAACTCAACAACTGAGAGAGGAAGAATGACTTCAATACTCTTATTGGATTCAAGAGCTATATCTATATTTGATTTCTTCTTCTTGTCAGGAGTAGAAGTAGACTCCTTAACCGGTTTCCTCTTCTCCATGGGCTTCCTCTCCTTCAAAATTTTCTTTGGGGGTGTCGGAGGGGTGCCCTTTACTCTCTGCTTCTTTACTTCCTCAACCTTCTTCTTTGGTATCCTAATGAGAGTCTTGGGAATCTATGAGGGCACAACATCAATATTAGAACTAGATGTAACAGGGGCAATATAAGTCTTTGGTTTCTTCCTCTTTACTACACCCTTGCCAGTTGCTGTTGTCGGTGAGGTCTAAACTACTATCGGAGAAGATCCTTCAGCTAGTCCAATAATTTGTTTGATTTCATAAGACATTTTTTGTACAACTTCCCCAACCTTCGTGATCTTTCCTTCCCTTTTCTTCTTACTGAATCCAATTTCAACTTTAGTTTCTTTTTGCTTTACAGTCTCAAAGGCTTTCTCTACTTCATCAACCAGGGAATCAATAAGAGTCTTCACATACAAGTCCAAGATTTGTGCATCTACCTCATAGCTCATCTCTGTGATCCAAATATTCTGTGGTTGCACTACCTCCAATATTGCTTCATCCTTCTTCACCATAAAACATATTTCAGTTGAATATTTGTCAACTATATGCTTTGGAACTCTTTCTCTCTTCTTCATTTCTTTCCAGAATGATTTGAAATAACCCCAAAGAATGGAGTCCCTATCCTGTCCCATTTTCCTTCTAGTATCTTTGATTTGTTTTGCTACCGGTATATCAAATGCCCATTGAGTCTTATCGGTTTCAACTAACTCATTCAGAAAGAAAATAATTAAACAAGAAACCAGGTTGTCATACCAGAAAATACCCTTTTTCTTACCCTTAATCTTCCCTAAGTTTATAATTAACTCATCACATGTCCATTGACATAGATCTATCTTTTCATCATCCTTAATCATTTTGTGAGCACAATAAATGCATGAATTGGAAACATAGTTCAACTGGTTTGATTGGGTTTGTAAAGATGTAAATTTAGGATATAAAACCTAATCTACTCTTTATTCATAAATAAACCCATAAGTCAATTAATAAGTCTATTTCATACAAAATATAGGGAGTTATCAAAAAGTTTATAAAACATTCATAGATATATCATTATCATGTAAAATGATTAATACAAATCTCTCAACATATAAGTCCTTATTCCCTACTTAGGCTTTCATATTGCCTTAAGTATATGCAAAAAGAAAGAAGGTGAGATGCATTCGTCGATCTCCATTCTGAGTCGCTTCCTTTCAATCCTTTGAATGAAGACGAGAACAAGATTCAGGCGCTTTTTCTGCCCAACCATGAAGCTTACGCTTCCCTAGAATTCTTGGTCAATCAAGAATACCCGACCCTGCATGAATTGTTTTAACCAAAGAATTTGAAGGCAAGAGGGAATTTGGTGCATGCCTAGATGATACAAGCATTTTCATTTTTCTAAATCTTTTAAGAAACAAGCATTCATTATCAAACAAGGATATGGTAGAGAGCATGAAGTAAAGAATTCCATTCATTCTATGGATAATTCAAATAATTACTCGGCTGAGTATAATGCCATGCATAGCAAATAAATAGTTGGAAAAAGCAACTATTCTCTCTAAAAATCCACATTCGGCACCCGTCCCAGAAGGTAACTTTCTCTACACAAGCCTATCCCTAGCTTGGTTCCCACAAACACGAATACAATTGAGAATACAATCTTTTGAAAAATAGAAATATCATCTCCCCTATAAACACTATTTCATCTATTTCATCTAATTAAAGACAATCTTTCATACTTTGGAAAACAATAAAATTTCATAAGCAGTTTTTTGAATGGATACAATGTAAAAGAAGGTGTTACACAAGAATGATTTTTATTTCATATAAGGCATAAGGTATGCGAACACGTTCTTTAATTGAAAATATAAACTAATCATTTTGACAAATATCACTTTAAAGCAATTAAATTAAATAACATCTATTTCTTCTATGATTTCCTTTCATCTTTTCAAAAGATTAATAACACATTTTCAGTAAACAAATAACATATGCAAAATCATATAAGAAATCGTACACTATATAAAAAGCTTCTAATTTCTCACTTCCTTATTTCAAATAATAACCAAACTAAAAGAGATTCTGACCTCGTTGTACGCTTGAACTGATTGAGAGATCTCTGACATGCTTCCTCCAAATAAACCTACACCTTCTTTGAACGCTTGCAAAACTATCACCAATCTATCTTCTCACTCTTATTCTTAAACAACTCTCTATTTCTCTCTCTCTCTTTGATACTATATGAATATCCTCACTATTTCCTCTACTATTCTCTTCTTCCCTCCGTGTGTCTATCGTCTCTCCTTGTGTGTGTCTTTCTTTTCAATCCCGCATCTCTATTTATCCTCAATTATCCTATGATCTCTCCAAAAATAGAGGCTTGGTTATGGTTGTTGATTTCAAGTCTTCTTTGCATTATGTTGAGTCTTCTTATTTAACTCTCTCTCTCACGTCTACATGTCTAAAAGAGATGGTAATTCTAGATGCAGTTTAAGTGCATGAATCGACTATGAATCTGCTTCTTATCATGGATGTTCTCAATACCATGGCACCATGTGCCTGTTACTTTATTTCTTCCTCCAGTTATATGCCTAAGATTGAGGTCTTCTTCTATGTTATCATCGAGGATTTGTGGAATGAAGGGAGTTATCTGCTGTGAGATGCGTATGCTAATCCATGAGTCTGTAGTCACCATTAGAGAAGTGTCTGCTATTTTGTGGCAAATTGCTAGCTTGGAGGAGGGGTCGACAAAGTGAAATGCAATTACAAACACTTAAGTGTTTGTCATGAGCGAGATTATCGCTCTCACTGCCAAGTCGATTGCCACGATCTCCACTTCGTTGCAAAATCTAAGTTTTGCATTTAACTGATGGTCTATGCCTAGTTTATTGCCATGATCTCCATCAACGTCACTACCCTAGGTCTGTGTTAACCGATGGTCTTAGTGTCTAATCGACCACCCTATGCGACATAGTCGCTATCCTATGGCAACTAAAACCTGCCACCTTTCTTGATAAATATGGAATAATCGACTTTATTATAAGTTGCAAGGTAAGTATAAACTTAAATGTTTAAAGAAATAATACATAATCATAATTTATATATATGTGAATATTCATAAATACATTTTATGAATAATCATGTTTGTATCATAGTACAATGATTGCATAAACTTAATAAATATTCACCTCAAAATATATATGTATATATGTGTGTTTGATAGATTCGAAGTTATCTACTACCATGTATATTTAACTTGCATCAATATAAACAAAATGATTATTAAAACCAATCATTCTATATATGGTACGTTAGGTTGTAAAATCCAAATTATTCAACTTATAAATAATCATACCAAAATAACCAATATAATTAAACATGAACCAAATTTACCTACGTATTTATATATGTATATGATCGATTCCTAATATACATTTAAAATACGTACAACTATATTATAATTTTGAAAACCAAACATTAATTATAGTTTCAGTAATTCACATATTTCTACACAAAGGACGTTAAATCATAGAGTCACTATTTAATTCAAATTATTAACAATTTTTCACCTTTCATAGACAAATAAAACATAACATTTTCCTGACTCCAAATCATTCATCAATGCAGACATAAATGTATATGCATAACTTCACTAATGTGGTGTGTGAGATTCCCTATTCTATCGAAGTCATTAGTTAAAACAACTCTACCTGAGTCATGTTCTCACCTTCGACTTCGTTCACTTGTTCCTGCATCACTTGCATTCGATAATTCATCAACATTGACAATCCCAAATTAAAGAATACTAGCTATCGAATTACATATCAATTGCATGAATAAAATGCATACAATATTTCCTCACATCTAAATTATCTTTTAAATTGAATGCTCAAATCTATTTTAATTTCAATGCATACATAAAAACCTACATTAAATCTTTGAAATACACTTATCAAGAATATGATTCGTGACAGGGTTACCTTGTAACCGATGATCATGCTTGCAAATTGAACAACTTTGTCTCTGATAGTGCTTATCCTCATTGACCGGTTGTCTGATGTTGCACCAGTTAACTTCTCCACCTCATTGTTAGATATCTTCTTTTTTTCAAGGGTTGGACTGGTATGGGGTAAATCGGTGATCACACGAATAACCTCCTTAGTGATCTTGTAAGGTCATTCAAGCCATATGAATTCACCATGGACTCAGCTCAATGCATACCAGATCAATTCATCTTCAAATTTTGGCATCTCCAAAATGTCGGTAAAACCTTGATCCTTCAAAATTTGAAATTTCGGTTTCATCGACCTATCCTAGTTCAACAAGGTGCCAATATACATGTTCTTGATCTCAGTAGAACCCAAATCCTCCAAAGTGCAGTGAATATATGCACGATCATCTTCGACTTACAAAACTCCTTCAAGAGCCCTAGAAAATGCCTCGACTGGATTGTTAACCTTCACAATCTGAGGGCATTGCTTGAAAATTGTGCATGGACGGTCCTTGATGTCAACAACAATAGGGGTAGCCACACCTGCTGAAGTGGAAGATGATCCAGAAGCCATTGCAAAAAAAAAATAGTTTGGAAACTGATAAAATACCTCACAACCTTCGCCGGTGAAAGCTTTTGAAAATCCACTGTGAATGCACTGGAATTCGCTTGAAATGCTTTTGATCACCTTGAACTTGCTCTGTTTCGCTTTGAATGTTGTGATAAAAAATGAACCAATATTTCCCTTTTATTTTGCGAAAAACCCTAATTTCTCATTGTCATTAATGCATGCCGACATATGATACTTGATATAAAATCCATTATCTCAGCACCGGTGAATCTCCAAATTGTCTTCACCAAGATTTGAAATAGGCTTTCAAACCTCTACCGAGGGCAATGCAGGATTTGTTTTTAATTTGCCTCCCCCTAAGGCTAATGTCTTAGTTACCAGATAAGTTTCCTATTGGTGCAGGAACATTCTGCTCTGTCGTTTGAGTAACTAGAGAATTTACCTCTGTCTATTTATCTTCAGACTTCCCAATCCACCATTTAGCACGAGCCTTCCGAATCTCATTAACCTTTTGCTTTACTATCTCATTTGATGTGTCATTCTCTTCCGGTGTATTCTTGCTTCTGCAATATTTGGCAATATGTCCTATTTTGTTGCATGCATAGAAAGTAACATTGTTTTTTCTAAATTGCCTTGTTGAGTCCTTGACCATTCTTCGACCTACATTGATTGTCCATATGTCCAAACTTTCCACATGCATGACATCTCACATTCATTCTACAATCTTTTGTCCTATGACCATACTTATTACACTTTGAACACTGACTGGGAACAACATTATTTTCTGATTTGCTCTGTTTCTGCATTGACTTAATCTATGAATAAACTTCTTACAAACAAAGAATCTACCATTAAATTTATGTGCATTGGGTTGCTTTACCGGTGATTTATGATTCTGGTTGTCTGGTGGATTCCCCTGATTTGTAGTACCGGAGCTTTCTCCATGCTCAAATCCAAGACCTCTAGTGTCTCTAGTGTCTCTTTGATCCTTCAATAATTCATCAAGCCTTGGAGAACTAACCTTGAACTTTGTTTTGTATTAATTTACAGCATCCAGATCACTTCTTAGGATTGGCATCATTATTTCCAACTCTTGCTCATTGTTTTGTGATTGCACCAACTCAGTTCTCAACACATCATTCTCATGCACAGACCTAATGCATTCCTCAGATCTATCTCTTAGAGATCTCCCAAGATTTTATTCATTCTTCTTCCGATCTTTAATCTCCTTGGACATCCTCATAGTAATAGCTTGCATTTTTTTCTTCATGACACCATTCTCTTGACTTAGCTTTTGACATTGTTCCTTAAGGGCATTTTTCTCTTCATCATCTGGATTTTGTAAAAATTCCTTCCTTTTAGCTTGAATAGATGACAACCTCTCCTGTAGAGCAAGAATTAATTCCTTTGCAAAGTTTAATTCATCTTGTAGCTTCAAGTTCTTCAACCTTTCAGCATCATAGTCCTCAAGTGCTACTTCAAGTTCCTTCTATAAACTCATCTCAATGGATTCCGGATTCAGGATCTTCCTTAAACTGTTAGACTTAGTCCAAGGCACCAGGGTTTGATACCAATTGTTGGAATCCAAGAACACTGAAAGGGGGGGGGGGGGGGTGAATTAGTGTTCTACGGACAAGATTAGTTTTAACCTTATTAACAATGCAATTCAGTAACTAGTAACCATAAAAGAATACAACAAAAAATAGAAATGAAGCAACCACAAGAGCATACACCATAACACAAATATTTATACGTGGAAAACCTCAAATAGGAAAAACCACTATGGGATTGGTGATCCACAATATCTATCCACTGGCCAAATGAATAAATATTACAATAGGGGCCTGCATATGTAGGAAGGCCAACAACCTAGAGCACACTTCTTATCATAAAAGGAGCCTCACTGACTATAAACACCAAATATGGAGTTATAAACAAAATTTTAAACTCTGAAAGGGCATCTGCTACGTTGGATTAGTTTTGGTTAAAGCACGGGTTGTACGAGTTTTCATTGTGTCTTCCTTTACCAGTATCTTGCTTCGCTTCCCAAACTTCTAAACCAATATCCAAGACCGACTACTAGAAAATTACATTCGCATTTCGTCGATCAAGATCGCTCACACAATATCACATCACTATATTCCATTACATTGCATGTCTCTATAAAATAACCTAACCGGGCTTACTTAAATACCCTTCCCAAACACAAACATAAATGCCTTATGTCGGCTTACAATGATATTACAATTTATTTACATGTCGGCCTAAGCAAAAATAAATTCATTAAACTTCAAGATCAATGTCTTTGATCATTGTCGTGTAGACGTGTTGGATCAATCTCCCATGTCGGCCTCATATACCAGTTCCTAGTTTGCCAGTTTACCTTGTCTGACGGTGTTGGTTCCTTGTGGTCGGATGACTTGTGTCAGTTGTCAAATAATGAATACCGGTGAGTACCGGTTAAGTGAACAACCCAAAATTGTGTGTGTTGCCATCAATGACAACACAACTAAACCGGATGAGTGTCAATTGCCAATAGTTGATACACAAGTGGTAGCTACAACATTAAGCATGACCCTTTTATAATCAAGTTACATGTAATTTTACTCCTCTTTCTGAATCATTGCATAATATCATTCTTAGATTAATTATTTCTAATTTGATGAAGCTTTCGCTTGTCAAACCCACAGATACTTCTAAGCCTTTATCAAGTTCCTTTTATCCTAAATCCTTTTTCCAATACCATCATCAAGTCAACCATGATCCTTTGAAGCTATAGGTAATTCGCTAGGTAAATTTTTGGGGATTGATGAGGGTTATACAAATTATTTGCACACTACCTTTGCATGCATATTAGTGGCAGTTGACATTACCAAATGACTATTTGTTGAGATTTCTCTCACTACCAAAAATAGATGTTAGAAACAAACTTTATATTATGAGGGTATCCCACTTTGATATCACAAATACTTCTACACTGATCACTTAGATGCTTAATACACCAAATAGAAAAGTGATATCAAAGCTACTTGGTGGAAGGATGTTTATCCCCATCATTACATTGTAGATAAGATGAAATCAAGCCTGAAAGGAATTTCTGGTGTTAAGGCCCCTATTCACTAAACATGAAAACATAATGTCTACTCCAAGAAAAGTATTGCAATCACTTAGGTCATCATTTGCCCCCTATTTGTTGAGGTGTGATAGTTGATAATCTATATTAGGATAAACCAAGACATTAGCCAAGTGGGTTCAGAGCTCCAAAAATCTACCTAGTGGAGGGGAAGAAAACACCATAGCTTTAACTGATGTGGACTAGGAGATGGGATCTGCATAAGGTAAATGGACTATCATGTAAAGGAAAAAGAAATATGAGGTAGTTTTTAATATGCAGCTTTGCTCCCATGGAAAATAGGGTGCAAACCCTTAAAGGTTTAGATTTTTTTGTAATCTATTTGGGTTATTTTTAGGTTTGCATTCATGTGGGTTATTACAGGGATAGTAGTAGTATGGTGGATAGCTTGTTTAACTTGTCGGTTTAGGATAGGAATGGATTGTTTGGTGATTTTGGAGGTGGCTGGAGCTTATTCATGGGTTCTAGAGACTTTTTTGCCAAAATATGATGTATTTATTTAAACTTTTCAATTTAATGGGTGCAACCCCACAACTATGATTAACCGATTAAAAAAAATAGTATAAATAATTTATTATTTATATAATATATAATATTATTATTTTTTCATTTGGTAACTCAAGGGTATCCCTGCTACTTAGCCCAATGCCCAACCTACCTTTCCTTGGTCTTCCTTATTGCCAAATTGGGGCCATGAAGGGGTGAGCTGAAGTGAGACAAATCCCCTGGGGATGCACAAAATTGCCCACAAACAACATGCATCAAGTAAGCTCGAGCCTTTGAATTGAACTCAAGACCAATGGGGAGCAAACCAACAACCCAAGCCAACTCCACTTGTAGTGCCCCTCACTGATTGATCTTTCTTTTATGCATCAATAGACTTTATAGACCTTGTTTAGACTTGTTATGATGCTTACGGTTGATACTTATGGCTCTATTATATTTAGGATGCTTATAATTGTTACTAGACACTTCATATTGACAATTGGCATATTATGATTGTATGTGGATGATGATATATTTAGGACTATTGATGATTGGAAATATGATCAATATTTGTGAGCACTTAGTATATGTTGTGGAGGTTTGTATTTTCTTCTGATGATATTAAGCTATGTGCTAACCCTACTTTATGATTTATGGGATATGTTGATGATTATTGATAATGCAATGGTTTCCATGATTGTATTATCATTGTATTCGTGAAAGAGATGATGTTATACCATTCATTTGCAAGCAAGGTGTGATGTTGCGATTCTCTTTCACCTGTTTGACTATTTCATATTATATACAATATATATGTTGTTGTATTGTTGGTGTTGTGTAGGAATGCAAGTACTAGACATCGACTCTTCCTAGTTTCACAGGTCTGAGCATGTCTTCAATCCCAATGACAAGTTGATCGAAGGTGACATGAGACCCTACCACATACTCTAGGCTTAGCTGGTACCTTGTCACTTCTAGAGTCTTGGTTAGAGTTGCCTTGTTAGATGTCATGTGGTATTTTATTTTATCCACTAATGGGATGCTTTGTGGAGTTGAGATTATTAATTAATTGATTTATATAGTTTATTAATGTTTAAAATTAATTTGGTTAGTATTAATATAAATATAAATAAAATTATTTATTGGGGTTAAATTAAATAAATTAATTTTATGTTGAGACTTTATATTTGACTGAGCATTTATATTATTTTGGCATTTGATTATTGGTTCACTTGATTATTTATGTACTAATTATTTTATTAATTAGACTTTTTACTCATTGTTTTATTGTTTATTTACCTACTCTACTTTCTTATTAATTTAATTAATTGTTTACTTCTCTTTATTTATTTGATTTATTGTTTATTTTGCTTACCCTTTTCTTCTATTGGTTGAATTGGAGAATAATATTTTACCTTGATTTTCATTATGGTTGGTAAATTTTATTATTTTTGGTTGGTTGTGATGAGGTATGGTTTTGGGAGATTAATTTTAAATATGGATTTTTAATTATGCCAAGGGGTTTTTATAGATGGAGAAATTATTGAATTTTTGGTTTTTAATCTTGGATGGATTTTCTTCAAACACTAGAGGATTGAGCTTGGCTTTTGGATTTGTGTTAATTGTTGGATTTTGGATTGCTTGGTGACTTCGGATTCTTCTTCGATTATCTTTGACAATTACTTTAATTTTTCTAGGTCGGTGGTTCTAATCTAGTTATTATGTATTTTATTTTGAAAAGAAAAGAGTGTCTATGAAATATTGCTTGTTGGGTGTCGAAAGGGAATTTTGGTTATTAAGAAAATTTTGCATTTAATACCTTAATTTGGATTTATTGGTTAATGGGACTTCTAGACTTTTTTTTGTCGTGAATGCTTTTGTTGAGTCTTGGCTACTCTTTCCTTGTTTGGTTGTTGTATGAGAGGATTGGTTTCTATCACCTTGTATAGGCTATGGTAGCCGTGAGTTCATATGTATAGACTCTTTTATTAGAGGTCGAAAGGATGATCTTGAATTTCCTTTATTAAGGTTATGTGAAGATTGATTGATTCTAGAGCTTGGGTTTTTCTTGTCATCATGGTGATTGAATTGGAATCTGTGGCTTTGGCTTCCCTATTTTGATATGGTTGCTTATGTGTTATGATTAGGACATCTCATTTTATTTGTGTTTGGAGTCTGGAGCCTTATTCTAGTATTTTACAAACTCAATCATAAATTTTACCTTGTACCTAAAATGTTTTTAGCTCTTTGTATTATATGCACTAATCTACTGAGCAACCAGACTGTAGCATATATGCACTATTTATTTTATCATATGTACTAGCCTGTATCTTAAATGCGCCATTGTAATGGTTGTATGCGCCAAACAATGTATCATATGCACCATACCGTTTGTCACATGTGCTATTTTGTTTGTCAAAAGCGTCATTTGGTTAATATAAGTGTTGATCTTTCGAGTATAAACGCTATAGTATTTTGTAAAAGTGCCACTTTTCTATGCAAATGCACCAATGTATCTGGTATAAGCATTGTTCTGTTGTTTTTTATTTTGTCAGATGATTTCTGAGTCTGAACTTTCACCAGAGGCCTGATTTCAATTGTTTCAGTGATTCCCTATGTTGTTCTCCTTGCTTTCGATTCTTATGGAATTGCAATGATTATTGGATTGCATTATTATTTTCGAGAGAGATTGCTTATTTGCAACAATTATTGGAATCATTATATTGGTTATGTTTTGCATAAAGATCTATTGGGGATTATCTTTTGGCTATGCCTTGATATTTGATTATTGGAATCTCCTTTTGGATGAATTACATTATCGAGACTATCAGTTCCACGATATGGTAACATTGTATGATGTTGGTATTGGCATTTGGATTCATTGTGATTATGGATCATTTGGATATAATTGGAACCTTTTTTGGATGGATATTCTTGAGATTCCATGTGTATTTGTTATGATGATGTTTTACCCTAGGTATAGGAACATGATAGGGGGAGTGGCTTCCAAGTGGGTGTCGGGTCCCATAGTTGGCTACCGGGGAATCTCATTGGAAGTTTTCTATAATTAAGTGATAATATTAATTAAATAAATTTAGGGGTTTGGGTAGATCTCACATTAAACAAGATAATTTGTGGTGCCTCACTCATGGCCTAGCATTCTAGTACAAGCACAAGATGAGATTGGGAAGGTCTGGAATGGCATGACTACACCCCCTTGTCTTAACGAGAGGTTGAGTTGGTTCCACATGGGTACCACTTGTGTGTCGGGGTTAAGAGAGCTCTAATTGATGGACACTGGAGTCTAACCACTAGGGAAACCCTTGTTGATAGCATGTGATGACACTCTTTCTCTACATGTGTCCTACTACCTTAGCCTTAATTTGACGGTTGCCTTTGGTGGGTTTTTCGTAATTTATGATTAAGCCTAGTTGAGTATTTTGTTCATTGCTTTGATGTTGATATTGTCGAGAGTTAGTCTTTTGTTATGTTTCCTTGGAGGTTAGGTGTCAACCTAGGTGTAGAGTGTGTTTGGGACCTTATGTCATTCTTTGGAGCATGAGGGGTGGACCTTTTTGGTTCCACATGGTCGGGTGGTTTGATGCCTTCTTCCATTGGGATTCTTCTTTGTTGGATGTTCATGTGCATTGAAGATTTTCTCTCTTTTCAACTTGTGTTTGGATTCTTGGAGCAGATATGTTCTATGTTCTTTTGTGAGAGATTTCATTTATCATGTATTCAAATATCTATCTTGTAATTAGGAACTATGATTCATTATTGGAATAGAAGTTGTATAATGGGTGATTTCCTTGTAAAGGATATAATATGTAATTAGGATGATTATATTTGTAATTGAAGACTATGATTCCTTGTTGGAACAAATGTTGGATTCTTGTAATGATCATATTTGTATTACTTGTGACATGAGAATATGTAACATTTTGAATTCTTATGTAGATGCCTTTATTAAGAAATGAATTTGTTTATGTTTGAATTTGATGGTATCATCTAGATGTTGGAAGTATTGGTTAGGAACATTTGGATTTGGTGCATTAAAATGAACCTTTCATATAGATAGTACTAGTGTGACTTGGATTCATGAATAAAAGATAATGTAAACTTAGGATATGTTAATAAGTTGAGAATCATGTATGCATACTGATGTAGTTATATGGTTATCTTTATATGTATCTTAGTTGAAATGGATGTTAGAAACAATAAAGGATTAATGTGGTAGAGGGAATAGACATTGTTCATATCTTGATGTTAAGTTAAGTAGTGACGTTGAGATACCCTAGGGAATGTATATCTTTTGGATGTTAACTTATGTGATGTGAGTTAATTCCACTGGCTTATTTATGTTTATATGATCATGTGTAGTTAATGTATGTGTTATAATTGTGCCAAAAAAAAAAATCTCCATTTTCTTAGTTTGTTGGTTAGTTTCTCTAGGGTATTCTTGGCGAGCATTATGCCACTACTCATGCGAATTATATTATATTTATGTTATAAATAATTTTATATGATCCATTATATAACTAATATATATTAGTTATATATTGTATAATATAATATTATTTATAGTACAATATATTTAAATGTATTAATAGTTTTATATCTTAAGTTCATATGAGATAAATATTTGCTTTGTATTAAAACATTCTAACATTTGATTTGTAGAGAAGTACTAATAATGTTTAAATATATAATAAATAATATAATATGAGCTTATTATTAAAAATATGTTTTCTTAAAAATACATAGAAAATGTCTCCCATGAAAAAGAAAGGAAAAATACTTTACATGTGTCATCGACCATTTTTTTCAAATCAGACTGATTTTATTTTGTCACTTGAATACAATTAAACCTTTAATATTTTGTTGTTTTAATAGTATTTTCTACCTCAACCTAAGCTCCACACTAAAAAGTTTTAGCCAATCAAATTCTAAATAATTAATTTTTTAATATTTTCAATTAAAATTTTCACATCTCAACTATGCAAAATATGAAGATTTGTTTGAAATAACTAGTTAAAGACATCATTTTTCTATTTCTTACAACATGTATTAAGAATATAATGAAAATACTTCATAAACAATTCATTATTTTAAAGCCAAGGAGTTGTGGTGAGCACAAATAGGGTTGACTTAAAGTGACAGAATATGCACACACAATAAAACTGAAAAATACACATAATACACAATTCAAAGAATGTATCAAACTTAAAATAATTACATTGCATTCATTCTATATTACTTTCTTACAATGCATTGTTGTATATATAGATTTACAGATATAACTTGAAATCTTCAACTACTAATAAACAAATAATAAATACATACTTAATTTTTATTATCCTTCATTCTCCCTCATAATGAACATTGATATAAAAATGGTCATTATTCCATCATTTCTCTCCTATAATGAATATTTTGAAGAAAACTAAAAAATATGTGCTGCAACACTGGTTTGACTTAGTGCCTCTCCCTATCCATCTCCAAAGAATGGTGAATTTGAATTCTCCAATCATCAATGCAATCACACCAGTAGTCACTCTTCTGGTGCTCACTCCAATCATGACCATACATGGTCATCTCTTCTCTATTTGCAATTCCCAAAACTCTAGAACCCATAATCTCAAAATCTAAATCCCACAAATATGCAATATTGAGGACTAAACAATGTCCAAAGCTATCACCAACAACTTATACAAAATTTCAAATAAACTAACAATGCCATAGTATCAATTGTCATTGTAAAATTTGCATTGGAAATAATTATACTTATGCTAATAAACACCTCCTTTGCAATAACAACTGTATCAACATCATAAAAAAAAATCATAGAAATTGCTTTCGCCAACTTCACTTTTTTGTAGACATCTAGCAAGACAATGATTTCTTTTTCATATAGGAATATTTATGCTTGGATAACTCTTTTGACCATACCTATTAGCTTGTGCCAGCTTGATCCATAACTCCATCCACAACCCATTTTCATGCATCTTGACATACATTTATTCTTGATTTCCTTATTCCAACATGTCTTTTCATAATGATTCATCAATCCACATATGGTATAAGGATGTAAATCCCAACATTTTGTCCCTTGTATGTCCTTTTTTGTTACAATGAGAGAACTACATTTCTTGAATTAATTTAACATTTGTAACATTATTATCTATAACATCATTTCCTTTACTCGTGACATACCCTAGGCCTTCATACTTTGTCCTAATTGTTGGCTCAATTGGCTCTCTCATTTTGTGTTTATGATTTCCTAATCCTTGACCTTTGTATCCCATTCTTTTTATAATTTTCAAACCAACATTGTCTTCAAAACAACTAGCAACATTGGCATAATCACATCTTTGAAGATTTGCAAAGTCAAACATATTATCATCTTACTTACAAACAACTTTACCAAAATAAAAATTCTCAAATGAAGAACATAAATCTTTTGTGCCACATGAAACATCACAAACCCATAGTTTTGACCTTAAAAGATTCATTGCATGGAACTAATTGTTCATTCTCTTTTTTCAATTTTAAGATTTATTTCATTAATAAATTGTTTCCCTCTTCTAATATCTTTAACTTTTCTTCCATATTATTATTCTTTTCCTTGACCTCATCAAATAATTTTATTTTGGATTCTAAGTTTTTATTTTTCTCATTAACTCTTTCTAATTTTTCCATAAGATTATTAATTTCATTTAAAAATCGATAGTTTTCTTTTTGCACCCCTTTTAAAAAAAAATAATTGATATCATTTCTAAATTGTATCTTTTAATCTCTAATAGTTCTTCTTTAAAAATATCCATCCCACAAATTACATTAAATTTTATTTCTTCACCTTTTTTCCTATCTTTCCCATTAAAATAAATGATTTCAACTCACCTTATTCACTTGATTTCTCCTAAAACAATTTAGATAACTTTATGTAGCTTTAAGTGTCTCTCCTTATTTGATTTCCTTTATCACTTCCTTAATAGATTCTTCAACAAATGCATCAATTTATTCAAATAGAAAATTTAAACCACCCTTTGTAACAACATCTTATATTCTTTACCTTTATCTTTTGAAAATTGTGAGTCCTATTTGGTTGCAACTTGAATTTTTGCACTTGTGGCTTTCTCTTCTCCTTGATTAGTACTTCAACACAAAACCCCACCTTATTTTCTCATTCAAATCAAAACCTAAAACTCAACATACTACAATGAATTTATTTGAGGTGGCATACAAAAAACAATTATGAACTCCTATGCAATGATTGTAGTATCCTTCTTCAAGTGGTGGCTCTCAACTTTTAATTTTCAGAAATATGAATCAAACATAACACAAAATTACACAAATTTAACTTGACTCTATCAAATAGAATCACCTTGTTTTTACTTGGATTGGGTGATCTAGAATAACAATGAGCTAAACACTCCAATACAACAATCTTCTCCAGCAAATGATCTACTCCCCAATAGAAAAGATTTCTTTACCTTCAATGACATTTCAACTATTTCCGCACATGTAGTTTCAAACTTCACTTCAACCTTGATCAATAGAAAAATCCCCTTGGTAGTGGCTTCCTATTTGAGAGACTTATTTGACTTCAATGACATTAATAACCTTCTTTGACCTTAGCAACAAACAATATTTGAGAGCAATTTCCTTTGTTACGACTTAATCTCTTACAAATTTCTCTTTTTTTTTTAAAAAAAGTGGAAGATCACTAATATATATTAATATAATAAAATTTTACAAGATCTGGTTCAAAGTGCATACCGGGAGGAAAGAGCTTGCAAGAAAACCTTTGTTATAGCTCAAAATAAAATACAAATAGGATAAGAAGAGCCTAAAACATTTCGAAGATCTAGCCTAACTACTAAATGATCAAATCCTAAATACAAAGCCAAAAAAGGCCTTTCGAACCCATACAAAGATTTGACAAGTTTACATATGAATTTGACCACCTTCATGACATCTGATACAAAATCAAAGGATAGAAAAAATTCCATTCCTCCATAGCTTCTACATTTAGTTCATTCTCATCCCGTTGTTCATGGGACAATTCTCTAACACCAACATTTTGCACTTGAGAAGTGGAAGCAAATTCGGCTACAATCTGTGATGCTACAAACTCTAAAGGAAGTTTGAGGTTGGGCATTGCAGGTTGAGTATTATGAGAAATTGGTGGTTGAAGGGGAGGGTGTATGAAATCATCATGAGGAGCACTAAGTAAAATAAGCAGTGGGTTTACCTTCTTCTTGACTAAGTTTGTCATCTCTTGCCCAATTACTCTATGGTGTCTGTCCAAAGCCCGTTGAATGTATATATATTTCTACATTTCCAACGTGTTTTTAATGTTGTCATAAACTGAAAGAAAAACATGCTTATTGAGAAGAAATTGTCGCGGGAAAAGACCACCAATGTGTGCTTGCTCCTCCCCAAGGTCATTCTTCTGGACTGCCAGCAGAAGTTTGTTCCCTAGCAGAAATACTTCTCTAACCACCTTATCAACAATAATCTCTAGCAAAGAGAGATACTGTAATAGATCTAGAGCATTTGAAAGGAATATTTATAGTATATGTGATGGAAAAATGAGCCTCCTTGATTGGAGAAACAAAATTACTTCGCCAGTTACTCGTTTAATGCTTTTCCTGACCTAAAAGTTGTGAGTGAGAAAAACCTACCCGAGTTGCTCATCTAATATAAGATCTATGAATGGTTGCTCCCACTTTGCAACTGAGATGTTAAATCTGAAATTGTGTGGCAAATAATCCATGTGTTATTTCCTACAAGTGAAACACTTAGAGCTACTCTGCATTTCCCTTGTTTCCAGAGATATCGTCCACTATTGCATTTAAGCCCGTTGAAAAGTCTGCACTACTTTAAAGCCCTTGCACTGCTATAAGAGACTTGGAGGATGTCTATTTTTCCAAAAAGATGAATATTTATAAACTTATCAAATCAAACCAGCCATTTGAATATAGGATTTCAAGGATAATAAATGTCTGCACAAACCAAAAGCATGTTAATAATAAAAACTGTGCATGAGAATAACTTCTTGATGTTAGACAGTTCAAATAACTGGAAGACGGCTGAGAGCGGGGGGGGGTGAATCAGTTGTCATAGATTACCAGAACTATTAGCAATTTAAAACTTTAATACCGGAACCCAAAACATTAATACCGGAATAGAAGTTAAACCAATTAAGAATACACAATAATCACAGAATAAAAACCATCCACATGACACCAAGATTTATACGTGGAAAACCCAGTAAAGGGAAAAACCACGGTGGGAAGCCTACCCACAGTTAGATAATACTTCTGCAGTAAGTATGTAAATTACAATTGAGGGGCCTGCACTTGCAGGAAGGCCAATAGCCTAGAGTGCATTGCTCGTCACAAAAGGAGCCTCACTGACTACATAGAAATCCAGACTACAATCCGGAGAAGTGTTGAACTACAAAAGATAGGATCTCCTATGCCTAAGTACAGTTCTGGTTAAGCTCAATACCAGAGGACTGAATCCTCTTACATAAACCCAATTCGATCTCCAATGATCGATCAAATCCTTTGCTTGAATGATATTACATTATTTGTATAGTGCATTCCTTGACCATGACCTCTAACATAACCATGATGATCTACAATGAGATCTTACATCTATATATACAAACCCTCAACCATAAACAATTAGGTCGGCCACCAGATAATAAACAAATTACATAATTACAAACCATGTCATCCTTAGACCAAACAAATAATATCCAACACATAAGACATCCCAGAAACACATCAAGAGGTCCAATCCACACTTTACATTAAAGTTGATCCATAACCTAGATCAACTGGAACCTAGTATAGGTTCACATGCTACATAAATGATCTCCATCCACCAAGTCTCGAACATGATCACCAACAACATCCTGAAACTCCACCATAAGTTGCACCAACACCACTTATGCAGTTGATCAAAGATCTTCATCAAAAGTTCTATCAGTGAAACCCTCGTTGGAACCAGAAACTAAGCTTCTAAGCAAGTAGGATAACATCCGATCACCATACCAAAACCAAGTGACCAAATATGAGCATGAGTTTCATTAAAAAGCCAATTCCATCACCAAACTATACCAAATCCTACCGGATAATGTCGGATCCAAAACAACCAGAATCCACTCAACCTACCAAGACCAAAAGGGTGCCGGTAAATCATCCAAACAGCTAGTGTTGGCATCAATGACAAAACATCAATGCAAGACATAATCAATTCCACCAAATGGCCAACACTTGAGTATGCAAAGGTTGAAACCGTGCCTTCGCATTATCAAGTAATAGAATTCGTGCCAAGATTTACATGTTGTAGCTGCCAAATAGTCCCTTAATAACTGCACGTACATGCAACTTTAGGATATGAAAAAGGATAATAAGATTCAGATTTTTCCCATCATGTGAAGTTAAGCTTGGAAGCAAGTTGGCGTACAATAAAATGATTGAATTTTTAATGATTACATTCACCTATCACCATGTTTATCTCTACTTTGATGATGTCATCTTAAAAGGACAGGATTTGTAAATTTTTGTCATCCTTTGCTGATTTGACCTCTATGCCATCACACCCCAAGTTTGCTAGTTTATCAGCTAATATGTTCCCTTCTCTGTACGTGTGTGGTAGGTAGACTTCATTAAATGAATCCAGTAAATCCCACTTGGGCTAGAACATATTTGATGTGCCACTTGAAAGATGTCCTGCTTTTACAAGTGTTGATAACAAAAGTAGAATCCCTTTTGATATGCACTTTTGAGTAATTTATTTTTTTAGCAAGTATCAAGCCATGCAATAATGCTTGAGCCTCTACTATATTATTAGTTCTAGAAGGTAAGATAGAGGATTTGAATGCTTTCAATTTACCTTGATGATCTCTAATACACACCCCTGCTCTTGGATCACCCGGGTTTCCTCGTGAAGATCCATCAAAATTTATCTTCACAAAATAAGGCTAAGGAGGATGCCAAATAATGTGTACTCAAACAATTTTATGTGGCTTGCAAAATGGTGCTAAGTTGGTCTTGGGTATGCAGATCAATTTCCATGTGTTACCTATCTTTGCATCCCATGAAGTGAATAGAGAACTACAATTGTTATTCTTTTTCACATGTGCATTAACTAATTCTAATACAATTTTTTCTAGACTTTCAAGATCTTTGTCAATAAGAGATGCAATTTTCCTAAAGATGTGTTTGTTCCACTCCCACCAAACTGGCCACAATAATTACTGGATAATTGACCAAATGCAAGAGAAGAGAGAGGATTTGTATAGGATTTTCCATGATTGGAACAAGTCCAGTATGAACTTGGTAACAACACTGAGAGTGCCAATTTATTCATAATGAAGAGCTAACATTGACAAGCAAATGAACACTGGAGGAACAAATGATCAACATTTTCATTTTCTTGACCACACAAGACACAAGAGAAGAGATGAGCAATTTGCAACTTAACAAGTTTATCACTTGTTAAGATCTTTTTTTGGAGAGACAACCATGAAAAACATCCTGCTTTTGGCATGACTGCATTACTCCAACATAAGAAATATTCTCTTTGATCTTATTGTTGGTTCATCATGTGTTGTAGTGCTTTATATCCATTTTTGACTGAATAGATACCATCTTTGGATGGGGCCCAAATGAGTTTTCCCTCCTTATTTGATAAGATAGCTACCCTTTGAGATAATACTTGTTGCACAATTCTATTAAGACTATCATCATCAATAAAGTCTAAGAAGTCTTTCCAAATCACTTTCCTTGAATGAAGTTCAACTCCACTCACATAATCAATTACCTTATCCCCCCATTCATGAGTGAGAATTGAAATTACTATCTGCAAATGTTGCAAGTGAAAAACAGGTGTATATCCATTCCAAGAGTCATTCCAAAAATGAATTCACCATTATGAACTTGCCAAAAAAATATGAGGTTACCACTTCCCTAGAAGACATCATAAATTTCCACATTACAAAACCTTCTGGAGGGTTAGATGAGTCTAGATATTTGGCTTGCATTAGTTGGCACCATTTTAAATTGGGCTTAGAATACATTTTCCATACCAATTTCCCTCCAAAAGCTTTATTACTCTTAGCCAAATCATGTAAACCTACCCCTCTAGACTTCTTATCATTAGCCATGCTGCTAAGAGAGACTAAAGGAATCTTCTTATCTTGTGATAGATTACCTTTCCAAAGAAAATTCCTAATAATTTTCTCAATCTATTGGATGACCGACTTAGGAGCTTTAAGCACATATATGTAATAACTAGGTATGGTAGTTAGAACAATTTTTATGAGAAGAATACACCTCGAAAGGGAAAGCCACTTGACTTTCCAAGACGAGACTCTAGACTTTATCCTTTCAATGACATTTTTCCAATAGGATTCTTTATTTGGGCCCATGAAGAAAGGTATGCCTAACTATGAGCAAGGCAATTCTTCTATCTTGAATCCTAGAATTTTTGTGATCTTTCTCCTAACAACAGTTCTTGTATTGAAGATGTATATCTTTGATTATTGAGCATTTATCTTTTGTCCTAATATTGATGTATATGCTTCTAGTGCTTTCTTGATTTGAATGGCCTCTGAGATGCTTGACTTACCATATAAGAGAGTATCATCTGCAAATAATGTGTGAGTTACTGAAATATTTGTTCTTGGAATATGAATACCCTGCCAAACACCATTATCATTATTAGCTTTGATTAATCTGTTAAATGCTTATATCATGATAATAAAGAGGAAGGGAGATAAAGGATCTCCTTGTCTAACTCCTTGAGTAGCTAAAAAAAACCTTGATAGAACCCCATTAATAATGATTGAAAAAGAAGCTCCTAAGATAAATGATTGGATCCATTTACACCATTTTTCGGAGAACACAAACTTATGCAATACTTTCAAAAGAAAATTCCAATAAACCTTATCATAAGCTTTCATCATGTCAAGCTTAACAATGAATGAAGATAATTGAGATGCATGGATCAAGTGGAGAACTTCATGAGCTACTAGTGCCCCTTCACCAGTTTCTTTACTTGGAACAAATCCTCTTTGTTTCGATGAAATAATTTTTGGAATTAAATGTTGAAGCCTCAAGTAGATAGCCTTTGTGAATATTTAATAAATTGTGTTACATAATGAGATAGGTCTGAATTATGCAAATGTCTTTGCCTCCTTAACCTTAGGAATAATTGGTATGTTTGTGACATTAAATTTTTGTAGAACTGAGGTACTTATTCTTGAATCTTCAAGTGCAACCAATAGATCAAAACCTATCACATCCCAACACTTTTGAAAAAAGGGCAGTAAATCCATCAAGCCCAGGTGCTTTGTCTGGGGCTAAAGAGAAAAATACTTTTTGTACTTCTTCTAAAGTGAATAGCTTCATGAGATCCTCATTGTCATGTTGAGTAATGGTATGTGGGATGGAATCAAGAAGTTCAACTTCATTAGTATTTGTGTGATGCGTATGTGCAGGAGGTGGGGCTAAAAGGGTTTTGAAAAATTTAACACCTTCCTCTTGGATATCCTTAGCATTTGAAAGAATTTTTCCTGTAACATCATCATTGATTGAAAAAATGGAAGCATGTGCTCTCTTAGCTTTGGCCGAAGCATGAATTTTTTTGGTTCTCCTATCCCCTTCTTTCAACCAAATCTCTCTAGATTTTTGTCTCCAATAAGTTTCCTCTCTTTTACTCATTGTAAGTATTTTTTCTTTTCACAACTAAGTGTATCCATACCCTATAAAATAATATGATCACGAACTTGATTCAATTCTTTAACTACAACTTCTTTGTTAATGAAGATATTTTTGAATTTATGCATATTCCACAACTTAATTTGGGATTTAACATGCTGCATTTTCTTGTAAAACTGAAACATTTTGGTGTCAATTATGGGAGGTACACTTACCCACCATTGGCACAAAGTGTTGGCATTACAGTAAGAAAGATTGTTTGCATTTCAATATCAGGAGATTGTTGATATTCATGTAGGATATTGAGAAGGTTGTTGAAGATTATTGATATAACTGAAGAAGGATGATAACTATCTTTATAACATTATTTTGTCATTGATGTCAAGAGATTGATTATCCGATTCAGTATGATGTTGCCATATCTTGAAAAGATTGATTTGAAGAGAATTAAGATGTTGGTAAAAGACACAGAAAGAATGTGATGAATAAAGGGAGGAATAAGTTATTCAATGGGCAACTATTACCAAGTTAGACAATGATGAGATCATGATGTTTAGATTGTTTTGATATTCTACTTATGTTGTTGATTGTAAGGTTAATACTATACTATGTCACCGATCAAAGAACCTAGTCGGTAAACCCTAAGGTTATCGATATCGGTTAATGAAGGCAGAATGTCTACCGAGTAAAGTTTAGTATTTACCGAGTTACAACTGAGCTATGATAGTGCGCATGGGATGGATAAAAGCATTATTTAATGAAGGACAATGATTAGCTGGAGATGTATAAATGATTGTTATGCCATGCATGAAGTTTGTTAAGGATCTATGGCAAAGGAAAATCGGCAGGAAGATCTACAGCATAGATTGAATCGCAATAACCTTGTGCAAGTTCCAAAAAAGGACTGCAAGTCCCGAGGCAAGGTAAAATGTTTTCAGATCGAAGGATACATTGAACCTAGTCAAGTTTGAAGATCTGATGGCTAAGATTGATCATGGGAAATGTGATCAAGGAGATTTAGCGGTTAGCAATTGTTGATACACAATGTATGTGGGCAAGTGTATGCACATGGATGCTACATAGTGATTACCGAGCACAGAATCTTGAAGACCTATTTGAATAACAGAGTAGAAAGCCTAGCAAAGGGACAAGATAAGTCTTATGACTAGATTGTTTTGAGCAAATAAGAATCTGCTTTAGCATTTTAGATGTGAAGTTGCAGATAGATTTTTATTACTATTATTTTGTAAGTGACAGAAAATCTCTTAACCGAGTGGACTTAACAGTCTTATATGTAAACCCTCTAGAAAGGTAACATTCTAAATGAGTGTTTGAAATCCTTTAACAAGGTCACTTCTAACAAAGTGAAGATCCTAACAGATCTGAGGGAAATCCCTTAACTGGGTCACATCTAGCAATGTGTTTGTAATCTTTAACAGGATTTGCTTTTAACCAAGCATACTCTAGAAGAGTATATTTCTTAGTGGGTCCGAAATCCCACATTGGTTTTTCCCTATTTGGGTTTCCACGTTAAATCTGGTGTTATGAGTGTTACTATGATTATGTGTTCATAAGTTTGCATGTTTGCAGTTTTGGTTATATTGCTGAAGTATAAGTTACCGAGGCTGAATCTGTTGTTTTTATGGAAGATTAAGTTTGTATGATTCACCCCCCTCCCTCATCTTGTTAGCTATTGGCATCTATACTTACATTGAGTATCGAACTATCAATTGGTATCAGAGCCTTGGACTCCAGAAGAAAAAAAAGTTTAAAGGTACTTGAGGCAAAGATCCGAAGATGTATAAAAGGGATGCACCGAAGCTGAACAAGTCAAGTTTCTCCACATGGCAGAAAAGGATGAAGCTGCATTTATCAGGAATTGGAGAATATGCAACATAGTATCTGGAGAATGATTACATTGCATCGAGCACCAACCCTATGACCTTGGAAGAGATAAAGGCAAAGCAAGAACATATTCAAGCTATGATTGAAATTACATCAGCACTGACCGACTTAGAGTTTAATGATCTAGAAGGCTGTAATGATGCAAAAGCAATGTGGACTAAGCTCATATCTGTGTATGGAGGTGATGAACATGTTAAAAGAGAAAAAGTAGATAGTCTAAGAGGACAACATGAATCCATGAGAATGAATGAAGGTGAGAACATAACCCAATACAGTACAAGACTAAAGGAGATTGTCAATCAAATTAAAGGAGCAGGTGGAACTATTGAAGAAAAGGATATAACAAGTAAGTTGTTGAGAACCCTTCTACCAGCCTATGCTATTCAAGTCTCTACAATCAATGAATTGAGGTCTATACCTAACATGCCAGTTTCTTTAGATGCTACTATTGGTAAGCTACATGCATTTGAGTTAAGTAATTTTGATAATAGTGGGTCTTCGGTAAATAAAGTTGAATATGCATTCAATTCTTTTCATATTAGTGAATCTGATGATTACAATGATAGAATGAGTAAGTACTCTGAAGGGAATCATAGTGGAGCAAGTGAAAGATTTTGTAAGAACATGGAAGAAGTGCACAAATTGTATGAGGAAATCAAGAAGCAAGAAGAGTTTGAAGCATTATTACCCAGAAGGTTACCGAGAGGAAAAGGTAAGTATAAAGGGAAGCTACCTTTAAAATGTTTCAATTGTGATAAGATAGGACATATGGCTTCTAACTGCCCTGACAAAGAATCTAGTGAAAAGAGAGAATATTGAGATAACAGGTAGAAAGACAACCAATACAGAGGACACCGAGACTTCAGAAGAAGAGATAGAAAGACATGTCTAATAGTAGATGAGGAATCCAATGATGACAAATCTAATGAAATTGATACTGAGGAAGTTGTTTATGTGGCTATTAAGGATGGATCTGATGAAGAAAGGTATGAAGAAAAAGCCCTAATATCTCACATAAATAATAATGATTCTTGGATCATAGATAGTGGATGCTCACATCATATGACAGGGGATAAACACAAGTTTGTTAAATTAGAAGACTATGATGGAGGCTATGTAAGATTTGGTAATGATGCACCACGTCCGGTGAAAGGTAAAGGATCTATAACACTTCTTGACAATGCTAAATGTGATGATGTATATTGGGTTGAAGGATTGAAATACAATTTGTTGAGTGTAGCACAACTAAACAATATAGGATACTGAATAGAATTTTACAAAGGAATGGTCAAAGTTCATGACAAGCATGGAAAGTTAGCTGCTACCGAGAGACAAACAAAAGGTAATACATTTCATCTTGACTCAAATAGGAACAAGTGTCTTTATGCAAAGATAGATGATACCTGGTTATGGCATAAAAGGTTTTGTCATGTAAATTTTGATAATCTGATCAAAATAAGTAAGAAGCACCGAGTAAGAGGTCTACCGAGTCTTGAAAAACTAGAAAATGCTATGTGCCGAGGATGCCAGATGGGTAAGATGACAAGATCAAGCTTTACAAGTAAGTCCTACACTTCAAAAGGAATTTTAGATCTAGTACACACTGATCTTTGTGGTCCTATGAAAGTTAAAAGTTATTATGGTGACAAATATTTCATATTATTTGTGGATGATTACTCAAGGATGATGTCAGTCATGTTTTTAAAAGAAAAATCAGAAGCTTTTCAAATGTTTAAATGGTACAAGGCAAGAGTTGAAAATGAAACAGGAAGACAATTGAAATGTCTTATATCTAATAGAGGAGGAGAATTCACTTCTGATGAATTTAACTTATTCTACAATGATCATGGTATAAAGAAGCAAGTATCTACACCGAGAACACCTCAGCAAAATGGGATAGCCGAGAGAAGAAATAGATCAATTGTGGATTGTGCCAGAACCTTGATGATAGAAAAGAGGGTACCTCAAACATTTTGGAGAGAAGCAATCAGCACTGCAGTCTACAACCTGAACTCAGTTCAATTGAAGAAAGGAACTATGAAGACACCTTATGAGATCTGGTATGACAAGAAACCTAATGTAAGTTATTTTAAAATCTTTGGAAGTAGATGCTATGTTCACAAAGATGACAGAAATGGAAAGTTTGATCAGAAAAGTGAAGAAGGAACATTTCTTGGTTATTCTTCTAGAAGTAAAGCATTTAAATGTTTGATCAAATCATCTAACAAAATACTAGAAAGTGCAAATGTGAAAATTGATGAATTTGCAAAAAGAAATGATGAAGGAAATTCCAAAGAACTAGAAGATTATGAAGAATTTGTTTATGTTCAATCGAGAAGTCCTACCGAGAAAGCTACTGAAGAAAATGAAGATAATGTCCAGTTACTGAGTGATGAAGAAGATCATACAGAACCTACCGAGCCTATATTAGCCAAATATGTTAGAAGACATCATGCAGAAAGTCATATTATAGGAGATAAGGATGATCCAGTGATGACAAGGAACAAACTGAGACAGAACACATGTTTGATATCTGAATTTGAACCCATAGTAGTGAAAGAGGCATTTAACAGTGAAGATTGGGTAAATGCTATGACAGAAGAGATTGATCAAATCAAGATGAATGAAACATGGACATTGATCCCAAGACCAAAGGACAAAAATGTAATCGGTACTAAGTGGATTTTCAGAAACAAGCTAAATGAGAAAGGTGAAGTCATTCGCAACAAGGCAAGACTAGTTTGCAAAGGTTATGCTCAAGAAGAAGGAATAGATTATGGTGAGACTTTTGCACCTGTGGCTAGACTTGAGGGAGTAAGAACATTGTTGGCATATGCTGCTTTCAAAAATTTCAAGGTATATCAAATGGATGTTAAATCTGCATTTTTGAATGGTATACTAGAAGAAGAAGTTTACATTGAACAACCTGAAGGATTTGTTGAAGACAAGAGTAAAGATCAGGTATGCAAACTAAACAAAGCTTTATATGGTCTGAAACAAGCACCTAGAGCATGGTATGAAAGATTGCACTCTTATTTAATCAAGATTGGTTTTATAAGGACAAGTGAAAACAACAACATGCACATGAAGAAAGATGAAGACAATGGAATACTAATCTCAGCCATATTTGTTGATGACATTATATTTTGTGGAAATGACTCTTTATGCAAGAACTTTGGAAATGAAATGTGCAAAGAATTTGAGATGTCACTAATCGGTGAGATAAAATATTTTATAGGTTTACAGATATTGCAAATGAAAGATGAGATTTTCATTACTCAATCCAAGTACATAAAGGAAATCTTGAAGAAATTTGGAATGGAGGATTCTAAACCAGTAAGTACTCCTATGACTACTAATTGTAAATTATCAAAGAATGATGAATCTACATCTGTTGATGAGACACTTTATCAATCTATGATTGGAAAATTGCAATATGTTGTGCATAGTAGACCAGATATAGCACATGCAGTAGGTATTTGTAGCGTCCTAAAATTGTGACACTTGCAATTTTGACCGCATTCGGGTCTTCACGGTGGAGGCGCAACGTTGAACCTGAATGGAGACCTCGAAACCTGTTTACGACATCAAAAACTGCATATTTCTGCACCTTGGCCTGATCCCTCCTTGCACCCTGCTGTCCCGGGAGGTGGGACCATGGTGCCCAGCGCCCTAGTCCTTCAGGACCATGGCGCCCAGTGCCCTGGTCCCCCACGACCATGGCGCCCAACGCCCTGGTCCCTGGCCCTATTTTGGGCCCGGTCTCTTGTTGGGCATCGGGTCTTTAAGTTTGCAAATTGGAAAACAATGCTTCTAGGTCGGCCTAAGGTCGGAAAAATCAGTCTCCTAACCCTATTTGACAAGTATATAAACTACTTTGCCTCTCCTAGAAAGAAAGGAAGAAAATAAGCAAGAGCAAGACGTAGAAGCAATATTCAAACATTCAAACATTCAAGCATTCAAGCATTCCTTCAAGCAATTGAGTATTCTAAGTCTCCATTCATGGCTAGGTGTTGCATTCAAGACAAGGATTCAACCATTGAAGAGGAGATCACCTACAACATACAACATACAACATACAACATCATTACACCTTCGCATGTAAGAATACAAACATTCTTACAACAAGGTATCAGTACTTGTTTACATTACAAACATTTACATTTACAACATTCTCATTTCTTGGTTAATTCCAAAACCGGGGTTTGACCTAAAGGAAAAACCCTAATCCCTAACCCCCCAATCATCCTCTCTTTTCTGTGTGTAGGTTGTAGGTACGCGACTGTAATTGAAGATCTGGAATCCTTGTGCAGAGACGAACAGATCCACCTTCGTTTCACGGATTTTTCGGAGGACCGTGTGCACTCCGGGCACCATCGTCCCGTCAACTTTCGCTCAAATTTGCAGAACAGCATCGTCTCGACATTTTACTGCTAATTTCAGGTCCGTAGCTTCATCTCGTATCCCTATCTCTGTTTATAAGCGAATCTTTCTTACTTTACATGCATTCCTAGTTCAATCATTCTATCTACATTCTTTACAAAAGAGGGTATCCTTGATGTCTTAACCCTTGAAACTCATTTAGAATCCAGTCTTGCATTGTGTGGGATTGGATCTTGTGGGTTTCAACCCCTCTTTTGAATGTAAAGTCTCTCCTAAGTGAAAACCATCAACCCTAGTGACCTCCCTTCTCTCTCCTTGGAGTGGGGGAAACACCTAGGGTTCGATTTTTCCACTTTACATTTTGGTGAACCCGATGTGAACATCCTAATTTTGATTATTCATGATTAGATCTGAAAAATTTTGCTTCCTTAATTACATTTCCATGTTTGATCTTTTGCAAATTTTAAGAGGTTAATTGCATAAAAACCCTCAAATTTTCTTTTTAGTAATTGAGCTTGTGAAATGTTTAATTGTTAATGATTGTTTCAGATCTATCCTTCAATTGCAAATTCTTAATTCATATTTGTGCTTTAATTTTGAAAATTAAGTGGTTAAGTGTCAAAACCCTAATTTTTAAAACCCTCTTGATTCAACCTTTGACTAATAATTTCATTGATCAAAACACCTCCAAATCAGCTGTAACTTTGGATTCCGCAACAAAATCACAATATCCTTCATCCCTGAAAATTTTGAAAAAAGTTGCGAGGACCGTGTGCACCCTGAGCGCCATCGTCCCCGACATTTTTTCCAAAATTTCGGGAGTTAGATCTTACTGTATTTTTCTGCTAAAATCCAGAATTTTGGCTGATTTTATCAATTCTAACACTTTCAAAATTAAAGTCAAAGTTAGTCTAGTGATTGCTAGGATTAAGGCTTATAATCATTCAAAAATTGTTGAAATTGAAATTTGTATCAAAATTGTTTCTTATAGTCTTAAATCTGAAAAGTGTGTTGGCATTCATTCAAAATTTCAGTGCTTTATTCAAATTTTTGCAGTTTGTGACTTTTAAAATTAAGTGTTTAATTGCGGCAACTTTGATTTCCACTTTCAAAATTGAATTTTGCATGAAATTGAGTCAACTTTTAAATTCCAAAGCTTGCATTGCTTTCAGTATTCCCTCTAAAATCATAAAATTCAAAATTTCAGTTTCCCTCTCTTTTTCAAAGTTCAAATTTTGCATTTTTCAACAATCTTGGTAGGGTTCAATTTTGAGATTGCAACTTTAATTTGGCCTATCTATAGATCGTAAAATCACTCAATTTTTTCAGATTAGCTTTAAAATCATCATAAATTTCATCCCTAAAATTTTGAAAAAAGTTGCGAGGACCGTGTGCACTCCATTCGCCACGGTCCCTGACATTTTTTTTGAAATTTCGGGAGATTGTCTTGATTGTATTTAATAGCTTAAATCTAGGAGATTGGCTGATTTTATTGAAATTTGCTACCTCTAAAAATTCAAAATCTTCTCTCTCTCTTTAGTGCATGAGTTTTACAACAATAAGCCCTACTTACACTATTCCTGTTAGACGAAGTCTTAGAATTAAGTCCTTCCAATGTGTAATTACTGAGGAGATGGAACCTAATTTGAATGGCCTTTTTAACGAGGACATGGGTAATTCCTCTAATCCTCTTAATGATGAAGAAGCTCTCCATGAGGTTTCCGTAGAACAACTTTCAAAATTGGATAACCAATTTGATGATTTTCGACAATGGATGTCTCAAGAAAACCCTGATAGTCAAGCTCTTTCATTAATTGAGGGTCTAAAACGTATGGTTCAAAGTGATAAGAATGGAATTGATATTTTGCATAGTATTGCACACATTGTGGATTCGAATGTGATGCCTATGAAGAATTGTGCTGAGACTTTAGGTTATACACAACCTCCTACTCAAGTTAATCATTCTATTCCTTTGACAACTCCTATTGCTAGTATACCTACTTTTACATCAAACATAATGACTACTTCAATACAAGACATTCCACCTATGATCACCAGTCATGGGGGCAATCCTTCTTCTTCAATCAACCCTCTTCCTTCATTCAATCCAACTTCTTCATTCAGTCCTTCAATGAGTGTTCCTATTATATCTCCACAAATAAACATGATGCAAGGGGGCAATTCATTTAACCATTCCATTCCTTCTTGTAGTGTTCCTCCTTTCCAATCATCTCCTATGACTAACTATCATAGTGTCCCACCACCTTACTCTCAATCAATACCTTCTTTCAATAACATAATACCTCCATCACAATCTAACACGTCTAATATGAATTCTTCGACTGAAGCGACCATTAACAATCTTGCACAAACTGTCTCTTCTTTACAATAGCAAATTGCCTCTATGAATCAATCTAAGTTTGGTGTGCCCACATTTGATGTTGCGAGCCCACTTTCCCTTGACATTGTTCGAGCTATTCCCCCTAAACATGTTGAAATCCCGCAATTGGAGCTTTATAATGGTAAGGGTGATCCTCTAACACATGTTAAGACCTTTCAAACAATATGTACCGATTTTGCTCATGACCAAAGGTTGCTTGCAAAACTATTTACTAGAACATTAAGAGATAAAGCCCTACAATGGTATTGCTCGTTGCCTTCTTATTCTATTACTTCTTTCCAACAACTTGCAAATGCTTTTATTCACCAATTTCAAAACAATATAAGTCCTAAAGTTAATTTGATTGATTTAATGCATTGTAAACAAGGTGTTAAAGAAAAAGTGACTGATTTCATTGGTAGATATAAGCATTTGTATGCTCAAATTTCTTTTCCAGTACCTGACAATGATATTCAAAGAATCTTTATTTCTAATTTACAAAAAGATATTAGAGAAAAACTTCTGTTTTCTGAGTTTACTTCTTTCCAACAGTTGTGCGCAACTCTTCACAATTATCAACTGACTGTGAGTCAAATGGAACAAGCAAATCCTATGGCTCCGAGTGATAAAGGTGATAGTAGTCAACAACCATTTGGGAAGATTAACCAAACAAAGAGCCCGTTAAATTCAATGAAAACATCATCAACAACAATGTGAATGCAGCATCAGGTGTGCCTCCTATTTCTAAGTTTTTCAAGAAAGAAAGAATGTTTACTCCTTTGAATGAATCATTGCATAGTATTATGAATAAGTTATTGGAACAAAATGTGCTTACCCTCCCTCCTATAAGGCAAATAGATCCTACAAAGATTAATTCATCCTATTTTGATAACAAATCTTTTTGTCAATTTCATCGTCAACCTGGGCATGATATTGAAAAATGTTTTGCTTTGAAGGGTAAAATTCAAGATTTGATTGATAATAATACTATCTCTGTTTCTGGTATGAATGATAAAGGCAACACATCTGTAGCTCCTCCTAACCAAAATCTTAAGATTTTTACTGATCCATTACCTTCTCATACCTCTAATGTGATTGAGACTAATGATTCCTCTTTCTCACCTGATAGTCTTGTGTCTATGACTCCGAATGTGATTAACTTTGTAGAGCAGCAGAAAATCCCTTAAGAACCTTCCATCTCATTTGATTCTAGTGAAACTATCAGGGCACCTGATGGTCCTTTATATATAGTTGCAAAAGTCAAGAATACACCTTGCCGTGGAGTGCTTATTGATCCTTCTTGTATGGTTAATATCATTACTGAAGAATTTCTTTTTACTTTGCAATTGAATCAAGTGATCTATGACAAAACAAATGTGGTTGTGAAATTATTTGATGCATTTTCTTCTCTTGCAATTGGTTCTATTACAATACCTATTGAGGTTCATAACATATCCCTTGATGTGAGCTTTGCTATTATTCCATCATCCGAACAATTTCGTGTGAAGCTAGGCTATCCTTGGCTATCTTCCATGAAAGCTATTGCTTCTCCTATTCACAAGTGTTTAAAATTTCCTCACAATGGTGAAATTGTTACTGTCAATCATAGTCTCTTTAAATGAGTTGAAAGAACTTCAAGCATTCCTATTGATTATTTTTTGCCTAAACAATTCCAATCTCTTCCACCGTGAAGTGATCATGTTTTCAAATCTTATCAAAAGTGGAAAAAAGATATGATCCTATCTCTAAGTGAACCTAGAACACCCAAACTTGATATTCCTATCATTCTTGAGAAGGAAGTTCTTCCTTTGAAAGATAAAACTAATGTCTTTCCTCAAGAAGATTCCCAACCCATCCCTATGGATGTGACTACGTCTATGACTAATAAACTTCCTAAAGGTAGACCTATACCTCCTCATCATGATGGACTTGGTCTCCTTCCTAAACCAAATATTCCTCCCTTATATGGAGCAGTTCCTCCTGCTTCCTCTTATAGAGAGAAGAGACCTTCCTCTTTTCCTATTATTCAACCTAAGAGACCACAACCTAAACACCCAAGTGATAAGGATGAGAACATTCCTCCTCCTCAATCTTCTCAACTTCCTACTAAGACTAGATGAAATCGTTCTGCACGTGAACGCCGACGAAAGTGTCATCTTAGAGCTCAGGCAGCTGCTTCTCAAACTTTGCAACCCCCAAAAACACCTTCAGCCAATATTATTCCATTTTCTCTTCAGCCGAAAATGGAGCCAAAATCTCCTAAACATAAGATGCATGATGGTCTTGATCCTGTGCGAATTAAAGATCCTATTTTTATAAATCTTGATGATGATATAGATGAAAATGTTATTCATGATGAAAATGTTACTTTTGTTCATTCTAATAGTAAATATGAATATGTTGATGTTGATAACCATTTATCTAACGAATTTTCTAAAGCGCTTATCCTAGCTCCTAGACAAGAACAACGTGGCGTGGAACATGAACATAGCCCTTGTTTGGATCTTGTGATAGCTCCATCTGCTGTGTTGGATGTTCCTCCTCTAGCGTGTTTCCTACCTTCCCGAAATATTGATCAGCAAGATCGGGGGGTGGATGACATGCTAGACTAGTAACATTAGCATAGCAGACTCTCTCCTCCTCTCTTGATCTCTTTTGTTACTTCTTCTATGTGTTACTCTCATTCTTCTATTTGTTGTCCTTAGTGTTGTCTACTTGAGGGCGATGCAAAGCATTGAGATCTCTTTTGGTCTCTCTCATGTTGACTCAAAAGACACATGTGTTCCCTTCTTCTAGGTGACCTTCCTTGATTGGGGAATGAAGAACAATTATGCATACATACATATGATATACATGAATTATCATACAACATACTGACCCCAAGGAAAGCGAAGTCACCTTGTGCTTTGTGTTTTGTGTCTATTATCCTTGGGTTTTATCTCACACTTGGGGGCTAAATCCTTGTGATAACGTGCTCCTTTCCCTTCCCATTTCTTATATGTATCACTACCTTAAAGCAATCACCCCCGATGAGGCGTGTGCGATCGCTTTAACGTAGGGGGCATACACCCCGTTCATATCTCTTCAAGATACTTGAAAATTTCTTGGCGAACTTAGCTTTGGCTTGAAAATTTTTGGTATTTTTCTTACATGACTCATAGTGAGGGAACCTTACTACTGATAGTCATGGTTCTCCCTCGTGATCTTCCCTTTTACATTGTCAACCGAAGTCATAAGATCCTTAGTCCACTGAGGGCTTGGTGTATCTTGCCTCCTTGACATGGTGAAAGTCTTTCAATGTTGTTTCCTTGTACTTTACCGGAAGTATGGGCGTATGCTTATACTCCCGCTAAAGTGGGGGCTAAATGTAGCGTCCTAAAATTGTGACACTTGCAATTTCGACCGCATTTGGGTCTTCACGATGGTGGCGCAATGTTGAACCTGAATGGAGACCCTGAAACTTGTTTACGACATCAAAAACTGCATATTTCTGCACCTTGGCCTGATCTCTCCTTGCACCCTGCTGTCCCGGGAGGTGGGACCATGGCGCCCAGCGCCCTGGTCCCTGGCCCTATTTTGGGCCCGGTCTCTTGTTGGGCATCGGGTCTTTAAATTTGCAAATTGGAAAACAATGCTTCTAGGTTGGCCTAAGGTCGTAAAAATCAGTCTCCTAACCCTAATTGACAAGTATATAAACTAATTTTCCTCTCCTAGAAAGAAAGGAAGAAAATAAGCAAGAGCAAGACGCGGAAGCGATATTCAAACATTCAAACATTCAAGCATTCAAGCATTCCTTCAAGCAATTGAGTATTCTAAGTCTCCATTCAAGGCTAGGTGTTGCATTCAAGACAAGTATTCAACCATTGAAGAGGAGATCACCTACAACATACAACATACAACATCATTACACCTTCGCATGTAAGAGTACAAACATTCTTACAACAAGGTGTCAGTACTTGTTTACATTACAAACATTTACATTTACAGCATTCTCATTTCTTGGTTAATTCCAAAACCGGGGTTTGACCTAAAGGCAAACCCCTAATCCCTAACACCCCAATCATCCTCTCTTTTCTGTGTGTAGGTTGCAGGTACATGGCTGTAATTGAAGATTTGGAATCCTTGTGCAGAGACGAACAGATCCACCTTCGTTTCACGGATTTTTCGGAGGACCGTGTGCACTCCGGGCGCCATCGTCTCGTCAAATTTCGCTCAAATTTGTAGGATAGCATCGTCTCAACATTTTACTGCTAATTTCAGGTCCGTAGCTTCATCCCGTATCCCTATCTTTGTTTATAAGCGAATCTTTCTTACTTTACATGCATTCCTAGTTCAATCATTCTATCTACATTGTTTACAAAAGAGGGTATCCTTGATGTCTTAACCCTTGAAACTCATTTAGAATCCAGTCTTGCATTGTGTGGGATTGGATCTTGTGGGTTTCAACCCCTCTTTTGAATGTAAAGTCTCTCCTAAGTGAAAACCGTCAACCCTAGTGACCTCCCTTCTCTCTCCTTGGAGTGGGGGAAACACCTAGGGTTTGATTTTTCCGCTTTACAGTATTGTAGCAAGATTCTCTGTAGATCCCAAGGAGACACATATGACAACAATCAAGAGAATTTTTAGATACCTGAGAGGCATTGAAGATTATGGCTTAGTATATGAAAAGAAAAATGATTTTGATTTAAAAATTTATACTGATGCTGATTGGGCAGGCAACATTAACGATAAGAAAAGCACAAGTGGTGGAGCTTTCTTTGTAGGAGAAAGACTAGTAAGTTGGCTTAGCAAGAAACAAGGATGTATCTCACAGTCAATAGTAGAAGCTGAATACGTTGCTGCAACATTGAATTGTACCAATATAGCATGGATCAAACAACTGTTGGAAGGTATAAATGAGAAAGTTCCTGAGCCAGTAACTATATTCTATGATAATACTAGTGCCATTAACATTTCAAAGAATGCAGTGATGAACTCTAAGACAAAGCATATATCTATAAAGTATCACTATCTCAGAGAAGAAGTTTAAGAGAAGAAAGTTGTGTTGGAATATATCAGTTCAAAGGAGCAATTAGCAGATATCTTCACAAAGCCATTGCCAAGGGACACTTTTGAGTATCTCAGAAGCAAGTTAGGGGTCCTACCCCTATCTTCTACTCACTGACCGAGTTCGGTGAAAGCATCAATTCGATGAATCTACAGAATATTATGTGTGGATTGATGCTGATTTACGCACTTTAGGAGGTCACCTAAAGTTGTGCAGGAAAAGGGAATAGAACTAGTTACTCTGATCGAGATTGAGATGTTACACAACAAGGCAAATAACTTCACAGAGGAAGAAATCATGATTTAATTCTTTTACTTTTTGGCATTGTTGTCAAAGGGGGAGAAGACTAAATGGTTTGGTTGGAAGACTAAATGGTTAAATGGTTGACTGCATGGTAAAGCCCTGAATGATGATTAACAGAAGACTAATGACAGGAGGAGAAGATAAAAATGGAGAAGACTAAACGCAAGACAATAGCTCAGAAGCCTAATGAAATGGGAGAAGACTTCAGAAGATTTTAATAGCTCAAGGATAACAGGAGAAGTCTAACAACAATCTGAATCCGAATCAATTTGAATATCTTGTTGGTACTACCATTTAATTGTTGGTTTTGCCATCAATGCCAAAGGGGGAGATTGTTGGCATTACAGTAAGAAAGATTGTTTGCATTTCAATATCAGGAGATTGTTGATATTCATGAAGGATATTGAGAAGGTAGTTGAAGATTATTGATATAACTGAAGAAGGATGATAACTATCTTTATAACATTATTTTGTCATTGATGTCAAGAGATTGATTATCTGATTCAGTATGATGTTGCCATATCTTGAGAAGATTGATTTGAAGAGAATTAAGATGTCAGTAAAAGACACAGAAAGAATGTGATGAATAAAGGGAGGAATAAGTTATTCAATGGGCAACTATTACCGAGTTAGACAATGATGAGATCATGATGGTTAGATTGTTTTGATATTCTACATATGTTGTTGATTGTAAGGTTAATACTATACTATGCCATCGAGCAACGAACCTAGTCAGTAAACCCTAAGGTTATCGATATCGGTTAATGAAGGCAGAATGTCTACCGAGTAAAGTTTAGTATTTACCGAGTTACAACCGAGCTATGACAGTGCACATGGGATGGATAAAAACATTATTTAATGAAGAACAATGATTAGCTGGAGATGTATAAATGATTTTTATGCCGTGCATGAAGTTTGTTAAGGATCTATGGCAAAGGAAAATTGGCAGGAAGATCTACAACATAGATTGAACCGCAATAACCTTGTGCAAGCTCCAAGAAAGGACTGCAAGTCCTGAGGCAAGGTAAAATGTTTTCAGATCGAAGGATACATTGAACCTAGTCAAGTTTGAAGATCTGATGGCTAAGATTGATCATGGGAAATGTGATCAAGAAGATTTAGCGGTTAGCAATTGTTTCTAAATAGGGAATTGTTGATAAATAATGTATGCGGGCAAGTGTATGCACATGGATGCTACATAGTGATTACCGAGCACAGAAGCTTGAAGACCTGTTTGAATAACAGAGTAGAAAGCCCAGCAGAGGGACAAGATAAGTCTTATGACTAGATTGTTTTGAGCAAATAAGAATCTGCTTTAGCATTTTAGATGTGAAGTTGCAGATAGATTTTTATTACTATTATTTTGTAAGTGACAGAAAATCTCTTAACCGAGTGGACTTAACAGTCTTATATGTAAACCCTCTGGCAAGGTAACATTCTAAATGAGTGTTTGAAATCCTTTGACAAGGTCACTTCTAACAAAGTGAAGATCCTAACAGATTTGAGGGAAATCCCTTAACCAGGTCACATCTAGCAATATGTTTGTAATCTTTAACAGGATTTGCTTTTAACCAAACATACTCTAGAAGAGTATATTTCTTAGTGGGTCCAAAATCCCACAGTGGTTTTTCCCTATTTGGGTTTCCACGTTAAATCTGGTGTTATGAGTGTTACTATGATTATGTGTTCATAAGTTTGCATGTTTAGTAGTTTTGGCTATATTGCTGAAGTATAAGTTACCGAGGTTGAATCTGTTGTTTTTATGGAAGATTAAGTTTGTATAATTCATCCCTCCCTCTCATCTTGTTAGCTATTGGAATCTATACTTACATTGAGTATCACAACTATCACAAAGGACGAAGGAAATGCAAGTGTCTGAACCACATTCTTTCAAATTAAAAGGACGAATGATGCAAGGATGGTGATGAAGCTGGGAATATAATAATAGAGATAACAAAGTGGTCTGAACATAGAAGAGGCAAATATATTTAATAAATAGGCATTTGATACTTTATATGGGAGATGGATCTGCATGTGTGTGGGTGTCGTGCTAGGGATGAAGTGCCCTAGCCTGTGACCTGCGCTCTGCTTGCTTCGATCCATGGGGGGTTCTTGCTTGTTGGGGGTCAATTTTTTGCTTGCCCGTGGTTGGGTTTTTTGGGCTGCTGCATGGTTTTTTTGCAACCCTTTTCTGTTTCTTCTACTCTTGATTGTCATTGGGTTTTGTGGGGTTTTGGGGTTGGGTTTTCTGCCCCTCTTCTTTTTCTTCTTTTGGTATTTTCTCTGGATCCATGGAGAATAGAGGAGTATCCTCTTCTCAGATGGTCTTTGGAGATCTGGATATGGTGGATCCGTCTCATTTGATGCATGCACATGGAAAGGAACACATTGGTCATTCCCAATCAGGGGTAGGCATTTCTTCTTCGAAAGAGCCTTTTTGCATGAAAAAGGTGAATGGTTATTTGGAGAGATCCCAAGATCATCCAATACTGGTTATTCAACCTGAGCAAATTTTAGAGGATGTTGAATATTGGTGTAACCATGCTCTCATATGAAAATTCATCGGTATTCACCTCTCTATACCAGTTTTAAAGTCTTGGGCACGCAGTGTTTGGAATCCTGAAGGAGACATGGAGCTACTTATGGCAGCTAATAACTATTTTCTGATTATTTTTTCCAACCTGGCAGGCAGGAACAATGATTTTGAGGGTGACCCTTATTTTTTGAACTAGGTGGGATTCTTTATCAAACCTTGGCATATTGGCTTTAATTCTGTTGAGGAGCTTCCCTCTCGTGTGCTCATGTGGATTCGATTGCCAAGGCTTCCGTTGGAGTTCTGGAGAGAAGATATTCTTCACTCAATCTCACTACTTCTTGGTAAACCTGTGGGTTTGTCTTCACAAACTCAAGATCGAAAGGTAATTTCCTACACTTTCATATGTGTAGAAGTTGATTTAAATAATCCTTTGCCAGACTCTATGGAAATTTGTTTGGGGACATCTTCTTGGATCCAACAGTTGGACTATGAGACCTTGCCATTAAGATGTATAATTTGTCATGAATATGGTCATTTACAGCGGAGATGTCCCAGAAATAAATATTCTAAACCGATTGTTTCTGACCCTCCTCACTCTATTCTGGGGAAGATAAGGGGAAAGCCCCTATGCCTAATGGTCATGTTGATAAAGATGGCTTCATTCCTATGAAATCTCGAAATAAAGACAAGGGAAAGAAGAGAACTTGGTTGGATAGGCAAAATGATGTCACGCTAAATAGGTTTGAGGTTCTAGAGGATTTGGTCCAAGAGGAAGGAGTTCCAGTTGAAATGTCCTTGGGTGCCCAATTTTAGCATGAGGTGCTGGATGGGGATTTCAAGAAAGAGGGTCAGGCCCTATCTTTGGAGAATCAACAGGATGTTCAAATGGTTATGGATTTGCCTTCCCATGTTCTAGACAACAAAGATCTTAGTGAGTCACAGGTCCCTAAAGGTGCAGTGGTCATGGCGTCTACTCCTCCTTCCACTATAATGGCCTCAAGTTTAGTGAAGAGTAACAAAGCCCCACTTGTTTTAGGATTGCAGCAGAAGATCCTCAAAAAGGGTTCTTTAGACAAACCTTTAAGGAGTGGATGAAAAACGGATCAGGAAAAGGTTAAGCTTATTGGTGATACTTTGGTTGAGTCGGGGTCTGTGAAGCCCATTGATTCTCACTTCTCTCAACCACATAAATGATTGTGCTCTCATGGAATGTAAGGGGGTTGAACAACATCCCTAGACAAAAGGTTGTTCACAGATTAATTGACTTTGAGTCTCTTTATGTTTTTTTTAATTCAAGAAACCAAGCTTTCAGTGGATGGTTTGGCCAGTTGTGCTTTGCATGTCTGGCCCCAGGGCCTTAGGGAGCTCTCATGGAAGTTCAGGGGGGGTTGCTTGCTTCCGAAACCCAATGAAAGTTTCCCCTTTATGGTGGTTTTCTAGAAGGTCTTCCATTTCTATGGTCGCTTCTAGCTTTGAGACAAGAGAAAGATGCCTCTTCTCTAATATTTATGCTCCTACTGATCTTGTGGGTAAGTCTCATCTTTGGGCTCACATCAATTTTGTTCAGGCTCAGGATCCTTTTCTCTCTTGTATTTTGGCTGGAGATATTAATGTCGTTACTAGTTTGGAGGAAAAGCGAGGTGGGTTATTTAGGCTTGATCCTTTGTCAAATTTACTTAGAGATAATATTGGTCTCTTGAATCTCATTGATGTGAAGCCAATTAATGGTGTCTTTATATGGAATAATAGGAGGAGTGGTGTTGAGGCTATTTGTGAAAGACTTGATAGATTTTTGGTTTCCTGCTTTTGGGTGCATGATAGGTGGTCGACTCGTTCAAAAATTCTTAATTGGAGGGGTTTTGATCATTGACCTATTAAGCTTTCTGTTACATCTTTTAGAACCTCCAAAAATCCCTCTTTCAAATTTCAATTGATGTGGCTTCGTGATCAGTCATTGAGGGATCTTATGGTTGATTGGTGGTATGAAGGGGTGCCTGCCCACGGGCGGGCTATGCACTCCTTTGAGAAGAGATTACAACATGTAAAATATAGGTTGAAGAGGTGGAATAAATAATGTTTTAGGAACCTGCATAGACACAATATGATAGCTCAATCCAAGCTGGATGAGGCTATGTGTCAAATTAGGGATCAAGGGATGACTGTGGAGCTCAATATGACCGAGTCCCTTGCTCTAAAGGACTTAGAAGAGTGGGAGTTGTGTAAGGAGATTTTCTAGAAACAAAAGTCTCATGTGGATTGGCTCCAAGAAGGTGATAGAAACATTGCTTTTTTTCATAATACTGTTAAGGCTCGTAGGTATGGTAACTCTATTTCCTCTTTCATTTCTTCAGAAGGGGTTCATCTTTCATCTAAAGAAGAAATTGCTATGGAAGCTATCCATTTTTTTTGTAATTTGTTTACCAAAGAGGATCCCGAAGATATGGTGGAAGAGAGGGCCATCCTGAACTATATTCCCCCTCTCATCTCTATTGAAATGAATGATGCTCTCTTGCACGCCATTTTGTTGTCTAAACTTGAGGGGGTTGTGTTTCAAATGAAAAAAGGCAAGGCTACTAGCCCTGACGGGTTTCCTATTGAGTTTTTTCAAGAATTTTGGGAGATTATAAAGTATGATCTTCTAGATGTGGTTCAAGAATCTCATAGGAATAAACAAATGCTCAAATATATGAATTCTACCTTCTTGGCTCTCATTCCTAAGAAGGAGGGGGCTAATAGCTTGGATCAGTACATGCCTATTGCTTTATGTAATGTTGTCTACAAGACAATCACTAAATTGATTGTTGAACGACTCAAACCTCTCCTATGCACTTTGGTTTCTATGGAGCAAGGTGGTTTCATTAACGGAAGACAGATCCTTGATGGAGTTGTGATAGCAATGGAGGCTTTTGATGGCTTCCTATAAGGAGAAGGCTATATTTATTAAATTTGACATGGCCAAAGCTTATGATAGGGTGAGTTGGGATTTCTTATAGAAGGTCCTTTTAGCTTTTTGTTTTGGAGAAGAGTGGGTAAATTGGGTTCTTAGTTGTGTGACTTCTACCTCTTCCTCAGTTCTTATTAATGGGGAACCCTCAGAATTGTTTAGCGCTTCGCGGGGGCTTCGGCAAGGGGACCCTTTATCTCCCTATTTATTTATTCTCATGGCTGAAGGTCTTGGAAGATTTCTCACTTCCTAGGTGAGACATGGTCTTATTTAGGGCTGGAGTTGGAGTAATGCTCTACCTCGCTACTCCCATCTTCAGTTTGTGGATGACACAGGTTTGATGGGTAGGGCCAGAATCAATGAGGTAGTAAATTTTAAGAGAGCTTTGGATATCTATTGTAAAGCCTCAGGTCAAAAAATTAATGAAGATAAATCATCCATATATTTTTGTAATACCCCTTGGCTTATTCAGAATAGGATTGCCAGGATCCTCAGATTTCAGACAGGGTCTCTTCCTTTATTGTACCTCGGGATTCCTTTAGATTTGGGGGTTTAGCGTGAAGATTTTTGGCAAGGAATTTTGGATAAATTTTGTTGTAAGGTTAATCATTAGACTTACAGGTGGTTACCCTCTGCTGGAAGAGTGATTCTTTTGAAGATTGTGGTGCAAGCACTTCCCATTTATAAGTGTTTTGTGTAGGCTCCCCCCTCCAGCTTTGTGGTCACCCTCCTATTCTGTCTAGTTATCCACAACTTCAGCCTCTTTCCAACATTTTCACTGATGCTGGATGGGTTAAGGTGGAGAATTTTAAAATGGTTAGGTGAATTGGACATGTTGAGGTGACTTGTTGGAAGGATCCTCTTGAATGGCCCTTGGGTGGTTCAAATGAAGATCATGTGGTGTTTGTTAATATCTTAGAGGGTAGGTTATGTATTTCCCTCAAGGAGAGAGGTATTTTGGCTTGGGGTCCTAATCCAAAAGGCAAGTTTTCTGTTGTTGAAGGTTATGCTCAGCTTGATAGGCAAATGCATGGCCTGGTGGATGTTCCTTGGTGGAAGAAGGTTTGGAATAGCTTCTCTTGGCCGAAATGTCATTTCTTCGTATGGTTGGTTGCTCAGAGGAAATGCCTCACGTGGGACAATCTTCATAAGAGAGGCTTCCAGGGACCAGCTATCTATTATCTTTGTATGCATAATGAGGAAGACTACTCCCACTTGTTTTTTCTATGCCCTTTCTCTAGGGATATTTGGCACAAGTGGTGGGAGGCTTGACAAAATGCTTGTTTTCATGCTACCTCCTTAATTGAATTTTGGGATAGATTGGGCAGACCCCCTGCAAAGACCTCTTTTCTTCAGGTGGCCTGGGCTATTGGGCCAGCTCTTATTATCTAGAATTTATGGCTGGAAAGGAATCAGAGGGTCTTTTGTGATTCACATATATGGAGTCCTCAACTGTGGTAGAAGATAGTTAATATTCTTCAGGAGACAATCTCGGCTAAGTGCAATTTGTCTGAAATTGTTGATCTGGGTGATTATGCTATTGTAAGGAATCTACAATTGGAAAACATTAAAATGGACTGTGTTGCTGGAAATAGATCTCGTCATGCAAAGCAGCAAAGATGGAAGTGGATTCCCCCTCCCATGGGAATCTTAAAAATTAATACTGATGGCTCTTCTTGTGGGAATCCTGGACATGCAGGTATTGGAGGTATAGGTAGAGGTGATGATGGTTGTGCAATTTTTTTCTTCTCTATTTATATTGGGTAGCACTCTAACAATCTTATGGAGGCCTTAGCTATTAAGATTGTTGTTGAGCAAGGCTGTTCTTTAGGATGGAGGAAGATTATTTGTGAGTCAGATTCTCAGATTGTTGTGGACATGTTGAACAAACAAAATTTGAATGATGTGAATTGGCAATTAGCTTCTATGGCCAGATAGATTTTACAAATGTGTAATACATTGGAATTTCTCCTTTTGTCATCTTCCTAGGGAGTGGAATAGAGTGGTTGATTGTTTGACCAAGTGGGCTTCAGAGCATATTGATGGTTGGGATTTTAGTGGAAGGGATGGTTTACCTCGTGATTATCTTGAAACTTTAGACAGGTTAATGCTTGAAGACAGGATGATGTAAGAGCACCTAGTGGTGTAGGATCAATTTCCCTTTTATGTTTGTTTCATTTTCATTATCATTTTTGAGCCCCTTTGAGGCTCCAGATGAGCCTGGTTTTTTGTGTAATTCCAAAGTAGCAAACCTTTGGCCAATCTCATCTTTTTGAGGGCTTTCCGAAAAGGTATTATCATTGGAAATTCGACGGTCGGATCTATTGCTATGGTCACTGGACTTTGTAGTGGTGGTGCTGGTGGTTCTTTTATGATCGTTTTAGTTTTTATTGCTATCTTGGTGGGCCTAAGGCCTGTTCTTTGTAATTCTATGATTTCTGAATAAATCTTTACCCCCTTTTTTTAAAAAAACAACAACATAGAAGAGGTAGAATATCTAATTCAAATGTATAGTTTTGTAGCATCCACTGTTGTGAAATAAGAAATCTATCCAACCTCTTTGCTATATGTGTAAAGTTTCTCCTTTTATTTATCCAAGTAAAAAAAACCCTTCTGGGAACTATATCTTTTAAAGCATTGTCAAAAATAAAGTTTACAAAATCATCAATAGTCTTTTGTGGAGGGTTTATTCCACCTTTTTTCTTTATGAGACATAAGATCATTAAATTTACCCTCCAAGAATAAAATTTTGAATTCCAGATTGTTGAATAAGTGTTGTTAAGGTGTCCCAAAGTCTTTTTTTATCATGAGTAGGAGTGGTCCCATATACATTTATCAATGTAAAAGATAAATCAAAACTTTGTATATTCATTAGTTGCCAGTTGTTGCCCTCACTAACTATTTTTGTAAGTAGTTTCTTAGGATTCCATAGTATTATAAGGCCTCCAGAGGCCCTTGAAGTTGGTACATGGGCTTCTTTCCATTTTGACCATTTAGAGACTATTGTTTGAAATGTGTTAAGAGAAATTTTGGTTTCTTGTAACATGATAATGTCAGTTCCTGATGAGTCAAGTTGTTGCTTAACTCAGGTTCTCTTGTCAGAGGCATTAATGTCTCTAACATTCCATGAAATAACCTTCATTGCATTCGAGGAGAGAAACATGCCGTCCTCAGCCTTTTAGTGACTGAGAACTTTCCATCTAGCGTGGTTTGTATACCTACCTCTATTTCTTCTTTAACCTTCACTGACTTAGGTTTTCTACCTCTCAGTTTTGGTGAGTTTAGGATGTGCTCTTGGCTAGCCAGAGATTGAGAAATGGATAAATATTGGGAGAAATCAAATGTTGCATCATATTGCTTTTGGCCATCCAGTGAATTATAACCAAAATCATCTTCCATGACAAGAAAAGAAGGATGAATTTGTGATTCTTGAATCATTACAGGCAGAGTATTTAGATGTTGAGGTTCTAATTTATCATCTTCATTTAAAATTTCATCTAAAATCTCATCAAACAATTGAGAGTCTATTGATTTGAATAAATCATCAGCTTCTTGTTCTAAATTCTCTGGTGGACTTTGTAACTCTGAATGATCATGCCATTGAAGTCTACACTAATGTTTGGGGGTTTCCATCATTAATGTAGATCTAATGTCAATTGGTTGATTATTAGTAACTAAATTTTGACTTAAAACATCCAAGCTTTTCAAAGGCACTAGCGAGAAAACAAAATTCCTCTTTGAGAAGATCTCTAAGAATGGCCAGAAAGAATCTTTACTCTCTTGTACTTGAGGGTTGAAAAAGATTTCCTTGTTATTGATATTATCCTCTGGGGACTGCAAAAGTGAGCTTCGAGGGAGGATCAACTTCTGCTTCTCTTGATTTATGAGTTGGATAACAAAGTTTACAAGATTCATATTAAAAATTGGGAGCCCGTTCCTTAGTTTTTTTGTAGAAAGATAAAGAAAGTGCTCCCCCTGTGCAACCTGTGTACTCTGGGTGCTAACAATTGTGTTCAATATTTTATCCTCGACTTGTACCTTGAGATTGGGATCACTTCCTTTGTGTGAGGGATTGATAAATGAGCATAGTAAGGGGCCAGAAGAATGATTATTGTAGACCCTAAGAGTTGAACAATCAAGACCTTGACATTGTGAGTTAAAATGACCCCAAAAATCTGAGCGACAGTCAATTGTTTAAGAATTCTTTATAATAATGGTTTTCTTCTAGATTGCAAATTTAGAGATGATTGACATACTATTTAGAAATAGTTTTGAGAGATCTAACAACAAACACACTTAAATTGGAAGATGAGTCAATTCAAAGGGAACAAGATCATGCTTGACAAAAATACCCAACTGATTAAAAAAAAAGCTCTATAAGTTCTAGGTCTCTATATTCCAAAGGCAATGAAGGAAATGTAATTAAAAAGGGGCAAATTTACAAATATCCTTATCTAGCTTAAAATTTGGAATCCATGGGACTATAAAGAGCCAAAAGCCCTTGCAGAACCAACCTTTATATCTATGGACCACGTCTCTATTATCTTTTGGCTCAAAATTTATAATAAAAAACTTAGATCCATTATCAATGTAAACAATATATTTGATTCCTTTCCAAATTTTTTTTGCCCATGTGAATAAATCAGAAGGAGAAAGTGAGGACTTCCAAAACTTACCAATGAGTGCTCTATCTCAGAGATGTGAAATTTGCAGGTGGAGGAAATGATCAGGCAGGGTAACCAAGCAATTTAAATCCCTTCAACTAGGGTGATCATTATCAGAGGCATCCTTGCCTTGAATTGTTTCATTTGGTGCCTATTTCCTTCTCCAAACTTTTAGAGTTTGTATACGGGGTTGACTTGAATCTTCCACAACTTCTTGTCACTCTGTTTGCATACAAGAATTTGGATTGAAGTGTGCTCTACCACTAGAAAATCAAGAGCTCCCACCCCCATTAAGGTGTATATTATTTGGGCATGCTAGAAAAGAGGGTTTATGTAAGGGTATAGAATTTGGCCATGAGGGAAAGGGCTTGTGCAGTGGAATCATGTTAGGCTAAGATAAAAAGGATGGAATCTTCCCATTCGAGAAACCCCTATGTGCATCTTTATTTCAAAGATTTGCCTCTAAATCCTTACACATATTTTCTAGAAACCCTCTATCTTCATCTGGGTCATGGGAATGTTCTGACCAAGAACCCTCGCAAATATCAAAGACTACTTGTTTTTGGTTGGAAAACTTTTTGAGTGGTTGATTTTGTGGCTAGGAAAAACTTTGACGAGCATTCTAATAATACCTATCCGGTTGACCTCTATACCCGCCACTAATACCCTTGCAAAACCTATTCCACCCTCTGTCACTATTCTGAAACCTGTTGTGGTATGGAGTTTCAAATTTTCTTCCTGCCCGCATCCATTTGCCATTAGTGGTCGCCATATGGCATTGCAAGATCTTATCAAATTTCTCACTTTTATAAACCCTCTATCATCATAAAATTAACAATTCTCATCTTTTATCAATATTTCATTGAAAAAATAATATATAATATAATACATATAAAGTATGGTGAGCGCAAGGAGCGAGGAGGTCAGATAGACAACCAATTTGGGAGGGAAAATTTTGTGCGAGGTGGAAGATTCTGAACACTTGAATGGAAATCATACCAGAGGAGGAGCAAATGACAAGAAATTACACATTTCGCAGTGGGTTTTTGAGAATGGTAGATGGGTGAAAAAATGTTACAACCAAAAATAGGAGCAACAAAGAACTACTAAAGTGAATAGTATAAAAAGGAGCGGAGCGGCAATCCCAGGCATCCTGGTTGGGAATGGAATAATCATAATAGGAGTTACATGAGGAAAGAATGGCATGAATACCTGATGGAAGGAACAATGGTAAAATTGTAGACTTGTTCAATAATAATGGATTTAGGAAGGAAGACCATAGCCACTATTGGTAGAAGGGTGGGAATGGAGTGAACACTCCACATGGACATAAATGGGTAGAAAAAGGTGGAAGAATGAATCAAGTTCAAGAAAAATACATTGGTGAATCAAGAAAGCAATGGAATGAGTAGTTTTGGAATCAATATGGACTCTTTGGTGAATTGGCAAACCAAAAACCAGGGGGATAACCAGAGACCAAAGAAGGGAATAACTAACAAACCTTGGAAAGGAAAGGGGGCACTCTATTCAAAAAAGGAACCAATGCTAAACTGGAATGACAATAAAGGTATGTCATATGATCACAAAATCCACAATAAAATCCAATGCACATGAAAGGGGAACAAGCAAAACCAAAGATCAAATATCAATAAGTTAGTCTCAATCAAAACCAAAATGAACTTTAAACCTTCAAATGCATATCAAAAGAGAATAAAAAGCATACAAATGGAAGCAAAACAAATGAAAAGAAGAGAGAAGAGACTCCCTAAGATGCTCCCATTGTGCTCTTGATGGCTCTCCCTTGTTCTTTTCCTCTCCAAGATAAAAAATGAAATTTTTGAGTGTAGCTCTCAGTTTTAACATGTAGCCATGGATGCCAAATGAAGGATTGAATGGTTGAAAATGAGCTTCTACTGCTATGCAAATGCACAAATATAATTTCTATGAGAAATCTAAATATGAGTGTCTATACCAATATAGTAACAATGCTTAAAAATGCTTCCTCCTTTTCTTGAGGATGAGGGTTCCTTTTATAGGCAAAATGGGCAATTGAAGGGTCAAGATTGATCTGGCTTAGCAAGGGATAGGATTGCATGAGAGAGGCATGATCCTCAATCCATGTTTGCAACTTCCACTAATGCAATGGTGACAAGTGGCATCATGAGAAGGCTTGAGAGGATATGGAAGAGGTAGTAAATGCCTCAAGAGACATGATGGTTACTCTAAGGGCTTTAGTCAGGGTTAAGCTAGTGGATAATGTTGGCAAGAGACATCGTTTTGATGATGATTGGTGCATGATAGTTGCTTAGGGGTTGTCATTGATGGCAACTCAATTCGCAGGTCGCATTCAATGTACATAGAATTGGTTTACCGAAAGTCATTTTGCTCACAGGCATAAGTTTGAAAGGTGGAACACAGTTACCAACAGAGCATGAGATCATTGTGCACATTTTGATTTTGGTGATGTATTTTGGGTTGTGGTGATCAAGGCAGTTCCTTGAAGGTTCATGATCTTGATACCCGATGTTGAATTATGTGCAAGTTTAGGGCTCTCGTATCCAATAATTCAATTAGGACAAAGCTATTTTGGAGTAACATGTATTGCGGATCTATTAGGATGATTTTGGTGATCAATTTCATGTTTGAGATGATTGGGCCAAATTATGGGAAGTATTTTACCATTTTGTTTTGGTTTTAATTTGGATTTGTGATACGATGAGCCAACTTAGTGGAACACATTTCATGTTGCGTGTTATGTGGTTTTTGGAAGCTGACTTAGTAAATGATTCTTTTTGATGATGCTGATATATAAGATTGATTTGGTTGATCATTTTGGTGTGTGTGTTGAGCGAAGGAAGTCTCTATGAGCAAGTTTATAAGTTTGGTGGATATTTTTTTGCTCTTGTATGTGACAAAGCAATTTTAGAGAGGAAAATGACAGTTCAATTGCAGGAGATAATAAGAGCCTAACCGAAACTATATTTTTGCATAGTTAGATGCTATACTTCAGTTGAGATACCATTGTAATAATTTTGTATTAGCCTGTAAGGCAGTGAGCCTTCCTCCGAGTTATAGCTCCTTTTTGTAATTCAGTAGTGAGCTCTAGGCAGTGAGCTTGAATGCAAGTGTATTCCCCTTTTGTAATATTGTTCTACTACTTGCCATAGTATAATAATATTTTGGGTACTCAATCCCACTATGATTTTTCCCTTTCCGAGTTTCCACATAAAAAATCTTGGTGTTATGGTTGATTTTTGGACATTGTTGCTGCTAGGATATGTTGTTGTCATTGATATCAACATATTCTTGCTCCGGTGCTTGCATATTGGTTCACTAGGATTATGGTTTGGTGTATGGAATATTTCTAGTATCATTATATTCTTTTTATTGGTCTTGGTGATCCGAGAAGCTTAATTGATCATATCAGATGATTCGGTTTTGCAGTTTGTTTTTGTGATCAGTGCTTTTGTAAAGTTTAGTATTTCCTCTGGTATATTCCGGTGTGATCAAATCTTGAGCTGAGATTTTGGGATATTGTTTGGAATGGTCTTGTGTATCTTTTTTTCAAATGGTTCATGATTTGGTACTCCACAAGTTATCTTTTCTTTGTGACAGTTTGAATTAGGTCCATGTTATGTCATGTGAATCATTATATTGGTCTGGTGGTTGATTTTTGTATCGTGTGATGTAATTTTATAATTGTGAGTTGAGTGTTTAGCCAACCTTACTATCAAGGTTGATGAATTGTATAAATAGGTGACATAGTCATGTAATTTAGGTATTGTGGTTGAGTTTGTATTATCAGAGAGTGGTGTATTAATGATCAAGTGATTCATCCTTCGACATTGTGATTGAGCAGAGATTTGTGATTGCAGAGAAGACAATTGTGCTTAACCAGAACTGTCGTCAGACATTTGGAGATGCTATTCTTTTAGTTCATTTCTTCCAGATTGTAGTCTAAATATTGTTGTAAGTCAGTGAGACTTCCCTCAGGGTTGTAGCTTCTAGGTCATTATCTTTTGAGCAGTGAGCTCTAGGTAGTGAGCTTGAATGCGTGTGTATTCCCAATTGTAATATTTTCACATACTAGTGCAGAGTATCATCTTATTGTGGGTAGGTTCCCACCGTGGTTTTTACCTTAATGGGGTTTTCCACGTCAAAATCTTGGTGTTGTGTGTTTTGTTATCTATTTGCTTATTGTTGCAGTTTATCAGATCTTGTTTTTGTGATTAAGTTTGTAGATCCGATGAAAACTGATTCACCCCTTGCCCCCCTCTCATTTTTACCTCGTTGTTGTTGCCAACAATTGGTATCAGAGCTAGATCCTCCAGAAGAAGATTAACCACTTTATGAGATTCGAGATGGAAACTGGAAGTGGAAGTCTTATCTTTAAGAAGGAGAGTATGAGATTTGATGGTAGTAACTATGCTATATGGAAGAGCTAGATGGAAGTGCACTTGAGATGTCTTGGAGAAGATTACTAGAAGATTACAAAGAATGCCTATTCTACTCCTCCGAATGGATCGGTTACTGCTGATGAGATCAAGGAAGTTGAATATAACATTAGAGAGAAGGAAGCATTGTTGAGTGCCCTGATTGATTCAGAGATGACAAATGTAATGGGACTTTAGACTACACATGATATCTGAGAGAAGCTTGAGACCCTTTATGAAGGAGATAAACAAATGAAAGTTGCTAAATTGTAGAGTGTGAAAGGGAAATATGAGATGCTAAAGATGGGAGAAGATGAAAACATAAATACCTTTATGGCTAAAGTGAATGACCTTGTCCTAGATATCAGATGTGCCGGTGGAACCCTTGAAGAAGATGAAATTATTGTTAAGGTGCTAAGATCTTTGCCTCCTTATAAAGATAAGGTAGCTACTATAGATGAGATCTGGAGTGTGACTACACTGACAATAGATATGTTGGTTGGAAAGATTGCTGCATTTGAGCAGAGCGAATTTGGTGAATCACATGGAAAGTATGAGACAACATTTAGAGCGTTTGTATCTGGAAAACAAAAGTATGAACCTGAAGAATGCAAAATATCCAGATATGAAAGAGAAAGAAGAGAGATGAAAGAACAAGAAAGAGATCTGGAAGAGCTTGAAGCATTGATTGCTCGAAGACTGCCTAAAGGAGCCGGTAAGTATAATGGAAAATTGCCCTTGAAAGGTTTATCTTGCAATAAGGTAGGGCATTTTGCTTCTAGGTGCCTAGAGAGAATGACTAAATATGATAGGCATGATAAATTTGATAATCATGACATAAATGATAGATATGAGAAGCATGAGAAGTATGATAAGCCTTACAAGTATAACCAGAAGTATAGGAATTAAAAGAACTACTATTATACATTTTTGATGAAGGTGTTACAAATGAAGAATCAGAAGGAGATGAAGTTGTGTTTCTTGTCATTAGGGAAGATGGACCGATACTTGTTGATTCCACTAGCTGGATTGTTGAGTAAAAAGCTTTAGCTGCTAAAGTTGAAGAACAAGATAAATGGGTAATAGACAACAATTGTTCACATCATATGACTGGTGATAAAAGCAAATTTGTGAATATGGAAAGGTATGATGGTGGAATAGTGAGATTTGGAGATGACAAAGTCTGTGTGATCCATGGTAGAGGTTCTATTTCTTTTGATGGTAAGCATAATACTGATGATGTCTTATATATTGAAGGTTTGAAGAATAATATTTTGAGTGCTAGACAGATGGTTGACAAAGGTTATGATTTACAATTCAAGAATGGTAAATGCAAGATTCTCAATGCCTCTGGTATAGAGATTGCATCTGAAACTAAGATTGAAGGTTGTTGGTGTAATTATTTATTCATCTAGGATATAATTACACCTTACTTAAGTTTACTTAGGTACATGCACAACATAGTAGTTTGCATATGAGACACCTAGGGAGATGTGCTACATTGAGACTGTGTAGGAGAATTTCCACCTTTTATGGTGCGATCTTGTTATTAATTTATCATATCCACTTATTGTGGAGTGATAATTCCACCTTCGGTGGGTGATCCACTTCATGTGGAATATTTTATTATTATCCTACCTACCCCTACCTACCCTTGCATCTCATTGAGCCACATGCCATCATTGTGTACTCTCTTGTCTCTTAGCCTTGCCTTTATAAGTAGGCTCATCTATATTGTATGTAATTCTTGATGATCCAGTTGATTAGTATTTGCTATTGATTAGAATACAATTTATTCTTATCAAATATTTTGTCTCTCTCTTGTGCTATTCGATGTTCTCTTGATCTTGGCTATTTTCAACAAATTCTCACATGGTATCAAAGCCTATAAGGCTTCATTAAGTAGTCATTTTTGGAGCTTTTATTTTTGGATCTGGGGAGCTACTCATTTTGGGTACATCCTATGGTGATTTGGACCTCACGGCTATGTCCGAATGACCGTTTCCATGAATCGTGAGTATAAATTCAGCCTATTTTGGGGCTTTGGAGAAATTGTTTAGCCAATTTGACTAGGCGGTATATATTTTTTTTTAAATAATAATAAATTTAATTTTTTGCAAAATATATTTTATTTCAATATTTGTTTAAAATTTTTGCAGTTTTTAATATTTATTGTAAAAAGTTTAAAAAAGAAAAAAGAAAAAAAGAAGAGTTTGTATATATTTCGGGGGGTACCCCCTGCACTGACCACCTGTACTATCTACATGGGCCTGCCGACCGTACACCACCACTTCTCTGGCAACCCCTGATTTCCCCATGACTCCACCGACCATTGTGACTACTTCCTCCTCGTGCTTAGTTGTTCCAAACGTTGCCTCTGCACCGCTCCTCTTTGCCCAGTCTCGCCTCTTTGCCCATGGTCGCAGCTCCCATCCGACTTCCACACTACCACTAGCCTCAAATGCTGCCTGTGCTCCTCGTCCATTGGCGTGGACCATGCCTAGTCAGCCAATGACAAAGAGACACACAGGTAGCGACCGACCCACGTCCGCGCCACACGGCTATACTTGAATTTTTATACATAGGGTGACATGTCAGACAACTATTTGTCCACGCAACATATGAATCTGCCCAATTAGCAAACAGTTGGCATTCCGTCAGTAGTGCCACGTGTACCTACCATGCCACTATCCATATAGGTACGTCAACACATAGTCATTGTACGATGCCACGCTAGCATCTAGTCAGTGATCTGTACCTGCCACATCAGTCACACAGTTAGCAGACCGTATAGTCCACATGGTGGCCAAGTCAGTACATCCGTACTACTACGTCATTAGACACCCCAACTTCTGTATGGATCATGCAACTCATGTTAGGTTCTGATTGTGCCACGCCATCAATTATGTACAGTATGGACAACTTGTGCAGGGGGTGCGACAGCTAGATGACTGCCAATTTCAAGATAGTGGTATGCTGACATCATCATTTTAAAATTTTTTTGGACCCTCTCACCATTTGGCTTTTTGATTTTGTAGTTCAACTTCAAGAGGCTGTATCTTGCTCATTTTAGCTCATTTTTTTTTTATTTGGGCTAATTTCTCGTGCTCTTCGCGGTGGTGGAGGAATTTTGTGATTTTAATGGACAAATTTTTTACAATGTGTAGTTTTTGATGACTATACTTGTCTAATCCTCAATTTTGTAACTTCAAAGGCTTCGTTTGGGGTCATATGACCTCCTTTTCAGATGCCATTTTTTTTTGAAAATGTATAATTTTTTGTCTACTTTCATAATTTGCCATCAGTTTATAGTGATTTTGTGTATAAAATTTACTTTCACTATTTGGCCATTTTTTGCCTATTTGGTACTTTTATTTTGCTTGGATCTTAGTTTAGATCCCTTGCAGTATTTTTTTAGGTCTCTTATAACCTATTTGAGGCAGTTGTAAATTTGAAATTAGAAGTCCACCTTGCCTTGTTTGCAAGTGGCCATTGTACACACATTAAGTATAAAGTGCCAAATCATCATTATTTTTTTTTGGGTGGGGGTTCTTGATTGAGTAATTTAGGGGGTGTCTTGTGTGATTGTGCCTCTCTCTATCTTGTGTTTTTTCATTTTGGTGCTATGGGTTCTCCTAAATTTCCACTTTTAACTCCACATAATTATGCATCATGAAAGATTAAGGCATGGAGTAAACTAATGGAAAAATGACTCATTCATTATGTAAATGAAACAATAACAACACCACCTGGTTCTAAGGCTGATCCTAATGCTCAAGTTGAATGACTCACTAAAAATTCTATGGCACTTGGAACATTGAGAAAGTATGTATCAGATGACCTCATTTTTCATATTGAGAAGTGTACAACAATTAAAGAGGCTTGGGATATTTATGATAAATTATATGGTCAAGTTGATGAGATTAAGGGCTACAAGATTGATAGTGAACTCACAACATTGGATCCCAAGGATTTTATACAATATAAGATTATGTGAAGCAATCACTAGTGAGGAGGGACCTCAAAGAGATCAATCTGGACCGGTTAGCAAGAGTAAACACAATGGAAGCACAAAGATATGATGGAGGCAATGCATACCAGATTGTTTAATTTAATTGCATGAAATTTAATTACATCCAACTGGTAACAACCAGGTTACAACATATCGGCTCACAGACCTGGTAGAATAGGTCACAACCGGGACCTTAAATCTTAGGATCTATCTTCTACACACAGTCTGGATACTTGATTCTCTCCTTGATTGCATTCTAATGCATAATTACAAATATATATATATATATATATATATATATATATATATATCGATCCAAAGGATACGGTCAACCGAAAAGGGATCAAAACCCAAAGAACAAGACCTAACATGAAAATAACAAGGTCGACCTCCACCAAGAGATTCCTTCGGAAAACCCAAAGGATGAAATGTATATTGTGGGAAAAGGTCGGCCACATGCCAAGGACCATCAGAATCAACACCTACAGCTCTGCAAGCTTCAGAATGGGTTATGGTAGATCACCAGAATAGGTCCAAGCAATCGGCAACAAAGGAACAACCGGTAACAGGAAATTGTCATGGAAACCGGTAGCGATATCTTGCCAGAAAATGATCCAAATGCGATGCAGTTTGGAAGCAAGAAAGATGATCAAGTCTTCAAGTAGAATCCAACTCCGTAGGATCCAATGAGCCAAAACCGGGACACACAGAAAGGAAAATTAAAACTACAAACATAAAGCAAAACAAAATGGAAAATGTTTTTGGTTGATGCAAGATTGCTATGAACCAGGGATGCTCTTGCATTAGACATCCAGGGTTATTGAAAATTTGAGCCTCTCACTTTTCTGGGGTCAGAGGGAAACCAAGGCGGTCTACCTCTTTTTGAGAAATCCAAGATGAATCTTCAACTGGTCTGTCCTTCCACTTCACAAGATATTCCTTATACTGACTGCTCTAAAATCTCTTCAATCTGATCCGGTTCCTTCTGGGGCAACTAATTGTCCAAGTCTGCAATGTTGTCCTCACTGAATTATGGTTCATGGTACTCGTGAAGATCTGCAATGTTGAATATAGGTGAAATCCTCAGACTATCTGGTAACTCCACTTCATATGCATTTCCAGAACTGAACTTCCTCAAAATTCTGCAAGGTCCAAACTTCTTCATCTGCAACTTGTTATAAGTTCCAACCGGGAATCTTTTTCTTCTTAGATATACCATCACTTCATCACCTTCAAATTACTTATGTCTCCTCTTCTCATCTTCCTTCTCCTTATATTTGTTGTTCATGTCCTTCAAATGTTGCTTAACCTGAATATGCAATGCTTCCATGTGATCTGCAAAGTCTTCTGCTTCTGAACTTCTCTGGTCTTCATTGCTAATGTCTCTCAATTGTGATATACCTCTAGGATGCACTCCAAAAAAAATCTCAAAAGGTGTTCTTCTGGTACTTCTATTCACTGAATTGTTGTAGGAAAACTCTGCTTGTGCAAGGATCAAATCCCAACTTCTGGTTTTATCTCCCACTAAACATCTCAACAAATTTCCCAAACTTCGGTTAACAACTTATGTCTATCCACCAGTTTGTGGATGAAAAGTAGAACTGAACTTCAAGTTTGTCTTCATCTTCTTCCAAAGTGCTCTCTAAAAATAGCCAGCAATATTAGCGTCTCTATCTAAAACTATGCTCTTAGGTAATCCATGCAATCTCACCACTTCATCAAAAAATAGGCCTACTACATGCAATGCATTTGATGTCTTCTTACAAGGTATGAAATGAGACATCTTTGAGAATCTATCCACTACCATAAATATAGAATCATTCCCTCTCAATGTCTTAGGCAATCCAAGTACAAAATCCATGCTTATATCCCCCCAAGGTCTTACCAATACTGTCAAAGGTTTATATAGTCCCACATTTTGACTACTACTCTTTGTGACTTGACAAACTCTAGAACTTTGCACATATCTCTTAACATCCTTATGAATATGGGGCCAAAAGTACTTCTCACTCACCAATGCTACTATTTTGTCAATGCCAAAATGTCCAACTAAACCTCCATTGTGTTTCTCCTTTATCATAGTCTCCCTCATAGAACTCTTAGGTATGCACAACTAAACTCCTCTGAAAAACATCCCATCTTGAATGAAATAATAGAACTATTTGCTTTTGTCTACCATAACTTGTTCTCTACATGCTTTCCAAGGTTCTGCAAAATCCGGGTCTTCATCATACAAGGTCTCCAAATCTTCAAATCCTAATATTGTCACTCTCATCTCTGTTAGAAAATTCCTTCTCCTACTTAATGCATCATCAACTTTGTTAGATCTCCCACTTCTATGCTTCAACACAAAGGTGTAACTCTGTAAGAATTCTACCCATCTCATATGTCTCCGATTCAAGTTACTCTAACTATTCAAATACTACAAAGCTTGATGATTTGTGTACAACACAAACTCCTTAGGCAACAAGTAATGTCTCCACTTCTTCAAGGCTTGAACTATGGCATAAAACTCCTAATCATACACTGCATATCTCCTCTGGGAATCATTCATTTTCTCACTGAAATAAGATACTTCTCTTCCTTGTTGACTCAATACTACTCATATTGTTGTTCCGCTTGCATCACAATCCACTTGAAATACTTTATTAAAATCTGGTAAAGCCAACACAAGTTGTTCAGTCACTTTCTGCTTCACCAATTCAAAACTTTTGTTTTCTCTGGTTATCCACTTGAATTCCTTCCAATCTCCTCTCATGGTCTTAGTCATAGGGTTACAAACTGAACTAAAATTTCTGATAAACTTCTCTTAAAAACTAGCCAATCCATGAAATGACTTTATCTCTCCAAGGCTTTCTAGTGTAGGCCATTCAACAATTGCTTTCACTTTCTCAGGGTCCATCTTCAAACCATCCTCAGATATCACAAATCTTGAATAGGCTAATTCATCCTTCATGAAAGTACACTTCTTGATATTGATCAACAACTTCTCTTCTCTCAATCTCTGCAAAACTTATCTTAACTACAATAAATGATCCTCTTTTGTCTTACTGAAAATCAGAATGTCATTCAAACACACAATAACAAACTTACCTAGGAATTTCTTCAATACCTCATTCATCAGCCTCATGAAAGTACTCGGTGCATTAGTTAATCCAAAAGGCATCACCAACCATTCATACAGTCCTTCATTTGTCTTAAATGTTGTCTTCCACTCATCACCTTCTTTCATCTTGTTCTGATGATATCCACTCTTCAAATTTATCTTTGTAAAGTATTTTTCTCCACTCAAATAGTCTATTATGTCATCCATCCCAGTCAAAGGAAACCAATATGTCACTATGATCTTGTTTATTGCTCTTGAATCGGTACACATTCTCCATTCTCCAGTCTTCTTAGGTGCTAATACTGCTGGTACTACACAAGGGCTTAGACTCTCCCTAATCAAACCTTTCTTCAATAGCTCCAATACTTTTCTATTCAGTTCTTCATTTTCTGCCGGTATCAACCGGTGTGCAGCTTTGTTAGGCAAATTAGCTTCGAGAACCAAGTCCATGCAATGATTAATACTTCTCACAGGTGGCAATCCATTAGGCACATTTTTTGAAATGATGTCCTCATATTCTGTCAACAAATTTCTCATCTCTTCCGGGTTTTCTCCTTCTGGTTCTGGTCTCTCAGTCTTCTTAGTAATTAAGGCAAAGCACACATTCTCGTGTCTCAATCCATCCATGAATTTCCTTCCATCTACCAAACAGATTCTAGCATTCATGCAGACTTCATTCTTCAAAGGTTCCTCCAAAGGAAACAAGGTTTGCTTCATCCCATTGGCCACAATAGTGTATGTATTCTTCCTCCCATCATGTAGTACCTGTCTATCAAACTGCCAAGGTCCACCCAACAAAAAATGACAAATATCCGTAGGCATAATATCACACAAGACTTCATCATTATAATTCCCAATTTTCTATTTCACCAAACATTGCTCACTTACTAACAACTTATGTTCATCCTGAATCCATGCTATCTGATAAGGCTTAGGGTGTTTCAATCTCTACAATTTCAACTTATTCACCATATCTTCTAAGACAAGATCATCTAAACTACCACTATTAATAATAACTTTACAACACTTACTAGATACCTTACATCCAGTCTTGAATATATTCTTCCTCTGCAAGGGCTCTTCATCTCCTCCGGTATGACACAAAGCTCTTCTCATCATCAATAGTTATCTATCTTCCAGTTTATTATCTAATTCGGTGGGGTTTTCTTCCACCATTGTTTCTCTTCCAGTAGTTTCTATCTTATCACATTCAAATGCATGATGTCCTTCTCCTCCACACTTAAAGCAGGTTCCTCTGAATGTCCTCTTATCTTGTCTTCCAAAATTCTCATTCCAGTAACCATCCAGTTCTCTCCTCCAGTAGAAATTTCTATCATCCTTCCGGTATGAATTACCTTCTTTTCTCACTTCCTTGTCCTTTCTCTGATCTATATTGGTTCCTCTTCCTCCTTGAAATCTTCCTCTAGTAAACCTTCCATCTCTACATCTCTGTCTCTGCTTATGTCTTTTGTTTAAATTCTCTTATGCCTTTAGGGCATACTGGTAAGCCTCTTCAATACTCTCGAATTTGATCATACTCAATTCATCTTGTATAGACATCCGTAACCCATTCAAATATCTTGCAACCTATTTGAATTCATCATCAACATGTCCAGATTTAAAATTCAACTTGTAAAATTCTTTGGTGTACTCATTCACACTAGATTCATTGTGTCTCAAATTCTACAACTTCTAGAACAAATCCACTTGGTAATTCGTCGACACATATTTCAATTTCAACTTAGCAATCTTTCGATTCCATGTCTTAATCTTCTCTTTACCTCTTCTCTATTTGTCAACCTACAAATTATCTCACCAGAGAGATGCATGACCTTTCAACTGGGTATAGGCATATTTCACCTTCCTCTCTTCTACAGTGTTTTCAAAATTGAAATACTTCTCCATCTCCAAGATCCAATCCATCAATTCATCTGAATCTAACTTTCCATCATATTCTGGTGGGGTAAAATGAGGTTTAGTATTCGCCCTACTCAAAGCCCTTAGAAACCTTTCCTCATCTAGATCAACCGTCGGTAGGTTTTCTTGTTCTATCGAGGCTTCTTCTCCTTCATCTTCACTTACATCTTCAATATGTTGTTGGTATTTGATCATTTGATCTTAACCAATAATTGTTTGTCTACTTGATACAACCGATACATGTTTGATTAGATTGTTGTATGATGACTATGTTGTATGTTGTCATTGATGATAATTATGTTTTTTACAGTCATCTAATTCCTATAGGTTAATTGACAAGGCTTAACCAGTAAGCAGAGATAGTTTTATCAGAACCGGTAATATGGGCTTTAATCGGTAAAAGACAAACATAGTTATATTCCAACAACTGGTACAAGAAATCTATGAAGAATGAGATGATGTGGTTTTACAACAACAATGAAGGATGGTAGATGAAGTTATGTTCATGACCGCACATGCTGATTCAATTAGATAATGAGATTTGATTGACAGAGCATGTATTTTAACTGAGACTTAATCGGTAGTGATGAAAATCACTCAGATAGATAAAATGACACAGAATTGGATTTGTTATGTTCGGTGGCCAACATTACTAAAACATACAATGCAAGATTGTCTAGATGCATTGAACCTAGGGAATTGTAACAAGGTTCTAGCCAACCTTATGATGATTTTAAATGTGCGTGAGGTGTGAAAGGATATATGTGTATGAGCTTGATAGTGTGAAAGATCATTAGCGAATTTTGTATTTCTGATAGTGCGATGAACAAAGGAGTTGAGAGATGAAGTCTATGTGATGTTGTAATATTCTGAAGTGGATCTTATCAGACAGTGAAGGTGTTATATTGAGATTATTTGTAGTTGTTGTCTCCCTAACACTTACAACAAGAAAATCCTCTTACAAGGTCACTCCTAACAGGGTGTAGTCAGATCCTAACATTTTTGATCATTGAATCCTCTAACCAGGTGACACATTAACTTGTGTTTGCAAATACCAATAACTTGGGTAGCTCCTAATAGGGCTGGTCCTCACAGGCCTTTTTGTAAAGCTCTTAACTAGGCTTAGACACTTCTAACAGGGTGTGCCTCTAACTGAGTGTTGTAGACCTTAACCGGCCAGATCTCTATACTGCAGATAGTGGATCTTGTAGGTACTAACTCCCACCGTGGTTTTTCCCATTTGGGTTTCCCATGTATAATCTCTTGTGTCATGTGGTTTGTGCTTTATGTGGTGATTGCATACTTGGTGTTATTTCTTATATGCCTATTAAGTTTTAAGTTGGTGAAATTGATATCAGATTTGTATTGTTTTTACTTGAACTGATTCATCCCCCCTCTCAGTGCCTTATAAGTTCATCAATTGGTATCAGAGCCTAACTTCCTTAAGGCTTAACCACTTGGAAGTGATCTATAATCCTAAGGTAAATATAGGAGAATGAATGAGTTATCGAGAGATGGCTAAGGAACTTGCAGAAACCAAGGATGAGCTAAAAACCCTAAGAGGCAAGTATAAGACATCACTAGCTAAAAGGAAGGAACATACCTAATAATTGTTGGAGATTAATGAAAGCAACTCTTCTGATGAAGCAAATATAGATGCATGGGTTAAGAAAGTGGAGAAATTGAATGGTGAGAAAATTAACCTAAGGAGAGAACTTGAAGCCCTTACAATCCACATGAGTCAAGAACTTGAAGCTAGGAGGGCATCTGAAGACAAGATCAAGGAGAAAGATCATGAGATCTTTAAGATAAAGCAGGATTATGCTACTCTTTATGAACATTGGCATGAGGAGAAAGAAGAGAAAGAAAAAATTAAAGTAGATATTGATATGGCAATGCCTCTTAGAGAGACTCTTATGAAGCAAAATGAAGATCTTACTAAAGAGCTTACAGAAGATAATGAGTAGCTTGCAAAATTCAACAAGGGTTCTACCATGCTGGATGAATAGATCCAATCTCAGAGGATGAAAGGTGATACATCTGGGTTAGGATACAATACATTTGAGAAGGGTGAATCTTCCAATACCAAGAGAAACATGCATGAAGGTAAAACAACTCCTAAGGCTCGGAAGCCTACCGGTAAGAAAGCTTACAAACCTGTTTGTTTTAATTGTAATAAACAGGGACACACTGCTAATGTTTGTAGAAACAGATCTGATGCTAATATTGGTTATAGACCTAATGCTAGATATGTGCCTAGAAAATTTGAAGGTTACTATTATACATGCAACATGTATGGGCATAGATCTATTGATTGCAGGTATGGAGCTAATTATTCAACACCTCATATGAATCCAAGAACTAATGGTGATTGGAGAATGAATTTCAATGTCAGAAGAAACACAAATTGGCAAAGACCCTATGTTAACTGTGTTGGCATTTGATGAACCGGTATTTTGGCATATGATGATATGATAATAATGTATGTTGTCATTGATGTCAATAAGTTTAGGTCAACCGATATGAATATTGGAGGAAGTTTTTATTGGTGATCAAGTTGGAGAACCCGTATGAAGGGATGTAGTGAACCGGTGTCGGGGTTTCACTAAGTGTGACTACCGGTTGGTAGTCTCAACTCTAGGGTTTCCAGTTTGGCAATATAGCTTGTGTGATGAAATCGATGATATTCTGTGATGAGTTATCTAAGAAATGAGGATGAGATCGAGAAGCCATGTTAGTTTTGTGCACGTGAAGGATTTCCTTGAAGATCTTGCATGTGAAGATTGACTGCATTTATTGTCTACCTTGGGAATGAACATTCTTCTTAGCGGTATGAGAAGAAAGCATGATGGGTTACTAATTTCTATGTGCGGTGAAGAATGGATGATGCAGAATGACTTGTGATCTGTTTAAGATTGTTTCATTCTATGCTAAGTGTTTTGTACGGTCAGGATTGGACCACTTGTAATTGTAAACCTAAGATGCTTAAGATTTGGGGTTTATGCTACCGACCTAATTGTTGTCTATAAGGTTGATGATGTTTGTTATTGTAAGTTGTTGGCAAAAGTTGTGTATGTATCTGAGTGATGAGATACTTGCCAAACCAGTGAGTGAAAATTGTAGAGTGTGATTGCAGAGTAGAGGAACTGAAAAGGATCTGCCTTAGCATATAGTGTTGTTATCAGATCAGAGTTTTATCTGTTGTCTTCTAACCATTGCAACAGAAGGAAAATCCCTTTGCCGGGTAGCTTTAACATGCTTACTATAAATCCTCTAACCAGGTGACTCAAGTTCATTGAGTTCTTTAAATCCTCTAGCAAGGTAACCTTTAACAGGGTTTCAACCTCTAACATGGTATATAGCCATCCCTTAACTGGGTGATATTTAACAGGATCAGTTCCTAGAAGAACCTTATTGTAAAGTCTTTAACCGAACTAGGCTCCTAACATAGCGAGCTTCAAAAGAGTTCAAAACAATCTTGTGGGTATTCATCCCCATCATGGTTTTTGTCATTTGGGTTTCCACGTGAAAATCTGTGTGTCATGAGTTGTGCATTTTCATTTGATGATTAAGTATTCTTTGTTTAGGTGATTATGCATGCATAGATAATAGTTATGGTATTACTGATACAACACATGCATATGTTTATTGGTGAAGTAGTTATCAAGTGTTGAATGATATTTGTAGCATTCAGTTTACTGGTTTGAATGTTTGAAGTCTTACTGTGTTTAACTGGTATTGCCATGATTAAGTCCAGTAATGAAGTCAACCAGTTATCATTATAAGTTGAAGAGAATTTTTTATATGTATTGATTCACCCCCCCCTCTCAGTAACAGTTAGGGTATCTGTTGTTCATCATTATTCATCAAACCGGTCTAGTCCTTATGAGATGGAGAAAATAACTAATGTGATTTGTGCAATCTATAACAACTTTGGACATGTGGAAATGAACTGTCAAAGAAGGACATATAGAGGCAATACAGGACCATGGAAATCATTTGGAATGGCATGTTATCATTGTAACAAACCAAGACACATTGCTAACTTTTGCAAAACACAGAAGAACCAACCAGTGAATCATCCCATAGATTGGAAAGGAAAGTATGAAGTTGATATTGAAGAAACCAGAGTTGAGATGAATAGAACTTGGAAGAAGAAGAGTGATGACAAACCAGCCGAGGAATCAAATTCTTCACCTAGTGTGGAGAACCCATCACCAAAAAACTAAGTTGTTTCTACAACTTGGGGTGAGCTTATTGTCAAATCTTGAGATGAACCCTTGGATGAAGTGATGTAAGTTAAATCTGCATATTTTGATGCATTTTGATGTTTATAAGTATTTTTGAATCATAACTCGTAAATATCATTGAGTTTTTGCAATTGGTAATATGCTTAAGAGTATTTTAAGGCATTTTAGGGTTTTGTTGGTTAAAGCATTTGATGCAATAGTTTGAAAGAAAATAAAAGGAGCATTTTGAATTTCATTTGACACATTGCGATCTTGAGAGAATTTGGCAAGAGAGCAGAGCAGAGGAAAGTTCATGATTGCAACATTCAGCGTGTCTAGTAGAGATATGAGGTGATTGAAAGTGCATTGTGAATCAGTGAACAATGTTGAAGGTTTTAACGGTGTGAAACCCTAGTTCAGAAGCAAGAAAGGTATTTATCAGAGAATCGTACTCTTTGATTTGAATTTTTTCATATTGTAGTATGGATACTCCGCATCTAGCTGATGTGACCGAGAGGCCACAAACAAAGTTTAAACAAAATCCTTACAAATCAGAGGAAATAGACCTTGTTGGTGCCCTATCTAGTGTACCATATGGAGTTTTGGATGTCAAGGATGTTAGATGTTTTTATCACTGCAAACTGGAGGACATGGGCATATTAGTCATTCATGAACAATATCAATCATTGTGTGATAACAAGGGCATATTGAAAGAACAATTTAAAAGTGTCACCGAGAAAAGGGTTCCATCATGCAGTCAACTTCAGTAATGACTTTGATAATGAGTTAGTTAGATTTTCTTTAAGTTGGATTCATGATCAATTCATGTGGCTGGATAGACCTCATAAGATAAAAAAGGAAGCAATCCATGTAGTAATTGGTTTCTGCTCAACTGGTGAAGTACCCTTACTTAGGTTAGTACCTAAGAATGATGTTGAGAAGCTGACAAGATCAAGATGGGATGGTAGAGACATGACAGTAAATAATATCAATGATCCAACTGTGAAATATGCCTCCATGGTGATCGGATATAGAATCTACTATTCTAGCAGAATGAACAGTATACTGACATCAGCTATTCATACTGCCTACTAGATGGTAAATGAGAATATTGACTATGATTTGATAGAGGCACTAAGAAGTCAATTGATGGTGAATCTAGAAGCTGTAAAGAAAGATAAGAAGTTGAGATTCAAATTTGGTCAATTGATTTTGGGATTGTTCTTCTATTTCTAAAACCATTTCCTTGGTATTGGAGATGTTCATTGGATTGAAGGTACCACTGCACTACTTCAGATGAAGATAGGATACTGAAGGATAAGTTTGATAATATTTCATGGGGTTGCTTCAAGGAATTTCAAAAGAAAATGCATGCTAGAGAGTGTATACCGATGAAAGTAGTCAACCAGTATGAAAAGACAATTTGTTTTATGGTGGATATCAACACCTGTATGATGGAAGCAGTTATCCCTAGAACCACATGGGTATTACCTATGGAATATGAGGTAGACAAGGATCTACTCATTTCTTATGCTAATCATCTGTTAGAGAAATCGATGGATACCACTATAGAGAGATTTGGCACATACAAAGAGAAATCTCTACAAGTCCACTCTGAGCTACAGAGACCAGTAATTGCTAAGAAAATAAGGAAAGAGGTTGAAGCATTTGTTGAGAAAATAGGTTTCACAAAAGAGCAGATAGAAACAACAAGGGATAAGTATGTGGTAGAGAAAGGTGAAGCATCAAGTGGACCTACCAGTACCTCTACCAGTTCCCCTATTAGTAAGACTAGAGTTGCAAAAACCAAAGAAATTGAGAAGAAGATGGAACAAGAAAAACCAGTTGAATCACAAAGAGGGAAACCATCTAAAATTCAGTTTTGAAGGAAGCAGAAAAGTGTTGATCCACCTGCTGAACTAGTAAAAACCAGAAAGAGGAAGAATAAAAAAGCCTACAAATCGACAAACGATGAAGAGGCTACAGAATCAGAGGAGGATAAAAGAGCACTTAGAGAAAGTGTTAAGAATCCTAAGGCAATTGATAAGGGAAAGTCACCTAAGAAACCATTTACATTAGAATATTCTTTCAATAGAATGGTTCAAATAATTAAGGAGTATGGGATATACAAAGGTTTGAATACATTGTTTGTTCATTTATCTGAAAGTCAACAAAGGGAGATGGAAGATGCAGTCATCTTTAGTATGAATAAATATAGCAGAGCTCTCATTGAGTTGCAAGGGGAGATTCCAAATTCTTTGTATAATCTTATTGATACAAGGTGGTAGACAACCATTAGCCAAGACAGAGAATTTGTTGATTATATCTTTAAGCACCTGCAACCAGAAGCAAGTGAAGAATATAGTGAACAAATAAAGGTGAAAGTGAAGGCATCATTCAGATCCAATAAGAGATTAACAAGAATGTTAATAGGAGAGACCGAATTAGTCCAGAAGGAGACCGAGGTTTTGATTAAGAAGGCTTTAGGTCTCATCCTAAATGAAGATGAAGAAAAAGATGAACAAGTTGAGGAGGATAGTTCTCAAAAGCCAAAGTTTGAAGAAATTCCTAAAGGTGTTAAGATCACAAATTTTGATCCGGATAACAAGTATATGTATGATGATCCGATTGATACTGAACTGGTAGATCAGCTGATGATACTGGTGATGTTGATAATGTTGATAATACTATTGATCATATATATGTACTAGATGTTTATGTTCAAATGTTTGAACAACATGAGAAACAAGTGGAGAAGAAAACTAAAGAAAAGAGCTTCGATGAGCTACTGATGAACACACAACATACTAATAATCAAATTCCATTGGTAAGTGTAAATGTTGATGACAATCAAAAGGAAAAGACTACTAAAAAGATTGATGAATAAGTATTGGTGAATGAACACAATGTGGAGACACAACCACTACTAGTCAAGGACACCACAGAGGAAGAGAAGACATAAGAAGATAAGACTGAGAAGGAGAAAAAAGAAGTAGAGAAAAAGGAGTCAAAAGAGAAGAAAATAATTGATGATGATGATGATGGCTTGGTGAGCATTAAAGGACCTATTGATATGGATTATCTAAGTTCTTCTCAATTGATGGAGATTGCAACAACCATGCAATCTAGAGCTCAAAAGAAAGAATGAAGGAACAACAGAGAGAGGCATAGACAATCAAGATAACAAACTTATATTTTGTCTAGTCTCCTATTGGAGACTAATACTGAAAGTTTTGTCACTCCCATTGACAAACTTAGACAGTTGGTTACTGATGCCGGAGATCAACTCAAAGCTTTTGAAGATGCAATATACATATCAGTTGAAAAGGACTATAAGAAGAAAAGAACATAAATCCTAATGTTTGAGATAGATAAAGGTAAGGTAGCACTCACGGTTAATGAAAACCTATTAAAGAAAGCACTAGAAATTGGAGGAAATATTTTGGCTACTATTTCTAAGTTTTCATTATTTTGTGCTAACTTGAAGGAGAAAAGGGAAGATGCTAAGAAAGAACTTGAAATCTTGAGTGAGACATTTAGGCCATTAAATGACTCAGCTATTCTTTTTGGTAGATCAGTTGTAGACTTACATCACAAACTTGAGATGTATGAACATGAGCAAGTAAAATGACTTAGATCATTGAAGGAGCTCAAGACTCAACTGATTCCTAAAGTTGAAATTTTACATCGAGCATATAAAGAGTCGAAAGCTATTTTGGCTACACCTAAGATGAGCACAGTTGACGCAATTGAGGAATTAGCCGGGCAGATAAAGACACATGTTGAGATTACCAACACATTGTTAGAGACATGGGATAATGATCTAAAATAGTTGAAGTTTCATTTCAGTGATGCTTTTTCTAAAATTGCTTTGTAAAAAAATTATGACTCTTATATTTATATATGCTCTAATGCAAATTTTGATGTAAAATATATATATATCTTTCATGTATTTTACTTCTTTATTTGGCATTATTGTCAAAGGGGGAGTAATAGGTAAGAGTCTAGTCAAAACTTTGTATGTAATGTAAAGAGGGAGTAATTGCTAAAGGGGAGTATAGTCAATTTTTGTATTGTACACTTAGTTGACAAAATTTTTCCTAGGTGTTGCCATCAATGCCAAAGGGGGAGATTGTTAGCATTTGATCATTTGATCTTAACTGGTAATTGTTTTTCTACTTGATACAACCGGTACATGTTTGATTAGATTGTTGTATGATGACTATGTTGTATGTTGTCATTGATGGCAACTATGTTTTTACAGTCATCTAAATCCTATAGGTCAACTGGCAAGGCTTAACCGGTAAGAAGAGACAGTTTTATCAAAACTGGTAATATGGACTTTAATCGGTAAAAGATAGACATAGTTATATTTCGACAACCGGTATAGGAAATCTATGAAGAATGAGATGATGTGATTTTGCAACAACAATGAAGGATGGTAGATGAAGTTATGTTCATGACCGCACATGCTGATTCAATCAGATGAATGAGATTTGATTGACAGAGCAGGTATTCTAACTGAGACTTAACCGGTAGTGATGAAAATCACTCAGATCGGTAAAACGACATACAATTGGATTTGTCATGTTGGTGGCCAACATAACTTAAGCGTAAAATGCAAGATTGCCTAGATGCATTGAACCTAGGGAATTGTAACAAGGTTCTAGCCGGCCTTATGATGATTTTAAATGTTTGATGAGAAATGAAAGGATATATGTGTATGAGCTTGATAGTGTGAAAGATCATTAATGAATTTAATATTTTTGATAGTGCGATGATCAGAGGAGTTGAGAGATGAAGTCTATGTGATGTTGTAATGGTCTAAAGTGGATCTTATCATACACTAAAAGTGTTATACTGAGATCATTTGTAGTTGTTGTCTCCCTAATAGTTGCAGCAAGAAAATCCTCTTACAAGGTCACTCCTAACAGGGTGCAGTCATATCCTAACAATTCTGATAATTTTTTCTAACCGGGTGCAACATTAACTTGTGTTTTCAAATCCTAGTAACTTGGATAGCTCCTAACAGGGCTGGTCCTCATAGGCCTTTTTGTAAAGCTCTTAACCAGGCTTAGACACTTCTAATAGTGTGTGCCCCTAACTCAGTGTTGTATACCTTAATTGGTTAGATCTCTATATTGCAGATAGTGGATCTTGTGGGTACTAACTTCACCGTGGTTTTTTGTATTTGGGTTTTCCATGTATAATCTCTTGTGTCATGTGGTTTATGCTTTATGTGGTGATTGCATACTTGGTGTTATTTCTTATATGCCTATTAAGTTTGTAGCTGGTGAAATTGATAATCATATTTGTATTGCTTTTACTTGCATCGATTCATGCCCCCTCTCAGTGCCTTATAAGTTCATCATATGTCAGCCTCTTTGGGTTGTCTCCATTGCTTCTAACCGAGCTGCCATTCCTCTCAATAACTCCATCACAACAAGGTCTCCATTCCCACGTGCTCCACCATTCCTAGCTCCTCTTCGTGCCATCATTCACACTAGTCCTCTGCAGCTACAAGTTGGATCTGCAATCCGGCACCCTACAACAAAATTTTAGGACACACAACCTCCAAAACCGAACTTCACTTTGATACCACTTGAAGCAGTCATCAGTAAGGAGGGACCTCAAAGAGATAAATCTAGACCGGTCAACAAGAGTAAACACAACAGAAGCACAAAGATATGATGGAGGGAATGTAGAACATATTGTTTTATTGCATGAAGTTTGATTACATCCAACCAATAACAATCGGGTTACAACATATCGACTCACATGCCTGGTAGAATAGGTCACAATTCAGACCTTAAATCTTATGATCTACTTCTATGCATAGTCTAGCTACTTGATTATCTCCTTGATTGCATTCTAATGCATAAGTAAAAATATATTTATATATCGATCCAAAGGATCCAGTCAGCCCAAAAGGGATCAAAACCTGAAGAACAAGACCTAACTTGAAAATAACAAGGCTGGCCTCCACCAAGAGATTCCTCTGGAAAATCCAAAGGATGAAATGTATATCATAGGAAAAGGTCAGCCACATGCCAAGGAACATAAGAATCAATGCCCAAGGCTCTATACGCTTCATAATGGGTTTTGGTAGATCACCAAAATAGGTCTAGGCAACCGGTAACAAAGGAACAACCAGTAATAGGAAACTGTCATGGAAACCGATAGCGATATTGCCAAAAAATGATCCAAATGTGATGTGGTCTAGAAGAAAGAAAGATGATCAAGTCTTCAATTAGAATCCAACTCCACAAGATCTAGTGAGCCAAAACCGGGACACACAGAAAGGAAAACTATAATTGCAAACAAAAAAGAAAACGTTTTTGGTTGATGCAAGATTGCTATGAACCGGGGATTCTCCTGCATCATTATGTCACAAAAGAAAATGAGCTAAGAGAAAAGCTAAAGGATTGTGGCACTGATAAAAAGGATGCTCAATTGGTTTACAACTTGCTGGACAAGCTTCCATTAGAGTATGCAACCTTTGTATCTAGCTTTCACAAATGTTAAGTCTTGAGCAATATAAGTTTTTGATTAAGGAAAATCAAGTTTTAAGGGACCCAAAAACCGCTTACATAACATAGAGATAAGCAATAGAGAAATAGAGAAGACATAACAAAGAGAGAAAGGTTGCAAAAGAACAACATAAAGAACAACAACCAAAAAAAGAACAACAAAAGGCCAGTGAGAGTCTAGCACACCTAAAACAAAATTACATTTCAGGTGAAAATATTTATTGTCTCTTCCCCATCCTTGACCAACATCATCATCGCATTAGCTGCCTCTTTCAGGTCTTTATTTTCTTGCATTTGTTGATTGCCTTTGGTCTTCAACTCCAGCTCACTTGCACTTTGCCTGGTTCTGCGTCTAGAAGAGTGTAGAATAGAACTAGAAGCCGACTCGTCATCAATAATCACAGTTTCTTTATTTGGCTTATCCTTCTCCAGATAAGCAACCAACACATTCATATTTTGAGAGGACACCTTCAACATAGCCAGACTATGCTCCATGAATTTCTTTAAAGCATTCTCAATTTTTTGAATCCGATTGTTTATCAGACCATTATCAACTTCCCCCTTTTCTTTGATAATCCTCACCACATCTCTAGGTGCTTCAAATATCCCTTTATAATGTCACTTTCTGGCCAGTCTGAAATTTCTTTTTCATCCTCTGCAGCACTAGTATCCTCTGCATTATCCTCTTTACCTTTAATGTTGATATCCTTAATCAAATTTTCAATTTGAAAATCCAGCTCTCTCTATTTTTCCTGAATGCGAGTGTTGTTATCAATCACCCATTTCTAGAAATTGAACATTTCTAGGGTACTATTTCTAGTAGCAATCAGAATGGATTCCGCGTTCTCCAAATTCGGGGTAGAGTCCTCAGATCTAGGGTTTCCCTCCTCCATGTTTTGCTGAACATCATCCTTGTTATTCGAAACATAGGGATTATCCTTCACCTCTGACTGTTCAACATCCTCTTCTCTCTTCTCATCCCCTTCCTAACCCTCAACCTCCTTCTCCTGCTTATTCTTCATCTCTTCATCCACCTCCTTCTCCTACTCCTGCTCAAAACCAACATTCTCTTCAATGTCTTCTTTAGCTTTATCAGTAACCCTCAATTTATTTTTCAGAGGAAGATTAGAAGAATCCTCATCAGAATCAGAGCCATCATAATCCTCAGAAATGTGGGTAATCTCCACAAAGGGATCATCCCTATTAGCCTTAGTTTTACCCTTTAGATGCTCATAAATTAACAAAATATGGCCCTGGTGAGCAATGGGGTAGGAATTAGGTTTCTTGGCATGATAAGCCAGGCTATCGTTAAGGGAGGAAGCCAAGTAGAATGACAACAATATCTTAGATCCGTGGTAAAAATGGTTAAGGATAACAAAGTGGTAATTGTAAACTTTCGAAAAAACCTGCCATCAACCATAAGGTACTCCATTAAAAATTTCAACATTTTTTGCCAGAAAGATTTTACCTAGTTAGGGAGATAGTAGGAAGCATTATCATTTTGGCAAGCCAAGCCCTTTCATCTTCATTTTTGGGGAAATTATTGATGGCTTCCACCGATAATTTGTGGTCTCTATAAAACTTGATGCCATCCTTCTGCAAACTGGCCACCTCAGCCACCAAATCTTCGTCCACTTTCTAGGTTTCACCAAACAGAGTAACTTTATTATTTTTCCAGCCCTTGGCAAAACCACGAGAAACAGACTTCTTGGTCCCATGCAATTTCTCCATGTAGTCGATGAAGCCATATCTATGCAACCTTCCCCATATTTTCCTTTCACCTTTCCAGCTATCACAACTGGTAGGCTCATTGCAATTGAGATTTCCTCCTATAATGTGATGGTTGTTCAAGTCAAAACCCTCAAAGGAGCGCAAACTGACCAAATGTTGAAGAAACGAGATGCTGGAATAAAAAAACAACGTGATTTTCTTGTTATTCAAGTAGTCTTTTAAAACATTCAAAATAACACAACACTTAATATGATAAGGCCCTTCACACCGGTACTCATTATCACGATGCTTGAGACAGGTAATCAACTGACAATTCGCCTCACTCCAAAATCTATCATTAATGTCTGAACCCAGAAAGGTAATAATGAAATTAATATGTACCATGGACTCTGTCAAAAAATAATTGCTCTCGGACTCCGTTCTTACATGACAATTCTTTGATATAATTAACATCCTCCACTAAAATGACCCCCTCATTGGCTAACAAATCAACTACCTTGTTACCTTCCCTAAAGGTATGGGTAATAATCACACTATCATAGGCATCTAACAAATTTTTAGCATTATCAATGATATCATGGATGTTCTAAGAAGGGGAACTAATACCTTGGATATCCTAAATTATATTGACAGAATCCCCCTCCAGCCAAATTATTTTAAAATTAAATCTCTGAGCAAGCTGAAGGCATTTTAACATTGCCAGAGCTTCTACCACATGGTTGTTTTGAACTCCAAAGGGAGAGGCAATTGCAGCAACACATCCATAAGAGTTTCTGATAACCCCTCCCCCTCCAACATTCCTAGGATTTCCTTTAGCTGCACCATCAAAGTTCACCTTAACCCAATCATGAGGAGGGAATCTCCACACAATATTATCTCTTCTGCTCTTCATATCAGATTTCCAAACTTTGTGTATCAAATTCCATTCAGTAAGGATACTTTTCTCATTATCAGTCATGTTAATATAACTACATTGCTTGTCACTTTTGTGAATGGTATTGATGTTTTCTTTAATAGCCCTACAAATCTTTTCAAAAACCACCTGAGAAGAACACTTAGTCTCCCTAAAAATTCTATTATTTCTCTCCTTCTAGATATGCCAACAGGTCATAGGAAGGACAAAGGACTAGAGGGTCTTAATCATGGGAAACTTTGTAGGGAAAATCCATTGCCAAAGGACTTCCTTAAAACTATTTTGCATTACCCAGTCAACTTTCCATTGCATCCACACTTTACCCCAGATCTCCTAGGTAAAAGGACAGTGAATGAACAAATGATCCACAAACTCAGCCTCTTTTTGACATAACTCACACCTATTAGGAATCATGAATCCTCTTCGAGCCAGTTTATCAATGGTAAGAATCGTGTTGTGAGTTGCAAGCCAAAAAAACATATTAACTTTAGGAATGAGGAATCTATTCCAAACTTTAGTCCATATAGGGTTATAGGCCTGAGTAGCGATTTTTTTATAAGTAGAGGCAACAGTAAAATTGCCCCTAGGATTACTCTTCCATAAGAAAACATCATCAGATTCTTTGTTGACAAAAAAAGACAACAACTCATGCTAGAGGGGAGAAAATCCAGCATAAACTCCATCAATTCTAACCCATTTATTCTCCTCCCAATAATTACAGACCATTGAAGCAAACCTCCTTTTACAGTCTTCAATGAAATGGCTACAATCCTGACTAAAAAGAGGCTCATCTTTGATCCATACATCCTCCCAAAATCTGATTTTATTACCTTTTCCAAGGACCCATGCAGCTCAAGCTTTAACAACTTTAATAGATTTGATCATACTATTCCATATAAAAGATCCAATAGGGATATCTTCATAATAGAGAAGAGAATGAATGGGCTGATTATGTATGTATTTGTCAAACCACACCCTACTCCAATCTCTCTTAATACCATATGCCCTCCAAATCTATTTGGCTAACAAAGTTTTGTTGAAAGGTTTAAGAGATTTAATACCTAAACCCCCATTGCTTTTAGGAGAATAGACTTTATCCCAAGAAACCAAAACAATCCTTTTCTTATTTTCCACACTAGAACAAAGAAATCTTTTTTGAATTCTTTCTAAAGCTTCAGCAAATTTGACTGGTATTCTAAACAAACTAAGAGCATAAACAGACAGATTCTGGAGAGTGGCTTGAAGAAGCTGAAGCTTACCAACCTGTGGTAACATAGAGCCTTTCCAACCTACCAATTTTTTGTTGAACTTATCAATTAAAGAATTCCAGAAAGAGTTTGGAGGAACCAAACCAAGAAGGAGACCCAAATAAGTAGAGGGGAGTAGCTCAACCTTACAACCAATTATGTTAGCAATCCTCTGCTGCCTCAACAATGGGGTGCTGATGATGTAAATAGCAGATTTCTCCCAATTGTAGCGTCCTAAAATTGCGAAACTTGCAATTTTGACTGCATTTCGGTCTTCACGATGGTGACGCAACACGCAACCTGAATGGAGACCTTGAAACCTGATTATGACACTGAAAACTGCATTTTCTTGCACCCTGGCTTGAACCTCCTTTGCACCCTGCTGTCCCGGGAGGTGGGACCAGAGCGCCTAGCGCCCTAGTCCCTGGGTCCTATTTTGGGCCCGGTCTCCTTTGGACTTCGGGTCTTTATGTTTGCAAATTGGAAAATTATCTTTCCTGGTCGGCCTAAGGTCGGGAAAATCAGTCTATCAGCCCTAAATGACAAGTATATAAACTACATTGTCCTCTCCCATTTGGGTAAGAAGGTCATATGTGCAAAAGCGTGGAAACTATACTCAAGCATTCAAGCATTCAAGCATTCCTTCAAGCAATTGATCATTTCAAGTCTCCATTCAAGGCTAAGTGTTGCATTCAAGACAAGGATTCAACCATTGAAGAGGAGATCACATACAACATACAAACATACAACAAACAACAACATCTAAACCTTCACATATAAGGATACAAACATCCTTAGAACAAGGTATTAGTACTTGTTTTACAGTCATTTACATTTACAGCTCTTGCTCATTTCGTGGTTAATTACAAAACCGGGGTTTGACCTAAAGGCAAACCCCTAATCCCTAACCCCCCAATCATCTTCGCTTTTCTATGTGTAGGTTGCAGGTACGCAGCTGAAATTGAAGATCTAGAATCCTTGTGCAAAGACGAACAGATCCCCCTTCGTTTCACGGATTTTTTGGAGGACCGTGGCACCGGGCGCCATCGTCCCGACAACTTTTGCTCAAATTTGCAGGACAGCGCCGTATCGACATTTCACTGCTAATTCCAGGTCCGCAGCTTCATCCTATATCCCTATCTCAGTTTATAAAGCGAATCTTTGTCACTTTCTATGCATTCCTAGCTTAATTCTTCTATGCACATTCTTTACAAAAGAGGGTAGCCTTGCTGTCTTAACCCTTGAAACTCATTTAGTATCCAATCTTGCATTGCGTGGGATTGGATCTTGTGGGTTTCAACCCCTCTTTTGAATGTAAAGTCTCTCCCCTATGTGAAAACCATCAACCCTAGAGTGAATCTCCCTTCTCTCTCCTTGGAGTTGGAAGAGGGGAGAGCAACTAGGGTTCGATCGCGATTTTCTGCTTTACATTTTGGTGAACCCGACATGAACATCCTTTCTGATTTTTCATGCTTAGATCTGAAAAAATTGATTACATTTCCATGTTTGATCTTTTGCAAAATTTTAGAGGTGATTGCATAAAAACCCTAAAATTTCTTTTTAGTAATTAAGCTTGTGAAATGTTTAATTGTTAATGCTTGTTTCAGATCTGCCCTTCTATTACAAATTATCAATTCATATTTGTGCTTTAATTTTGAAAATTAAGTGGTTAAGTGTCAAAACCCTAATTTTTGAAACCCTCTTGATTCAACTTTTGACTGACAATTTCATTGATCAAAACATCTCCAAATCAGCTGTAACTTTGGATTCCGCAATAAAATCACAATATCTTTCATCCCTGAAAATTTGGAAAAAAGTTGCGAGGACCGTGTGCACTCCGAGCGCCATCGTCCCCGACATTTTTTCCGAAATTTCGGGAGCGAGATCTTACTGTATTTTCCTGCTAAAATCCAGAATTTTGGCTGATTTTATCAATTTTAACACCTTCAAAATTACAGTCAAAGTTGGTCTTGTGATTGCTTGGATTAAGGCTTCTAAACATTCAAAAATCATCGAAATTGAAATTTTATGTCAAAATTGTGTTCTTACTGTCCTAAATCTGAAAAGTGTGTTTGCATTCATTAAAAATTTCAGTGCTTTATTCAAATTCTTACAATTTGTGACTTTTGAAATTAAGTGCTTAATTACAACAACTTTAATTTCCGCTTTCAAAATTGAATTTTGCATGAAATTGAGTCAATTTTTAAATTTCAAAATTTGCATTGCTCTTGACATTCCCTCTAAAATCATAAAATTCAAAATTTCAGTTTCCCTCTCTTTTTCAAAATTCAAATTTTGCATTTTTCGACAATCTTGGTAGGGTTCAATTTCGAGATTGCAACTTTAATTTGGCCTATCTACAGATCGTAAAATCACTCAATTTTTTCAGATTAGCTTTAAAATCATCATACCTTTCATCCCTGCAAATTTCGAAAAAAGTTGCAAGGACCGTGTTGCACTCTGAGCGCCACGGTCCTGGACATTTTTTCTGATATTTCGGGAGATTGTCGTGATTGCATTTAACAGCTTAAATCCAGAAGATTGGCTGATTTTATTGAAAATTGCTACCTCTAAATTCAAAACTTTCTCTCCCTCTCTAGTGCATGAGTTTTACAACAATAAGCCCTACTTACACTATTCCCGTTAGACGAAGCTATAGAATTAAGTCTTTCCGAGGTTTAATTACCGAGGAGATGGAACCTAATTTGAATAGCCTTTTTAACGAGGACATGGGTAATTCCTCTAATCCTCCTAATGATGAAGAAGCTCTCCATGAGGTTTCTGAAGAACAAATTTCGAAATTGGATAACCAATTTGATGATTTTCGACAATGGATGTCTCAAGAATACCCCGATAGTCAAGCTCTTCCTTTAATTGAGGGTCTAAAACGTATGCTTCAAAGTGATAAGAATGGAATTGATATTTTGCATGGTATTGCACACATTGTGGATTCGAATGTGATGCCTATGAAGAGTTGTGCTGAAAGTTTGGGTTATACACAACCTCCTACTCAAGTCAATCATTCTATTCCTTTGACGACTTCTATTGCTAGCATACCTACCTTTACATCAAATATAATGGCTACTTCTACACAAGACATTCCTCCTGTGATCACCAGTCATGGGGGCAATCCTTCTTCTTCAATTAACCATCTTCCTTCATTCAATCCAACTTCTTCATTCATTCCTTCAATGAGTGTCCCTATTATATCTCCACAAATGAACGTGATGCAAGGGGGCAATTCATTTAACCATTCCATTCCTCCTTGTAGTGTTCCTCTTGTCCAATCATCCCCTATAATTGACTATCATAGAGTCCCACCACCTTACTCTTTGCCTTCTTTCAATAACATAACACCTCCATCTCAATCTAACACATCTAATATGAATTCTTCGACTGAAGCGACCATTAACAATCTTGCACAAACTGTCTCTTCTTTACAGCAACAAATTGCCTCTATGAATCAATCTAAGTTTAGTGTGCCCACATTTGACGTTGCGAGCCCACTTTCTCTTGACATTGTCCGAGCTATTCCCCCTAAACATGTTGAAATTCCACATCTAGAACTTTATAATGGTAAAGGTGATCCTCTAACACATGTTAAGACTTTTCAAACAATTTGTACTGATTTTGCTTATGACCCAAGGTTGCTTGCAAAACTATTCACTAGAACATTAAGAGACAAAGCCCTACAATGGTATTGCTCGTTGCCTTCTTATTTTATTACTTCTTTCGAACAACTTGCAAATGCTTTCATTCAACAATTTCAAAACAATATAAGTCCTAAAGTTACTTTGATTGATTTAATGCATTGTAAACAAGGTGTTAAAGAAAAAGTGACTGATTTCATTGGTAGATATAAGCATTTGTATGCTCAAATTTCTTTTCCAGTGCCTGACAATGATATTCAAAGAATCTTTATTTCTAATTTACAAAAAGATATTCGAGACAAACTTCTGTTTTCTGAGTTTACTTCTTTCCAACAGTTGTGTGCAACTCTTCACAATTATCAACTGACTGTGAGTCAAATGGAACAATCACATCCTATGGCTCCGAGTGATAAGGGTGATAGCAGTCAACAACCATTTGGGAAGTTTAAACCGAACAGAGATTCCATCAAATTCAATGAAAACATCATCAACAACAATGTGAATGCAGCATCAGGTGTGCCTCCTATTTCTAAATTTTTCAAGAAAGAAAGAAAGTATACTCCTTTGAATGAATCATTGCATAGTATTATGAATAAGTTATTGGAACAAAATGTGCTTACTCTTCCTCCTATAAGGCAAATTGATCCTGCAAAGATTACTTCACCTTATTTTGATAACAAAGCCTTTTGTCAATTTCATTGTCAGCCTGGGCATGATACTGAAAAATGTTTTTCTTTAAAGGGTAAAATTCAAGATTTGATTGATAATAATACTATTTCTGTTTCTGGAGTGAATGATAAAGGCAATACATCTGTAGCTCCTCCTAATCAAAATCTTCAGATTTTCACTGATCCATTACCTTCTCATACCTCTAATGCGATTGAGACTAATGATTCCTCTGTTTCATCTGATGGTCTTGTGTCTATGGCTTCGAATGTGATTAACTTTGTAGAGCAGCAAGAAATCCCTAAAGAACCTTCCATCACATTTGATTCCAGTGAAACCATCAGGGCACCTGATGGTCCTTTATACATAGTTGCAAAAGTCAAGAATACACCTTGCCGTGGAGCGCTTATTGATCCTTTGTGCATGGTTAATATCATTAGTGAAGAATTTCTTTTTACTTTGCAATTGAATCAAGTGATTTATGACAAAACAGATGTGATTGTGAAACTATTTGATGCATTTTCTTCTCCTACAATTGGTTCTATTACATTGCCTATTGAGGTCCATAACAAATCCCTTGATGTGAACTTTGCTATTATTCCATCTTCCGAACAATTTCGTGTGAAGCTTGGCTATCCTTGGCTATCGTCCATGAAAGCTATTGCTTCTCCTATACATAAGTGTTTGAAATTTCCCCATAATGGTGAAGTTGTTACTGTCAATCATAGTCTCTTTAAACCAGCTGAAAGAGCTTCTAGCGTTCCTATTGATTACTTTTGGCCTAAACAATTCCAATCTCTTCCTCCGCGAAGTGATCATCTTTTCAAATCTTATCAAAAGTGGAAAACAGATATGATCCTATCTCTAAGTGAACCTAGAACACCCAAACTTGACATTCCTATCATTCTTGAGAAGGAAGTTCTTCCTTTGAAAGATAAAACTAATGTCTTTCCTCAAGAACATTCCCAACCCATCCCTATGGATGTGACTATGTCTATATCTAATAAAATTCCTAAAAGTAGACCCATCCCTCCTCGTCATGATGGACTTGGTCTCCTTCCTAAACCAAATATTCCTCCCTTATATGGAGCAGTTCCTCCTCCTTCCTTTTATAGAGAGAAGAGACCTTCTTCTTCTCCTATCAGCCTAAGAGACCACAACCTAAACACCCAAGTGATAAGGATGAGAACATTCCTCCTCCTCAATCTTCTCCACTTCCTACTAAGACTAGACGAAATCGTTCTGCACGTGAACGCCGACGAAAGCGTCGTCTTAGAGCTCAAGCAGCTGCTTTTCAAACTTTGCAATCTTCAAAAACACCTTCAACAAGCATTATTCCATTTTCTCCTCAGCCGAGAATTGAGCCAAAATCTCCTAAACATAAGATGCATGATGGTCTTGATCCTGTGCGAGTTAAAGATCCTATTTTTATAAATCTTGATGATGATATAGATGAAAATGTTACTCCTCTTGCTTCTGATAGTGAATATGAACTTGTTGATATTGATAACAATTTATCTAATGAATTTTCTAAAGCACTTATCCTAGCTCCTAGATAAGAACAATGTGGCTCGGAACATGAACATAGCCCTTGTTTGGATCTTGTGATAGCTCCATCTGCTGTGTTGAATGTTCCTCCTCTAGCGTGTTCCCTGCCTTCTCGAAACATTGATCAGCAAGATCGGGGGGTAGATGACGTGCTAGACTAGTTACATTAGCATAGCAGATTCTCTCCTCCTCTCTTTTGTTACTTCTTCTATATGTTATTCTCATTCTTCTATTTGTTGTCCTTAGTGTTGTCTACTTGAGGACGATGCAAAGCATTGAGATCTCTTTTGGTCTCTCTCATGTTGACTCAAAAGACACATGTGTTCCCTTCTTCTTCTAGGTGACCTTCCTTGATTGGGGAATGAAGAACAATTATACATACATACATATGATATATATACATGACTTATCATACAGCATACTGACCCTGAGGAAAGCGAAGTCACCTCGTGCTTTGTGTTTTGTGTCTATTATCCTTGGGCTTATCTCACACTTGGGGGCTAAATCCTTGTGATAACATGCTCCTTTTCTTTTCTCATTTCTTATATGTATCACTACCTTAAAGCAATCACCCCCGGTGAGGCGTGTGTAATCGCTTTAACGTAGGGGGGCATACATCCCGTTCATATCTTTTCAAGATACTTGAAAATTTCTTGGCGAACTTAGCTTTGCCTTGAAAATTTTTGGTATTCCTTTTGCATGACTCATAGTGAGGGAACCTTACTATTGATAGTCATGGTTCTCCCTCGTGATCTTCCCTTTTACTTTGTCAATCGAAGTCGTAAGATCCTTAGTCCACTGGGGGCTTGGTGTATCTTGCCTCCTTGACGTGGTGAAAGTCTTTCAATGTTGTTTCCTTGTACTTTACCAGAAGTATGAGCATACATACTCTCGCTAAAGTGGGGGCTAAATGTAGCGTCCTAAAATTGTGACACTTGCAATTTCGACTGCATTTCGGTCTTCACGATGGCGACGCAACACGCAACCTGAATGGAGACCCCGAAACCTGATTATGACACTGAAAACTGCATTTTCTTGCACCCTGGCCTGAACCTCCTTTGCACCCTGCTGTCCCGGGAGGTGGGACCAGAGCGCCCTGGTCCTTCAGGACCAGGGTGCCCAGCACCCTGGTCCCCAGGACCATGGCGCCCAGCGCCCTGGTCCCTGGGTCCTATTTTGGGCCCGGTCTCCTTTGGACTTCGGGTCTTTATGTTTGCAAATTGGAAAATTATCTTTCCTGGTCGGCCTAAGGTCGGGAAAATCAGTCTATCAGCCCTAAATGACAAGTATATAAACTACATTGTCCTCTCCCATTTGGGTAAGAAGGTCATATGTGCAAAAGCGTGGAAACTATACTCAAGCATTCAAGCATTCAAGCATTCCTTCAAGCAATTGATCATTTCAAGTCTCCATTCAAGGCTAAGTGTTGCATTCAAGACAAGGATTCAACCATTGAAGAGGAGATCACATACTACTACAACATACAACATACAACATCTAAACCTTCGCACATAAGGATACAAACATCCTTAGAACAAGGTATTAGTACTTGTTTTACAGTCATTTACATTTACAGCTCTTGCTCATTTCTTGGTTAATTCCAAAACCGGGGTTTGACCTAAAGGCAAACCCCTAATCCCTAACCCCCGAATCGTCTTCACTTTTCTGTGTGTAGGTTGCAGGTACGCGGCTGAAATTGAAGATCTGGAATCCTTGTGCAAAGACGAATAGATCCCCCTTCGTTTCGCGGATTTTTCGGAGGACCGTGGCGCTGGGCGCCATCGTCCCGACAAATTTTGCTCAAATTTGCAGGACAGTGCCGTATCGACATTTCACTGCTAATTCCAAGGTCGCAGCTTCATCCTATATCCCTATCTCAGTTTATAAAGCGAATCTTTGTCACTTTCTATGCATTCCTAGCTTAATTCTTCTATGCACATTCTTTACAAAAGAGGGCAGCCTTGCTGTCTTAACCCTTGAAACTCATTTAGCATCCAATCTTGCATTGCGTGGGATTGGATCTTGTGGGTTTCAACCCCTCTTTTGAATGTAAAGTCTCTCCCCTAAGTGAAAACCATCAACCCTAGAGTGAATCTCCCTTCTCTCTCCTTGGAGTTGGAAGAGGGGAGAGCAACTAGGGTTCGATTGCGATTTTCCGCTTTACACCAATTAACCCATTGTTTAGTAGCAAGGGAATAAGATCTAAGAGCACCTTTGAAGGAAGAAGCTTCGCTAATAGAAGAATATCCCAACAATATTGTATCATCAACAAACTGTTGATGTGTGCAAAAGACATTAGTAGAAGAGGGTTGCAACCCTTTTATGGTTCTATTCTCTTTCAACTTTTGAATCAATCTGCTCAAACATTCCACCAGAATAATGAAAAGAATAGGCGAGATAGGATCTCCTTTCCTGAATCCCCTTGAAGATTTAAAAAATCTGGACGGAGATCCATTTATAAGAATAGAAAAATTTGGTGTAGATATCAGCTCTCTAGTGATTTTAATAACCTTCTCATCAAATCCAAAGGCCTCCATGATCCTAAAAATAACCTGCCATTCAACCGTATCATAGGCTTTTGCCAAATCTAGCTTTATGAGAAATCCCTCTTTGTTTGCAGTATTAAGAGAGTGGATATTCTCATGCATAAGAATTATAGAATCCAAAATCTGCCCGCCTGGGACAAATCCTTTTTGCTCCTCAGAGATAACAAGGGGAAGAACAACCAGCAATCTAGAAGTTAGGACTTTTGAGATTATCTTGTAAAAGGAATTACAAAGACTTATTGGCCTAAACTTACCCATAGAATCAACTCCAGCCACCTTAGGAATTAAAGCAATGAAAGTAGAGTTGATTTCTTTAAGAATTCTTTTGGATCCAAAGAATTCTTTGACAACATTGGTCGTATCAGCCCCAAAAATGTGCCAATATTCTTGAAAGAAAAACATGGGGAAGCCATCCGGGCCTAAAGCCTTATCCCCTTGAAAGGAGAAAATAGCTTTTTTAATTTCATCAACTGAAGGGATGGCAGATAATATCTTATTTTGATTAGGTTCAATAATCTTAGGAATATTATCAACTAGATCTTGCTGCTTAACAATGTCAATTTCCTTGCTGCTTGTTAGGAGGTTAGAGAAGAACCTAACAACTTCATCACCTATGTCATCATCCTTGACAAGAATTTTGTCATCAATAATTAATCCAGAAATTCTGCTAGCTGCTTTATGCTTCATAGATGTCATATGAAAGAATTTAGTATTTGTATCACCAACTTCTAGCCAAATAGCCCTAGATCTCCGCCTCTAGTAAATTTCTTCTCTTGATATAGTGCTATGTAATTTGGCTAGAACCTCATCTTCTTTAGCCTTGGGGAACTTCTTATAACCATCTTCCTGAATAGAGTTTCGAATCTGTTCTAATTCCTCCTTAAGCTTCCTCTTGGATTCAAAAATATCATTAAAAACCTTTTTGTTCCAAATCTTAATGTTGAATTTGATATTTCTTAATCTTTTAGCAACTTTGAACATGGAAGAGCCATCCACAGTAATATTCCACTATTTGGCAATAGAATTTTCCAAAGAAGGGTGTGAAATCCACATTTTTTCAAACCGAAATGGAAAACAACATTTTCCCTTGTAGACACCCAAAAATGGTCAACGCTTGCGAGGTCATACTTTAACATTTGCGCATTGCTTCATTTTAGGTTTTTGCGTCGCATTAACATTTCTCCTATGTCACGCACTTGGTCTTTATCATTTGTGAACATCGAGTCATTCTTCTACATTTTTCAATCATCTCATCCTCGAATTTGGTCTTGTCGACAACATTATCTAGTCATGATTTTGATCGATTTTTATCTTATTGCATCAATGAGCATGCTTATTTGTCATCATTTTGGACATCGTCAATCCTAATTAGGGTTTTGTCCTCCTGTCAATCTTATCAATCTTATCATCAATCTCATCATTTTGGACATCGTCAATCCTAATTAGGGTTTTGTCCTCTTATCGATCCTGTCAATCTTACGATCAATTTGTCATTGATCGTTGTCCTCTTATCAATCTTGTCGATTTATCATCAATCCTTCAATCTTGTCGTTTTACGATCAATTTGTCATTGATCGTGGTCATGTCTAATCTTGTCATCTTGCAATCTATTTTGTCAATTTTGTCATTTTGCAATCAATTTTGCTATCGATCATTGTCTGTCTCAATTATGTCAAGTTGGATCAATTTGTCATTGTTCCTTGTCAATTGGCGCATCTATCAATCAAATCATTCTGTCGCATTGGTCCTTTATCAATTCAAAATCATGACATTAATTATCTCTAATCAAGACCTAATTGTCATCTTCGCATTTCTAATTCGTCTTCTAGGGTTTTATGATTTGGTCATTTAACCTAATTTACCATTTCTTCCTCTAGGATTACTAAATTATTTATTAATCCTAAGTCTTCTTATTACAATTAAATCTTTATTTAATTGTCTAATTATTCCTCTTTGTGAATTGATTAATAAATGAAAAATTATTAATTAATTCACTAATTCACTAAATCCTATTTTTCATCAATTTCTAATTCCAATTTCCTAATTGGTCATCAATTTCAATTTCCTAATTTTCAAATTTCTAATTCTTTTTCCCTCCTATTTCATCTCCTAATTCTATGGGAGTGGCATTTCAATTTGTCATGAAATTGTCATAATTGATTAATCAATCAATTTTGACATGAAATGTGTCATAATCAATCAATCAAAATTGTGCATGGAAAGTGCATAATTTGCATAATTTGTCATAATTAACATATTGATTTGCAATTTCCATTTGAATTGCATCATGCCAATTTTGTGATTTCTCCAATTTCTCTATAAATTGGATAATTTTTCTTCAATCAACCCCTTCAATTACTTCTTGAAATCCGAATTGCTGTCAAACTATCAAATTTTAGTTCTAGTACTCTTGAGCTTTTTGCTTTCAATTGTGAGAGCACTTGTAGGTGAGATCCACAAAACTATTGAAGAGGAAAGAACAACAATGGAGCTGCATGGAAGGAGTATTCAATCTTGAGTCTGGTTTGCATAATGTTTTCTTTTGAATGCTTCATTTTCATACCTCTATTGAATGTGCATTGTGATTAGGTTCATTGCAATGAGTATTTCTTTTGATTGAGCTATCATGTTTAATGTTTTGATTTGATCTACTTATCTTGTAATGAATCCTAATTTATACTCCACATTAAATGGTGAACCCGACGTGAATACTAACCTTCTAACCATCTTACTGTGTTTTGGAGTCCTTCTAAGCTGATTTGCAGGTCAAAACTCAAAAACAGGGTCGTGCAGTGCATTCGAGACACATCCTGCGCCTGTGTGAAGAATCTTGCGCTTGTGTTGAAGAGTCTTGCGCCTGTGTCAATACATTTTGTGCTTGTGTCCTATCTTCTGCGCCTGTGTAAAGTCCAGATCAGAGGTGAAAAATGCAGGTTTTACTTGAAAGTTTTTATATGTTTTAGTAAATTGCAATTTTGAGGGTTTTCGGTGCATTTTTGGACAAATATGGTGCCCGTAAACATGATGAGACATCATTGATGTTTCCGAAATTCGGTTCTAGATTATTTGAATACCTTTCCAATGCATCAAATGGTTTGTAATTCGGAGCTGGGATGAGAAAGTTATGCCTTCTCAAAGTGGACTGAAATTCTTAATTTTTTTTGATAATTTTGATAAATCAGATCATCTATGCTTTGGATTTTGGTACTAATTATTTGTGCAGGATCTTGGCATATGCATGACAAAGACCAAAAATCAAACTACTAACATGTGTTATGCAGATTCGATGGTCAAAGACAACAAATCAAACTTCTGACATGTGTTTTGCAGGTTGCCTTGGAGAAACAACCAAATTGTGTGTTTGAGTTTTTAATTAGGCACTTAGTGATTTTTTAAATAGGTTGGAAATGAACCCTTGTTTGCTTTGTTTTTTAAGTATGACATTGGAGTAGGAGAGTATGCTCTCATCCTTCATAGGGTGATCAGAAATCCAGATCTTTGATACCATGCTTGTGTTGTTGATTGAGTGTCTCCTTTAGAGGGCCTGCCTTCCCGACCACTTTACTTTAGCAAGTGAGTGATAATCGTGAGAAGGGAACGACCCAAAGTGAGTACGGCTAGAATTCCTTGGCATTCTAACTCACTATAAACAAATACCTGATGGGTGAAAGCTTTGAAGGAAGTGTTACGTGGGAATTGCAGTTACTTGGGAAGTGATGACCCTTGAACTCTTTCTCATATCAACATCTAAGTAGGGCCTCTTGGTCTAAATTGCGCTTGCGCGACTACATTTGTTTGGTATCTTGATGGGCTTAATGTCTAAATCATGCTTGCATGACATCAAGGAGTAATGCTTAACAGAAATCCTTACTACATACCTTGTTTTTAGAGGCCAAAAACCCTTCTAGTTGCTTGAGAAGGACAAATTCGGATACTTGGAAGAGATACTAAGTTCGCCATGGGGAGATTCCATGGGGACTGATGCTTGGCTGCCCTGAGAAGTGAGTGCCGTGGAGGGGAGCCCGTGGGGTCAAGCATCTATGTATTCTCCTTGAATCTCATAATGAGTCTACCTCTCAAGTACCTAATGTCTTTGCCTACCCTAGGGAATGTGGAAATGAGCATGATTGTCTTGAGTCTAAGTTATAACATCTTGCATTCTTTGATTGTCAAAAGTTGAATACCATTTCAAGAACAAACACATTGATATAACATAAGATCAAACACCAAGGACATTCATCCAACAAACATTCAACAAGATTCAAAGATCATACTTCAAGCATGGTTATCCAACATTGGTCAAAAACTTGTCTCAACTCTTATGTCACTTACGTTTAGGTTCATCCTAGTTTGCATTTAGCAAAGTCATTATCAAGTATCAAAGTTAGGATTCACCTAAGTCATACTTCTTTTGCATATCAATAAAAGTCATCCATTTACATATGTCCTCTTGCATAAGAGCAATATCATTTCATAATTAAACCTTAGGTTTCATCTTAGGTGGACATTGTCATACATTTGCATTTGCATATCCCAAGTCTCTTCATTAAGCCTAAGTCTTTATCATATCATATTAAGATCATTTGCATATTAATTATCCTTTTGCATATAGTCTCAAAAACCTAGGTCTTGTCATACTTGAGCAATCCAAATCTTTGATAAACCTTAAGTCATTGTTAAGAAGTCTAGACCTCATCAAGTCTTTTGTCCTTTTTGTCATCAATATCATTTCGTCAAACCTAGCTTAGTATCCAAGCATATAGGGGAGACATTGTCATTTTGTCCTTTGTCCATTCAGTCCTTTTGTCCTTTGAGGTCTAGACATCATTTCAATTTCCTAAAGGTCCATCTCTTAGATTTGCATTTCAAAAGTTTGTCAAAATCTTCAAAACAACCAAAAACATAGATTGTATATTCATCTATTTAGTTTGCATTTAGTTGCATATCATATATTATCCTTGAAAAATTCCAAAAAAATCGCATTTGCATAAGTGACATGCCTGTTGAGACAAGATCAAGATCTAAGAAGATGAGTGAACCAATGTATCAGATGAGTGAACATAGTAAATTCGCAGTTTCAAACTAGTCAAACAGTGCAAGTTGAAGGTTTATTAAACACATCTCTACCACCATATGGAACGGTTCAACTTGAACCACCTCCATTATATGAACCAATGTTTGTACCGATGAAACCAGGAAATGCACCTTTCAATTGGAATCAGTCCAGCTTGCAACAGGAAATACAAACACTGTATGAAGAACCAACTCTATCTCAAGGATGTGATTTAAATCAAGGCATTCACCAAGAAACAAATCCAAATGTCCAACCAGACTCTTCATCAGATTTCGATGTCTCGGATGATGTTGTTATGTACCTTAAGGATCCAAAGTTGACAAAAAAGATGGATAAATTCTTGAATAAGCTCTTTAAAAGGTTCCCACAAAAATATCTTGACATGATGAGTAATGTGACCTCCTCAAGTAAGCAAATTAATGTGCAAAAACAACAAGGCGGTGAGTTGTTAGGTTTCTCTCTACATCCAAATGATGAAAATGTGCAACAAGAACTCCAACCCACCTTGATGAGTAAACGTGCTTCAAAGGCATTGATAGTGACTATTCCTCAAAAGTCCACACTCAAAATAATAAACAATCCATTGTTTAATGCAACACCTTTAACACCAGATCAAATGAAGGCCACACAAATGTTGATGACAGGTGTCCCTCAACAAGAAGTGATTCCTCGAATACCAAAAAGTGGATCCAAATCTAAGATGCAAGAAAGCTTTATGATTGGAATGTCTGATCTTACAAATGTTCAAATTGCCTTTCCTTCATGCCAAAGCATTAATCCCTTGCCAAAATCCCCCATGCATATTCAAAGTCCAACTCCATGTCAAGAGGATAATTTAGAGCACAAAGAAACATGTCTTGAAACAGATCAAGATCAAGATCCCAAAACCTTATCATCCCATCCAATTGTTGACCAGGATCTCATCCTCCCAGACACTCATGATGATTCCCCTATTCTTGTCCATCCTATCCAAAGTCCTATTGACATTCCACTCCCCGAGCAAGATCAAGATATCCTAGTCCATCCAATCCCAAAGGATCCCATTCCATTTAATGAGCAAAATGTCCTTTCAAATCCCATTGACATTCCACTTCCTCAGAAAGATCAAGATATCCCTTCCATCCTTTCCGATGATCCCATTGAAAGTCAAGAGCAAAGCACCTTTAAAGAAGATTCCAATGATCTTCCTCCTTGTCAAGATCAAATCATTCCTTCAGATCCTCCACAAGATCCACTTGTTCCTCCATCTCCACGTCCTAATCCAGCATATCCACTCCAAGAGTGCATTTCTTTTGGTGATCCCATTATTCCTCCCATTCCATCTCTTGAAGAGCCCATCATTGAACCATGTCCACTACATAATCCTAGTCCCCCTCATGATCCTAATCCCCCTCATGATTTTAACATGTCAGTGCAAGATGTTCATGAACCCTCGACATGCATAATGGGTTCTTCCACTTTGGTGCAATCCGATCCACTTCAAGATCTCATTGTTTCTCTCATATCATATCCACCTCATAATGGACTCGCGTCTTCTTCCCAAAGCAAAGAGTATCCTACAAGTCAAAATATTGATAAAGGCAAAGGAGTAGACCTTCATGAGAAAGAACCCCTCCATATCAAAGAGTATACTAATGGTCATGGCTACAGAGCTCACACTCAAGGCGTTGGTATCCCTTCAAAGTCAAAATCCAAATGTCCACCTTCCCCATCATCGCTTCCATCCATTCTAGGTCCCTATATCCCTCCATCTCCTATGCAACATCAGCAAAGGCACACATCTTGGAGAACCTTCCATCCATCCCACATGCCTCCATATCATTCCCATCCACACCAACATTCATTCCGTCTTCCAAGCAATTTGGATGCCAAGTATAAGCATCATAAGTCTAGAAATCCACATGTATTCAAAGATCAACATGTCCAATCTAATCGACATGTCAAAACAAAGAACAATATGATCTATAAAGAAAAAGAAAAATCCAAAAGGCCACAAAGGCCCACTGAGAAAAATAAAGCAAAGTCAAAATATATATGGGTTCCTAAATCCCTTGTGCAAGCAATGCACTCCAAGGAACCACAAAAGCATGAAAAATCAAAAACCATGTGGATCCCTAAGAAGCTCCTTGAAGCACAAAAAGAACCATCCAACTTGGCATCCAAAATTGCTATTCCTCCATCCAACCCTCTCAAATTTGTTCCTCCATCACCTTCTTCATCCATTTTGGGCCCTTATGTCCCAAAATCCCACGCTATTCCTCCATCAAAATCTCAATATCCAAAATATGTCTTTCCTCCATCAGTCCATCACCCCTCAAGGTGTGTGCCAATGTCGATCTTGCCTTCATTTCCATCCACTCAAGCCCAATTCTTCCAATACCCTATCCATTATCCAATCCATATTTTCCATCCTTCGATCCCTTTGATCCAATCCTTTGCATAAATCATTGCCTTAGTTTCATCTCATTGTCCATGTCCTTATCCTATCAACGTCTTTAAGCATACTTTTAAAGGTCCTGGTCCATTCTTTTCAAGGCTACTATCCAAATAAAAAGACACTTGAGTCCTTCTTCCATCCCCTATCATGTGTCCATCTTCTTCTGAAAAAGTCAAAATACAAAAAAAAAAGAACAAAAGAAAAAAAAAAAATAAAGAAAAATAATTCGTCCACTGGTGAAAACCTGGCAAACAGGCGCCTTGGGCAAGTACCATGATGAAAACCTGGCAAACAGGCGTCATGTGTAATCCATGAACTTCTTGCACACCACACTTGGGGGCAGGTTTCCTCCTTCATATCCTTTTGTCCTTCATTGTTCCATTATCCTATCATACCCCTGTCATTACCCTCCATTATCCTATTGTCCCTCATGTCCAGTTTCCCTTTCCACCTTTGATCTTGACAAGGCTGAGGATCTTCATGAGCATCATGCTTGCAGCTTTTAGTCCATCATAGCTTTTGGTCATTTATCCATTTGCTTATTATAACCTTTCATCCATATTCCCTAGCTTATTGCAACTTTCTGCCACTATCCCTTAGCCAATCCTGACCTTCAGTCCATGTCCCTTATCCATTCTTGGTCTTGCTTATCCTATCCATATCTTATTGCTATCCATACACTCTGTTTCATTCCTCGATCTTGATTTGACATAAGGACACAAAAATTTAAACATGTTTTTCAAAAACCTCTTGACATGTCCCTCATGCCATGTTCCTGCTTTACATTGTCATATCCAGTCTCTTGTCCCATCAAGCAATAGCCCTTGAAAATTGCATCCATATTGTCTCCATAATAAAAGGCCTTTGTCTTCTCTCTATCCACCATCATTGCAGCAAGCCTATTTATCCATTTGTCATATTCCTTGCATTGCTAGACACTGGGGGCAAAATTTGAAAAAGTCATAAAAATCCAAAAAAGTCCTGAAGAAAGTCTTAAAAATTGAAAAATGTCCTGAAAAAAAATATAAAAAAATTCCAAAAAAATCAAATAATGTCCTGCAATAATCCCCCAAAAAAAAAAAATCAAAAAATGTCCTGAAAAAATCTCAAAAACATTTAAAAATGTCCTGAAAAAAATCTAAAAAAAAAAATCGAATAACGTCCTGAAATAATCCCTAAAAATCAAATAAAGTCCTGAAAAAAAAAATGAACACAAAAAAAAAAATTGTAAAACTCGAAAACAAAACAAAAACAAAAACACGCATTTTTGCAATAAAGTATTCCCTTTATGCATCGACAGATCACTGAGCATTCATCCAACGACACTCGCAATCCAACATCGTGCTTTAATGAAATCATGCATAAATAGATGAACCTTTTCAATCAAACCAAACATTCAAATTGATCAAAATTGTCTTATCAATTGAATATCAGCATCAAAAAAAATCATTTGTCCTTGTCACATTATCATGGGTCTTATACAGGGTGTGGTATACTCGAAACCAGACTGTGTCCTGTCTTAGACGGGGTACCGCATTTCCTGAAACCAGACAGCATGATCGTCCTATCAGCACGTTCAACTTTTGACAATGAAGATCAAGATGTTTGTTTGATTTGCTTGAATTTGTGAGTCTTATCTTTTTATTGATTTATCTTTGGCTTCGATCATGTTCCTATGTTGCTCGATGATGTCACTAAGTGATTTAGAGTGACCGGGATGGTTCATGATCCTTTTCTTTTTTGATTATGATTGTCGTTTGTCTATGCTGTGTCTGTTTTTTTGCAAAAAGGGTTGCATTTTAGCTCTGGCCTTCAATGCCATGATGCTACGCATCCATTTTGCTAAATAAAAATAAAGGTTCTCACCTACAAAGTGCATTACTGAAAGCAAATTTTCATCATCTCTAACTGTCTTCTATCTCATTTCTTCTTACTAACATTTCTTCCGTCCGGTCGGATAGTCAGTTCGGTCTAGTGCTCTGATATCCACGCACATATGCTGCATCCTGCATCCATTTGGTTAGTACATTTGTATTCCATCACATATTACATCAAGCATTTTATCCATTTCATTTCATAAATGCATCAAAAATACATAAAAATGCATCCATACATGTTCATAAACCAGTGCATAAGTCATCCATACATGCAAAAAAACCATAAGTCATAACATATTGCATCCATCATATCGATGCATATCATATCACATATCATAATAATGTCGGAGTACAAAATCGGACTGTCTGTCCTAAGTATGGCCCGCAGGCTGACTACATAATGTCAAACTACATAATGTCCACTATCTGTCATATGGAGCACGTGCCTCTGTCACTGGGTGCTCCCTCTGTCCTCCTCATCCCTGCCATGTCTCGTAGATGATGTACCTGGTCCTGGTCCTGGCTGCGGTGGTCTCATTGGTCCACTCCCTCCTATGCTGCTCAATGACCTCCGAGAGCGTGACCTGCTCTCTGTCCTCGATCGTGCCCGATATGAAGGTGCTCTCCGCTCTGGTGGAACTGCACCCTCATATAGTGTCCTCCAGTACAGTCTCTCCTCGCCGGTCTCTACCAGCATCTGTGCCATCTCCCGTGCACTGGCATCCCTGATCGACCCAATGAACTCAGTGACTCTCTGTCCCTCTCGCTGTGCCTGAACTATGGCTGTATCCCGAGCCTCTGTGAGTCTGGCTATCTCCGCTCTGAACTGCTCATGCTGTCTCTCCAATGTTGCAATATAATCCTGCTGGCTCGCTATGGTAGCCCGGTACATGTCTATCTCCTCTGTCCTAGCTATCTCTGGCTCTATGGGAATATCCTGCAAAGTCTCCTGATCCGCTGTGTCTGGCTCCTCATCATCCTCCCCACCATCATCTCCCTCATCCTCCCCATCACCTCCATCAGCTCCGTCCTCCTCTCCATCACCCTCATCCTCATCAGCCTCGTCATCCTCCTCGTCCTCATCATCTCCCTCCTCTCCTGTGAGTGGGAAGTCCTCCTGTCTCCTCGGTACTGGAATATCCGGATCGGTCAAAGGCACTGGCCGTTGCTGTGTGAACCATGTCTCATACTCCTCTGTAGTCCCAGCATCTACCACATCTGACATCCAATCCCACTGTCTCTGCTGTAACTGTGCAAAGTCGGCATATGCTATACGTGGCTGAATCATACTACCCCACTGACTCGTCTCTCGGTGAGATCGAGCAAAGCATGCAGTCCTCCAAGGAACATCCTGTGTCTCTCCAAACTGTCACCGAACTCTCTCTGGAAGGTATAACTCAATCACTCTCTGGCGGTTCACTGGTTGCCCAATCAAGTACCTCTCCTGTCTGCAGTATGGTAACTCCTCATGATCATCTGACCATCCGGGGCAATCTCGATATGGCCTCCATATGAACTCTCTCAGTCTGTCTAGCTCATGTCGCCAGTATAATATGTATCCAAATGGACCCTGTCTCAGTGCTCCACCATAGTTGTACACATATGGTCGGTGTGGTACAACCTGTCTATCTGTAATCGGCCGACATATGGCAATATGCTCAAATGCCCATACCTGAAGCAATGACACTCCACAACTCAGTGTCTGCACTCCCTGATATGCTATCTGATGCAGCTGGAAATATAACATAGCAAGTACACATGGTCCCCATGCATACACTGTCCCCTCTGTCACCATCTGCTCTAATACTCTTCCCCAACCAATAGGGAATCCATGTCCTCATCTGTCACCTACCAGAAGACATGCTATCACCACTGCTATCACCACACATCGCTGCTCATACTCGGCTGCCATAGTCTCCCACCGAATCTCCCTCTCGACAATGTCTAGATCCTCTGCGTCACACTCAAACAGTCTGCATAACGCGTCTTTCCCTGTCACTGGGTCATACTCTATCATCTCCCCATGTATCAGAATGCGGAGGATGCGCCATACATCCTCTAATGTCACTGTCGCCTCACCAGTCGCCAAATGGAATGAGGAAGTCTCCGAATGCCATCGCTCTGCCAATGCGGTAAGCAATCCTGTGTTTGCCCTAATCTTGGGCATATATGTGATGTAATACAATCCCAGTCCAGCTAACGTGTCTCTCTCTGTGCTCCTGAGTCTATGTCGTAGCATGAAACAGTCCGGTCGATTCTCCCGTGTGATCAATGGATATTGTCGACTCTGCATCACAATCGGGGCATCATTTTGTCAGTTTTAGGGTTTGCTCCTATGGGTTGCATTTCCTCATTTTCATGTCCAAATTGGGGTGTTTTTCATCTACATTGGCCTATCCTACCCATTCCCTCCCTTGTCAGGTCATTTGCATGCCATTTCCAATCAAAAGTGAGTCATTTTTCAACTCTTGCGCTTGTGTAAGCTAAATTGTGCTTGTGTCAGGTTAATTGCGCTTGTGTCTTCCTACACAAGCGCAGAACATCATACACAAGCGCAGGTTTAGATGACACAAGCGCAGATGTCCATTTTGGTGTCCCCTGTGGGTCCCGCAATGTCCCGTAAGCCATCAAAATTCATGAAATCAAACACATGGGTTTTCGCGATACATACCGCTGCTCCTGCGTCCTCCGATCGTCTGAATGTGCGTACATGTTCTCCAAGGTGACCCGCCATTGGAATGTTCGCCATCTATCTGCAAGTGTTCTTGTCCAGAGCAACAAATCCTCCTCTTTAGCTAGTGCAAATGAGTCATTTTCACCCTCTTGGTCCCATTTATAGCTCTTTGTCATTGCATAGATGGACGTGCATCTTCTCCATCTTATGTTGGTCGCGGTCTTGTGCACCTTAAATTGATTGTCCTTCATGCATCCGATCTCCGATTTTCAGTCCGTTCGATCCTATCATTTTTTATCGATCAATTGGCCTCTTTTCCGCATGTTTCCGGCCAATTCCTCGAGGGGGCATGCATATGTCATTATTATTGTCTGGGGCATTTAGTTATTGTTCTTTGAAACAACGCTCAGAATCGCATTGTCTCAAAGAGGGGCAAAATGTAGACACCCAAAAATGGTCAACGCTTGCGAGGTCATACTTTAACATTTGCGCATTGCTTCATTTTAGGTTTTTGCATCGCATTAACATTTCTCCTATGTCACGCACTTGGTCTTTATCATTTGTGAACATCGAGTCATTCTTCTACATTTTTCAATCATCTCATCCTCGAATTTGGTCTTGTCGACAACATTATCTAGTCATGATTTTGATCGATTTTTATCTTATTGCATCAATGAGCATGCTTATTTGTCATCATTTTGGACATCGTCAATCCTAATTAGGGTTTTGTCCTCCTGTCAATCTTATCAATCTTATCATCAATCTCATCATTTTGGACATCGTCAATCCTAATTAGGGTTTTGTCCTCTTATCGATCCTGTCAATCTTACGATCAATTTGTCATTGATCGTTGTCCTCTTATCAATCTTGTCGATTTATCATCAATCCTTCAATCTTGTCGTTTTACGATCAATTTGTCATTGATCGTGGTCATGTCTAATCTTGTCATCTTGCAATCTATTTTGTCAATTTTGTCATTTTGCAATCAATTTTGCTATCGATCATTGTCTGTCTCAATTATGTCAAGTTGGATCAATTTGTCATTGTTCCTTGTCAATTGGCGCATCTATCAATCAAATCATTCTGTCGCATTGGTCCTTTATCAATTCAAAATCATGACATTAATTATCTCTAATCAAGACCTAATTGTCATCTTCGCATTTCTAATTCGTCTTCTAGGGTTTTATGATTTGGTCATTTAACCTAATTTACCATTTCTTCCTCTAGGATTACTAAATTATTTATTAATCCTAAGTCTTCTTATTACAATTAAATCTTTATTTAATTGTCTAATTATTCCTCTTTGTGAATTGATTAATAAATGAAAAATTATTAATTAATTCACTAATTCACTAAATCCTATTTTTCATCAATTTCTAATTCCAATTTCCTAATTGGTCATCAATTTCAATTTCCTAATTTTCAAATTTCTAATTCTTTTTCCCTCCTATTTCATCTCCTAATTCTATGGGAGTGGCATTTCAATTTGTCATGAAATTGTCATAATTGATTAATCAATCAATTTTGACATGAAATGTGTCATAATCAATCAATCAAAATTGTGCATGGAAAGTGCATAATTTGCATAATTTGTCATAATTAACATATTGATTTGCAATTTCCATTTGAATTGCATCATGCCAATTTTGTGATTTCTCCAATTTCTCTATAAATTGGATAATTTTTCTTCAATCAACCCCTTCAATTACTTCTTGAAATCCGAATTGCTGTCAAACTATCAAATTTTAGTTCTAGTACTCTTGAGCTTTTTGCTTTCAATTGTGAGAGCACTTGTAGGTGAGATCCACGAAACTATTGAAGAGGAAAGAACAACAATGGAGCCGCATGGAAGGAGTATTCAATCTTGAGTCTGGTTTGCATAATGTTTTCTTTTGAATGCTTCATTTTCATACCTCTATTGAATGTGCATTGTGATTAGGTTCATTGCAATGAGTATTTCTTTTGATTGAGCTATCATGTTTAATGTTTTGATTTGATCTACTTATCTTGTAATGAATCCTAATTTCTACTCCACATCCCTTAATAGAATCAGCAACAAAAGAAATGGGATAATGGTTTGATCCTATTCTATTAATAATAGACAAAGAACATCTATACTTAAGGACCCAGTTAGAAGTGATAAGGGATCTATCTAGCCTTAGCTGAATAAGATCTCCTCCATCCCTTCGATTAGACCAAGTGTAGGAGGCTCTAGAAAGGTCAACGTCAATAAGGGCATTGGCATTGATGAAATCTATAAGATCAATCCTGATATCCAGTTGAGCTTGAGTTCCTCCAAATTTATCAATCTCTTGCAGAGGGGTGTTGAAATATCCCATCAACAACCAACTGTTTTGGAAAAAAAACCCTCTTTTCTGCTGGATTTTGTCCACAAACTTACTCCTAGCATCTTTTGAATTTGGAGCATAAATGTTGGTGACCACCCATTCCTGTCCTTTAGGAATGCATTTCACTTGCATATAAATGATATTGCCATCTTCATCAATCAGATCTCCATCAACAGTTTTCTTATTCCAAAATATGGCAACCCCACCAGACGCCCCATTAGAAATACTACCACAAACACCCCTCTGTTTAAAGAATTTTAATTTTTCAACTTTTTCCTTACTCATTTTAGTTTCCTAAACCAGGATGATGTTTGACTTATGATCTCTAATAAAATTCCTTAGCACATCCTATTTATGGAGACCATTTAGACCTCGTATGTTCTAGGAAATTACCTTCATTTGGAAACCTGGGAGCAAGATTCCTGAATGGTTCCCTACCTTCCATCAGTTATATTTTGTTTTCTCTCCTGGTCCTTATGCCACTTCATAGTTTTATATCCCTATGGGAATTTGGAAAGACCAATATCCGCCTTAGACCTAGTTCTAGTTTTAACCCCATTAGAAGCTCATGTTCTCTTGTTTTTCTTTTTTCCCACTCCTATTATCTCTTCATCTTCTTCATCTTTATCCGATTGCTTACTATTTGAAGGTTCTCCTTTTTTCTGAGAAGAGGTGGGTGAATTAGTTCCAAAAATCTGAAATAGAGAGTTAAAATTACCCTGGGGCGATCTGAACTGGGTCTTCTTTTCAATGATAACATCTGGACCTTCAAAGTCCTTTGGACACACTTTATTACTTTCATATTCTGTATCTTTTGGAGACTCATATTTTGATTCATTTATGTCACCAATCTCACCATCTTCAAGAATTTCTTCTATACTTGCATTTTCTTCCTCTTGAATCTATACAGATTCAAATCCACTGATTGTTTTAACTTCAAATACATTCTCTTCATCCTTTCTGACTTCCTTCTGAAAAGTATCCTTTGAAAGACTATCTTTCTTTTCATCCTTTGTTATATCTTTTGAGTTACTAGGAAGTCCACTTCCTCCTTCCGCTCTACCCTCCTCATTTCTGTTCATCTTCTCTTTCCAGATCTGTTTGACATGATTGTTGTGCTTTTGAGAATTCTTGGGGTTACGAGGACAAGCCTTTGCCCAATGTCTAGCTTTCTTACATGTGAAGCACACAAAAGGGAGGGATTCAAACTCTATAACTTGTTACCACTTCCCTAGCTTGGAATTTATTTCGATTGAGCTAGGAAGATCCATATTCTGTGAGATATTAACACATATCCTCACACACACTAGTCTCTTTCGTGTTGCTATCATAGAATCTATAGCCACAAGCTCCCTGAAGGAGTTAGTAATGCCCGAAAACACATCCTCCAACCAAAATTCAAGCGACAACCCAGACAACCGCACCCAAACCGGACCAGATTCAAAAAAGGAATCATTGAGCTCCATTTTTGGAGACCACTTTCTTAAGGATAAAGAAGATTTCCTAAGCATCCAGGGTCCTCCACTCAGAGCCATTTCCAAATCTTCCCCACAGGAGAAGGAAAAGACAAATAATCCCCTTGACAGGGCTGAAACATCAACCTGTCCTTTCAACCTCCATTTTCTCTTCACAAAAGACCTAATGACTTCAATATTAGGTCTTGGTCCAACAAATTTTTGCACTAGAGAAAAAGCCATTAGAGAAATAATGTGGTCTATGACCACATCTAGTACAACAATAGCTAATTTGCCTACCTTTCTATCAGAAATATCTTCCACGGAGGGAAAAGTTGATGTACCAGTGAGCTTGTTTGCAAATAATTTGTTCCAGGGTTTGAGAATCTTCACTTTAGCCATCTTTACCAACGCAAAATTCAAGTTCTCAGGACCCAAATTTGAAGAATCTTCAGTATTTTTAAAGTCAAGAGGAGGGTCCTGATGTCGTGGGTCCCCATCCTTTTGACCATCCTCATCATCCACCGTAGATACAAAAGAGACAAGTTGTCCTTGAGCTACAAAGGCAGCAGAACCAGAGGAACTAGCTGTGTTGTTCCCTCCATTCGTAGAATTCAAATTTCCCTCCAGCTGCACTATCCTCTCCATTCACTAAGATATCACCCAAATGTGGATTCTTAAATCTTCAAAGTCACAAGCTTTGGTGGCTAATAAAATGAATCAAAGCAATCTAGGAAAATGAAAGAACCAAAAGCAACCTAAGCCTAAGCCACAACAAGATGGAACACAATCCTCCTCTCCACAATAAGGTGATTCCACATCCTCACCTAAGAGAAAATCATTTAAGGATAATCTTTTTTGTGCATATTGCAAGAAGTCAGGACATGATGAACAACGTTGTTACAAGAAGGACATTGATGCATTGAAACATCTTCTTGAGAAGAACAAAATTAGTTTGCCTTCTAGAATGTTTACATCGATTTCTTCTTCAAAAGAAAAGGATACAGGAAAGGATCACTCTTTTGGCATAGATAAAGGAAAGGGACAAGATCTTTGTGCTACTACAAGTCATGATTTAGGGAGATGGCTTCTAGATTCAGGGGCTTCCCATCATATGGCATCTTTGTAGTCTATGTTCTCTTCATTTGAGCCTTGCACCATGCCACAAATTTTGATGGGAAATCATACATACATGGATGTGATTGGGAAAGTATGTATTGCTATTGGGGATAACTCCTTCAATGATGTGTTGTGTGTACCCCATTTGATAAATAATTTTCTCTCCATCTATCAAATCACACATGGGGAAATGAGGAAAATTGTGGAGTTCACACTTGATTCAGATATGTTTAGAGACTTGGAGACTAGAGCTATCATTGAGACTGGGTTAGTTGATCATGCATCTCAGTTGTACTCCTTTTCACATTTTGGTTCTATTGATGAGGTTGATTCATCACACGATGATTCATATTTTGAGGAGAACTTTGGGTACTTGAGCTTGGGTGTTCTAACATGTGACCCCATTCTTGAACCTTGCATTTCATCTCCTCCTATTGATATCATATCACCTATTGCACCTGAAGGTATAGATGATGCGACAATTTTTCCTTGTTGTGATTCAGTGCAACATGATATATCTTGTCTTCCAGCTTCAGTTCATTGGGATACTTTACAAACATTGCAGATTTGGGAGACATCATTGATGATATTCATCTTCTCTTTGATGAAGATGATCCTTCTTTTATTGTTGCGAGGGAACACTCTGAACCTCTTGTGCATTCTCTACTTGATCCTTCTTTCAAGGTTGACATGACTGTGGATTATTATGTACAATAGTTGGAGGAGGTCTCTTTACCCTTAGAGGATACATGCGAGTCTTTGGATATTGTTCTACATTCATTTCCACTAGATCTTGGAGTTCCTTTTTCAGAAATGTGGAGTAGTTCACCATCTTTGGAGGGGGTCACTTTCACCATCGACATGGGGACACTTGAGCAGTTTTCAGAGACTTCATACATCATGAGTTTTTTTCCTACATCTTCCCTTCATGATTGGGGAGACTTTATGGACACACCTTTGGTTTTGTTTCTTCCCAAGGGGAGGAATGTTGTTCGACGTTCATGGAGAAATTTCTTCATTCAGCTTCGAGCTTCTACCATCGGTGTAGATTCTACATTGAGGGGGGGATACTTGGTCTCTCTTCTTCTCTCATATGGGGGGACTTTTTCCTTACATGGGGTGTTGTCCTTCTCATACTTGTTTGAGAGTTCCTTTGTATATAGTTTTCATCTCTCTTTTGGGGGAGGGTTTTTTACCATTGGGTTTTTCTCTCTTTCCTCACTTTATGGGAGATTCCATTTGTATTTGTACATGGGTACCTAACATGGCCTTGTAGTCGGGACCCATCTTGCATTGCTTAGTTGCATTGTAGACTTAAGTGCATTTCCCTAAGTTGCACTTAAGGGGGGTGTTGGTGTAATTATTTATTTATCTTGGATAAATTACACCTTACTTAAGTTTACTTAGGTACATGCACAACATAGTAGTTTGCATATGAGATACCTAGGGAGATGTGCTACATTGGGAGTGTGTATGTAGGATAATTTCCACCTTTTATGGTGTGATCTTGTTATTACTTTATCATATCCACTTATTGTGGAGTGATAATTCAACCTTCGGCCACCTCATGTGGAATATTTTACTATTTCTCCTACCTACCCCTACCTACCCTTGCATCGCATTGAGCCACATGTCATTATTGTGTGATCTCTTGTTTTTTTAGCCTTGCCTTTATAAGCAGTCTCATCTACATTGTATGTAATTCTTGACGATCCAGTTGATCAGTATTTACTATTGATTAGAATATAGTTTATTCTTATCAAATATTTTGTCTCTCTCTTGTGCTATTCAATGTGCTCTTGATCTTGGCTATTTTCAACAAATTCTCACAAAGGTAATATTTTTCATTTGAATATCTTGGTAATATTCTTTGATTGCTTAGAATGATGAAAGTTGGTTGTGGCATAGGAGAATGTGTCATGTTAATTTTGATTCTATGATTAAGATCAATTCTATTCAAGTTATTAGAAATCTGCCTAAGATTGCTAAGCCTACTAATCCGATATGTAAGGAATGTCGATTGGGTACGCAAACAAGAATTTCTTTCAAGAGCAAGCAGTATACATCTATTGGATTGCTAGATCTTGTGCATACTAGCCTGTGTGGACCTACAAATGTTAGAAGTGTGCAGGGAGATAGATATTTTATGTTGCTAATTGATGATTATTCCAAGATGATGTGGGTTGTATTTTTTAAGGAGAAATCTGAAGCATTAGACAAGTTCAAGATATTCAAAGCAAAGGTTGAGACTGAGTCAAGATTGAAGGTGAAATGTTTGAGATTTGATAGAGGTGGAGAATTTTGTTCCGGTGAGTTTAATTCATTCTGTGAGAAGCATGGGATTAGAAGACAATTATTTTCTCCTAGAACCCCTCAGCAGAATGGAGTTGTTGAAAGAAATAACAAAACTATCTTGGATGATGCAAGGACTATGCTGATTGAAGGAAATGTTCCAAAGATCTATTGGAGAGAAGCTATTAGCATTGTTGCTTACACATTAAACTGGGTTCATATTAAAGGTGGGACTGGTAAGACTCTTTATGAGTTATAGTTTGGTCATGTTCCTACTATGAGATATTTCAGAGTATTTGGTAGCAAATGTTATATCAAGAGAGATGAGGACATAGGAAAGTCCGATGCAAGAAGTGATGAAGAAATTTTCTTGGGTTATTCTACAAAGAGAAAAGCCTACCGATGCTACAATAAGAGACTAGGAAAGATAGTGGAAAGTGAAAAAGTGAAGGTTGATGAGGATTATAGAAAAGATATCAGAGCTTGTGGATATGATGATGGTCAACATGTTATTTTAAATCCTATTCAAACTGAAGAATTGAAGCAGAATGATCCGGTAGAGATTGATAATCCGGATGTTGCTGCTGTCGGTGGAGAGGTGCAGGAACCTAAAAATCAGAACAATCAGAAGACTCCGAGGTATGTAAGATTGAATCATTCAGAAAATCAAATTATTCATGATAAAAATAAAGGTATGATGACTAGAAGAAGGCTAGCTACTGAAGAGGTATGTTTGATTTCTAAAATTGAACCTAAAGATGTTGTTGAGGCTTGCAAAGATGAAAATTAGATAAGGGTTATGGAAGAGTAATTTAATCATATTGAAAATAATAACACATGGGAACTTGTGCCTAGACCTAAATATAAGAATGTGATTGGTATTAAATGGGTATTCAGGAATAAATTGAATGAAGCCGATTAAGTTGTGAGAAATAAAGAAAGATTGGTATGCAAAGGATATTCACAAAAATAAGGAATTGATTATGAGGAGAATTTTTGTCTGATAGCTAGACTTGAAGCTATTAGATTATTGCTTGCATATGCTACCTATAAATATTTCAAGGTATATCAGATGGATGTAAAATCTGCCTTTTTGAATGGTGATCTTGAGGAAGAAGTCTACATTGAGAAAGTTGATGGATTTTTATTATCAGATGATGGTGACATGATATGTAAACTGAAGAAATCTCTTTATGGATTGAAACAAGCCCCTAGAGCCTGGTATGCTAGATTGGATAAGTATATGCTGAAATTGGGATTTAATAAAGGGAATGCTGATAGTAACCTGTATTTTAACATTGAAAATGATAATATCTTAATTATTTAAGTCTTTGTTGATGATATTATCTTTGGAGGTGATGATAACTTAAGCATGGAGTTTTCCAATGATATGCAAAAAGAATTTGAGATGTCTATGATAGTGAGATGAAAATTTTCTTAGGTTTGTAGATTTCAAAAATTGGAAAAGGTATTTTTATATCTCAAACTAAATATGTGAAGGAATTGCTGAAGAAGTTTGAGTTAGATGACTCCAAATTGGTTGGAACTCCTATGGTGACTATCTGCACATTATTAATGAATGATGAATCTCCATAAGCTAATTGGAGTTTGTACAGGTCTATGGTTGGTTGACTGCTATATCTTACTCAAACTAGGCCAGACATTATACATGTTGTGTGCATGGTTGCTAGATATCAAGCTGATTTGAAATAGAGTCATGTCACTGCTATTAAGAGAATATTCAAATACTTTAAGTGAACTATGGATTATGGTTTGTGGTATCTGAGGAATGATGATTTTATTTTATGTGCTTACACTAATGCTGATTGGGATGAAGATGTTGATGATCAAAAGAGTACATCCAGTGGTGCTTTCTTTTTGGGTAAGAAATTGGTTTCATGGGATAGTAAGAAACAAGATTCAGTATCCTTATCTACTGCTGAAGCTTAGTACATTGTTGTTGCTGGTAGCTGCACTCAGTTAGTTTGGATGAAGCAAATGTTGAAAGATATTGGAGTTATTTATGATGAGCCTATTGTTATATATTGTGATAATTCTTGTGCTATTAACATGTCAAATAATCTGGTGCAATATTAAAAAACTAAACATGTGTCAATCAAATATCATTTCTTAAGAAATAAAGTCAACGAAGAGGAAGTTAAGTTGGAATATGTATTTACAAAGGAACAGATTGCTGATATTTTTACTAAGCCTTTGCTTGCAAATACATTTGTCTATTTGTGAGACAAGTTAGGGGTATCCACCCCTCCTGATGAGAACTAGATGCATTGAGTTGCATCAATCCGGTGGACTTCATAGTCTTATCTCTTTATCTAGTTTGATGAGTTGGTGCTTCTCCTGTGGTGGAGTAGTCTGGTTATGTGTATAAGGGGGAGAGAATTATAATTTGTTTATCTAAGGGAGAGTTTGGGTTTTCTATTTTGGAGATCTTTGGCATTGTTGTCAAAGGGGGAGAGATGCATGTGAAAAAAAGTTTTATCTGCTTGATCTTAGGGGGAGTTTGTTGTAGTTAATTTCTTTCTTTACATTGATTGTTTTTCACGCTCATATGTTGCCATCAATGCCAAAGGGGGAGATTGTTGGAAATTGCTTCTGCTAGGCTATGTTGTTGTCATTGATGTCAACATATTCCTACTTTGGTGCTTGCATATTGGTTCACTGGGATTATGGTTTGGTGTATGGAGTATTTCTAGTATCATTATATTGTTTTGTATTGGTCTTGGTGATCTGAGAAGCTTAATTGATCATATAAGATGATCCAGTTTTGCAGTTTGCTTTTCTTATCAATGCTTTGCAGAGTTCAGTATTTCCTCCGATATATTCCGATGTGATTAGATCTTGAGCTGAGATTTTGGGATATTGTTTGGGGTGGTCTTGTGTATCTTTATTTCAGATGGTTCATGATTTGGTGCTCCATAATTTATCTTTTCTTCATGATTGTTGCTGTTGTTTGAGTGTTTTTGAGTTTTAGAAGTTGATCGATGAAGATTTGATAAGAGGTGTTGGTGAAGCTGTTGCTGATGATTCTAACATGCTTGTTGGTGTTTCCTAATTATGTCTTATTTGTCCTAACGATCCACATTGATCCTTGTGAGAGTTCTTGGTGATTTTGCTGAATCGGTGATGTTCTTCGTGTTATGTGGTTTTCTTGGTGGTGTAACTTGTTGTTGATCTTGGCATGATTTCCAGTGGTGTTGTGTGTTTGGAGATTTGAATTAGGTCCATTTTATGTCATTTAAATCATTATATTGGTCTGGTAGTCAATCTTTGTATCTCATGATGTGATTTTATAATTGTGAGTTAAGGGTTTAGCCGACCTTGTTGTCAAAGTTGATGAATAGTATAAATAGGTGACATAGTCATGTAATTTAGGTGTTGTGGTTAAGCCTGCATTATCAAAGAGTGGTGTATGTGCAATCAAGTGATTCATCCTTCAACATTGTGATTGAGAAAAGATTTGCGATTCTAGAGTAGACAATTATGCTTAACCAAAACTGTCATAAAGCATTTGGAGTTTCTATTCTTTTAGATCAATTCTTCCGGATTGTAGTCTAAATCTTGTTGTAAGTCACTGAGACTTCCCTGAGGGTTGTAGCCTTCTAGGTCATTATCTTTTGAGCAGTGAGCTCTAGGAAGTGAGCCTGAATGCATGTGCATTCCCCATTGTAATATTTTACATACTACTACAGAGTATCATCATATTGTGGGTAGGTTCCCACTATAGTTTTTCCCTTAACCGGGTTTTCCACATCAAAATCTTGGTGTTGTGTTATCTATTTGCTTATTTCTGTAGTTTATCAGATTTGTTTTTGTGATTAAGTTTGTATATCCGGTGAAAACTAATTCACCCCCCTCTTAGTTTTCCCTCATTATTGTCACCAACAGTGTGGTTGTTCATTTTATGTTTCTACACTTTGATTACTCTCTCATGCATCCAGTGGTTTAAGAATCAACTTGATAAGTTTGCTAAATATAAAACACTGATTCACCCCCCCTCTCAATGTTCATTGATTCCAATAGATAAAGCTTTTATCCAAGGGATAACTAAATATGCAAGGGTAAAAGGGTAACCATGGTCAAAGCATTGAATGCTTGAATAGACTTGAGGGTTAGATGGATGGTTGAGTTAGAGGAAAAGTCTCTAACTAAGGGTCAAAGGTGGGTTAGTTAGATTAAATCCATTAAGGCTTAAGAAGACTTTGGGGGTTAACTTATGGAAGGGAGAAAGCTTTTAATGCTTTTGAGAAGTGACTCCTCACTAATCCCTTAGTTAGGAATGTGCAAATGTTTAGAAGGGGATTAGGCTAAATTAGAAAGGATTAGAAAAATTTAGAAGAAGGGTTAGTGTGCAAGTGGGTTTTGTAGGAGAATGCAAGTGGGATGGATTTTAGGATTTTAATAAAAATAAAATTCATTTGTTTCAATCAATTGTGCAACTTGCATTTACAAGTGGATGAGTATTTTAAATAAATATTCATTTATTTAAATATGGATTTTGATTGTGCATTTTAATAAATGTTTAATTTATTTAAATGAGAAGAAAGGGGGTGATTAAATAAATTGATAGATTTATTTAATAGCTGAACTATAGTTAGTAATTTTCATTTAAATAAATTTATGAAATTTATTTAATTAAATTAGTAGAATGGGTTGAAATGAATTAATTACATGTAAATTTAATTAATAGAAGAACATTAGTGCATTAAACAAATATTAAATATTTATTTAATTTAGTGGACATATTTATGTGTCTACATTTGCCCCTCTTTGAGAGGGTGCAATTCATCATGCTGTTTTGTAGAAAGAGAGATAGGCAAGAGAAAAATGTCATAGGGTTGTTAGTTTAGTGGGTTGCATGCCCCCTCGAGACATGGGCTGAAAATTTTGAAAAATTGGGCGATCACTTGAAAAATAGAAAGAAGCGGGGGAATACAAGATTATAACAATTTGGGTTAAATGGTGAAAGAATGGAGGAAACCGGGGTTAAAATGGAGAAATGGCAAGCCTCGAAAGTTCCTGGAGCCTAGGGTGGTGAGCAAGGTGAAGAAGGGTTAGGGTTGGGTAGGGTATATTTGGGCTAGAAGGGTTAATTGGTCCTCATTTTTACACTCCTCCATAGTGATTTCAAGCTTTGCTAGAGACCTTTTGTGAGTAGCTTGCAATAGAAAACATGGTGATTCCGATAGAAGATCATCAATTTGAGCGGATTTGGAGGTACCAATGGCCAACCGACTACAGTCCCGTGGTAAGTCCGGTTCTATTTTTTTTGTTTTGAGGTCGTTTTAATGCATTTTTCAACTAGGGGAAGTAAAAAATAGACAAACACGCTTAAACATTGTTTTAGTGCTATTGTGCCACAATAGCGCATTTGTACAGTAGTTGTAGTGCTTTTGTATTTTTAGCACTATTGTATGCTAGTTGTAACGCTTTTGTTTCCAATGGCCCAGTTGAATTTTAATTATGATAGTTGATTTCAGTTTGTACTTTTTTAGGTTGTTTGTTGTGTTTGCTGGACTCTTGGTACCTATTGAAAATAGGCAATTGATGTAAATGCCTGTTGTAGTCTAGGTGCGTGTCAGCTGATTTACCTGTTGAGACTAGAGATACTTGATCAAAAAGTATCTGGTGAAGTCTAGGTATTAGCGGATTATGCTAGCAAAAAGGCTCACATTGTCACTTGATTGTGTTTGTAGGAGGACCTAGGTGTATTGTGGGCTTGAGAGAGGCATCCCACCACTTAGCAATTGCGAGACCAGTTGTCTGAGCTGGAGATTAATTGTGTTGCTTCTACCGGTTTGTATGACATGATGCACTTACCTTTGATTTAGATGAATTGTGGACTTCTGACTACATTGGTCGAGACGTGGCACAACGAGACCTACTCCTTCCATTTGTCGATGGGAGAGATGTCGATCATGTTGGAAGACATATGGAGGATTCTATACATCTCGATCATAGGTGAGCTAGTGACCTATGACATATAGATGGGTGATGTGACACTGTGGCGTATCTTCACAACTCTTGATCTAGAGGTGCATGATAGTTCAGTGTGATGGTAGGATATTGTAGAGCTATATGAGACACTTCCTTCTGTGCTCGCTGCTATTGTTGATAGTCTACTATGTCCTGATCAGGGATCACATAGACTGTTCATGAGCTAGAGACATGTTATAGAGCAGATGGCGAGTGAGGGGACCTGATATGCCAAGGGCCCATGTGTCCTAGCTCACCTGTACACTGACTTGCATGCTATAGTTTATCATGAGAGTACTTCTTTGGGTGTGGGGATCACACTTCTCCATATTTGGGTATTGGAGCACTTACCCATTTGTAAACTAGTATGCATGAGGTTGAGGATGATTGGTCAACTATATGTATAAAGGTATGATAAACCAGCCCCAGCTGGGTAAGGTCGAGTATTGGCACTGAGCCTTAGATGATTTAGATGCAGTGAACTGGTGACCGTACCTAGACTGTGAGCCTTGAGAGGATGATGTCAAGGCGATGTCGTATCTATATTCTACTCATTTTTTGATTGGGTGGACATCATACATCATGGAGAGGTATGGGGAGGTGGAGGAGGCAAGAGAGCTAGGGCTACCTATCCAATCTGACTATTACAAGCTCCACCAGTATACGTAGCAACACCAACACTGACAAAGGCGACGGGTATGGAAAAGGGAGAGGCAACCAAGACAATAGGGCCAACAAGACATGGGGACCTCAGGGATGTTGTTTTTGTTCAATTATAAGCCTTCCTTACTATTGCTGAGGCTTGAATCCATAGCCTAGAGGCAAAGCTAGATGATAGGGATGCAGAGATAGCTACCAGGGATGTTTAGTTATTTGCTCAAGGGGACGAGGTTACTACCATTTTGAGAGAGCATGATGATGTTATGGACCGGCTTGCATATGCATAGGATAGGATTCAAATCTTTGAGCAGGTATAGGGTCATCTTCCTACGACTGAGGGTATGAGGGAGATGCACTGAGTGTTTATCAGGTTGAAAGCACTAGAATACAGAGAGGGGGGGTGAATCAATATTCCCACTTATTTAAACAATAAACCTTTTTACCAACTGAAGTTGTCCTCAAAATTAAAATAGATAATGTAGAATAAATAAGAAGAACACAACTACAAGATGAACACTGGAATTTGTACGTGGAAAACCCAAAAAGGGAAAAACCACAGAGAGTGTTGGCGCTCTAGAAAGCCCTCATTGAAATTAATTAATTAATTAACAAGAAACCTACAAATTTTCATAGAATTTCTATTTCTTGAGGTCCCTAACCTTCCCAACAATACACCATAGAATGGATAGGCCCCCCCGACACTATACTATACTCTCAAGAAAATATAACTAGTTATAGTTTTGTTTACAAACAGGTGGCTCATTGTCGAGTGGCTTTCTGGTAGATTACAAAAAAGGCTCATTGTTGGACTACTCACTGCAGATACAAAAGAAAGGCCCAACTGTCAGAATGCTCACTGCAATTGAAAGGGTTTAACTGAGAAAGTTTGCATTTCCAAATGCATGAGATCAGTTCCAAGTTAAGCTCATATTACAAATCTCAGACTTATAGAAGATCTGGTTAGAGATCTCTTCACTACTATTCCGCAACAGGTCCGATAAAGGACTACTGCACTACTGATTTCCTTCGCTGTCTACAACTCTCACATACACTGCTTCTTTTACTAACAACTATCTTCTACACATCACACTCACACCCTCTTGATTCATTCACTTCTCTATGTCATCCATCACTCATGAATACACACACACACACACACACACACACACACACACACACACACACACACACACACACACACACACACACACACACACACACACACACACATCAGAGAGAACAAATACAAAATAGTGTGTCGGCCAAGCCCAACATGTTATCAATAGGCTCATGTTGGCCTCCACAATACTTCTACATAATTCCTTTAAATACTTCCGATTACCAACACATATACCATGATTACCAAAAAAGAGAAAGGGTCATCTGGACCCAAGAGAATGGACCTATCGCCACAAGATCACACTCAACATCTCCAAAATGTAGACTCCACATGTACCAATGAAACCACAATCACAAAACTTGAAGAGATACTTTTGATAGATACCAAAGCTATAAACCACTAACATTAGGACACATAACTAATACTAGGATATTGTGGTCAATAAGAACTGAATGGGCCCTCAAAAAGGTCATCATCCAAAACTATCCATGTTGCATAATAACTCCTAACCAAAAACCGCAACAACTGAACCCAACATACATAACCACAACACTTTGCATAACATCCATAACATCCATAATGTCCAGACTAATATCTGGTCTTGCATACACTATTTAGTATAGAGCTAGATGACTGTGACATCAATGCCAATATTATTCACATAGGTATAACAATCTCCCCCTTTGTCATTGATGGTAAAAGATATTCAAAACATGACTGAGTAAACTCCCCCTTGCATAAGAAAATTCTCAAATCCTTGAACTCATATTCTTATTTTCTTTCTTCCCCTTTTGACATCAAGGAGAAAGGATACCATTGATGAAAAAAGAGAAGAAAAAGAATAGAAAGCACACATATATATAACCAAAAATGTGAATCTTTCATAAGGAAACCTTCAACTGCTCTTCTTCATAAATATAAGCTTGTACTTTTCCTTTAGTTCTAGAAGGACTTCCCAAGAGTTTATAGCTAGTTTAATGCTCACTGAAAGGCTTCTACACTCAAACAAAAAATCAACAAAATTTGAAAAGCTATTCGAAGTAGTTAGGTTTTGCTCATACTCTATTGCATCCTCAAGCAATGTTGAAAAGTGTTATAGTTAAGCTTCCACAATCTCCTTAACTTTCCAAAACATGCTCACAAAGTCTTCTTTCTGCCTTTGCAACAAAAGAAGCTCAACTGGAAGAGAATTAATTATTTTTCTCTTCTCACCATCCTTATCATTTATAAAATCAAAAGATTTACTTAGACTCATCAGTTCGGCTTCAATAGCATCAATTCTTCCTTTGTGCTTCATAGCTGCTGCCGACCAAGAGATAGAATATCTATAGATTCTGCTAGCACCATGGATCCAATATTTCAATTCCTCTATGCAATTTGAAAAGTACTTTTGGATTTAGTACATTCATTCAACAAAACTTTGCATATCCAGACCTTTTTCTTTAGTTGACTACTCAGAGATTTTCTCTTTCAGGATCTCTGTCAATGATTTAGGAAGCACATTACTGACATCTTCTGGACTAATATTGTTCCAGATCAGGTACTTCATCAAAATATTCTCAATTATGTCTGACTCGACTGAGGTCAACCATTTCACACCAATATTTTGAAATCTATTTGCACTATCAATCAGAATTAATGGATTAGAATCATCATTTGAGTCTCCTACTTCCTTCTTATTCATTTCTGAAACTCCTTTGGTTGTAGGGGATTCCAGATCATCAATTGTCATCATATCTTCTATGTTTATTTTTGGTGACTCTGAAACATCAATAGGAATAGACCAACAATATCTATATATATATATATATCGGAATATTCCAGAGGAAATATCGAACTCTACAAAATGGTGATCAGCAAAACAACACTACAAGCTGAATTATAAGATCTTCTCAAAATGCAATCATCGAAGAAAATCACAGGAATATGTTGACATCAATGACAACAACATATCCTAATAGCAGCTTTTGAAAGAAGATTCTCCAGAACCAGAAGAGAAAGAAACAAAAATCAGGCCAACTCTCCACATATCCATAAATAATTTAAAATAATTATTGTGAATCTCCTCTATGTTATTCAAACTGTTTAGATATTTGAAGATTTGTCTTGCAATCAGCACATCGGATTCCCAAAAAACATTATCCTTTTCCAGAAGAGATTCTAAATAGTACACGACTAAACTTACAAGCAATGATCCATACTAAAAGGCATAATTCTTCTCTTTTGACATCTTGATATTTTTCGTACAATATTTGTCTCAATAATTCACACAAGTCAAATGATCTATTCTCCATCACAAACATATATGTCATATACACTACAATCGCTGAGGTGGCTCCTTCCCTATTTTTGAAATAGACTTTGTAAGAGATGTGATAGGCAACATACCTTATTACAAGGTTGACGATCGTGTTGATGATAAGAGCTCACTGATCACCCTTCATGCTGGTTAGGGCTTCCACTTCCCTATTCAAAATTGATTTATTTGTTGGAACATCTCCATTGTCACACAAGTCGGTGATCATAGAAATTATTTCCTTCGTAATTGGATAGGGTTTATCCAACACAATGCAGTTATCTCACACATGACTAAGGATTATTTTGATTATCTCTGCAATGTCAAACTAAGGGAATTCGGTCCACAGATTCAAACCTTTTCCTTCTAACTCTTTGAACCTCTACAATTCATCATCCTTCAAACTTGCTTCAACAATTCTGATTTTCTCTAGGATAAACTCATCCAAGGGCACTTTGTCCACAATCTGAAATTCTCCGCTACTAGATTCTTCGACAATCATTTTTCCTTCCATGATTGCTCTTCACTTCTCACTTTACTGCTTCTCTACTACTCACAATGATCTTAAGAAAATATAATTGATATGAAAGAAATGAACTCCAAGATTGATACTTATCTTACTAAATATGCTTCATAGGGTTTTGCCACCAAAAACTCTTTTTGATGATGTCATTATGATTCCTCTGCATACTGGATACCACACAAGCACTGCCATGCTGAATTAGTTAGATGATCCATATAGAAGGTGAGGCTAGAAGATTTTTGTTTTTGATCATAACTCCCCCTAACTTGAAGCTCTAAGCTTAGTTTCTGGAGGAAGAGATACCTACACCAGATTCTGGTACTTTAGGCTCACTTTCTTTGTTCTCATTCTTTTTTCTCTAGACCAAGTTTTCCTTCTTATTTGGTTCATCACTCCTCATTGCACTCTTTTTGATATACTTTTCTTCATTTCCTTTCCTACATAGGTTACCATAATGTCCAGGCTGATTACACTTGAAACAACTAAGAATTTTCTTCTAAAATCTTACTGGATGAGATCTGTATTTGCATTCACTAGCTTTGTGTCCATAGATATTGCAATTGTAACAATGTCCTTGAAAGTTATAACTCTTCTTATTTACAGCAACTGGGCTATAACTTTGACTCACAACATGATTCATATAAAGGCTTACCTTATGTCCAAACATCTTGTAACTATAGCATTGAATACTTTTACAGTTCACTGCCTTGTGTCCAAATTTATTGCATTTAAAACAATAGCCATTAAAATATGGGTACCTTTGTGCATTAGGCTATCGGATCGATTGTATTCTTGTGTTTGATTTCTAATTCTAGGATTTCTTCTCATCTTCTGACTTCTTCTCTGCTTTGACTTCCTTACTTTCTTCTTTAATATTATGATTCGAGTGCACACTGGTTTGGTAACCAAGTCTGGTTTTGTTTGACCTAATTTGCTGCATGTTGATCAAATCTTCCATGAGCCTGCTGTTGTCAAGGATCTTGTTCTCTGCCTTCAGATTCCTCAATTCTTGTTCAAGCTTTTCACACTTCTCACATTTCAGCTTTAATGTCTCATTTAGAAACTGCTGTCTTGTGTTTTTCCTCCATTTTCTGCATCAGGTCTTTGATGGTCTCATTCGCTTGATTCAACTGATTGTTAACCTCCTTATGTCTCAACTTGAATTTCCAAATTTTCTCTCTCAACTTCTGTACACATTCATTTGCAATCTTCACATTCTCCTTCAGTTCTTGATTCTCTGATTCAACATTTTCCAAGTCTTCAAGGGTTGTATTCAATTCTTCATCCATTTGAAATTCTTCATCCAAGTATATAGGTGCCATGGCTCAACCAACATGGATCTCCCTCAAGCGGTTAGGCCTTCCAAGAAAGGGACCAAAGATCTAATACCAATTATTGATAAAGTTGAAAGCACTGGTATACTGATAGGAGGGGGGGGGGGTGAATTAGTATTCCCACTTATTTAAAACAATAAACCTTTTTACCAATTGAAGTTGTCCTCAAAATTAAAACAAATAATGCAGAATAAACAAGAAGAATCGAACCACAAGATGAACACCGAAATTTGTATGTGGAAAACCTTAAAAAGGAAAAACCATTAGCGAGTGTTAACTCTCAGGAAAATATAACTAGTTATAGTTTTGTTTACAAATAGGTGGCTCACTGTCAGGTGGCTCAATGCCAGATTACAAAAATGGTTCAATGCCAGGCTTCTCACTGTAGATACAAAAGAAATGGCTAACTGCCAGAATGCTCACTGCAATTGAAAGGGTTATTAGAGAAAGTTTGCATTTCCAAATGCATAAGATCAGTTCCAAGTTATGCTCATATTACAAATCTCAAACTTTAAAGAATATCCAGTTAGAGATCTTTGCACTACTGTTTCGGTAAAGGACTACTGTACTATTGATTTCCTTCGCTGTCTACAACTCTCACATACACTGCTTATTTTGCTACCAACTATCTTCCACACATTACACTCACACCCACTTGATTCATTCACTTCTCTATGTCATCCATCACTCATGAACACTCACACACACACACAGATATATATATATATATATATTAGAGAGCACAAATACAAAATAGTGTGTCGGCCAAGCCCAACACATTATAAATAGGCTCATGTCGACCTCCACAATACTACATAATTCCTTTACATACTTCAGATTACCAAGGCATATAATGTGATTACTGGAAAAGAGAAAGGGTTATCTAAACCTAAAAGAATGGACCTATTCCCACAACATCATGCTCAACATCTCCAAAATGTAGACTTCACATGTACCAGTGAAACCACAATCACAAAAATCGAAGAGATACTTTTGATAGATACCAAAGCTTCAAACCGTTGACACCGAGACACATAATTGATACCAGGATACAGGGGTCAATGGGAACCCAATGGGACCTCAAAAAGGTCATCATCTAAAACTATCCATGCTGCATAATAAATCCCAACCAAAACTCACAACAACTGAACCAAACATGAATAACTGCAACACTTTGCATAACATCCATAACATCCATAATGTCTGGACTGATATCCGGGCCTGCCTACACTATCCGGTATAGAACCAGATGACTAGTTTGACATCAATGACAACATTATTCACACAAGTCTAACAATGAGCTGGTGCAGAGATTGATTACTGGTAGGGTTTATATGAGCAGGCAGTGCCCAACAGTTAGTGTGCCATGAGCTACTCATAGATTCGAGTAGCTAGATCCGAGCGCTCCTAGAGAGGAAAAAGTAGTGGGGGTGTCATGGGTCTGCCCCCTTGTCCACCACCTCTAGCTGGTGGTTCCTCATACACATCTGGCGAGAGCATCATTTGATTCTTATTGCCTCTTGTATTTGTTATTTTTATACATTGTTACAAATTAATACTTGGATGATTCTTGGTAGATGATATTTTTGACATCATTGTACTTTGATAAATATGTATTCTTTTGATGAGAGATATATGATGAAATCTCCATTTTTGGTGGCGATGATATTAGATGCTTATGATGATTATTTATTTCTTATGCAAGATATATGTTGTTGATTTGATATGCATGATATGTGATGGAGCCTATATGTGTTATGATGATGCGTTTTATTTATAATGATGTATTGGATGCATATAATTTTGATTCATGTATGATAATTCATGATGATGTATGGATGCAAATGATTTTGATTTATAACATGATGCTTATGACTTATTCTGATGATGACTATACATGTTGTGGATGCATATTTCTATAATTTTTGATGATGTATGACTTGATATGAGATGATAAATGATGTGATTAATGCTATATTTTGATATGATGATGTTGATAAAATGATTGGTATGCAATAGACACAATATTTTATTTTGATAAAATGATAAAATGTAATGTGTTGGTGTATGATATGTAATGATGAATGCAATGAATGATATAAATGATGTAAATGAAATGATGATATGGATGATGTATGCAATGACTGATATATATAATGATACTAGCTGATGATATTTAATGATGAATGCTATGAATGATGTATGTAATGACACTAAATGATGATATTTAATGATGAATTCCATAAATGATGTATGTAATGACACTATAAGATAATGAATGATGAATTTATAACAAGATAAATGTAAATGAATGTCCCTAATGAGAATGATCCTAATGATAATGTGAAATGTTATGCACCTGTCTATAATGCTAAGTATCCTATATGATAAATGAAATGCGAAATGAAATGCACCAATGTGAATCAACTTAAAATAATAATGGTTATGAATTATAAATGGATCTAAATATAAATTAATCTATGCACCCAATGAAATTTTTAATGTTCTTGAAAATGTAGATGCTAGATGTAAGGTGATGTGTATCATAGTACTCCGTCGTGATTTTTATACACCTTTCTCATAGCAACTCCATTCCTTGTGTGTGTATGCACACACAATATTTACAATGTATGAATGAACAGATGTATGGGTGATATGTAACATAGTGCAATATATACAGATGAGATGAAATGGGTGATCCATGGTCTATTCATAATGCTTTATTTCCTAATTGTGCATGGTAGTACTGATCTTGGCCAAGGTATCAAAAACCAAGGTTGATTGCTCCACCTGTAAACAAACATCACAAACAAGGAAGGTTCCCCTCCATTCTAGTGCATATACACATGGTCAGGGTATATGTTGTAGTCAGTAAGCCATAGTGATCCATGACTTTGTATTTTTGCATAGGATCTCATAGATTAGTGAACTTCCCACATAGACACCATTAGTATTTGCCTTAGAACTTCATTGGAACAATCCTTAGATTGAAAACAAAGAAAAATATATCATGAACCATCCTGGCCACTCTAATCACTTGGGGATATCCTGGAGTAGCATAGGAACTTGATATAAAATGTAGTAATATGACCAAGTGCCCATCAACCAAACAAAATCTTCTTGTCAAAGAGATATGTCACCACATTTTGTTGTAAGGAAAGATGCATCCTAGTTAAAAATGATCTCGCATATGTTTTTCTCAAATGTTTGATTGTTTGGTGTTACGATAGGTCATGTTTTAGGTAGCTTAAATATTTTTTTGCATTTGGCTCAATTTTTATGTACAAGAAGCAATTTAATTACAATGTTTTTGATTGATTTTGATGTTTTCTTAATGTTTTTGGATTATTTTATGAGATTTTACGAAATGTTTTTGGTCTTTTTGAGATTTTACGAATATTTTTGGAGTATTTCAGGTCATTTTCCAATTAAGTAACTTGGCGAATCACTAGTTTTGAGAATCCACTCCCATCATTAGGTTAAAAAAGTTTCCCCTAGTTAGGTGTCAGTGTGAAAGCATGATGCAGGACACATGAGGCAATAACCTTGATTGCAAATCAATAACAAGCCTGAAAGACAATGAAGCCACAACCTTTACAAATGACACCTGTTTGCCATGTTTTCATCATTGTACTTATCCAAGGCACCATCGAAGTGGTTTTCACCATTTGGATGAATGATTTCTCTTAATTATTTTCTTGCTCTTTTTTTTTCAGGACCTTTTCTGAATTTTTCTAGTTTTTTTGAAATTTTGTACGAGTTTGATTCTCTACACATCTTATGTATGGAACTTTTTGAGATGCATGTTGTTTATTGGATATACTAGTGGTTCCCCTTCTAAAGTTGCTAACAGATATTCCCCAGACCCAAAGATGGTAGTGATGACATATGGACCCAGCCAATTGGATTCAAATTTGCCTCGATGTTCTTTGTTTGGTTGATTGTGAGAATTTTCTCTGAGAACAAGATCTCCTACCTCAAATGTGTGAGGTTTGACCCTATGATTATAGCTTCTACTCATGCGTTGTTGATATTCCTTGAGGTGATTGTAGGCAACTTGTAGCTTCTCATCAAGTAGTTCCAAGTCCTGAAGACGAGGGATGGTAATTCAACCTCAATAGGCAAGATAGCTTATGCTCCATAAACACGTGAGTATGAGGTTGCACCTATAGGAGTTCAAATGCTAGTTTGATATGCCCATAGTGTGGGATTTAGATGAATGTGCCAATCATAGCCAACATCATTGACTGTATTCTTTAAGATCCTCAATATGTTCTTGTTTGAGGCTTTTGGTTGACCATTTCCTTGTGGGTAATATGGGTTGGAGAAACAGTGTTGGATATTAAACTTCTCATAGAGTTCTCAGACATCTGATTTTTGAAGGGAATCCCATTATTTATGATGATGGACATGGGTACACCATACCGGTAGATGATTCAATTTATGGTGAATGAGGCAATCTGTTTGTCGGTGACTTGGATGAGTGGAATGGCTTCGATCCACTTTGTGAAGTACACAGTGACAGTAATGATAAATTTATGGCCACCTAATGATAATGGATGTATCTTACCCTCAAGGTTGAGTTCTCATTGACAAAAGGGCCATGGTGTTGCAATGGGTTGTAGTTCTTGCATAGGTGCATGTATAAAATCTCCGTGTACTTGACACTTCTTGCACTTTTTGACAAAATAATATGAGTCTTTTTCCATGGAGGGCCAATAGTATCTTGTTCTCATGAGTCTCATAGCCAGTGAAGGGCCACTTGAGTAGGCCCCACAAATACCTTCATGTACTTCTTCTAAAGCTATGGTCACCTCACCTTGCTCTAAACATCAGAGGAGAGTACCATCAAGACCTTGTCGGTATAGGGTTTCAACAATGATTGTGTATCAGGCGAATTGGCATATGAAGGTTTTTCGTTGATTGTTTGATTGGTTTGGTGGAAGGATTTGATGATGTAGGTAAGCATAAAACTCATAATACCATGAGGAAGTGGGACCAATGAGTTGACATACCATCTTAGATTCCAGGATATCATAAGCAAAGATCCAAAGCTATTCAACTAAAAAGTCGTAGTGTGTTGAGTTCTATGGAAGATCGAGAAGAGAGGCTATTGTAGTCATTGCATTTGTAGCTCTATTATGCTCTCAAGGAATTTGATCGAAGGTGATAGTTGTGAATAATTCCTTGAAACTATAAACCATTTTCTTGTAAGGCATGAGCTTATTGTCCTTAGTTTGGTAATCATCATTAACTTGTTGGATGACCAGTTGTGAATCACCATATACTTGTAGCTTCTTCAAGTTCCATTGTATGACCATTCTTAGTCCTGTGATCAAGACCTCATATTCTGCTATGTTGTTTGTGCATGTGAATGTGAGCCTGTATGATTTTGGAATGCTATCACCTTGAGATATGATAAAAATAATGCTAGCTCTTGAACCATGCCTAGTGTATGACCCATTAAAATATAGCTTCCATTGTTGTGCTTGCATGACTGTGAAGATCTCCTCATCTGGAAAATTTGAGACAAGAGGATGGTCTCCTATGAGTGGTGCTTAATTCAACTAATCTACAATAACTTGACCTTTTATTTATTTAAAGTCCATATACTCTATGTCAAACTCATTGAGGATCATAACCACTTTGCCAAGTGGCTTGTTAGTGCTTCTAACCTAAGTAAATAATTGAGTGGGTCTATCTTGGTGATGAGTTGTATCTTATGCATCAACATGTAGTGCCTTAGTTTGGTTGCTGCCAAAATCACTGCGAGACAAGCTCATTCAATAGGTGTATAATTGAGTTCATACCCTACTAGTGTCCTAGAGATGTAGTAGACTGCACATTATTTTTCTTCAACATTATGTCATGCTAGTAATACCCCTAAGGTTGTAGTTGTAACTGATATGTATAATAACAAGGGCCTATCTAGAGTTGGTGGTATTAATAGAGGTGGTTTCATCAGGTATTCCTTAAGCTATTGGAATGCTGGCTGACATTTTTCATCCCATTAGAAGTGGACATTCTTATGTAGCAGATGTGTGAATGGATGACATTTATCAGCAAATTATGCAATGAACCAACATATTGACTATAGCCTCCCTTGCAATGATCTTAACTGGATGATGTTCTTACGAGGTGTCATCTCCATTATTGCCTTTACTTTTGTAGGATCAACTTCAATGCCTTTATCCAGGATAATGTATCCTAGGAGCTTTCCAGAGGTCACTCTAAAGACACACTTCTTTGGATTGAGGCGAACATTATATTGTTCTAGTCTAGTGAATATTTTGTCCAGCACTGCAAGGTGATCCCCTCTTATTAATTATTTAGCTAGTAAATCATCCACATAGTCTTCCATTAGTGTATGCATCATGTCATGGAAGATGATAGTAATTTCCCTTTGATATGTGGCTCTTGCATTTTTGAGACCAAATGACATCACATTCCAATAGTATGTTCCCCATGGGCATGTGAAAGTGGTTTTGTGTTGATCTTATTGGGTGATCTTAATCTAGTTGTATCCTGAAAAACCCATCCATGAGAGATAGCAACGCATGTCCTACTGTCAGGTCCATGATCATATCAATGTTAGGTAGAGGGAAGTCATCCTTAGGACATGTTTTGTTTAGATCTCTGAAATATGTACATATACGGATGCCCCTAGTCAGTTTTGCTATTGGTACAATGTTGGATATCCATTCTGTATTGTCAATTGGTCTTATGAAACCAACAACTAACAACTTTTTGAGTTCAGCTTTCACTAAGCGCGCGATCTGAGGATGCATTTTCCTAAGATTTTATTTCACCGGTTTTGCACCTTTTTCTATGGTCAAGTGATGCATTACTATATTTGGATCCATTCTGGGCATGTCTGCATATGACCAAGCAAAGTTTATTTGCCACTTCTTGTAGAATTCCACAAAGCTAGGATCTTCTATGTGAGTTAAGGATGTCGCTAAATGGATTTTATGAGGGTTCTCCTTTGATCCCAAATTGATTTCCTTGCTCTCCTCTATGAGAAGGCATGATCTCTTTATACTGAAGAGGAGAATGTCAAACCTTCCATTTTCAGGTGCCTGAGAGAGGTTTTCACCATTAGATGTGTCCTTTGTTTTGACTTTTTTGGGATCTAGAAGTGTTGCAATGTGGTTTTCACTAGAAGATCCATTCTTTATTGTTATATTTTTACAACTGAAAGGCTTGGAATTATCTCCAAAATAGGTCATGTTGTTGAGTTCAATAGAAAACCCAACCTTGTGATGCCCACTTGGTATGTTATCTCATAATTCGAGAAAGTCTATTATCGCCTCATCATTTTGGAAGGTGTCAAGGTCTGAGGGATCTTGCTGGTACCAGTCAATGAGTTTGGGGTGGATGATTGGCATTACTTCATTGATTGGGTTGAGTTAATAGGGCACGTCAGTTATGATTAGGATGGAGGTATTGAGGTCATCATTAGTACTCTCCTCGTCGTAATTGATCTTGGGAGGTGACATATCTCTCCTATAAATTTCCTCACTATCTAGATTCCAAAAGGTTTTTATCCATACATCTCCGTCAGCTCTTTTATCTTCAAAAGTATCAAAAGAATCTTCTTCAAATTCATGTGAAGCTAAAGAACCCCATTCGTATTCATGTGAATCTATCTTAGAATCACTTTGTAGAATTATGTCACTGTATATTATAGGAATGTCTTTAGGTGTGAAAGGCTTGTTGGATGCTACTACAGGTGTTGTATCTGATGGGGTTGTTGTTGTTGCTTGGGTGTCTGAAATGGACAAGATCTTTAACCTTGGAGTGATGGTCTTAGAAGTTGGTTGCTTTTGTTTTCTTGTAAGACTCAGCTTAGAAGAGTTCCCTAGACTAGGATTAAATCCAAGTCCTATTTTATCTCTTGGTTTTAACAAGGGTTGTAATGGATCGTGCAGTCCCTATTTGTAGGATCCTAAAGCACTATGGCCATCACAACCCATTTTTTGCATTATGGTGAAGCCTTTGCCATACTTCTTGGTGGTTTTGTTACCTTTTGTTTACCTTTGTCTATAGGGTCCTTGTAGATCCATTTGGCCAAATCCTCTTCCACATTCTCGTCCTCTTGGGTCCTTCCAAGGGTGAACTGAGTCAGTATACAGGTATTTGTTGCAACACGTGAAATTTGTGGTTTTCCATGAGTCCTAGGTGAGAGAGGTAGTTGGCCAACACAAAAAAGTTGGCTAATGTTATATTCACATGGGCCTTCATCTTTTACTTTCATCTTTAGCTTATTCTGTGTGGGTGTAGGGATCGATGTACTGGTGAGAGAAGCTGGGTGGATGTATGATGATGAAGCGGTGGCTTCTCTTTTGCTGGGCACTGTGATATCCAAGTGGTGACTAATGTTATTGCAGAAGGCAATTAGATTGGCATCATAAAGGATAGTAATCTCTACTCTGTTATGTGGAAATTTGATGCACTGATGGTAGGTGGATGGTACTGCTTCCATGGTCTGCCCTGTAGGATATTGTATGGAAGAGGGAGATCTAGGACTTGACAAATCACATTCTTCACCACATTTCCTACCCTTACTGGTAGAGTAATGCACCCTTTAGAGGAGCGTTCTGCATTGTCATAGGCCTTGATGGTGATCTTCTTTCTGGCATCAACTGCTCCTTCTACATATCTTGATGCTATTATTAATTGTAAGGTGCAAATGTTTAGGCCAACTCCATTGTCAATCAAGACTTTCTTGATTCTGTGTTTATGTATGAATCCCTCAATGTGGAGAGGGGCGTTATGTGGTTGTTGAACGGATGCATCATCATTCTCAATGAAAGTGAGACATGGTGATGATTTGAGTATTCCAACCATGGCTTGAAATTTACCTATGCTTAGGTTGGATGGAATTGACACTTCTTGGAGAGCTTGGTCCAAGATAGTTTTGTGTGAGGGTGATAGGCACAAAATATCTAGTATGGAAATGAGTGCTAGCATCTTATCCAATTGGTCCACAAGGTTATATTCTTTGGGCAAATATGCTACTCTTGATGGTACTCCTAGTAAGGTAATGTTGCTAGAACATGTAACAATGTTGTATTGGGGTTCTTTTCCTTTTATTGTAATAGTTGCAACTTGTTCATTAGCATCATAAAGGTTATTGATAGTATAGTCATATGATGTGCATGTATATTTTGTGATGCTATCTTGGTTCGTACCTTGATGGGACGGGCATCCTTTCTCATATGACAGTAGTGGATTCTTGAACATGGTGTGATCCGTATTGAAAGTTTTTGTAGTGTGACTATCCACTTCTATCTCACCTCAATCAATGAGGTCTTGAATGATGTCTTTTAATCAATGACAATTGTTTGTTTTGTGTCCTCGTCCGTTGTGGAATTCGCAATATTCGTTCTCTCCACCATGAAGGTTTAACTTGTGGTTCGTAGTTTGATATTTTAGGAAACATACTAAGATTGGACAATATGAGTTGCTATAATACTATTTCAAAAGATTTTCCCAAGGGTGTATATGTTCGATTTGGTTTGTAGGTAGAGTACTTGCTCTTAGGTTACTCTTGTTGTATGTTGGGAGCTTGATTTCCTTGATTGTTTGGGTGACTACTTTCATTGATATTATTATTGGGATTATTTTTGTTGGGGTTGGGGTTGTTGTTACGATTATCATCTTGCCCAACTATTTTTACCATAGGTTGGGTGATCTTGACAATCCTTGCATCTACAATACCATCGTTGAATGATGTTTTTGTTCTTGGACCAAAACTTAGGTTTGTCATTGTTGTAGGTTGATCGAGGACCATCCTTGTTGTCCTTGTAGATTTTGACAAGTCCCTTCTTGATAAGGGCTTTCTCAATTTTGAGTCCTTGGGCTATCACCTCCGTAAAAGAGTCTGAATATTTAACTTCCAAGTAGAATTCCATCTCTTCATTTAAGTTTGAAATGAAGATTTCAACTAATTGTTCCTCAAAAAGTAGAAGGAATGTTCGCTAGAAAGGTGTCCCCATCTTTGCAAGAATGTTAATAATAACTCTCCTTTCTTTTATTTAGTGTTACATAAATCAACCATGGAGACATCATGTTCTATGTTGTGCACATGATGAGTAACAAATTTTTGGATTGTCCTCAAATGTTTGGATTCCACTGGCAATCATGAAAACCATTGCATAGCTGAGCCTCCCAGAATTTGAGGAAAGAGGTGCATCAAGTAGGTCTCATCATACGCAACCTCTAAGCATGCAAAGTAGAACTGTCTCACATGGTCTATTGGATCTCCCTTTCCTTTGTATTTGTAAAATTTTGGAGTTTCAAAATTGCATGGGAAAGGAGGCATAGCAATGCTTCCTATCAAAAGGATATGGAAATATATCCTCAAGAGCATATCTTTGTTGTGACCTCCCCGAGTTTAATTGTTGGGTGAGATCTTGTACTTGTTGTCTCAAAATATTCATTTTTGTGAGAGGAGGTGGGACATCCCCTTATTGATACCAGTTGTCATCATAATTGTGGGTATTCCTTGACATTCTCTTGTTTCTCTCTTGTTGATGACCGTTTTGGGCTTGTTTTGGTGTTTCCCTAAGTTTGATACGTCAAAGTCTATAGGGACTTTTGCACCCACTTGAGCAATTCTTAGGAAATGGCATCAACGTTCCCCTTGAGAGTCTCATTAGAGAGTTTGTTAGATCTGGGGTCATGTGTTGCTCATTCAATTTCCTCTTGTGTGGGAGTATCTGGGTCTTCTTCCCCTACAAATTCTCTATGATGAAAGGGGTTGAGGTCTTGTCCTTCTTTTGATTCTTGATGTATTCATTTTGTCTATGTCTTTGAGTCTAAGACCAGGGTCAACCATGCTGAAGTTTGTGTTTTGGAAATGAAATGAATGAAAAGTGGGTGGTTGATCTCCTCTTATAATTCCAGGATTTGATAATGGTGATTATTGAGTTGAAATGTTTGTGGATGAGTGATCTCTCATGCTAAAGGTTGCATGTTAACAAAGTCCTCTTTGGGATTGTTTGCTTGGTGTTCAATAATCATGAGAAGAGGTGTAGAAAGGTTTGTGTTGTTACATTCACAAGCTACCTAGGTATGAGAGGATGCACTCATGAACTAGTTTTAACCTATCTATGATGCTTAGTAATGCCTCTTAGGATGATTGATCCTAGATGTAGAGACACATCAGAAAGTATTTATGTTTGGTATGATGAACAATATTGGAAAGAACTAAGGACAAGATCTCTTTGTGTTGAGAGTTGAAAGGAATTTTGATGTTTTGATTGTGAGTTTTAAAATGAGTGTAAACCTTGGAATTTCTACTAGGTGATTATGAGTTTGATGATTGATTTTGAATGATTTGAGTGGAAATTGTGTAAGATGTGTGTTTAGAATGACTCAAGAAAGTGAACAAGAGGAAATGTGAAACCTTGGAATTTCTAATAGGTGATTACAGGTTGTGGAATGTATGATGGAGGAATGAGTTGATCGTGATTGTGATGATATGATAAATACCTCCTTTGAAAGAAAGCTTGTGATGTGAGGGGTTCTAGTTCAAAATCATAGGCGAAACCATGATCAAAATCATGATAGTGATGAAGGAAGGTGCGATGTTTCAACAAAAGCTTGTAGTTCTTGTACAAGAAGCTTCTTCTCTTTTGGGTCTTCTTTTCATTGCTTCTTTTTGGTTCATCGATAAATTGACTTCTTGGTGTATTTGAGAGATTTCCAAACCCTAAGCATTTGTTGTTTGAGCCAGATTGTTCTTAGTTGAGATTTTGTTTTTCTTAGTTGATGGGATGCACTTGTTTTGAATGTTTGATTCCTTTGACAAGAAGACACATCAAGAACATAAACACTTCTTTAGTTGGTAGGGTAACTTTGAAATTAATTTGATGAAATACATATGTTCTAGGATCTTTAAACCCTAATTATTTCCAAAGGTTTTGAGAAATGGAATACAAATCAGTTAGACTCTTCTATTGTTAAAAAGGTCATTAATAATACCATAGCCCACATCTTGATACTATGTCAGCTCAAACAACCTTATCACACATGAGGGTGTGCCCATTTTTTTACTTTTTTCTAGAAGTTGAACCAAAGAGAATTGCTTCTCAATTGGATCATTTTCTTGGGAGATATATGGTGAGTGTCTTAGGGGTGGATTCTTTTTACCCTTGCACTATGATATTACAATGTTTGGTTACTGAGTCGGTTGATTTCTACACTTAAGGTTTGTAATAAGGGCTTGATTTGGTGAGTCAATGATAAACTCCCTTAAAAGGCTTCCCAAATTTTAGAAAAGGCTTTATGTATCTCAAGGATACTGGGGGAAGGCTATTAATGAACATTACCGTTGGATGCGATTTTCATCATAATCCATATTTGATTATAGTGGGTTGGAATACTTGGCGTTAGTTGTTCCCCACTTAGGTTATTCCCCTCTCATCGACCTTATAGGCTTCTCAAGAAGGTAGTCCTACTAATGGATTTAGCATTGCAATAAATGAAAGTGAGTCTAGCGTTTTAGTCACCCAATTAAGGGGAGAGTATAGGCCTATCACAAGACAAAGCATATATGTTTGTTCTTTTTATCCCATCGTTGCCATGTGATCTAATTGCTACTTGGAGATTTTTCTCCAACAAAAATGGTGTTATTTTTAACCAAGATAGAAATATTTGAACTTTGGAAAACTTTGAAAAACCTTGCATGAAAAACAAGAACTTGAAATTTGAAAAAGGTGGCTTGTTCTTTTTACTTTGCAAAGTGAAGTGCGGTTTGTCCTTTTTACCCTTTGTAACAAGAAAATGAAAATTTACTTGTTCTTTTTAATTTGCACCAAAAGACAATGTGAGCTACTTGAAAAAAGAAAGGTTCTTTTTTTGTTCTTTTTATCCTTTGCAAGAAATGAAAAAGTGAAGTTCTTTTTATAGGACCAAAGTAAAAAAATGTTCTTTTTATCTAACATAAAAAATAAATGGGAAGTTCTTTTTAAACCTTGCAAGAAATGAAGAAGTGAAGTTCATTTTAAAGCACCAAAGTAAAAAAAAAATCAAGTTCTATTTATCTAGCACCAAAAATAAATGTGAAGTTCTTTTTAAACCTTGCAAGAAATAAAGTGTGAGTTCTTTCACCCTCTGTAACAAGAAATGAAAAATTGAAACAAAAGTGAAATAAAAATTAATCTAACTCCATTGTACCCGAACCTACAAAAAAATTGAAAGATTAGTCAATATTGTGGGCTTACAAGACTAAAATATTCATTTGTGTTACAAAAATTAGCTCTCTACCTATTACAAATGCGCTACTCTAGTAAAAACAAATGCTCTACTCTAGTGACACAAAAGCACTAAAACAAAGCGAAAGCACTAAAAGAAGTAACAAAATTACTAAAATTATTTTATTATGCTAAAATAAGTGACATAAGCATTGAAACCTGCAAAAAAGGAATTTATAGAAGCGCCAAAATGCAGAATAGAAAGGCTAAACCGCATGACAATAGTGCTAAAACGCGACCTATGCATGGAAAATCTACAAGTTTCAAAATGTTTAGTAAAAAATTTGACTTGTTAGTATTGAATATGGGACACCCACCCCACGATGGCCACTAAAATGATGTGCATGAAAGGGGAACAAGCAAAACCAAAGATGAAATATCAATAAGTTAGTCTCAACCAAAACCAAAATGAACTTTTAACCTTCAAATGCATATCAAAAGGGAATAAAAAGCATACAAATGGAAGAAAAACAAATGAAAAGAAGAGAGAAGAGACTCCCTAATATGCTCCCATTGTGCTCTTGATGGCTCTCCCTTGTTCTTCTCCTCTCCAAGATCCAAAATTAAATTCTTGAGTCTAGCTCTCAATTTTAGCATGTAGCCAGGGATACCAAATGAAGGATTGAATGATTGAAAATAAAATTGTATTGCTATGCAAATACACAAATAGAATTTCTATGAGAAAGATAAATATGAGTGTCCATGCCAATATAGTAACAATGTTTAAAAATACTTCCTCCTTTTCTTAAGGATGAGGGTTCCTTTTATAGGCAAAATGAGCAATTGAAGGGTCAAGATTGATCTGGCTTAGTGTTACACTCCCTTAATTCTCAATTGTTAAGTTGAACAATTCTTGGCAGTGTTCTTTAGAGGGAAGCCTTGTGTAAAGTTAAGTTATATGTTGGGTCATAAATTATGTGAACTTGAACCTTTATGTTGAACTCGTCCAAGGTACAAAGTTCAGGTTCAAGTGGTCTTGTCACTTCATGGTCATGTATTTAGTAAAGTTTTGTCGGGTGCGTCTTTGAAGTTGAACCACCATTGTCAAAAGTTCAAGGTTCAAGGTTCAATATGTGTGAGAGTGGAATTTGATCTGAATTCTTGTCTTTAGCAAGGTCTGTTGTATATTCTTATGTTGGTTCGTCGGTTAACCATTTTGGTTTTGTTGAGCTTGAACCCTTGAACCAATGTTGAAGGGGTTCATAGTTCAAGGTTCAACATTGGATGCATGTAGCTTCAAGTGGAAAAGGAAAGCATCATGTTGGTGGGTGTTTCAAAAAAAAAGTATTCCAAATTTATAAAAGCCCCGAGATAATAAGCCGTGAGGTGTACAATATTGCATGGTAATCATGAGGAGGAAGGAATAAGCCAAATAATAATGAGATATCAGGAAAACGTCTTTTCAGAGAAAGAAGGCAGAGATAAGTAGTCAATTAATCCTAAATGAATCATGTGAGAAATTATTTCACCCTTACTTGAGTTTTAGTTTGTTTTAAAATCATTTCTCGTAGTTGTCCATTTCATAATTAGGCAAGTGTTGGACGCTACGCATGGTGACTTGACCTCTGGTTTTTGCAATCCAAAATCCTCTTTAAAGGTGAGTTTTGTTCTTTTTCTCTCATCCTCATCATTCCATGAATTCTAGAGCTCTGTTAATTTATTTTCTTGCAAAGTTTCTTGTTTACCTCTGAGTCCTATGTAGAAACCCAAGATGAGACCAACATTGCCTAAAAATGACCAAAACTCAGGGCTAGTTTGTTCACACCCAGATTTAGGTGACACTTTCCTTTCATCGACTGATTTAAAGGAATTTCATGAGAGAGTGTGGGATTCTACAAATTCCCATCTCATATAAAAAATAATTGATAATGGGTTAATAGAAGCGACAACTTTTCCACTAGTTATTCTCTGTCCATAACTAGTCCAAGAAATATTGAACCACTGTGACCCTATTCAGAGGAGCATCCAAACTGCAAATGGTGAAGTTATGCTAAAAGTGAATCGAGAAACCATTGCTACAGTCATGAAGATTCCTGAGATAGAACGGTATGAAGACTAGACAATGTCTAAGTCATAGGGGATTTTTTCCGAAAAGAAGACAATTTATCGAAGCGTTATTGCCTGGAACTGGTTATTGAAGCTTTAGAAGGGTGGATCTCATTTTCCTAGACCATTAACTAGAGAAAATTTAATTAGAGAGGTATGGGATATTATCATTTTGCTTCATAGGATTAGAGGGAATTAGATGGCCTTCTTTTAGGAAGATTGGATGTACTTATTTGTTCAGGTTATTTTATATGATGGGACATACATAGATTGGGTGGAGTTAATTGCTGAAAGGATGCATGAGGGTTTAAGTTGTTTTGGTAACAAAAATTTGTATATGTCATCTTACCTCATAAAATGTTTAGCTTGCACTCACCATTGGGTTGGCTTATATCATGAAAATTGGCAAAATGACATGAGGATATATGATTATCACCCACATTTGCAACAAACTAGAGCCACTGAGAATTATCATAGTCTCCATGATGTTTTCCTTCAGAGACTAGTGTTTGATTTGAAAGGGGATATCCATAAAAGATTGACCCAAGAAGCCATGTAGTTTGTAAGTACATATGGGGGCTTCTATATTCAGTTCTCCAGCTTCACTTATTAGAGGGTTGGCAGTTTTGAAGGTGAACCATATAAGTTACCAAGATATGTCTTTGACATGCAAGTTTTAATTGAAGTATGTAGGGAACTTGCTCATATTGATAAGAAATATAGGGTGAAGCATTGGACATGAGTTTCTTTTCCCATTGAGTTGACTTATTACACCTATAATAGTGTCTCAGATGCCCTTAATTTAGAATTGGAGTTCAAGAAGCTCAACTTTCAGTTGTATACTCCCAAAATTGATTTTGATGCTAAGGGGTTTGTAGCGGCCCACCTTACACTTAGGAAGGATTTTCAACATATACCAAACCTAGAAGATTTCAGGGTGGATTGCATGGATGAATATGAGGTTTGAAGAAGAGCCCACTTAGGATTTCAATACAACAGATTAGGAAATTTGGCTTGAATATGAACACTGCAAATATTGTTGATGATGAAAGTGATTTGCTTGATCCCTAGTTTGTTGATGATAGGCAGAAGGGGATAATTTCAAAAATAGATTGGGGAAAGAATGAAGAAGATAATATTCAAACCAAAGACGTTCTTGATTATCCGAAGGATAGAAAAGGGGCTTAGAAGAGAACAAAGACTGAGAAGAAGTTAAAGAAAAAGTTCAACCTCTCCCACTAAATCCCTAGTCTCTAATACCCTTGTTCCATGTTGTGTAGGTCCTTCCAGGAAAAAGGAGAAGGGTGAGTGGGTAATAGAAAGGGTACAGAGCAAAGAATATTTGACAACAGGTAGAATCACTCATTCTAAAATTAAGAGTAGAAGAAAATCTTCCCCTGCTGATATAGTAATTGACCTTGAGACCATACCCGAGATGGATATCTCTTTTTCAAATCCAAATGTGGGAGTAAAAGATTTAGATGATGAGGGTGGCAACCAACAGGTAGATGAATCCCTGAATGTGGACAATACCTTACTAGTGAGAGATCAAAAGGGGGCATAAATTGGTTCAGATAAATCTCTCGCCACCCTAGGGCCAATATGGTTGGAGAACACATTAACTAGTAAGAAAAGGAACATTGTTCCAATATCTGTCCCTGTTGAGGATATGGTCAGTAAATGTATGGGAAAGGTTTCCAAAGCCAAAAGTTTAAAGACTGTATCAAAAATTGATTTTGATGAAGATATAGGTAATTGGATTGCGAAGATTGCTCACCCAAAAATTGATGAAACTATGGCTGATCCGACAAGTAAAGATTTCATCATGGAAAAAGTGAACTTTTGGGCAAGAACTTATGCAACAGATGCATTACATTTGGAAGTTGCAACCAAGATGATGCTAAAAAGATCCTAGAAGGATGAAAAAGATAAGTCTAAAATGAAAGAGATAACGAGGACCGTGGCAGAATACATTAAGGCCATCAATAGTCCTAATCCACAACATATCTCTCACACTCCTACATCTTTTGACCCCAAGTCCCTTGTCAATTAGAAAACAATTGAGAAAATTAAAAAATGCAGATTAATGATAGACGTTGTTATGGATTGGCTAGGCGCAATTCAGAAAGCAGGAGGGAAATACTTTGTGGACCTGAGTAAGGTTCACGATGATGCAAACATAGTAACAAAGGAATTGGAGAATGAAATTGTCAAATGGAAAAATGAAGAAGTTGAGAGGGTGAAAAGGGCAGCTCAGATGAGAGAAGTGCATAAATGTAGTGTAATGAAGTTAGAGAAGTCAGTTTCTGCTTTGGATGATAATATTGTGTACGTATGTCAATGAAATATAGAATGGAGAAACGCATTGGTGAGACAGGCACATGAAGAGTCTTCCAAATTGGTGAATCAACTTGCAAAATTGGTATCTTCTATACACAATGAGCTTTGTTGCGTTGGTTTGAAGTTTTTAAAAGATGATGGAAAAACTCTAAAAATAGTTGAGGTCATAATAGGGTCGTTAGAAGAGAAAATCAACCACATCAAAGAAGCCAAGGGCTTGATTTCAAATGACTTGAGCCTCATGTCTAAAACTGAATCACTTCTTTTCTTGTGCATTCAAAACCTAGGTGAGTATTTAGATAAAGTAGTGCAAATACGCCGCGAGAAGGAAGTATGGAAGCAAAGAATGACACACGTGGGGCTACCGCATATCAAAATCATTCAAGACTTTGCTGTTGCTTACGTGGATTGGAAGAAGAAAGCAATTATCAAAACTACTTACGAATGTTCTATGCTAGGATGTCTCTTTTTAGTTGTTGGTTGTGGAAACAGTTTTATTTTTCTATTTAAACACTGGTTTCTCTGAATTCGTGGGGCTAGAAATGGTTTTTTTTTCTGTGTTTCCCATATGAACTATTAGCCAGATTATGGCTATATAAACTGATTTACTTGACTTTGATATAGTCCGAGAAATTTTGGTGGTGATATAGATTAGCAGACTTAGTTTTCTTATGAAGTGTGTTGAATTTTCAAGGAAGACATTTTATCAATGAATAGAATGATACTTATTCAACAACTTTCAAATCTATGTGTTTGAATGTGAATGGAAGATCTCAATTGAGATATATTCGTTTATGCAGCATTTGTTGCTTCTTTGGTTATTTCACTTTCATAAGTTTGTGAATGAATTTAATAAGTAGGTATTTTGTTGATTTTGCATGGATGTTTTGATCCCCCTTGTCCTATGAGACATGAGAGAGACTCAACCAGATCTGTGTTAAGAGGAAATTTTCTAAGAAGTGAAGCTATTTTGGTCGTAATCTTGCGAGTTTACATACAAAATATTTATCTTTAGTTTACTTGCTTTCTAGTTAAAAGTGAAATTAGAATTTTAAATAAAATTCATTGAATATCATACGAGAAGCTGCACCCTTATGTAGACAGTAAATTATTCATAAATTTACCAAACTATTGGTTCAATTTGTCTTTCAAGAAATAGGGGTAACACGAGTCAGTCAACATGAAATTAAGACAAGACAAACCTGTTAACCAACACTTAGTAAGGGCTAGGATTGCATTAAAAAGAGGCATGATCCTCAATCCATGTTTGCAACTTCCACCAATGCAACAGTGACAAGTGGCATCATGAGAAGGTTTGAGAGGAGAGGGAAGAGGCATTAAATGCGTGAAGGGACATGATGGTTACCCTAGGGGGTTTGGTTAGGGTTAGGTTAGTGGATAAAGCTTTTATTCAAGGGATAAATGAATGTGCAAGGGTAAAAGGGTAACCATGGTCAAATCATTGAATGCTTGAAGAGACTTGAGGATTGAATGGTTGAGTTAGCGGAAAAGTCTCTAACCAAGGGTCAAAGGTGGGTTAGTTAGATTAAAGCCTTTAAGGCTTAAGAAGACTTTGGGAGTTAACTCATGGAAGGGAGAAAGATTTTAATGCTTTTGAGAAGTGGCTCCTCAATAATCCCTTAGTTAGGAATGTGCAAATGTTTAGAAAGGGATTAGGCTAAATTAGAAAGGATTAAAAGAATTTAGAAGAAGGGTTAGTGTGCAAGTGGGTTTTGTAGGAGAATGCAAGTGGGATGGATTTTAGGATTTAAATTAAAATAAAATTCATTTATTTCAATCAATTGTGCAACTTGCATTTGCAAGTGGATGAGTATTTTAAAAAAATATTCATTTATTTAAATATGGATTTTGATTGTGCATTTTAAATACATATTTAATTTATTTAAATGAGAGGAAAGGGGGCGATTAAATAAATTGATTGATTTATTTAATAGTTGTACTATAGTTAGTAATTTTAATTTAAATAAATTTATGAAATTAAATTAATAGAATGGGTTAAAATGAACTAATTACATGTAAATTTAATTAATTGAAGAATATTAGTGCATTAAACAAATTTTAAATATTTATTTAATTTAGTGGACAGATTTATGTGTCTACAAAATCGTTGCATTTTTTTGGAGTAGGATCAAATTAATAATTCGGTGAATAAATGAAAGGAAGTAGAGATTTTTTTGTAAATTTTTTTTTTTTTTTTTGGGGGGGGGGTGGATGGCTTGCATATGAGAAAATAAGGGCATGGTGTGATCAACAATTAGGTGCTCATGTCCATATTAGGACCATTTCCAATGGTTTATTTTTGGTGGAGTTTATATCAGAAGCAGAAAGGTGGACAATCTTAAACCATGGACCACATATGATGGATGGGGCTGCGATCTATATAAAGGAATGGTGCCCTAATTTTGACCACTGGAAGCATAAAATCAATGCAGGGCCAGTATGGGTTCATCTGTACAACCCACCTACAGAATATTGGAAATAATATATCCTAAAAGAGAGAGGGAAAAGGGTCGGACCCCTCATTCAAGTGGACAAAATTTTGGAGGATAGGCACTTTGGCACCTATGCAAGAATTTCCCTTAATCTCATGCCATACCCCCCAATCTCTTAGGAAGTTGATATTTACACAAAATGTACATTATGGAAACAACAAGTTGAGAGAGAGGACAAATTAGCAATATGCCCCAAATGCAAATCTAAAAAACATGACTAACTAGAGTGTTGGAATGTTGTCATAGCCAACAAGGCAAAACCATATGTGAAAGTAGATGCCATCTCTCAAGAGAAGAAAAGGAGGAGGGTGTTGATAGACGAGTCAATCGAAACACAAAAACAAGAAATAGCACTAAAGGGGGGGACAAGTTGCATATTAGAGCACAAGGAGATGGTCGTAGGGCTCAAAATTTTGCCTGTTGTTCCCAACATGGAAGTAACAATAGAGAAAATGTAGTTTGATCAAAATTATAGCAATGAATAGGTGGATATTAGTAAAGAGATTGTACTTTATTGAATATGGCAACCCACAATGAGGGGGGAACAATTAATCTAGACAAAATTGAAAGTGGATCCACTTTTCTCATTCCCCAAAAGGGGAAAAGGAAACAAATTAGGAGGTGTCAATGGACATATTAGGGACCCAAACTTGAAAGGAAGAACCCCAAGAAAAGGTCAAATAAATATAAAAACAAGATACAAATAGGTAAAGTATGGAACCAAAAAAGACCAAATATACAAACAAGATCAAAAATATGACATGGTGCACAAAAAACGAGGGCAAGGAAAAAACAATCTACCAATCAAACCCTGACAATGGCAATGAGAGGCTTGTGAAATACTTGATATTAGTAGTCGAAGAGGAGGGGGTGGGAGAGGACACAAAATTTGAAAAAGAAGGAGATTTAGAGGAGGGAGTAATTATGGAAGAAAGAATGCTAGGACAAACTAGGTCTAAACTAAAAATACCAAATCTCAAAGCTAAGGGAAACCAAGCCCTAAACCAACCAAGGTAAAATTATTGATGGCAGTTGATGCAATAGGTAAGAGAAAATAGAGATTAGGGAAGGATATCCTCCTTCTCAAGGGGCAATGAAGATACTAACATGGAATTTTAGGGGCTTAAATGCCCCTAAAAAATGGTGCTTAGTCAAGTGCTAGATCGACCATTCAAAAGAAGACATTTTTTTCATTCAAGAAATAAAATGGAATAAGGATGAAAGTTCTAAGAGATTGAAAATTTGGAAACTGTGGATAGGGTGTTTTGTAATCTCTAAGGATCCTCAAGTTGTTTGGGGATTCTATCGAACCCTTTTAGGATGGAATGTATGTTAGATATTGTTGCTGCTAGGATATGTTGTTGTCATTAATGTCAACATATTCCGGTGTTGCTTGAGCAGTTTGGTATTTAATCCGGTGGTTGCAGATTGGTTTATTGGGAACTTGGTTCGGTATATGGAGTATTTGTAGTATCATTATATATTTATTTATTGGTTTCAATTATCTAGGAGCTTAATTGATCATATCATATGATTTGGTTTATAGTTTGGTTCTTCTAATCAATGCTTTGTAGAGTTCAGTATTTCCTCTGGTATATTTCATTGTGATCAAATCTTGAGTTGCGGTTTTGGGAGATTGTTTGGGATGTTCTTGTGTATCTTCATTTTATATGGTTCATGATTTGGTGCTTCATAAGCTATCTTTTCTCATGGCAGTTGTTGCTATTTAAGTTTTCTTGAGTTTCAGATGTTGATTGATGAAGATTTGAATAAGTGGTGTTGGTATAGTTATTGTGGATGGTTCTAATGTGCTTGTTGGTGTTTCCTGATCATGTATTATGTTTATTGATGGTCCACATTGATTCGTGTGCATGTTCTTGGTGATTTTGTTGATCCGATGATATTCTTCATGTTATGCGGTATTCTTGGTGGTGTAGCGTGTTGCGATTGATCTTGGTGTGATTTTTGGTGGTAATGCATGTTTGGATATTTGGTTTAGGTCCATGTTATGTCATGTATATCACTATATTAGTTTGGGAATTCTCATATGTACCGTGTGATGTAATTTTGTAATCGTGAGTTGAGTGTTTTGGCAAACCTTGTTGTCAAGGTTGATGAATTGTATATATAGGTGGTATATTCATGTAATTTGGTATCGGTGATGTGTCTGCATTATCAGAGAGTGGTGTATGTGGTCCTTCACAAAATTTATCCTTTGGTGAGGTGTATTGAGCAGAGATTATTGCAGGATAGACAAATGTGCTTAACCAAAACTATTATCAGGCATAAGGAGATGCTATATTTGCAATTCATGTTATCCATATTGTAGTTAGAATCTTATTGTAAGGTAGTGAGCCTTCTCTAAGGGTTGTAGCCTTCTGGACCTTCTTATTTTGAGCAGTGAGCTCTAGGAAGTGTGCCTAAATGCATGTGCATTCCCCATTGCAATATTTTCACATACTATTGCAGAGTATCATTTTATTGTGGGTAGGTTCCCACCGTGGTTTTTCCCTTAACCCAGTTTTCCACGTCAAAATATTTGTGTTATGTGTTGCGGTTTCATTGTTATTATATCTATTCTTGTTGTTGTTGCTTTGATATGAGATTGTGCTTTAATTGTTCTAGTCCAGTGAAAACTGATTCACCCCCCTCTTAGTTTTCCTTCTTGGTTGCTACTAACAATTGGTATCAGAGCTAGATCCTTCAAAAGAAGCTTGACTGCTTGAGGTGATTCGGGATGATGACTTGTGTTCAAGAAGGAGAGTCCTAGATTTAATGAAAGCAATTATACTGTTTGGAAGGACCAGATGGAAGTTCACTCTAAATTCCTTGGAGAAGAGTATTGGAAGATCACAAAGAATGTTTATAATGTTCCTCAGGATGGACTGGTTATTGCTGCTGAGATCAAGGATGCTTAGCATAACATAAGAACTAAGGAAGCATTGCTGAGTGCCTTGATTGATTCAAAGATGACTAATGTGGTTTTCAGACTGCACATGAGATCTAGAAGAAGCTAGAGACTTTGTATGAAGGAGATGCGCAAGTTAAGGTTGCTAAGTTACAGAGCTTGAAAGGGAAGTATAAAGCATTAAAGATGGCAGAAGATGATAATATATCAACCTTTATGGCTAAGGTGAATGATCTTGTCATGAATATCAGATGTGCTAGTGGAACCCTCGAAGAAGATGAGATTGTTGCTAAAGTGCTGAGATCCTTGCCTCCTGCTTACAAACATAAAGTAGCTACTATTGATGAGATCCAGAGTGTGACTACTGTGACTAGAGACATGTTGGTTGGAAAGCTTACTGCATTTGAGTTGAATGAATTTGGAGAATCACATGGGAAATCTGAAACTGCATTCAGAGAATCTGTATTTGGGAAGCAAAAGTAAGATCCGGGAGAAAGTTATTGTTGGGTATCCAGATTTGAAAGAGAAGAGAGAAATGGAAGAGGAAGAAAGAGAATTGAATGAGATTGAAGCTCTTATTGCTCGGAGATTGCCTAAAGAAGCCAGTAAGTATGATGGAAAGTTACCTTTGAAATGTTTCTCTTGTAATATGATAGGACATTTTTCTTCTAGGTGTGTTGAGAGAATGTCTAGATATGATAAGCATGATAAATTTGAAAGGCATGATAGATCTGATAATAATGATAGATATGAGAATCATGATAAGGCCTATAAGACCTACTAGAAGTACAAATATCAGAAGAGATGCTATTATGCTACTGATGAAGGTGTAAAAGATGAGGAATCAGAGAATGGGAATGCAGAAGACAAGTTTGTATTTCTTGCTATCAAGGAAGATGACCCGGTATTAGTGAATCCTACAAGCTGCATTATTGAGGAGAAAGCTTTGGCTACTAAAATTGAAGAGAAAGATGAATGGGTGATTGACACCGGTTGTTCACATCATATGTTAGGTGATAAAAGAAAATTTGTGAGTATGGAAAGATATGATGGTGGAATAGGAAGATTTGGAGATGATAAAGCTTGTGTGATTTGTGGTAAAGGTTCTATATCTTTCAATGGTAAGAATAATACTGATGATGTCTTGTATGTTGAAATTCTGAAGCATAATCTTTTGAGTGTTGAACAGATGGTTGACAAGGGATATGATTTACAATCAAGAATGGTAAATGTAAGATCCTAAATGCCTCTAGTATAGAGATTGCATCAGGTATTGAAACTAAAGGTAATATCTTCCACTTGAATGCTGGTAAGAAAAGTTATTTGATTGCTCAGATTGATGAAAGTTGGTTACGGCATAGGAGAATGTGTCCTATTAATTTTGATTTCATGGTAAAGATAAGCTCTACTCAAGCTGTTAGAGATTTGCCTAAGACTGTGAAGCCTGCTAATCTGGTATGTAAGGAATGCCAGATTGGAAAGCAAACAAAATTTTCATTAAAAATTAAGTTGTAATCATCTAATGGATTTCTAGATTGGTTCATACTGACTTATGTGGTCCTACTAGAGTGAGAAGAATGTAGGGGAGAGACTTTTCATTTTGCTGATTGATGACAATTCAAGGATGATGTGGGTTACCTTCTTAAGGGAGAAACTAGAAGTGCTAGAGAAATTCAAGATATTCAAAGCTAGAGTGGAGACTGAGACAAGATTGAAGCTAAAATGCCTAAGATCTAATAGAGGAGGAGAATTTACATCAGGATACTTTGATACATTCTCCAAGAGGAATGAAATTAGAAGACAATTATTTGCTCCTAGAACCTCTTAGCAAAATGGAGTTGTTGAAAGGAAGAGTAGAACTATCTTAGATGTTGCAAGGACTATGTTGATTGAAGGAAATGTTGCATAGATCTTTTGGAGACAAGTTGTTAGCACTATTGTTTACACATTCATCCAAGTGCATATTAAAGGTGATTCCAATAAGACTCCTTATGAGCTATTGTTTGGTCATGTTCCTATAGTGAGATATTTTAGAATTGCTAGAAGTAAATGTTATATCAAGAGAGATGAGGATATTGGAAAGTTTGGTGCAAGATGTGATGAAGGAATCTTCTTGGGATATTCTACTAAGAGCAAGGCCTACTAGTGCTACAATAAGAGACTGGAGAAAATGGTTGAAAGTGCAAATGTAAAGGTGGATGAGTGTCTTGGAAACCAGATCAGAGCATGTAGTTATGATCTTGATGATGATGTTGTTCCTAAGCTTGGTCAGATTGAGATCTTGGCAGATTGATCCTGTGGAGACAGTTAATCTAGATATTGTTGCTACCGGTGAAGAAATGCAAGAGCTTGAAAATAAGAACAATCATAAGACACCAAGGTATGTTAGATTGAATCATTCACAAAATCAAATTATTGGTGACAATAATAAAGGTGTAATGACTAGGAGAAGGATTGATGATGAAGAGATATGTTTGATTTCAAAGATTGAACCTAAAGATGTAGTAGAAGCATGTAAGGATGAAAATTGGATAAGAGCAATGGAAGAAGAGATGAATCAGATTAAAAAGAACAACACTTGGGAGCTTGTTCGGAGACCTAAATACAAGAATATGATTGGTACTAAATTGGTGTTTCAGAATAAAGTGAATGAAGCCGGTGAAATTGTCAGAAACAAAGCAGGATTGGTATGTAAAGGGTGTTCTCAGATGGAAGGTATTGACTATGAAGAAACTTTTGCCCCTGTAGCTAGAATTGAAGCTGTTAGATTGTTGCTTGCATATGTTGCTTATAAGAAATTTAAGGTATATCAGATGGATGTCAAATCAACCTTTTTGAATGGTGATTTGGAAGAGGATGTTTACATTAAGCAACTAGATGGATTTTCTCTATCTAATGAAGGAGATATGGTATGCAAATTGAAGAAATCTCTATATGGATTGAAGCAAGCCCCTAGAGCCCGGTATGCAAGATTGGATAAGTATTTGGTAAAGTTGGGATTCTGTAAAGGTACTACTAATAGTAATTTATATTTCAAAGTTGAGAAAGATAACATTTTGATTGTTTTTTATAGGGATAAACAGGTTTTACAAGGACCCAAAACCTAAAGTTTTACAATAGTCGGCCAATAGCCAATCCGGCAAGAAAGAGCAGCAAAACAAGGGAGCAACCCCAAATAGAAAAAAACAAACAAAAGAAATGTAGATAACATTTTGATTGTTGAAGTCTTCGTTGATGATATATCATTTTTGGTGGTGATGATGAATTAAGTATGAGGTTTGTTGATGATATGCAAAAGGATTTTGAGATGTCAATGATAGGTGAGATGAAATTCTTTTTAGGACTGCAGATTACTCAGACCGATAAAGGTATTTTAATTTCTCAATCTAAGTATGTGAAATAACTGTTGAAGAAGTTTGGATTAGCTGATTCTAAGCCTGTTGGAACTCCTATAGTGACTAGATGCAAGTTGTCTAAAAATAATGAATCTCATAAAGCTAAACAAACTTTGTATAAATCTATGGTTAGTGGATTGTTGTACTTAACTCAGACTAAACCAGATATTATGCATGTTGTTTGTCTTTGTGCTATGTTTCAATTAGATCCTAAAGAAACTCATGTCACTATTGTGAAGAGGATTTTAGATACTTGAAGGGAACTGTTGACTATGGTTTGTGGTATCCGAAGAATGATGATATCTTGTTGTGTGCTTACACTGATGTTGATTGAGCCAGTGATTTTGATGACCAGAAGAGAACTATCATTGGATCATTATTTTTAGGGAAGAAATTGGTTTCATGGTCTAATAAGATACAAGATGTTGTATCTTTATCTACTGCTGAAGCTGAATACATTGTTGCTACTAGTAATTGTACTCGAGTAGTTTGGATGAAGAAAATGTTGAAGGATATTAGATTTATTTATGAAGAGCCTACTATTATATATTGTGACAATTTAAGTGCTATCAATATTTGAAAGAATCTGGTGTTGCATTCTAAAAACAAAGCATGTGTCCATAAAGTATCATTTCTTGAGGGTGAAGGTCAATGATGAAGAAGTCAGATTGGAATATGTATCTACAAAGGATCTGTTAGCAGATATTTTCACTAAGAATTTGTCTACAAATACATTTGTCTATTTGAGAGAAAAGTTAGGGGTCTTTGTGCCTCCTGTTGAGAACTAGATGCATGTAGTTGCATCAATCTGGTGGGTTTTTTAGAGTTTTATCTCTTTGTTTGGGTCGATGAGTTGGTGCTTCTACTCAGCTAGAGTAGTTAGTATGTGGTTCAGTTTTTCAGATGATGAGTAGATTGAGTTTATCCTAAGGGGGAGATTTTCCTTCTTAGAGGATGTGTCCTGGGGGAGAGAGAGCGAAATTTGTATTTTGTCTTTGACATTGCTTTCAAAGGGGGAAAGAGTCATGTGAAAAACTACTTTATTCTTTGGAGCTTTGTGTGCATGATTTTAGGGGAGTTTGTTGTAGTTTGCTAGTGTTGATTCATTCCTTTACATTGATTATTTTTCACATTCATATGTTGCCGTCAATGCCAAAGGGGGAGATTGTTGGATATTGTTGCTGATAGGATATGTTGTTGTCATTGATGTCAACATATTCATGTGTTGCTTGAGCAGTTTGGTATTTTCTTCGGTGGTTGAAGATTAGTTTATGGGATCTTGGTTTGGTATATGGAGTATTTCTAGTATCATTATATCTTTTTGTATTGGTTTTAGTGGTCTGGGAGCTTAATTGATCATATCATATGATTCGATTTACAAGTTGGTTCTTTTGATTAGTGCTTTGCAGAGTTCAGTATTTCCTCCAGTATATTCCGGTGTGATGAGATCTTGAGTTGAGGTTTTGGGAGATTGTTTGGGATTTTCTTGTGTATCTTCATTTTAGATGGTTCATGATTTGGTGCTTCGCAAGTTATCTTTTCTCATGGTAGTTGTTGTTGTTTGAGTGTTCTTGAGTTTCAGATGTTGATCGATGGAGATTTGAATAATTGGTGTTGGTGTAGATATTGTGGATGGTTCTAATGTGTTTTTTGATGTTTCCTGATCATGTACTATTTGTCTTGATGGTCCACATTGATTCTTGTGCATGTTTTTGGTGATTTTGTTGATCTGATGATATTCTTTGTGTTATGCAGTATTCTTGGTGGTGTACCATGCTGCAGTTGATCTTGGTGCAACTTCCAATGGTGATGCATGTTTGGAGATTTGGTTTAGGTCAATGTTAAGTTATGTCATTTATATCATTATATTGGTTTGGTGGTTCTCATATGTACCATGTGATGTAATTTTGTAATTGTGAGTTGAGGGTTTTGGCTGACCTTGTTGTCAAGGTTGATGAATTGTATATATAGGTAGTATATTCATGTAATTTGGTATCGATGATGTGCCTGCATTATCAAAGAGTGGTGTATGTGGTGCTTACGTGAATTTATCCTTTGGTGAAGTGTGTTGAGAAGAGATTGTTGTAGGGTAGACAAATTTTCTTAACCATAACTGTTATAAAACATAAGGAGATGCTATATTTGCAGTTCATGTAATCCAGATTGTAGTCTAAATCTTATTGTAAGGTAGTGAGCCTTCTAGGAGGGTTGTAGCCTTTTGGCCCTTCTTATTTTGAGCAGTGAGCTCTAGGCAATGTTCCTGAATGCGTGTGCATTCCCCATTGTAATATTTTCACATACTACTGCAGAGTATCATTTTATTGTGGGTGGGTCCCCACCATGGTTTTTCCCTTAATCAATTTTTCCATGTCAAAATCTTGGTGTTATGTGTTGTGGTTTCATTATTCTTATCTTTATTTTTGCTGCTATTGCATGGATCTGAGATTGTACTTTAATTGTTCTAATCCGGTGAAAACTGATTCACCCCCCCTCTTAGTTTTCCTTCTTGGTTGCTGCTAACAATGCATAGTATTAGAAGAAAACAAAGTTTGGACTAGTATAAGATGCAAGACACTGCAAAGAAAGGGGAACTACCTTATAATAAATATATATGGCCCAATATTAATAGTGAACAAAAGAGAGACTTGGAAGAAAATAAAAAAGAATGTTGAGGAGCTATAGGATGGAAAAATTTATTATTTGGGTGGATTTAAATGCCACTTTAAATAATGAAGAAAAAAGGGGGCCTTAGCGAGATTTCAAGCATATAATTATATTTTAAGGCATTCATGGATGACAATCAGCTTGTTGATATAAAAACTGAGAATGGAAAATTCACATAGAATTATAGGAGGAAAGATTTTACTAGCATTTCAGAGATGTTAGACAGATTTATGATTGTCGAGGACGAGGAGGGCCAAGATTTTACCCTTCATAGGATTCAATCACTACCTATTTTAACTTAGTGTCACACCTGAAGTAACATTAATTGGTTGCCCCTTCAAATTTGAGAATATGTGGCTTAGAGACAACAAGTTGAAGGATCTCATTAAAGGATGGTGGATAGAAGTAGACATTGGAAATAACTCCAAATTATTCCAGATAAAAAAGAAGCTCATGCACATAAAGAATAAGTTGAAAGAATGGAATAGGGAACATTTCAAGAAAATATTTGCAGAAAAAGATAGGGTGAAAAAGGAGTTGTCCACTATTAATGAAACAATCATTGACAAAGGAATGATCATGGTGGAATATGAAGCTAAAAAATATTTGAAAGAGGAGGTCATGGAGATTCATGCTAGAGAGGAATGTTATTGGAGACAAAAATCAAGAGAGGTTTGGCTAAAGGAAGGGGACATAAACATGAAATTCTTCCACAAAACTTCAACAACAAACAAAAACAAGAAAAATTTCACGAAGATTATGAAGGAAGATGGAGAGATGGTGTAATCTATGGATGAAATTAATAAGGAGGTGACATGATACATTGAATCTATCCTTAATAAATAAACACAAGTATACAAGGAGGATAAATAATATGTCCTAAGTGCAATTCCAACAATTGTCAGTGAGGATCATAATAGAGCCCTATTTGTGGAAATATCCAAAAAAGAAGTCAAGGTAGTTGTCTTTTAACTAAACCCTAACAAATAATTTGGGGCCTAATGGATTCTTAGAGAGTTTCTTCTGAAATTTCTAGGATATAGTGGGTAGTGACTTGACAAAATTAGTAGAGGAATCAAGGAAAAAGATGACTATGCTTGGGTCTATCAATCATACCTTCTTAGCCCTCATTCCTAAGAAGGTAACTCATAACATAGGAGATTTTAGACCCATTTCCTTATGCAAAAAAATCTATAAAGTGACAAAAAAGATCATTACAAATAGGCTAAAGTGCATTATGAAGACAATAGTATTTGAGGAGCAGAGCAGATTTTCCCTAGGAAGATCAATTATGGAATGCATCATAGTGTGAAATTGTAAATTGTCACCAGGACAATATACACCTCATGTTTGTGGCCCTACTTTGGCACCTTCTCCCCTCATCTCCTATCCAAGTTCGTTCAGTGTCTTAACTCCAACTTTTATGCCATATATACCTACCAATTGATCCTTTGGGGCTATGTCCTTCTCCTTGGGGCTAATTTTAGGTTTGTGATTGAGGAGGACTAGGGCACTATCACCCTCATCCTAGGACCATAGTACCTAGGGTGCTAGTCCCCCTTAATAGGGCCCATATTTCTAGAGGAGGGTGTGACCTATTGTAATGGTGAAAATATTAGGGTTTCCACCCTTAGATGTACGATAACTGTTAATTTTTACTTGGGGACCATTACATTAGGGAAATATAGGAATTAGATAGATCTAAACCTTAGAGGTTTGAATGTTGAGCTAATTCCAAGGGGTATTGGATATGCCCTCTTCTTTCTCTTGATTTGAATTGGTTTATTGAAGAAGTTGAAATTAGGGTAAACGGGTTGAAATTGATGTAATTATGTGCAAACAATGAGCTATAGTCATCAGATCGAGCCACAAACCTGGATATGAGGATTGTAAGAGGATTCAACCTTGTTTGCAGAAGGAGCTCCTGATTTGTCGAGATGGGTGCAACAGTTTCTCTGGTTGTCCACACTTTTCATACTCCAATGGGTGATCGATTCATCTCTGTAAATAAAGCTTATCCTAAAGATCACAACTCTGTATTTTCTTCCTACACACAAAAATAAGGGAAAATAGGTTGGAAATAGGGGTTTTCCTAAGTCAAACCTTGGTTTAACAATTAACCTTGAATGAAATGTTGCAAACACTGAAATAAATAATGAAAGGATATACCTTAGTTCTCCAATGATTGATAATGATGCTTTTCTTCTCGAATGTAATCATATATGTTGTATAAAATGACATGAACATGAAAAAACCCTAATCACACACACATGCTTGTATATGAATGTTATAACTTGCTCCATAATGATTGAATGAAGAATATGCAACCTTGAAGACCTCTAGAAATGTTTGATGATGAAGACTTCAATCCTTGATTGCTTGATTGCTTGAATGAAATTCCTTATTATGAAATGAGGTCAATCAAATGTCTTTATATATTTGGATATGGGTCAATTTACCAATTAGGCTGACCTCCTACAGTCATATTGAGCCACCGATTTATTTTCCCATCGGAGAAGCAGGTCTCACACCCTCCTTAAAAATGGGGCCCCAAAAAGGGGGACTAGGGCACTAGTGCCCTGGTCCCCCTCAAATTGGGACTAGTGTTTGGGCCAAGGGGGGAGGACACCTCTCTGGGGAATCATTTGGTTGGTGTATGAGGCATAAAAGTTAGATTGAAGGCACTAAATAGGCCCAGATAAGAGGTGAGGGAGAGACACACTAAAGTAGGGGCACAAACATGAGGTGTAAATTTATCACCCCGATGGGAAATGAAATTGGTGGCTCTACGTGACTACTGGAGGTCAGCCTAATTGGTAAATTGACCTAGGATCTCATATATAAAAATATTTGATGAACCTAATTTCATCCTAACAAGCATTCAAAGTCTCGATGTTTGAGTAATTAAGCATTCAAGCAGTGAAGTGTCCATCATCAAGCATTTCCAGAGATCTTGAAGGCTACATTTCCTTCATTCAATCATTGTGGAGAAAATTACATCATTCATATGCAAGCATGTGTGTGGGGTTAGGGTTTTTTCATGTTCATGCCATTTCATACAACATATGTGATTTCATTCAAGAAGAAAATAATCATTATAAGTCATTGCAAATCTGAGGTATATCTTTCCATTGTTTATTTTAGTATTTGCAATATTTCATTCAAGGTTAATTTCTAAAATATCCTATTCCCAAGCTATTTCCCTTCTCTAGTGTGTGCAAGAGCAGGTGCAAAATTGTGATCTTCAGAATTGGCTTTATATATAGTGACAAATCGATCCCCCATTGGAGTGTAAGAAGTACAGAGGACCAGAGTGACAACCATCTTGGTCCCAACAAATTAGGAGATCCTTCTAGGAATAGGTCTAAATACTCTTACAATCCTCAGATCCAGGTTTGTGGTTCGATCCAACGACTAGCTCACTATTCACACATAATTACTTCAATTTCAACCAATTTACCCTAATTTCAACATCTTCAACAAATCAAATCAACTAAAGTGAAAGAAGAGGCTCATCCAAGAACCCAAGAATCAGATCAACATCTAGATCTATTAGGTTTGGATCTATCAAATTCCTATATTTCCCTAATGTAATTGGCCCCTAAGTAAAAATTAGCAGTTTTCATACATCTAATGGTGGAGGCCCTAATTTTTCACCCATTACATTTTTGTGAAACCGATGTGTTACACCTTTAATTTTGACTTATGTTCTCAAATATGAGTGTTTACACAATTTAAAATTCAAGTTTATATTTACAAGTTTAATTTCCAATTGAAATTCAAAAATTTAGAGGTTAATTTCAAAAACCCTAATTCTAAAATTGAGCTTGTGGGCTGTCTAATTTGGATTAATTGTTTCAGATCTGATTTGGAAATATTTCAATTTTTAAATATAGATCTCATTTTATTCAGATTACATAAATTTAGAGGTTTTATTTATAAAAATCCTAATTTATTTTGGTTAATTAGTTTTGTAGGTTGTATAATTCACCACTTTAATTTTCAGATATGATTCTAAAAGTTAATAATGGCCCTTAATAGATCTGATTTATTTTCTAGTTCACATATGATTACTCATCTTCTCAATTATATTTATTATAATCATATATTGGATAATGACTTATTTCACTTCAAATTGTTTCTTTTCATTCATGGCACTTTGGCATATTGCATATTTAGAGTCTCCAAATTTCTCCTTTACAATCAATCAGATCTCAAAGCTTTCATTTATAGTGCGAATTAAGAACAAGATAATACTCCTATCAATGATCTCTCTAATGGAGAGAAAGAATTGAAGAAGAACATGGCACTATCTTCTTCTCATACTCTAGCACAAGGGGGTAAGATCAAAATATTGGTGTTTCAATCTTTCTAGATCCTCCTTATTCTCCTAGAGCCTATCTTAGTCATCAAAACATATGTAGATGTAAAGCGGAAAATCGAACCCTAGGTGTTCCCCCCCACTCCAAGGAGAGAGAGAAGAGATCACTAGGGTTGACAGTTTTCACTTAGGAGAGACTTTACATTCAAAAGAGGGGTTGAAACTTGCAAGATCCAATCCCACACAATGGAAGATTGAATTCTAAATGAGTTTCAAGGGTTGAGACATTAAGGATACCCTCTTTTGTAAAGAATGTAGATAGAAGGATTGAACTAGGAGTACATGTGAAGTAGGAAAGATTCACTTATAAATGGAGATAGGGACATAGGATGAAGCTACGGACCTGAAATTAGTAGTAAAATGTCAAGATGATGTTGTCCTACAAATTTGAGCGAAAGTTGACGGGACGATGGTGCCCGGAGTGCACACGGTCCTCCGAAAAATCCACGAAACGAAGGGGGATTTATTCGTCTAAGCACAAGGATTCCAGATCTTCAATTATAGCCACGTACCTACAACCTACACACAGAAAAGAGAGGACGATTGGGGGGTTAGGGATTAGGGGTTTGCCTTTAGGTCAAACCCCGGTTTTGGAATTAACCAAGAAATGAGAATGCTGTAAATGTAAGTGTTTGTAATGTAATCAAGTACTGATACCTTGTTGTAAGAATGTTTGTATTCTTACATGCGAAGGTGTAATGATGTTGTATGTTGTATGTGATCTCCTCTTCAATGGTTGAATCCTTGTCTTGAATGCAACACCTAGCCTTGAATGGAGACCTAGAATGCTCAATTGCTTGAAGGAATGCTTGAATGCTTGAATGTTTGAATGTTTGAATGTTTGCCTAGCGCTTCCGCCTCTTGTACTTGCTTCTTTTTTTTTTTACTTCCTCTTTCTAGGAGGGGAAAAGTAGTTTATATACTTGTCAATTAGGGTTGAGAGACTGATTTTTCTGACCTTAGGCCGACATAGGAACATTATTTTCCGAATTGCAAACTTAAAGACCCGATGCCCAACAAGAGACCGGGCCCAAAATAGGGCCAGGGACCAGGGCGCTGGGTGCCGTTGTCCTGAAGGACCAGGGCGCTGGGTGCCGTGGTCCTGAAGGACCAGGGCGCTGGGCGCCATGGTCTCACCTCCCAGGACAGTAGGGTGCAAGGAGGATCAGGCCAAGGTGTAGAAAGATGCAGTTTTCGATGTCGTAAATAGGTTTCGGGGTCTCCATTCAGGTTCAACATTGCGCCACCATCGTGAAGACCCAAATGCAATTGAAATTGCAAGTGTCACAATTTTAGGATGCTACATTTAGCCCCCACTTTAGCGAGAGTATAAGCGTACGCCCATACTTTCGGTAAAGTACAAGGAAACAACATTAAAAGACTTTCACCACATCAAGGAGGCAAGATACACCAAGCCCCCAGTGGACTAAAGATCTTAAAACTTCGATTGACAAAGTAAAAGGGAAGATCAGGAGGGAGAACCATGATTGTCAGTAGTAAGGTTCCCTCACTATGAGTCATGTAAGAAAAATATCAAAAATTTTCAAGGCAAAGCTAATTTTGCCAAGAAACTTTCAAGTATCTTGAAGAGATATGAATGGGGTGTATGCCACCCTACGTTAAAGCTATCGCACATGCCTCATCGGGGGTGATTTCTTTAAGGTAGTGATACATATAGGAAATGAGAAGGGAAAGGAGCACATTATCACAAGGATTTAGCCCCCAAGTGTGAGATAAGCCCAAGGATAATAGACACAAAACACAAAGCACGAGGTGACTTTGCTTTCCTTGGGGTCAGTATGCTGTATGATAATTCATGTATATCATATGTATGTATGCATAATTGTTCTTCATTCCCCAATCAAGGAAGGTCACCTAGAAGAAGGGAACACATGTGTCTTTTGAGTCAACATGAGAGAGACCAAAAGAGATCTCAATGCTTTGCATCGTCCTCAAGTAGACAACACTAAGGACAACAAATAGAAGAATGAGAATAACACATAGAAGAAGTAACAAAAGAGATCAAGAGAGGATGAGAGAGTCTGCTATGCTAATGAACTAGTCTAGCACGTCATCCACCCCCCGATCTTGCTGATCAACATTTTGGGAAGGTAGGAAACACGCTAGAGGAGGAACATCCAACACAACTGTAAAGCGGAAAATCACGATCGAACCCTAGTTGCTCTCCCCTCTTCCAACTCCAAGGAGAGAGAAGGGAGATTCACTCTAGGGTTGATGGTTTTCACTTAGGGGAGAGACTTTACATTCAAAAGAGGGGTTGAAACTCACAAGATCCAATCCCACGCAATGCAAGATTGGATGCTAAATGAGTTTCAAGGGTTATGACAGCAAGGCTACCCTCTTTTGTAAAGAATGTGCATAGAAGAATTAAGCTAGGAATGCATAGAAAGTGAGAAAGATTCTTATAAATTGAGTTAGGGATATAGGATGAAGCTGCGGACTTGGAATTAGTAGTAAAATGTCGATACGGTGCTGTCCTGCAAATTTGAGTGAAAGTTGTCAGGACGATGGCGCTCGAGCGCCACGGTCCTCCGAAAAATCTGCGAAACGAAGGGGGATCTGTTCGTCTCTGCACAAGGATTCCAGATCTTCAATTTCAGTCGCGTACCTGCAACCTACACACAGAAAAGCGAAGATGATTGGGGGGTTAGGGATTAGGGGTTTGCCTTTAGGTCAAACCCCGGTTTTGGAATTAACCAAGAAATGAGCAATGCTATAAATGTAAATGTCTGTAATGTAAAACAAGTACTAATACCTTGTTGTAAGGATGTTTGTATCCTTATGTGCGAAGGTATAGATGTTGTATGTTGTATGTTGTAGTAGTATGTTGTAAGTGATCTCCTCTTCAATGGTTGAATCCTTGTCATGAATGCAACACTTAGCCTTGAATGGAGACTTGAAATGATCAATTGCTTGAAGGAATGCTTGAATGCTTGAGTATAGTTTCCACGCTTTTTCCGTCATGTATGTCTCTCCCCCAAATGAGAGAGGAAAATGTAGTTTATATACTTGTCATTTAGGGCTGATAGACTGATTTTCCCGACCTTAGGCTGACCAGGAAAGATAATTTTCCAATTTGCAAACATAAAGAGCTGAAGTCCAAAAGAGACCGGGCCCAAAATAGGACCCAGGGACCAGGGCGCTAGGCGCTCTGGTTCCACCTCCCGGGACAGCAGGTGCAAAGGAGGTTCAGGCCAGGGTGCAAGAAAATGTAGTTTTCAGTGTCATAATCAAGTTTCGGGGTCTCCATTTAGGTTGCGTGTTGCGTCGCCATCGTGAAGACCGAAATGCAGTCGAAATTGCAAGTGTCACAATTTTAGGACGCTACATTTAGCCCCCACTTTAGCGGGAGTATGTATGCTCATACTTCCGGTAAAGTACAAGGAAACAACATTGAAAGACTTTCACCACGTCAAGGAGGCAAGATACACCAAGCCCCCAGTGGACTAAGGATCTTACGACTTCGATTGACAAAGTAAAAGGGAAGATCACGAGGGAGAACCATGACTGTCAGTAGTAAGGTTCCCTCACTATGAGTCATGCAAGAAAGATATCAAAAATTTTCAATTCAAGGTTAAATTTGCCAAGAAATTTTCAAGTATCTTGAAAAGATATGAATGGGATGTATGCCCCCCTACGTTAAAGCGATCGCACACGCCTCACCGGGGGTGATTGCTTTAAGGTAGTGATACATATAAGAAATGAGAAAGAAGCACATTATCGCAAGGATTTAGCCCCCAAGTGTGTGATAAACCCAAGGATAATAGACACAAAACACAAAGCACAAGGTGACTTCGCTTTCCTCGGGGTTAGTATGCTGTATGATAATTCATGTATATATATTATATGTATGTATGCATAATTGTTCTTCATTCCCCAATCAAGGAAGGTCACCTAGAAGAAGGGAACACATGTGTCTTTTGAGTCAACATGAGAGAGATCGAGAGATCTCAATGCTTTGCATCGTCCTCAAGTAGACAACACTAAGGACAACAAATAGAAGAATGAGAATAACATATAGAAGAAGTAACACAAGAGAGGAGGAGAGAATCTGCTATGCTAATGTAACTAGTCTAGCACGTCATCTACCCCCCGATCTTGCTGATCAATGTTTCGGGAAGGCAGAGAACATGCTAGAGGAGGAACATCCAACACAGCAGATGGAGCTATCACAAGATCCAAATAAGGGCTATGTTCATATCCCAAGCCGCGGTGTTCTTGTCTAGGAGCTAGGATAAGTGCTTTAGAAAATTCGTTAGATAAATGGTTATGAATATCAACAAGTTCATATTCACTATCAGAATGAACAGGAGAAGTAGCATTTTCATCATGAATAACATTTTCATCTATAGCATCATCAAGATTTATAAAAATAGGGTCTTTAACTCACACAGGATCAAGACCATCATGCATCTTATGTTTAGGAGATTTCGGCTCAATCGTCGGCTGAGGAGAAAATGGAATAATGCTTGTTGAAGGTGTTTTTGGGGATTGCGAAGTTTGAGAAGCAGCTGCTTGAGCTCTAAGATGACGCTTTCGTCGGCGTTCGCGTGCAGAATGATTTCATCTAGTCTTAGTAGGAAGTGAAGAAGATTGAGGAGGAGGAATGTTCTCATCCTTATCACTTGGGTGTTTAGGTTGTGGTCTCTTAGGCTGGATAATAGGAGAAGAGGAAGGTCTCTTCTCTCCATAAGAGGAAGGAGGAGGAACTGCTCCATATAAAGGAGGAATATTTGGTTTTGGAAGGAGACCAAGTCCATCATGACGAGGAGGTATAGGTCTACTCTTAGGAAGTTTATTAGATATAGACATAGTCACATCCATAGGGATGGGTTGGGAATCTTCTTGAGGAAAGACATTAGTTTTATCTTTCAAAGGAAGAACTTCCTTCTCAAGAATGATAGGAATGTCAAGTTTGGGTGTTCTAGGTTCACTTAGAGATAGGATCATATCTATTTTCCACTTTTGATAAGATTTGAAAAGATGATCACTTCGCGGAGGAAGAGATTGGAATTGTTTAGGCCAAAAGTAATCAATAGGAATGCTAGAAGTTCTTTCAGCTGGTTTAAAGAGACTATGATTGACAGTAACAACTTCACCATTATGGGGAAATTTCAAACACTTGTGAATAGGAGAAGCAATAGCTTTCATGGAAGATAGCCAAGGATAGCCAAGCTTCACACAAAATTGTTTGGAAGATGGAATAATAGCAAAGTTCACATTAAGGGATTTGTTATGGACCTCAATAGGCAATGTAATAGAACCAATTGCAGGAGAAGAAAATGCATCAAATAGTTTCACAATCACATCTGTTTTGTCATATATCACTTGATTCAATTGCAAAGTAAAAAGAAATTCTTCAGTAATAACATTAACCATGCACAAAGGATCAATAAGCACTCCACGGCAAGGTGTATTCTTGACTTTTGCAACTATGTATAAAGGACCATCAGGTGCCCTAATGGTTTCACTGGAATCAAATGTGATGGAAGGTTCTTTAGGGTTTTCTTGCTGCTCTACAAAGTTAATCACATTCGGAGTCATAGACACAAGACCATCAGATGAAAGAGAGGAATCATTAGTCTCAATCGCATTAGAGGTATGAGAAGGTAATGGATCAGTGAAAATCTGAAGATTTTGATTAGGAGGAGCTACAGATGTATTGCCTTTATTATTCACTCCAGAAACAGAAATAGTATTATTATCAATCAAATCTTGAATTTTACCCTTTAAAGAAAAACATTTTTCAGTATCATGCCCAGGCTGACGATGAAATTGACAAAAAGATTTGTTATCAAAATAAGGTGAAGTAATCTTTGCAGGATCAATTTGTCTTATAGGAGGAAGAGTAAGCACATTTTGTTCCAATAACTTATTCATAATACTATGCAATGATTCATTCAAAGGAGTATACTTTCTTTCTTTCTTGAAAAATTTAGAAATAGGAGGCACACCTGATGCTGCATTCACATTGTTGTTGATGATGTTTTCATTGAATTTGATGGAATCTTTGTTCGGTTTAAACTTCCCAAATGGTTGTTAACTACTATCACCCTTATCACTCGGAGCCATAGGATGTGATTGTTCCATTTGACTCACAGTCAGTTGATAATTGTGAAGAGTTGCACACAACTGTTGGAAAGAAGTAAACTCAGAAAACAGAAGTTTGTCTCGAATATCTTTTTGTAAATTAGAAATAAAGATTCTTTGAATATCATTGTCAGGCACTGGAAAAGAAATTTGAGCATACAAATGCTTATATCTACCAATAAAATCAGTCACTTTTTCTTTAACACCTTGTTTACAATGCATTAAATCAATCAAAGTAACTTTAGGACTTATATTGTTTTGAAATTGTTGAATGAAAGCATTTGCAAGTTGTTCAAAAGAAGTAATAGAATAAGAAGGCAATGAGCAATAGCATTGTAGGGCTTTGTCTCTTAATGTTCTAGTAAACAATTTTGCAAGCAACCTTTGGTCATAAGCAAAATCAGTACATATTGTTTGAAAAGTCTTAACATGTGTTAGAGGATCACCTTTACCATTATAAAGCTCCAAATGTGGGATTTCAACATGTTTAGGAGGAATAGCTCGAACAATGTCAAGAGACAGTGGGCTCGCAACATCAAATGCGGGCACACTAAACTTAGATTGATTCATAGAGGCAATTTGTTGCTGTAAAGAAGAGACAGTTTGTGCAAGATTGTTAATGGTCGCTTCAGTCGAAGAGTTCATATTAGACGTGTTAGATTGTGATGGAGGTGTTATGTTATTAAAAGAAGGTAAAGAGTAAGGTGGTGGGACTCTATGATAATTAGTCATAGGAGATGATTGGACAGGAGGAACACTACAAGGAGGAATGAAATGATTGAATGAATTGCCCCCTTGCCTCATGTTCATTTGTGGATATATAATAGGGACACTCATTGAAGGAATGAATGAAGAAGTCGGATTAAATGAAGGAAGAGGGTTAATTGAAGAAGAAGGATTGCCCCCATGACTGGTGATCACAGGAGGAATGTCTTGTGTAGAAGTAGCCATTATGTTTGATGTAAAGGTAGGTATGCTAGCAATAGAAGTCGTCAAAGGAATAGAATGATTGACTTGAGTAGGAGGTTGTGTATAACCCAAATTTTCAGCACAACTCTTCATAGGCATCACATTCGAATCCACAATGTGTGCAATACCATGCAAAATATCAATTCCATTCTTATCACTTTGAAGCATACATTTTAGACCCTCAATTAAAGGAAGAGCTTGACTATCGGGGTATTCTTGAGACATCCATTGTCGAAAATCGTCAAATTGGTTATCCAATTTCGAAAGTTGTTCTTCAGAAACCTCATGGAGAGCTTCTTCATCATTAGGAGGATTAGAGGAATTACCCATGTCCTCGTTAAAAAGGCTATTCAAATTAGGTTCCATCTCCTCAGTAGTTAAACCTCGGAAAGACTTAATTCTACGGCTTCATCTAACGGGAATAGTGTAAGTAGGGCTTATTGTTGTAAAACTCATGCACTAGAGAGGGAGAGAAAATTTTGATTTTAGAGGTAACAATTTTCAGTCAAATCAGCCAATCTTCTGGATTTAAGCTGTTAAATACAATCAGGACAATCTCCCGAAATTTCAGAAAAAATGTCAGGGACCGTGGCGCTTCGGAGTGCACACGGTCCCGGCAACTTTTTTCGAAATTTGCAGGGATGAAAGTTATGATGATTTTAGAGCTAATCTGAAAAAATTGAGTCGTTTTACGATCTGTAGATAGGCCAAATTAAAGTTGCAATCTCAAAATTGAACCCTACCCAGATTGTCGAAAAATGCAAAAATTTGAATTTTGAAAAAGAGAGGGAAACTGAAATTTTGAATTTTATGATTTTAGAGGGAATGTCAAGAGCAATGCAAATTTTGAAATTTAAAAATTGACTCAATTTCACGCAAAATTCAATTTTGAAAGCGGAAATTAAAGTTGTTGTAATTAAGCACTTAATTTCAAAAGTCACAAATTGTAAGAATTTGAATAAAGCACTGAAATTTTTAATGAATGCAAACACACTTTTCAGATTTAGGACAGTAAGAACACAATTTTGACACAAAATTTCAATTTCAATGATTTTTGAATGATTAGAAGCGTTAATCCAAGCAATCCCTAGACCAACTTTGACTTTAATTTTGAAAGTGTTATAATTGATAAAATCAGCCAAAATTCTGGATTTTAGCAGAAAAATACAGTAAGATCTAGCTGCCAAAATTTCGGAAAAAATGTCAGGGACAATGGTGCTCCGAGTGCACACGGTCCTCGCAACTTTTTTCCAAATTTTTAGGGATGAAAGATATTGTGATTTTATTGCGGAATCCAAAGTTACAGCTGATTTGGAGATGTTTTGATCAGTGAAATTGTCGGACAAAGGTTGAATCAAGAGGGTTTTAAAAATTAGGGTTTTAACACTTAACCACTTAATTTTCAAAATTAAAGCACAAATATGAATTGGTAATTTGTAATAGAAGGATAGATCTGAAACAAGCATTAACATTTAGACATTTCACAAGCTTAATTACTAAAAAGAAAATTTAGGGTTTTTATGCAATTAACCTCTAAAATTTGCAAAAGATCAAACATGGAAATGTAATCAAGGAATCCAATTTTCAGATCTAACCATGAATAATCAGAAAGGATGTTCACGTCGGGTTCACCAAAATGTAAAGCGGAAAATCGCGATCGAACCCTAGTTGCTCTCCCCTCTTCCAACTCCAAGGAGAGAGAAGGGAGATTCACTCTAGGGTTGATGGTTTTCACTTAGGGGAGAGACTTTACATTCAAAAGAGGGGTTGAAACTCACAAGATCCAATCCCACGCAATGCAAGATTGGATGCTAAATGAGTTTCAAGGGTTATGACAGCAAGGCTACCCTCTTTTGTAAAGAATGTGCATAGAAGAATTAAGCTAGGAATGCATAGAAAGTGAGAAAGATTCGCTTATAAACTGAGTTAGGGATATAGGATGAAGCTGCGGACCTGGAATTAGCAGTAAAATGTCGATACGATGCTGTCCTGCAAATTTGAGCGAAAGTTGTCAAGACGATGGCGCCCGAGCGCCACAGTCCTCCGAAAAATCCGTGAAACGAAGGGGGATCTGTTCGTCTCTGCACAAGGATTCCAGATCTTCAATTTCAGCCGCGTACCTGCAACCTACACACAGAAAAGTGAAGACAATTGGGGGGTTAGGGATTAGGGGTTTGCCTTTAGGTCAAACCCCGGTTTTGGAATTAACCAAGAAATGAGCAATGCTGTAAATGTAAATGTCTGTAATGTAAAACAAGTACTAATACCTTGTTGTAAGGATGTTTGTATCCTTATGTGCGAAGGTATAGATGTTGTATGTTGTATGTTGTAGTAGTATGTTGTAAGTGATCTCCTCTTCAATGGTTGAATCCTTGTCATGAATGCAACACTTAGCCTTGAATGGAGACTTGAAATGATCAATTGCTTGAAGGAATGCTTGAATGCTTGAATGATTGAGTATAGTTTCCATGCTTTTTGCGTCATGTATTTCTCTCCCCCAAATGAGAGAGGAAAATGTAGTTTATATACTTGTCATTTAGGGCTGATAGACTGATTTTCTCGACCTTAGGCCGACCAGGAAAGATAATTTTCCAATTTGCAAACATAAAGACCCGAAGTCCAAAAGAGACCGGGCCCAAAATAGGACCCAGGGACCAGGGCGCTGGGCGCTCTGGTCCCACCTCCCGGGACAGCAGGGTGCAAAGGAGGTTCAGGCCAGGGTGCAAGAAAATGCAGTTTTCAGTGTCATAATCAGGTTTCAGGGTCTCCATTTAGGTTGCGTGTTGCGTCGCCATCGTGAAGACCGAAATGCAGTCAAAATTGCAAGTGTCGCAATTTTAGGATGCTACAACAATAGATGGAGCTATCACAAGATCCAAACAAGGGCTATGTTCATGTTCCAAGCCACGTTGTTCTTGTCTAGGAGCTAGGATAAGTGCTTTAGAAAATTTGTTAGATAAATGGTTATCAACATCAACATATTCATATTCACTATCAGAATGAAAAGAAGTAACATTTTCATCATGAATAACATTTTCATCTATATCATCATCAAGATTTATAAAAATAGGATCTTTAACTCGCACAGGATCAAGACTATAATGCATCTTATGTTTAGGAGATTTTGGCTCAATTTTCGGCTAAGGAGAAAATGGAATAATACTAGTTTGAGAAGCAGTTGCCTGAGCTCTAAGACGACGCTTTCGTCGGAGTTCACGTGCAGAATGATTTCATCTAGTCTTAGTAGGAAGTTGAGAAGATTGAGGAGGAGGAATGTTCTCATCCTTATCACTTGGGTGTTTAGGTTGTGGTCTCTTAGGTTGGTCAATAGGAGAAGAGGAAGGTATCTTCTCTCTATAAGAGGAAGGAGGAGGAACTGCTCCATATAAAGGAGGAATATTTGGTTTTGGAAGGAGACCAAGTCCATCATGACGAGGAGGTATAGGTCTACCTTTAGAAAGTTTATTAGTCATAGACGTAGTCACATTCATAGGGATGGGTTGGGAATCTTCTTGAGGAAAGACATTAGTTTTATCTTTCAAAGGAAGAACTTCCTTCTCAAGAATGATAGGAATATCAAGTTTGGGTGTTCTAGGTTCACTTAGAGATAGGATCATATCTTTTTTCCACTTTTGATAAGATTTGAAAAGATGATCACTTCACGGTGGAAGAGATGGAATTGTTTAGGCCAAAAATAATCAATAGGAACGCTAGAAGTTCTTTCAGCTGGTTTAAAGAGACTATGATTGACAGTAACAACTTCACCATTATGGGGAAATTTCAAACACTTGTGAATAGGAGAAGCAATAGCTTTCATGGAAGATAGCCAAGGATAGCCTAACTTCACATGAAATTGTTCGGACAATGGAATAATAGCAAAGCTCACATCAAGGGATCTGTTATGGACTTCAATAGGTAATGTAATAGAACCAATTGTAGGAGAGGAAAATGCATCAAATAATTTCACAACCACATTTGTTTCGTCATAGATCACTTGATTCAATTGCAAAGTAAAAAGAAATTCTTCAGTAATGACATTAACCATGCAAGAAGGATCAATAAGCACTCCATGACAAGGTGTATTCTTGACTTTTGCAACTATATATAAAGGACCATCAGGTGCCCTGATAGTTTCACTGGAATCAAATGTGATGGAAGGTTCTTTAGGGATTTTTTGCTGTTCCACAAAGTTAATCACATTTGGAGTCATAGACACAAGACTATCAGCTGAGAAAGAGGAATCATTAGTCTCAATCACATTAGAGGTATGAGAAGGTAATGGATCAGTAAAAATCTCAAGATTTTGGTTAGGAGGAGCTACAAATGTGTTGCCTTTATCATTCACACCTGAAACAGAGATAGTATTATTATCAATCAAATCTTGAATTTTACCCTTTAAAGCAAAACATTTTTCAGTATCATGGCCAGTTTGACGAAGAAATTGACAAAAAGATTTGTTATCAAAATAGGGTGAATTAATCTTTGTAGGATCTATTTGCTTTATAGAAGGGAGGGTAAGCACATTTTGTTCCATTAACTTATTCATAATACTATGCAATGATTCTTTCAAAGGAGTAAACTTTCTTTCTTTCCTAAAAAACTTAGAAATAGGAGGCACACCTGATGCTGCATTCACATTGTTGTTGATGATGTTTTCATTGAACTTAATGACCTCTCTGTTCGGTTTAAACTTCCCAAATGGTTGTTGACTACTATCACCCTTATCACTCAGAGCCATAGGATTTGCTTGTTCCATTTGACTCATAGTCAGTTGATAATTGTGAAGAGTTGTGCACAACTGTTGGAAAGAAGTAAACTCAGAAAATAGAAGTTTTTCTCTAATATCCTTTTGTAAATTAGAAATAAAGATTCTTTGAATATCATTGTCAGGTACTGGAAAATAAATTTGAGCATACAAATGCTTATATCTACCAATGAAATCAGTCGCTTTTTCTTTAACACCTTGTTTACAATGCATTAAATCAATCAAAGTAACTTTAGGACTTATATTGTTTTGAAATTGTTGAATAAAAGCATTTGCAAGTTGTTGGAAAGAAGTAATAGAATAAGAAGGCAACGAGCAATACCATTGTAGGGCTTTATCTCTTAATGTTCTAGTAAACAGTTTTGCAAGCAACCTTTGGTCATGAGCAAAATCGGTACATATTGTTTGAAAGGTCTTAACATGTGTTAGAGGATCACCTTTACCATTATAAAGCTCCAATTGTGGGATTTCAACATGTTTAGGGGGAATAGCTCGAACAATGTCAAGAGAAAGTGGGCTCGCAACATCAAATGTGGGCACACTAAAAGCATTTGCAAGTTGTTGGAAAGAAGTAATAGAATAAGAAGGCAACGAGCAATACCATTGTAGGGCTTTATCTCTTAATGTTCTAGTAAACAGTTTTGCAAGCAACCTTTGGTCATGAGCAAAATCGGCACATATTGTTTGAAAGGTCTTAACATGTGTTAGAGGATCACCTTTACCATTATAAAGCTCCAATTGCGGGATTTCAACATGTTTAGGGGGAATAGCTCGAACAATGTCAAGAGAAAGTGGGCTCGCAACATCAAATGTGGGCACACTAAACTTAGATTGATTCATAGAGGCAATTTGTTGTTGTAAAGAAGAGACAGTTTGTGCAAGATTGTTAATGGTCGCTTCAGTCGAAGAGTTCATATTAGACATGTTAGATTGTGATGGAGGTATTATGTTATTGAAAGAAGGTATTGATTGAGAGTAAGGTGGTGGGACACAATGATAGTTAGTCATAGGAGATGATTGGAAAGAAGGAACACTACAAGGAGGAATGGAAGGGTTAAATGAATTGCCCCCTTGCATCATGTTTATTTGTGGAGATGTAATAGGGACACTCATTCAAGGAATGGATGAAGAAGTAGGATTTCCCTCATGACTGGTGATCATAGGTGGAATGCTTTGTATTGAAGTAGTCATTATGTTTGATGTAAAAGTAGGTATACTAGCAATAGAAGTTGTCAAAGGAATAGAATGATTGACTTGAGTAGGAGGTTGTGTATAGCCTAAAGTTTCAGCACGACTCTTCATAGGCATCACATTCGAATCCACAATGTGTGCAATACCATGCAAAATATCAATTCCATTCTTATCACTTTGAACCATACGTTTTAGACCCTCAATTAATGAAAGAGCTTGACTATCGGGGTATTCTTGAGACGAAAATCATCAAATTGGTTATCCAATTTCGAAAGTTGTTCTACAGAAACCTCATGGAGAGCTTCTTCACCATTAAGAGGATTATAGGAATTACCCATGTCCTCGTTAAAAAGGCCATTCAAATTAGGTTCCATCTCCTCAGTAATTAAACCTTGGAAAGACTTAATTCTAAGGCTTCGTCTAACGGGAATAGTGTAAGTAGGGCTTATTGTTGTAAAAATCATGCACTAAAGAGAGAGAGAAGATTTTGAATTTTAGAGGTAGCAAATTTCAATAAAATCAGTCAATCTCCTAGATTTAAGTTGTTAAATGCGATCATGACAATCTCCCGAAATTTCATAAAAAATTTCGGGGACCGTGGCGAACGGAGTGCACACGGTCCTCGCAACTTTTTTCAAAATTTTCAGGGATGAAAGTTATGATGATTTTAAAGCTAATCTGAAAAAATTGAGTGATTTTACGATCTGTAGATAGGCCAAATTAAAGTTGCAATCTCAAAATTGAACCCTACCAAGATTGTTGAAAAATGCAGAATTTGAATTTTGAAAAAGAGAGGGAAACTGAAATTTTGAATTTTATGATTTTAGAGGGAATACTGAAAGCAATGCAGGCTTTGAAATTTAAAAGTTGACTCAATTTCATGCAAAATTCAATTTTTAAAGTGGAAATCAAAGTTGTTGCAATTAAACACTTAATTTCAAAAGTCACAAATTGCAAGACTTTGAATAAAGCATTGAAATTTCGAATGAATGTCAACACACTTTTCAGATTTAGGATAGTAAGAAACACAATTTTAACACAAATTTCAATTTCAACAATTTTTGAATGATTATAAGCCTTTATCCAAGCGATCACTAGACCAACTTTGACTTTAATTTTGAAAGTGTTAGAATTGATGAAATCAGCCAAGATTCTGGATTCCAGCAGAAAAATGTAGTAAGATCTAGCTCCCAAAATTTCAGAAAAAATGTCGGGGACGATGGCGCTCGGGGTACACACGGTCCTTGCAACTTTTTTCAAAATTTTTAGGGATGAGAGATATTGTGATTTTGTTGTGGAATCCAAAGTTACAGCCGATTTGGAGGTGTTTTGATTGGTGAAATCATCAGTCAAAGGTTGAATCAAGAAGGTTTTAAAAATTAGGGTTTTGACACTTAACCACTTAATTTTCAAAATTAAAGCACAAATATGATTTGAGAATTTGCAATAGAAGGGTAGATCTAAGACAAGCATTAACAATTAAACACTTCACAAGTTCAATTACTAAAAACAAAATTTAGGGTTTTTATGCAATTAACCTCTAAAATTTGTAAAAGATCAAACATGGAAATGTAATTAAGGAAGCAAATTTTTTAGATCTAACCATGAATAATCAGAATTAGGATGTTTGACGTTGGGTTCACCAAAATTTAATGTGGAAAATCGAACCCTAGGTGTTCCCCCACTCCATGGAGAGAGAAAGGAGGTCACTAGGATTGACGGTTTTTACGTAGGAGAGACTTTACATTCAAAAGAGGGGTTGAAACTCACAAGATCCAATCCCACACAATGCAAGATTGAACTCTAGATGAGTTTCAAGGGTTGAGACATCAAGGATACCCTCTTTTGTAAAGAACGTAGATAGAAGGATTGAACTAGGAGTACATGTGAAGTAGGAAAGATTCGCTTATAAACGGAGATAGGGACACAGGATGAAGCTAAGGACCTAAAATTAGTAGTAAAATGTCGAGATGATGTTGTCCTGCAAATTTGAGCGAAAGTTGATGGGACGATGGCGCCCGGAGTGCACACGGTCCTCCGAAAAATCCGCGAAACGAAGGGGGATATGTTCGTCTCTGCACAAGGATTCCAAATCTTCAATTACAGCCGCGTACCTGCAACCTACACACAGAAAAGAGAGGATGATTGGGGGGTTATGGATTAGGGGTTTGCCTTTAGGTCAAACCCCGGTTTTGGAATTAACCAAGAAATGAGAATGTTGTAAATGTAAGTGTTTGTAATGTAATCAAGTACTGATACCTTGTTGTAAGAATGTTTGTATTCTTGCATGCAAAGGTGTAATGATGTTGTATGTTGTATGTGATCTCCTCTTTAATGGTTGAATCCTCGTCTTGAATGCAACACCTAGCCTTGAATGGAGACCTAGAATGCTCAATTGCCTGAAGGAATGCTTGAATGCTTGAATGTTTGAATGTTTGCCTAGCACTTCCGCCTCTTGTACTTGCTTCTTTTTTTTTTTTACTTCCTCTTTCTAGGAGGGGAAAATTAGTTTATATACTTGTCAATTAGGGTTGAGAGACTGATTTTTCCGACCTTAGGCCGACATAGGAACATTATTTTCCGAATTGCAAACTTAAAGACCCGATGCCCAACAAGAGACCAGGCCCAAAATAGGGCCAGGGACCAGGGCGCTGGGCACCATGGTCCCACCTCCCGGGACAACAGGGTGCAAGGAGGATCAGGCCAAGGTGCAGAAAGATGCAGTTTTTGATGTCGTAAATAGGTTTCAGGGTCTCCATTCAGGTTCAACATTGCACTGCCATCGTGAAGACCCAAATGCAGTCGAAATTGCAAGTGTCGCAATTTTAGGACGCTACAGTAGAGAAGATGATGTTATGCGTTTTATTCAAGATCTATCTCTTGACATAATATTAAACAAAGATGAGGCCTTAAAATGATAAGGATCTTCCTTCCCAAGCCATCAAAAAGGGTATGCATGATGATAGAAAGGAAAATCTCCCTACACAAGATATTCCTTCTTCATCTACTTCTTATAGCTCACTGCTCAAACTAAGATGACCCAGAAGGCTATAACCCTCAAGGAAGGTTCACTACCTTACAATTTTGATTAGACTACAATACAGAAGGAATAAAATGCAATAATAGCATCTACTAATGCCTGATGACAGTTTTGGTTAAGCATATATGTCTACTCTGCAACCCTCCAAAACTCATATTAATCACACTACCGAAGGATGAATTCGCTTGTTCACACATACACTATTCTCTAATAATACAGATATTAACCTTGATACCTAAATTACATGAGTATATCACCTATATATACAATTCATGAACCTTGATTACAAGGTCGGCTAAACCCTCAACACCTAATTACAAAATTACATTACACGATATAAAGATCGACCACCTGTAAAGCGGAAAATCGCAATCAAACCCTAGTTGTTCTCGCCTCTTCCAACTCCGGGGAGAGAGAAGGGAGAGTCACTAGGGTTGATGGTTTTCACTTAGGGGAGAGACTTTACATTCAAAAGAGGGGTTGAAACCCACAAGATCCAATCCCACACAATGCAAGATTGGATGCTAAATGTGTTTCAAGGGTTAAGAAAGCAAGGCGACCCTCTTTTGTAAAGAATGTTGATAGAAGAATTAAGCTAGGAATGCATAGAAAGTGACAAAGATTCTCTTATAAACTGAGATAGGGATATAGGATGAAGCTGCGGACCTAGAATTAGTAGTAAAATTTCGATACGGCGCTGTCCTGCAAATTTGAGCAAAAGTTGACGGGACGATGGCGCCCGGCGTGCACACGGTCCTCCGAAAAATCCGCGAAACGAAGGGGGATCTGTTCGTCTCTGCACAAGGATTCCAGATCTTCAATTTCAGCCGCGTACCTGCAACCTACACACAGAAAAGCGAAGACGATTGGGGGGTTAGGGATTAGGGGTTTGCCTTTCGGTCAAACCTCGGTTTTGGAATTAACCAAGAAATGAGAAATGCTGTAAATGTAATGTAAAACAAGTACTAGTACCTTGTTGTAAGGATGTTTGTATCCTTATGTGCGAAGGTATAGATGTTGTTGTTTGTTGTATGTTTGTATATTGTAGCATGTAATGTGTTGTAAGTGATCTCCTCTTCAATGGTTGAATCCTTGTCTTGAATGCAACACTTAGCCTTGAATGGAGACTTAGAATGATCAATTGCTTGAAGGAATGCTTGAATGCTTGAGTATAGTTTCCACGCCTTTTTTCCATCATATCGAATGAAAGAGGAAAATGTAGTTTATATACTTGTCAATTAGGGCTGATAGACTGATTTTCCCGACCTTAGGCCGACCAGGAAAGATAATTTTCCAATTTGCAAACATAAAGACCCGAAGTCCAAAAGAGACCGGGCCCAAAATAGGACCGAGGGACTAGGGCGCTGGGCACCCTGGTCCTGAAGGACCAGGGCGCTGGGCGCTCTGGTCCCACCTCCCGGGACAGCAGGGTGCAAAGGAGGTTCAGGCCAGGGTGCAAGAAAATGCAGTTTTCAGTGTCATAATCAGGTTTCGGGGTCTCCATTCAGGTTGCATGTTGCGTCGCCATCGTGAAGACCCAAATGCGGTCGAAATTGCAAGTGTCGCAATTTTAGGACGCTACACCACCAAACCAATGTAATGATATACATGATATAACATGGACCTAAACCAAGTCTCCAAACATGCAACACCATTGGAAATCATGCCAAGACCAACCGCAACACGCTACACCACCAATAATACCGCATAACATGAAGAACATCACTAGATCATGAAAATCACTAAAAAATCGCACAACAATCAATGCAGATTATTAAAAAAAGGACATAATTAGGAAACACTAGTAAGCATGTTAGAATCATCAGTAATAGATGTACCAAGACCACTTATGAAATCTTCATTGATCAATATTTGAACCTCAAGAATACTTAGACAACAACAACTATCACGAAGAAAGATAACTTGCAGAGCACCAAATCATGAACCATGTGAAATGAAGATACACAAGAACATCACAAACAATCTCCCAAAATATCAACTCAAGATCTGATTACACCAAAATATTAGGAGGAAATACCTAAGTCTGCAAAGCACTGATAAGAAAAACCAAACTGCAAACTGGATCATATGATATGATCAATGAAGCTTCTTGGACCATTGAAACCAATACAGAAAGATGTAATGATGCTAGGAATACTCCATATACCAAACTGTAATCTCAATAGATCAATCCATAATCACTAGAGCAATAAATCACAGGAATATGTTGACATCAATGACAACAACATATCCTAGCAACAACAACGCCCAACATCCTTGTCCTACATCACAAGAGACAATGCCTAATCCTATTGATGAGAAGGAAAGATTAGCAACTAGAATCTTTTGGAAGTTAAAGTATGATAAGAATGTTATTTTTCCTTTCGTAAAGTATAGAAAAAATAATAAAGAAGGTAGTGAGCATTGTATTTTTCATTATGGTGGCTCTCATTCTCTTGGAAAATGTAAAGCATTTAAGGAATTCGCTCGAGAAAAAAATGATAAGGCTCGAATAGATCTTTCAACTAATATTGCTCTCTTTCTTGGTGAGAAAGTTCTGCCTTAACACTCTTCTCACTCTCCATGTTTCTCCTCACCCTATGACAAAAATAGTTAGCTTAATTGGGAGCTCTTTTTCATAAGAGGTGATGCTTTTCAATATCAAACATTTGGGGGCAATAACATTCATTCTTTCTCTTTATCTAAAATATCATTATTCCCTTTAGGGGTTGCATTTTCATGTTTTCTTATCATTTATTGCATGGAATGGTATTTATTTATGATTAATCTCTCTCTTTAAGTGGAATATTGGATCTTTCATTCTAATGTTTTCTCTTTCCCTTTGAAGATTACCTCTTCTTTAGAGTTGCATTTAACATATATTATTGTCTTTTCTTGCATTGAATATTCTTTCATGTGAGTTTATTGTGCATTTGCTTATGTTTAATCTCTCCTTAGAGGTTCTGTAATTATTATCATTGTCTTTACGCTTGGGGGGCAATTATCTTTCTCTCTTATCCTTTCTAAGGATCCACTTTTCCTTTGTTGAGTGGTGTGTGCTTATGATTTGATGTCATTGCTTGTGTGAAGTTGTTTATACTACTCATGTTTCTTAACATGCTTGGAGCATACTTGGCAACCACCCAAAATAAGAAAAAAACAACATAATCCCTTATACAATCCTTAGTAAAAATTACAAATAAAATCCCACAAAACCCTATCAATCACTTAGACACTTTAATAACATGACCTTCCTTCAAAACCCACTCTAATCTCTTGTAACCTTTTCATGGAGACTTTTTTGGACATAACTATTCATGCAAACTTCAAACCAAAATTGTAAAAACTATTCTGAGTACCCATTAAGGATTTTATATCATATCATTAAATGGGTATATGTTCTTTTGTAACAACACCCTCAAATAATGGTTGGTAATTCTGCAAGTAGGCCTAAAAGTGTAACAAATGTGGTAGTTTTGACATAAGCTACACTTTTAGGCCTACTTGCAGGGTGGAAATTAGGGGTGGTTGTTTTGCAACATAGGCCTTAAAACTGATTGTCCCATTTGGAGAAGAGGCATAATTAGGCTTGCATGAATGTGGATTTATTGATTCTATATATCCTAGTCTTTGACCATTGGTTTGGACTCCCAAAATATGTTGTGGGAAATTTTTTTAGACTATTGAAACCCTTTCCAACCTTATTCCAATGGCTTTATTACAAGTTCCAACTCCTATGGCTCTTTCAATAATAAAAAACATGAAGAAACACAACTTGGGTATCATCAAAATCACATCAAACTCCACCTCCTACTTCTACAACCTAGAGAAAACAAAATATAGTCTATCATCTTCCATTCTACTGAGTTAGCACTCTCCACTGTTGGAAATGGAATTTTCACACACACATCCTCCACCACCATCCTTCTCTTTTTTATCTCCTTCATAAAACATATTTGAAGCCCTTACAATGTGTTTTTTCAACTACCAATGGAACCCCAATGGTCTAACTAACCCATGGCACTTGATGACTCTTTAACTTCATGATTTTTTTGCACTTTTACACCTATGACAACATTTTTGCATTATGACTTCATAAACCACCTAACAACCTAATATTGACTGAAACACATATAAAATGGTCTTGATTGACCTTATTACATCAAAGACACAATATTAAATCATAATTTAACAAAATTTCCTCATGGAGGCATGAAATCCCAAGGTTCTCTTGCACCACTCCTCCAAGGATCCTCTTTACCCTTGTTGCAAGATATCTCTTTTTCAACTATCTTATCCTTGCTTCTAAGAGTATTCCCTCTTTAACTTTTATTTATGGCATTGTTTCCTAAAGGATATCTCCTCTATGTTGAAGGCCCGTATCCTTGTTTCTAGCTCTCTTAAGACATCAACATAGGGCTATGTTGATATCTTAAGGGGGGGTGGCACCCATATCGTCCTCTTTGAACCATAATGTATCGTATATTTGCATGTATTAAATAGGGTGTTTAGACTCAGAACCAACAAAAATAAACTCTTATACGAGATGCTTCATGCCTGAAACCAGACACAACATTTGATATATGTCTTAAACGGGGTGTACATCACCAAAACCAAAGAAAACAAACTCTTACATGAGATGTCCTCAAAACTAGGCATGTATCTATCTTAAATAGGATTACACATTTTGAAAACCAAAGAAAACAAATTGTTAAACGAGATGTTCCTGAAGCCAAACATTCACCCCTTGGTAATTGTATTTGCATTACATGTCTTAAACAGGTTGATGTACACTTGAAACTAGAGGAAACAAACTCTTATACGGGGTGATATATAATTGTAACCAAACATCACTTTCACACACACACACGAGGATGAGTGGAACTAGAAAAACATAGCTAGAGTATTCCTACTCTCCTCCCCAACATGGATAACCTAGAAAAACACATCTAGAGTGTGTATCCATTTTCTTTCTCATCATTCTTCTCATGGATTGCATAGAAAAACACATCTATCATGTATCCATGTTGTCTCTTTCCTTCTTCTCATGAACTCATAGAAATGCTATTAGTAGTTCATGGATGATACATGTTTTTTCTCTTTTATGTGATCGCTTGTGTTCTTGTGAGGGAATTTTTTAAGAATGATATCAATGGTTGAGACATTTTGATATCGAGGTCTCTTCAACTAGTTGACTTGAGTTTTTCTTTTGGTCTTTATCTTTTGTGTTGTGTGTCGTTAACCTTTAGTCATTGTTTATATTTGTTTGCCTTTTTTCCTTTTGTCTTGTCTTGTGTGCCCTTTCATGCATTTGAGTGCGTTAAGATCCTAATATTGGGGGCTCAATTCCTTGAAATCAGTGATATCTTATACTCCTTGTGAATGTGCTCCTTTCCTCATCTCTTTCATCTCTTTTGTCTACTTTACCATGAGTATTTGGATAGGCTCATACTCCCATTAAAGTGGGGGCTAAGTGTTGTTAGCATTATGATATATGTTGTCATTGATGTCAAATCTTGTGGTTCAGATTAGGTCCGGATGTGGTATATTGAGAAATAGTGGAAGTTTGGTGTGTATGTGATATTTATGTTTGGTGCTTTCTTAGAAGTCTTGGCTTTATAGAAGATGTGTTGATGATGTTACTTAGTGCTATCTTTGGGTTCGATTTCATTTGGAAATCATTTTTTTTGGTACGAAAGGCGAGATTGTGTAATGGCAATTGTATAGCATGTGGATAATGTTTTGTGTTTGGCTTTGGTGATGTATTTAGTGTGTTGACGTATTTGATAAGGAATGTTGTGATATGGTCTACTTCTAATTCCTTCCCAACACCATAATATTAAGTAGTGACCTATTTTAGATCTCTGTCTTGGCCTATTTAGAGGATTTTTTTTTCGGAGACAATATATGTATGTGATTGATTTGGATGAATTAGTGTGGCATTTTTATGAATGGCTAATTATGCAGAAGATTTACAAGATTGAAATAATCTAGTTGATGTGTGAAGTTGCATTGCGGATAGTTATTGGAAGCAGTTCTTACAATACAGACTGTGTTTTTAGTGGTGGATTTTCTTTTCTATCTTTCTTTTTTTGGTAGTGAGCCTCTATGGGGAGTTAGCCCTCCGGTAGTGAGCCTTTCTGGGAAGTAAGCCCTCCTACAATGAGCATTCTTGGCAATGAGACAACCTTTGTAAAAATCACCTTAACAAGTGCCACCTTAATCGATGTTTTCATATTGAGAATTAAAATTCTTCGTGGTTTTTCCCTTTTTGGGTTTTCCACGTAAATTCTAGTGTTCTTTGTGTCTGTTCTATTATGTGCATATGATTTCATGCTTTATCTATTTTGATTAATTTTAGTAGTCATTTCGGATTTGTGAATAAAGCTTTAAGAAAATTTTAATTGTCAATTGATTCACCCCCCCTCTCATTTTTTTGGATATTCAACAAATGTAGCATCGTAAATTGTCACCGAGCCAATTTACACCTCATGTTTGTGCCCCTACTTTGGTGCATTTCCCCCTCATCTCCTATCTGGGTCCTTTCAATGCCTTAGCTCTAAATTTTATGCCATATACAACTACCAGTTGATCCTTTGGGGATATGTACTTCTCCTTGGGGCTAATTTTTTGTCCTTGATTAGGGAGGACCAGGGTGCCCAACGCCCTAGTCCCCCTCAATGGGGCCCATTTTTATAAAGGGTGGTGTGGCCTATCACCCCAATAGGAAACATAGTTGGTGGCTCTATGTGACTATTGGAGGTTAGCCTAATCAATAAATTGACCTAAGATCTCATATATAAAGACATTTGATCAACCTAATTTAATCCTAACAAGCATTCAAAATCTCAATATTCAAGTAATCAAGCATTGAAGTGTTTATCATCAAGCATTTCCAGAGATCTTCAAGGATGCATTTCCTTCATTCAATTATTATGGAGAAAATTACATCATTCATATGCAAGCATGTGCATGTGATTAGGGTTTTGTCATGTTCATGCCATTTCATACAACATATGTGATTATATTCAAGAAGCAAAACATTATTCAACCATTGCATATCAGGTATATCTTTCCATTATTTATTTCATTATTTGCAATATTTCATTCAAGGTTAATTACTAAACCGGGGTTTGACTTAGGAAGACCCCTATTCCCCACCTAATTCCCCTTTTTAGTGTGTGGAGTAGGTGCAGAGCTCAATCTTCAAAATTAGCTTTATTTACAGTGACAAATCGATCCCCCACTGGAGTGCAAGAAGTGCAGAGGACCAAAGTGATCACCATCCCAGTCTCAACAAACTAGAAGCTCCTTTTGGGAACATGTTTGAATACTCTTACAATCCTTAGATACAGGTTTCCAGCTGGATCTGACAATTATAGCTCACTGTTCATGCATAATTACTTCAATTTCAACCCATTTACCCTAATTTCAACATCTCCAACAAATCAATTCAACACAAGGGAAAGAAGAGGCTCGTCCAAGAACCTTGGAATATGATCATCATCTAGATCTATTGGGGTTGGATCCATCAAATTCCTATATTTCCCTAATGTAATTCGTCCCTAAGTAAAATTTAGCAGTTTTTGTACATCTAATACACACAACAAGGAAAGAATACCCCTTTGCAATTCCACCTACAATTTTATGTCCGCTTTAGTTTCCATTCCCCTAGAATTTGAGTAGGCTCATTTTAGCCCTTGCATCAACTGTTTCCCTCTCAAGATGCCGAGGACACCTTTTCCAACACTTATCTTTTAGCTTCAATTTCGTATTAGTCGTGTGTATCTCTTGTCAATCTCCATTTTCAGCGTGATTCATCTGGACACTATCACAGCAAGCAAATATTTGTGCACTGTGCATTCATCCCATGACATCTTAACATTTAAATATTAGTTCTGTGTGTTTTGACACTTGTCACCTACCTTGGTCGGTGGAAATGGATCATAAACTTGCAAATGGCTCACTAGCCTCTTCTTTCCTTCCTATTATTTCTTTTAAATCTATACTTTCAATCCATGCAATCTCCCTGTCTCTCTGGATCTCTCTTGGTTCTTTTAACAAACTCTGGTGTTCTCTCAACTCTCACAAATTTCTCTCACTCTCTCCCTCTCTCACCTGCTAAATCTATCTCTAACTTGTCATGACACTCTTTATATCTCTCTTGGATTTTTCAAGCCTTGATAGTAATATCTTTCTATCTCTCTTGTGTCTTTGAGCATCTTGGGATTTATTACATCCCCTATCTATTTGATTATTTATCATTCTATCTATTTATCTTTTGATCTATGTATTTGTCTAGCTATCCATGGAGGTGGAAACACCAAAGCGGGGTTTGACTGAGGCAAAGCCCTATGCAGCCCCAACATTTTTTGTCTTCTTCTTGCATTTAGGTTGTTGGAATCTAAGAACACTCAGAGGTGTGGGGGGGGTGAATAAGTGTTCTACTGGTAAGATAAGTTTTAACCTTATTAGCAAAATGTTTTAGTAACTGGTAACCATAAAAAAATATAACAAGTATAAATAATGCCACCACAAGAATATACACCATAACACAGAGATTTATACATGGAAAAACTCAAAGAGGAAAAACCACACTGGCATTGGTGACCCATAATATCTATCCATTGACCAAATAAATAAATATTACAATAGGGGTCTCCACATGCATGAAGGCCCACAACCTAGATCACACTGCTCATCACAAAAGGAGCCTCACTGACTATAAACACCATATACTAGTTTACAAACAAAATTATGAACTCAGAGAATGCATCTTCTATGCTGGATGAGTTCCATTTCAAGCACTAACTGTACCAGTTTCCACTATGTCCTCCTTTACTAGTAACTTGCTCTGCATCCCAAACCATTAAACCATAACCAAGACCGGCTATAGAATATTATATTCGCATATAGTCGATCAATATTGTTCATACAATATCACATCACTATATATCACATCATATGTATATCTCTCAATATCATGACTTAAATACCCTTCCCAAACATAAAAATAAATGCCTTATGTCAGCTTACAATGATATTACAATTTATTTATATGTTGGCCTAGACAAAAATAAATACATTAAACTGATGCCACAAATTGCTACCGTGTAGACTTGTCAAATCAATCTCCTATGTCAGCCTCATGTACTAGTTCCTAGTTTGTCGATTTTCCTGAATGTCGGTTGCCAAATCATGAATGCCGGTGAGTACCGATTAAGTGTCCAACCAAAAATGATATGTGTTGCCATAAATGATAACACAACTAAACTAGATGAGTGTTAATTTCCAAAAATCTCCCCCTTTGGTATTGATGACAACACTCATGTGAAAAATGAATCTCTAAAGTGTTATCCAGGTTCCTCAAAAATTGATGACCAAAACTCACCCTGGTCCCCTTGACATTTTTTCACAACAACCACTCCCCCTTTGACATCAAGGGCAAAGGCAGGGCAAAAGAATGAAAGAATGAAATCAAGATGTGTTTACAGGATCTAGATGTACTTGAATATATTTAGATAAGCACCCTTCAAAAATCCTAAGTATGTATCCCAACCAGTTTTTAAAGTTCCCAAAATAGATACAAACCCATTAAGGATGTATGCATGTAGTTCTTCTTTTGTTAGATCTATTGGTGTGGATTTATTCATCAATTCTGAACTTTCCAGCTTATGAAGTAATAAAGTGTTCAACCGAGGACTTACCAATCCTCTCAATTCTCTAGCTCACCGAATTAATCTATCCATATCTTTCTCCAAGGCTGATATCTAAAATTCTTTAACCAAAATTTGACCATCAATGGTGCTGGTCAATGACTAAGTTGTTAGGATTCCCAAAGATACTTAGAGGGGGAGTGAATCAGTATCTAACCAGTTATATAATTTTCTTAACTTAAAACATATAAAGCATATCAATACTGTATACTGGTAAACAAAAAGTAATGCAATAAACAGAGATAACATCAACCACATGAAAAGAACACCATAACACAATAGTTTAATGAGGAAACCCGGTGTGGGAAAAACCTCGGTGGGATTTGTGACCCACAATATTCACTTACTGGCCAATACGAGAATATTACTTCTACAATAGGGGCCTGCACATGTAGGAAGGCCAAGTGCCTAGAGCTCACTGCTCAATTACAAAATGAGAAGTCTCACTGACTTACAAAATGGATTATGAAAATCCAATGTCTTGTATTGCTTCAAAATAGCATCTACTATGCCAGATCCAGTACCGGTTTTAGCTCTACTTCATACATAAACCCTTAACGTATAATTCACATATTAGGTCTGCCTTATTTCGCCTATCTTCTCTATATTGAAATGTTCTATAATGATCTCATACATATATGAGTCATTTTACAACTTTCCAAGTCAGCTTACAATGATTTTACAATTAATTACAAAATATATTATAAACAAAATTCCTGTCGGCCTGGGTGTTGGTATACTTCCTTTTACTATCGATGTTTTGTGTGCCGGTGTAGAGTCTATCATTGTCGGTGCTAGTGTATTGTCTTGTCAGTATCATATGATTGCAAGATTTCCATCAATGAAGAAACCTTCAATCACCTACAATATCTCATTGGAGTGTGCATTTGCCAACATAAGTACCATCAAAATTGTTAGCCAGATGTTCCAACTAGGCCTTTGCCACTTTTGTTTTCATCTCCAAGTCAGGTGTAAGTTTGCCAGTGTTAGTACAAGACCTATATATACAACTGCACTGATTAAGAGTGTCATCAATCTTTGTAAGCTTCTATGTCATCTTGACCTTGTCTGATACAATCATATTGTCACAGGTGACGTTCCTAGCTGCATTGTATCTCTCTATCAATTGTTGGTTTGATATCTATTGAAGAGTTTGAAATCCTTTTGCAATATGTTCAGTTAGTCTCTTAATCTTACCAGAGGGGCTAGCTACCATACTAGAGTATCCTGGAACTAGTTGCTGCAAAATTGGAATGGCCTTCTCAATGACATGCTTGTCTTTTGATCCTTCCTTCCTCAACTTCTGAGCTGCAACAAACATTAATTCAAAACTGTTCAGCTGCTCAGTATTTTTCTACCCAAAATCAACTTGACCGGATGAGTCAAGTACCAACAATGAGTGATTGGACTCTCCAACCCCTTGACTACCACTAGTGGCTTTGCCACTTGATGGAGTAACCATCTCAACCTTCGCCTCTTCAGTATGTACATTTATTGTCAGAGGTTTAATATCCTCAACCTATCTATTATCTATATCTACATCAATAACCTCTACATCTCAAATGTTCTGTTCTGGTGTATCCTTCTTATCATGCACAACTTCAAAGTTATCTACCGGTTTCTCTACATTATGTATAGGTGATACTGCTAGAGGAATATCCTCTATTGGTTTCTATCCCAAAACCGGTGAATCCATACCCAATATACCTTTTCTCTTACAACCAATAGATATGTCTTCAATACCATACTTAGGCGGTAATACCGGTGCAATAAAGAAATATGGTTTGTCTACAAAGAATTTTACCCATGCCTTGTGGGTCTCCTTAACTATTTCATTTACTCTACCTACCATTAGACTCATATGCCGGTGTTTGCTCCAAAAAATTATTCTTGTAGACGTATAAATTTGACCATCTTCCTAAATAAATATTTAATATTTATTTTAACCATATCTCCTTATAATTAAATTATATTTAATTGATTTCTTCGCATTCATCTATTTGATTAAATAAATTACTCAATTTATTTAATTAAATTCATATAACCTTTTCTAGCCTTTAATTAAATAAATTACTTTATTTAGTTAAATCTCCTTTCTCCCTTTTTAATTAAATTGACCCTTTCATATAAATAGATCTAATTTATTTATAAACCCCCCCCCCCCCCCCCACTTGTATTTATGCGAGTTGCATTTATTTTGGTTGAAATAAAGTAATTTAATTTTAATTAAATTTTTTTTTCCCTCATCCACTTGGTTTTTCCTACATCTCCCACTTGCCTCCAAAACCCCTTCTAGATTCTTTTGATCACTTCCAATTTAGCCTAATTCATCTCGTAATTATTTTCACATTCCTAAGTAAAAGGAAGTCACTTCTCAAAGCCTCCAAATTTTTCAATAACCATTAAAGGCTTTGTGTCTTCAAATGGTTAACCTCTAAAGTCTTCCAAACCATTAAAGGCTCTTACATAACCATTTATGGTTAACTCACCTTTGACCTTTGGTTAGAGACTTTCCTCTAACTTAACCATCCATTTGACTCAAGGGTCTCATCAAATACTTATGGCTTTAACCCTAGTTATCCCATTAACCCTTGCACATGAGTTTACCCCTTGGATAAAAGCTTTATCCATTGGATAACCCTAACCTAACCTTAACCCTTACCTCCTAAGGTAACCTTCATGTCTTCTCAGGCATTTAATGCCTCTTGCATCCCCTCTCAAGCAACCTCTTGTTGACAATTGTCACCATTTCATTGGTGAGAATTGTAAACATGGATTGAGTAACTTTCAATCCTAGGCCTTGTTAAGATTGTTCAATCTTAACCCTGCATTGCCCTATTTTTCCTATAAATAGAGTGCTCATTCTTCATTATCCATATCTCCAAGTTTTTATGCATCTACATTATATCCTAATTTACCAAGCATTTTAGTCTCTCTTTGTTAAAACATCATCATAGCATTTAGAAGCATTTTACATATCATAGAATATTCATGCTAAGCTAGTATATAATGTTAGGATAATTTGTTAATCTTTTATCATATCACTATCATCATCTCACCTTAATAATCATAGTTTTAACACATCATATGATCTTAGAATGCATTCATGCATGTAGATTTCAATATCACTCATTCTTGGAGTTGTCATTCCTAAGTAATTTTCTCAATGATCTAAGAGCAAAACACTGGCTTTAGGGATCCTGTGAGATAAAGAACAATGGGACACCCCTTGGGAAGTTAAACTAGTTCAATTTGTTTATAAACTTGTACCAAGAGTCTCATTGGTATGTGGGTCTTTTGATTTTGATGTATTCGCTTTGATCACCACATTTTCTTGCGTACATTTCTGGCGCCCAACGTAGGGCACGTCCCCAAAAATAACATCATTTTTTGTGTAGGTTAGGGATTACAATCACACTGGAACACTCTTTTAGCGCATCTGGAACTTTCTGTAGTGCATTTGTGGAAAACTATAGCACATTCATCGCACTATTTAGCGCACAGAAACCATCCCTTAGTGCATTTAACTTTCTTTCTAATGTGCGCCCTTCTCTTCTTTTTCCGCGCATAGGAGTATCCAGTATAGCTTATGCAGGCGTCATAATAGCATGTAGGGTCTTTCTTTTAGCACTTTTGCACCATACTTTAGCGCATCTGTAAAGTCCACCATCGGAATTGCATCTTTTTACTAACTGTGTGCAGGTTCTAACAACTTTTCAGTGTAGGAAAAGGAGTAAATTAGTTTATTTAATTTATTTTATAAGTTAGTAAAAAGAACTCACCTTTCTTTTTTGCAAAATATTAAAATGAACCTCATGATTTCTTTTGGATGCATAAAATGAACTTCATACTTTCCTTTTGGTGCTTAAAACAAAACTCAATATTTTCTTTATTACATGGATAAAAAGGACAAAAAACTCAAATCTTTCTTTTATGCAAGTTAGGAATCATATTTCTTTGGGCTCTAAAAAGAACAAATACAACTTTCCAGTTTGGCAAAAAGGGTTAAAATTAAACATCACTTTCCTTTGGTGCTCATTAAAACAAGCTTCACCTTTGTTTTGGAAGCTTAAAAAGAAATTTCACTTTACCATTTCAAAAGATTCCAAAATTAAGATCATTCTTGTTCAAAATTGGCAATTCCTTTTGTTGACAACAGTTTACTTTCAAAAGTGAAATTTTTTTGCTATCTTCACTCATTGCTATATTCGGATAAAAATAACATCATGTCTTCTTGGAGCAACATCTCCATCTAGCACACAAAGTCTATAGATCTGACAATAAGAACAGGATAGATAATATTGTTTGGCGTTTTCCTGATCATGATTGGATAAAGGTGAATTTTGATGGGGCGGCTAAAGGAAACCCTGGGAAGTCTGGTGGTGGAGGAGTTATAAAAAATGCTCAAGGAATCTGCATTGCAGCTATTGCTTCTCCTTTTGGGATCCAAAATAATCATGTGGCTGAAGCTCTGGCCATGCTAAAAAGCCTCTAGCTTGCTCAGGGATTCAAATTTTAAAAAATTTGGTTGGAAGGGGATTCCCTAAATATCATCGAGGCCCACAAAGGTAGAAGCTTTGTCTCTTGGAATATTACTAACTTAGTTGAAAGTGCTAAAAAATTGTTAAATAACTATGTTAGTATTATCATATCTCATACCCTAAGAGAAGGCAATAAGGTAGCAGATATCTTAGCTAATGAAGGGGTCAATTTAGAGGAGGATGTTAAATATATGGGAGAAACTAATTGTAAAAGGGATGTTAGAGAGCAATTATTTTTTGATCGCATTAATGGGTCAAGTTAATATCATGATTATCTTTTGGGGAACAAATTCCAAAGATAGATTTTGGGGTAAGATTAACTGTCAGTTAATGATTGCCTTTTGGCATCATTTCTATAATCATATGTGTGAGGAGGATTATAATAATAAATGTTGGTTTTGTGCAGCCATTAACATAAGCTTCAAAACCATGAAAGAGACTATGCTCTGTAACTCCAGAATTTTATACAAGAATTTGGGGTTACACCTATAGACTGTGAATTACATCTTTGGGTTGTTCTACTTGCTGTTCAAAATGGGTGGTAATTTAAATAGGAATGAGCCCCCAGGATGCGAAAACAGGAAGAGTGAACGAAAAGTCTAGAGAAGGCTTCATAGATATGGCTTTACTGACTATATGGAAAAGCTTCGCGGAAGCATAAATTCCTCATATGGTTTTACTAGAGGCTGGAATAACAACAGAGTTACCTTGTTCAGGGAGATATGGCAAATTGATGAGGAGCTGGTTGCAGAGGTCATGGGGCTTCAGAAGGAGGGTACTAAATTCTATAGAGACCAGAAGTATGCAACCGAAGCGTTCAAAAACTTCCCGAAATTGGAGGATGAGAAGGGCAAGCTTGTTAAGATAGACAACATCTCCTACTACATTCCCCAACAGGTAAAGCCCTTTTGGCAAATTTTGTTAAGGGTTTTAATGGAGTTTCTCACTATTGATGGTAGATTTACTAAAATCTATAACTATCATTTTGCAATTCTTAACCACTTCCATCATGGGGCTAAAATTTCCCTGCCTTATTACCTAGCGTCCTCTTTGAATGAGAGTCTAGCTGATCACGCTAAAAAGCCTAATTCTTACCGTATAGCCCATCAGGGGCTCATATTGCTCATTTATGAATATCTGAAGGAAAAGGCTAGGGCTACCAAAGATGATCCCCTGATCACCAATGCACATATTTTTGAGAGCTGCAAAGATTCTGATTCGGATGAGGATCAGCCTAATGCCCCTGCCCACAAAAAAAGGAGAGCTGATTTAGATAATGTGGAAATAGAGGTACACTATGATGTGGAGGAGGAAAAGGGGAAGGATATTGAGACAAAAATGGAGAGTGAGAAGGATGAGAAATTTGATGAAGAGGAAGAAGGGGGAAACTTTGAAAACCCTCACTCTAACCCTATGGGCTCGGACAGTAGGAATGTCGCTCTGAACTCTAAGGAGGAAGACAACTCTAACTCTATGGGCACTGAGCAGGGTAGGGATTCTGTGAACACTATTTTGAATACTGCCCGTAACTATACTCTGGAATCCTTCAACTTCCAGAAATGGGTTGTTGACAAAATTACTAGTATGCAAAGTAAACAGAGGGATCTGGAAAATAAGATAAATAATTTGATTAAGGATACAAATTCTGGGAAAAAGAATGAGGAGATGGAAACCAGTGAAGCCAAGGAGGAAATCTAGATGGAGGACTGGTTGGAAAAAGACCTAATCAAAGGGGATCTAAAACATTTGGAGGATGTTATCAGAATTTTGAAAGAATAGACTAAGGAGGATAAAGACAATATCAATACCCGGGTTGCTCGCACTGAAAAGGCTCTGAAAAGTTTCATGAACCACAGTCTTCAGGTCCTAAAAGTTTCATCACAGAATATGAATTCTCTAGTGGATCATTTGGAGAGGAAAAATTAGGATAAGAATTTGGTAATCATTGAAAATGAACCAACTTCCAGCTCCACTCATCAGATTTCCAGGTGAAGGACTAGGCAGAATACTACTGAGATGGAGACCAAATCAAAAGATAGCCAGCTGAGATAGGAGAGAAATGACCTGAGGGAAGCAACCAAGGTGATGATGCTTCTGGTTCAGAATTCTGAGGAGTCTATAAAAGTATTCAATTCATATGTAATGCTGGGTTTGGGAGGCCAATTTCTTGTTGGCTCCTTGCTGTGTTTTTGTCTTTGCTGCTGGTTTTTGTGCTGGTCTTTTGTAGCTGTTTTGTCTTGTTTCTTTAATGCTCATCCTTTGTAATGTAAGCGGGTTTTGGGTCCCTTAAAACCTATTTTTTCTTAATCAAAAACATCTCCATCTAGCTTAGACAATTTTGCAATGAAGGTTCAAAAACAATCCTTGTCTTTTGTGTTTGTGAGGTGATAGGTATATGCTCTCACCTTCAATAGGTGATCAAAAAGACAAAACTGTCTCTCTTATGATTTCTTTAGTTTCATGCATTAATACCTTTAGAAGGCCTACCCTCTCGAGTTGTCCTTAGGGCACCATTAAGGTCGGTGAGAGGGGAACAACCTAAGTGGGAAACGACTTTATCGCCAAGTGTTCCAACCTAGTATAATCAAATGTGGAGGCTGATGAAAATCCCCTCCAACAGTTTTTACCAATGATTACTCTTCCTCTAACATCTTTAATACATGTAAAGTCTTTGTTCTAAAGGTTGGGAAGCCTCCCAATGGATTTTATCACTAAATACCAAATGAAATCTTGATTTAAAAACCATAGAAGTAGAAGCTTTGAAGCGAGTCAGTTGCCAAACATTGGCAATATCGTAGTGCAAGGGTGGGGAAGAATCCGCCCCCAAGATCACTCACCATATATCTCCCAAGATAACTAACCAACTATGAATCAATTCACTTTGGGTTAATTTTTGGCAAAAGGAAAAAAAATGGGCGTCTCCTAGGGGGTGATAAGGCTATTTGTGTAAGGAAAGCAAAGTGCGGAAACTCCTTCCTAATATCAATTAACAAGGAAGATCATGCAAGAATGCAGTTTAAAAAGTTTTACAAAATGGTAAGATTAACATAGACAAAACACATAGAATCAACACAGAGACAGAACACCAAGAATTACATGGGAAAACCCTTATGAGAAAAAAACCCACCACTAACAGTTGAACACTTTATTTCCAGTAAATGAATTTACAATAAAATTTCAGTATGTAAATATAGGTATTCATTCTCAGATTCTCATGAACTAGACACTACAATTGGATCTCGGATATCAGTCACATTCACCATATTTATCCAATGGCTTCATATATCAGATTGTTGATAGTTCTTCTAAGCAACTGCACCAATGGTTTGAAGTCTAACCATCTGCGTCGATCTGGATTCATGAGAAACATAATATCCCACATGCACCAGGAAGTCGGGTCGGTTTGTATTCATATACATTGACAAGACCATCTTCAGTGTCCAAGTGTTTACCTTTTGGAATCCGGTTCGAGCGCACACTCGTAGTCAGTCTATACTCCATCGACCATCAGAAAGACCACAAAAGCATTGCTCCAATCTCCTAATGAACCAACGACTCCACTAATGCAGCTTCGCCATGTGGAACCACCTGATTGACTTCAAGGTCCTTGTCCTGCCACCCTAGTACGACCTCACTAACTGCCTGGAATGAAACTCTTCTTTGTCACTGGGTCACAATGAAAATTCTAATGAGCAATTTCCCATTGTGACCTAGTGACCACCATTGGATCTTCTGCGATCATCGTCCGATCATCTGCGATCTACTCAGCCTTTAACTCGCCTTAGCCAGTCTCCTGTCGGGTCACACCACTTTTTTGCCATGTTGCAAGGGATAACGTTTCGGGCACCTCACAACCTCGTTATAGTGATAGCCGATGATAGTCTCAGAATTTTACTCCATCATTGATCTTCCTTGGATCTTCTGTTGGATCTTCTCGATTTGCATAACCCTTATATCACCTAGATGCTCACTTATGCCACGTGTCATTCCTTGATTGGCTCCAGAGTCCCTGTCCTACCACCTTCACATGACCTTGCTAACCGCCATAATGAAGCTCTTCTTTGTCGCTGGGTCATGATGGATATTCTAACGAGCAGTTTCCCATCGCGACCTAGTGACCACTATTGGATCAACCTTGATCTGCTCAGTCTTTAACTAGCTTCCTTTTGCATGTGCTTTGTCACCAAGCCATGGGGAATAAATTTTGATCATCTTCCCATCGTGGTATAGTGATAACCATTGGATCATCTCAGACTTGCTCACCCAATAGCTGATCACAAGAAGAGGGTTCCATCGGGATAGGTTACTCCGATCAGTCTGAACACAAGTCAAGTTAATTTGAGGCACATTTCCAACAAACTCTCACTTGACAAGGAATTCACTGGACCGATTACCATTCCAGATGTTACTGAGAAACATGGGTATCAAGTCCCATAGAATTAACTTGTGAGTGCTCACAGGTTTCGTCAAGGCATCTGCAACATTTTCCAGAGTGTCTACCTTGTTAAGATAAACTTTTCCATCTTCCACCATGTCATGAACAAAGTGATACTGAACATCAATATGCTTCGATCTGGCATGGAAAGTAGGATTCTTTGCCAAACATATGGCACTCTGACTGTCACTCCAAATTTCAACCTGCCCTACATCAAAACCAATATCTGAACTCAAACGCCTAAGCTAGACAACTTATTTACAAGCATGTGTGGCTGCCATGTATACTACCTTTGTAGTGGACAAAGTGACTATAGATTGCCGCTTGCTCATCCAACTAATTTCTCCACCATTCATGACAAAAATATATCCACTGGTGGATCTTCTGCTGTCTATGTCTCCTGCCCAATCAGAATCCACAAAACCACATACATTGAGAGTTTTCTTTGGATCATCAGAATGACCATGATAGCACAAAGAAAAATATGAAGTTCCCTACAACATCCCAATGTGGCCTTCCTGGATTCGACATAAACCTGCTAAGTACTCCCACTGGTTGGGCAATGTCTGGTCTTGTAAAGACCATAGCATACATCAAGTTGCCAATAGCACTTGCATAAGGTACACTTTTCATGTCTTCTATCTCTTTTGGAGATTTCAGACTGTGAAGCACAAACAACTTAGTTCCCTGCAAGATGGGAAAAACATGTGATTTACAGTCAAACTTATGAAACCTGTCAAGAACATTGGTTATATAGTTTTTCTGGCTGAGCCAAAGTTTCCTCTTAGATCTATTCCTTTTGATCTCCATTCCCACAATGTAATTTGCCACTCCTAAGTCCTTCATTTCAAATTTCATAGATAACTAAGATTTTAAATTTGAGATCATACCTTTTGTATTTCCTATGAACAACATGTCCTCTACATACAAAACTATGATAAGAATCCTATCACCTTCAGTTTTGTAGTAAACACAATGATCAACTTTTGATCTCACAAATCCCAAGGACAAAACAAATGTATCATACTTTTGATACCACATTTTGGGAGATTGTTTCAAACCATATAGAGACTTCTTGAGTCTGCATACCAAATGTTCTTTACCTTTTTCCACAAAGCGCTTAGGCTGAGACATATAAATCTCATCTTCAAGATCACCATGAAGAAACGATGTCTGCACATCAATCTTCTCAATCTCCCAATCATATGCAACTGCAAGTGACAAGAGAAATCTGATAGATGTCAGCTTAGCCACATGAGAAAATATCTCTCCATAATTAATACCTTCATTTTGAGAATACCCCTTTGCAACCAATCTTGCTTTGTACTTGTCAATGTTGCCATCTGGACCATACTTCTTTCTGAACACCCACTTGCAGCCTATAGGCTTTTTGCCTTTAGACAATGGCACCAAATCCCAAGTTCCATTTTCATCCAATGATGATATTTCATCATTCATGACTTCCAACCAGGAATCTGAATCAGGCATTTTAATAGCTTCTTTGACAATCCTAGGCTCATCAGTATCTACAGGTAAAGCATAAGCACAATTAATATTCAACATAGAGTGATTGTACTTATTAGGTGTATACCTATTAGGTTGTTGCCTCTCTTGAGTAGATCTTCTCAACTCTGGTATTGAGGCTTCTTGAGGTTCATCAGGAGACTCATCATCATGTTCTTCTTTAGAACTACTTGAACTGCTTGAACTCTCCTCACCTTCAGGTATCTCTGGAGATTCTTCCTTAGCTGGAGGAATTTCAACCTCAGCTTCTCCTTTCTTTCCTATGTTGTGATCTAGTGACATAGGTTTCAGCTCATGAAAAATCACACTTCTGTTGTACATAACCTTACCAATCACTGGATTCCAAAGTTTGCATCCTTTCACACCAACTCCATAGCCAATGAAGATACATTTCACAACTTTATTATCCAACTTAGATCTATTAACATCAGGCACATGAGCATATGTCTCTGCACCAAAAACATGAAGGTGCCTTAAAGAAGGTTTCTTACTAGACCATGCTTCCATAGGTGTTTTGTCAACCAATGTTGAAGTAGGAGAGCGAATGAGCAGGTAACATGCTATAGCAACTGCTTCAGCCCATAATTTTTGTTCCAGCCTAGCTCCGCTTAACATTCTTCTTGCTTTCTCTATTAGAGACCGATTCAACCTTTCAACAACTCCATTTTGTTGTGGAGTGTAAGGTACAGTCTTATGTCTCTTAATTCCATGATCAACACAGTACTTGTCGAAATCTGCACTACAGTATTCACTACTGTTGTTTGTTCTTAGACATTTAATCCTTCTCCCAGTCTGATTTTCAACATCATTCTTAAACTCCTTAAACCGACTGAACACTTATGATTTGCTTTTAAGAAAGTACACAAATGAACTTCTTGAATAATCATCTACAAAAGATACATAATACTTAGACTTAGGCAGAGAAGGAACCTCTACTGGACCAAACACATCAGAGTGAACATAATCCATAATGTCAAAAAATTTATAAGAACTGGAATAAAACTAAACACGGTTATGTTTTCCATATATGCAATGTTCATAGAAATCGAACTCAAAACTACAATCATCCAGACCTTCAACCAGATTCTTATTCTTCAAAGCTTTTAAACGTTTTTCACCTCCTATTATGCCAGAGTGTTGTTTTCTCATCAAGAAGTTTAGCTTCCAATGAATTAGCATTATGCATCATTACAATTGTCTTAACTAACTTTTTAGAGGTTACATTACAAAATATAGGTTCAACATTTAACTTATACAGTGTACCAATGCAATCACCCTTTGCCAATACAATGGAACCCCTAGTCATCTTGCAACCACCAGATACAAATGTAACTTGTACTCCAGCATCATTAAGTTTACTTACAGAGAGAAGGTTTCTTGCCAAACCTGGTATATGAAGAACTCCATTGATCCCCTTCACTCTAGCATCTGGGAATTGAATTTTAATTCTCCCTCTCTCTATAATCTCCAACATAGAATCACTAGTCAAGTATACCTTTCCACCAACATATGGTTCATACTTTGAGAACCACTCCATATGGGAGGTCATGTGAAAAGATGCGCCAAAATCTACTAACCAGGTGTCATCTGGGGTAGGGACTGTCAGGGCTGCTACAAATGCATCTGCATCACTCTAAGAAGATTCAGTGTCAGAATACTTCTTCTTCTTCTTGTCCTTGCAATCCTTTCGGATATGCCATTTTTGCCCACACTTCCAGACTTCACCTTTGACTTTTTGCTTGGAGATTTTGATCTCTCTTGAGACTTGGACTTGGACTTCTTTCCTTTCTTCTTGTCTTTGTCCTTTGGTCTGCCTCAAACAGAGAGTGCATCTTTTGTCATCTTAGAAGACTTCTTTCTCATTTCTTCTGACAAAAGATTATTAACCATAGTATCCATCTTGAACTAGGTCATAGTACTACCAATAGCCATCACTAAGTGATTCCAAGAGTCAGGTAATGAACACAACAACAACATGCAATGTTCTTCTTATTGAATGGTCACACCAATAGAAGTTAACTATGCAAGAACCATGTTGAATGCATTCAAGTGGTCTGCCAATGGTGAAACTGCATCCATCTTCAGAGAGTACAACTTCTTCCTCAAGAAAAGTTTATTCACCAAGGACTTACCTTGATAAATATCTCCCAACTTATTCCAGAGAAGATGTGTAGTCTTCCCCTCATGGACATTTAATAGAACATAATAAGCAAGACATAGCTTGATTAGACCCCTTGCCTTCCGATCGGCTAATTCCCAATCCTCTTGCCTCATTCCTCTAGGTTTCTGCCTAGACATAGCAATCCAAAGGTCTCAGTTGACCAACAAGTCTTCCATCTTGAGTTTCCATAGTTCAAAACTGGAACCATTAAATTTCTCCATGTCTATGCACCCTGAGGTGCTCACCATCTTAACCTATAAACCAAACAAGTAGACACTTTGCAAGACTCCCACTGAAACAAGACTGACACAAAAAACTATTCCTACCCAACAAAGATAACAAAATGGGCCAAGCTCTGATACCACTTGTAAGGAAAGCATAGTGCAGAAACACCTTCCTAATGTCAATTAACAAGGAAGATCATGCAAGAATGCAATTTAAAAACTTTTACAGAATGGTAAGAATAACATAGACAAAACACCAAGAATTACATGGGAAAACCCTTTTGGGAAAAAAACCCGCCACCAATAGTTGAAACATTTTATTTCCAGTAAATGAATTTACCATTAAGTTTTAGTTTGTAACTACAGGTATTCATTCTCAGATTCTCATGAAATGGACACTATAATCAGATCCCGATTATCTATGACATTCACCATAGTTATCCAATGGCTTCATATATCAAATTATCAACAATTCATCTGAGCAACTACACCAATGGTTTGAAGTCTAACCGTCTGCGTCGGTCTGCATTCATAAGAAACACAATATCCCACATGCACTAGGAAGTTGGGTTGTTTTGTATTCATATAAACTGATAAGACCATCTTCAGTGTCCAAGTGTTTACCTTTTGGACTCCGGTTTGAGTGCACACCCATAGTCTTTCTCTACTTCATCAGCCATTGGAAAGACCGCAAAAGCATTGCTCCGATCTCCTAATGAACTATCAACTCCACTAATGTGGCTCTGCCACGTGGCACTGCCTGATTGGCTCCAGGGTCCCTATCCTACCACCTTAGCACGACCTCACTAACCACCCAGAATGAAAGTCTTCTTTGTTGTTGGGTCACGATGGAAAGTCTAATGAGAAATTTCCCATCGCGACCTAGCAACCACCATCAGATCTTCTGCAATTGTTGTTCGATCATCCATGATATTCTCGGCTTTTAACTCACCTTAGCCACTCTCCTACCAGGTCCCACCACTTGGTCACCATGTTGCAAGGGATAATATTTTGGGCACCTCACAACCTCGGTACAACGACAACCATTGATAGTCCTATAATTTTACTCCACCGTTGATCTTCCTTGGATCTATCGTTGGATCTTCTCAATTTGCAAGACCCTTATCTCACCTCGGACGCTCACTTATGCCACGTGTCACTCCCTGATTGGCTCTGAAGTCCCTATCCAACCACCTTAGCATGACCTTATGAACCACCAGAATGAAGCTCTACTTTGTCGCTGGGTCACGATGGATATTCTAACGAGGAATTTCCCATCGCAACCTAGTGACCACCATTGGATCAACCTTGATCTACTCAGTCTTTAACTAGCTTCCTTTTGCACATGCTTTGTTGCCAAGCTATGGGGAATAACTTTTGATCATCTTCCCATCACGGTATAGTGAGCTGTTGGATCATCTTGGACTTGCTCACCTGATAGCCGATCACAAGAAGTGGGTTCCAGCAGAATAGGTTAATCCAATCAGTTTGAACACAAGTCAAGTTAATTCGAGGCACATTTTCAACAATTTGACCTAATGGAGTATCGAGACTAGTGGGCTATGATATTGTCAATGACCCTTGAATAAAGAGTCTGGTTGATCTGTCTTTTTGTAATCCAAACCAGTGAAAACATCAAGGATTTGAAAATATCTTCAAAATAACATGCACTATTTGTTTAGCATAGACAAGTTGTTATCACTTCTATTTGTTGTGTTTTTGAGTCATTTTTCAGAAAATCATCCATAAAGTCACAAAATTCATTTCTCAACATCTCAACGAAAACATCAAAACAAAGTTGTTAGGACAGGTAGAGTGTAAGAGCAACATCCTAGTGCATCTCAACCATACGATAGCTCATTCCAACCAACAATTAGCGCTTTCATCACTCACATTAGCACATGATCAATATCATACTGGTAAAAGCTCAAATAACACTTGTCAAAATCACTGTAGTGCATAGGAGCATCAACCTAACACATCTAAAGCATATTATAGCACATTTATACCAAACATTAGCGCCTCAAAGGGACATATTAGTGCATAAATGATTCAACAATTATGTTATCAAACAGTATAAAATAGCGCATTTGAGAGGCAACATAGTGCATATGGACCATTTTGTAGCTCTTTGAGAGCATCCTTTAGCGCATCAGGTCTCTATTCTAGGGCATGATCAAAATTAGCAAAAAATAAAGAGCAAACCAGTAATCTTGTGAAATTTTCATCAACAATTTTGGATACCCTTTGAGGTCCTCTGACAAATCCAAAAACCAAATTTGAAAAAAGGATCATAAGTGAGAAATTTTTGAATCCAACTAAGCACCCTTAGAAAGAGATATCAAATCTTTAGCTATCTTGACATCAAATTTCATCCAACAAAATTGAGGAGCATCAAATCAGTGATCAGAGGTTCCACCATCCAACGAATCCTATCAAACCAATACCTAGTTAGGTCTCAAGTTGTCAAATAAAGTTTCTAGAGCATGAAACTTGACTCATATCATTTGGCACACTTTGTCATAGAAGAAAATCAAACTAAACTTCTACTTGACAAGTAGACTTGAGTTTCCAAAATGATGTATCCATATCCAACATCAACATCAACAATTGATCATTTGTGTATGACCACTCCCCATATTTTGAGAAGAAGAAGTCTTCATCAAAAGACTAAGTTGAAGAAGAGACAACCTAGTTCTAATTCACTTAGCAAAAGGAGTAAATTTTGCTATATCAATCATCAACTCTTTACATCACATTGCACATTCTTGCATCATATGCGGTTGTATATCCAAGGAAAAACCAATGAATTTGAAAAAGAACCTTAGAGAAGTAGGGCTTACATTTAGAAAGAAGTATCCAACCAACACCCTAATAGTGGAGGATGAATTAATCCTGCCTTGTTTCCAAGGTTTCTTAGCACTTACAACAAAGCTCGACTTGAGCCACCAACTCCACCAAGAACCCCAATAGAAGAAGAAGAATTCACTATGATAGAGATATATTAATGCCCACTGTCACTTGATCTCAGAGAAACAAAAAGAAGGAATCACATCCAGAATCAAGTATGAGTCGTAGACTGTCCAATCCTTTTGATGAATATGCAAATATGGGAGAAACAGAGATCACCGATGAGATTCTCCAAGAATGTCAAGAGAATGCGACTTTCCAAAAACTCGTAGAAAGACTTATAGAAGTGGATAAGAAAAAGTGTCTACTCATACTAACTAGAAAAGGAGTCAATATTCCAAAGGATTTTAACATGAAAAAAATTAAGGAATATAGATTAGAGAATTTCAAGAACAAGGGCAAGAAACTATGCTTATCAAGAACTGAGAGAAGAGGAAACATGGGATCAAGAAAACATACACAATCGAGATCACACCCATGAACAAGACAACACTCATGAATAAGACCATACCCACAATCAAGACAATCTTAATGAATGGGGGGAAGCTCCCCATCAAAGGACAAATGTACCCCTAGTTGCTCTTACACAACAACTCCAAACACTTCAAAGACAAATGCAGGACATGCAACAAGGGACCATAGTATGATACTCATTAGATGATATTTGTCCTTATCCTTTTGATAGGAGATTGAACATGGTACCTTTTCCCCCAAATTCAGATATACCAAAGTATGACAAATATGATGGTAAGAGTGATCTCCATGATCACGTTCGAGAATTTTGTACCATGATCTTGGAGTTTTCTCACAATGACACATACTTAATGAGATTATTCCCAAGAAGTTTGGGAGGGAAAACAAGAGTGGTTGTCAAAACTCACACCTCCTATCAGATCATTTGATGAGTTGGTAAATAAATTCATAACACAATTATGAGTTGGTATCCAAGTGTTAGGGTTTCAAGCAGATCCGAAGCAAATATGAACTAACAATTATATGCAGATTTAAATACAAAAGATAAAGAAATAAAATAGGACACAGATAACACAGAGATTTAACATGGTTCACCCAGAATCGGTTACGTCCACCATACACAGTCGTCCAATCTTTCTTATTATCCAGCAAAAATAGTACATCAACCTTACAATGCCTTAAGCATTCTGACCGCTTATAACATGCATTTTTAGGGAAAAAACAAAGTCGGCCTTTTTAGGGTTTTATTACAATGTTGGTTTTCATCAACAAAAAAAATGGCAAATTTTTTTTTCTCGGGGGCTACCACCCCCAAACCCCCGTAGCGGGCTTCGCCCACTTTGGGCACTGTCGCCCCCCAACCCCCACCCAAGGCTCGACCCGGCCCCAGACCTCAGTGAGGATACATGCTGAGTGTATAATACTTTGCTGATCAGTCGCCACATTTCAACAATCTGCCACTTGGAGACTGATCAGGCTCCACACCAAACAATATCCCACTTGGAGACTGAAACTACACGACACCACTGTACATGCCATATCCACTGGAAAAAACACTAGGACTCGACTGGTATACATTCCACAATTATCAATCAAGAAGGCCAACAGAAACTAAAGAAGAAATCAACTTCTCTTGTGGAACTGCCTTCATGAACATATCGACAGGATTCTCACTTGTGTGAATCTTCTCGAGCTGTAACTGACCCTCCTCCAAAACAGTCCGGATGAAATGGTACCTGAGCTGAATGTGCTTTGTCCTTGAATGAAAAGCAGAGTTCTTTGCAAGATGAATGGCACTCTGGCTATCAGTATACAATGGGTGATCCTCCTGTGTTTGACCCAATTCCTCCAGAAAACATTGTAACCAAATCATCTCCTTGCTGGCTTCTGTAGCAGCAACATACTCAGCTTCAGTGGTTGAAAGTGCAACAACCTTTTGTAGCCTAGAAATCCAACTGACTACAGTTCCCCCTATAGTAAAAACATACCCTATAGTACTCCTCCGTGAATCAATATCACCCGCCAGATCAGAGTCAACAAATCCACTTAGAGCAGCATTAGATCCTTCGAAACATAATGCCTTCGTAGTAGTTCCTTTCGAATACCGAAGAATCCATTTCATAGCATTCCAATGTTCCATACCCGGATTACTCATAAACCTACTCACAACTCCCACTGCATGTGCAATATCTGGCCTGGTGCATACCATTGCATACATCAGACTGCCAACAATTGATGAATACGAGATGTTAGACATTTTATTAACCTCTTCCTGTGCCTTTGGGCACATCTCCTTAGTCAATTTGAAATGACTAGCCAAAGGTGTACTAACTGCTTTTGCATCCTACATGTTAAATCTTTTCAACACCTTCTTTATATACTCACTTTGGGACAAATTCAAGGTTCTATTTTTCCTATCCCATGTAATCCTCATACCGAAAATTTGCTTAGCTGCACCCAAATCCTTCATAGAAAATGACCTAGCTAATTTCCGTTTAAGATCATTTATATGTTGCATGTTAGACCCAGCAACAAGCATGTCATCAACATAAAGCAACATGATAATATAACTGCCATTATCAAATCTCTTAAAATATACACAATGATTAGAATGACATCTATGATAACTATGTTCAGCCATGAAACTATCAAATTTTAAATACCATTGTCGGGGTGCTTGCTTTAGGCCATACAAAATTTTCTTCAACCTGTACACCAAGTTCTCCTTACCTTTGACCTCATATCCCTGTGGTTGCAACATGTAAATTTCCTCCTCTAAATCTCCATGGAGAAAAGTTGTTTTCACATCTAATTGTTCAAGATGTAAATCATCTGCAGCCACAAGACTAAGTACAGTTCTAATTGAATTCATTTTTACAACTTGAGAAAATATTTCATCATAATCTATACCCTTTTTCTATGCAAAACCTTTTACCACAAGTCTGGCCTTATATCTTTTCTGACCTCCTTCCTCCTCCTTTAGCTAATAAACCCATTTGTTAGTCAAGGCTCTTTTTTCTGCAGGTAAAGGGACTAAGTCCCAAGTCTTATTTTTCATCAAGGAGTCCATCTCCTCTTTCATGCCTAACTCCCACTGTTGTTTGGCATCCACCTGCATTGCTTCTTCATATTCTTCTAGTTCACCAGAATCAGTTAATAATATAGAATACAAAGAAGGAGAAAATCTTTCAGGGGGTCTACTTGACCTCGTAGAACATCTAACACTTGTAGGAGTTTGTGGAACATTCTGTTGTTGCTGAGCATCAGGTACCTATGGCATTTCATTTTTAGGAATCTCATCCAACACCACTTATTCTTGCTTGTCTTGTTCATGCTTCTTTTCATGCATCTATTCTTTATACAGAACCTTCTCATTGAATATAGCATCTCTACTTCTAGTTATTTTCTTATTTTCAAAATCCCATAACCGATAGCCATATTCATCTATCCCATGTCCAATGAAGGTACATTTATGAGATTTAGCATCAAGCTTGGTTCTGTTTTCTTTATCAAAATGGACAAAAGCTTCACAACCAAAGGTTTTCAGAAAAGAATAATTTATCTTTTTACCAGTCCATGCCTCCTCTAGAATACCACCATCCAAAGGGGTTGAAGGTCCTCTATTTATCAAATAGACAACACTATGTACAACATTTGCCCAAAAATGTAAGGGCAATCCAACATGCAATCTCATGCTCCTCGCGCGTTCCATGATAGTCCTATTCATTCTCTCTGACACACCATTTTCCTGTGGAGTTCTTGTAACTGTCTTCTACTTTCTAATCCCATTTAAGGAGCAGTAATCTTCAAATGCCTTGCTGCAATACTCACCTCCATTATCTAATCTGAGACACTTCAACCTTTTTCCTGTCTCATTCTCAACCAAAGCTTTCCATTTCTTAAAAGTTTCAAAAACATCTGATTTTTGCTTTAGGAAATATACCCATGTTTTTCTAGTTGAGTCATCAATAAAAATAACATAATAACAAGAGCCACCTAGAGATGATACCTGAGCTGATCCCCATACATTTGAATGCATAAGCTCTAACTTTTCACTCTTCTTCTCTTTCCCAACCTTGAGAAATCTAACTCTTTTCTGTTTGCCATAAACACAACTTTCACATAACTCTAAATCAATCTTCTTTAGTCCTGGCAATAGATTTTTGGAGTGAAGGATTTTCATCCCTTTCTCACTCATGTGCCCAAGCCTATGGTGCCACATTATCGAATCTATTCTTGCAACATCTATTGTTGTTGTCCCTACAATAACTTTATCTATAGTAGCTAAGATAGAGTAAGTGTTACCAATACACAAATATAATGTGCCTACCTTTGCACCTTTAGCTACTACTAATGATCCTTTACTGACCTTCCAGATACTGTCTAAGAAGGTAACTATGCAACCTTCACTACCTAGTTGCCTTGTAGAAATTAAATTTCTTCTTAAGTTAAGAACATGTCTTACCTCCTACAGAAACCAGTCATTACCATTCTGCAAACTTGATCTTTATCTTTCCTTTTCCAACAATTTGACAGGGCTCATCATCACCCAAATATACCTATCGAAAATCACCTTGAACATAATCTAGAAAATATTTTCTATGGGGTGTAGCATGAAATGAAGCCCCAGAATCTATTACCCAAGAATCATTAACATTATCCAAACATAAGATTAAAGCATCTTGTAAAGTATTACTTGCAATATTAGCTTCCTTACTGTCATTTTCATTTTTGTCTCCTTCTTTGTTTTTCTGAGACCAACAACCTTTCTTTAGATGACCAGGCTTTCTGTAGTACCAACAATCTTTCTTTCCTCTAGATTGAGAGCATCCTTTCTTTGACTTCCCTTGTGACTTCTCATTCCAAGGGCCTTTTCCTCTTTCCTTTGATCTTCCTCTATTCTCCACATTCAAAACACTACCCGATGATGTTGGAGTCTCACCTGTGCTTTTCCTTCAGATTTCCTCGCTTAGGATAACACCAACAATATCATCAAATACCAAAGTATTTTTACTAGAGACAGAGTTACTTACAACCATAACCAAGCTATTCCAGCTTTCTGGCAAAGAACATAGAATCAAGAGAGCCCTAACCTCTTCTACAAAGGTAATTTTTACTGAAGACAATTGACTGGTAATTGTATTAAATTCATTTAAGTGCTTCGCTACAGATCCTCCCTCACTCATTTTCAAATTAAACAAATGCTTCATAAGAAATACCTTATTCGAAGCCGAGGGTTTCTCATACAGCTTAGCCAATGTCACCATCAAATCTATAGCCATTTTTGCTTCTGTTATATTGAAAGCTACAAATGGTGCAAGGAACAATCGAATGGATCCGAGTGCCTTTCTATCTAAAATGTCCCATTCTTCATCTGACATTGTGGTCACTTTCTTTGCCTTTCCTTCTAATGGCCGCCACAAATCCTTTTGATATAGGTAATCCTCCATCTGCATTTTCCATAACTGATAATTCTGGCCATTAAACTTTTCGACCTTGAATTTGGAATCCTCCATTGCTCCCACTCAAATCTAAAAATCCTGCCAATTTACATAAAACCTTGCTCTGATACCAATTGTTAGGGTTTCAAGCAAATTCGAAGCAAATATGAACTAACAATTATATGCAGATTTAAATACAAAAGATAAAGAAATAAAACAGGACACATATAACATAGAGATTTAACGTGGTTCACCCAGAATGGGTTACGTCCACCATACACAGTCATTCATTCTTTCTTATTATCTAGCAAAAATAGTACATCAACCTTATAATGCCTTAAGCATCCCGACCGCTTATAACATGCATTTTTAGGGTAAAAACAAAGTCGGCCTTTTTAAGGTTTTATTACAATGTCGGTTTTCATCAACAAAAAAAATGGCAAAATTTTTTTTCTCAGGGGCTACCGCTTCCGAACCCCCGTAGCTGGCTTCACCCGCTTTGGGGGCTGCTGCCCCCAAACCCCCGCCTAGGGCTTGGCCCAGCCCCGGACCCCAGTGAGGATACATGTTGAGTGTATAGTACTTTGCTGATCAGTCACCACATTTCAACACCAAGTAGAGGAAGCTTCCATCAAGACATAAACCTTGAAGTGCTTTAAAGAAAGTGTTAGTTTGTCAAAAAATAACACCTTAAACAATCAAAACAATAACACCAATTCAGACAAGTCTAGATTTTGGACAAGGAGCACAAATATTGTTAATGATTGGGTAATCGATGCCAACAATGTAAATTTTAAACAACCAATGTTGACTTTATCAAGCAACCCACCATCCAATAATGATAAAAAAAGTGCTAATCAAGGCACTAACACTTATCAACGAAATACCAACGAAGGAGCTTCAACATCAAACAACAACAAAAATTACCAAAGTAACAACAACAACAACCAAGGGAATGATACATACCAAAGAGGCAACACTAATACTTTCCCGTATTGATAAACATACATGCCATTAGGACAAACCTTAGAATTGGCATTTTGAGAGCTATTGGCAAATAAAATTTGAACCCCAAGTCAAACCACCATGGTGAATTGACTCACATTATTGTGATTATCATTGAAACAAGGTGCATAACACAAATGATTGCATGAGGTTGAAGAACATAGTTCAAGACATGATAGACAAGGGCGACTTAACAGTCGATGGTCATAAAACCAATGGTGACCATGAAGCTTTTAAAAATCCTCTTCCCAATTACGACAAAGGAGGAGCACCAATGTCAAACAACACCAAAGGAGCTCATTTTAATCACATATACAAAAACACCATCAATCACATATTAGCATGTACCAATCAAGTGATGTCATAAAAATCAAAGACAAAAAAGAACATACGTTGATAAATGTAACAACAAGAGCGCAAAAATATGTCTTGAAGGGGAACACATCTACATCAACAACTCTCCCTAAGACTCAATATAAATTGGTTGACCAACTATAGAGAACTCCCACTCAGATATCTATACTTGAGTTGCTCAAAATTTCACCAAAACACAAGGATATCTTGGAGCAAACTCTTATCAAAACAGTTATTCTCAGTGATCTGGATATTGATCAATTCCAAGCCATGGTGGCCCATATGATGGTGCCACATAACATATCTTTTTATGAACATGATGATGTCTACTTGAATCATTTGCATAACACCCCACTAAATAATGAGGTCTTAGTCTATAAACATCAGGTAAAAAGAGTATTAATAGATGGAGGAGTTGAGCTCAATATATGTACTTTAAAGCTTATCCATGCATTGGGATTCTCTGAGCTAGCTATTGATCCCCAAAATAAAATCACTATCAAAGCCTATGATGATGAAGAAAGATCATCTGAAGGAACTATGATACTACCCATTCAGGTAGGTCTTGTATAAAGAGACACCATGTGCCAAGTCTTGGACATAGATTTGACATACAATATACTATTGGGTCATCCATGGATCCATGAAATGCAAGTGGTGCCTTCCATGTACCATCAATGTATCAAGTTCCCCTACAATGGGCAGGAAATTTCAATAATTGTAGATAATAACCCTTTTCAGTATTGCAATGCTATGGGGGAAACTCAAGATAGTCTGGTTCCACACAATAGGGAGGCCCAATATTCCTCATCATCCAACCATCAAGAAGAAATCAAGTCTTTGTCCATGAACTTGAAGAAAAAGATGAAAATAAAGGACCAAGGCATGGGGGAGTAATCTTTTAAACCCTTGTGTCTATCCAAGTTACCAACTTCACCAAGGTCTTATGTAAAACCTTCCACATGAAGACATCAAGCAACATAACCCATCACAAAGTTTGATGGTAAATTTATCCAAATGGGCACACTGGCTAAAGAATCAAAAGATAAAGACATCCTTAGATGGCTATACAAGGATGAAGAAGAAATCAAAGTTGCTACCATAGAAGTAACCATACCAAAAAAGTAGTATGGAAATGGGTTTCGGATCATGCAACGAATGGGATATAAAGGAAAAGGACTTATTGGCAAGCGCTAAGAAGGCATCATAGAACCCATACATCTTCATTGACAATTTGCAAAAGACAAAACAAGACTTGGGTATGAGCAACATATTCCGCCTATGCAAAATCAAAATCCTCATAAAAAACCTTAATGGAAAGAAAAGAAAAAACATAATGAAGACTCATGGCAAGAAGCACAGAACCAAGCAACAGAAAAGACAAGAAAGGAAAAAAAGCATGAAGAAGACGAGAAACGACAAGAAGAACTCCCTATTCAAAAGGAGGAAGCTTCTTATAAGAAAGTACATCATGTACAAGAACCTAAATAAATTACTACTCACATAAGGGAAACTATGTATGAACAAATTCAAAGAGTACAAGCAAGCACCAACCCTGAATCAAAATATGCTACTAAACTTGTGTCAATTATCACTGACCTTTTCTCAGCATACAATATACCTGTCAAATTCAGTAAGGTAACCTAGGACAATGATTCTGAAACCGATTCCAATGAATATGAGTGGGATAGTTCTTCTGATGTTACTAAAGATATTGAGGTGGACACAATCCACACATACACACCAATTTCTCATGCGGGACAAAGTTCAAGATCTTGACTCTTTGAATTTGTACCACAACATATCTATGAGGCTAGTGAGAATGAGCAACGACAATACAAAGAAGGCAATATCAAAGAAAGTACCATCGAAGACCCTAAGAATATCATAGACCTTATCGATATCCCAAACAACTATGACAATATCTCCATCATGACACTTACAACAACTGATTTTAACCTACCAAATGACTCCCTACCACTCATATATCCTAATCTCATAGACTGGGAAGAACCCAAACATCATGATATACCAATATTCCCAAATGATGAATCAATTGTCCAATACTTGTGCTTAGTGAACCCAGAAACATGCTCCACAAGTGAACAACATAACAATATCTACAATCAGGGGAGTGCCAAGTCTCTCAGTCGTAAAAATGAAAAAATTGTGGATCTAATGGTGAAAACCAGTTAATGGCAGTATTAGATTGCAAAAATGTAAAAATAAAGGACGTATCTAAGGGTGAAAACATTTTTGAGGCACCTAAAGATGGGAGACTTGACACTCTTCCTGAACATTACCAGGAAAGGTCACCAGTCTTGATTGAGCCAACTCAATTGATAAATATCGGCACTGAAGTAGCAGTGAAAATCATACATCTGGCAGACTCACTCATAGAAAAAGAACAACCAGATTTTATCAAATTCTTCAAGGAGAAGAAAATCAATTTTGCTTGGTCTTATGTTGACATGCCAGGGGTAGATCTAAATCTAATCATGCATCACTTATCCATTGCTCTCAAAGATAAACCTATCAAGAAGAAGCTAAGGAAGATGAATCCACATGTGGCATTATTAGTCAAAGTAGAGCTGAGAAAGTTATTAGATGTCGGATTCATCCGACCTATAGACTATGTCGAATGGATCTCAAATATTGTACCAGTTTCCAAACCAGATAAAAGCATAAGGATTTGCACACACTTCAGAGACCTAAATAAGGCATGTCCAAAGGATGACTTTCTTTTACCAAGCATCGACACTATTGTTGATCTAACAACAAGAGACACAATGCTATCTCTCATGGATGGCTTCTTTGGCTATAACCAAATCAAGATAGCCCCAGAGGATCAAGATAAAACTGCATTCACCTATCTATGGGGAACATGTTGTTGGAACATCATGCCTTTTAGTTTTAAAAATGTTGGTGCAACTTATCAAAGAGCCATGACAACAATCTTCCACAACATGATGCATACTTTCATGGAGGATTATGTGGATGATTTGATAGCTAAATCATTCACAAGAGCAGAAAACCTTAGCATACTATATAAAATATTTGAACAATTGGAGCAATTCAATGTCAAATTATACCTTAAGAAATATGTCTTCGGGGTCACATCCGAAATTTTTTTGGCCTACATTATATCAAAAAAAGGCATCGAAGTAGATCCAGCAAAGGTTCAGGCTATCATGGAAATCCCACCTCCTAAAAAAATAATCAAGCTACGATCTTTGTAGGGAAGGCTACAATCCATCAGATGATTCATTGCTCAGTTAGTAGCTAAATGTCTTCCATTCAGTCATCTGCTTCATAAGAGTATACCTTTCATATGGGAAGACAGGTGTGCAAAATCATTCCACTAGCTCAAACAATATCTGACGAATCCACCAATTTTTGTACCACCGATAGCAAACAAGCCACTCATTCTCTATATATCAACAACAAAAGTATCATTGGGGGCACTACTAGCACAAGAAGATCCAGGAGGAAATGAAAGGGTTATCTATTACATCACCAAAACTTTGAATAGATATGAACTAAATTATACATTCATTGAAAAGGCTTTCTTAGTAATGGTGGTTGCTTCTCAGAAGTTTTGCCACTATATGCTAGCCCACACAATCAATTTGGTAGCACAGATCAATCCTCTCAAGTATCTACTTAGCAAGGCCACTCTCATAGGAATATTAGCTAAATGGGTTATGATCCTAAGTGAGTTCAACAGTCAGTACACAGAATGACAGGCTATCAAAGGACAAGCAGTTGCAGATCAACTGGGAGAAGCACCACTACTAGATCAACACCCACTACAGGTGTAATTTCTAGATATGGATGTACTCACTATCACACCCAAGCAATATACCCTATACTTTTATGGATCCTATACACAACATGGATCGGGTGCTGACATCCTATTCGTCACTCCAGAAGGGCACACAATTCCAAAACCTTACAAACTAATGTTTTCATGCACTAACAACATTATTGAATATGAAGCCCTGGTAACTGGAATAAAAGTGGTTGTAGAATGGAGAATCACAAAATTAAGAGTCTATGGGGATTCTCAATTAGTTATGAACTAGATCAACGATGTTTATCAGATAAAAGATGATAATATAATGCATTACAAGATAATGGTGGATGACTTCAAAAAATAATTTGTGCTCATCACCTTTGAGAAAATTCCAAGATTGAACAATAGAGTTGTCGATGCAATGGCCACTATCACCTCACTTCTATGAGTTCCAGATAAATAGAATCATTACGAATTCTTGGTGGAGCAATTGTTTTTCCTAGCCTATGACAATTTCACATCCCAAGTCATTTGTGCCCTAACCAACTCTGATTCCCCTCTATATGGGAAGATATATGACTATCTCAAAAATAATACTCTCCCACCTGACCTATCTCACCACAAAAAATGAAGCTTCATCCAACAAGCTGCCCACTATACCTTAACCACTGACACAATTTACTATTGAGGTCTAGATGGTACTCTTCTTCGATGCCTCGATCATAACAAATCTATCTCCACTTTACATGAACTTCATGAAGGTATTTTTTGTACACATTCAAGTGGTCCTACTCGCGCCAAGAAAATTTTGAAAATGGGATAGTACTAGCCGACAATGAAAAGAGAGTCCTATCAATTTGCTAGGAAATGTCCTAAATGCCAAATTCACGGTAACCTCATACATGCACCAACACACGATTTGTAACCATTCACCACATCTTGGCCTTTCTGTCAATGGGGACTTGATCTAGTAGGAAAGATTCATCCTTCCTCTTCAAATGAGCGTAAGTTCATTATCACCGCCACAGAGTACTTCACCAAGTGGATCGAAGCAGTCCCAATGACCATCATGACTAAAAAATAGATCTCATCATTCATCCTCAACTATCTCATTTGTAGATATAACATTCCCAGTTCCATCATCATAGATAATAAATGTCCTTTCAGTAATCAAGATGTGAGAGAGCTATGTGAATGATTCAAAATCTAACATCACTTTTCCACACTATACTACCCACAAGGGAATGGCCAAGCTGAAACATCAAACAAACCAATCCTAAAAATCCTCAAGAAAACAATGAATGATGCTGGCAAGGATTGGCATGTACAACTCAATCTGAAAGTTTGGGCCTACAGAATGAGTATCCACACATCTACAGGGGTTACACCATATTCATTGGTGTATGATTCAAAAGAAATTCTACCTCTTGAGGTAGAAATTCCATTTCTCTGAGTATCTTTGAAGGGCCTCATACCAAATGAGGAATATCGAGTGAATAGGTTGTAGGTGTAGACACCTAAAAATGGTCAACGCTTGCGGAGTCATACTTTAACATTTGCGCATTGCCTCATTTTAGGGTTTTGTGTCGCATTACCATTTCTCCTATGTCACGCACTTGGTTTTTATCATTTGCGAGCATTGAGTCATTCTTCTACATTCTTCATTCTATCTCGCTTTCAAATTTGGTCTTGTCGACAACACTATACAATCATGATTTTGATCGATTTTATCCTATCGCATCATTGTGCGTGCTAATTTGTTATCATTTTGGACATCGTCAATCCTAATTAGGGTTTTGTCCTCTTATTAATCTTATCATCAATCTTATCATTTTGGACATCATCAATCCTAATTAGGGTTTTGTCCTCTTATCGATTTGTCATTAATCTTTATCATTTTCAATCTTGTCATTTTGCGATTGATTTGTCATCGGTCGTTGTCATGTTCGATCTTGTCATTTTGCAATCGATTTGTCATCGATCATGGTCATTTTTAATCTTGTCATCTTGCAATCTATTTATCATCAATCCTTGTCCTCTTGTCAATTTTGTCATTTTGCGATCATTTCGCTATCGATCATTGTCTGTCACAATTATGTCAATTTGGATCAATTTGTCATTGTTCCTCGTCAATTGGCGTATTTATCAATAAAATCATTTATCACATTGGTCCTTTGTTAAATCAAAATCATGATCGACATTAATTATCTTTAATCAAGACCTAATTGTCATTTTCGCATTGCTAATTCACCTTCTAGGGTTTCGTGATTTAGTCATTTAACCTTGTTTATCATTTCTTCCTTTAGGATTAATAAATTACTTATTTATCCTAAGTCTTCTCATTACAATTAAATGTTCATTTAATTGGCTAATTATTCCTCTTTGTGAATTAATTAATAAATGACAAATTATTAATTAATTTACCTAATACCTAATTTCTAATTTTCATCAATTTCTTAATTCCTAAATTCCTCATTTTCTAATTTCTTAATTTTCTAATTTCCTAATTTCAAATTCCTCCTATTTCTCTCCTAAATTCATGGAAATGACATAGAAATTTGTCATAATTTGTCATAATTGACAATCAATCAATTCTTGACATAGAAATTTGTCATAAATTGTCATAAATCTTTGCATAGAATTTGTCATAAATTGTCATAAATCTTTGCATAGCAATTTGTCATACACATGTCATAATTTTGCTATTCTTGATTTAAATTTCTATTCGAATCACTATCATGCTAATTTGTTCATCTCTCCAATTCTTCTATAAATTGGATGATCTTCATCAATCAAGGCTAATTGGTAATTGGTAATTGATAATCAGGCTATCGAATCTAAGCTTCTAGTACTCTTGATCAAGAATCCCGTCTACTTGCTTTCAATTGTGTGTGCACTTGTAGGTGAGATCCACAACTATTTGGAGAGGAAAGAAGAACAATGGAGCCACATGGAAGGAGCATTCAAACCGTCATCTGGTTTGCACAATCATTAGTTTTGTATGCTTTGTTTTCATGTCTCTATTGAATGTGTCTTAGGATAGATTCATTGCAATGAATGCCTTTTGTGATTGAGCTATTACGTTTATCTTTGTCTTGTGATAATTTCCTATTTCCTAACGTACATTAATTGGTGAACCCGACATGAAAAACTAACCTTCTAACCTCTTTATGGTGTTTTGAGTGCTCTCAAGTTGATTTGCAGGCCAAAAAACCCAAAAACAGGGTCGTGGAGGGTATTCTGGAGACTCCTTCGCCTGTGTGAAGCAACCTACGCCTGTGTTGAGCATTCTGCACTTGTGTAGGTGACATTCTGTGCTTGTGTCCTGCATTCTACGCCTATGTCATGGGTTCTGCGCCTGTGTAAAGTCCAGAACAGAGGTAAAAAATGCAGTGTTTACTTGAAATTTGTTGTGTTTTTGCATTCTATTTTCTGTGCTTTGGATTTTGGTACTAATTATCTATGCAGAATCTTGGCATATGCATGGCAAAGACAATAAATCAAACTACTAACACGCTTTGTGCAGATTCAAAAGTCAAAGAATAAGTGTATCAAACTCCTAACTTGGGTTTTTGCAGGTTGCCTTGGAGAAACAATCAAACTTTGTGTTTGCATTTAATTTTTAGGCACCTAGTAATTTCTAAATAGGTTGGAATGAATATTTGTTTGCTTTGATTGTTGAGTATGACATTGGAGTAGGAGAGTATGCTCTCATCCTTCTTAGGGTGATCAGAAATCTAGATCTTTGATACCATGCTTGTATTGTTGATTGTGTGTCACATTTAGAGGGCCTGCCTTCCCGACTACTTTGCTTTTGCAAGCAAGTGATAATCATGAGAAGGGAATGACCCAAAGTGAGTACGGCTAGAATTCCTTGGCATTCTAACTCACTATAAAAAAATACCTGATGAGCGAAAGCTTTGAAGGAAGTATTACGTGGGAATTGCAATTACTTGGGAAGTGATGACCCTTGGACTCTTTCTCATATCAACATCTAAGTAGGGCCTCTTGGTCTAAATCGTGCTTGCGTGACTACATTTGTTTGGTATCTTGATGGGCTTAATGTCTCAATCACGCTTGTGTGACATCAAGGAGTAATGCTTAACAGAAATCCTTACTAAACACCTTGTTTTTAGAGGCCAAAAACCCTTCTAGTTGCTTGAGAAGGACAAATTTGGATACTTGGAAGAGATACTAAGTTCGCCATGGGGAGATTTCCATGGGGACTGATGCTTGGATGCCTTGAGAAGTGAGTGCCATGGAGGGGAGCCCGTGGGGTCAAGCATCTATGTATTCTCCTTGAATCCCATAATGAGTCTACCTCTCAAGTACCTAATGTCCTTGCCTACCATAAGAAATGTGGGAATGAGCATGATTGTCTTGAGTCTATGTTAAAATATCTTGTATTCTTTGCTTGTCAAAAGTTGAATTGTATCTCATTTCAAAAGCAAAACAAATTGATTCAAAATATAAGATTAAACACAAGAGACATTCATCCAACAAAAGTTCAACAAGGTTCAAAGCACATCTTCAAATATGATGATCAAACATTGTTCCAAATCTTGTCTTAACATTCATGTTACTTACATTTAGGTTCATCCTAGGTTGCATTTTGCAAAAGTCATTGTCAAGTACCAAGGTTAGGTTTCACCTAAGTCATATTCCTTTGCATATCAATAAGAGTCATCCACTTGCATATGTCCTCTTGCATTAAAGTCATACTATTGTCATACATTCATATTTGCATACCCTAAGTCTCTTCATCAAGCTTAAGTCATTATCATATCATAGTAATTCTCCTTTTGCATATAGTGCCAAAATTAGGTTTTGTCATACTTGAGTAATACTAATCTTTGACGCAACCCTAAGTCATTGTTAAGAAGTCTAGACCTTATCAAATGTTTTGTCCTTTTGTCATCAATATCATTTGGTCAAACCTAGCTTAGTATCCAAGCATATAGGGGAGACTTTGTCATTTGTCCTTTTGTCACTTACGTCCTTTTGTCCTTTAAGGTCTAGATATCATTCCAATTTCCTAAGGGTCCCTCTCTTAGATTTGCATTTCAAAAGTTTGTCAAAATCTTCGAAAATAACCAAAAACATAGACTGCATTTTCATCTATTTAGTTTGTATTTAGTTGCATATCATATATTATCCTTGAAAAATTCCAAAAACATTGCATTTGCATAAGTGACATGCCTGTTGAGACAAGATCAAAATCTAAAAAGATGGGCGAACCAATGTATCAACCCATGGATGACATAGCAAATTCGCAGTTTCAAACCAGTCAAACAGTACAAATTGAAGGTTCCTCAAACACATCTCTACCACCATATGGAACGATTCAACTTGGGCCACCTCCATTATATGAACTAGTGTTTGTACCTATGAAACCAGGACATGGGAGTGTTCCACCAACTTCAAGAGGAAGTGCGCCTTTCAATTTCAATCAACCACACCTGCAACATGACATTCAAAATCAAACATTGTATGAAGAGCCAACTCTCTCACAAGGATTTGGTTCAGATCAAGGCTTTCACCAAGAAAAAAATCCAAATGTTCAACCAGATTCCTCATCCGATTCTGATACTTCTGATGATGTTGACATGTTCCTTCAAGATCCGAAGATAACAAAAAAGATGGATAAGTTCTTGAACAAAGTCTTTAAGATGTTTCCACAAAAGTATCTTAACATGATGAGTAATGTGACATCTTCAAGTGACCAAATCAATGTGCAAGAACAACAAGGTGGTGAGTTGTTAAGTTTTTCCCTGCATCCAAATGAAGAAGGTGCACAACAAGCAACTCAACCTACCTTGATGAGTAAACGTGCTTCAAAGGCATTGATAGTGACTATTCCTCAAAAGTCAACATTTGAAACGATAAATAATCCACTATTCAACACAACACCTGTGATGCAAGATCAAATGAAGAGCACGCAAGTATTCACAGTTGTCCCTCAACAAGAAGTGGTTCCTTACATGCATAAAGTGGGGTCAAAATCTAAGATGCAGGAAAGCTTCACAACTGGAATGCCTAATGTCACCAATGTCCAAAATAATTCCACGATGCAACAAAGTTCTTATGTTATGTTAAGTTCAATATCTTTGCCGAATACTATTGTGACAAATCCTTCAATAATGGCAACACAAAGAGCTACAGATAGTGGTTTGCACCAACAACAATTGTTGCAACAATTGAGTAATATACAAAAGGTACAATTGAATGTGCAAACAAGCAATGTGCAACAACAACAATTTCACGTTCGACAACAAGTTGCAGCGCCTTCGGCACCATTACAAGTTAATGCAAACTTGCAACCATCACAATGGATTGGACAAGCAACACAACAAGTTAATGCAAGTGCTATACCCCATCCTAAGGAGAAGCAACGAAAAGCGCCTAAACAAAGTTTTTTACAAATGATGGGATATACACCACGACGACAATTGGCACAAAGTCAACAAGTTCTGATCCGTCAGCCTCAACACCAACATGTGCCACAATATGTGCCAAAACAAGCAAGCCATCCTACTTTACAACCGCAATTGGCGCTTGTGTAATATCAACAACCTACTCAATTGCAATATCAACCTAGGCTCCAAGAAGCACAACAACAAGGTCAATATCAAGGCATAGCACAACCACAGCAACAAGCGATGTATCAAGAACGTTATATGCCGGAAACACCACAAACGACCATTCCAGAATATCAACAACCAATCGGAAATGCGATGTATCGACAAAGGATACCAACTGGGATTAATGATGGACCTCTAAATTCTGATACAATTGCGCAACAACTTGAGAAGTTGCAACGAAAAGTTGACGCATTAGAAACTAAAGGAACAAAGAAGTTGTATACAGATCAAGATTTATGTCCTAATCCATTTGACAAGAGTGTATACATGCCTCCATTCCCTAAGCATTTTGAGGCACCTAATTTTGAGAAATATAAAGGGAATGGCAATCCAAAAGATCACATTCGAGCATTTTTCGCGGCATGTACGGAAGTGAGCTATGAGGAGACATATTTAATGCGATTATTTGCACGAAGTCTCACGGGACAAGCTATGGATTGGTATTCACATTTGCCAGGAAATATAAAGACTTGGTCTGAATTGGCTCAAAAGTTTTTATCTCATTTTGCGTTCAACATCGACAGTGATGTGACCATGTCAGATTTATGCAACACCAAGCAAAAGCAAGGTGAATCATTAGTGACTTTCTTGCAACGATGGCGAAGCTTGTATAGTCGTTCTTCTCTTGATATACCCGAAGAACAACAAGTGAATCTATTTATCCAGAATTTGGTCCCAGAAATGATGTATGAGCTAAAGTTGAAAAGTCCCAGTACTATAGAGAAACTTATTAAGAAGGGAATGAGCATTGAAACAGCTCTGGTAGCTAAAGGAATTATCAAGCTCAATAAAGACAATGACAATACCAATTATTCAGGGGACAGAAATAGATTTTGGTATAAGAACAAGAATGTCACTAATGATGGTGTTGTTGATGCGAGAGCGGTGAATGCAAATCAACCCCCATTCACAATCAAGAAATTGAGTGTTCCTAACATGTCAACTATGGAACAAAATCAAGCACCAATGAGCACTATTACTCAACAGTCGCAATATCAACAAAATGCTCAGTAGCCACAATATCAACAACATGCTCAACAACAGCATACTCAACAATATAATCAACAACAAGGCCAACAACAAAATCAACAACGCAAACCCTTCCGATCGCGGGATGGGCCCCCTCGATAGTTTATGCCATTGGGAGAGCCTATCGAATCAGTAATGAAGCAATTAATACAAGCGAAATTTATCAAGCTACCAGATATTAAGGCAGAACCAGCGGTAAAGCCGCATTGGTGGAATGATAATGCATACTGTGAGTATCATCGGTCCAAAGGACATAAAACTGCTTCATGTTTCCAATTGAAACATATGATTCAAGATTTATTAGAGCAAGGAGTAATTGAGGTAGATCCACCCCATCCGACCTCCAACACTGATCATACCATTTTCAAAACTCCTTTGCTTGACCATGACAGGGGTAAAGCGTCTTCTTCCACCTCTGCTCAAACGACCAATTATGCAAATACTGCTTATCACAATGTTATTAATTGTTTTCATGCATCAAATGAGTATGTATCCACCTTGAGAATAAAAGGACAAGATCCTTCTTGTGCGGTCACCACTCATCAATCCAAAATAGTCTTGAAAGGAGCTCCTGCAGCTCCTCCCAAACCAACTCCTGCAAGTCAGTATAATCTTTTGGATCATCTAGGAAAAACACCTGCACAAATATCCATTCTAGAGTTGTTGAAAATGTCTCCCATGCATCATGCAGTCCTAGATAAAGCCTTAGTTGAGTCCACTGTTCCAACAGATATTGATGTTGACCAGTTTCAAGCCCGGATTGGACATTTAGCCGTTTCCCAAAATGTCGCATTTTCTGACAATGATATCTCACCCGACAAGCTCCCTCACAATGATCCTTTACACCTTGAAGTCTTTGTTCATAACTGCAAAATCCGATGAGTCTTGGTAGATGGTGGAGCAGGTCTTAATATTTGTACTTTGAGAGTGGTTATTGGCCTTGGGTATACAGAAAATGACATTGACTCTTCTAAAAGAATAACAATCAAAGCATATGATGATGCTGAGCGCCCATCCAAAGGGATAATTACATTTCCTATCAGAGTTGGTCCAGTGACAGAAAACACTTTCCTACAAGTCCTAGACCTTGATCTCCCTTATAATATGATTCTTGGCCGTCCATGGATCCATGCAATGAAGGCAGTTCCATCCACCTATCATCAATGTCTAAAATATCCTTACAATGGAACTGAGATAACAATTCCTGGAGATCCTAATCCATTTCAATTTTGTGCTACTCTAAAGGATACTCCTCAGCGGCAGGTCCCAGTCAACAGAGAGGCCAAATCACATAGCTATGTGGATCCCAATCAATTGTTAGAGGCTGTCAAAGGTAAATTGAAGATACAAGACCAAGGGTGTGGAGAATATTTAATGGATCAGACATTCCTCATCGGGAATTTGCCAATATCTCCAAAATCATATGGCAAACCGCATTTATTGCAAAAGGAATCTAAGGTCATTATTCAATATCAGCCTCCTACTACATTTACAAGATGGGGAGAACTTGACAAGGAAACTGTAGATGACGATGTCATAGATTGGATTTATAAAGATCCAATTGAGACCCCACCTATCAGATTGCCAGTGGAACGATATGGCAAAGGATTTACTATGCTGCAGAAGAAAGGATATGATGGTTGTAGTGGCTTAGGCCTGAACAACAATGGAAGGCTAGAACTTGTCATACCCAAGAGGCGACCCCCAACTTTAGGGTTAGGTTTTGTACCATTACGAATTGGATCCACATCTACCAAAATGTCCACGTGTCGAAAAGGGAATGATTCTGACGATGAAATAACACCTGAGGATACCCGACCTGAGACTGATTCTAATGAATGGGAGTGGAGTTCTTTTTCTTCTAGCTCCTATGCCCTTGACAATATCTTCGTTGACCCTGATAATTTCCCTATGGAAGACAAACATGAAATAACCCCTCTTCCTAAAACATGTCCTCATGCTTGGATAGAGTCATTTTGGGATCCAAGCTCCGAATCCGATACAAGTAGTTCGGATAGTGACACCACAGATGTTCACATTTTTACCATATCAGCCCTCTCTATCCTTACAATCGATGATGACATACCCCTCATTTATCCCTAGCTTATCCAGCATGACCAACAAGAACCGCTCACATTGGACTGTTTTCAAAATGACGAAGCAATTGCAGAATTCCTGGGACTACGGGAAGGCATACCACAAGGCGATCATAAGGCAGGCTTTGCTATCGACCTAGATTCTACAGCATATTTTGGGGAGTCAAGTCCCTCTTCCAGTCATAAAAAAGAAAAAGAAAAAGAAAAAAATCAAAAGAATAGATCTTTGAGTGAAAACCGTAAGGCACTCTCTGATCATACAAAAGTAAAAATAAAAGACGTACCTGCGGGTGAAAACCTCTCTGAGGTGCCTAAAGGTGGAAGAGTGGACATACCCCTGTCAAGTCAGGACAAATCAACATTACTTGTGGAAATGACCGAGGAAATCAATTTGGGTACACCTGACAACCCTAAGGTCATTCATTTTGCTGCTTCCCTCTCACAACAAGAAAAACTAGATTTTGTCAATTTCTTTCTTGAGAAGAAGATCAGCTTTGCATGGTCCTATGCAGATATGCCTGGCCTTGATCCAGAATTGGTTCTTCATCATTTGCCATTAAAAGCGGATGCCAAGCCTGTCAAACAGAAACTTAGAAAGATGCATCCTCAGGTGGCTCTTCTGGTCAAAGTGGAATTAAAAAAATTACTAGATGTGGGCTTCATCAGACCCATTGATTATGCAGACTGGATTTCAAATTTAGTACCAGTTAGCAAGGTAACTGGGGGCATCATAATCTACACAGATTTTAGGGACCTCAATAAAACATGCCCTAAAGATGATTTTCCATTGCCAAACATAGATATCATAGTGGACATGACGGCTGGATATGAGATGCTTTCATTAATGGATGGTTTCTTCGGCTATAACCAAATTCGCATTGCTCCTGAAGATCAACATAAGACCGCATTCACCTGTGCTTGGGGCACCTATTGCTGGAATGTGATGCCCTTTGGTCTCAAAAATGCAGGTGCAACATATCAAAGAGCAATGACGACAATTTTTCATGATTTCATGCATACTTTGATGGAGGATTATGTTGATGACTTGTTATGTAAATCTATTACCAGAGATAGTCATCTAGCCATCTTGGGCCCAATCTTTGATAGAATGGAGACCTACAAACTTAGGCTCAATCCAAAAAAGTGTGTCTTTGGTGTTACAGCTGGCAAATTACTCGGATACATTGTTTCTCACCGAGGCATTGAGGTCGACCCCGCCAAGGTCAAAGCAATAATGGATATGCCTCCACCTTCAAACCTCTGGCAATTAAGAAGTCTGTAAGGAAAGCTCTAGTCAATTCGTCGCTTCATAGCTCAGTTGGCAGACAAATGTCATCCATTCCAACATCTACTGCACAAAGGTGTCACTTTTAAATGGACTGAGCAATGTCAATCAGCCTTTCAAGCTCTCAAGGACTATTTGCTATCATCGCCTATTCTAATGCCTCCTATAGAAGGAAAGCCCTTTTTATTGTATATCTCTGCAACTAAAACAACATTAGGAGTTCTCTTGGCTCAACAAGATGAGAATGGCAAAGAAAGAGCTATTTACTATATCAGCCGGACATTGGTTGGTTATGAATTAAATTATTCAACTATTGAGAGGGCATGCTTAGCAGTGGTATTTACCACACAAAAGCTCTGACATTATATGCTAAGCCACCAAACATTGTTGGTTGCAAAAATTGATCCCTTAAAATATTTGCTTAGCCGAGCAGCTTTGACAGGTCGCCTAGCAAAATGGGTCATGATTCTCAGTGAATTTGACATTGAGTATATGGAGCGAAAGGCCATAAAAGGACAAGTCATAGCAGATCAACTTGCAGAGGCTCCTATTTCTGATGATCATCCCATGTTGATTGATTTTCCAGATGAATCAATCTTTGCTTTCACATCATCTAATGAATGGAAGTTATACTTTGATGGGTCCCATACCAAGTTCGGGTCCGGAGCAGGCATCTTGTTTGTCACCCCTCAAGGTGATGCTATTCCAAAGTCTTATAGAATAACTTTCCCCTGCACCAATAACATTGCAGAGTATGAAGCACTGGTTACAGGACTCTGAGTAGTAGTGCACTAGAATGTCAAGCATTTGCAAGTCTATGGAGATTCTCAATTAGTCATCCGACAAGTGAATGATGACTACGAAACAAAAGATGAAAAGCTTATTCCCTATAAGCACATGGTAGATTTCTTCAAGACAAAATTCACAGCTATCCATTTCAGTCAAGTGCCAAGAATGCAAAACAAGTCGGCAGATGCAATGGCTACAATCGCTTCCATGTTCAATATGCCTCATAATATGGACAAGTGTGAATTCTTGGTCGAACAATTGTTGGTCCCCTCTTTTGACATTCCGACAACTGATGTGATGTGCGTTCTTGTTGGTCCCAACTCCCCATGGTACAATGACGTATATCAATATTTGAAGTCCCAGACCTTACCACCTAACCTTTCTGTGAACCAATGCCGAGCCTTTATCCGACAGACAGCCAAGTATGTCATCATCACCAACACCCTTTACTGTCGTTCCTTTGACCATACCCTCCTCAAGTGTTTGGATTCTAACGAAGCAAAAATGACTTTACACGAGGTTCACGATGGTATATGTGGGGGCCATTTCAATGGTCTTAGCTTAGCCAAAAAGTTGATTTGTGCTGGGTATTATTGGCCCACTTTGGAAAAAGATGTTCATGATTTTGTTAAAAAGTGCTACAAGTGCTAGATCCATGGAAATTATATTCATGCACCAGCCCAAGAGCTTCATTCTGTCATATCTCCATGGCCCTTTTCTCAGTGGGGATTGGATCTTATCGGCAAGATTCACCCAACATTTGCAAATTGACACAAGTTCATTATTACAGCTACAGAATATTTTACCAAATGGATCGAGGCTATCCCCATGACTTATATCATTGGTGTCCAAATTTCAAAATTCTTGCTGAACTATATCATATGCAGATATGGGGTACCCCTTGCCATAGTCACAGATAATGGTCGACCTTTTAAGAATAAAGATGTCAAAGAACTCTGTGACAAGTTTCATATTCAACATCATTTTTCCAGTCCGTATTATCCACAAGGTAATGGGCAAGCTGAAGCATCAAATAAAACCATTATCAAGATCCTGAAGAAAGTTGTCAATGACGCTGGTCGAGATTGGCACGTACAGTTAAATCCAGCACTATGGGCCTATCGCACTTCTATCCGCACACCTACTGGCACAACACCTTATTCCTTGGTGTATGGTGCGGAAGCCATTTTACCTTTGGAAGTCAAGATTCCTTCCTTGCGGGTTTCCTTACAACACCTGATTGATGATGAGACACACAGAGTCTCTCGGCTACATCAACTTGAGATGTTAGATGAAAAGCATCAGACAGCTCTGACACATTTGCAAGCATATCAAAACCGTCTCCGTCACTCTTATAATAAGAAAGTCAAAGGGCGACACTTCGAAGTGGGAGACCTAGTTTTAAAGGCAAACCCTAAGAATGCACAGTCTACTGACATCATCAAAGGTAAATTTGAACCTAATTGGGTTGGTCCTTTCATAGTAACTGCAGCATATGGCTTGGGGGCATATCAGCTTGCTACCCCGGAAGGTGAACCTCTGTCCGATCCTATCAATAGCATGCATCTTCGCAAGTACTGGGCATAATTCTCTATCAATACTTATTCAAATATGATCCTGAAAAAACACAAAAAAATGAAAAAAAATGAAAAACACAAAAAAATGAAAAAAATAAAAAATACAAAAAAATGAAAAAAGAGAAAAAAGAAACAAGAGCAAAAAAAAAGTAAAGAGAAAAAAATGATTCACCCTCTAGTGAAAACCTAGCAAACAGGCGCTTTGGGCAAGTACCATGGTGAAAACCTGGCAATCATGTGCCATGAGTAATGAGATCATTGCTCCGCCATCTATCATGACTTTTAGCTATACTTTCTCTCGTCCGGTTTATCATGCCTATCTTTGTCTCGACCCAATGTTCAATTCCAGGCCTGTTATTGGTCAACATCACTGTCCTGCCTACTCCAGTTTCTTGTCCATATGTTTTGGTCCTAGGTCTATGTGTCTTTCAGCTGCGCATTGGGTGCCTTCCCCTTGTCATGATCAATCACTGGAAATTTTGAATCCAATAATGTCCTGAAATAATCCTAAAAATTGAAAAATGTCCTAAAAAAATCTCATAAAAATCAAATAATGTCCTAAAAAAATCGTAAAAATTGAAAAATGTCTTGAAAAAATCCTCTTAAAAATTGAAAAATGTCCTGAAATAATCCTAAAAAATTGAAAAATGTCCTGAAAAAAAGATCATAAAAAATTTAAAAAATGTCCTAAAAAAACAAAAAAAATGTATAATGTCCTGAAAAAATCTCAAAAAAAATCAAATAAAGTCCTAAAAAAATCTTCAAGCAAAAAAATTGAAAAATGTCCTGAAAAAATATCTAAAAATTGAAAAATGAAAATCCCTAAAAATCATAAAAAGTCCTGAAAAAATGAACACAAAAACATTTCAAAACATTAAAATCCAAAAAAATGCATTTTGTCAATCAAAAATATCCCCTTTGTGCATATGACAGATCACTGAGTATACATCCAACGACTCGCAATCCAATATTGTGCTTTAATGAAATCGCGCTTAAACAGATGAACTTTTTCACTCAAACCAGACATTCAAACTGATCGCACTTGTCATATCAATCAACCTCAAAATCATTTGTCCTTGGCACATTATCATGGGTCTTATACAGGGTGTGGTATACTCGAAACCAGACTGTGTCCTGTCTTAGACGGGGTACCACATGTCCTGAAACCAGATAGCATGATCGTCCTATCAGCACTTTCAACTTTTGACAATAAAAATCAAGATGTTTGTCTGATTTGCTTGAATTTGTGTATCTTATCTTTTTATTGATTTATCTTTGGCTTCGATCATGTTCCTATGTTGCTCGATGATGTCCCTGAGTGATTTAGAGTGACCGGGATGGACCATGGTCCTTTTCTTTTTTATTGTGATTGTTGTTTGTCTATGATGTGTCTGTCTTTTGCAAAAAAGGTTGCATTTCAACTCTGGCCTTCAATGCCATGATGCTACGCATCCATTTTGCTACATAAAAATAAAGGTTCTCACCTACACAGTGCATTACTGAAAGCAAGTTTTCTTCATCTTTAACTATCTTCTGTCTCATTTTCTTCTTACTAACATTTCTTCCATCAATTCGGATAGTCCGTTCGGTCTAGTGCTCTAATTTTCCCAAACATATGTTGCATCCTGCATCCATGTGGTTAGTACATTTGCATTACATCAAGCATTTTATCCATTTCATTTCATAAATACATCAAAAATACATAAAAATACATCCATACATGTTCATAAACAGGTACATAAGTCATCCATACATTGCAAAATAACTACAAATCATAACACATTGCATCCCATCATATCGATGCATTTCATATCACATATCATAATAATATCGGAGTACAAAATCAGACTGTCTGTCCTAAGTATGGCCCGCAGGCTGACTACAACATGTCAAATTTCATAATGTCCACTGTTTGTCATAAGGAGCACGTGCCTCTGTCACTGGGTGCTCCCTCTGTCCTCCTCATCCCCGCAATGTCCCGCAAGCAATCAAAAGTCATGAAATTGAAAACATGGGTTTTTGAGATCCATATCGCGGCTCCTACGTCGTCCAGTCGTCTGAATGTGCGTACACATTCTCCAAGGTGATCCGCCATTGGAATGTTCACCATCTCTCTGCAAGTGTCCTTGTCCAGAGCAACAAATCCTCCTCTTTAGCTAGTGCAAATGAGCAATTTTCCACCTCTTGGTCTCATTTATAGCTCTTTGTCATTGCATAGATGGACGTGCATCTTCTCCATCTTATGTTGGTCGTGGTCTTTTGCATCTTCAAGTGCTTGTCCTTCGTGCATCCGATCTCCGATTGTTAGTCCGTTCGATCCTATCATTTTTATCGATCAATTGGCCTCTTTTCTGCATGTTTCCGGCCAATTCCTCGAGGGGGCATGCATATGTCATTGTTATTGTCTGGGGCATTTTCGTATGTCATTGTCAGCGTCTGGGGCATTTTCATTATTGTTCTTTCAAACAACGCTTAAAATCGCATTGTCTCAAAGAGGAGCAAAATGTAGACACCTAAAAATGGTCAACACTTGCGGAGTCATACTTTAACATTTGCGCATTGCCTCATTTTAGGGTTTTGTGTCGCATTACCATTTCTCCTATGTCACGCACTTGGTTTTTATCATTTGCAAGCATCGATTCATTCTTCTACATTCTTCATTCTGTCTCGCTTTCAAATTTGGTCTTGTCGACAACACTATCCAATCATGATTTTGATCGATTTTATCCTATCGCATCAATGTGCGTGCTAATTTGTTATCATTTTGGACATCGTCAATCCTAATTAGGGTTATGTCCTCTTATTAATCTTATCATCAATCTTATCATTTTGGACATCGTCAATCCTAATTAGGGTTTTGTCCTCTTATCGATTTGTCATTAATCTTTATCATTTTCAATCTTGTCATTTTGCGATCGATTTGTCATCGGTCGTTGTCATGTTCGATCTTGTCATTTTGCAATCGATTTGTCATCGATCGTGGTCATTTTTAATCTTGTCATCTTGCAATCTATTTATCATCAATCCTTGTCCTCTTGTCAATTTTGTCATTTTGCGATCATTTTGCTATCGATCATTGTCTATCACAATTATGTCAATTTGGATCAATTTGTCATTGTTCCTCATCAATTGGCGTATTTATCAATCAAATCATTTATCACATTGGTCCTTTGTTAAATCAAAATCATGATCGACATTAATTATCTTTAATCAAGACCTAATTGTCATTTTCACATTGCTAATTCACCTTCTAGGGTTTCGTGATTTAGTCATTTAACCTTGTTTATCATTTCTTCCTTTAGGATTAATAAATTACTTATTTATCCTAAGTCTTCTCATTACAATTAAATGTTCATTTAATTGGCTAATTATTCCTCTTTGTGAATTAATTAATAAATGACAAATTATTAATTAATTTACCTAATACCTAATTTCTAATTTTCATCGATTTCTTAATTCCTAAATTCCTCATTTTCTAATTTCTTAATTTTCTAATTTCCTAATTTCAAATTCCTCCTATTTCTCTCCTAAATTCATGGAAATGACATAGAAATTTGTCATAATTTGTCATAATTGACAATCAATCAATTCTTGACATAGAAATTTGTCATAAATTGTCATAAATCTTTGCATAGAATTTGTCATAAATTGTCATAAATCTTTGCATAGCAATTTGTCATAGACATGTCATAATTTTGCTATTCTTGATTTAAATTTCTATTTGAATCACTATCATGCTAATTTGTTCATCTCTCCAATTCTTCTATAAATTGGATGATCTTCATCAATCAAGGCTAATTGGTAATTGGTAATTGATAATCAGGCTATCGAATCTAAGCTTCTAGTACTCTTGATCAAGAATCCCGTCTACTTGCTTTCAATTGTGTGTGCACTTGTAGGTGAGATCCACAACTATTTGGAGAGGAAAGAAGAACAATGGAGCTGCATGGAAGGAGCATTCAAATCGTCATCTGGTTTGCACAATCATTAGTTTTGTATGCTTTGTTTTCATGTCTCTATTGAATGTGTCTTAGGATAGATTCATTGCAATGAATGCCTTTTGTGATTGAGCTATTACGTTTATCTTTGTCTTGTGATGATTTCCTATTTCCTAACGTACAGTAGGAACTAGAGCTTCTTAATGAAAAATGACAATGTACCTATAACCATCTCAAGGCATATCAACAATGAATGTGAAGAAGCTATAATCACAAAGTCATTCCAAGGGGTTTCAAAGTTAGTGATCTAGTCCTAAAATAAAATCCTTGGAATTAGCAAGATTGAGAAAAGAAGGGGAAATTTGAACCTAACTAGTTGGGACCCTTTGTCATCATATCAACCTATGGATTAGGAGCATATCAGTTGTCAAATTCAGAAGGGGACATGCTCGACGAACCAGCCAACAACATCCATCTGAAGAAATTATACATTTGAGTCGTCTAATGCATGGATCAAGCAAAAAAAAATAATAATAAAAAAAAGTATAAAAAATCGTCACTATGGTGAAAACCTGACAAACATGCACTTTGTGACACACAAAAAAAAAAAATCAGAAAATGCAAAAAAAAAGAAAAAGAAATAAAAAAGTGCAATAAAAACAAGTGAAAACCTAGCATCATGCGCTATTTGTCAGAGAACAACTCCTCTATCTATCGATACTCACATCATATCTTTGATCCATCTGATCTAAGCCTATAGTCATCACCGAATACTTATACACACAACATTATCCTGAACATACTTAGCATAGTCACTGTCCTTGATTCTCTAAATAATTATTCATATCATATCCTACCATGGCTTGGTGATCAACATATATATCTACATCGACAAGTGTCCATAACTAGGGGCAACATTCATCTCACTTTAGCATTCAGACAACAAACAACGATCACACCATACTAGGGAAACCATTGTCAACACTTCTCATCGGACTAGAAAACAAGATCATTATCCAACTGCAACTTCAACACACACACGATGGATGATTTATTCTGAATTGTGATTTGATTATATTTTGGCATGAAGTTTTGACTATTTGTATCTCGATTTCTGAATCATTAGATCTCCTGAGCTACTCAAGGATGCACTGAGCTAGAGAAGCAATGAAGAAATCTGACATTTTTCTTTGGTTTTCTATTTGTGAGGTAATCATTCGTATGGTTCAATTATACCTTGACTCTTGTGTCATCTTTCAATATCAAAAATCATGTAAGTTATACTGAGGTCATTATAGTTCAGTTATACCATGATGCTTGTATTAACTTTCAACATATCAAAAGCTCAATTATGATAAAAAGAGCACAAAAAAGTGACTAAACGAGAATGACAATGACAAAATTAAAGTGATCATATAGTTGCATATCATTTTTGCATTAATCTCATATCATTATCATTATCATTTACATCTCATTTTCAAGATACATGTCAAATTATTATCACTATCGTTTACATCTCATTTTCAAGATACATTTCATATCATTATCATTATCATTATCATTTACCTCATTTTCAAGATACATCTCCTATCAATATCATTATCATTTACATCTCATTTTCAAGATATATCTCATATCATTATAATTATCATTTACATCTCATTTTCAAGATACATCTCACAAATCATAAACAATCAGGTAACATCTCATCTTGTATCAAAGTAAAACACAACAATGCATATCACAAACACCTATTCATCACAAACCATGCATTCACATCATCATATAAATCAACATTAAGAGATCAAGAACATCATTATTATCTAAGCATCTAATCATCCTCAGTATCATCATATCAAATAAATGTGCATCATAAATCATATCATCATCTGTTACACATCACATGTGGATCAAAAATTCAATGCCATATATCATATATCTCACAAAACTGTCAAAATGTACAATGGGTATCATGTTTATCAATACAACAAAGTGATCAATACAACATGACATATCTCTTAGGTATGACTATCTCCTGAGGTAGATGGTCTAGCAGTAGATGTCCTAGCTCACGGATCTCCACCAGATGGATCACATCGTGCCAGCCCCGTAACACCTCTTCTCTCTGTCCTTGTATGACTACAACCAGATCGAGTGGACACCACTGCAGCATAGCTAGGAGCTCTATGATCTTGAGGGACCATATCCTCATACAAACACCTATAATACTCGACCTCCTTGGCCGAAAACTGTATCTCCCTCAGTGTGTCCCAGAGTGGGGCATCAACCATGGCTCTCTCTAACCTGTCATCAAGGGCCTCTGCTCGGCCCTGACACTATACTGCTGTATCCATCTCTACCTTTTAGATGCGCGATCTGTCGTTGCTGCACTAGCACCTGTGTCATGGTCCTAACTACACCTATCCCTGTCTGAAGTGTTGGTGGAGGTAGAACGTCAGATCTCCTCCTCTAGGAAGGTTGCCTATCATCCTTTATCCCTCCCACAATAGCTAACACCACACCTATCCTACCACCTCCACCTCTACCATCTCCACCTCTATCACCTCCACCTTTGCCATCTCCACCTCTATCACCAAAACGTCTATCACCTCCACCTCTTCCATCTCCACCTCTATCACCAACACCTCTACCACCTCCACTACCCCCTCCACCTCCATATCCTCCCTCCACTCCCTCATCCTCCCCTCTTTGTCTAGGACCCCATCGCCTCTATGGCTGCTCCTCCTCCTCATCATCAAAACATGACAATAACTCTATCGAATCAGATATGCGAGTCACTGCATGTGCCACAAAGTAAGCTGAGAACTCCTTTGTCATCCCAACATCCATTACCCTGATCCCATAATCCTAGATCTGTCTTGCCATCATCATGTACTCATCCATAGATGCTCCACTATTTAGGGTAGGCCCCCACTCCGGCACATCCTTTCACTAATGAGCGTACAAACAAGCTCCTTGTGGTATCCCATGTTGTCTACCATACTGCTGATAAACATGACTGTGTAAAAATATCTCAATGATAAATGGCATCTGCCCAATCAGGTACCTCAACATATATGCATAGGGCATCTCTATCACATCCTCCACCCTAACCTCACAATCCATATAGGTCTCCGGATGACCATATCGATGTCATCCAACGCCCTTCGCCAGTGCTCTTGTTTGCCCAGCTTACGTTGGACAACTACACCTGTATACCCATATGCATATTCCCGACCAACTGGCCTATCCTGGTCTACAAGTGGTCTCGACACTGGTATATGCTCCCAGGACCACACCTGTAATAACGTCACCCTAGTTGATAGACTAGTGTATCCTAGATATACTACCTGATGGAGCTCTCAGGATAGGTGAGCCAACATACAAGACCCCCATTCAAACCTACATCCCTACATCACCATATCCTCTAGAACTAATCCCCATCCAATGGCTAGACCCTTCGACCTATGGTCGGGACACAAGGAATCACCAATGAAACTTGCTAATACTGACAATGGCAGAGCGTAACCCAAATCCAAAAAATCCTGCCATAGGATCTCGTAGCTACTAATGTGATCATCTTGGAAGATATGGTGGAGAGCCTCTATGCCACCCTCCTTGGTCTTCTCATAGGGTAACAAATCCCCAACCATAGGAATCTGCAAAATTTGATAATAGTCCTCTAGTGTAACTATCATCTCACTGGTCGCCAAATGAAAGGTGTTCATATCACTGTGACACCTCTCTGTCAATGTTGTCAATAAACCCCGGTTAATAATATACCAAGGCATGTCTAGTAAGGATGATAATCCACATCTCTCAATCACATCTCTATCAGCCTATGACAAGCGTGAGATAAGTGTCCATGACTTTGATAATCGCTCCCGAGACTATAGTACACCAATCTCTACCTGTAAATCAACACATATCCATCATCAATTCTCGATTCAATCAAATCTATCAATAATCAAAAGAAAATTAACTTGAAAATGTGAAGCATATAAAAAAATCAGAAACAAATTTGCATCATTCAGTGAATCATATCAATGAATCATATCAAGACCCATAAAGAAATCAGATCCATATCAAAATCATAACTCATATCAAAATCAAGACCCATATCAAAATCAAACCCATAACGAAATCAAGACTCATATGAAAATTAGACCCATAACAAAATCAAGACCCATAATGAAATTAGATCCATATCGAAATCATGACACCTTTACCAACACTTATCTTTTAGCTTCATTTGTGTGCTAGTCATGTGTCTCTCTTGTCAATCTCCATTTTTAGCATGATTCATCTGGACACTATCACATCATACAAATATTCATGCACCATGCATTCGTCCCATGACATCTTAATGTTTAAATATTAGTTCTATGTGTTTCGACACTTGTCACCTACCTTGGTCAGTGGAAATGGATCAGAAACTTGAAAATGGCTCACTAGCCTCTTTTTTCCTTCCTATTCTTTCTTTTAAATCTATCCTTTCAATCCATGCAATCTCCCTGGCCCTTTAAATCTCTTGTGGTTCTTTCAGCAAACTCTGGTGTTCTCTCAACTCTCACAACTTTCTCTTGCCCTCTCCCTCTCTCACTTGCTAAAGCTATCTCTAACTTGTCACAACACTCTTTGTATCTCTCTTAGATTTTTCAAGCCTTGCTAGTAATATCTTTCTATCTCTCTTGTGTCTTTGAGCATCTCGGGATTTATCACATCCCCTATCTATTTGATTATTTATCATTATCTAGCTATCCATGGAGGTGGAAACACTAAATCGGGGTTTGACGAAGGCAACCCCCTATGCAACCCCAACATTTTTTCGTCTTCTTCTTGCGTTTAGGTTGTTGGAATCCAAGAACACTAAGAGGGGGCTGAATCAATTTTTTGCCGGTAAGATAAGTTTTAACCTTATTAACAAAGTGTTTCAGTAACTGGTAACCATAAAAGAATATAATAACAAGTTTAAATAATGCCACCATAGGAATATACACCATAACACATATATTTATATGTGGAAAAAATCAAAGAGGAAAAACCACGGTGGGATTGGTGACCCATAATATCTATCCACTGGCCAAATGAATAAATATTACAATAGGGGCTTGCACATGCATGAAGGCCAATGACCTAGAGCACACTGCTCATCACAAAAGGAGCTTCATTGACTACAAACACCAAATACTAGTTTACAAACAAAATTCTGAACTCAGAGAATGCATCTGCTATGTTGGATGAGTTCCAGTTCAAGCACTGACTATACCAGTTTCCACTGTGTCCTCCTTTACTGGTAACTTGCTTTGCATCCCAAACATTTAAACCAATAACAAAGACCGACTACAGAATATTATATTCGCATACAGTCGATCAATATTGTTCGCACAATATCACATCACTATATCTCACGTCATATGTATATCTCTCAATATCATATCCAAAATATCCTAACCGGACTGACTTAAATACCCTTCCCAAACATAAACATAAAGGCCTTATGTCCACTTACAATGATATTACAATTTATTTACATGTCAACCTACACAAAAATAAATCCATTAAACTGATGCCATTGATTGCTACCATGTAGACCTATCGAATCAATCTCCTATGTTGGTCTCATGTACCAGTTCCTAGTTTGCTAGTTTCCTTGAATGTCAGTTGCCAAATCATGAATACCGGTGAGTACTGGTTAAGTGTCCAACCCAAAATGATATGTGTTTCCATCAATGATAACATGAATAAACCAGATGAGTGTCAATTTTCAACAATCTCCCCCTTTGGCATTGATGGCAACAATCATGTGAAAAATGAATTGCTGAAGTGCTGTCCCAGTTCCTCAAAAACTGATGACCAAAACTAGCCTTTCTCCCCCTAAGCTATACATTACTTCTTTATTCCCTTGACATTTTTTTAGAACAACCACTCCCCAATTGACATCAAGAAAAAAGGCAGGGCAAAAGAATGAAAGAATAAAATCAAGATGTGTTTACCGAATCTAGATGTACTTGAATATATCTAGTTAAGCACCCTTCAAAAATCCTAAGTAATTATCCCAACAAATTTTCAAAGCTCCCAAAATAGATACAAACCCATTAGAATGTATGCATGTAGTTATTCTTTTATTAGATCCATCAGTGTGGGTTTATTCATCAATTCTAGACTTTCTCGCTCATGAAGTAATGAAGTGTTCAACCGGGGACTTACCAATCCTCTCAATTCCCTAGCTCGCCGGATTAATCTGTCCATATCTTTCTGCAAGGCTGATATCTTAGATTTTGTAACCAAAATTTGACCATCAATGGCACTGGTCAATGACTGAGTACCATCAAAATTGTTAGCTAGATGTTCCAACCGGGCCTTTGTCGCTTTTGTTTTTACCTCCAACTCAGTTGTAAGTTTGTTGATGATAGTACAAGACCTATATATACAACTGGACTGATTAAGAGCCTCATCAATATTTGTAAGTTTCTTTTGTTAGGTCCCAGAGACAACTGAGAGGGGGGGTGAATCAGTTGTCCAATAAATTCAAACCAAAATTAACTTAACCAAAACTTAATGCTTAATACTGGTAAACCAAAATTTATGTCGATAGAGAGTTTTATTAGTTAATTGCAGTACCGATAAAGATTAATGCATGAAACAGAAAGACAATAACATCCACAACACATAACACAAATATTTGTACATGGAAACCCTATAAGGGGAAAAACCATGGTGGGAAGCCTTAGCCACAATCAGATTATACTACTACAAATAGTATGTGTGTACAATATGGAGTTTGCACATGCAAAAAGGCCAACTGCCTAGAGCTCACTGCTCAAACACAAAATGGGAGTCACACTGACTACAATTGGATGGTTAAAGCCAATGATAATGTACTACCTAAGATAGCATCTTCATATGCTGGATTTAGTACCGGTTTAGCTCTGATATGCCTTCTTCAAACCTTCCTTCAACCTTGAATGATGTCTACGTGTATAGCTCTGCTTATTTTCACATATACCTTATTACAATCCTTTTTCCAAATCCCATATCAATCTCACAAATGAGATCTTACATTTATACCATAACCTAAGACCAATTGAGTAGGTCGGCTCACTAAAGATATTACAATGAAATTATTTACAAATGAATCAATATCTGATGCATCATGTCGGCTCAATGCATTTACAATAATAACAAATCATCTTCATAATGTGTCGTGCTGATCTGGAATAGATATGCTTGCTGGTGCATAACCTGGACCTATTTGCCGGTAATATCAGATATACAAACCCGAATAGATCAATAATCAAATTGCCAAAACGAAGTGATCAAATAATGTCTTTGACATAACCAAGTAGTCTTCAAGTCATTCCAAGTGCCGGTGAACAATATAACCTATCGGTGAACCAAATACCGGTGACTGTGCATAAGTCACTGAACCTGCTAGTGAACATAACCAAAGATCCCCAAGTGCTGATAAGTGTTGAAGAGTGTTTGACAAGTGTTGACATCAATGAAAAAACCAATGCAGTACATCCAAAATACCAATATTTTTGTCACCTTGACCTTGTCTGATATGATCATATTGTCACAGGCGACCTTCCTTGCTGCATTGTATCTTTGTATCAATTGTCGATTTGATATCTATTGAAGATTTTGAAACTATTTTGCAATATGTTTAGTCAAACTCTTAATCTTACCAAAGAGGCTAGCTACCAGACTAGAGTATCTTGGAACTAATTGCTGCAAAATTGGAATGGCCTGCTGAATGACCTGCTTGTCTTCTGATCCTTCCTTCCTCAACTTCTGAGCTACAACAAACATTAATTCAAAACTGCTCAACTGCTCAATGTTTTTCTGCCCAAAATCAGTTTGATCGGATGAGTTAAGTGCCAACAATGAGTGACTGGACTCTCCAACCTGCTGACTAGCACCGGTGGCTTCGCCACTTGGTGCAGTAACCATCTCAACCTTAGCCTCTTCAATATGTACATTTGTTACTGGAGGTTCAACATCCTCAACCTGTTTATTATTTGTATCCACTTCAATAACCTCTACATCCGGAATGTTTTGTTCCGGTGTATCCTTCTTATCATGCACAACTTCAAAGTTATCTACCAGTTTCTCTATATTATGTATAGGTGATACTGTCAGAGGAGCATCCTCTATTGGTTTAGGTCCCAAAACCGGTGAATCCATACCCAATATACCTTTTCGCTTACCATCAACAAAAATGTCTTCAATACCAGGTTTAGGCGGAAATACCAGTGCAGTAAAGAAATTTGGTTTGTCTACAAAGAATTTTACCCATGCCTCATGGGTGTCCTTAACTATTTCATTTACTCTACCCACCATGAGACTCACATGTCGGTGTCTGCTTCAAAAAATTGTTCTTGTAGACATATAAATTTGACCATCTTCCTAAATAAATATTTAATATTTATTTTAACCATACCCCTTATAAATTAAATTATATTTAATTGATTTCTTTACATTCATCTATTTGATTAAATAAATTAGTCAATTTATTTAATTAAATTCATATAAACCTTTTCTAGCCTTTAATTAAATAAATCACTTTATTTAATTAAATCGCCTTTCTCCCTTTTTAATTAAATTTACATTTAATTAAATTGACCCTTGCATATAAATAAATCTAATTTATTTATAAAATCCCCCATTTCTATTTATGCAAGTTGCATTTATTTTGGTTGAAATAAAGTAATTTTATTTTAATTAAATTCCTTTTCCCTCATCCACTTGCTTTTTCCTACATCTCCCACTTGCCTCCTAAACCCTTTCTAGATTCTTCTAATCACTTTCAATTTAGCCTAATTCATCTTCTAATTATTGTCACATTCATAAGTAAGAGGAAGTCACTTCTCAAAGCCTCCAAAGTCTTCAATAACCATTAATAGTTTTGTGTCTTCAAATGGTTAACCTCTAAAGTCTTCCAAACCATTAAAGGCTCTTACATAACCATTTATGGTTAACTCACCTTTGACCTTTGGTTAGAGACTTTCCTCTAACTTAACCATATTTTTGATGCAAGGGTCTCATCAAATACTTATGGCTTTGAACCTAGTTATCCCATTAACCCTTTCACAAGAGTTTACCCCTTGGATACAAGCTTTATCCATTAGATGACCCTAACCTAACCTTAACCCTTACCTCGTAAGGTAACCTTCATGTCTTCTTAGGCATTTAATGCCTCTTACATCTCTCAAGCAACCTCTTGTTGACAATTGTCACCATTTCATTGGCGATAATTGTAAACATGGATTGAGTAACTTTAAATCCTAGGCCTTGTTAAGATTGTTCAATCTTAACCCTCCATTGCCCTTATTTTCCTATAAATAGAGCTCTCATTCTTCATTATCCATATCTCCAAGTTTTTATGCGTCTACATTATAGCCTAATTTACTAAGCATTTTAGCCTCTCTTTGTTAAAACATCATCATGGCATTTAGAAGCATTTTACATATCATAGAATATTCATGCTAAGATAGTATATCATGTTAGGATAATTTGTTAATCTTTTATCATATCACTATCATCATCTCAACTTAATCATCATAGTTTTAACACATCATATAGATCTTAGAATGCATTCATGCATGTAGATTACAATATCACTCGTTCTTGGAGTTGTCATTCCTAAGTCATTTGCTCAATGATCTGAGAGAAAAACATTGGCTTTAAGGATCCTGTGAGATTTAGAATAATGCAACACCCCTTGGGAAGTTAAACTAGTTCAATTAGTTTATATACTTGCACCAAGAGTCTCATTGGTATGTGGGTCTTTTGATCTCGATTTATTCGCTTTGATCACTGCATTTTCCCCCGTATAGTTCTATAAGCATATTGAAGACACTGCTGCAAGTCCTCATCAGTTATGGCACCACAAATAGTTAATAACTCTTGCAACTTTATATTTTTATTCTCTTCAACTGCATATAATCTCCTAGCATCTATCTTATTGTACAAATTTCCTGGTATTTGATTTTCAATCTTAAGTAATATGTTCTTATATATATCTAAATATAACAAAATTGCTTCTTCAATCTCCATTTGATCCTTATCATCCATATGTTCTTAATAATGTTGGATATTACTCAAAATTCCATCTTTAGTTATTTGAACTATCAATTCAACAACTGAGAGAGGAGGAGTGACCTCAATACTCTTACCGGATTCGAGAGCTATATCTATTTATGATTTCTTCTTCTTGCTGGGAGTAGAAGTAGATTCTCCAACCGGTTTCCTCTTCTCTGTTGGTTTCCTCTCATTCAAAATTTTCTTTGGGGCTACTGGAGGAGTGACCTTTACTTTATAGACCTTTCCTTCCACAGGCTTCTTCCTCTATATCCGGATGTATGTGTGGGGAATATTTGGGGGCACAACATCAGTATCAGAACTGGATTCAATAGGGGAAATATAAGTTTCTGGTTTCTTCCTCTTCAGTATACCCTTGCTATTTGTTGCTACCGGTTGAGTCTGAACTACTGCCAAAGATGACCCTTCTGCCAATCCAATGATCTGCTTGATTTCAGAGGACATCTTCTCCAAAAGTTCCCCAACCTTCTTGATTTTTGCTTCCCTCTTCTTCTGACTGAAACCTATCTGAACTTCAAATTGCTTTTTCTTTGTTGTCCCAAAGGTTTTCTCAGTTTCATCAACTGGGGCATCATTAAGAGTCTTGGCATATACGTTCAAGATCTCAACATCAACCTCATAACCCATCTTAGTGATCCAGATCTTTTGTAGTTGCATTGATTCCATCAATGTTTGATCCTTCTTAACCATAAAGCAGATTTTTGTAGAGTACTTATCAACAATATGTTTAGGCACTCTCTCTCTTTTCTTCATAGCCTTCTGAAATGATTTGAAATAACCCCATAGAATGGAGTCTCTCTCCTTGTCCTGTCCTAAACCTCTTATAGCATTCTTTATTTTCTTTCCTACCGACATATTAAATGCCCATTGAGTTTTACTGGATTCCGGTAACTCATTCAAAAACAAAATAATCAAGCAAACAACAAGATTGCCATATCAAAAAACACCTTTCTTTTTACCCTTAATATTCCCTAGGTTTAAAATAAGCTCTTCACACATCCATTGATAGAGATCATACCTATCATTTCCTTTTACCATCTAATGAGCATAGTAAATGCATGAACTGGAAACATAGTTCAATCGATTTGATTGGGTTACCTTGTAATTGATGATCATGCTTGCAAATTGAACAAATTAGTCTTTGATAGTGCCAATCCTTATTGACCGATTGTCAAAAGTTGCACCAGTTAACTTCTCAACCTCATTGTTAGGTATTTTCTTCCTTCCAGGAGTCTGACCAGTTTGGGGCAAATTGGTGATTACATGGATAGCCTCCTTGGTGATTTTGTAAGGTCAGTCCAACCATATGAATTCCCCATGGATATGGCTCAGTACATACCGAATCATTTCATCTTCAAATTCTGGCATCTCAAAAATGTCTGTGAAACCCTGATCCTTCAGAATGTGAAATTTTGGTTTCATCAATCCTCTCCTATCCAGAAGATTTGTCATGTACATTGTTTTGATCTTAGTTGAACCTAAATCCTCTAGAGTGCAGTGGATATATGCATGAACATATTCAACATATAGAACTCCGTCTGGAATCCTAGAAAATGTGTCAGCTAAATCATCAACCTTTGCAATCTGAAGGTATTGCATGAAAATTGGGCATGGATGATCCTTGATGTCAACAACAATAGGGGTAGCCACACCCATCGGAGTGGGAGTAGATACAGAAGCCATTTCAAATAAAAGATAGTCCGAAAACTAATAAAATACTTCACAACCTTCATTGGTGAAAGTTCTTGAAAATTCGCACCAAATGTACTGGAATTCGCTTGAAAATACTTTTTGTCACCTTCAATCACCTTAAACTCACTCTGCTTCACTCTAAATGTTGTGTGATCAGAAATGAACCAACATTTCTCTTTTATTTTGTGAAAACCCTAATTTCTCATTGACGTAAATGTGTGTCGGTCTATCATACCGAATTAAAAAGTCATGACCTTAGTGCCGAGAAACCTTCAGACTGACTTCTCCAAGATCTGAAACAAGCTTTCAGACTGCTACCAGGGGTAATGTAAGATCCATCACTAATTTTCCTCCCCCTAAAGCTAATGCCTTAGTTATTTGATGAGTTTCTTGCCGATGCAGGAACACTCTGCTCTGCTGGTTGAGTAATCGGGTTGATTGTCTCTGTTGGTTGATCTTCATATTTTCTAACCCATTTTCTCTCATGCTCCTTCCAGATATCATCAACTTTATGTTTTCCTTTTTCATCATTTCCTACCGGATTGTTCTCACTTCTGCAGAATTTAGCAATATGTCCTATTTTGTTGCATGCATAGCAAGTGACATTATTTTTCTGAATTGCCTTGTTGTATCCTTGATAATTCCTTGACCAACATTGATTAGCCATATGTCCAAACTTTCCACATGCATGAAATCTCACATTCTCTCTACAATATTTTTTCCTATGACCATACATCTTACAATTTGAACATTGATCAGGAACTGCATTATTATCTCGATTTGCTCTATTTCTACAATGCCTTGCCATATGGCTAAATTTATTGCAAACAAAACATCTACCATTGAATTTATGTGCATTGGGTTGCCTTATCGGTGATTTATGGTTGATAGGTGGATTCTCCTTCTGACTTATTGTTTCAACTTCATTTGCAGCACCAGAGCTTTCTCCTTGCTCAAATCCAAGACCTCTAGTGTGTCCCTTGCGCCTTTGATCCTTCAATAGTTCATCAAGCTTTGCATAACTATCCTTGAACTTGTCTCTATATTCGTTTGTAGTATCCAGATCTCCTCTTAGGACTATTATCAATCTTTCCAACTCCAACTCATTATTCTAGGATTGCACCAGTTCATTTCTTAACATATCATTATCATGTGCTAGCCTAATGCATTCCTCAGATCTATCTTTCAGAGATCTGCCAAGATTTTCTTCATTGTTTTTTTGGTCTTCAATATCCTTAGACATCCTCATAGTTAGGGCTTGCATTTAATTCTTCATGATAGTATTCTCTCGGATCAACTTTTGACATTGTTCTTTAAGGGCATTCTTCTCTTCATCATCCTGATTTTGCAATAGTTCCTTTGTTCTAGCTTGAGCAGATGACAACCTCTCCTATAGGATAAGAATGAATTCCTTTGCAGAGTTCAACTTATCTTGCAATTTCACATTTTTCATCCTTTCAGCATCATAGTCTTCAAGAGTTACTTCAAGTTGTTTCTCCATACTCGTCTATATGGATTCCAGATTCAGGATCTTCCTTAAGCTGTTAGACTTACTCCAAGGCACCAGGCTCTCAGACCAATTGTTGGAATCTAAGAACAGTAAGAGGGGTGGGGGGGGGTGAATCAATGTTCGAGCTGATAAGATAAGTTTAAACCTTATTAATAAAGTGTTTCAGTAACCAGTAACCATAAAAGAATATAACAACAAATATAAATGTGAAGGCTCTCAAACCCTGGAGCAGTCTTTTTGCAAACAAACCTACTAGAAAATCGTCCTTCCCCTTTGTGGAAGACATCTTTGATAGAAAAATGAGTAAATTAGCTATTGTTGTTCCAGATTTGGTTATTGATCATAACATTTCTTTAATGGCCTTCTCTCTAGTGGGAAAGTTTGTTGGACCACGACCCAATATTGAGGATGTTAGATCATTTGTTAAGAGAAAATGTAGGCTTAAAGGATAGGTTGATGTTTTAGCCCTGCCAAGGGGTTTTTTTGTTTTTTTCCTTCTCTTGTGGGGAAGATTTGGAAGCAACATTAAGTAGTGGATCATGGATGTTTGGTAAATCTTCCCTATCCCTGAGAAAATAGTCTCCAAATATGGAACTCAATGATTCCTTCTTTTAATCTGCTCCGGTCTGGGTAAGGTTGCCAGGCTTGCCGCTTGAATTCTGGGTTGAGGATGTTTTTTCAAGTATAGAAAATTGTTTTGGGGAGCTTGTTGCGATAGATCCAATGACTATAGCTTGAAAGAGACTGGTTTATGCAAGAATATGTGTCAATATTTCACAGAACATGGATCTTCCTAGTTCTATTGATATAAATTCCAAACTTGGGTTATGGGAACATACAATAGAGTTTGAGTCCCTCCCCTTTGTGTTCTTTTCCTATAAGAAAGCTGGACACTAAGCTAAGGCTTGCCCTAGTAACCCCCCAAAAACTATGAAGGTTAATAATCCCCATAAACAAGTATGGAAAGAAAATAATAATATTAAGGAAGATAGTAGAGTGGAAGGAGGAAGTGGAATTCCTGGTAACATAAAAGACTTATCAGAAGATGATAGAAATGCTAACCCTCTTAAGGTATCCCTTTTGAAGGAATATAAAAAGGATGAAATCAGGGGATTTGAGATCAAAACAGTCAATATTTTTGAAGTTTTACAGGCTCAGGAGGAAGAGAATGTAATCATTGAAGAGATTCTTTGAAGAAGGTGAGATTGATGATATAATCTCAACATGAGTCCCTTCAAGTTTCAGTAATGAGAAGTGATAAAGATTTCCCAAATGATTTTGAAGGTCATGAAGTTAATTCTGGAAGAAAGAACAAGTTCGGATCGCCTAAGGTTAACCTAAACTCTTTATTCCAGAATGTTGGAGTTGGCATGCCCACTTTAGCCCAGAAAAGAGGAGAACTATGGAATAACATGCAAGCTAATCTTAGAGATGAACATGAGGAAGAAATAATAGGGAATGGAAAAAAGAAAAATAAGAAGGCAGGATGCCCTAATGGGGTGAAAACTAGGACCAGATCCAAGGCAGATATTGGTCTTTCCAAATCTCCGCTGGGTCGTAAACCCATGAAATGGCATAGGGACTAAGAGAGTAAGTAAAACATAGCTAATGGAAGGCAGCGAACTATACAGGAATCCTACCCCCAGGTTTCCAAATGAAGGTAATTTCATGGAACATTCGAGGCCTAAATGGTCTCAATAAACATGATATATTACGGAATCTCATTCGAGATCATAAGCCATATATTATCCTTGTGCAGGAAACCAAAATGAGTATGGAGAAAGTTGAGAATTTAAATTTCTTTAAAAATGGAGGAGTCTGTGGTAGTAGCTCAAATGGCACCTCAGGTGGGGTGGCTATTTTTTGAAACAAGAAAACTATTTTAGGAGATATGATTGATGAAGATGGTAATATTATATCTATGAAAGTTAAAAGCATCTCTGAAGGAAAGGAATGGGTGGTTACAAATATCTATGCCCCTAATTCCAAATTTGCTAAGAGTAAATTTTGGGATAAAATCCAGCAGAAAAGAAGCTCTTTCTCTCAAGATAGCTTGCTGTTGATGGGAAATTTCAATACTCCATTGCAAGGAACTAAAAAATTTGGAGGAACTCAAGCCCAACTGGATAGCAGATCTGATTTGATGGACTTCATAAATGTCAATGCTCTTATTGATACTGATCTCACTGGAGCTTCTTACACCTGGTCTAATCGCAGGGATGGAGAAGACCTCATTCAGGTAAGGCTTGACAGATCCCTTATTACTTATGACTGTATCCTTTCTCATAGATGCTCCCTTTAAGTTGTCAATAGAATTGGCTCAGATCATTATCCCATTTCTTTTGTTGCTGAGTCTATTAAGAGTAAACAATGTTTTCCTTTCTGGTTTGAGAAAATGTGGATCTCTCACCCCTCTTTGGAAAAATCCATTGCCGATTGGTGAAATATTGATGTGGATGGAACAACCATGTACAAAGTTGCTAAAAAACTTAGAAACATCAAAGATAACATTAATATCTGGAATAAGAAGGTTTTTGGTGATATTTTTGAATAAAAAAAAACTGAAGGAGGAATTAGAATAGATCCAAAACTCTATATAGAAAGATGGCTATAGAAAGTATCCCAAGGCTAAGGAAGATGATATTTTAGTCAAACTTCACAACATTATATATAGGGAGGAAATCTATTGGAGATAGAGATCCGGGGCTATTTGGCTAGAAGCTGGGGATAGAAATACTAAAGTTTTTTCTCATGACTTCTATGAAACATAAAGCAGCAAATAGAATATCTAGATTAATTTCTGAGGACAAAATTCTTCTTAAGGAGGAGGACATTGGAGATGAAGCTGTTAGTTTCTTTTCTTAGCTCCTCACAGGTAGTAAGGAGTTTGATTTTGCTAAACAACAAGATCTGGTTGACAACATCCCCAAGATTATTGATCCTCACTAGAATAAGGCCCTTTCTGCTATCCCCTCTGCTGAGGAAATTAAAAAAGTGGTCTTGTCCTTTTAGGGGGATAAGGCTCCGGGACTTGATGGCTTCCCCATGTTCTTCTTTTAGGAATTTTGGCATATTGTGGGAAAAGACATGGTCAATGTTGTTAAAGAATTTTTTGGATCAAGAAGAATCCTTAAGGAAATCAACTCTACTTTTATTTCCTTAATTCCTAAGGTGGCTAGGATGGATTCCATGGGAAAATTCGGGCCAATAAGTCTATGTAACTCCTTTTATAAGATCATTTCTAAAGTTATGACTTCCAAACTCTTAGCTGTCCTCCCCTTTATCATCTCAAAGGAGCAAAAAGGATTTGTCTCTGGTAGGCAGATTTTGGATTCTATCATTCTTGTGCATGAAAATATTCATTCTCTTAATACTTCCAATAAAGAAGGCTTTCTGATAAAGTTGGATCTGGCTAAAGCTTATGATAGAGTGGAATGACAAGCTCTTTTCAGAATTATGGAGGCCTTTGGATTTGATGAGAAGATAATCAAAATTACTAGAGAGTTGATCTCCACCCCAATGTTTCCAATTCTCATCAATGGGTCTCCTTATAGATTCATTAAATCTTCTAGGGGGCTCAGACAAGGAGATCCCATATCTCCTATCCTATTTACCATCTTGGCGAAGAGCATGAGCAAACTGATCCACAAAATGAAAGTGAATAAAACTATCAAAGGTCTTCAACCTTCCTCTGCTAATGTGTCTTGTACTCACCAATAGTTTGTTGATGACACAATCTTAATGGGATACTCCTCTGTTGGGGAGGCTGCTGCCTTTAAAGGTGCTCTTAGCTCATATTCATTGGCGACAGGCCAGCAAGTCAACTGGGACAAGTCTGCTATCTATTTCATGAATACTCCTATCATAAGACAACAGAGAATTGCCAATATCATTGGGTGCAAGGTGGAAATGCTCCCCTCCACTTATTTGGGTCTCCCCTTGGGATTAGTTCCCCCAAACTCATTCTGGAATTTGTTAATAGACAAACTCAATAAAAAACTGGTTGGCTGGAAAGGATCCATGTTATCTCAAGCCAGAAAGTTGCAGCTCCTTCAAGCTACTCTTCAGAATCTCCCTGTCTATACTCTTAGTCTATTTGGTATTCTAGGTAAATTTGTTGAAGCCTTAGAGAGGATTCAGAAAAGATTTCTTTGGTCAGGGGTAGAAGAAAAAAAAAATGATAGCCTTGGTTTCCTGGGATAAAGTGTGTAAGCCAAAGAGCAAGGGAGGTCTTGGTATTAAAGCTCCCAAAACTTTTAATAAGGCTCTTCTTGCTAAACAAATATGGAGGACTTTTGGCATTAAGAAAGATTAGAACCAGGTTTGGTTTGATAAATATATTCATGATCAACCTCTCCAGTCTCTCCTCTACTCTGAGGACATCCCTGTTGGGTCTTTCATTTGGAATAGTATTATCAAATCCACAAAAGTTGCCAAAGCTGGAGCTGGATGGGTCCTTGGAAAAGGTGACAAAATTAGGTTCTGGGAGGATCCTTGGATTAAAGATGAACCTCTCTTTAATCAAGATTGCAGTCAACTCATTGATGAATGTAAAAGAAGGTTTGGGTCTATGGTTTGTAACTACTGGAAGGAGAATAGATGGGTAAGGCTTGATGCTATTTATGCTGGGTTTTCGCTACTTCAATAGGATCTACTGTCCTTTTCTATTAATAAAGATTTTGATGATGTGTTCCTCTGGAAGAGTAATCCTAGGGGTAACTTCACTATTGCCTCAGCCTATAAAAACACATTTACCCAGATCAGCAACCCAATATGGGGTAAAGTTTGGAATATAATTCTTATTCCTAAAGTCAACATATTTTTTTGGCTTGCTATTCACAATAGGATTCATACTATTGATAGCTTGGCCCGAAGAGGTTTTATGTTTCCTAATAGGTGTGAGCTATGTCATAAAGAGGAAGAATCACTAGATCATTTGTTCATCCATTGCTCATTCACTTGGGAAATCTGGAGCAAGTTTTGGGTGAAATGGAAAGTTGATTGGGTTATGCACAACAATCTCAAGGAAACTATTTGGCAATGGACCTTTCCCACCAAATTTCCTCTTATCAAGAACCTTTGGTCCTTAATCCTTCCCATGACTTGCCGGTACATCTGGAAAGAGAGAAATAACAGAATATTTAGGGAAGATAAGTGCACAACTTAGGTGGTCTTTGAAAAAGTTTGCAGGGCTATAAAAGAAAACATAAATATTCCTCATAGAAACAACAAGCAATGGTTTTTTGCTGACATGAATGATATTGAGAAAGGCATCCTTACTGAATGGAATTTGATCCACAAAGTCTGCAAATCTGACAATAAGACTAGGAGAGAAAATGTTGTTTGGAGATTTCCCGATTATGATTGGGTCAAGGTGAATTTTGATGGGGCTACTAAAGGCAACCCTGCAAAGTCTAGAGGGGGAGGAGTCATTAGAAATTCTCAAGGTGTCTGCATTGCTGCCATTGGTTCTCCTTTTGGAGTTCAAAATAATCATGTGGTTAAAGCTCAGGCTATGCTGAAATGCCTCCAGCTTGCTCAAGGTTTCAAATTTTAAAAAAATTGGTTGGAAGGGGACTCCCTCAATATCATTCAGGCTCTTAAAGGTACTAGTTCTTCCTCTTGGAATATTACTAATATTATTGAAAGTGATAAAAATCTATTAAATGACTATGATAGTATTCTCATAACCCACACTCTAAGGGAAGGAAATAAGGTTGCAAACCTTTTGGCTAATGAGGGGGTCAATTTAGAGGTGGAGGTTAAATATATCAGAGAAGCCCAATGTAAAAGGGATGTCCGCAAGCAATTATCATTTGATCGTATCAATGGTGCAAGTTAAAATCATGATTACCTCTTGGGGTCTGGAAACCAAAGACAAAAAATTGGGGGCATGTGAAATATCAGTTAATGATTATTCTTAGGCATCATTTTTATGATCAATGGTGTGACAGAGCTTATAATAATAAGTACTGGATCTCTGCGGCCATTATTATTTACTTTTTTAAAATCACTGAAGGTACTCTATTTTGTGATCCCAGTATTTTGCTCAAGAGTATGTGTTTAAGTTTTGGTCTGCGATTTGTGAGATATACTATTGAAGATTTTGACCTTCTCTTCAACATGGGAGGTAACCTAAACCAGAATGAGCCCTCTGGTTGTGAGAACTGGAAAAGTGAGAAGAAAGTGTGGAGGAGGCTCCATAGACATGGATTCACCGACTACATGGAAAAACTACATGGTAGCAAAAAATTGGTGTCTCAAGGCTTTGCTAAGGGTTGGAACAACAACAAAGTCACTTTGTTTGGGGAGACCTAGAAGATTGATGAGGATTTGGTTGCGGAGGTCATGAGACTTCAGAAGGAGGGCACAAAGTTCTACAGAGACCGAAAGTTTGCTGCTGAAGCAATTAAAAATTTCCTGAAAATTGAGGATGAGAAGGCTCAGTTTGCCAAGAAAGACAACGTTTCTTACTACCTCCCCCACCAAGTAAAGTCTTTTTGGCAGAAGATGCTAAGGGTTTTGATGGAATTCCTGACTGTTCATGGTAGATTTACTAAAGTTTAGGATTATCATTTTGCAATACTCAATTATTTCCGCCATGGGGTTAAGATTTCTCTACCCTTTTATTTAGCATCCTCCTTGAATGAGAGCTTGGCTAACCATGCCAAAAAGCCCAAATCTTACCCCATAGCCCATCAGGGGCTTAATTTGCTCATTTATGAATACCTGAAGAAAAAGTCTAGGGTTAGCAAGGATGATAATCTGGTGACAAATGCTCATATTTTAGAGAGTCATAATGACTCTGAGTTTGAAGATGATTTGTCTAATGTTCCTACCTAGAAAAAAGAGAGGGCTGACATTGATAAACTAGATAGGGAGGTGGATGATGGTATGGAGGAGGAACAGGGGAAGGAGGCTGAGATGTAAGTGGAGAGTGAGAAGAAAGAGGATGTTGGAGAAGAGGAGGAAGGGAAAAGAGATACTGAAAACCCCGATTCTAACCCTATGGTTTCAGATAGCAGGAATGTTGCTCAAAATTCCATGGAGGAAGCTAACCCTAAATCTGTGAGTTTTGAGCAGAGAAGGGATACGGAAAACACCATTTTGAATGCTGTTCAAAATTGCATACTAGAGTCTTTCAATTTTCAGAAGTGGGTTATGTAAAATATTACCGGCATATAGAGCAAATAGAGAGACCTGGAGAATAAGATTCATAATTTGATTAAGGATACTAATTCGGGGATGTTACTACTTATCAGATTGCCATTAGTTTTATGTCAAAGTTATACTATATACTCTAGTCTGTTAACACTACCAAATCATGCAGTTGGTATACACAAAGAAGTCGGTATGCACAATCTAGTCGGTTACAGAAGAAAACAGTCACAGAACGCAGTATACACCGAGCTATCTACCGAGTATCTTTTCATGTCTACTGAGCAACAAAGATGACACACCGAGTTGATATACACCTAGTGAAATGTGTTACCAGATACATTGAACCTAGACATGCATATGAAAACATGTTACAAGATTGAGGTACATCTAACTATTATCACATTGGAAATTGCACTAAGAAGATTGTGTATGATTACGATGTCATCTAACCAATGAAATATTTTGCATGATCATTCATTCAATAAATCGTGTTTGTAAGATCGAAGCAATGAATTAGATCACCGTCTTAAGAGATCTATTTATACAACATAAGTTAAGGGTGTATGAATGCATTTAAGAAGACTGTTATAGAGACACAGAGGTCACCAAGAAGGTTTTCAGAGAATAGTCAAAGAACAGAGTAAACAAAAGGGTTTACCGAGTTACTATATGGGTTACCAAGGTATGCTATAAGAAAGGTAATCTATTCTGAGCACATAGAATCTACTATAACATTTCAGATGTAAAGTTGTAGATATTTGTAATGATTTTATTGTAATATTGTGAAGTTGAAAGAGAAACCTTTAACAGGGTAAAAGACTCTAATCAATTCTATAAATTGTAAAGCCTCTAACTAGGTGCAACATTTAGATTAAGTGTTGTAAAATCCTTTAGCAAGGTAGATCTAATAGATCTTGTTACTCCTAACAGGGTAAGCTATCAGAAATAGCTAAACATGTATCTCTAACTGAGTACTCTTTATTATTGCAGTAGTGAAGTTGTGGGTGCCATCCCCACCGTAGTTTTTCTCTCTAACCAAGAGTTTCTGCGTAACCAAAATATATGTGTTATGGAGTGAATCATGTATGATTGTTATCTATTAGTTTTAACTTTATTTTATGTTATTGCACTATTTGGTTTATGCATAACAGTAAAGATATTGTTCAAGAAAATTTTTCGAGTATTGATTCACCCCTCCCCTCTCAGTACATTAGCTTTCCATATTGGGCCTAACAATTGGTATCAAAGCTCTAATCTTGGAAAAGGGTTTAACTGCCTAAAGAGAAAGATCTTATCAATGGAAGGCTATAAACAATCTTGGAGGATTGTGTATTTGCAATAAGAGCTGGATCATGCTAATCAGGTGATGCAGACATGCAGAGGCAAATGCATAAATATTTGAAAGTGAGAAGAAGATTATCTGATGACTTGTAGGATTCTCAAGAGTTAGTGGAACAAATTGAGACATCATCTGAGAATAGTATATCTGAAGAAACTGAAGAAATTATTGGAGTATTGAAAGAAAAGAACAAAGCATTGGCTGATCAACTAAAAGCAATGAAAAGAGAACATGAACATTTCAGCACATAGATGACTGAAAATCTAGATGCTTTAAGGACAACTAAGGATAAAGCAAGAGATCTGAAAAAAGAGAAACACCAACTTGAAGTCTTAGTATCTAATAAGAATGATGAAATCACAAGGTTAACTAGAATTCAACATAACCTATCAGATCAACTAGGTTATGCACTTCATGAAGCAATTCTGAAGAATGATGAGAATCAAGCATTGAGACTTGAAGTATCAAGGTTGACCGATGAACTTGAAACAGAGAAGAAATCCAAAGAAACACTGAAGAAGAGTTATGAAGCATCAAAGATGTTGGATGAGCAACTGAATACAAGAAGACCCAACAGAGATGCAGGACTCGGTTACAAAGGAAAAGACTCTACCAAGAAATGAATTCATACTACCGAGAGAGGAGAATCATCAAAGCAAGCTGGAAACAGGAATAACATCAAAAGAAAGAAGCCTATTTGCAACTACTGTGGAAATCAAGGTCACACTGCCAACATATGTTAGATCAAAAAAGGTAAGCAACCGAATGTCACTAAGTCCAATGGTTATTGTTACAATTGCAATAAATATGGTCACACATCTAATCAGTGTAGGACAAAGTCTGTTAACAATTATCATAAGGAAAAATTCAAAGGGTTTTATAAAAACTGCAATAGATATGGGCATAGTACCGAGAAGTGTTGGATTAAGTAAAAGAACTATATGTGGTATGCACACCGAGCAAATGCTAGAGGTTACCAAACTTACACAAATCCTTACCGATAGTATTTTCAAGTACCATGGGATTACAATACAAGGATATGGTGTGAATGTTGTGGGAGATATGGACATATAAGTGCCAACTATTTTATAAGGTTTGGAATGAACAACCAAAGATCATGGAGAAATCCTGGTATGGCATGTTTTCATTGTCACAAAGTTGGACACTTGGCTAGAGATTAAAGAGATCAACCTAGAAAAGACACTGAGGAAATATAAGAAAAATTAAAGATGATTTGGATAAAGAAGGAAGTTGTGTCCAATGAAGAAAGCACCTTACCTACCGAGTTAGGTGTACCTATTCCAAATTAATCAGTAAAGGTATGAAGAGACTGCATTCTCTGAAGTTTAAAATCATAACAGTTCCTATTCTATTATGTACTAAATTCAAAATCTCCATAGTTAAGATGTAATAGTAAGTTTGAAATTCTATCAAAGTCTTTTGGAGCACTTTACAGGAAACCTGTCAAGTCGGTGTGTACAGGAAGCCTGTCAAGTCGATAAATGAAGGAATCTTGGTTACTCGGTTAAAACGAGAAAAAGAGAGTAAATCGGTTAAAGAGGAACCGAGTGCATTTAATGTTTTTGACCTAACCCGCACGGAGCCCAATAAGGTATTTTGTGTACTTAAAAGCATTTTCGTGGTCATTTTCATTCACCAAATTTTCAAGAGAGCAGAGCAGAGCGAATCAAGGTGATCAAAACTCATTCAAAGAAAATCCAAGGTATTTACATCAATCTCATCACACTATTAAGCTAGTTTACCGATCTTATCAAATTGTTATTATCTGTTGAGTGTGAAGCGTCTGCCATTTGTAAACCGTCAAACCCTAAGGATAGTTTGCTAAGTTTTATCTGAAAATTACAAATGGCACCCAAGATCCAAGATCCCATAGTTGTCAAGAATGTAGAGAAGCCCTCACTGAAATACTCTTTGACTCCTAAAGTCGCATCTAAACCGGATGACAAAACTGCCTTTTCACTCATCCCGGATCGAGTCTTGTTAGTCAAAGATGTTAGATTCTTCACCAAATGTCATGTTGAAGAACTCGGTCATGTTAAAATCAGAGACACATATGATGAGCTATGTATCGATGGTCAAATGGATAGCAAGTATGAGCATATTAAGATCAAGGGATTAACTGAAGCCCTAACCTATCCCCGTGTGTTCAAACCCTAGTGGGTCAAGTTTGTTCTGAGTAGAGTTCATGATGATTTCATGTGGCTAGAAGAGCAACCATTTAAAATCACCAAGGAAATCATTCATGTGATCACCGGTTATCCTATCTATGATCATGCCCGAGCATAGAAGATGATATCATAGAAGGAATTAATCAGTTTAACCAGAGTAGAATCTGATTATGGAGGACTAAAACTAAACAATGTCACTGATGCAGAACTTAAGTTTGGTATTAGATTAATTGGTTACTGTTTCTTCCAATCAGCAAGGGAAAATAGTGCACCCTGTGCAGCAATTGACTTAGCCTATAAAATTGTGAAAAAGGGAATGAAAATTGACTTATGTGAAATGTTATTGAAGAACCTATTTGAGAATATGAACACAATAAGGAAGTTGAAGAAGAACAACACAGAAAATACACTAAAGTTTGGTTCACTTCTTGTATGCATGTTTTTCTACTTTGAAATATTCTTTGCATCAGTCGGTAAAGTAGTTTGGGAGCTACACCGACCAATCACCCATCAGATTAATGACTTCATCAAGAAGTTAGGAGATAATTTCAATGATATCATGGATGACTACTTCATTAAATTTCAAGAGAAGATGCACAACATGTACCGAATCCCACCCCAGCTGGTAGAGAAATATAAGGATGACATATGCTTTGAGGTAGACACCAATTACTATTATGTGAATGCTGTGGAACCAAGGACTCAATCTTTACCACCTATGGGTTATGAGTTTGACTTTGACATCACACAATAGCAAATTGATACATATCTTACATTACCAAGGCATGTTACCGAGCTGAGGTATGGAACCTATGAAGAAGTTAAGGAAAAGGTAAAAATGAGCATTGTAGTACCCAAAGCTACAAGAAAGGCTACAAAGATGATTAAGGCATTATCTGAGAAATTTAGAGAATACTCTTCCTCTACACCTGTCAAAGGCACTCTTTCCATCATCGAAGAGGAATCTGAAGCTCAAGAGGCAACAATAACATTAAGCACCAAATTTCCTAAGGGTAAAGTGTTGAAAAGAAAGAAACTGGACACTTCAAAGGCCCTACCGACACCTCCAACAAAGAGACCTAACACAAGAGCATCTGGAGAATAACTGAGTAAGAAACAAAAGAGTGTTACTATTCCCAAGGTAGCCAAGACTTACAAGAAATCTACTCAGAGACTCATTCTGGCAAAAGAGTCTAGTGATACAGAATCAGAAGATGCAAACAAATTCCAGATTGTCAAGAGCAAGAAGGTAAATATACATAGTGTTGAAAACTTCTGTACTAATCTAAAAGGATATGGAGGATTTGGTTCATTTAGATATGTCAAGTATGAGACTAGAAATAATGATGAGAAGAGACAAATTGAAGAAGTTGTCATCTGCACACTTCTAAAGTTCCGGTTAGCTCCATTGGAACTAGTCAAGTCACTTCCAAATGAACTTTACTTGCATATTGATAATAGGTGGAAGTATGCAATGGACTTAGAGAAACAAATTAGAGAAAGAAGTCTAGTCCATCTCTTTCTTGATATGTCAGTAGTAAAAATAAAGGAACATCTGACAACCTACAATTCTAAGTTTCTTGTCAAACAACGAGCCTTAAAACTAATGAATGGGCTATATATTGATGTAGAAAATGAGACAAAAGCAAAGTGGCAGGAAATCTTCAAAATCAAGGATGTCGGTGAACAAGCTACAGTTGAAATTGTTGATGTCACCGAACACGATCCTGATGTCACAGAGCAAGGTCCTGATGATCTCATGGATACAGAAGCACCGGAGCAGGAAATGATAGAAGGCACTACATATGCAAAACTTGTATCTAGTGAATCCATTTTAGAACAAGTTCAGCCTTATCCACTGATCAAGCAACTTGTGTCTATCGAAACTCCTTAGGATACAACACAAGGCACCAAAGGTCACAAGTTTATAGCAGCAAAAGGTACAACTCTAGGACAAACCTCACATGCACCTTCGAGCACTGAAAATGTTGTAGTTGAGACACCTAGTACCGAGACACCAAAAGACACCACAATGGCTATAGGAACCAACCAAAGTGTTGCCTCTACTGAGCAACCTACCGAGGGTCATCAAGCCTCACAAGCTATTGTCTTGGTCCAACCAACCAAAGGTAAGGAAAAGAAAGTGAAAAAGCATAGTTTCAAAGTTGATTTATCTAAACCAATAGTGTTGCCCAATGTGGATATATCAAAATTAAAGGGGCAAGCACTCATTGATTTCGGTGAACTATGCAAAGCAAAGGCTGAACAAGAAAAATAGATGGCCATACAAAAGAAGAATAAAGTACTTCAGAAGGTGAAGACACTGCTATCAGATATGCTACCGGCAGCTACAGTGTCAACCGATGCAGCCATCCATATTCAACTAGATGAACTCCTTAATCAAATAGAAACATCCGGAGTTGATGCATCTGAGTATTTGAGCAAGCTGAAAGACAAAGAGATCACTGCAAAAATGATAGAAGAGGTACAGAAAGCTCTAGCTATTGGCAAAGTCAAACTTGTCAAATTTATTGCTGAGTTGACACCTCAACTCAAGCACATTCATTATTTATTTCAGAAACTCTGTACATTTTCTTCATTCATTAAAGACATTAAGAATAAAATAGAGACAATTGAAAAAGAGATCGCCGATCTCTCAAGCAAGTTGACCACAGAGCCAAATTCAATTCAAATTTTTTATACAAGGTTACAACAGCTCATGGCTCAACAATTGGACTTAAGAAATGAAGAACACAAGATCAGGATGGACATAATGACACTTCAGACATTATTCCTTCATCATCTTTCATCAATCCAAGAATAGATCAACCGAGCCACATACTTGTCTACTACACAAGAGGGAAGAACTCTTGATGGCTTAATATCACTTTTGGCTAATATTCAAGCACATAATTCTTTAATGGATAGTGTAAAGGATGCACTCTCTATCACTCTCACCGACGCCCGGAACAAGTACAAATCCTTTTTTGATCAGTTACCACCCCCGGATGGAAATTAAGTTTTTGATGTTTGTCAAAAAGGGGGAGTGCTACTATATAGGGGGAGTGATACAATATATTTGGGGAGTGATACAATTTTGATACAGTATTCAGAGTATTGTATACAAGGGGAGTATACCGAGCAGAGTAAGCAGACTAAGCAAAGTACATAGAGTATCCAAGAGCAATGAACCTAGCAGTATACAAGACAATAAGAAAAGCACATAGAAGAGATCGCCAAGCATGCAAAATCAGAGTTATGTATAGTATATTGACAAGGGGAGTATATCTAAATATTCATTGACTATTGTATATATTATCAGTATAGTCATTTTGCAAAGTATATAGATTTTTGAGTTATAACTTTGAAAGTAGTTTTTGTCAAACATCTCAACTAATGTCAAAAGGGGAGATTGTTACTACTTATCAGATTGCCATTAGTTTTATGTCCAAGTTATACTATATACTCTAGCCGGTTAACACTACCGAATCATGCAGTCGGTATACACAGAAAAGTCGGTATGCACATTCTAGTCAGTTACAAAAGAAAATAGTCACAGAACGCAGTATACACTGAGCTATCTACTAAGTATCTTTTCATATCTACCGAGCAACAAAGATGACACATCGAGTTGATATACACTGAGTGAAATGTGTTACCAGATACATTGAACCTAGACATGCATATGAAAACGTGTTACAAGATCGAGGCACATCTAACCGTTATCACATTGGAAATTGCACTAAGAAGATTGTGTATGATTACGAGGTCATCTAACCAATGAAATATTTTGCATGATCATTCATTCAATAAATCGTGTTTGTAAGATCGAAGCAATGAATTGGATCACCGTCTTAAGAGATCTATTTATACAGCATAAGTTAAGGGTGTATGAATGCATGTAAGAAGACTGTTACAGAGACACAGAGGTAACCAAGAAGGTTTTCAGAGAACAATCAAAGAACAGAGTAAACATAAGGGTTTACCGAGTTACTATATGGGTTACCAAGGTATGCTATAAGAAAGGTAATCTATTTTGAGCACATAGAATCTACTATAAAATTTCATATGTAAAGTTGTAGATATTTGTAATGATTTTATTGTAATATTGTGAAGTTGAAAGAGAAACCTTTAACAGGGTAAAAGACTCTAATCAAGTCTATAAATTGTAAAGCCTCTAACCAGGTGCAGGATTTAGATTAAGTGTTGTAAAATCCTTTAGCAAGGTAGATCTAACAGATCTTGTTACTCCTAACAGGGTAAGCTATCAGAAATAGCTAAACATGTAGCTCTAACTGAGCACTCTTTATTATCGCAGTAGTGAAGTTGTGGGTGCCATCGCCACTGCAGTTTTTCTCTCTAACCAAGAGTTTCTGCGTAACCAAAATATATGTGTTATGGAGTGAATCATGTATGATTGTTATCTATTAGTTTTAACTTTATTTTATGTTATTGCACTATTTGGTTTATGCATAACAGTAAAGATATTGTTCAAGAAAAGTTTTGGAGTACTGATTCACCCCTCCCCTCTCAGTACATTAGCTTTCCATATTGGGCCTAATAGGGGAAAAAGATTGTGGAGGTGGAAACCAGCGAAGTAGAGGATGAAATTGAAATGTAGGACTGGTTGGAAAAAGATCTTATAAAAGGGGACTTGAAACATCTAGAGGATGTGATTAGAATTATCAAAGATAAGACCGAGGCTGATAATGAGATCATCAATCGGGTTGCTAAAACTGAGAAGGCATTGAAGAATTTCATGAATCACAGTCTTGAGGTCTTGAGGATCTCGTCTCAAAATATGAATGCCTTGGTGGATCACTTAGAAAGGAAAAATTAGAATAAGGATATGGTAATCATTGATGATATATCGACCTCCAGCTCTACAACACAAATCTCCAAGCAGACGACTAGTGATTTGGAGACAAAGATGAAAGACATTCAGCTGAAGTAGGAGAACAAAGATCTGAGAGAAGTCGATAAGGCCATGATGTTGTTGGTTAAGAATGTAGAGGAGTCCATAAAAGTTTTTATTTGATATGTAATGTTGGTTTTTGGATGCCAGTTTCTCGCTGGCTCTGTGTTGTCCTTTTTTCCTAGCTGTTGGTTTTTTTGTTGGTTTTATTGCAGCTTTTCTATCTAGGTCTTGTCTTCTCTTGTTTCTTTCATGCTTATCCTTCGTAGTGTAAGCAGGTTTTGGGTCCCTTAAAACCTGATTTTCCTTAATAAAAAATAACAAATATAAATAATGCCACCACAAGAATATACACTATATCACAAAGATTTATACATGGAAAACCTCAAAGAGGAAAAACCACAGTGGGATTGGTGACCCACAATATCTATCCACTGGCCAAATGAATAAATATTACAATAGGGGCCTACACATGCAGGAAGGCCAATAGCCTAGAGCACATTGCTCATCACAAAAGGAGCCTCACTGACTAAAAACACCAAATACTGGTTTACAAACAAAATTCTGAACTCAGAGAATGCATCTACTATGCTAGATGAGTTCCAGTTCAAGCACTGACTATATCGGTTTCCACTATGTCCTCCTTTACCGCTAACTTGCTCTGCATCCCAAACCTTTAAACCAATAACCAAGACCAACTACAAAATATCATATTCGCATACAGTCGATCAATATTGTTCGCACAATATCACATCACTATATCTCACATCATATGTATATCTCTCAACACCATATCCAAAATATCCTAACCGGATTGACTTAAATACCCTTCCCAAACATAAAAATAAATGCCTTGTCGGCTTACAATGATATTACAATTTATTTACATGTTGGCCTAGACAAAAATAAATACATTAAATTGATGTTGCTGATTGCTACCATGTAGATGCGTCGCATCAATCTCCTATGTCAGCCTCATGTACTAGTTTCTAGTTTCTCGATTTCCCAGAATCCTAGTTGTCGAATCATGAATATCGATGAGTACTGGTTAAGTGTCCAGCTCAAAATGATATGTGTTGCCATCAATGGCAACATAACTAAACTAGATGAGTGTCATTTACCAACATTGGTTTCATGAAGGCATTCTACAACACAAAGTTCTATTGTATATTTTTGTTATTTATTTCTTTTATTTAAATCTTTATTATACTTCGTTGTATCTCTATTGTATAGTATTTGTTGGTATATTTCTAATTTTTGGTTTTGTAGGTTCTCTGAAACATAAAGTTGGATTTTCTCTTTTTTGTGAGTTTTTTGTTTGCGGTCCATATGAGAGGTCTGTGCACCACACTGGTAACCTTGATCGAGACACTTAGATTCAGAATGAAGACTCTATATCGTCTACTCTTTCCATTTCTATAATCAGATATCTTCATTAGTTTTACTAGCTGGAGATATTTGAATGTATGTTGTGGAACTGTTTCTCAAGCGAACATAGTTCTTCCCTTCGTAGGGTCACTTTTACACCACTACAAAGGAAACATAAGAGGGTAAAGGAGGATGGATATTTTCTCTTCATAACCATTCTCCATCCATCTAAAATAATCGCATCTTTAAAAGTGTGGATAGACTAGACTCATGAACATCAAAAAGATTGTGAGGGGTGGAAGAGAGAAGAGGTGTATTTTCAATGGTAAGCGAGGAACAAGGAAAGGAATGAGTGATAAGAGGATAAAAGGCATGAATTAGACATGTAAAATGACCACTCAATAGGGTATTAAAGAGTGATTGAACTAATTTAATCCTTCTAATAGAACACTCACAAATCAAGTTGCCTTCTTTTTGGAAATGAACACATGCATTTGTCTTCTTCAATAGACCAATGGCTAATGCAATTTGAAACCTAGGCCAATAAGTTTAATGGTCTCTAATAGTTGTTTATTTAGACCCACTTCCACAAAAAACCCTTGGGTGAACTATTAGGCTTGAAAATTTGTCAAAACTATGTTTTCAGTAGATTACTTTGCCTAACTAAGCTACAATATTCTTTAAAAATGGTGTAAAAGCTAGAGTAAGGAACACAATCTCAACCCACATGGAGTAATATATTTCCACAAATGACCCAAGTGCCATATTGAAAAATGGACTAGGCATGATCCACTAACTTAAAAATATAGGATGCATACCCTTTCCCAAGGCCTCTTAGAGCTTCAATCTCCCTTGTAATGCCTGCCAAAATACCAGGTAGAGAAAATAAGCTAATTAACAACAAGTAGTGATAATTTTTTTTTAAAATATCATCTAATACAACACATATAACCATTTACTCTTATGCATTAAACATACATATACATGATATGCATATAATCAACATGAACATAAAATAAAAGCATATCCATATGATCTCATAATGCAAGCTGAATTAAATACAACTCATTATCTGGCTATAATCCCTAGGGTATCTCAATGTCATTAATTACAACACCAACATAAGAAATAATATCATAAATACTACCACAAACCAATGCAACTAAGACAATCATCATTCACTCCCATAGCATATACATATGATCAAATCCCTAGTCCATCTAACATGATTACATATCTCTAATAATGTAATTACCATTAAACCCCTTATGGTTCATTTTAAAACATCAAACCAAATGTTTCTAATCCCTATTTTCTCATTCTTTATCTAAGCATCATTACTTTATCATTAATAACTATCATATTACTATACCAATCCTACTATGATCTACCACACTGATTCTCCTAACATATAATCATACATATAACTCCAAATGCACATCAATATAATAAATCACATAATCTTCATTAATGAATTAATATCCATGATACAATAAAAATACATCAATATAAGCTCATGCAAGAGTCATAATCCTTATCCTACTACATCAACTAGTACCACATTATCCATTTGCATCAAGGAGCATAGCTCACAACCATAGATACATCTATCTTAATACACATTCCATATGAACTATATACATCAATCTGCTACAAAATTCATCCATAAGCTAAAGAGAATAAGAATCCACATCCACACATAAATGCATCCAATGAAGAACATCCCAATGGAAGAAGGCATCAAACCACCCAACCATGTGGAACCATAGGCACCACCCCTCATGCTAGGAGATAAAATTAGTCCCACACACACTCTAGACCTAGATTGACACCTAACAACCAAAGGGACTCAACAACTCAAGAACCACAACCAAGAATATATCAAAGTACTAAGCCAAATCATAACACATGGATAATCTTAAAACATAGAAACTCCCAAAGGTGCAATCAAAAAATCAAGGCATAAGAATAAGGACCAAGGACACATGTAGGGTGAGAGTGTCATCACATGCTATCCTCACATAGAAGGGATAATGCCACACCCTGATAGTCATGTCTTTGCATGTTATCCTCACATAGAAGGGATACTACCAAACCTTGATAGACATGTGAGGCCATCTCAACCTATGAAAGAATCAAGGGAGATTGACTTATCATCTCTATGGTCTTCCCAAGCTCATCCCGAGTCTCCACTCAAGGGACATGAGGTGGGGTAGCAAAAATAATTAATTATCTTGTTTAGGTGGGTCCTAATTACCCAACCCAGCTAATTAATTTTTATGGTTATCACTTATTTAAATCAAGGAAAACCCCGAATGTGTTCCTGGTGGTCTAGACTTCAAGAATCCTTACAAGGAACCTCTAGACAACCCATTCTCTCTTGACCCCAACCATCATGTGGAAGCCCACTCTCCCTAACCATGTTCCTTGAGCTCAAGGGTAAACACAAAATACAATAGCAACAAGATACAAGGAGGCTCAACATCATAGAATATCCACATTATATAAACTATATAAACACAACCATTAACACATATCCAAGAAAGTAAATCAAGAGCCTCATCAAATACCAAATCATCATAATATAATCAACCAAGGTATGAATCCATCTTGGACATCCATGCATAAACAATTCCTCAACAATGAACTCACTGGAGATGCAACAACTTATCCTCTACAACAAGGTATTCTTCCTCTTGTTGGAGCAACAAAATAATCTTCAATAGTAAGGAAATCCACAGCTTACTGAAGCCATAAATGCAACACATAATTAAATCCAAACAATATACCATACTGGAAAAATCTCAGGAACATCAACAATATCCTCTAGTACAAAAGTCAGAGAAGACAAAAACCATCAAAATATCGAATACAGAGCAGATTGGAGCATTTGTCTAAAGTTTTAGTGCCTCTGTTTATTAGAGAAACACTTTTGACTAAAGAAACAATTCCTATGACCGATACATTAGCACATTTAGCGAAAAAAACTATTGGATATTAGAGTTGTTGGAATGTGTTGTTGTCATTGATGTCAACATATTCATGTGTTTCTTGTGCTTTGGTGTTGCAGAGAGTTGGTTTGGTTCCAGATATGTTGATTCATATTAATAGGTTTTGAGATACTTATCTCTAGTTGATTCAATATGAGTTTCAATGTTCCGGAAGGTGATTTGATCGAGTTATGTGATCCAATGTGATGATTGTTTTTTTAATTGATTATCTTGTTATTTCATATTTGTATTGCTTTGGAATCGATTCTTTATGTTGTGTGGATTTTGGAGAGTTTTTGGGATGTTCATGTGTGTCCTCAGTTCGGGTGGTTCATGATTTGGAACTTCACAAGTGTATCTTTCAGTTTGTTGTTGGTGTTCTTGAGCTTCGGTGATGAATGATGATGATTCTAGTTATCTGAGTTGTTGAGGTTGTTTCAAATGAATTCACATTGCTTTTTTATGTTATTTGATTATTTTCTATGCATTTTGGTGGTCCACATTGTTTGTGGTGCCCATTGTTGAATATTTTATTGGTCTGGTGGTATTCTTCATGTTATATGACTTTTTGGCTGACTCGATGGTTCTTGCGTGTTGTAGATGATCTTGGCAAGATATTCAGTGGTGTTGCATGTTCAAGGTTTTGATTTGGGTCCATTCTATGTCCTTGCTAACATTGTATTGGTCCGCATATTGATTTATGTATCGTGTGATGTAATTTTGTAATTAGGTCTTATATGTTGAGCCGATCTTGAAATATAGGTTGATGAATTGTATAAATACATGTAATATTAATTTTAAAAAGGTAATTTGCATGTACGAATATTGTTTTGATCCTTTAGTAGCAAAGGAAAAAAGTGAAGAAGTACGAAAGAGTGTGCATAAGTGTAAGAGAAGAGTTTGAGTATATGAGCTTAAATGGAACTGTGATCAGACATTTGGAGATTCTATTCTTTCAGTTCATGTAATTCAGATTGTTTTTCGATCTTTGTAAGGCAGTGAGCCTTCCCAGGGTTGTAGCCCTTTTTTTTTTTTAGCAGTGAGGTCTAGGTAGTGTACCTGAATGCATGTGCATTCCCCATTGTAATATTTACACATACTACTACAAAGTATCATCATATTGTGGGTAGGATCCCACCATGGTTTTTTCCTTGACCAGGTTTTCCACATCAAAAATTTGTGTGTTATGTGTTGTTTATCTTTTTTATTGTTGTTCTTGATTTGATTTGAAGTTCAGGCTAATTTGTTTAAGTTTGCTGACAATGGTTTCATCTCCTCCTCTCAAATTTTCCTACATTGATGTTGCCAACAATTGGTATTAGAGAAGATCCTCTAGAAGAAGCTTGACCACTTGAGGAGATCCGAGATGACAACTATTGTTTTCAAGAAGGAGATTCTGTGATTTGATGGAACTAATTACTTCTATATGGAAGGACCAGATGGAGTGTCACTTGAAGTGCCTTAGAGAAGATTATTGGAAGATCATAAAGAATGCCTACAATGTTCCTCAAAATGGTCATGTTACTGTAGCTGAGATCAAGGATGTTGAACATAATATAAGAGCTAAAGAAGCATTGTTGAGTGCCTTGACTGATGCAGAGATGACTAATGTGATGGGACTGTAGACTGCTCATGAGATTTGGGAGAAGCTAGAACCCCTCTATGAAGGAGATAGACATGTGAAAGTTGCTAAATTACATAGTTTGAAAGGAAAGTATGAGTTGTTAAGAATGGGAGAAGATGAGAATATTTCATCATTTATGGCTAAAGTGAATTATCTTGTACTAAACATGAGATGTGTCGGTGGAGTCCTTGAAGAAGATGATATTGTAGCTAAAGTGTTGAGATCCTTGCCTCCTGCTTAAAAACACAAAGTTGCTGCTATTGATGAGATCTAGATTGTGACAAGAGATATGTTGGTTGGTAAGCTTTCTACTTTTGAATTGATTGAACTTGGTGAGTCGCATGGGAAATTTGGGATTGCATTTAAAGCTACTGTATCTGAGAAGCAGAAGTATGATCCAGAAGATAGTTCAGCTAGGGTTTCAAGATATGAAAGGGAAATGAGAGAGATGGAAGAGCATGAAAGAGAATTGGAAGAGCTTAAAGCACTTATTGCCAAAAGAATTGGAAGAGCTTGAAGCACTTATTGCCAAAATATTGACTAAGGGATCTGGTAAGTATGAAGGGAAGATACCTTTGAAATGTTTTTCATGCAATAAGATAGGACATTTTGCTTCTAGGTGTCCTAAAAGAGCAAAAAGATTGTCAAAGTATGATAAGCCTTACAAGTCTAATTGCAAGTATAGATATCAGAAGAAATACTATTATGTTGCTGATGAAGGTGTGACAGATGATGATTCTAAGAAAGGGAATTCAAAAGATGAATTTGTGTTCATTTCTATCAAGGAAGATGATCTGGTAACTATTGGTTCTATAGGCTGCATTATTGAAGAGAAAGCCTTGGTTGCTAAGATTGAAGAGAAAGATGAATGGGTGATTGACAGTGGTTTTTCCCATCACATGATAGGTGATAAAGGTAAATTTGTGAATATGGAGATGTATGATGGCGGTGTAGTAAGATTTGGGGACAACAAAGCTTGTGTAATTCGTGGTAGATGTTCTATTTCTCTTGATGGTAAGCATAATATTGATGATGCTTTATTTCTTGAAGGTTTGAAGCATAATATTTTGAGTGTTATATAGATGGTTGATAAGGGATATGATTTACAATTCAAGATTGGGAAACACAAGATCTTGAATAGCTTCAGTGTAGAAATTGCATCAGGACTAAAACTAAAGGTAATACCTTTCATCTAAATGTTGGCAAGAAAATTTATTTAATTGCTTAGATTGATGAAAGTTAGTTGTGGCATAGAAGGATGTGTCATGTTAACTTTGACTACATGATTAATATAAGTTCTACCCAAGCTGTTAGAGACCTATCTAAGATAGTGAAGCCTACCAATCCGATGTGTAAAGAATGTCGATTGGGAACAAAAACAAGAATTTCATTCAAGAGGAAACTGTATACATCTAATGGTTTATTAGATCTTGTGCATACTGACTTATGTGGTCCTTCTAGGGTGAGAAGCTTGCAGGGTGACATATACTTTATGTTGCTGATTGGTGACTATTCCAGGATGATGTGGGCCACTTTTCTAAGGGAGAAATCTAAAGCATTGAAGAATTTCAAAATATTCAAAGCTAGAGTGGAGACAAAGACTGGATTGAAGCTCGAGTGTCTAAGATTTGACAGAGGAGGAGAATTCACTTCCAGTGAGTTTAATTCCTTTTGTGAAGACCATGGAATCCAAAGACAATTATCTACTATGTGGGGACCTCAACTGAATGGAGTTGTTGAAAGGAAGAACATAACTATTTTGGATGTTGCTAGAACTATGATGATTGAAGAAAATGTTATGCATATCTATTAGAGAGAAGATGTTAGCACTATTGTGTACACATTCAACTAGGTGCATATAAAAGGTGATTTCAGTAAGAATCCTTATGAGTTATGGTTTGTCATGTTCCTATAGTTAGATATTTCAAAATATTTGGAAGCAAATGTTATATCAAAAGAGATGAGGATATACAAAAAAATTGATGCAAGATGTGATTAAGGAATCTTTTTGGGATATTCTACTAAGAGCAAGGCCTATCGGTGTTACAATAAGAGACTGAGAAAAGTAGTGGAAAGTGGTAAAGTGAAGGTTGATGAGAGTCATGAGAAGCAAATCAGAGCATATAGATATCAATCTGATGATTAGGGTGTTACTTCAAAGTAAGTGCAAACCCCGAGCATGAAACAAAGTGTTTCAGAAGAGTTTGTAAATCCCGATGCTGCTGGCGGTGAAGAAGTTCAAGAGACTGAAAATTAGAACAATCAAAAGACCCCCATGTATGTAAGATTAAATCAATCAGAGAATTAGATTATTGGTGATAAAAACAAAGGTGTGATGACTAGGAGAAGTATTGTTGTTGAAGAGACATGTGTGATTTCCAAAATTAAGCCTAAATTTGTTTTTGATTAAGGTAAAAATAGGTTTTGAAGGGGCCCCGAAACCCTTTACAATAGATCCTTATGAGATTAAAGCTTAAGAAACCAAAATGAACTAACATGATAAAAACCAGCATAACAACTAGAAAATACCAGCTAAAAGGCCCCAAAAAACCAGCGAAAACCAGCTAGACCAGACAAAGCACAAAAAAGGAACTAATTTATGTTTTTTAGGGCATTAACCAAGTTGTTGCTAATCCCATACAAATATTTGATATAATTAAGCCTAAATTTGTTGTTGAAGCTTGTAAAGATGAAAATTGGGTAAAAACCATTGAAGAAGAGTTAAATCAAATTGAGAAAAAAATACATGGGAACTAAATGGGTGTTCCAGAATAAACTGAATGAAAAAGGAGAAATTGTTAGAAAGAAAACATGACTGGTATGTAAGGGATATTTGCAAATGGAAGGTATTGATTTTGAGGAGACTTTCTCTCCAATAGCTAGAATTGAAGCTGTTAGATTATTTCTTGCATATGTTGCTCATAAGAAATTCAAGGTATATCAGATGGATGTGAAGTCAACCTTTTTGAATGGTTAATTGGAAGAGGAAGTCTATGTTGACAAACCGAAATGATTTTCATTAACAAATGAAGAAGACATGGTATGCAGATTGAAGAAAGCATTGTATGGACTCAAACAAGCCCCTAGAGCTTAGTACACCAGATTGGATAGGTATTTGATGAAGTTGGGATTCTGTAAAGGTACTATTTATAGTAACTTATACTTCAAGATTGATAATGATAATATTTTGATTGTTGAAGTCTTTGTTGATGACATTATTTTTGGAGGAGATGATGATTTGAGTAAGAAGTTTGTTTATGCTATGAAAAAATAGTTTGAGATGTCTATGATTGGAGAGATGAAATTATTTATGGGATTTCAGATTACACAGAATGACAAAGGAATTTTCATATCTCAATCAAAGTATGTGAAGGAATTACTGAAGAAGTTTGGGTTAGATGATTCCAAACCTATTTGAACTCTTATGGTAACTAGATGCAAGATGACAAAAGATGATGAATCTCAAAGGCTAACCAAACCTTGTATAGATCTATGATTGGTGGATTGCTATATTTGACTCAAACTAGACCTGACATTATGAATGTTGTATGTCTTGTTGCAAGATTCCACGCTGATCCTAAGGAAAGCCATGTTACTGCTGTGAAGAGAATATTGAGATATTTAAAGGGAACAATTGACCATGGTTTGTGGTATCTGAAGAATGATGATTTCATTTTGAGTGTTTATACAGATATCAATTGGGTAGGTGATGTTGTTGATCAAAAGAGCACTACCAGTGGAGTATTCTTTTTGGGAAAGAAGTTGATTTATTAGGCAAGTAAGAAGCAAGATGCCATTTATTTATCTATTGTGAAAGTTGAATACATTACTATTGCTTGCAACTGCACTTTGATAATTTGGATGAAGCACATGTTAAAGGATATTAGAGTTATTTATAATGACCCTACTATTATATACTGTGACAATTCAAGTGCTACCAATATTTATAAGAATTTAGTGTTACATTCTAAGACAAAATATATCAATCAAATTTTATTTCTTGAGAGAGAAGGTGAATGAGAAATAAGTTAGATTGGAGTAGGTATCTACAAAGGAACATATTGCAAATATATTCATGAAGCCTTTACCTACAGATATATTTGTATATCTGAGAGAGAAGTTAGGGGTGATTTCCCCTCTTGGTGTGAACTAGATCCATTGAGATGCATCAATCTGATGGACTTCATAGTCTTATCCTGATATCCAAATTGATGAGTGGGTGCTTCTACTAAGGGGGAGTAGTTAGTGTGTGATTCCATTGTTCAAATTTGTAGGTTTGTTCTAATAATGATTTGTATATGCCTTTAGCATTGATGTCAAAGGGGGAGAGATGCATGTGAAAAACTTCCTTATCTATCTGAGGTAGAGAGCTATGTGTGCATGATCTCAGGGGGATATTGTTGGAGTTGATTTCTTTCTTTGCATTGATTGTTTTCCACATTCATAAGTTGCCATCAATGCCAAAGGGGGAGATTGTTGAATATTATAGTTATTGGAATGTGTTGTTGTCATTGATGTAAACATATTCTTGTGTTTCTTGTGCTTCAATGTTGCAGAGAGTTGGTTTGGTTGCAGATATGCTAATGCGGATTAATGGGTTTTGAGATACTTATCTCTAGTTGATTCAGTATGAGTTTCAGTGTTCTGGAAGGTGATTTGATCAAGTTATGTGATCTGGTGTGATGATTGTTTTTTTTGTTGATTCTGTTGTGATTTCAAATTTGTATTGCTTTGGAATTGATTCTTTATGTTGTGCGGATTTTGGAGATTATTTGGGACGTTCATGTGCATCCTTAGTTTGGGTGGTTCATGATTTAGAACTTCACAAGCATATGTTTTAGTTTGTTGTTGGTGTTCTCGAGCTTCGAAGATGAAATGATGATGATTCTATTTATCTGAGTTTTTGCGGAGGAATGCATGTTTCTTGTTGATGTTCTTCGATCATGTTCTATGCATTTTGGTGGTCCATATTGATCATGGTGCGTGTTATTGAAGATTTTATTAGTTCGGTGGTATTCTTCGTGTTATACGACTTTCTAGCTAGCTCGATGGTTCTTGTGTGTTGCAGATGATCTTGGAGAGATATTTGGTGGTGTTGCATTTTTGAGGTTTTGATTTGGGTCCATGCTATGTCCTTGTCGACATTGTATTGGTCCGCATATTGATTTATGTATCGTGTGATGTAATTTTGTAATTAGGTCTTATATGTTTAGCCGACCTTGAAATATAGGTTGATTAATGGTATAAATATATGTAATATTCATTTGGAAAAGGTAATTTGCATGTACAAATATTGTTTTCATCCTTCAGTAGTAGAGGAGAAAAGCGAATAAGTGCGAAAGAGTGTGCAGAAGTGTGAAGAGAAGAATTTGAGTATATGAGCTTAACCGAAACTGTGATTAGGCATTTGGAGATGATATTGTTTCATTTCATGTAATCCGGATTGTTGTTTGATCTTTGTAAGACAATGAGCCTTCTTAGGGTTGTAGCCCTTTGTTGTTTTTGAGGAGTGAGCTCTAGGAAGCGTGCCTGAATGCATGTGCATTCCCCATTATAATATTTACACACACTACTACAGAGTATCATCAAATTGTGGGTAGGCCCACTCTGGTTTTTCCCTTGACCGGGTTTTCTAGGTCAAAAACTTGTGTGTTATGTGTATTGTTGATGTGGTGTTTATCTTTCTTATTGTTGTTTTTTATCTAATATGAAGTTGAGACTAATTTGTTTAAGTTTGGTGAAAAATGATTCACCCCCCCTCTTAGCTTTCCTACATTGTTGTTGCCAACAATAACAACGCTTTTGATATCTACATTAGCACATATACAAACAACAATAGGGCATATGCAATGAGGTCTAGTGCATATACCAATTAAACTATTGCTTCTACATTTTTAGTGCATTTACAACCCAGTTTAGCACATACACAATCAGACTCAAAAAACTAAATGAAGAATTTTGACAAGTTTGAAACATGAATGACCCATAAAAAGGAAAACCATAACCATCATAATGGAGACACAAATGCAATTTTCAACAAGGAAAAAACTCAACAATAATCAATGAGAGTCGATACTTGAAGATATACTTCTTACTCACATAGATACAACTCTCAACCATGCCCAAATTAACCATAAATAAAATGAACAATTAAAATTCAATGCAAGGCTCTTCAAAGAATACCCCGAAAACACAAACAACCTCCAAACAGTGCAAATCTAGACCAACGACAACACAGATTACCATAGCAAACACAAAGTACTCATAGAGTCATTCATGACAACCACCAAACAACAATAAAAATACATACATTAAATTTTTGTCCGACCCTTATAATATAAATTTATAAGCAATATAATATCAATTATATTCATTTCCAACAACCCTCGACAAACAATCTTTTCGAAAACCAAATTAAAGAAGGTAGTATCACAACCAACCTGGAATTTGAAGTTATGGCAAAATAGCAACCAACGAAGAGCAATCCAAATCCACAAGGTTCAAACCAAAATCCAATTCAAGTAATGCAAAATCTCCAAAGTCGTATAAAGAACTCTTGGAAGCTAACCCGACAAAAAACCCAACAAGCTCAATTTATAAAATTGCATTCAAAATCTTTGCAATAAACTGACCAATCAAAATATTTTAAAATACTATATCCTATACTAACCCTTCCTAAATACGAGGTAATAATATAAAATATTATTATTTACTTACTCCCCAAACTTTCAACCAAACATATAAAAGGGTAGGTACAAATATAATATTAATCACTCAGCTAGTAACAAGAGAATATAATTAATTAAATAATAAGGCCACAATAAATAAATATAAAATAATAACCAACATTAGAAATAACAATTGAATAATAAATCATTAAAATAATTAAATTAAATATAAAGGTACCAAAAAATATAAACCAACAAATCAAGGCTCAATTTAACATTAATTAAATAATATTAATATATATTAATCCTGAATAATAAAGTCCCAACTGATATTAATTAAATAATACGAACTTTATAATAAATCAATTCAACATTAATAAACTATATTAATCAAATATTAATTATTAGATAATCGAATACTCAAAACAACTCAAAGCAACCTGACATAGGGTCAAACATCTAGCACAAGATTCTAACCACTGACTCAAACCACGACACTGACTAACAAGGATGACAACTTAAGCCTAGAGTGTATAGAGGGAACTCATGCCATCTCCAACAACTTGCCATTGGGATGAAGACACGCTTAAACCTGTGAGACCAGGTGGAGTCGATGTTTAGTACTTGCAATCTCGCAACCACCAGTAACCACGATACAACATACACAATAACATATATCATAAATAGTTGGGTGGGTGATAGAGAATCATAAATTCCTATCATGCTCGCAATGAGTGATATGACATTGTCTCTATCACAAATAGAATAGTAAGACAGTTACATACATCATGACATCATCTCATCCAATGTAATCATCAAATGGGGTTAGTATAAACTAGATGCCATCTAGAATAACAAATGCATATAGACCATCAAATGTAGATCCATCATCATAATAATAAGGGATAAATGTTATCATCCATATAAGCCATTATGTATCAATGTCCATGTAAATGTCTATCACCATGAAAATGTCATTCAAGACATCAATAAAATCATAAATATAAATCAAAACATCATCATGGAGTCTAAAAAAGTCTAATAATGCATATATCAAAAGATAAATCGAGGGACACTACATCCCATGATGACAGTCTCTTTCTCCACAATTGCATCTTCAAAGCTTCGTAAGTTGAGATGATCATTTTCCTCATACTTGGACTTGAGTTATTTTATATTTTACACTATTTTGGGGTTAGATATCACTCCAACCAATCTTGACATTGTTTTTAGCTACATCAGAGACTCGCATTTTATTACATGCTTTGATAGACCTATTTAGCCATATGGATGATGTTTTGATGCTACTCATGAGTTTATTTCTATGATATTGATATTGCTAGATGTTTTATATGGACATATGTTATTTGATGATTCATCTGATGGATGATACATTCTAGATTATTTGATGGATGGATTTATATTGATGGATAATATACATTTGGCGTTTCTATGGACTATATGATTTATGATGATTCTAACCCCTATTTGGTAATTATAATTTCATTTGATGTATTGATGTCATTGTTGTGTGACTGTCTTCATGAAAGGGATGATGCCTTATCACTTATTGCGAGCATGATAAGATGTTGTGATTCACTTTTCACTTTCCTGTTTATTATGATGATTATGTAGGACATTGTTGCTACGAGGATATGTTGTTGTCATTGATGTCAACATATTCCTGTGATTTATTGCTCTGGTGATTGTAGATTTGTTTATTGGGATCATGGTTTGGTGTATGGATTATTTCTAGTATCATTATATTCTTCTGTATTGGTTATGGTGATCCGAGAAGTTTAATTAATCATATCATATGATCCAGTTTGCAGTTTGGTTTTTTGATCAGTGCTTTGTAGAGTTCAGTATTTCCTCTGGTATATTCTGGTATAATAAGATCTTGAGCTGATGTTTTGGGAGATTGTTTGGGATAGTCTTATGTATCTTCACTTCAGATGGTTCATGATTTGGTGCTCCACAAGTTATCTTTCTTTGTGATAGTTGTTGTTGTTTGAGTATTCTTGAGGTTCAGATGTTGATCGATGAAGATTTGATAGGTGTTGTTGGTACAACTGTTAGTGATGATTATAATGACCTTGCTGGTATTTTCCAATTGTGTCCTATTTTTTTCTGATGACCCGCATTGATCGTTGTGCAGGTTCTTGGTGATTTTGTTGAACCCATGATGTTCTTCATGTTATGCGGTATTCCTGGTGGTGTATCATGTTGCGGTTGATCTTGGCGTGATTTCCAGTGGTGTTGCCTATTTGGATATTTTGTTTAGGCCCATGTTATGTCATGTACATCATTATATTGGTTTGGTGGTTGATCTTTGTATCATGTGATGTAATTTTGTAATTGGGTGTTGAGGGTTTAGCCGACATTGTTGTCAAAGTTGATGAAGTGTATAAATAGGTGATGTATTCATGTAATTTATGTATCAAGGTTGTGTCTTTATTCTCATAGACTGGTGTATGTGTGAAAAAAGTGATACATCTTTCGGTGTGGTGTATTGAGAAGAGATTGGTGTTGCAGAGTATACATATGAGGTTAACTACAACTGTCATCAAGTATTAGCAAATGTTGTTATTGTAGTTCATTTGATTCTGGATTGTTGTCCAAACATTTTATAAGTCAGTGAGAACTCCTTGTAAGTTAGTGAGACTTACTTGAGGGTTGTAGCATTCTGGGTTATTGTATCTTGAGTTGTAAGCTCTAGGCAGTGTGCCTGAATGCTAGTGCATTCCCCATTGTAATATTTTCATATACTACTGTGGGTAGGTTCCCATTGCGGTTTTTCCTTAACCGGGTTTTCCACGTTACAAACATAAGGTAGATGCTATTGTTGAGATCATTTCCTCCTACTTACAAACATAAGGTAGATTTTATTGATGAGATCTGAAGTGTGACTACTGTGATAAGTGATATGCTGGTTAGAAAGATTGTTGCATTTGAACTAAGAAAATTTGGTGAATCACATGGAAATTTTGAGACAACATTTAGGGCATCTGTATCCAGAAAGAAGAAGTATGACCCTGAAAAATCTAGAATATCCAGATATGAAAGAGAGAGAGAGAGAAGAGAGATGGAAGAGAAAGAAAGAAAATTGGAAGAGCTTGAAGCATTGATTGCCCAAAGATTGCCTAAGGGAGCTGGTAAGTATGATGAAAAATTTCCTCTGAAATGTTTCTCTTGCAATAAGATAGGACATTTTTCTTCTAGATGCCCAGAAAGAATGTGTAAATATGAAATGCATGATAAATTTGATAAGAATGATAGGAATGATAGATATGGGAAGCATGAGAAGTATGATAAGCCTTACAAGCCTAACTGGAAGTATAAGCATTAGAAAAAATATTATTATGCTACTGATGAAAGTGTTTATTGATATTAAAGAAGATGGATCGGTACCTGTTGATTCCATGAGCTGCACTATTGAGGAGAAAGCTCTAGTAGCTAAAGTTGAACAAAAATATGAATGGGTAATTGACAGCAGTTGTTCACATCATATGACCAGTGATAAAAGAAAATTTGTGAATATGGAAAGGTATGATGGTGGAATAGTAAGATTTGTAGATGACAAAGCCTATGTGATATGTGGTAGAGGTTCTATTTCCTTTGATGGTAAGCACAACACTGATTATGTCTTGTATGTTGAAGGTTTGAAGCATAATCTTTTGAGTGTTGGACAGGTTGTTGACAAAGGTTGTGATTTACAATTCAAGAATGGAAAATGTAAGATCCTAAATGCCTCTAATATAGAGATTGCATTAGGAACTAAGATTGAAGGTAATATCTTTCATTTGAATGCTGGTGAGAAAAGTTGCTTGATTGTTCAAATTGATGAAAGTTGGTTGTGGCATAGGAGAATGTGTCATGTTAATTTTTATTCAATGATTAAGATTAGTTCTACATAAGCTGTTAGAGATCTGCCTAAAATTGTTAAGCCTACTTATCCGATATGTAAGGAGTGTCAAATGGGTAAGCAAACAAGAATTTATTTCAAAAGTAAAATACATCTGATGGATTGATAGGTCTTGTGCATATTGATCTATGTGGACCTACAAATGTTAGAAGTGTGCAGGGTGACATATATTTTATGTTTCTGATTGATGATTATTCAAGAAATATGTGGGTTGTCTTTTTTAAGGAAAAATCGGAAGCATTAGATAAATTCAAGATATTCAAAGCAAAGGTTGAGACTAAGACAAGATTGAAGGTGAAATGTTTGAGATCTAACAGAGGAGGAAAATTCTGTTCTGGTGAGTTTGATTCATTCTGTGAGAAGCATGGGATTAGAAGACAATTATCTGCTCCTAGAACTCCACAACAAAATAGAGTTGTTGAAAGGAAGAACAAGACTGTAGTGGATGCTGCAAGGACTATGCCGATTGAAGGGAATGTTCCGAAGATGTATTGGAGAGAAGCTATTAGCACTACTTAATACACATTCAACCGAGTTCATATAAAAGATGATACTGGTAAGACTCCTTATGAGATATGGTTTGGTCATGTTCCTTCTATGAGATGTTCAGAATTTTTGGTAGCAAATGTTATATCAAGAGAGATGAGGATATTGGAAAGTTTGATACAAGAAGTGATCAAGGAATTTTATTGGGAAATTCAACAAAGAGCAAAGCCCACCGGTGCTACAATAAGAGACTTAGAAAGATAGTGGAAAGTGCAAATGTGAAGGTTGATGATCATCAAAAGAAAATTTGAAATATTGAAAAAAATATTTTCATATTTTTTCTAGTTTTTCTAAATGTTAGTAATTGGTGTTTTTGAAGGCCTTCAGGGCATTTTCAGCCCTTGAAACTTTGGCCTGTACTTTATAACATTTATGAATATATATTCTTTTAGGACTTCACCTTCAACTCTTGGAGACCTTTCCAATGAGTTAAACATCTCACGATTTTGAGTCCCGAGTAGAAAGTTATGTCTAGTTAAAGTTAGGACAAAATTTCATATAGTTTTTTGAAAATTTCGTAGTTTTGGATTTTATTATGTAAATAAATAAATATGACTATTGGGTTTCGATTCTCAAGGGGTTTTGGTGACCCTTGGAATCTCATGAACTGTTATATGTTGGATTTTCGAATTGAATGGATTACTTTTTTTGGCTTGCTTCAATTATGTGTTTACCTTGTTCATGTAAACAAATCCACAATACCGTAGGTTCTCACTCAGGTGTTGTCATCCGAATCCATAATTTGGATCAATGGTATTAGAGAAAGTTTGCTCCTATATGTCATATCACACACGATCAACATATCAAATATTGGGGTTGGAAACAAGAAATCCTTTAGACTACCTTCCTTTGAGACGCACACAATCACAGATGGCTAAGTTGCATACCGACAATGACATTAAAGCGTTGGTTGTAGATGCATTAACAAAACAATGTGAAGGAATGATGGAGCAGTTCAAACAAATGCTAGAAAGTTGTGGGTCATAATTAAACCCACCATTCACAGGGTATACACCATTCAAGGTGCAAGTGAATTTCAATATACCCATGTTTCAAGGAAAGATTGATGTGGATGTTGTTGATGATTGGGTTTCAAAACTAGAAAGGTATTTCTCTATCAACTAGTTCTTAGATGAAGAGAAAATAACTTCCACTCTTCTCAAAGCTGAAAATCATGTGAAAGATTCATGGGAAGAAAAGTTAGTGTCCAAGGTAGCAGAAACTAGTAGTACTTTTATTTTTTATCAAAAACCCACATGGGGAGAATTCATGGAGCACATAAAGGAAGAATATTTTCCTATAGATACGTATGAACATAAATATATGGAGTGGCAATTGCTTCAACAGAAAAAGGACCAAACTATTCAGGAATATACTAATATGTTTCATGATTTAGCAGCTAATCTTGGCATCAAAGATTGTGAGAAGCACTGAGTTTTTAAATATCAAAGTGGGATCCATAAGTATATCCAAACTGAAATGGAATTCTTGAACATATAGACTTTACCTAGTGCATATAAATTTGCTACAAAAATTGAGGAGAAATTCAAACAGAAAGGAAGGAGGGATAACTTCACAAACAACAAATGGAAGGGTGAAGGTGGCAAAACTTCATGGAAACAAACCTCCAAGGAATCTTCTCCTAATTCACCACTGAAAAAGGCATAGGGTATGAAGAAGGCACAAGAGAACGGTATGTGGTGTGAATTCCATAAGAGTCCCTCTCATAACACAAAATATTGTAGAACCATAAAAAGTTTAATGATGGAGAGGCATGGGGACAAGGCAGAACCTAAGGTGGCAAAATCTTCCATAGAAGAAAGTCGTGAATAGGTTATTAAGGCTTATCCATATGCAACGGTAGCTACTACAAAGATATTGCCTTGGGAGGATGAGGAAAGATTATTCCACTCACAGATGTGGGTCAGAGGAAAATCCCTACACTTTATTGTTGATAGTGGAAGTCAAAAGAACCTAATATTAGCAGAGACTATGAAGAGATTGAATATGAAAACAACAACACACCCGGAACCCTATTCAATGGCATGGGTAAGTCAAGGGAGAGATATTCAAGTGCAGCAGTAGTGTCACCTTTCATACTCTCTAAATCCTTTCAAAGATGAGGTAATATGTGATGTAGCTCCTTTAGATGTTTGTGGTATTGTGTTGGGACAACCATATATGTACCAGTGCCATGGTTTTTATGAGTCTAGACCTCGCAGCATGAAAATCAAATTAGGTGAGCATAAATACTGAATACTAGAGCTGATCCCTGCATACTCTACATCTTTGATTAGTTCTAAGCAATGTAGGAGGTTGGTTGCCAAAATGGGAACATTCATATTATTGATGATTCATTTTGAAGAAGAAATGAAATCAGTTTATAATTCCCATGCCATCACAAACACCACAACACTGCAGAAAAGATCAATGGATCAGATTTTCATAAAATATGAGAATCTATTTAAGTTACCAACTAAGGTACCTACACACTGCAAAGTTAGACACACTATTGATTTGATATTGGGAACCCCATTGCCTAATGAACCAGTCTATTGTAGATCAATATTAGAAAATAATAAAATTAAGAGGCAAATACAAGAATTGATTGAGAAGGGACATATTCGTCCAAGTGCATCACCCTATGGCAGTCCCATTGTTCTGGCCAAGAAAAAGGATGGAACTTGGAGACTTTGTATTGACTATAGGGCCTTGAACAAAATTTAAGTCAAAAATAGGTATCCACTTCCCCAGATAGATGACCTTTTGGACCAGCTTAGATGGGCTCGATTCTTCACAAAAAATGATTTCAAATCGAGATACCATCAAGTACCTATTCACTCAGCTGATGTGTGGAAGACAACTTTCAAATCTAAAGAGGGATTGTTTGAATGGCTAGTGATGCCTTTAGGTCTAACAAATTCCCCAGCGACATTCATGAGAATGATGAATGATGTACTCAGACTGTTCACTGATTCCTTTGTGGTGGTATATCTGGATGACATACTCATCTTCAGGAAAAATTGGGAGGAACATTTGCAACATGTGGAAAAAATTCTCTTGACTTTACAAGATCATGGGATTTATGCAAACAAAGAAAAGTGCTCCTTTGGTATGCAGAGTATTAGATACTTAGGGTATGTTATTGATAGTGAGGGTGTCCATGTTGATCCTAAGAAGATACAAGTGATTAAGGACTGGCCATCTCCTAGAAATCTCACAGAGTTACAAAGTTTCCTCAGGTTGGCAAACTTTTATCACAGATTTGTGTTGGGGTTTTCCCATTTGTCTTGGCCTTTAAATTAGTCATTGTGGGGGGAATACAAGAAAAGTTCAAATGGATAGGTGCTCAACAAGAAGCATTCAAGGAGTTAAAATGAAGGATATATTCTGCACCAATTTTATCTCTTCCTGGCCTACAACAATCATTTGAAATAGAAACTGATGCATCAAAATATGCCCTAGGACTAGTCCCCATGCAGTATGGTCACCCAATTGCATATCATAGTGATACTTTTTCTGATATAGTGCGTCGGTATGCTACTTACAACAAGGAACTGTATGCTATTGTTCAAGCCTGTAAGCAGTGGAAACATTATACTTTGGATAAGGAGACTGTCATCCACGTAGCCCACAAACCTCTTCAATTTTTGCAAGCACAAGGGAAGTTGTAGAATGATTGACATCAACGATGGTCATCCTATCTTCAACAATTTCATCTCAATATTTACCACAAGAAGGGAAGCACTAAAAAAGTAGCAGCCTATTTGAGCAAGCCTCCAATTGCAACTATAAGTATGGTATTGGACTTATGTGGTCATCAAACTGAAGCCTGGTCTTGCTTGTATGAGAATGATGTTGAGTTTGAAATTTTTTATAATTAATTGGTGAAGGGAAATCAAGTGAATGCCTTCTATTTGTAGGATGGGATGCTTTGTCACCTTGGTCAAATCTATGTGCCCAATACAGAATGCAAAAAGATGATATGGGATGCTCACTATAGTAAGGTTGCTGGTCATTTTGGTATAGGTAAGACCACTTCTATACTTCAGAGGTTTTTTTATTGGCCAAAGTTGAGAAATGATGCCATTTCATATATTCAAGCTTGTACCGCGTGTACTATTGCTAAGCCTACCAATCATAAACTTGGACTATATTCACCACTTCCTATTCTTGAAAAACCTTGGCATTCAGTTTCTATGGATTTTATGTCTGGTCTTCCTGCCACTAAAAAAGGCCATGATTGTGTGTATGTTGTGGTAGATAGGTTCTAAAAAATGGCAGTAATAGTGACTTGTAAAATGACAATTTCTGTAGAGGACACTGCACATCTTTTCTTTGCACACATTTGGGTTCATTTTGGTTTGCAAATACCATTATTTTAGATAGGGACAACAGGTTTCTTAGTAAGTTCTAGTCTACATTATGGGAGAAGATGGACACAAAATTAAAAAAGTCTACTGCTTTCCATCCTCAAATAGATGGCCAAATTGAGGTAGTGAATTAGATGATCATTCACATTCTACATATGTATCACTCAAAACATCCCTGCACATGGGGTGAAAGTCTTCCATATATTCAACATAGCTACAACAGGGCAATTCATAGTTTGACTAGTCATAACCCATTTGAGGTTTGTCTTGGTTATCAACCACTTGCACCCATGGATGTTGCCATACCACTTATTCAACCCAATCTGGTTCCACGTGTTGGTAAGGAGGAAGATAAGTTAGCACAGTTCATTGATATAATTCATCATTTACAACAACAAGTTCATGAAATCTTGGAGCATACCAATAATAAATATAAGGAGAGACATGACAAGCATCATACTCCTCATAATTTTCAAGTCGAGGACAAGGTGTGGTTGCATATCCAGAAGGAACGATTGCAGGGTGCCCAAAGGAAACTTCATCCTCTGCCTTATGGGCCATACACAATCATCAAGCAAGTTGGTGATAATGCTTTTGAGCTCAATTTACCCCCATTTCTGGGTCTTCATCCTTTCTTCAATGTGGAACTCTTGAAGCCATATTTTCCTCCACTATTAGATGTTGCAGATGTGGCAGAAACAATTTCCACTACAGAATTGAATCCAGATGCATCTTTTCCATTCCAATGTGATCAGATTGTGGACACAATGGTGAAAACACTCAAACAACAGTAGATCTATCTGTACAAAGTGGTTCGAGCAGGGCAGATTGCTCAACAAGGAAGGTGGTTTACCAAGGAGCAGCTTTAGCTCCATTTTCCTCATCTCATTCAGAGTGTTGATGCAATGGGGCCCATTTATTTTCAAGGGAGAAGTAATGATCGGAAACAAATTTGAAATATTCAAAAAAATATTTTCATATTTTTTCTAGTTTTTCTACATGTTAGTAATTGTCATTTTTTAAGGCCTTCGGGGTATTTTCAGCCCTTGAAACTTTGGCTTGTCCTTTAGAATATTGTCGTAGGCCCTGAATGAGATGAGGAAAACAAAGTTGAATTTGCTCCCTGGTAAACCACTTTCCTTGTTGATCACCTATCCATTCAAGGGGGAACTATGGAAAAGAGATCAGAGCATGCAGATATGATGATGGCCAACATATTGTTCTAACACCTATTCAGATTGAAGAATTGAAGCAAAATGATCTGGTAGAGTGGATAGGTGCAGGAACCTGAAAAATCAGAATAATCAAAAAACCCCGAGGTATGTAAGATTGAAACATTCTGAAAAATCAGATTATTGGTGATAAAAATAAATGTATGAGGACTAGAAGAAGGCTAGCTACTGAAGAGGTATGTTTAATTTCCAAAATTGAACCTAAAGATGTTGTTGAAACTTGCAAAGATGAAAATTGGATAAGAGCTATAAAAGAAGAATCAAATTAGATTGAAAAGAATGACACATGGGAGCTTGTGCCTATACCTAAAGACAAGAATGTGATTGGTATTAAATGGGTATTTGGGAACACATTGAATGAAGCTAGTGAAGTTATCAGAAACAAAGAAAGATTGGTATGCAAAGGATATTCATAGAAAGAAGGAATTAATTATGAGGAGACTTTTGCTCTGGTAGCTAGACTTGAAGCTGTTAGAATATTGCTTTCATGTGCTACCTATAAGGATTTCAAGATATATCAGATGGATGTCAAGTTATCTTTTTTGAGTGGTGATGTTGAGGAAGAAGTCTACATTGAGCAACTTGATGGATTTTCATTATCATACGATGGAGACAGTATGAAAACTGAAGAAAGCTCTTTATGGATTGAAACAAGCCCCCAGAGCTTGGTATGCTAGATTGGATAAGAAATTGCTGAAATTGGGATTTAATAAAGGTAATATCGATAGTAATCTATATTTTAAGATTGAGAATGATAACATCTTGATTTTTGACATCTGTATTGATGATATTATCTTCGGAGGAGATGATAACTTGAGCATGAAGTTTGTTGGTGATATGTAGAAAGAATTTGAGATGTCTATGATAGGAGAGATGAAATTTTTCTTAGGTTTGCAAATTTCATAGACTTGCAAACGTATTTTTATATCTCAAACTAAATATGTGAAGGAAATACTAAAGAAGTTTGGGTTAGAAGACTCCTAACCAATTGGAACTCCTATGGTGACTAGTTGCAAATTATCTAAAAATGATGAATCTCCAAAATCTAATCAGTCTTTATACAGACCTATGGTTGGTGGACTACTATATCTTACTCTAGACCTAACATTATGCATGTTGTGTGCATGGATGCTAGATATCAAGTTGATCTGAAAGAGAGTCATGTCATTGCTATAAAGAGGATATTCAGATACATGAAAGGGACTGTGGATTATGGTTTGTGGTATCCGAGGAATGATGATTTCATGTTATGTGCTTACACCGATGCTGATTGGACTGGTGATGTTGATGACAAGAAGAGTACCTCTAGTGGTGCTTTATTTTTGGGTAAGAAATTGGTGTCATGGGCAAGTAAGAAACATGATTCAGTTTCTCTATCTACTGCTGAAGCTGAGTACATTGCTACTACTAGTAACTGCACTCAGGTAGTTTGGATGAAGAAAATGTTGAAGGATATTAGAGTTATCTATGATGAGCCTACTATCATATACTATGATAATTCTAGTGCCATTAATATGTCAAAGAACCCAGTACAACATTCAAAGACTAAACATGTGTCAATCAAGTATCATTTCTTGAGAGAAAAAGTCTGTGAAGAGGGAGTGAAGCTAGAATGTGTATCTACAAAGGAACAAATTGCTGATATTTTTACTAAGCCTTTGCCTACAGATACATTTGTCTATTTGAGAGACAAGTTAGGGGTATCTACCCCTCCTGATGAGAATAAGATGCATTGAGTTGCATCAATCTGATGGACCTCACAGTATTATCACTTTGTTGGGATTGATGAGTTGGTGTTGCTACTCTAATGGAGTAGTCAGTGTGTTTATGAGGGAGAGAATCATGATTTTCTTATCTAAGGGGGAGAGTAAGTTTGTTTTTCTGTTTTCAAGATCTTTGGCATTATTGTCAAAGGGGGAGAGAAGCATGTGAAAAATTGTTTTATCTGCTTAATCTTAGGGGGACTTTGTTGGAGATGTTTTCTTTCTTTTAATTGATTGTTTTTCACATTCATATGTTGCCATCAATGCCAAAGGGGGAGATTGATGGACATTGTTGCTACTAGGATATGTTGTTGTCATTGATGTCAACATATTCCTGTGATTTATTGCTCCAGTGATTGCAAATTAGTTTATTGGGATCTTGGTTTGGTGTATGGAGTATTTCTAGTATCATTAAATTCTTCTGTGTTGGTTTTGGTGATTCGAGAAGCTTAATTGATCATATCATATGATCCAGTTTATAGTTTGTGTCATGCCTGTGAAGTGTGATACCTACAGCTACAACACAAAACACTCAATAGATCATTACAAGCATGGTTAGCAAATAATAAGCAAATGAAATATGAACCATGACAAAGCGACCTATCACCTCCTAAAAGATGCGAGTATGGATTTTCTCTCAGATCTGGATAAGCAATCCCAGTGACTTGACTACACCTAGATGAAGGATTTGAAATGATGATGATATGCAAAGATGAGATTGATTATGCTAAATTGATCCAAGAGACCAATTAAGCTAATTATATGCATGATTACGCTATGATGATGATGCAATTAAGCTAGAAAAGAGATTTATTAAGCTACATGATTCAACAATTATGCTAGAAAATGATCAAATTAAGCTAAATCTAAGATGCAATTGCTTATAACAACAATTCTCAAAAGATATGCCTATAATAACAATGCCTAAATTGATGATGATATGAGATCCTTTGTGCTCCAAAATGAGGGATATTTATAGGATTTCCAAAGCCAAGGGTGAGGTGGCAAGAATCAATGGTCAAGATTGAGTCTGAAGATATCAAGGGTGAAATTGGAGGAGGTTGGAGGAAGAGACAATTTTCATCTCTGTGGTGACAAGTGTCAAGGAGCCTTGCTCATAAAAGGGCAAGTATCCAAGAGAGGAGACATGTGGCCAAAGTGCCATGTGTCTCAAGAAGAAAATATGCACACCATAGGAGGTTAGGATAAGGAGGTTAGAATGTGCAAGATAAGATAGGGTTGGCTAAACCCAAGGTTAGGTGGAATGGGTTAGGTTAGAGGGATGGTAAGGTTAGCTGGTTAGAAGTTAGGAGGCATGTGGGTAATTTGAATTTAAAAATTCAAATAATATAAAAAGACTAATTAATTCTCAACAACTCATAAATTGATTTGTTTTGATTAATTGGAGGATTATAAGAATTGATTGAAATGGGGGGGAAGATTAATTAATCAAAGGGGACTATTGAAATGAACTTATTAAATAAATCCTTACATTTATTAATAAGTAGATGAAAGGGAGAATTTAATCAAATTGCCTAATGAATTCAATTAAATTAGGAAGGGGATTAATTAAATAATTACTTATTTAATTAATTATCTTCAGACCATTTTTAGGTGTATACATTTTTTCCCTATTTGAAGTGAGGTGTGATGACATGTTGATTCAAAGAATAATCTCATTTTGATGATGATATTAGTTCGATAGGATGCCCCAGTTATTAATTGATAAATTGTGATACAATGATGCCCCCTCAGGAGATCAATTGAGATAATTAACCTTTCGAGAGTTTGGATCTTTGAGAAATTGAGATAAATCTTGATTGATTAGATTGATAAGATCGAGATTCAGTCTGGTTTCAAGAATGACAACTCCTGTATAAGACAAAGATGGTCAAAGTGTCTAGTTTCAGGAACGATATATCCTGTATAAAACATGATCAGAATGTCTGGTTTCAAGAAAGATACATCATGTATAAGACATGATAGAATCAATTTAGATGTGATCTATTTATAGAATTGATAAGGTTGATTGGATAAAGAACTGGCAATTTGTTGATATCAAGTTGCAGGAAGATTTAGATATGCTGATGTTGGTTCTACTGTTGAGAGGGTGGCATAAGATTTTTGTGGGGTCAATAATATCTAGAGAGATGAGTCATCAGTCTGATTGCGTATACACTTATGATGATACCTTGATGGTTCCTGCAATAGATTTAACCTTGGTTAAAATGAGAATGCAGGATACCATGTTAGAATGAAATGCAAGCTAAATGCACAGCTACGACCGGACCAGTCACTGGGTTATTGCTTTTTATCGTCATTGAGCTTTTTAAAATGTTGGAAGTAAGTGAAAACATTGATGGTATAATTAAACCATGATGACCTGAACACGACTTTCTTGGATTTTGATATGGCAAGTTAGCACAAGCATCAAGGTATAATTGAACCGAGATGACCTGAGTGTTGCTTGTGTAAAACAAATAGTATTAACCATTTCAATATGCAAATCAGAAATGTCTTTGATGATACTCTGATGATCATGTCCTGAGACAAATTTGTACATATTAGTGATTAATTTATAGACAACAGGCAAGAAAAATATCATATTCCTTCCTTGTTCCTCTAGTCAAAGACATCCTGGAGTCACTCAGAAATCAAGATAGAAAAGTTGAACAATTATGTTAAAATCATTATCCAAAAGACATCATCCATTGAAAGGTGTGTGATGTGCTTAGACTGACATGTGATAGTTTGATGGTTGATAATTTGATCTCATGTTCAACATTGGATGTGTCTCAATTTTCACTTGATAAGTGTTGCCTAACTGTTGTTCTACCTGCTTGATTAAGCTTAAAATAATAAAAAAATTGAACCTAGCTAGGTGCAGGATTTTGCCTAAAGCCTAGAAATAGATTCAATACCCAATGATCCAAACCATGTCGAGAAGCCACCTGAGATGCCTGCGTATGTACAAGGCTTTATTATGGATATGAACATTGTTGAATGAATGCAAGCGAAAGGATGCATGAACTAATAGATGGAAGAGCTAGCAAACATATAGCACCTGTTTTCCAGGTTTTCACCATTTCTTTTTATAGCACTTATTCTCAAATTTGATTTTTTTGGATTTTCTGCCTTTTCACTGTTTTTGGATTTTCTTGCTTTTTCACTGTTTTTGGATTTTCCTGCTTTTTCACTTTTATTGGATTTTTATGCTTTTTCACTGTTTTATGATTTTTTTGCTTTTTTCATACATAAAACTTCTTTAGATGAATGCTACTGATGGGTTCTTCGAGCTGATCTTCATCCTGAGTTGATAGTTGATATGCTCCTAACCCAAATACTATTGTGACCACAAATGGACCTAACAAGTTTGGTTCAAACCTTCATTTATTTTCTCGATCTGCCTGGTTGCGTGGATTTTCTTTTAGTACTAGTTCTCCAACTTGAAAGACTTGTGGTTTGACCCTGTGATTATAACTCCGACACATTCTTTGCCGTTATACCTTTAAATGATCAAAGACATTTTGTTTTTGTTCATGGATCAATTCTAACTCCTGCAATCTAGAGACTCAATGTTCTTCATCTGGGATAAGACCTTTTAATGATACTCATAGAGAAGGTATCTCTACTTCTATTGGTAGTATTGCTTCTTATCCATAAACAAGAGAGAAAGGTGTGGCATTTGTTGGTGTGCGGATACTAGTATGATAGGCCCATAGAGTAGGGTTCAATTGAATATGCCAATCTCTTCCAGCATCATTCACTATCTTTTTGAGGATTTTTAGAATAGTTTTGTTTGATGCTTTTGCTTGCCCATTTCCTTGTCGATAATAGGGTGTGGAAAATCTATGTTAGATTTTGAATTTCTCACATAGCTCTTGTACATCCTGATTCTTGAACGATCGCCCATTATCAGTGATAATGGTAATGGGTATTCCATAGCGACAGATGATGTAATTCAAGATAAATGCAACAATTTATTTTCCTGTGATATTTGTAAGAGGTGCTGCCTCAATCCATTTTGTGAAATATTCTGTAGCGACCAAAATGAATTTGCGACCATTAGATGAAGAAGGATTTATCTTTCCTACTAGATCAAGACCCCATTGGCATAAAGGCTAAGATGTTGCCAAAGCATGAAGTTCTTATGCTGGTGCATGAATCAAATTCCCATGGATCTGACATTGTTTGCATGTTCTAGCTATTTGAAAAGAATCTCATTCCATAGTTGGCCAATAATAGCCCAAGCGTATGAGTTTTTTCAAAAGGGTAAGACCACTTGAATGAGTGCCACAAATACTATTATGGACTTCCTGTAAGGCCTTCTCAAATTCTTCTTGTTTGAGACATCTTAAAAGAGTACTGTCTAGACCTTGTTTAAACAGGGTATCTGCGACAAGAGTATAATGGGAGGATTGGCAAATAAAGTTTCTCTTTTGGTTTTTTGATAAGCCAAGAGGGAGGATATTATCTTTCACGTATGTGTAAGTTTGGCCATAGCGAGAGGAGTCATGCCCAACAAGGTGACAGATAGTTTGGGAATTAGGACAATTATGAGCAGGGTAAAACAACTCTTCCATCAAGAATTCATAACGCCATTGATTTTCTTGTGTCTAAAGGAGAGAAGCAAGTGTAGCCATGGCATCTGCTACTTTGTCGTTATTCTTTGGAGTTTTCTGAAAATTTATTTCAACAAATAATTTCTTGATATCATCAAGCATCTTTTTATAAGGCATTAGCTTTTCATCTTTTGTTTGATAATCATCATTGATTTGATTGATGACGAGCTGAGAGTCTCCAAAGACTTGAAGTTGTGTAATGTTCCATTCTATAGCCATTTTGATACTTGTAACCAAAGCTTCATATTATGTTGTATTGTTGGTGCATGGAAAGCTTAATTTGTATACTTTTATAATTGTATGACCTTGTGGTGTGATGAATAGAATACTTGCTCCTGATCTATGTTGTGTTCCATTATTGATGCCTACTCCTGGACTAATATTTGGGTGATGTATTGTAAGATTTGGAACGAACCCTAGAATGTCTGCATATGACCAAGTAAAAATGATTTTCCATCCTTTGAAAGGTTTCAAATATTGTTGTACTTCATGTTTTGATAGAGAGATTGTTGGATGTAGATCAATTGTGTCAATGGTAACTACCTCTATTGATTCTATCAAAATTGATGACCTTTCTTGATTGTATTCAGGTAAGGTGTCAAATCTCCCATCTTCCAGTGCCTCGAGGAGGTTTTCACCATTAGATGCATCCTTTATTTTTACTTTTTTCTGATCTAATGTTGCCAAGAAATGGTTTTCAACATTAGATCTAATATTGTTTTCTTTATTTTCCTTTTTGTGACTAGGAGATTTGGCACCCACTTGACTGGAAGATGCGTTGCTGAAATTTCTAGTGAAAGTTGTTGTGGGTTTGATTTCATTAAGATATAAGGATATGGCAAGGTCATTAGGAAAAGTCTCACTGGCAGTATGTCCTTCATTTTCCCAGTCCATAGGTTCAGGAGGAATTAAGGATAAAGGATCCTCATGTTGAATTATGTCAAAGATATTAGGGGTCATGATAGAGATGTCAGAGCTTTCAATATGTATTTCCATGTCTAGAATGATACTCTCGTCAGAATGACCTTGCACAAGTAGCTCCTAATTATCCTGGATTAAGTCCAAGTCAACCAAATGCGATCCTGATTCAAGTGGGATAGTTCCTAACTTTTTCTCTGCATACGTGTGAACTATATCGATATCTACATCCTCTTCTTCCCTTTCAATTTCAAGTTTCTCTTGTTTATTTTTTCATGATAGTGAATATTCTCCATTCCCTCAATCTTTTAGCTACATTTGTTTTTCCATGCTTGACAAAATTGATGCAAATGATTGTTCCTTGGATTGTGTTCTTGAAGATGTTGCCTCTCTGTTATGTGAAACAATGACCTCTTGAGCTGGTTTTAGATTAATACAACACTGCAATGGATTTGAGTCTGCAGAGATTGTGATTTTCTACCCATTGTATGGAAATTTTAGGCACTGATGACATGCTGATGGAATAGCATGTATGCCATGTATCCATTGTCTTCCCAGGAATATGTTGTATGGTAAGTCCAAGTCTAGAACTTGGCATGTTGTGTCTTTTTGCAAAGGTCCCACTCTGATGGGTAATACCACAATTACTTTAGAGGAATGCTCTTCTTCATCATATGCTTTGATTTTTATCATTTTTGGGGGATCAACTGCATCTTCTGAATAACCTAGAGCACAAACAAGACTTAATGAGAAAATGTTTAAGCCAACTCTCCCATCTATTAGGACATGTTTAACAAGCGTTCTATGAATGAGGACTTCAATTTGCAAGGGAGCGTTATGGGGATGTTGCAAGGAATCAATGCTTGGATATGAAGGAGATGAGCTTTGAATAGGATCCTCTGAAATGGGTTTGATGTCCATTATGGATATCCCTTGGGGAACTTCATCTTTGGGTATATTGTCTAGTGATGATGCTATGGAAGGTTCTTGCAAGTTTTTAAGAGGTGTAGGAATAGATGCCTTTGGAGAGTCAATTTTCTTATGGGGGAATGAGCCATTGCTAGACATAGGTGCATGATTTCGATCTTCCTCCACAAAATCCCTTAGGGATCTCTTTAAGAGTTGCATAAAAGAGCCACCTTTCTTTGAATATGCATTTGAATCCTTGTGAGGTTTTGACATAGTTGGATTTTGATTTTGGACTTGTTTGATTGCTTTGATATATTGTCTTGCTATGTCTTCTTCTTGTATTTTTCTTTGGTATTCCATGTTGCTATGATCTTTAGCTATTTCAAATGTTTCAATTTTTTTCTCTGCGACCTCCCGTCTCAGCGGTCTAGTTAAAACGGGCATACACGTGTGTTAGATATTGTGCTAGGATTCGATTGTCCAAAAGTTGTTTCGATAAAAGATCAACTGTCAATGTAAATGTGATAGAGTGATATGACACAAAAAGATGATTCAAGTGTTTAAAAGTTTGCAAGTTTTTCGATCTTCGTTTTTGGAGTGCAATGATGATGATTTTGATAAAAACCAAGTCCAATAGGAAAGATATATCCTATGATGTGGGACAAGGTTATCCTAACCAAATGTTGAAGTTTTGTGATAAAGGATGATAGATCCTGATGAGAAACTATGTTTTGAGTGATCAGTTTATCAAAGAGGGCGATAATGCACTTTGAGATGTTAGATTCTTGAACTTGTTGAATGTGAATACTTGAAAATCTTGAGATGTCTATTTCTAGAGTCTAATTTGATAGATGATAACTTGACCAAGCGAACAAAGGAGACAATCCAAGCACAAAATGACAGATAACAAGTGTTTATGCTCACTGTAAACTGACCAAACAAATATGACATATCAGAAAAAGACATGCAAGAAGACAACTCTAGATAGACAGAGACATAAATTTGTACGACAGATTACACATCCTCGAACAAAAATTTAGATAGACTCATACGAGAAACCAAAAATTTCGCACGACAAAAGACATAAAATCGTACGAGCTTTCTCACAGAACTAGACCACAAATGGTGACACAAAATTCCCTGCTAAGATGACTCGTACGACAATTCTCATTGGACCGGACAATAAAAGATAACACAAATTTTTCTGCTAAACTGGCTCGTACGATAATTCTCACTGGACCAGACGATAAACTAGATGCCTCGTATGACAAACTAACAAGCTCGTATGACAGAGGACAAAACAGAGACAAAAACTTTGTTTGGACAAATTTTTGATCAATGAAGTTTGATGTTTTGCTTCTGTTTTCCAGTTTCTTAGATGTTTGTTTTCTATTTTAGGGACAAAGACTCTACAAACACGTGATATGTTAAGTGACCTTAAGAACAATACGCTACCTAAGGAAGTTGGTTGAGAGAGAAAAACTTTTCTTGCAAGCTTAGGTACACACCCAATAGCTAATCAGAATACGACTGTTGAGTCTCACGCAATGGATTCTCAATGTTGTATTATCCGACTCCAAACACTAATTGGAACTAGTAAGGGATCCGTTTGGTGCATCGGGGTATAAACTCAATTAAGAGGTCTCCCAGCCTTGAAAACCAAGGTTTGATATTCCCGAAGCTATGAAGGAGACCTATTCTTCAGCACTATTGTTGACTTGATTTTAATCAAATCACATTTATTTTATAGTGGGTTGGAGTACTTGGCATTAGCCGTTCCCACTTGGGTCGTTCCCCTCTCACTGACCTTAATGGCTTTGGCCTTATAGACTCCTCGAGAGGGTAGGCCCACTAAAGATATGCATTAATGAAAGCAAAGGTTGAGTCTGGCTTTTTGATCGCCTTAGAAAGGTGAGAGCATACTCGCCTATAATCAAAACACATAATACATGTTTGTTCATTTTCATTAGCAAAAACAAGTGTGCCTAGAAATTTTAAAGAAGACATAAAGTTTGGTTGAGTCCTCCTAGGCAACCTACAAAATAGATACATTAGTAGTCATGATGCTTGGATGAAATGAAGCTTTGACAAGTGTAATCTTCAACAATCATCCTGCAAAAACCAATTAGGTTGCCGAAAAACTCACAAATAGACCAGGGTTAGCATTAGTAATAACCAAATTGAAGCATGAAAACCCTAAAATGTAATCTATTTTGAAAACATGGAAACAAATTTTGTACGACAATTCTCACCTGATCATACGACAATTCTCTCTGCTCATACGAGGACACAAAGGAACTCGTACGAGGCAAAAAGGGAACTCTTACGAAATTTTGAATTAGACCCGGCCATAAACTTGCTAAATTGGAAATTTGATGATGCTAAGAGGCCAACAATGAGCTTTCCCGCCCCATGGTGGGTGCCAAAATGTCGTGCTTGTGAAGTGTGATACCTGCAGCTGCAACACAAAACACTCAATAGATCATTACAAGCATGGTTAGCAAATAATAAACAAATGAAAGATGAACCATGACAAAGTGACCTTTCACCTCCTAAGAGATGCAAGTATGGATTTTCTCTTAGATCTAGATAAGCAATCCTAATGACTTGACTACACCTAGACGAAGGATTTGAAATGATGATGATATGCAAAGATGAGATTGATTATGTTAAATTGATCCAAGAGACTAATTAAGCTAATTATATGCATAATTAAGCTATGATGATGATGCAATTAAGCTAGAAAAGAGATTGATTAAGCTAAACAATTCAACAATTATGCTAGAAAATTATCAAATTAAGCTAAATCTAAGATGCAATTGCTTATAACAACAATGCTAAAATGACATGCCTATAGTAACAATGCCTAAATTGATAATGAGATGAGATCCTTTGTGCTCCAAAATGAGGGATATTTATAGGATTTCCAAGGCCAAGGGTGAGGTGGCAGGAATCAATGGTCAAGATTGAGTCTGAAGATATCAAGGGTGAAATTGGAGGAGGTTGGAGAAGAGGTTGGAGGAAGAGACACTTGTCATCTCTATGGTGACAAGTGTCAAGGAGCCTTTCTATTAAAAGGCAAGTGTCCAAGAGAGGAGACATGTGGCCAAAGTCCCATGTGTCTCAAGAAGAAAATATCCACACCATAGGAGGTTAGGATAAGGAGGTTAGAATGTGCAAGATAGGATAGGGTTGGTTAAACCCAAGGTTAGGTGGAATGGGTTAGGTTAGAGGGATGGTTAGGTTAGGTGGTTAGAAGTTAGGAGGCATGTGGGTAATATGAATTTAAAAATTCAAATAATATGAAAAGACTAATTAATTCTCAACAACTCATAAATTGATTTGTTTTGATTAATTAGAAAATTAGAAGAATTGATTGAAATGGGGGGGAAGATTAATTAATTTGAATTAATTAATCAAAGGGGCTATTGAAATGAACTTATTAAATAAATCCTTAGATTTATTAATAAGTAGATGAAAGGGAGAATTTAATCAAATTGCCTAATGAATTCAATTAAACTAGGAAGGGGATTAATTAAATAATTGCTTATTTAATTAATTATCTTCAGACTATTTTTAGGTGTATACAGTTTTTTTTTTTTATCAATACTTTGCAGAGTTCAGTATTTCCTTTGGTATATTCCAATGTAATCAGATCTTGAGATCAGATTTTGGGAGATTGTTTGGGATGGTCTTCTATATCTTAATTTTAGATGGTTCAAGATTTGGTGCTCCGAAAGTTATCTTTCTTCATGGCATTTGCTGCCATTTGAGTATTCTTGAGGTTCTGATGTTGATTGATGAAGATTTGATAAGTGGTGTTGGTACACCTGCTACTGATGATTCTAACGAGCCTGCTGGTGTTTTCCAATTGTGTCCTATTTGTTTTGATGATCCACATTGACCGTTGTGCGAGTTCTTGATGATTTTGCTAAACCGGTGATGTTCTTCGTTGTATGCGGTATTCCTAGCAGTGTAGCATGTTGCAGTTGATCTTGGTGTGATTTTTGGTTGTGTTTCTTATTTGGAGATTTGGTTTAGGTCCATGTTATGTCATGTATATCATTATATTGGTCCGATGGTCGATCTTTGTATCATGTGATGTAATTTTGTAATTGGGTGTCAAGGGTTTAGCCGACCTTGTTGTCAAGGTTGATGAAGTCAATAAATAGGTTATGTATTCATGTAATTTATGTATCAAGGTTGTGTCTGCATTGTCAGAGATTGGTGTATGTGTAAAAAAAGGGATACATCTTTCGGTGTGGTGTATTGAGTAGGGATTGGTGTTGCAGAGTAGACATATGAGCTTAACCTGAACTGTCATCAGGTATTAGTAGATGTTGTTATTGTAGTTCATTTGATTTCGGTTTGTTGTCCAAACATTTTGTAAGTCAGTGAGAATTCCCTAAGGGTTGTAGCCTTCCAAGTTATTGTATCTTGAGCTGTAATCTCTACGCAATGTGCCTGAAAGCTGGTGCATTACCTAGTGTAATATTTTCATATACTACTGAAGAGTATCATCTTATTGCGGGTAGGTTCTCATCATGGTTTTTTCCTTAACCGAGTTTTCCACGTCAAAATCTTGGTGTTGTGTGTTGTGCTATTAATTTTATTATCTTTGTTATTGTTGTAGTTTATCAGATTTGTATTTGTGGTTGAGTTTGTTGAAAACTGATTCACCCCCCTCTCAGTTTTCCTCCATTGTTGTTGCCAACAAATTATATGTTGTATACGTATTGTATCATGATTTTAGGATTGCAGGTACCAGACATCAACTCCACCTGGCTTCACAGGTTTGAGCATGTCCTATCACAATGACAAGTTTTTGGAGATGGCATGGGTTTCTTTCACTCACTCTAGGCTTAGATTTTTGCCTTGTCAGTTTATGTCACAGTGCAAGTTAGTGGTAGAGTTTTGCATTGATGTTTCACTTTTGTCGAGTTTCTTGGGTATGCAAGTGTATGATTTCTATTTAATTTAAATTATGGGATAATATAACTGATTAAGATTTGAATTAATTTATCCTATAATATGATTATTGGTTATTTATTTGGTTATTTTATTAATCGATGATTATTTATTGTGAGAATTGTATTTAATCAATTGAGATTAATTTAATTGATTTAATTATTATTTATTTGTGATTTATTGATTATCTATTTATTTATTGTTTTTTATTTATTTAATTATTTAATTAATTATTGTTGAGATTGATTTGTTTTGATATATTGTTTAATGATTTATTTATTATTGATTTATTGTTGAATGGTTTATTTGTTAATTATTTATGATTTATTTATTATTTATTTATGATTTATTTACTATTGATTTATTGATGCTTTGATTTATTTAATTGTTAATTTATTGTTGAGTTGATTTATTGATTTTGTTTAGTTGTATTATTTATTTATTGTGTATTATTGATTTGGTTTTATATTTATTTGAGAATCCTTATTTATATGGCTTTATCCATTTAATTCATTTATTTGATTGTTGTTGGGTGATGATTTATTATTTAATGTGTTTATACAATTACTATTTTATCAATAATTGAATATATTACAAAGTTACCTACCCTTTTGTTTGATTGGTTATTTTTGAAAGGGTAAGTAAATTATATTAATAAAAAACATATTCCTCGGAACTATACATGATAGGTAAAGTAGATTGTTTCTTGGAATTTTCTGATTGGTCAGTTTTACCCTATAGCTTTGAATTTAATTTTTATTTAAATTGCATTTTGGGAATGTTGTCAGGTCAATAATCCGACATATTTCTGGAATTGGTTTTGGAATTGGATTGAGGATTGCCCTGAAGATTTGGATTGCTTGAGGATTTCTCTTCTTCAGATTTCAACCTTGTTTGGATTGCGCTTGCAAGTTGGTTTTATTTCTCCTTCGAAATGTTGATTTTCGGAAAAGCTTATCTTCCTTGTGACTATACAAGATTGCTTGATGTGTGATGTTGAATTTGTTTTGGGGAAAATTGGATTTGAAAGTTGCAAAAATAAATTTGTTTTGGAAAAGTAAATTTGGGATGGGAGGGAAAATAAAATTTAATTTTTTCATTTTCTAGAAATTTATTTACCGAAAAACATCTTCTTGACTTCTCTGTGAATGACTTTGATTTCATTTCTTGTGTTTTGAAAAGGATATTGGTTTGGTTTTAGAGTTGATCATCTCCTTGTGTTGCATTTCTTGAATTCCCTTTGTTTCAAAGTCAGGTTTTTGAGGTCTTTGTCTCTTTGTTGTTGTTGGGAGTTCTCTGCAACTCTCTGTGATTTCTCATTTGGGTGTAGACCCTGCTAGTAGAGTTTTGAAGTTGCTTTTAATTATTGTAAGGCTTTTGTGTTGTCTTAATGTGATTATGGCAATGTTATCTCATCTCCCTTGATGCTATGCTTTCTAAGTGTCAATTTGAGAATTGTGGGAAAAGGTTTGCCTAAGTAATTTTTTGTCAGTGGGTTTGATACTTATATTTTTGAGTTTCCTCTTTGAATTTTGAGTCTTTTAGTCCCTCTGTGTTGAGTTTGTGTTCTGGTTTTGACCCTTGTGCAGACCTAGGCAAGTACCTATGTCTTATATGTCAGTTTTGCTTGTTTTCTTGCATACTTCCCCAAAACGCTACATGAACACCTAGGAGCACTAGGGAATGAACTAGGGGAACTGGGTTGCACCCTAGAAGCAATGGAGAATGTACCCAGGGCACTGGGAAATGCACATAGAGAGTTGAGTCCTGAACTAAGAAAACTGACCAAAACACCCAAAATGTTGTCAAATGAACCCAGAACATTGAGGAATGGTCCCAAAATGTTGTGGTGCATACAAAAAATCCTACCCTACATACCAGGGGCACTAATCTACAAACCAAGAGCGTTGAACTGCTAGGTGTTAAAATGTCAGTTTTGAGCCCCGTTTAGTGTCTTTTTGGGTTTTGTGATTTCTCTAGAGGCATGTGTAGATTGTGATGAAATACTCAAAGTTTTCTTTGATGTATTTTATCATTGATGATATTTCTTGTGCTTCAGTAAGAGGATTCATGCCTTATCATTGAGGTGTTTCCTATGCGATATGTTGCTTCGACGAGAGGGAAATTTCCTCGTTGTTGAGGATTGATCATTTGACTCTAATGGGATATGTTATGCCACACTATAGAGGATTTGATATGGATTTGATTTAATTTTTGGATCGTAATCATGATTGACTTTTCCTTTTAGATGATTTGGTGATGGCTCTTATCATGTGTATGGCTTTATGCGCTCTATTATGGTCAGATTGTTCTCAGTATGTTATGATTATTTTTTATATATTTTGTGAAGCCTTCATGATGTTGTATCATGTTCCATGGATGTATATTTTACCCTATGGTTATGGTCCATGGTTGGGAGAGTGGGCTCTTACATGTGTGGACTAGGGTCTTGAGCATTGGGTCTCTAGGACAGGGTCTAGACTTGTTGGAACCATATGCACAGTTTTCTTGTAATTGCAAGTGATAATCTTAATAATTAATTAGTGGGTTTGGGTATCTAGGAATTCACTAAACAAGATAATAATTGGTTTTGGTGCCCCACCTCATAGCCCTTGAGTGTAGCTCGGGATGAGCTTGGGAAGACCGTTGGAGCAATAAACCTATCTCCCTTGAATGACTCCAAGGTGGAGAAGGTTCCACATATCTATTAGGGTGAGGCTTGACCCCTTCTATTGTAAGGATAGCATGTGATGACACTCTTCCCTACATGTTTCCATTATCCATATGCCTTCATTGTTGTTATCTATGCCTCTGGGAGTTTATTGTTTTATGTTTCATCAGTGTGTTGTGATTTGATCTTTGATTCTTGATGTTGCCATGTGGATGTCATGTTGAGTCCCTTGGTAGTTAGGAGTTAGCCTAGGACTTGAGTGTGAGTTGGAACCCTATGTCATCTCCTAGCATGAGGGGTGGTTCCTATTTGGTTCCACATGGTCAAGTGGTTGACGCCTTCTTCCATTAGGATATTCTTCTTGGATGCAATGTGCGTGGATTGGATTATTGGATTCTTTATTATGTGGATATTCTTGGATCTAATTTCTATGTACTTGGATTAGGAAATATTGTATCATGATGCATTGTATATGTAAAAGAGATTATGTATCTTGTGTTATGCATCTTCATGTAATTATAGATGAAATTGAGAAGGGATACGATGCAGTGGATTAGGAGAAGTATTCATTGATCATTCCTTGACGTATTGGATATTCATGATGTAATAAGAATTTATGAGTTCTATGTGGAAAAGAAAGAGTTAGTGTTTATGTATTCATATTGCATTTGAATTTGTGAGGTAGTATTGTGATATGTAATCTCATAGAATTTATATTCGAAAGAATAGTATTGCTGATATAAATCTCATTTTAAGTAAATAGGAGTAATCTAGATGAAATGGTTAAATAGATCTATGATGCATTTATGATAAATGAAAGTATGATTATTAGGAACATTAGGTTAGTTTTTCAAAATGAACCTAAGAAAATATAATGTGAAAGAGCTATGCATATGTGTTATTGTTTATTCTAGTTGTATGAAAAGTAAATGATTAGTTGGATGATAGAATATGATGTTCTAGATGGATTGTGATATGTTAGATTATATGTCAAGTAGTGACGTTGAGATACCCTAGGGAATGGATATGTTTGTAAGAGTTTATTTGGTAGTATGTTAATGTTTAGATGATTTATTCCACTTGCATAATATGATTCTATGGTTATGATCATGTTGATATATGTGAACTTGTAAGTAGTTAATGTTGCAATATAACTCTTCAGAAGCCCAACAATGAATTTAGAATATAACTCTTCTCTTCTCTTTTATTTTGTTTTTCTTTTTTGTTAGAATTTGTTGATGAATCTGCAAACGTTTATTATATCTTGGATATGTTAGTAACAATTCATGTTAGCAAGTGTAAACAATTTACATAAACTTAACATATATTTAATATTTCTATAATATGATGTTTTAAATATGATCATGTTTTAAAATACCCTAGAATATGATCATGTTGATTCAGAAGCCCAACAATGAATTTAGAATATAACTCTTCTCTTCTCTTTTATTTTGTTTTTCTTTTTTGTTAGAATTTGTTGATGAATCTGCAAATGTTTATTATATCTTGGATATGTTAGTAACAATTCATGTTAGCAAGTGTAAACAATTTACATAAAATTAACGTATATTTAATATTTCTATACACATCTAAAGGCCTCCTGATCTCAAAATTGTTGATTGGTTAATAGCTCATCATCCACCAACTTTGACATCTTCATAAAATGAATGAATTTCTAATCAATGAATAATATCTCAAAATACTCACTCCAAAACCATGTTCATATTAAATGGAAGAAAAGTCTCCTCAAATTTCTCTTCATCTCATATATCATTTCTTTCCACTAATCACATGAACAAAATACTAGCAATCCTTTCCTATGACATGTTTGGAGCACCTAATTTCCATCCTATAAACTCTCCATTTACAAATGCTTATAGTTTTTCTATCATTTTTCTTATCAATCCCTATTTAACTATGGATCCATCTCTAAAACAAATTTACCGTCACTGCTGACACACCCATTGACCCTTGAGATTCTATTACTAATTTATCTCTTTACATCCACTTATACTATTACAAAATTATCCAAATAATATCTATTCTAATACATTAATCTTCTGCAATCCATGAATTGATGAAGGTAATTTCTATATTCAATTGTGTGTTATTTTTTTCATCAACAATTTAGATCACACTCTGTGATTCCTCCTATTTACTCTCCTAGAACAACGCCATCCATCATGATGATAGATCACACAATATGACCGCAATCCATTACTATCACAAAAATATCCAAACAATATCTATTATAATACATTAATTTTCCGCAATCCATGAATTGATGAAGATAACTTATGTATTAAATTGTATCTTAGTTTTTGTATCAACGTTTTGGTTCACACTCTTTGATTCCTCATATTTACTCTCCTAGCACTATTGCATACATCATGATGATAGATCATGCAATATGACCGCAACATTGATGCAAAAACTAACATACAATTGAATCCATAAATTATCTTCTATCAATATCTATTCCTATTCCAATTTTAAAAAGTTAAATATATTTTGCATCACCTCATAATATCCCTTTTAAATTCCTAAACAGAGCAAGCCAAAATGATGCACTTTCACCAAGATTAACAGACAGACAATGGAGCGAAGTAATACCGTACAATATGTCAGCCGTCAAATCTGATTGGACAGTTTTTTTCTCAAGTGGGGACTTTCCTCATCATACGGGTGATAAATGTGAAATGTTTAGGACCCTCTGCTTATCGTCCTACGTACCCTACTCAAACATCATGCCGTCCTGATAATAAGGCTGAAACATGTCTTGTACGGGATTGCGTCCATACAGTTCCATTAGCAAAAGGTGTTACCTAGAGTGTACATTATACAAGGCCCTTAAAATTTCTTGTAGGGGAGGGGATTTGTTAGGGAAGAGTCAAAGGAGTTGGTATGTTGATTAATTATGTGGAGTGATTTGAATAGGTCGAAGCTATTCTGGTTCTAAAAGAGACTTTTCGTACAGTCTGACAACGACGTGTTAGTCAATCACAGTCGTTTATTGCAAAATCGACGGTGCAAAACACACGACTAACACACGTGTTAGTCAATCCGTACTGCCGTTTTGGAGCCAGAATAGACACGTCCATTTGAATAAGAAGATGATTTAATTGAGAGTGTAGTTTTAATCATATCCATCTTGTGAGGTAGATCTCAAGTTTTGCAAATCTGTATTTGAGGTGTATTATTTTGATTTCATAAAGAGTGCATTCAAGCATTTGTTCCCTTGATGGTTGAATCTATCAAAGTGATATTTGAAGATATTTTTGAGGAGTTTACCAACACAATAAATGATTGAGATTTCTTAGTTTAGGTCTTTTGGTGGACCAAATTAATGATGATGTAAAGATTGAAGACAACTTTCACATACATGGAGATGGTCTATATGATTGGCGATGCAAATTTGTTTTTGTTATTGCTCTTTAAAATTTGAGTTGTGTTCTAATAGTTTTCCTTATCAATTCAATTTGCATGATTTCAAGTGCATAATGAAAATCTTTGATACATTGACATAACAACATGTTGCATAAGATATATGTTAAAGTATTTCGTCATGGCTAGTAGGAAGGGGGAGACAACATTGAAATTTGAATTTGATAAGTTAGATTTTGGGAGGCATTTTTTGTGCTCTATAAGGTTGCTCGAGTCAATCCCATGTCATGATCATACAAGATATAATGGTAATTTCGCTGTAGGGAACAAACATATGTAAAATAGTGCAAACATATGTGAAATAGGGGAAAATAGGGATATGGTTGTGAGACAAGTATAACACAATTGTACGACACTTATTGATATGTTATTGATTTAAGACACCCCTCGCTAAGAAAGACACATGATTAAATGGGAAGCAAGGTGAGTATTTTAATTTCACTATTGCAAGTATTAAAAGACTTTTTAAAAGTTATTGGTAGTGACTTTTGCTAAATAAAATGCACTTCAAATGATTAACTTTTTAGGAATTTACTAAAGGAGACCAAATAATGAGCCAATCTAAGGTGTAAATTCATTATAGAGAGCTTGAAGTGTATACACAATCATACGTACATAAATTATTTAAACCACTTTATAGACTTCTATTTTTTAAGTCGTGTTATTTAGTGAATTTTAAGTTTTTAGTTGTGACTTTTAATAAATTAAGTGCAATTCTAAGAATAAATCAAGTGCAATTCTAAGAATAAATCACATCAATAAATTTATTAATGATACTCTCCCAAGAATTTGTGACACTTTTAAAGTTTCAAGAATTCTTTTTCCCCCAAATATGCCAAATAACCATAAAGAAAAACTCTCCATAAGCAACCAAAAGTGGAATTTTAGTAAGGTGGGATTTTCAACCCTTGGTTGATAAAAAAAAAAACCATGTCAATAAACTAAAAAATAATGCAATGATTTATAACTACCCCAAATGACATGACTTAATAAATAATCTATTTATTAATATTTTTAGAATTTTAAGGAACCCTAACAAAAATGTATCACCATCTTTGTTTTAAGAGTTTAAGCAAGCATTGTGCTTATTTAAATGGGTTTCTCTCCCCATCTAAAGCACAATATGGATGTTTACATTGAACTATCTTTTATGATTCAAAACCTAAATCTTAAGTTTAAACAATTCTAACCATTGGCTAGCATGAATGGGAAGGGAATTTATAAAAAATTTCCATCCAAGAGTGTGTGTTGAAGTGGACTTGAACAAACCTTTGCCAAGTGGGAGGAAAATGTAGAGATGAAAAGTTCTTATTTTCCCTTTTCCCTATTTATTTTAGCCTTGTTTTAGACATTATCCCACATACAATATTTTGATGCTAAAATTGGCTACATTTGTACATATGTTGACTCCAACGTTACTTTAGTCATCAAAAATCCTAAGCCATAAAATTTAGATCAATCCACTCATATGATGTTGTCATTCCTAATTCAAGATTGCACATGTGACCTTGACCCCTAGATTTAAATTATCTTCTCCTATCATTTGAGAAACTTTTAGGATTCTACAATTTATGCTTTATCCATGGATGCACCATTTGGGTTTAATATGTGTGTGTATGTGAGTGCATACTCTTTAGTAACTATGTGCCTTTATTCACAATTGTTTTAGTTTTACCTAAAAAATAGTGGTAGCACAATAAAATCATATTAATTAGGTTTGTATAATGTTTATCATGTCATTGCTCAAGCAAACTAAAAAATATATGGTGTACAATCACAAAAAGAAAAAATCATTTTAACAAAAGAAATATATTCAGACACAGGTATAGGAGATCATGAGATGAATGATTGTAACAATAAAGGAGTAGGTGTAACATCATTAATTAGGCCAAAGTAATTATGCTCCCAAATGATGAAAATAGTGGTATAGGATCACATAACATATCATAGGAACCAACTAAGGAGGTGATATAGGATCATTATAACCATGCTTCAAATGATGAAAGATTGCACACAATATTTCCAAAATGCCAACATTACCAAATAAAATAAGCATGAGAGTACTAATGATTCATTACAACCATGAGTGCATGGTGTAGGACCTATGGATAGCCATTGTAACCATAGCCATGAAAAACTGTTGGTCATTTGGTGGAATTTATTATGTGTTGCATTGATGTTTTGTCATTGATGCCAACACTAGCTGTTTGGATGCTTTACCGACACCCTTCTGGTCCTGATAGGTTGAGTGGTTTCTGGTTGATTTGGATCTGGCATGATCTGATAGGCTCCAGTATGATTTGGTGTCATGTGGATGGTTCTTATTCTGTGATTATTGTTTATGCTTAATTGGTTTATCTGTTATTCTGGTATTAATGTTTTGGGTTCCAGTAATCTATGACAATTGATTGCTTTTTCTCCATCCTTGGACCATCCCTCCTTTACTGGTCCAGAGAACTAAGTGGCATCAACCCCCCCCGCCCTCTCAGATGTCTTTCGGTTATTTGAATTGTCTAACAAAAACATCATTAATATAATATGCCCCATCAAATTAGTTGTATGTATAAATAATGGAATCAATTGGAGGAAAGTGTCACCCCATTTTTGGACTAAGTTTATCGCCATCACAACTAATTATAAGTCTAATACTTTGTGTTGCATTTTTAAAATTATATTATCAATATTTGCAATTTCAAGATAATTGTACTTATGTAGTTTTGTTGTGTTCATGATATGTGGAAAGAGAATATTACTTAGATAATGATTTAAGTAAATTGATGTGAATTTCTTATCTTCATGCCTAATGGCTTATGGATGTTCATTTTACATTATGATTGTTATGGTTAATGGACTAACTACCTTGTTATTTAAACAAGGTGGATGAAAGAAAGTATTTCTCTATCTAAGATGAGGAGGGAGAGTATCATTTAAGAGAGGAAATCAAATAAAGGTGAATAGTGATATACATCACAATTTTGAGAAGTCACACACACAATATAGGTTTTGTTGATTTTTATTTCATCATGAGTAAGACATTTCTTTGCATTGAAACACCATCATGAATGTAGCTCTATGATTGTTTAACTTTAGTAGCTCAACGCTAACTTTTGATCTTGCATTATCCTTTTCAATGATTCACATATAGATATGAATTGGGTTCACTATCCTAATTGTATGAACTAGGAATAAAACCCATCCATCACCAAATTACATTAAGGGGAATAGGAGTCAATAGACTCAGCCCCAAATCTATTGAAAATGAGTGAGCACAAATTGGACTTCTTTACACTCGTTTAAGTTGAAATTAAACTGATAATGGAAAGGGTATGAATTAGAGATAATGATGTAAAATTGATAATGGTACTAAGTATAAAAATACAATTTCAAAATAGATATGAAGACATCAATTACAAATTTGGAAATGATAAGTAGAGAGGAACCTATGTGTGAAATCTGAGATAAAAAAATGTGGGACGTGTTGGAAACAACAATGAGAGAAAATTGATAGGGGGGGGGGGGGGGTGAATCAGTTTTCACCAGATTAACAAACTCAACCACAATTACAAATTTTCGATAAACTACAAAAAAAACAAAGATAAGCACAATACACAACACCAAGATTTTGACGTGGAAAACCCGGTTAAGGGAAAAAACATGATGGTAACCTACCCACAATAAGATGGTACTCTGTAGTAGTTTGTGAAAATAATTGTAATGGGGAATGTACCAGTATTCAGACACATTGCCTAGGTCTTACAACTCAAGATACAATAACCCAGAAGGCTACAACCTTCAGGGAAGTCTCACTGACTTACAACAAGATTCAAACTACAATCGAGAAGAAATGAACTGCAACAATAGCATCTGCAAATGCGTGATGATAGTTCTGGTTAAGAACATATGTCTGTTCTGATACCCTCCAAAAATCTGCTCAATCGCACAAAAAGATGAATTCCTTTGTTCGCACATACACTATTCTCTGATAATCCACACACACCTTAATACCTAAATCACATGTGTAGTCACATAAATCTGTCCAGTTTAATTAAATGAATATTTGCTATTTATTTGATTAAAAATCCACTAGCCAATAGTTAATTAAATTAATATTTAATTAATTCATCTTCAAACATTCTCCTATTAATTAAATAAATTATTCAATTTATTTTAATTAATTCATTATACCAAATTCACAAATCAATTAAATGAATAAATCATATTTATTTCATTTAATCCCCTATTATTCTTTTAAATAGATTAAATCAAACATTTATTTAAATCATTTATCCCCCCACTTGCATTTTCCTACAGATGCAACTTGCACACATTTATTGAAATAAATTAATTTATTTTAAATAAAAATCCTATTTTCCCTCACCCACCAAATCCACTTGCAAACCTAACCCCCTTCTAGATTATTCTAAACCCTTCCTAATTAACCTAATCCATCCCCTAAATATTGTCACATTCCTAAGCAAATTGGAGTCACTTCTCAAAGACTCCAAAGTCTTTGAAAAACAATTAATGCTTTGTGTGTTCAACAAATTAACCTCTAAAGTCTTCCAAACCACTTATGGCTCTTACATGACCATTAATGGTTAATTCCACTTGCACCCATGGTTAAGGACTTTGAACCCTAACTTAACCCTCATGTAACCCATGTGTCTCCTCAAGCATTTATTGCTTTGACCATGGTTATCCCTTTAACCCTTGAACAAGAGTTTACCCCTTGGATAAAAGCTTTATCCAATGGATAACTCTAACCTAACCTTAACCTTACCTCCCAGGTTAACCCTCAGGTCATGTCAAGCATTTAATGCTTCTTCCCTCTCCTCTCCCTCTCTCATGTTGACACTTGTTATCTTGGGACTGGGTTGAAAGCCTTCACATGGATCTCAAATCATTCAATCTTGACCCTTGTTGAGATTACTCAATATCAACCATACATTGCTCCATTTTACCTATAAATAGAGCTCACATTCATCATTTTCAAATCCTCAAGCATTCTCAAACATTTAGCATAATCAACTCATATAATTGTTATTTTGGCCTAAAATAAATCATTTTAGCATTATAGCATCTAATATTAGCTTTTATCTACATTTGCATAGCATTTAGAGTAATCATCTACAATCTTGAACCTCCATAAGAATCCATAGTGCAAAAAGCTGCTGAGAGCTACACTAATTTGGAACTTGGAGAGGAGAGGAACAAAGGAGAAGGAGTTAAGAACATGTTAAGAGGCATTTGGAGATGCCTTCTTATATTTGTTTCATTTGTTAAATATGTTAGCATTATCTTAGTATCTCTTTTGATATGCCTGCTTAGGTTAATCTTTGGTTGAATAACACTAACATTAATCCTGTTTCTTGTTGTTTTTGTGTGTTATAACACCATAGGTTTTAATCTAACTTGTCAGTTTTGCAGAGCATCATTTGGTGAACCTGACGTGAATCCAAGCACCCAAAACAATTCTTTAAAAAACTAACATGTTTGAATGTTGAACTTGACACACAGGTCGCGCTTTAGCGCTTTTGATCGCGTTGTAGTGCTCTTGCAACTTGTTATTCTAATAGCGCTGTTGTCTCAAGTTTGGCGCTATTGGCATTCATTTAGCGCTTTTGTGCTTGTTTTAGCACTTTTGAATTTATTGTCAAATTTTTCTTTTAGTGTTTTTGTCTATGTAAAAACGTGTTTTTAGTTAAATAGCGCTTCTATTTTAACACAGACTAGCGCTATTGTAATAGAACATTGTAAGGAAGACTTTGTAACAAAAAAAAAATAGTTTTTTTAGGCTTGTGGAAGCCCTCCCTATGCATGGATTTTACTAACTATTCACTTTTGTGCAAGTCTAAAAACTAACTTTGTTAAAAATCAAAAATTTGTTTTTGGTGCTTTAAAATTGAACAAAAACAAACTTTCTTTTCCTTGCAAGTTAGGATCATTTGTTTTTGGTGCTTTAAAATCGAATAAAAACAAACTTTGTTTCTTGCAAGTTAGGCTTAATTGTTCATTTGGTGCTTAAAATCAACAAGACAAATTTATTTTTTGCATCAAACTTAAGCAAAACCTCACAATCCACACTTCCATTTTGGTGCAAATAAAATTCACAATCAACTTGTCTCATTTGTTTTGCAAAAACGATTTTACTTCATACATGTTTTTCATTAATTTGACCAGGATTTCAAGTTCTAGTTTACTTAAATATATTGCCTTTTGAAGTTAAAAAGAATATCATGGTTGTTGGAGCAACATCTACAAATAGTTAGATCACATTGCAATGACAAGTTAAAAAGAACAAGTGCTTGTTGTGATTGGCACACTTGTGCAAAGGAGTTGGTTGAGTGGTCCTACTTCTAACACACACTATCCTCTCCCTTGGCTTTCGTGGTCCTAGGTGCAAGAGAAAAGTGTTAGTAACACTCAAATTTTTATCTTTTTAAGAGAGGCCTGCCAAGAGACACATCACTCTTGGGAACGACCTCGCGCGGTAAATCCTTCGAGCCACTATAGAAATCAGGTGAGAGCGAAAGCTGTAGCCCTGGGTATAGCTATTCTTACAATGTAACTTGCCGAAAGGACAAATGGGCCCCACCACAAGTTACAAGGCTCTTAAGTGAGTCACTGGAGAATGAACTTATATCCAAAGACATCAAAAATTACTAAACACCTTTAAGTAGTAGCCCACCCATTCTATTGATTGAGGATATTTGTGATATAATTCGGTGCAAGAGCATAGATGGTTTTGCTCCCAAGATACTCACCATACATATTTCCTTGAGTAGAAACATAGCTTTTTGAAAAGTCACTTGTGGCTTGATGAAAGTGGTGACTCCCCCATCATAGGGATCATCTATTTGTTATGCTTGTGCAACACTTAGTATATCACGTCCTTACCTACCACAGTGAGATTCATAAGGTATGTAGTACCAAAGTCAAAGAAATATCAAGATGTGGGCTGAATTTATCGTAGCTGGCCATTTGACCTTAGGGATACAAAGTGTTTGAAGTGTTTTCATTTTAATCAAGACCAAGTGCAAATTGAGCCGACTTCAGGCTTTGGAAGAACACCTAAAATACACTTAAAGGAAAGGGTCATATAAAAGTTCAAGGATTGGGTTGATCTAGACCCATACTTATTTGTGCCTTTTGAGGCAACATTCTTGTGTTTGTGTGCTTGCTTTGTTTTCTTGTCAAAGAAACATCATAAAATCTAAAATTCAAAACAAGTATTCATCCAACCAAACATTTTTCAAAACAACCAAAAATATCAAAAACAAAGAACAAAGTATCAAACTTTATGACCATTCTTCACAACTTGAGAAAGAAGAATGTTCATCAAAATATCAACTTGAAAAGAAGACCATTGAGCTCAAAGGATTTGATCAAAAGGAGGAAATTATTCTATCTAAATAGACAAATCTTTGTCTCTCATAGAGATTTTCTACGTCACATGCATCTATACCTTCAAGGTAAATCCAACGAATTTGATCAAGAGTCATTGAACCGCAGAGCTTTTATGCAATATAGAGCTTTGAGTTATCACAAAAACCAAGGAGGCAAGATCAATCCCAACTTCTTCCCAGACATTTGTATCACATACAATGTAGCTCGAGAATTGTCACCAACGCCCGAAAGAGAAGAGGTAGAATTTGTTCCATTTGTGACACAAAGATTTTATTGAAGTTAATCATTTCATCCATTTCTCACCTTCACATCATCACTTCAGTTCAACTCTCAAAACATTAAGAAGTTCTTGTCCTAAATTCTCTTTTGGATATTGCTTGAAATCAAACACACAAATCACTTTTAGATTGTTTCTACATCTAGGATAAGCTCATCCTAAGAGACATATCTATGTAGGTTAAAACTAGTTTATGATTGAATCCTCTCATTACTAGGTAGTTAAATCTATAACACATCTCAGATTTCTCTAAACCTTATCACATCAAACCTTATAAAAAACAACAAGCAATTCAAAGAAAGAATTTCGGTCACATCTACCTTTAAGTGCTAGAGATCCATATATAACACAATTCACCAACCATCAATCTTTCATTTCATCAACAACTCATCATCATTTTCAGCCAACTTCAAACAAAAACTTGTAAACAAAATGGCTCATACCTGATCACAGTCAGGGCAACAAGAAATTGAAGAAGAGGAGGAAAATATCAATGAATTTCAAGAAGCACTTGGAGGAAATGCGAATGATGAAAACCCAAGTACTCCTACTCCTGCAACAATAGAAAGGGCTCAACACAACCCTCTCTTTAATAGAATTTTTGACGAAATACTTAGGAGCAATGCGGATGCTCACTTTTTAAAGCTTGCTCAAGAAGGAGCCAAACTCCCCTTTGACTTTGATCTCGCACAACTAAGACAAGCATCAGAATGAAAAAGTCGCCATGAGGAAGAAAGAGGTAGAGATCATATTAGATATAACATTCCTCAAGGTAACCCACCACCTCCTCCTCCTCCAAATGGCATAGAGATATTGCGGCAACAAGTGGAAAATCTCACCCAACAACTTCACAGTGGCGTAAAGACTAATCAATTTTCACTCAATGACATTTGTCCCTGTCCCTTTGATAGGAATCTTTATATGCCACCTTTTCCATGATGGTTCGAAACACCCAAGTTCGAAAAGTATAGAGGAAAAGGAGATCCTCGTGATCATGTCAGAGAATTCCATTCAGCTTGCCTCAAAGTGGCATAAGAGGACACATACCTAATGCGACTTTTTCCCCAAAGCTTGGGAGGAACAACCACATCATGGTTTTCCCAACTACTAGGTGGCATTAGGACATTTGAAGAGCTAGTTTAGAAGTTCTTGGCACATTACTCACATAACATTGAACATGATATCACCATGGCTGATCTATGTAACACTAAACAAAAACTAGGTGAACTATTCTCAGTCTTCCTGCAATGATGGAGTCAAATGTCTAGCAGGCATTCTCTTCAATTACCTGAACAAGAACTAGTGGAAATATTTATTTCCAACTTAAACGAAAAATGGAGTTTCACCTGGATGTCAAAGACACAAACTCTTTCAGTGACATAATCACCAAAGGATTAAAATGTGAGCGGGCGCTCATCAAGAAAGGACTTATCAAAATCTATAATGAGCCAAAGGATGGTCCTTGCCCATGCTTCAATAGTGACAAACCAAGCTTCTGGAACAAAAACAAAAATGTTGTCAATGATGGGGTTGTGGATGCAAGAACTATCAAAAGTGCACAACCTGTAGTTTGATTTGCAGGATAGAATCCCCCACCTCAGACTAACACAGTTGTTCCTCCCAATCAAGGCCGCATCACATCTCACGATGAACCCAGACTTCATCAACAAAAACCAAAGTGAACATACACTCCCTTAGGGGAACCCATTGAAACAGTGTTATGACAACTAGTTTCTCAAAATATGGTAACCCTACCCAAAACATCAAACTATGAGCCTCAAGTCAAACCTGCATGGTGGAGGGATACTGAACATTGTGATTTCCATCAAGGGAGAGGACACAAGACAATAAATTATCACAGATTGAAAGATCTTATTAGGATCTTATTGACCAAGGCAAAATCAAAATCGAAGGACATGACCCAAAGACAACAAACAATGACCATCTTATGTTTAAGAATCCACTTCCATCACAAGATCAACGAGGTCCTTCTACTTCAGGGAGAAACACAGATACCACCGATTATATGCAAGCCGCGTATAATTATACTGTGAATCACCTATACAATGCCAGTGAACAAATTGCAACTATAACTATAAAAAATCCCAGCTCCACTTGCAATGTTGTTACACGCCACGACAAAATTACCATAAAAGTAGCTCCACAAGGCACCCCATCTATCCCAAAGCAGTATAACCTTGTGGAACAGTTCGACAAAACGCCCGCACTGATATCTATCTTAGAGCTATTGCGCCTATCTCCATCTCATAAAACCATTTTGGATCAAGCTCTCCAAGAGGTGTCAGTCCCTGCAAACCTAAATACAGATCAATTCCAAGCCATGGTTGGAAGTCTAAAGTCATCACCTTGTCTCACTTTTTCTGAAAGTGACAACTCTTCCTTCCAACAACCTCATAACGCTTCCCTACACATTGAAGGATTTATCAACCAGCATAGGATCAAGCGAGTCTTGATTGATAATGGGGCTGGCCTGAATATTTGTACACTGTAGTTGGTCATAGCTTTGGGATATGCAATAAAATCAGTGGATCCTCGCAAGAAGATCACAATCAAAGCCTATGACGATGCAGAGCGTTCATCCATAGGAGCTGTGGTACTACCAATCCGAGTGGGTCCTGTGGTGAAACACATCATTTGTCAAGTTATGGACCTTCCTCTGCCATACAATCTATATTTAGGAAGACCTTGGATACACGACATGCAAGCCGTTCCATCCACATACCATCAGTGTATCAAGTTCCCACATAATGGTGTAGAGATCACAATCCTGGGCGATGCAAATCCCTTTGCATATTGTCATAATATCAGTCATCAACCAAAGATTACCATTCCTAACAATAGAGAAGTCATCTCCTCCACATCATACATAAGTCCATCCTCTCTTGCCAGTTCAAACACCACTATACCCAAGAAAGAAAAGCTTAAGATGAAAATAACAGAGGAAGGTCCTGGGGAATACAATTTGAGTCAACTCTTTTGTGTGGGACGAATGCCCACTTCTCCTAAAACACATGGCAAACCTCAGTAGTTACTTCAACAACCACTGATCAAGCCAGCATGTCCTTTGATGCCTTTCATCCTTGAAAAGAGTCAAGAAGAAGAAACCAAAGATGAGGACTTAGCGGAATGGATCTATAAAGATCCCATCACCACCGATATGCCACCGGCTACACTTTCCATGGATCAGTATGGCAAAGGCCTTCTCATTATGCAAAGAATGGGTTATGATGGTCAGAGTGCTTTGTGACCTTGCAAACAAGGATGACATGAACCGCTGCTGCTAGAATTAAAGCCCAAGGATAATACAGGCTTAGGCTTTCAAAAGGAGATCCTTCCTAAGCTTAGATTCAAAGGAAAACCCAGCAAACCACTATATTAGCCTATTACAAAGAGGACACCTTTGATTATCAAAGCAACATCAAACACCATCACTACTGCTCCATTGAGGCTAAAAATCCCAACACAATCATCTACAACGCCAATCATCCCACCAAACAAACCAACAATCCCACTAGCAGCAGCCATAACATCAATAGCACCATTAGAGGCAGCAACTGTATCAGAACCCACAATAGTATCTACGACACCAGCAGTTCCAGCAAAAGTAGCAGAGTCAACACTATCGATACTCCCCATATCGGATTCATTGGTTCCCATCATCCTTCCTGCATCACCGATCCTTTCATCTACAAAGGTACATCAACCGATCACACCTGTAGTGTTTAACTCAAAGGACATCCCAGTATGGTATAGTAATTGGATATTGAAAAGTAACTCAAAGACTGACTCACATGAATGGGAATTTGATTCCATCCAGCTTAATACTTCAGATGAGGAAGACACATCACTACCTCCACCTCGCAAAGACATCCCTGTTTATGGAGAAGCACAGATAAAGACCTCTTGGGTTCCTGAGCTAGAAACTTCTTCCACAGACCCTACGTCACATCCTATGCCTGATTCTGATAGGGAGAGTACCATCAACGACCTTAACCACAATGTCTTAACCCTCACTGATGCATCTAACAAACTTAACCTAATCGATGAAGTAATGCCCATTATCCATCCCAAAATCATCGAATGGAACCAACCTAATCCCCCATGTCTTGATCATTTCCAAAATGATGAGGCAATCATTGACTTTTTGGAACTACAGGATAACATACCAAGTGGGGATCACAAAGCTGGATTCGCCATAGAACTTAATAGTGCAACATACTTTGGGGCGGATGCCAAACCTTTCAGTTGCAAAAATATAACAATAAAACATGGATCTTCCAGTGAAAACCACACTGTTGCACTGTTTGATCCAACAAAAGTAAAAAGAAAGAGTGTATCCAATGGTGAAAACCTCTCTGAGGCACTTGCAGATGAAAGGTTTGACATTCTCCCTGCTAGTACACAACAGGACGATCAATGATTCTCATCGAGGAAACAAAAGAATACAACGTGGGGACTCCTGAAACTCCTCACCACATACATCTGGCATCTCTTCTAACTCCAGAGGAACAACCTAAATTTGTAGAGTTCTTTCAAAAGCGTTAGATCAACTTTGGATGGTCATATGCAGACGTGTTGGGGCTTGATCCTGATTTAGTCATGCATCACCTCACCATAGCAGAAGGAGCCAAACTTGTCAAGCAGAAGCTTCGTAAGATGCATCCTCAGATTGCCATACTAGTCAAAGCAGAACTCAAGAAACTCCTAGATGTTGGTTTCATTAGACCAATTGATTATGCAAATTGGATATCTAATATTGTGCCTGTTGGCAAACCAAATGGGGGCATCCATATTTGTACTGACTTCAGAGATATGAATAAGGCATGTTCTAAAGATGACTTCCCCCTACCAAATATCGACTTCATAGTAGACCTAACAATAGGACATGCCATGCTTTCTCTCATGGACGGCTTTTCAGGATACAATCAGATAAAGATCGCACCAGAGGATCAACATAAGACAACCTTCACATGTCCATGGGGCACATATTGCTGGAATGTAATGCCTTTCAATCTCAAGAATGCAGGAGCAACCTATCAATGCGCAATGACCACCATCTTCCATGACATGATGCATACTATAATGGAGGATTATGTTGATAACTTACTAGCGAAATCACTCACCAGAGAAGGTCATCTAGACATATTAGGTAAAATCTTTGATAGACTAGAACAATATCATGTTCGACTCAACCCAAAGAAATGTGTCTTTGGAGTAACTTCAGGGAAACTTCTTGGATACATTGTCTCCAGCAAAGGCATTGAGGTCGACCCAGCAAAGGTCAAAGCAGTCATGGACATGCCACCACCAAAGAACATCAGTCAGCTAAGGACATTACAAGGATGACTCTAATCCATCTGAAGATTCATTTCACAACTAGCAGATAAGTGTCACCCCTTTACACATCTGCTACACAAAAACATCTGCTTTTAGTGGGATGCCAGATGCCAGCAAGCATTCCAGATGCTTAAAGACTATCTCATGAATACACCATTGCTACCTCCGTTACTCTATATATCAGCAACAAATACAACATTGGGTGTACTATTGGCACAACACAATGCAGAAGGGAAAGAGTGTGTTGTTTACTACATCTCTTGCACATTGGTTGGCTATGAACTCAACTACACACCTATTGAGTGAGCTTGCCTAGCAGTAATCTTAGCAGCCACTAAACTGAGGCACTATCTTTTGACACACAAGGTACAACTCATTGTGAAGATTGATCCACTCAAATACTTACTCAGTAAAGCAGCATTGACAGGCCGCTTGGCCAAATGGGTGACGATTCTCAGTGAATTTGACATCGAGTATGTGGACCGTAAAGCTATCAAAGGACAAGCTATTGTAGATCAGTTGGCCGATGCACCACTTATAGGCGATCATCCTCTCATTTCCAATTTTCCAGATGAAGAGATATTCATGATCACAACAGCACAACCATGGAAACTATACTTTGATGGTTCGTACACTAGGCATGGCTTGGGGGCGGGCATTATGTTTATCACACCTCAAGGTGATAGCATCCTGAAGTCTTACAGGCTCACATTCCCAGGCACCAACAACATAGCAGAGTATGAGGCCTTGATCACAGGACTTAGGCTAGCCATACAATGAAAATTACAAGAACTACAAGTATTTGGCGACTCCCAACTGGTCATTCGACAAGCAACAGATGAATATCAGAACAAGGATGACAAACTCATGCCATACAAACAAATGGTGGACAAATTAAAGGTATCATTTACTACTATCACCTTTGAGTAGATACTAAGAGATTAGAATCGAGCTACTGACGCTATGGCTACCATCGCCTCTCTCCTAGATCTTCCATAGAATTCAACACACTACGAGTTCTTGGTAGAACAACTTTGGATTTCTGCTTATGATATCCCCAAATTTGAGATGATATGTCACCTTATCAGTTCCAAATCCCCATGGTATGGTGAGTTCTACACCTACCTCCACGATCACACCCTTCCTCCTAACCAATCGAATAACCAACGTAAAACCTTGATTTGCCAAACTGCTCGATATACCATTATTGTTGAAACCCTATACCGACACAGTCTTGATGGTACTCTCCTTCGATGTTTGGAACATGATGAGATAACAAAGGCCTTGGAAGAGGTACATGAAGGAATTTGTGGAACTCATGCAAGCGGTCCGTCACTAGCCAAGAAATGCTTGCACACTGGATACTATTGGCCATCAATGGAAAAAGACTCCTACTAATTTGTCAGAAAGTGCAAGAAATGCCAAGTTCATGGAGACTTGATACATGCACCAGCACAAGAATTGCAACCAATCATAACACTATGGCCTTTTTGTTAATGGGGCCTTGACCTTGTGGGTAAAATCCATCCATCTTCATTCAATGGCCACAAATTCATTATTACCACCACCAAATATTTCACAAAGTGGATCGAAGCTATTCCACTTACCCAAGTCACTGGCAAGCAGATTGCCTCTTTCATCCTCAATTACATCATTTGCCGGTATGGTGTACCCATGTCCATCATCACAAATAATGGTCTTCCTTTCAAAAATCAAGATGTCCGTGAACTCTGTGAGAAATTTCACATCCAATACTGCTTTTCCACTCCCTATTACCCACAAGGCAATGGTCAGGCCGAAGCATCAAACAAGAACATATTAAGGATCATAAAGAAGACAGTCAATGATGCCGGTCGTGATTGGCATGTTCAATTGAATCCAACACTACGGGCATATCGAACTAGCATTCGAACCCCTATAGGCGCAACTCCTTACTCATTGGTCTATGGTGCATAAGCTATTTTACCTATTGAGGTCGAGATACCATCACTACGGGTTTCCTTACACAATCTCATAGATGATGAAGCATACAGAGTATCACGTCTTCAAGACTTAGAGCTACTTGATGAGAAGCGACAAGCTGCATACAATCACCTTAAGACCTATCAGCAACGCATGAGCAGAAGCTATAATCATCGAGTTAGACCTCGTACATTTGAGGTAGGTATTCTTGTTCTTCGAGAAAATCCTCGTAACCAGCCCAACCGAGAACATCAAGGAAAGTTTGAATCAAATTGGCTGGGTCCTTATATTATCACCTGTATTTGGCTCCGGGGCATATCAGTTGGCTACTTCAAAAGGAGAACCACTAGCAGATCCAATCAACAACATGCACCTCAAACAGTTTTATACATGAGCTGCACAGAGCACCAGGCTCCCATGCATACCGACAAAAACACCAAAAACATCCAGATAAAGGTCCTGAAGAAAAATACAAAAACATCAAAATAGCAAAGAAAAATCATGCATCCAAACGGTGAACAACCACTCCGGTGGCACCTTGGGTAAGTGTGATGGTGAAAACCTGGCAAATAGGCACCACTCGTAAAGGCTATGGCTCCATTATCTTTTAGACTTGTTGTGATCACATTCATTTCATACACACATCCATCCATCCAAACCATGGCTTGTTATTTATCTGCAATCGAGAAAGTGCTTCATGCGTCTTGCATCCCGCTTTTTCATAGTCAAAGTCTAAATTGGGGGCGATACCGTTAACCTATTGATGGAAGTGGATTCTACATTGTTTTGTGATTCATTAAGTTTGTCATTCAAAACTATCTCGCAAATTACCAAAAACATTCAAAACTATCTCGCAAAAATCCAAAAACATTCAAAATGTCTCACAAAATCCAAAAACATCAAAAAACATCGAAAAATCAAACAAAAAAACATGGCAATGCATTGTACATACTCATCCGAGCAAATACCACACAAACATTGAAAAATACTCGCACGAAGACCACTTCTCAAAATTGACCAAACAATCAACATCAACACTCAAACTGTCTTCAACAAGGATGCATCCTTCCTTACAAAAACAAAGACAAAATGATGTTTTCTTTGACAAGAAAATTATGTTTAAAGCTATCAAATACTTGGTTGATTTATGAGTTATTCATTCGTTTATATATATCAAGTTCCTATAGCATTTGTTTGTGTATCTTCTGCAGATTATTCTAATGAAGTTATGGGGCATGTATTAATGGTGTCTACGTGGGAAGTTCACTAAGCTACCTGATTTTATGCAAAAGCAGTCATGGATCACTATGGCTTGCTAACTATAGCGTATACCTTGACCATATGAGCATGAACCATTACCAAGGATCCATAGTCTTTATTCTTTATGTATATACTGTTTGCTTACAAAAAACAATGCTCCTTCTCTGGTTCCTCCTCATCCAATTTGGATAAAGGTTTTTGTCTCTTATTAAAGTATGAACTTGTCTCAGGATATGATCAGCCCAAGATCAAGGAGGACGATCCAAGTCATGCATGAACGGAGATGATCCTTGTCTGTTCTGCAAGCAATACTTTGGTCAACTTGACCCATTATATCAAGTTGTTTGTATTAACTTGCTATATCAAATCCATGTAAGAAATACTTTGGTCATCTTAAATCATTATGTCAAGATGCTTGTATTTTCTTACGACATTTTAAAGCTCAATGATGAAAATAGAACACTATGGATCGTCATTTCATCTCATCTGTTTATATGTTGCATTCCATTGCATATCACCCATCCATTCACTCATTCATATGTATGATTTATATGCAAATGTGAACAAAAGTTAAAATGAGCAGTTTTGCGACAATTGAGCTGGTTTTTGGATACAATCGCGACCAAGTACTCTGATACATCATCAATGCATCATGCAAAGTCTAAAACACCTTGCATTCATCATGATCATATCATCATCATTACATTTAGTTGCATTTTGCATCAAGTACATTTCATATCATTTTAGTTGTTTAAAATGCATATAGTTCATTATCATTTATTAAACATTAGTCTTCTTATATCATTTTATCATTGCATAATGTTTAGATTCATTCATATAAACCAATTGGCCTTGATTGTATTAACCAATTACTATGCATTCATTTAGTGTCAGTTATCAATTATCATTTTATCATCCTTTATTATCCTTTATCATTTACCATTGCATACATTCATTTATCTATTCATTTAGTAAAAAAGTGCATTCATTCATCCATTATTAGTGTCTTATTATACTCATCTTAGGATTCATTTAAATTGCATTCATTATCCCTTTTTAATTGCATTAAGGTGCAGTTATTAACCATAAGTTGCATTATCATCACATTATCATTTTACTTCATCATATTTAGGCATTTAGAATCATAAAAAACCATCTGTCTCAAACATTGGTTCATACCATTTTACATATACATTCATTTATGTATGCATTCATTAGAAATCATTATATAAACATTTGTACTTTACATTTGTTTATCCACATATACATTCATTTTTCACCATATAGATGCATATCCATAAATAAATCATTCATTCATTACATTAACATCATTGCATATCATTATCTCGTCATTATATCGACATGAAGCACAAGATCCTGTCTATATCATCATAAGCATACATCATCATGATGGCATTACATACATAAAGGAATACATCAAACAAAACATGCACACATGTATAAACCTGCATTCATATGTTAGTATCCAACATCATAAATCATCATAAAACATGCATATATGAATCATCTCATAAATGCATACATATACAAGTATCCATCTAAGCATAAACTCATAAACTCACCATCCTGCATAACATCCATACATATCAAAATGCATATCATCAAAATATGGGATCTCCTCATATATATCATCTCATGTATCAGAGTACAATGAAGTCTATAAAAACGGCTACCAAGAGCCATCCAAAACATAGTCCAAAATAACAAATATAAATACATGCATACAAAAATGCTCTCTCAGATGCCACTCTGACTAGATCCTGCACCACCATCACCACCTGCTCCCCCACTAGTCCCTGCACCATCTGATCTATCTCTATGTGGAGGCCCCATCAAACCCCCACTAGCTCCTGCACCACCTAACACCTCTCTTTGTCATGGACCCACCACACCCCCACTGCTCTACATCCTTTAAGACCGCTCTGACCTGGTCTGCTGCATCTATGTATAGCTTAGTGCTCGCTGATTAGCTGGCACCACCTGCTCATATAATCCTCACCAATACTCTATCTCCGCCTGTGCCCGTCCAAACTATCTCATCACCTCCCCAGTAGGACCCTGTGCTCCTACTCCAACCTGAACTCTCTCCTGCAGCTCCGCTAATCTCTCCACTGCACTATCCCTCTCTTGCAACACTACAGTCAGCTCTGACTCTCATGCAAATAGCTGCACATCTCTCGCTGCAACCTCTGCCTCTAGATCCTCCACCCGTGTCTCGGCTGCTGTCAATCGAGTATGCAAATGTGCTAGCATATGCTCCCAAAGATCACCACCCCCTATCGCTTCCTCCCCCGTCTCCATAGGTGCCTCTCTAATGGCTCCCTCCCCTCTATCCATCGGTATCTCCCTCTCCATACCTTGGCCACCTAATCTGACTCCTCCCCAGCACCAACGGTCCCTATGATATCCGCAGCGACAATCTGTCTCTCCCTCTCCGCTGGACCCGACCACCTAAGCCACCTCCTCTACCACCTCCACCGCCACCTCCACCACCTCCACCTCCACCATCTCCTCCTCCTCCTCCTCCGTCACCACCATCCCCCCTCCCTCGTCCACCTATCATCAATCCTCAACCTCCTCCCCTCCTCCGTCTTTGTCCCCTCTCCTCCTCAAAATTAGGAATAGGCTCTGTTGGATTTGATATCCGCAGAATCAGATGAGCCACCATATACTACGTATACTCCTTCGATACCCCTACATCTACCACCCTTGGCCGTATATCCCATGGCCTCGCCTGAAGCATCTGGAACTCTGCCAATGCCTGATCATAAGGAAGTATTGGCCCCCATGCATATCTCTCTCGGACCACTCTGGCCTACTCTCCCGATCCCCTCGGCAATCCTTGCTGCCTCCCAAACTGTCTCATCACCCTGCCCCGCATGTGTCTCTCTACATCATAGCATGTCCGTCCAATGAGGAATCAGGTCATGAATACATATGGCAATGCCTCTGCATCATCCTCCCAGGGCTCACACTCAATGTAGTGTCTCCAAATCACTATGTCCATGTCATCTAACGCCTGCCACCACCACTCTAACTTCCCCAAGTGGGGCTGACTCATCATGCCGCTGTACATGAACATATAGGGCTAATCTACTGCCCAAAATCTCAGACTCACTAGTCGAGTCACCGGTAAGTTCTCCCATGCCCAAATATGCAGCAACGTCACTCCCACTGCCAAAGAGCCTCTCCCACGACATGCTACCTCATGCAGCTCCTGATACATGTGCGCTAACATGCACGGTCCCCAAGCAAATCAGGTCCCCTTTGTCATCGTCTGCTCTATAACCTGTCCCCACCCAATGGTTAGACCATGCGACTCCCTATCAGGACACAGTAGCCCTCCCACGATCCCGGACAAAACTGCTGGCAATGGCTCGTATAAAGAAGCAATATCCTCCCAAGCTATGGAGTCATCATCAATGTACACGTCCTCATCAAAAAATCTCTGCACCGCTAGAGTCCCCCATGATCTATCATAAGTGACCAACTCACCCCGAATGGGAATATGCAAGATGCGCCACACATCCTCCAATGTCACTGTTATCTCCCCCTGCGCTAAGTGAAAGGTACAGGTCTCACTGTGCTAGCACTCTGCCAAGGCTATAATCAAACCGTGATTCATCTGAATCATGAGCAAATGCATCACATCATACAGCCCAATCGTTGCAATACAATCAATCTCGGCCTCTGTCAGCCGATCCCATAACCCCTATGTAGCCGGATGTCTCTCGCACAACTGTAAGATGCATAGATCCTCCTGCACACAGGCATCAATCAATCATCATCAGTTGTTTTGTTTTCAAACTTTCTTAAGTTTAAACCTAGACTATCAATAGATACTTTGATCAAGTATCTTTGAGTCTCAATAGGTAAGCAATCATGGCACACCTAGACTTCAACAGGCATTTATCCTAATGACCTACGTCTCATCAAGCTGCTATGGTTCAAAAAAACTCTCACTTCACATCCCTATCCATCCATCATTGGCATCGGGAGATTTTTGTTCACAAACTGGGACATCTATTTTCCTAAACAAAAACACTATCTTGCAAACAATAGCGCTACTTTCTACACAATAGTGCTAAACCCCTAACAAAAGTGCTTAATCAACCCTACAAAAGCACTCAAATCACAAAAGCGCTACAACAGCTATGCAATAGCACTACTTAACATCAAAAGTGCTCAATCGACCCCTCAATAGTGCTACAAAAACAATAGCACTCATCTTTTCAAAAGCGCTCAAACAACAGGACAATAGTGCCATTGCGGCACAAAAGTGCTAATTAATTGGACAACAACGCCAAAACATAGTTTCAGCGCTATTGTCCTAACTCAACTTGGACTCAGCAAAAAACATGTCAAAAATGCGTAAAATTCAAAATTTCAAAATTGCGTATCGCTGGTCTGTAGTCCTCTGGCCGCTGGAATCGACGAACTCACTCAAGATGGTGCTCTGCTATTGGTACCAAAATTCTGACTACTGCTCGCTCCTCCAAAATGTCACTATTAGAGCTCTGAATTCACTATGGTTGCAGTAATAAATGACCCTGTTTTCACCTCTTTCCCCCCATATAAACTCTTCGCCGTAACCGTAATTTTCTCCCACTCACCGTCGTGGTCCTCGTGAACTTCCCGAGCCTCCCATTTCTCTATTTTATCTCCAATTTCTTCCATTCTTCACCCGTATTGCTAACTTCTTCTCTTCTAACACCTTGCTAATTTTCATTCTTTTTCGAGAGATCGCCCGATTTTTCAAAAAAATTTGGCCCATCTCTCAAGGGGGCATACCACCCATTAAATTAACATTTTATGGGGCATTTCTTCACACCTATATTTTTCTTTCTTTGAAATGATGCGTAAACCACACCATCATTAAATGAATAAATCATATTTATTTCATTAAATTCCCTATTCCTCTTTTAAATAAATTAAATCAAACATTTATTTAAATCATTTATCCCCCCACTTGCATTTTCCTATAAATGCAACTTGCACACATTTATTGAAATAAATTAATTTATTTTAAATATAAATCTTATTTTTCCTCACCCACCAAATCCACTTGCAAACCTAACCCCCTTCTAGATTCTTCTAAACCCTTCCTAATTAACCTAATCCATCCCCTAAATATTGTCACATTCCTAAGAAAATTGGAGTCACTTCTCAAAGACTCCAAAGTCTTTGAAAAACAATTAATGCTTTGTGTGTTCAACAAATTAACCTCTAAAGTCTTCCAAACCACTTACGGCTCTTACAGGACCATTAATGGTTAATTCCACTTGCACCCATGGTTAAGGACTTTGACTCCTAACTTAACCCTCATGTAACCCATGTGTCTCCTCAAGCATTTATTGATTTGACCATGGTTATCCCTTTAACCCTTGCACAAGAGTTTACCCCTTGGATAAAAGCTTTATCCAGTGGATAACTCTAACCTAACCTTAACCTTACCTCCCAGGTTAACCCTCAGGTTATGTCAAGCATTTAATGCTTCTTCCCTCTCCTCTCAACCTCTCTCATGTTGACACTTGTCATCCTGGGATTGGGTTGAAAGCCTTCACATGGATCTCAAATCATTCAATCTTGACCCTTGTTGAGATTACTCAATCTCAACCATCCATTGCTCCATTTTACCTATAAATAGAGCTCACATTCCTCATTTTCAAATCCTCAAGCATTCTCAAACATTTAGCATAATCAACTCATATAATTGTTATTTTGGTCTAAAATAAATCATTTTAGCATTATAGTATCTAATATTAGCTTTTATATACATTTGCATAGCATTTAGAGTAATCATCTACAATCTTGAACCTCCATAAGCATCCATAGTGCAAAAAGCTGCTGAAAGCTACACTAATTTGGAACTTGGAGAGGAGAGGAACAAAGGAGAAGGAGCTAAGAACATGTTAAGAGACATTTGGAGATGCCTTCTTATATTTGTTTCATTTGTTAAATATGTTAGCATGATCTTAGTATCTCTTTTGATATGCCTGCTTAGGTTAATCTTTGGTTGAATAACACTAACATTAATCCTGTTTCTTGTTGTTTTTGTGTGTTATAACACCACAGGTTTTAATCTAACTTGTCAGTTTTGTAGAGCATCAACATAAATTTATCAGCTATTTATTTGTTTCATCAACCTTGACAATAATGCTAGCTAAACACTCAACTCACAATTACAAAATCACATCATATGATACAAAGATCAACCACTAGACCAATATAATGAAATACATGATATAATATGGACCTAAACCAAATCTCCAAATATGAAACACCACCGAAAATCACACCAAGATCAACCGCAACACGCTACACCACCAAAAATACTGCATAACACGAAGAACATCACCGGTTCAACAAAATCACCAAAATATTGTACAATGATCAATGCGGATCATCAAAACAAACAAGAAACAATTAGGAAACACCAACAAACCCATTAGAATCATTAGCAATATTTGCACCAACACCACTTATCAAATATTCATCGATCAACATCTAAAACTTAAGAACACTCAAACAACAGCAATTGTCATGAAGAAAGATAACTTGTAGAGAACCAAATCACAAACCATGTAAAATTAAGATACACAAGACCATCCCAAACAATCTCCCAAATATGCACTTCAAGATCTAATTACACCAGAATATATCGAAGGAAATACCAAACTCCGTGAAGCATTGATCAACAAACCAAATTGTAAACCAGATCATATGATATGATCAATTAAGATTCTCGGATCACTGAAACCAATGTAGAAAGATATAATGACACTAGAAATACTCCATTCACCAAACCATGATCCCAATAAACCAATATGCAATCACTAGAGCAATGAATCATAGGAATATGCCAACATCAATGACAACAACATATCCTAGCAGCATCAATTTCCAACAATCTCCCCCTTTGGCATTGATGGAAAGATATGAATGTGAAAAACAATCAATGCAAAGAAATAAAACATCTCCAACAAACTCCCCCTAAGATCAAGCAGATAGAACAGTTTTTCACATGCTTCTCTCCCCCTTTGACATCAATGAGAAAGGTCTTCAAAATAGAAAACCAAACTTACTCTCCCCCTTTGAATAGACAAATCATGATTCTCCCCCCCAAAACATATAGCCAATCCAACCTCAAACAAAATACTCCACCAGAGGAGCAACATAAACTCATCAATCCGGACAAAAAGGTAAGACTGTGAAGTCCACTGGATTGATGCAACTCAATCCATCTAGTTCTCATAAGGAGGGGTAGATACCCCTAATTTGTCTCTCAAATAGACAAATGTATCTTCAGGAAAAGGCTTAGTGAAAATATTAGCAATTTGTTCCTTTGTAGACACATATTCCAACTTCACTTCCTCTTCATCGACTTTTTCTCTCAAGAAATCATATTTGATTGATACTATTGGCTTGATGATGATTGTAATGAATAACTTCATATGTTGTCATTGATGAAACACATACACACACATATGTTCATATTGTCTACCGGTGTGACTTCAAAGTTGTTTATATTGCAACTGGTATACTAGAAGTTTATATCTAACTGGTGACAACTGGTATATACATGGAGACAACCAATTTGTATTTATATATAGATATACATAACTCGACATCAACCTGAAGATCCAACAACGATTATCAAAGGAGCATCGAAGGACACATGGTTTATATGTTTAACTTGAACTGGTATTGTTGTTCCAACCGGTATTCACTAATTATGTGATGAGTTATCACTGGTTGTGATGAGTTATCCTAACCGACAAATTTTGGCGGTATTTTTGTGATGAGTTATGATTTTTTGACCAGATACATGGCACCTAGGAAATTGTGATATGATTTCTAAAGGCCGACATGAAATCTAAATGTCTATATATTGACATCACAATGGATTATTTTGTATGAGCGAAGGAGATATGGTATGACATGATTTGATGCGAAGGCAGAAGTGTTAAGTTGTAGAGTATGTTGGTGATGAATTTTTGAGTGTGCAGAAGAGGGTCTATTCAAGCAAGTTGTGCTACTACTAGATCACACCACCTGTTGTTTTCTAATCACTACAATAGTCAAATCCCCTAACTGGGTAAGCTCTAACAAGCTTCATTGTACAAATCCTCTAACCAGGAGATTCATTAGTTTGGATTTAGAAATCCTCTACGGAGGTTATTCCTAACAAGGTACTACCTTTAACAAGGTATAGCTTTTAACTAAGCTTTGCGATCTTTAACAGGATTCGCTCCTAGCAGAGAAACTTTTTATAGACCTTAAATGGTTAGATATCTATTACTACAGATAGTTAACTTGTGAGTCCCATCTCACCATGGTTTTTCCCATTTGGGTTTTCCACGTATAAACAATTGTGTTACGATGGATGTTTTACTTATTGTGGATGCTTTTATATCATTTTGGATTGCATGCATAGTTTTAAACAAACTTGTTAAGTATATCTACCAGTCACTATTTAAAGTAGTATTGTTTTTGGTGTCATTGATTCACCCCCCTCTTAGTGCTTTTTAAGTCCATCAGATACATTTTTAGTATTTGAATGTTGCACTGGGTTCTTTGACATATTAATAGCACTGGAATTATCATAATATATGACAGTAGGCTCATCATATATAACTCTGATATCCTTCAACATTTGCTTCATCCAAACTACATGAGTGCAGTTACTAGCATCAACAATGTACTTGGCTTCAACGGTAGATAGGGACACTGAATCTTGTTTCTTACTTGCCCATGAAACCAATTTATTACCCAAAAAGAATGCACCACCAGAGGTACTCTTCTGGTCATCAACATCACCAGCCCAATTAGCATCAATGTAAGCACATAACATGAAATCATCATTCCTTAGATACCACAAATCATAATCCACAGTTCCTTTTGAGTATCTGAATATCCTCTTTATGGCAGTGACATGACTCTCTTTTGGATCAGATTAATATCTAGCAGCCATGCACACAACATGCATAATGTCTGGTCTAGTCTGAGTAAGATATAACAATCCACCAACCATAGATCTATACAAAGTCTGATTAGCTTTCAGAGATTCATCATTTTCAGACAATTTGCACCCAGTCACCATAGGAGTTCCAACCGGTCTGGAGTCTTCTAACCCAAGCTTCTTCAATAATTTCTTCACATATTAATTTTGAGATACAAAAATACCTTTTCTAGTTTGTGAAATCTACAAACCTAAGAAAAATTTCATCTCTCCTATCATAGACATCTCAAATTCTTTATGTATATCATCAAAAAACTTCATACTTAAGTTATCATCTCCTCCAAAGATAATATCATCAACAAAAACTTTAACAATCAAAATGTTATTATTCTCAATCTTGAAATAAAGATTACTGTCAGGAGTACCTTTATTAAATCCCAATTTCAGCAAGTACTTATCCAATCTAGCATACCAGGCTCTAGGGGCTTGTTTCAATCCATAAAGAGATTTCTTCAGTTTTCATACCATGTCACCATCATTTGATAATGAAAATCCATCAGGTTTCTCAATCTAAACTTCTTCCTTAAGCTCACCATTCAGAAAGGCTGACTGGACATCCACTGATATACCTTGAAATCTTTATAGGCAGCATATGCAAGCAATAGTCTAACAGCTTCAAATCTCACTACCAGAGAAAAATTCTCCTCATAATCAATTGCTTCTTTCTATGAATATCCTTTGTATACCAATCTTGCCTTATTTCTGACAACTTCACCGACTTCATTCAATTTGTTCCTAAATACCCATTTAGTACCAATCACATTCTTGTCTTTAGGTCTAGGTGCAAGCTCCAATGTGTTATTCTTTTCAATCTGATCTAATTCTTCTTCCATAGTTTTTATCCAATTTTCATCTTTGTAAGCTTCAACAACATCTTTAGGTTCAATTTTGGAAATCAAACATACCTCTTCAATAGCTAGCCTTCTAGTAATCACACCTTTATTTTTATCACCAATAATCTGATTTTCTGAGTGATTCAATCTTGTATACCTTAGAGTCTTTTGATTATTCTGACTTTCAGGTTGCTATACCTCTCCACCAGAAGCAACAATATCTGGATTAACTGTCTCTACCAAATCATTATGCTTCAATTCTTCAATCTGAATAAGTGTTAGAACAATATGTTGACCATCATCATATCCGCATGCTCTGATCTCTTTTCCACAGTTCTCATCAACCTTCACATTTTCACTTTCCACTATCTTTCCCAGTCTCTTATTCTAGCACCAGTAGGCTTTTCTCTTTGTTAAATGTCCCAAGAAAATTCCTTCATCACTTCTTGTATCAAAATTTCCTATATCGTCATCTCTCTTGATATAACACTTTCTACCATTTTTTTTGAAATATATCACAATGGGAACATGAGCAAACCATAGCCCATAAGGATTCTTACCGGTATCACCTTTTATATGAACTTGATTGAATGTGTAAACCATGGTGCTAACAAATTCTCTCCAGTAGATCTTCATAACACTCCCTTTAATAAACATAGTCCTTGCAACATCCAAGACAGTCTTGTTCTTCCTTTCAACAACTCCATTCTGTTGTGGGGTTCTAGGAGCAAATAATTGTCTTCTAATTCCATGCTTCTCACATAATGATGTTACTACTCACTAAGTTGTCATTAGTTTTATGTCCAAAGTCATTCTATATACTCTAGTCGGTTATTACTACCAAAACATTTAGTCGGTAAGCACAGAGCAATTGGTTAGAAAAGTTACAAGTCATAGAGTTTAGTATACACTGAGTTGTCTACCGAGTAACATTTAATGACTACCGAGCAAGAAAGATGGTATACCGAGTTGATACACACCGAGTCAAACATGTTACCAGATTCATTGAACCTAGACATATATGGGAAACGTGTTACAAAGATCAAGGAACAAGGAACCGTTATCACATTGGAAATTGCACTTAAGATTTTGTATGATTTTGAGGACATCTATCCAATGAAATAATTTGTATGGTTATTCATTTAATGAATCATGTTTGTAAGATCCAAGCATGAACAAGATCATTGTCTTAAGAGATCTATTTATACAACATGAATTAAGGATCAAGTATGTATGTGTGTATGACTGAGAAGCAAGACATGAATGTGTGAAGCAAGACATATATGAAAAGAAAAATCATGGGAAAACACTAAGTGTTATGACTATTGCAGATATAGAGAGGTCACCGAGAAGAATTTCAGAGAACAGTCAAGGAACAAAGTAAACAAAAAGGTTTACCGAGTTATTTTATGGGTTACCGAGGTATGCTATAAGCAAGGTAATTACATTTTGAGCACATAGAATCTGCTATAACATTTTAGATGTGAAGTTGTAGATATTTTGTAAGATTTTGAATGTAATATTTTGAGTTGTAAGAGAAACCTTTAACAGGGTAAAAGACTCTAACAAAGTCTATAAATTGTAAAGCCTTTAACCAGGTGTAGCATTTAGTATAAGTGTTGTAAAATCCTTTAGCAAGGTAGATCTAAAGATCTTGATACTCCTAACAGGGTAAGCAATCAGAAATAGCTAAACATGTAGCTCTAACCGAGCAACCTTTATTATTGTAGTAGTGAAGTTGTGGGTGCCATCCCCACTATAGTTTTTCTCTCTAACAAGGAGTTTCTGCGTAACCAAAATATAAGTGTTATGGAGTGAATCATGTATGATTGTTATTTATTTGTTTTAGCATTATATTATGTTTCAACAATATTCAGTTTATGCTTAACAGTAAAGTTATTGTTGAAGAAGAAAAGATTTGAAGTACTGATTCACCCCTCCCCTCTCAGTACATTAGCTTTCCATATTGGGCCTAACAATTGGTATCAAATCTTGAATCTTGGAAAAGGGTTTAACTACCTAAAGAGAAAGATCTTATCAATGGAAGGCTACAAACAATCTCAGAGAATTGTGAATCTTCAAAATGAATTGGATCATGCTAATCAAGTGATTGCTAACATGCAGAAACAAATGCAAAGATCACTAAAAGTTAGAAGAAGATTGTCTGATGATTTGCAGGACTCTCAAGAGCTGGTGGAACAAATTGAGACATCATCTGAGAACAATATATCTGAAGAGACTAAAGAGATGATTGGAGCATTGAAAGAAAAGAACAAAGCACTAACTGATCAGCTAAAACCAATGAAAAGAGAACATGAACATTTCAGCACATAGATGACTGAAAATCTTGATGCATTGAGGATAGTCGAGGATAAATTAAGAGATCTAGAAAGAGAAAAACAACAGGTTGAAGCATTAGTGTCTGAAAAGAATGATGAAATCAATAGGATGACTGGAATTCAAAGTCATCTGTCAGATCAATTGGGTTATGCACATCATGAAGCAAATGTGAAAGATGATGAGAATCAAGCATTGAAACTTGAAGTATCAAGATTGACCGATAAACTTGAAGCAGAGAAGAAATTCCAAGAAACACTGAAGAAGAGTTATGAAGCATCAAAGATGTTGGATGAGCAACTGAATACAAGAAGACCCAACAAAGATGCAGGACTCGGTTACAAAGGAAAAGACTCTATCGAGAAGGGAATCCACACTACCGAGAGAGGAGAATCATCAAAGCAAGTTGGAAACAAGAAAAACATCAAAGGAAAGAAGCCTATTTGCAACTATTGTGGAAAACAAGGACATACTGCCAACTTGTGCCAAACCAGAAAAGGTAAGCAGCCAAATGTCACTAGGTCTAATGGTTATTGTAACAATTGCAATAAATATGGTCAAACATCTAATCAATATAGGACAAAGTCTGTTAGCAATTATCAGAAGGCAAAATTCAAAGGGTTTTGTAAAAACTGCAATAGATATGGACATAGTACCAAGAAGTGTTGGTTTAAGCAGAAGAAATATATGTGGTCTGCACACCGAGCAAATACTAGAGGTTACTGAACTTACATAGATCCTAACCGATAGTATACTGCAGTCCCATGGGATTACAATACAAGGATATGGTGTGAATGTTGTGGAAGATATGGACATATAAGTGCCAACTGTTTTATAAGGTTTGGAATGAACAACTGAAGATCATGGAGAAATCCTGGTATGACATGTTTTCATTGTCACAAAGTTGGACACTTGGCTAGAGATTGCAGAGATCAACCTAGAGGAGATATTGAAGAAATTAAAGCAAATTCCAGATAATTTGGAAAAAGAAGGAAATTGTGTCAAATGAAGAAAGCACCTTACCTACCAAGTTAGGTGCATCTATTCCAAATTAATCGGTAAAGGTATGAAGGGACTGCATTCTCTAAAGGTTAAAATCTTAACAGTTCCTATTTTATCATGTACTTAATTGAAAATCTACATAGCTAATATGCATTAGCAAGTTTGAAATTCTATCAAGTTTTTTGGTGCACTAGTCAAGTCGGTAAATGCAGGAACGCTGTCAAGTTGGTAAATACAAGAAGTCTGGCTACTCGGTAAAAGCACAAAAAGAAAGGTAAATTGGTTTAGTGGAACCGAGTGCATTTAATGTTTTCTAACCTAACTGCATGGAGCCCGATAAGGTATAATGTGTACTTAAAGCTTTTGCACGGTCATTTTACAATTACCAAGTTTTCAAAAAGCAGAGAAAAGCGATTCAAAAGGCGATCAAATCTCTACCGAAGCGAAATTCAAGGTATTTACATCAATCACAACGCATTGTCAAGCAAGTTAGCCGATCATATCAGTTGTGTTCTATTTAGTAAGTTTTAAAACCCTAAGGCTCATTTGTTAGTGATTATCTGAAGTTTGAAATGGCTCCTAAGATTCAAAAACCCATTGTTGTTGAGAACATTGAGAAGCCCATACTGAAATATTCACTACCTCCCAAAGTAGCATCTGAACCGGATGATAAAACTGCATTTTCACTCATTCCGGATAGGGTTTTATTAGTTGAGGATGTTAGATTCTTCACTAAGTGTCGTGTTGAGGAACTAGGTCACACTGAGATCAAGGACACGTATGATGAATTATGTACCAATGGGAAATTGGATAGCAAGTTTGAACACATTAAAATCAAGGGATTGACCAAAGCCCTAACCTACCCGCGAGTCTTCAAACCCCAATGGGTTAAATTTGTTTTGAGAAGAGTTCATGATGACTTTATGTGGTTAGAGGAGCAACCATTCAAGATCACCAAGGAAATCATCCACTTGATCACCGGTTACCCTATTTTTGACCATGCCCGAGCTCAGAAAATGATTTCACAGAAAGAATTGATCACTTTAACTGGAGTTGAATCTGATTGCAGAGGTATGAAATTGAACAATGTCATAGATGCAGAGCTGAAGTTTGCAATTAGAGTCATAGGTTATTGTTTCTTTCAATCGGCAAGGGAGAACATTGTACCTTGTGCAGCTGTTGATTTAGCCTATAAAATTGTGAAGAAAGGCATGAAGATTGATCTATGCGAAGTGTTGTTGAAAAATCTATTTGAAAATCTCAACACCATAAGGAAGCCAAAGAAGAACAACTTGACAAACACACTAAAATTTGGATCACTTTTGGTATGCATTTTTTTCTATTTTGAGAAATTCTTTCCATTAGTCGGTAATGTAGTTTGGGAGCTACACAGACCAATCACCCATCAAATCAATGACTTCATCAAATAGCTAGGTGATAACTTCAATGAGATTATGGATGATTATTTTAGCAAGTTTTAGGAAAAGATGCATAACAGGCATAGGATTCCACCCGAGTTAGTTGAGAAGTACAAGGATAGTATATGTTTTGAAGTGGACACTGACTACTGCTATGTCAATGCTATAGAGCCAAGAACTCAATCTTTGCCACCTATGGATTATGAGATTGATTTTGACATTACACAGCAACAGATAGATGCTTTTCTTGCACTACCAAGGCATGCTACCGAGATCAGATATGGTACATATGAAGAAGTTAATGAAAAGGTCAAAATGAGCATTGTAGTACCAAAGGCTAGAAGGAAAGCAACAAAAATGATTAAAGCATTAACAGAGAAATTTGGAGAAGGATCTTCCTCCACTCCTATCAAGAGCATTCAATTCATCACCGAGGAGGAATCTGAAGCCCAAGAAGCAGCTATAACATTGAGCACCGAGTTTCCAAAAGGGAAAATTTTGAAAAGGAAGAAATAGGATACATCACAGGTATCACCGACTCCTCCAGTGAAGCGCCCAAACACTAGATCATTTGTAGTGTCACCGAGCAAGAAACATAAAAGTGTTGTAGTTCCAAAGGTAACAAAAACTTACAAGAAGTCTACTCAGAGACTCATCTTGAACAAAGAGTCCAGTGACACCGAATCTGAAGACAAAAATAAATTTCAGATTGTTAAGAGTAAAAAAGAAGATGTACATAGTGTTGATATTTTTTGTGCTAATCTGAAGCAATATGGTGGATTTGGAGCATTCAGATATGTAAAATATGACTCCAAATCTGATGCAGAAAAGAGACAAATTGAAGAAATTGTCATCTGCACTCTTCTGAAATTCCGACTGGTCCCATTGGAAGTAACTAATTCTCTTGCAAAAGCATTGTATTTACATATTGATAATAGGTGGAAATATGCCATGGACTCGGAAAAGAAGATGAGAGAAAGAAGTCTGGTACATCTCTTTCCAGACATGTAGGTAGATGAGATAAGTGAACATCTAAAAAACTACCACACAAACTTCCTAGTCAAGCAAAGAGCCTTGAAACTGATGAATGACCTTTATCTTGATGTAGAGAACGAGACAAAAGAAAAATGGCAAGAAATCTTTTGAATCAAGAGTACTGATGAGCAAGGTGAAGTTGAAATAGTGGACATCATCGAGTAAGATCCCGTAGAAACCATACAACATGATGAGGATGTCATGGATACCGAGGAACAGGAGCAAGAAATGATAGAAGGGAATGCTTATGCCAAACTGGTATCAAGTGAGTCAGTTTTGGAACAAGTCAAGTCCTATCCTCCAATAAGTCAACATGTTTCAACCGAGACACCTCGGGATACTGAACAAGGCAAAGAGGGTCAACAGTCTACCAAAGGAGAAGCTACTTTTCAGGCCACTGAGGAACATACTTCTCAAGCCCCTTCAAGTACTGAAAATGTTACAACTGAGACCCTGAGCAAGGATTCACCAAAGGCTACATCTGAGGCTAAATAACTTGACAAAAGTGTTGCCTCTATCGAGCAACTTACCAAGGGTGTACAAGCCTCCCAAGCCATTGTATTAGTTCAATCGGTGAAAGCCTCCTCTTCTAAAGAAAATAAAATGAAAAAGTATAGTTTCAAGTTAGATTTGTCAAAACCAATTGTGTTGCCGAATGTAGACATATCCAAATTAAAAGGGCAAGCACTAATTGAATTTGGTGAACTATGCAAAGCCAAAGCAGAACAAGAGAGACAAATGGCTATACAAAAGAAAAACAGAGTACTTTAGAAGGTCAAAGCACTATTAACATATATGCTACCTGAAGCTACAATGATAAAAGATGCAGCCATCCATATTCAACTAGATGAACTCCTTAATCAGATCGAGACATCTGGAGTAGACGCATCTGAATACTTGAGCAAATTGAAGGACAAAGAGCTCACTGCAAAAATGATTGAAGAGGTACAGAAAGCCATTGCTATCGGTAAAGTAAAACTTGTCAAATTTATTGTTGAGTTGTCCCCTCAACTCAAGCACACTCTTTATTTATTTCAGAAACTCTGTACATTCTCTTTATTCATTAAAGATATCAAGAATAAAATAGAAGTGATTGAGAAAGAGATCACCAATCTCTCCAATAAATTGACCACTGAGTCAAGTTCTATTCAGAATTTCTATACCAAGTTACAAATGCTCATGGCTCAACAACTTGAACTTAGGAATGAAGAGCACAAAATAAGGATGGACATTAGGACTCTTCAAAATTTATTCATTCCACACTTGTCCTTTGTCCAAGAACAAATCAACAAGGCTACCTCCTTATCTACTCAGCAAGAGGGAAGCACTTTAGATGGACTAATTTCACTGTTAGCTGATATTACAACTCAGAAATTCACTCATGGATAGTGTCAAGGATGCACTCTCTTCCGCTCTCACCGATGCAAGAACAAAGTATAAATCCATTTTTGACCAGCTGCCTCCACCAAATGGTAACTAGTTTTGATGTTTGTCAAAAAGGGGGAGTATAGTGTTTAATAGTGTATACAAGAGAAGTATACCGAGCAGTTCAGCATATTGAAGTATACAAATAATTTTGACAGGGGGAGCAGTGAACCGAGTAGGGAATACATAATATTGATCACAACGCATGCATAATCAGAGCTATGTACAATATATTGATAAGGGGAGTATATTTGAGTATACTATTTTATTGACAATTGTATATACTATTAGTTTAGTCAAATTTTGTAAGTATATAGATTTTTTTTGAGTTATGACTTTGAAAGAAGTTTTGTCAAACATTTCAAAACTAATGTCAAAAGGGGAGATTGTTACTATTTACTAAGTTGTCATTAGTTTTATGTCCAAAGTCATTCTATATACTCTAGTGGGTTATTACTACCGAAATATTTAGTCGGTAAGCACAGAGCAGTCGGTTACAAAAGTTACAAGTCACAGAGTTTAGTATACACCGAGCTGTCTAGCGAGTAACATTCTATGACTATCGAGCAACAAAGATGGTATACTGAGTTGATACACACCGAGTGAAACATGTTACCAGATTCACTGAACCTAGACACATATGGGAAACGTGTTACAAAGATCAAGGAACAAGGAACCGTTATCACATTGGAAATTGCACTTAAGATTTTGTATGATTTTGAGGACATCTATCCAATGAAATAATTTGTATGGCTATTCATTTAATGAATCATGTTTGTAAGATCGAAGTATGAACAAGATCACTGTCTTAAGAGATCTATTTATACAACATGAATTAAGGATCAAGTATGTATGTGTGTATGACTGAGAAGCAAGACATGAGTGTGTGAAGCAAGACATATATGAAAAGCAAAATCATGGGAAAGCACTGAGTGTTATGACTTGCAGATACACAGAGGTCACCGAGAAGGATTTCAGAGAACAGTCAAGGAACAGAGTAAATAGAAAGGTTTACCGAGTTATTTTATGGGTTATCGAGGTATGCTATAAGCAAGGTAATTACATTTTGAGCACATAGAATCTGCTATAATATTTTAGATGTGAAGTTGCAGATATTTTGTAAGATTTTGAATGTAATATTTTGAGTTGTAAGAGAAACCTTTAACAGGGTAAAAGACTCTAACAAAGTCTATAAATTGTAAATCCTTTAACCAGGTGCAACATTTAGTATAAGTGTTGTAAAATCCTTTAGCAAGGTAGATCTAAAGATCTTGATACTCCTAATAGGGTAAGCAATCAGAAATAGCTAAACATGTAGCTCTAACTGAGCAACCTTTATTGTTGCAGTAGTGAAGTTGTGGGTGCCATCCCCACCATAGTTTTTCTCTCTAACAAGGAGTTTCTGCGTAACCAAAATATAAGTGTTATGGAGTGAATCATGTATGATTGTTATTTATTTGTTTTAGCATTATATTTCAACAATATTCAGTTTATGCTTAACAATAAAGTTATTGTTGAAGAAGAAAAGATTTGAAGTATTGACTCACCCCTCCCCTCTCAGTACATTATCTTTCCATTTTGGGCCTAACAAATGAATCAAACTCATCGGAACATAATTCTCCTCCTTTGTCAAATCGCAGACATTTCACCTTCAATCCTGTCTCAGTCTCAAACTTTGCTTTGAATATCTTGAATTTATCTAATTCTTTTGATTTTTCTTTCAAAATGATAACCCACATCATTCTAGAATAATCATCAATAAGTAACATAAAGTATCTGTCACCTTGCATTCTTCTAACATTTGTAGATCCACATAAGTCAGCATGCACAAGATCTAGCAATCCATCAGATGTATACTACTTACTCTTGAAATAAATTCTTGTTTTCTTGCCCAATTGACATTCTTTACATACCGGATTAGCATGCTTAACAATTTTAGGCAGCTTGTGTAGAACTGATCTTAATCATTGAATCAAAGTTAACATGACACATTCTCCTATTCCACAACCAACTTTCATCAATCTGAGCAATCAAACAACTTTTCTCACCAACATTGAAATGAAAGATATTACCTTCAATCTTAGTTCCTGATGTAATCTCTATACCGGAGGCATTTAGGATTCTACAGTTTCCATTCTTGAATTGCAAATTATAACCTTTGTCTACCATCTGTCCAACACTTCAAAGATTATGCTTCAAACCTTCAACATACAAGACATCATCAATGTTATGCTTACCATCAAAGGAAATAGAACCTCTACCATGGACTACACAAGCTTTGTCATCTCCAAATCTTACTATTCCACCATCATATCTTTCCATATTCAAAAATTTGCTTTTATCATTAGTCATATGATGTGAACAATCACTATCAATCACCCATTCATATTTTTCTTCAACTTTAGAAGATAAAGTTTTCTCCTCAATAATGCAGCTTGTGGAGTCAATAGGTATCGGTCCATCTTCTTTGATAGCAATAAACACAACTTCATCTCCTTCTGATTCTTCACTTGTAACACCTTCATCAACAACATAATAACAATTCTTCTTATGTTTATACTTCTAGTTAGGCTTGCAAGACTTATCATACTTTTCATGCTTCTCATATCTATCATTCCTATCATGGTTATCAAATTTATCATGCCGATCATATTTAGACATTCTCTCCAAGCATCTAGAAGCAAAATGTCCTATCTTATTGCAAGAGAAACATTTGAGAGGCAATTTTTCATCCTACTTACCAACTCCCTTAGGCAATCTTCGAGCAATCAAAGCTTCAAGCTCCTCCAATTCTTTTTCCTTCTCTTCCATCTCTCTTCTCTCTCTTTTATATCTGGATATTCTACATTATTCAGGATCATACTTCTGCTTTCCAGATATAGATGCTCTAAATGTTGTCTCAGACTTTCCATGTGATTCATGAAACTCACTCAATTTAAATGTAGGAATCTTTCCAACCAACATATCTCGTGTCACAGTAGTCACACTCCAGATCTCATCAATAGCAACTACCTTGTGTTTGTAAGTAGGAGGCAATGATCTCAATACTTTAGCAAAAATTTCATCTTCTTCAGGGGTTTCACCAACACATCTGATACCTAGGACAAGTTCATTCACCTTATCCATAAAAGAGTTTATGTTATCATCTTCTCCCATCCTCAACATTTCATACTTCCCTTTCAAACTCTACAACTTAGCAACTTTGACTTATTTATCTCCTTCATACAAGGTTTCAAGATTCTCCTAGATCTCATGTGCAGTTTGAAGTCCCATTACATTAGTAATCTTTGAATTAGTCAGGGCACTCATCAATTATTCCTTCTCTCTAATGTTATTTTTAGCTTCCTTAATCTCACCAACGGTAACCGGTCCATTCAGAGGAACATAATAGGCATTCTTAGTAATCTTCTAGTAATCCTCTGTAAGACATCTCAAGAGCACGTCCATCCAGTTCTTCCATATAGCATAATTACTTCCATCAAATCTCAGCCTCTTCTTCTTAAAGATATCACTTCCACTTCTAGTTGCCATCCCAGATCTCCTCAAGCGGTCAAGCCTCTTCTAGAGGATCTATCTCTAATACCAATTGTTGGCAATAACAATGAGAGAAAACTGAGAGGGTGGGTGAATCAGTTTTCACTGGATGAACAAACTCAACCACAATTACAAATATGATAAACTGTAGCAATAAAAAAGATAAGAACAACACACAACACCAAGATTCTAACATGTAAAACCTGGTTAAGGGGAAAACCATAGTGGGAACCTACCCATAATAAGATGATACTCTATAGTAGTATGTGAAAATAATTACAACGAGGAATGCACCAGCATTCAGGCACACTACCTAGAGATTACAACTCAAGATACAATAACTCGGAAGGCTACAACCCTTAGGGAAGTTTCACTAACTTACAAAAAGATTTAGACTACAATCCGAAAGAAATGAACTGCAATAATAGCATCTGTAAATGCCCGATGATGGTTTCGGTTAAGCACATATGTCTTCTCTACTACCCTCCAAAACTCTACTCAATCACACCGAAATATGAATTCCTTTGTTAGCACATACACCATTCTCTGATAATGCAAACACACCTTAATACCTAAATCACATGTCTTTATCGCTTATTTATACAATTCATCAACCTTGACAATAAGGTTGGCTAAACCCTCAACTCGCAATTACAAAATTACATCATACGATACAAAGATCAACCACCAGACCAATATAATGATATACATGATATAACATGGACCTAAACCAAATCTCCAAATATGCAACACCATCGAAAATAATGTGAAGATCAACCACAACACGCTACACCACCAAGAATACTGCATAACATGAAGAATATCGCTGGTTCAACAAAATCACCAAAAACTCACACAATGATCAATGCAGATAGTCAAAATAAGTAGGACACAATTAGGAAACACGAACTAGCACATTATAATCATAAACAATACCTACACCAACACCAATTATCAAATCTTCATCGATCAACATCTCAAACTCAAGAACACTCAAACTACAACAACTGTCATGAAGAAAGATAACTTGTGGAGCACCAAATCATGAACCATTTGAAATGAAGATACACAATACCATCCCAAACAATTTCCCAAATATGCAGCTCAAGATCTGATTACATTGGAATATACCAGAGGAAATACCAAACTCTACAAAGCACTAGTCAGCAAACCAAATTGCAAACCAGATCATATGATATGATAAATTTATTATTATGAGGATCCAATTATTAGTGAGAGGGGTAGGGTGAATCAGTAATAAAACAAATCTGCAAGACTTCACAAAACTGTACCGGTAACAACTCAAACAATCTTCTAAGTTGATTTAACAAACCATTCACTCAAGTGTTCATCAATATGCAAACAAAGTAAAGATATCAAATGCACAAATCAACAATGCATCCACCATATAAACATAGAGATTTTTGACATGGAAACCTAACTGGAAAAACCACAGTGGGAATTAACACCCACAATATGTATTTTCACTCTTTTGGAATGTGCCCAGTTAAAGGCCTAGCCTAGTTAAGAGCTTGCAATATGCTTGGTTAAGATCAAACCCTGTTAGGAGTCACTTGGTCAAGGGATTTTACCTCAGACTTGTTAGGAGCTTTACCCTATTAAGAGTAAGCTTGTTAGAGGATTTAGAACTCAAGTTAATGAGCCACCCGATTAAGGGATTTACAATATCAGACCTGTTAGGATCTACCTAATTAAGGGATTTCAAACTATTGTAACTGTTAGGGAACAATAGGGAAAATGATCTGATTACAACACTTCCTTGCTTGCTAGTACAAATCCTTTTCAACACAACTCTACTACACACATGTAGACACTTCAAGCTGGTTCGACAATACCTTCTTCTCAAACCGCAGACACAAAATCTCTTCTCCAACAAGCCCTAAATACACTTTTCAGTTAGGGAGGCTACAAACCCTAATTAAATCAACAAGATATGATGAATTTACATTTAGCGTGGCAAAACACTCTGCCAAAATACATTACAGATCATTACAACAAATTTCTAGATGATTTACGTCGTTGAATGATCACTGCACATCAATTTGATAAGCAATCAAACCTTTGTTTCATTCTTCTAAGCACTTTGCTGCTTCCCAAGAAATCTGATGCTTGTATGCGCTCAAATACCATCTTATCATTACACATGGACTATGACACATCATCATTAAGTTATGATCATGATAAGATCCACCACCAAACCTTAAGTCATTATCGGTTAAATATCTGATACCAGTATTCATTCTTCTTCATAGAGTTCATAACAATCAATTATAAATGTGCTTTTTGGTTCACCAAACTTGATGCGATTTCAATCACAGACTCATGCCAATGTTATGAACATATATTCTGAATCACATCAACTAAATCAACACAGCTTTTCCAAGTCACATATCTCAACTGCAACCATCAATTCTAACCGCAATGCATGAATCAACTTCTCCTTCTCTCTTCTGCTAGTTTTGCATCCAGTCAAACTAGTTGACATCAATGACAACATATACCTGATCATATCAAATTTATCGGTCATCTTCTCATTTCATCATCATCTCCATCAGTTATGCCAACAATCTCCCCCTTTGGCATTGATGGCAACACCAAAAGCTCACCATGCAAAGCTAGAACTCTAACTGTTATGAGTGTTGTACTGTTCTTTTATTCTTCTATTCTATTTCATTTGTTCTTCTCCCTTCATCGGTTCTTCTCTTCCTGCTCTTCACTGTTCTTCTCCCCCTTTAATTTTCTTCTCCTCCTTTGCCAACAATGTCAAAGGTGCAAAGTGTCAAATTCATCTTTTGTTGCTATTGTTTTCTTCATCTTTGCTACTCCCCTTGAGGAGTAACCCTTTTTTCATCAATCCATAGTGAAAAATCTTCAATTAGTCCACTAGATTGATGCTCCAACAACATCTTAGTTGACCTTCTGTAGGGGTATAACCCCTAGCTTGGCTCTAGATACTCAAAGGTTGCTTTAGGTAATGTCTTAGTGAAGATATCAGCCAACTGCTCCTTGCTTGACACATGATCCATCCTGAATTTCTTTTCCTGCACTCTTTCTCTTAGATAATGATACTTCAATTCAATATACTTTGTTCTAGCATACAATACAAGATTCTTTGAAATATTTATTGCACTTGTATTATCACAATATATGACCACCGGTTCTATCATATTCTCCTTGAATCCTTCTAATACATGTTTCATCCATATTGCTTGAGTACAATTCATAGATGTAGCCACATACTCTACTTTTGTTGTAGACTGAGAAATGCAACTTTGTTTCTTACTAGTCCAGGGTACCAGTCTTCCTCCTAGAAAGAATGCACCACCGATTGTGCTCTTTTGGTCATCTACATTAGCTACCCAATCAGCATCTATGTACACCTTCAAAGAGAAGTTTCCTTTGTATGGATACCATAATCCATAATCAATAGTTCCTCTAAGATACCTAAAACGTCTCTTCACTGTCACCATATGAGTCTCTTTAGGACTTTTATGATATCTAGCCACTATACCAACTGCATGAGCAATGTTCGGTCTTCTATGAACAACATAGTGTAGTTTATGAATCATTTGCCTTGGATAATCTGCAATGAGTAACCATAGGGGTTCTAACAGGTTTAGAGTCTTCCATTCCAAAGGTTTTCAATACCTCCACATATTTGGACTGGCTGATAAAGATTCCTCCTTTCATCTGTTGGACCTAAAAACCAAGGACAAATTTTATTTCACCTATCAAAGACATTTCAAATTTCTTTTTCATTTCTTTGGCAAAAGTTAAACTCATGTCATCATCTCCTCCAAATATGATATCATCTACAAACACTTTTGCAATCAATAACTTTTCTTCTTTTGTCTTCAAGTAAATGTTGTTGTCCTCACTGGTTCTTTGAAATCCAATCTTTATCAGGTGTGAATGGAGTCTCTCACACCATTCCCTTGGAGCTTGCTTTAATCCATATAAAGATTTACGAAGTTTGCACACCATGTCCATGTCTTCAGTCAATGCAAACCCATCCAATTGTTCAATGTAAACCTCTTCTTCTAGAATTCCATTAAAAAATGCAGACTTGACATCCATTTGGTATAACTTGAACCCTTTGAATGCTTCAAATGCAATTAGCAATCTTACTCCTTCAAGTCTAGCAACCGGTGCAAAGAATTCTCCATAATCCTCACCTTCTTCTTGTGCATATCCTTTGCAAACTAGTCTAGCCTTGTTCCTAACCACTTCACCATCTTTATTCAATTCGTTCCCAAACATCCACTTAGAACCAATCACATTTTTATCAATTGGTCTGGGGACAAGTGACCAAGTGTTGTTCTTCTCCATTTTATCAAGCTCCTCCTACATAGGCTTTATCCAATCATCATCCTTGAGAGAATCCCTCACTGTCTTAAGTTCAATTAAAGAAATCATACAAGCACTTTCTCTGATCTTTCTTCTTGTTTGTACTCCAACATTCCTGTCTCCAATTATCTGATCTACAAAGTGATTCAACCTTATATATCTAGGTATAACTGGATCCGATGTAGAGGCCTCTTCTTTCTTCTTCTTCCACCGATTGAGCAACATCCTCCACATTGTTCTTCTCAACATCATTTTGAACTTCTGATTCAATGATCACTAGCTTCTGATCATCTACTACATCAGACATACTGGTATCATCAGATTTTTCAGAATACTCATCAACTTTCACATTAACACTTTCCACATTCTTCTTGGTTATTTTGTTAAAGAACTTGAATACTTTGCTCTTAGTTGAGTAACCAAGGAAAGTGTTAGGATTAATGATAGTCCCAAAGATACTCTAAGGGGGGGGGGGTGAATCAATATCTAACCGGTTAGCAGAATATTTAAATTTATTAAGAACTTTGCATCCCAAAACAATGTACCGGTAAATAAGAATTAATGCAATAAATAGGAACAATAAAGACAACATAGAAAACACACCATAACACAAGATGTTTAACAAGGAAACTCGGTATGGGAAAAACCTCAGTGGGATTTGTGACCCACAATATTCACTCACTGGCCAATGAATAAATATTACTTACAATGAGGGGCTTGCACATGTAGGAAGGCCAACTGGCTAGAGCTCACTGCTCAATAAGAGTCACAATGACTAAAAAAGTGGATTATGAAATCCAATGCAATGTACTGCTTCAAATCAGCATCAACTATGCCAGATTCAGTACCGGTTTAAGCTCGTTCTATAACCAAAACCTTCGTTGTCAACTATATCTCCTTATACAAAATATCATCCATATATTCTCTCCATGCATATTACCTTAATACACACAATGACCTATAAGATCTCATACATATATATGAGTCTTTTACACTATGCCATGTTGGCTTTACAAAAGATAATTACATTTAAATACAATAAACAAAAGTTTATTCCTTGTTGGCTGGGGTGCTGATATGCATTGTTGTCGCTGTCGATGAAGTGTCTGTCTGTGTATGTAGATGTCTATGCCGATGCCAGTAACTACCGATGGCTTTACCAAATGGGTGCCAGAAGGTTTCCATATGGTTGCCATCAATGACAACACCATTATTCTCATAAGAGTGTAGAATGCCAACAATCTCCCCCTTTGGCATTGATGGCAACACTCATGAGAAAAATAAATAAAAAACTGTTCCAAAAACCGAAGTCCAAAAAGTTACCAAAAAGATATGCTCCCCTTGAGCAGACGATCTCCTCTAATTAATCATTTTTCTTTGTCCACTACTCCCCCTTTGACATCAATGACAAAGGTTGTCAAAAATTTGTCAAACAAGCGCAAAAATTTCACCTTAAAGTTTGTCACGGGTTGGTTACAATCTGGAATATATCTGCCAAAATGAAATCAAGACTCTACATGAATCTGTTGTTGTCGTTCAGGGTTGCCTCAGTCTGTTGGATTGTGTCGGTGAGATGATGCATGTTCTCTTCCGTTGATCTTTTTCCTTGAAGTAACGCCTTAGAGATTTCATTTCTTAGAGAAATAAGGTTGTCCAACTTAGGACCAAGTTTATACTTAAGTTCTCTAGCATTAGCCTTAATCCTTGCCTTCTCTTTCTCAAATTTCTCCAATTTTTCCTCAAAACCTGCTATTACCTGCTCAATAACTGATATAGGTTCAGATGAACCAATAATGTTATCAACTATGTCATCTATTTCTTTCTGTACTTTGCTTATTTCCTTTTCTATGTCCTGTGTCAAAAGATGTGGTTTGCATGTTTCTCTGTACAGCTCTTTGTATTTCAAAATTGTAGTGTTCAGTGCCGGTAATAGTGTATTCATGTGTTCTATGCACTTCTTTCTTGTGTCCTCAAAGAATTTATCCTTTTCATTTTCAACTTTCTCTTTGAAGGTGTCCTCATTCACCTTATCAACCAATATTATATTGTCAGTAATAAATTTGGACAAGGTGTCCAATTTACCAAAAGATTCCTTTACATGATCTATGTTACATTTCAGTGCAATCAATTTAAGAATTGGTATGGTATCATCAATTGCCTTGTAAGCCAATACATTACAGTCTGCTATCTTCTTGATAGAGTCCAGGAGTACCTCTGTTACATTAGTAGGTATGAATTCACTTGATGAAGTATTAGATGTCTGACCTATTACCTTAATTACCTCTGTGCTTCCAACATTTGTAACCATTTTTCTTGTGTTAACGTCTGGTGGATTAGTCTGAGTTTTCATTTCAACCAGTAAAGGTTTGTCTGATTGCTTAGGTATCTTAGTGATTACCAATTTCTCTGCTTCAATAAGTATCTATGCCTCTGTAGGTTTCTATGTATGCTCAACAGTCGGTATCTCAGTCTCAGTAGGTTTCTCTGTGCTAGCACCTATACCTTTAGTATTCTTCATAGTGTCAAATGGTTGCTTTGTTTGTAATGATTGCTCTATTGGGATCTCAACCTCAACAGACTCTACCAGTTTATTAGCAATGTTGCCACTGTCAACATTATCATCCTTAGCAAAATATCATCCATATATTCTCTCCATGCATATTACTTTAATACACACAATGACCTATAAGATATCATACATATATATGAGTCTTTTACACCATGCCATGTCGTCTTTACAAAAGTTTATTCCCTATCGATTGGGGTGTCGGTATGCATTGTTGCCGATATCGATGAAGTCTCTGCCGGTGTATGTAGATGTCTATGCTGGTGTCGGTAACTATCGTTGGCTTTACCAGATGAGTACCAAAAGGTTTCTAGATAGTTGCCATCAATGACAACACCATTATTCTCATAAGAGTGTAGAATGCCAACAGAAAGTTCCTTCATCACTCGTAGGATCAAACTTTCTAGTATACTCATCTCTCTTTATGTAACACCTACTACCAAAGACTTTGAAAAGACTAACATTAGGAGTATGACCATACCATAATTCATAGGGAGTTTTGTCACTACCCTTCTTGACCAATATCCGGTTCATTGTGTATACTGCAATGATGATTGCTTCTCTCCAAAACATTTTAGGTACATCGCCTTGTATCAATATTGTTCTTGTTGCTTCAACTATGGTCCAATTCCTACTTTATGCAATCCCATTCTGCTATGGTGTCCTTGGTGTAGATAGTTGTCTCTTCATTCCATTCTCATCACATTATTTCACAAATTCAGCTGATGTGAATTCTCCACCCCGGTCAGATCTTAGGCACTTTAGGTTCTTACCAGTTTCTTTCTCCACTAAGGCTTTGAATGCCTTAAACTTGCCAAAAGCATTAGACTTCTCCTTCAAAAATGTAACCCACATCATTCTTGAATAATCATCAATAAATATGATGAAATATTTATCACCTTGAAAACTCCTAGTCCTCATAGGACCACATAAATCAGTGTGCACCGAATCTAAAATATTTTCAAAAGAAAATAATTTGCTTTTGAAAGAGGAAGTTGTCATCTTACCCAACTGACACTCCTTACAAATCACATTGTCTGGTTTGACTAGTTGTGGCATACCTCTAACCATACTTGACTTGCTGATCTTTACCAAATTATCAAAATTTACGTGACAAAATCTTTTATGCCATAGCCAACTATCCTCAACTTTTGCAACCAAACAATTGTTAACATTATTTTTCAGATGGAATATGTTACCTTTTGTCTATTTACTAGTAGCAACTAGTTCTCCTTTGCTTCCTAAAATCTTGCACACTCCATTCTTGAACTGAAGATGATAACCTTTATCACTTAGCTGACCAACACTCAACAAGTTATGCTTCAATCCGTCAACCCAATACACATCATCAGCATTACTTTCTCCATTTAAGGAAATTGAACCTTTACATTTTACCATGCATGGTGTATTGTTGCCAAATCTCACTAATCCACCATCAAATTATTCAAGTGAGATGAACTTGTTCTTGTTGTTGGCATTACTTTAAGTTTGTTGGTATGATGATATTGAGAAGGTTGTTGGAGATTGATGATATAATTGATAAATGATGATTACTGTCTTAATGATATTATTTTTTCATTGATGTCAAGCAATTGATTTTCTGATTCAATATCATGTTGCCATATCTTAAAGAGTATGTTTTGATGAGTATAAAGATGTCGGTAAGTGACACTGAAAGAATGTGAAAATGAAGGGGAGTAATAAGTTATTCAATGGGCAACTATTATCGAGTTAGACAGTGATGAGATTATGTTATTTTGAATGTTTTGGTATCCTATATATGTGTATTTGAAGACTGAATAAGAAGGAGAAAAGATTTCATGTAATAGAATGAGCAAAGGTTTGATACTATTCTATTTCACTGAGTAAGGAGCCAGTCGGTAAATTCCAAGGTTATCGATTTCGGTTAAAGAAGAAAGAAGTCACAGAGTGTCGTCAGCAAGCAAAGCTACCGAGACGAATACAAAATGTCCACTGAGTAAAGTTCAGAATTAGCCGAGCGTCAACTGAGTAGTAACAAAATGCATTGGATGAATAAATACATTATTAAATGAAGGATGCCAATGAGCTAGAGATTTATAGAAGATTGGAATGTCGTGCAAGAAGTTTGTTAAGGATCAATGACAATGAAAATTCAAGAGTTAGATCTACAACACAGATTGAACGGTCATAACCGAGCAAAAGTACCAAGGAAGGAATACAAATTTCAAGGCAAGATAAAACATTTTTCAGTTCGAAGGATTCAATGAACCTAGTCAAGTTTGAATATCTTATGGCTAATATTAATCATGGGAAATGTGATTAAGCAGATTAAGTGGTTAGGAATTGCTTATAAATAAGGAATAGTTGATGAACAATGTATGCGGGCAAATAGAAGAACAGTGATGCTGCTGAAATGATTACAGAGTACAGAAGATTGAAGAATAGAGTGAGAAGCCAAGCAAGGAGGAAGATAAGTCTTATGACAAGATTATTTTGAACACATAGAGTCTGCCATAACATTTCAGATGTGAAGTTGCAGATATATTTTATTACTGTTATTTATTTTTGTAAGTGACAAGAAATATCTTAATCGAGTGGACCTAACAGTCTTATTTGTAAATACTCTAGCAAGGTAACATTCTAATTGAGTGTTTGAAATCCTTTGACAAGGTCACTTCTAACAAAGTGCAAGATTCTGATAGATCTGAGGGAAATCCCTTGACCGGGTCACATATAGCAATGTGTTTATGTAATCTTTAACAGGATTGGCTTTTAACCGAGCATACTCTAGAAGAGTATATTTTCTTTGTGGGTCCGAAATCCCATAGTGGTTTTTCCCTATTTGGGTTTCCACATTAAATCTGGTGTTAAATGTGTTTTGATGTTTCAAGTTTATGAGTTTATGAGTTTGAATGATTTACAGTCATAGTTGCATGTCAAGTAAGTTCTACCGAGGTTGAATCTCATTAGAACATTGGATTGTGAGTTTATCTGATTCACCCCACCCCCCCTCTCATTTAACTACCAATTGGTATCAGAGCTAGAACTCCGAAAGAAAAGTTTAAAGGAACTTGAGGCAAGATCCGAAGACGTATAAAAGGGATGCACCAAAGTTGAACAAGTCAAGTTTCACCACATGGCAAAAAAGGATGAAGCTTCACTTATCAGGAATTGGAGAATATGCAACATATTATCTGGAGAATGATTACACTACACCTAGCACCTACCCTATGACAATGGAAGAAATAAAGGCAAAGCAAGAACATATTCAAGCAATGATTGAAATAACATCAACATTGACCAACTCAGAGTTTAATGATCTAGAAGGTTGTAATGATGCCAAAGCTATGTAGAATAAGCTTACATATGTGTATGGTGGTGATGAACATGTTCAAAGAGCAAAAGTAGATAGTTTAAGAGGAAAACTTGAATCCATGAGAATGAATGAAGGTGAGAACATAATCCAATACAGTACAAGGTTAAAGGAAAATGTCAATCAAATCAAAGGAGCAGGAGGAACTATTGAAGAAAGGGATGTAACAAGTAAGCTGTTGAGAATACTTCTACCTGCTTATGCCATTCGAGTCTTTGCAATTAATGAATTAAGCTCTGTACCAAACATGCCAGTCTCTTTTGATGCTACTATCGGTAAGCTACATGCTTTTGAGTTAAGTAATTTTGATAACAGTGGGTCTTTGGTAAACAAAGTTGAATTTGCATTTAGTTCTTTTCATCTTGGTGAATCTAATGATTACAATGATAGAATGTATAAGTATGCTGAAGGAAAACACAATGGAGAAAATGAGAGATTTCACAAAAACATGGAAGAAGTACACAAACTATATGAGGAAATCAGAAAGCAAGAAGAGTTTGAAGCATTATTGGCCAGAAGGTTACCGAGAGGCAAAGGTAAGTATAAAGGAAAGTTACCTTTAAAATGTTTTAACTGTGATAAAATTGGGCATATGGCTTCTAACTGTCCTGACAAAGAATTTAGTGAAAAGAGAGAATACCAAGATGATAGACAGAAAGACAACCAATATAGAGGGCACCGAGACTTCAGAAGGAGAGATAGAAAGACATGCCTAGTAGCTGATGAGGAATCCAATGATGATAAATCTGATGGGACTTAGACAAAGGAAGTTGTATATGTAGCAATCAAAGATGGATCAGATGAAGAAAGGTATGAAGAAAAATCCTTAATATCACACAAATAATAATGATTCTTGGATCATATATAGTGGATGTTCACATCACATGACAGGTGATAAACACAAGTTTGTTAAATTAGAAGATTATGATGGAGGTTATGTAAGATTTGGTAATGATGCACCATGTCCTGTGAAAGGTAAAGGTTCTATCACACTTCTTGACAATGCTAAATGTGATGATGTATATTGGATTGAAGGTTTGAAATACAATTTGTTGAGTGTAGCACAACTAAACAATATAGGATACCAAATAGAATTTCAGAAAGGAATTGTCAAAGTTCATGACAAACATGGAAAGTTGGCTGCTACCGGGACTCAAACAAGAGGTAATACATTTCATCTTGACTCAACTTGGAATGATTGTCTGTATGCAAAAATAGAAGATACTTGGTTATGGCATAAAAGGTTTTGTCATGTAAATTTTGAAAACCTGATCAAAATAAGTAAGAAGCACCGAGTAAGAGGTCTACCAAACTTGGGAAAACCTGAGAATGCAATATGCCGAGGATGCTAGATGGGTAAGATGACAGAATCAATCTTTACAAGTAAGTCTTACACTTCTAAAGGAATTTTAGATCTTGTAAACACTAATCTTTGTGGTCCTATGAAAGTTCAAAGTTATTATGGTGATAAATACTTCAAATTATTTGTGGATGATTACTCAAGGATGATGTCAGTTATGTTTTTAAAAGAGAAATTAGAAGCCTTTCAAATGTTCAAATGGTATAAGGCAAGAGTTGAAAATGAAACAGGAAGATAGTTGAAATGTCTAAGATCTGATAGAGGAGGAGAGTTCATTTCAAATGAATTTAACTTATTTTGCAATGATCATGGTATAAAGAGACAAGTGACTGCACCGAGAACACCACAACAAAATGGGATAGCTGAAAGAAGAAACAGATCAATTGTAGATTGTGCCAGAACCTTGATGATAGAAAAGAGAGTACCTCAAATATTTTGGAGAGAAGCAATAAGCACTGCAGTTTACACCCTGAACCAAGTACAACTGAAGAAAGGAACTATGAAGACACTGTATGAAATCTGGTATGACAAGAAACCAAATGTAAGTTATTTTAAAATATTTGGAAGTAGATGTTATGTTCACAAAGATGATAGAAATGGAAAATTTGATCAAAAAAGCAAGGAAGGAACATTTATTGGTTATTCCTCTAGGAGTAAAGCATTATAATGTCTGATCAAATCATCTAACAAAATAGTGGAAAGTGCAAATGTGAAAATTGAAGAATTTGCAGAAAGGAATGATGAAGGAAATTACAAAGAACTAGAAGATTATGAAGAGTTTGTATATGTACAACTGAGAAGTCTAACCAAGAAAGCCGATGAAGAAAATACTTAGTTACTGAGTGATGAAGAAGATCATACAGAGTCTACCGAGCCTATATTAGCAAAATATGTCAGAAGAAATCATGCATCAAGTCAAATTATAGGAGATAAGAATGCTCCAGTGATGACAAGGAACAAACTGAGATAGAACACATGTTTGATATCCAAGTTTGAACCGAGGATAGTAAAAGAGGCATTAAGCAATGAAGATTGGGTGAATGCTATGATAGAAGAGATTGAACAAATCAAGAAAAATGAAACATGGACACTAGTCCCAAGACCAAAAGAGAAAAATGTAATCGGTACAAAGTGTATTTTTAGAAATAAACTAAATGAAAAAGGTGAGGTCATTTGGAATAAAGCAAGGCTAGTTTGCAAAAGTTATGCTCAAGAAGAAGGAATAGACTATGGTGAGACTTTTGCACCTGTGGCAAGACTTGAGGGAGTGAGAACATTTTTGGCATATGCTGCTTACAAAAATTTCAAGGTATATCAAATGGATGTTAAATCTGCATTTTTGAATGGTATACTAGAAGAAGAAGTCTATATTGAACAACCTAAAGGATTTATTGAAGAGAAGAATAAAGATCAGGTATGTAAGTTGAATAAAGCTTTATATGGCCTAAAGAAGCACCTAGAGCATGGTATGAAAGGTTGCAATCCTACTTAATAAAGATTGGATTTACGAGGACTAGTGAAAACAACAACATGTATATGAAGAATGACGAGGATAATGGAATACTGATTTTAGCCATATTTGTTGATGATATTAGTTTTTGTGGAAATGAAATGTGCAAATAATTTGAGATGTCATTAATCAGTGAAATAAAGTATTTTATAGGTTTACAAATACTGCAAATCAAAAATGGGATTTTCATTACTCAATCCAAGTATATAAAGGAAATCTTGAAGAAATTTGGAATGGAGGATTCTAAACCTGTAAGTACTCCTATGACTACTAATTGTAAACTATCAAAAAATGATGAATCTGCATCTGTTGATGAGACACTTTACTAATCTATGATTGGAAAGTTGCAATATGTAGTTCACATCAGGTCTAATATAACACATGCAGTAGGTATAGCTGCAAGATTTTCTGCAGATCCCAAAGAACCCCATATGACAACAATCAAGAGAATTTTCAGATACTTGAGAGGCACTGAAGATTATGGTTTACTATATAAAAAGAAGAATGATTTTGACTTAAAAGTCTATACTGATGCTGATTGGGCAGGAAATATTGATGACAGGAAAAGCACAAGCGGTGGAGCTTTCTTTTTGGGAGAAAGACTAGTGAGTTGGCTTAGCAAGAAACAAGGATGCATTTCACAGTCAACTGTTAAAGCTGAATGTGTCGCTGCAACATTGAATTGTACCAATATAGCATGGATCAAACAACTATTGGAAGGTATGAATGAGATAGTTACTGAACCAGTAACTATATTTTATGATAATATAATTGATATTAACATTTCAAAGAATCTGGTAATGCACTCTAAAACAAAGCATATTTCTATCAAGTATCATTATCTAAGAGAAGAAGTTAAAGAAAAGAAAGTTGTGCTGGAATATGTTAGCACAAAGGAAGAAACAACATACATCTTCACAAAGCCACTGCCAAGGGACACTTTTGAGTATCTCAGAAGCAAGTTAGGGGTCCTACCCCTATCTAGTACTCATTGATAGAGTTTGGTGAAAGCATCAATTCTATGACTCTACAAAACACTATTTGTGAGTTGATGCTGATTTACACACTTTAGGAGGTTGCCTAAAGTTGTGCAAGAAACAGTGAATGAAGACAAGATGCCCCAATCGAGAGTGAGATGATACATTTGTATATGTTTTAACAACAAGGAAATTACTTCATAGGGGAAGTAATCATGGATTATTTTTACTTTTGGTATTGTTGTCAAAGGGGGAGAAGACTAATGACAGGGGGAGAAGATTACAGGAGAAGTTTACAACTCAAGGATAACAGGAGAAGAATAACAACAATTCGAATCAATTGGAATAAATCAAGTTGGTATTGCCATCAATGCCAAAGGAGGAGATTGTTGGCATTACATTAAGTTTGTTGGTATGATGATATTGAGAAGGTTGTTGGAGATTGATGATATAATTGATAAATGATGATTACTATCTTAATGATATTATTTTGTTATTGATGTCAAGCAATTGATTTTCTGATTCAATATGATGTTGCCATATCTTATAGAGTATGTTTGATGAGTATAAAGATATCGGTAAGTGACACTGAAAGAATGTGAAAATGAAGGGGAGTAATAAGTTATTCAATGGGCAACTATTACCGAGTTAGACAGTGATGAGATTATGTTATTTGATATCCTATATATGTGTATTCGAAGACTGAATAAGAAGGAGAAAAGATTTCATGTAATAGAATGAGTAAAGGTTTGATACTATTCTAATTTACCAAGCAAGGAGCCAGTCAGTAAATTCCAAGGTTATCGATGTCGGTTAAAGAAGAAAGAAGTCACTGAGTGTCGTCAACAAGCAGAGCAACCGAGACGAATATAGAATGTCTACCAAGTAAAGTTCAGAATTAACTGAGCGTCAACCGAGTAGTAACATAATGCATTGGATAAATAAATACATTATTAAATGAAGGATGCCAATGAGCTAGAGATTTATAGAAGATTGGAATGTCCTGCAAGAAGTTTTCTAAGGATCAATGACAATGAAAATTCAAGAGTTAGATCTACAACATAGATTGAATGGTCATAACCGAGCACAAGTACCAAGGAAGGAATACAAGTTTCAAGGCAAGAGAAAACATTTTTCAATTCAAAGGATTCAATGAACCTAGTCAAGTTTGAAGATCTGATGGCTAATATTAATCACGGGAAATGTGATTAAGGAGATTAAGTGGTTAGAAATTGCTTATAAATAAGGAATAGTTGATGAACAATGTATGCGGGCAAATAGAAGAACAGTGATGCTGCTGAAATGATTACAGAGTACAGAAGATTGAAGAACAGAGTGAGAAGCCCAGCAAGGAGGAAGATAAGTCTTCTAACAAGATTATTTTGAGCACATAGAGTCTGCCATAACATTTCAGATGTGAAGTTACATATATATTTTATTATTGTTATTTATTTTGTAAGTGACATGAAATCTCTTAACCAAGTGGACCTAATAGTCTTATTTGTAAATCCTCTAGCAAGGTAACATTCTAATTGAGTGTTTGAAATCCTTTGACAAGGTCACTTCTAACAAAGTGCAAGATTCTGATAGATCTGAGGGAAATCCCTTGACCGGGTCACATATAGCAATGTGTTTATGTAATCTTTAACAGGATTGGCTTTTAACCGAGCATACTCTAGAAGAGTATATTTTCTTTGTGGGTCCAAAATCCCACAATGGTTTTTCCCTATTTGGGTTTCCATGTTAAATCTGGTGTTAAATGTGTTTTGATGTTTCAAGTTTATGAGTTTATGAGTTTGAATGATTTACAGTCATAGTTGCATGTCAAGTAAGTTCTACCGAGCTTGAATCTAATTAGAACATTGGATTGTGAGTTTATCTGATTCACCCCTCCTCTCATTTAACTAACACTTGTCACCGGTCATGTGGTGTGAGCAACCACTATCAATGATCCACTCATCACTTCCGTATATGGGACACTAAAGCTTTCTTGTCAGAGAGATCTTCCTTAACTGGTACAAAAACAATTTCCTCATTATCTTCATCCTCTGATTCCTCATCAGTAACACCTTCATCTACTACAACATAAAATTGTTTCTTACCTTTTTCGCTAAACTTTCTGAACTTTTCCTTTTGATCACTGTTAGGACAATTAGCAGCAATATGTCTTATTTTGTTACATGAGAATCACTTAAGAGGAAGCTTGCCTTTGTACTTATCGGTGCCTCTAGGAAGTTTCTTTGCCAATAAAGCCTCAATTTCCATCAAGTTATGTTCATCATCCACTTCTTTACTACCACTGCGATGATGACTTGACCTATATTCATGGTTATGATAGACATTCTCATATTTTCTTACCGGTGCATTAGATACTAATGCGTTGAAAGAAAATTCTACTTTAGGTACACTATTGTCAAAGCTATTCAATTCAAAAGCTATAAGCTTGCCTATCAATGTATCAATTGTAACTTTGTCTTTGCTGACTGACCTCAATTCTTGGATAACAAATACTTTAATAGCATAAGAAAGCAGTAAGGTTCTAAGCATTTTACTTACCACTATGTCTTCTACTATGGTTCCACCAGCACTTTTGATTCCTCCAACTACTTTTATTCTTTGGTCGTATTGGGTGAAGTTATCACCTTCCATCATCCTCATGTCATCAAACTTGCCTCTTAGGCTTTCTTCTTCAGTTTTTTGCAAATGCTCATCTCCACCATAAATCAACTTCAACTTTTCCCATAATTTATAAGCGGTTTCTATACCATGAACATCAATATACTAAGAATCAGAAAGAGTACTTACAATGGCTCCCAATGCTTGAACATTATTCTGTTGCTCCTTGAGTTGATCTGCAATCAGAGTATCAGTAGGAGGTGTGTACAGATTAACCACATGTTGCAAGAACTATGGCCCCATACCTTTGATGTAGATCTTCATTATGTCCCTCCAAATTCTGTAGTTATCCTTTGTGAACCTAGGACCCTCCTTCTTCATGATCTTGGATCTTTACCTCAAGCGGTTAAGCTTCTACACAAAGAGGAACTAGTGCTTTGATACCAATTGTTATTATGAGGATCCAGTTATTACTGAGAGAAGGGGGTGAATCAATAATAAATCAAATCTACAACACTTCATAAAAATGTACCGGTAACAACTCAAACAATTTTCTAAGCTGATTTAACAAACCATTCACTCAAGTGTTCATCAATATGCGAACAAATTAAAGATATCAAATGCACAAATCAACAATGCATCCACCATATGAACACAAAGATTTTTTGACGTGGAAACTCATTTGGGAAAACCACGGTGGGAATTAGCACCCACAATATGTATTTGCACTCTTTTGGAATGTGCCCGATTAAAGGCCTAGACTGGTTAAGAGCTTACAATATGCCCAGTTAAAATAAAACCATGTTAGGAGTCACCCAATCAAGGGATTTTGCCACTGCCCTGTTAGGAGCTCTACCCTGTTAAGAGTAACCTTGCTAGAGGATCCCAAACTCAAGTTAATGAGCTACCCGGTGAAGGGATTTACAATATCATAGCTGTTAGGATCTACCTGGTTAAGGGATTTCAAATGGTTGTAACTGTTAGGGAACAACAAGGCAAATGATCTGATTACAACACTTCCTTGCTTGCTAGTACAAATCCTTTTTAGTACAAATTTGCTACACACATGTAGACACTTCAAACTGGTTCGACAATACCTTCTTCTCAAACCACCGACACAAAATCTCTTCTCCAACTAGCCCTAAATACGCTTTTCAGTTAGGGTGGCTGATAACTCAATGATGAGAAAATAGTACCAAACTGGTACTGAGAGAGGGGGGGGTGAATCAGTACAAACAAAAATACAGTCCTAAACCGGTTTGACAGCAGACACTTCAAATGACTGGCAGACAGTGACACCGGTTTGAAACAGAGTGCAACCGGTAAAGCTAAGAATGTCTGAGACAAGCATTAACCAGTTACTCACTTAGCTTTTCACTCAACTCGAGACTACACTACCATTTCACCCTTATGCATAAACAGGTAATCTATCATCAGATCATAATAATAGCTAGTTCAACATGTTTTATTGACAGGCATAAAACACAGAACCATCATATGCTTGACAGACAATATCAAAGCATCACACATGACACACATATTTTTCAGGTGGAAACCTAGTTGGGAAAAACCACGGTGGGGATGAATACCCACAAGCTATTTTGAACTCTTTAGAAGTCCACTCTATTAGGAGCCTTGTCTGGTTAGAGACATTACAATAGGTTCTACTAGGAACCGATCCTGTTAGAGCTCACTTGGCTAAGGGATGGCTACAATACCTGGTTAAGAGTTAAACCATGTTAAAGGTTACCTTGTTAGAGGATTTCAAGAACTCAATAGCTAAAGGACTTCAAACTCAGTAGCTTTGAATTACCTTGTTAAAGGATTTATAGCAAGCTGGTTAAGGCTACCCTGTTAAGGGATTTTCCAACTGTTGAGGTGGTTAGAGATCAACAATATTACAATGATCTGGTAGCAACACTCAATGCCAATGCAAATCCGCTTAAGCTCCTCTTCACCTTCTACACTTACACTCTGTAGGTATCACTTCTCTCCTTTTGGTCTGGCAAGAATCACGTATCCCTTCTCTTGGATACTCACACACAACTTTTTCCAACAACCCTAGAAAGAGTCACAACATCAACCTTATAGGAAAATAGTTAGGTCGGTAGCATAAACCCTAAACCCTAAACCTATTAGGTTACGGAATTTAAATGGTTCAATCCTGGCCGTTGAGCACACTGCATTAATCTCCATCATTCATTTTTCACCGATTTCATGGCGACTGATAACCCATCACACGTTATCACTGTTTTACAGACTTTGCACATTCCTGAGGTAGATAGGAACAATCTTCTTCATGCAAGATCCTTCACACACACAAGGCTTACGTGGCAACATGATCTGTTCTTTGCTATCATGCTAACTCATCACACAAAGTCACCAGTTAAGCCATAAAGGCTTGAAGCACTTCAACCGGGAACCCTAAAGTTGAGACTACCAATTGGTAGTCATACAATGCTTCCATGTGATGGTTCCCATTACCATATGCCAGTTCACCTTTGAACAAGCACACCGCTTCACTTTGGCACACATGCCGATTCATAGTGTTATACCAGTTCTTTCATATGCCGGTTCTCACCTCTTCAGCATATTGACATCAATGACAACATACAATGTCATTATGTCCTCATACCGGTTCACATAATGCTAACAATCTCCCCCTTTGGCATTGATGGCAATATACAAAGATATCTCTCCACTTCACATCTTCTCCCCAATTTTCTGTAGATATCTTCTCCCCCTTTGACAACAATGCCAAGGTGGAGGCACAAGCTTCCCTATTCCATTATGCTGCTCCCCTTGAGGAGTAGCATCTTTCAACACATCAATCCAAAAAAAATTTGACTATGCAATACCTGACTGATGTGGAGCATATTCTTTTAGTTTACCTCCTGAAGGGGCAACACCCCTAATTCACCTCTTAAGTACATAAATGTAGTCTTTGGGAGAGGCTTGGTGAATATGTCTACTAACTACTCGTTACTAGAAACATGTTCCAGTGCAATCTCTTTGTTCTAAACCTTTTCCCTCAAGAAATGATACTTAAGCTCAAAGTGCTTGGTTCTAGAATGTAAAACCGGATTCTTGGAGATATTAATTGCACTAGTATTGTCACAAAATATACTTACTGGTTTAGATACAGGAACTTTGAAGCCATTTAATACATGCTTCATCCAAATTGTCTGAGTGCAGTTCATGAAAGCTGCAACATACTCTGCTTCCACTGTAGATTGAGAGATACAACTTTGCTTCTTACTAATCCATGAGACTAGTCTACCATTGAGGAAGAATGCACCATTGATTATGCTCTTCCGGTCATCTACATTACCAGCCCAATTAGCATCTGTGAACACTTTCAAGTTGAAATCCTTGCTATATGGATACCACAATCCATAGTCAACAGTTCCCTTTAGATACCTAAGAATCTGCTTGACTGCAACCAAGTGGGATTCTCTTGGACTTTTCTGGAACCTTGCAGAAATGCCAACTACATGTACAATATCTAGTCTGCTATGCACTACATAATGCAATTTACCAATCATTGATCGGTATTCCTTCAAATCAACCAGTGCTGAGTCATCCTCTTTGGATAGTTTACAACCGATCACCATTGGTGTACCAACCGGTTTGCTATTTTCCATGCCAAAGGTCTTCAACACCTCTTTGACATACTTGGACTGAGTGATAAAGATTCCATCTCTCGTCTGCTGGATCTGCAGTCCAATGAATAACTTAATCTGCCCTATGAGCGACATCTCAAACTCTTTCTTCATCTCATCTGCAAACTCATGACTCATCTTGTCATCTCCACCAAAGACAATGTTATCAATAAATACCTCACAGATCAGGATCTAATCTCCTTCAGACTTCAAGTAGATATTGCTATCTTTACTTGTTCTCTCAAATCCAATATTCACAAGATGGGAATGCAGGCATTCATACCATGCTCTAGGTGCTTGCTTTAGAGCATATAAGGCTTTATGTAGCCTGCACACCATGTCACTATCTTCAGATAGGGCAAACCCATCTGGTTGCTCTATATACACCTCCTCTTCAAGTACACCATTTAGGAATACTAATTTTACATCCATTTGATATACTTTGAAGCCTTTAAAAGTTGCATATGCAAGAAGCATATGAACTCCTTCCAATCTGGCTATAGGAGCAAAGGTTTCTCCATAGTCTTCTCCTTCTTCTTGGGCATATCCTTTGCACACCAATCTAGCTTTGTTTCTAATCACTGTGCCATCCTCATTTAGCTTATTTCTGAAGACCCATTTGGTACCAATGACATTTTTGTGCTCCGGTCTGGGTACCAAGGACCATGTACCATTTTTCTCTATCTGGTCAAGTTCCTCTTACATTGCCTTGATCCAATCTTCATCTTTATGTGCCTCTTTGAATGTTTTAGGCTCAAATTCAGAGATCATACATGAGTTTTCTCTAACTTTTCTTCTTGTAAGGATTCCTGCATCCTTATCTCCTATGATCTTCTTAGGATCATGATTCAGCTTGACATACCGAGGAATGGTCTTGGTAGATTCCTCTTGCTTTTCTTCTTCATCCTCATCTCCATCAGTATCAATATCTACATCTGTCGGTGTAGGAACACTATTACTGGTACTTGGTTGACTGACAACCGGTTCCTAGAAAGTTGCAACCGGTTCGTTTACCGCTTGCTCACTACCAGTTTCCTCAGTTTTCTTAGAGGTTTCATCAACTCTTACATTTATGCTTTCCATAATTCTCTGAGTCCTATTGTTGAAACACTTGAGAGCTTTGCTCTTGGTGGAATATCCTAGGAATATTCCCTCATCACATTTCGCATCATTGCTCTGGTGTTCACTCCTCTTGATGTAATATTTGCTACCAAACACTCTAAAGTAGCTAACCACAGGTGTCTTACCAGTCCAATACTCATAAGGAGTTTTATCCTTACCTTTCTTGATGAGTACTCGGTTCATTGTGTAGACTGTAGTGCTCATAGCTTCTCTCCAAAAGGTGTGAGTGACCTTTCCTTGGATCAACATAGTTCTAGCCACTTCAACCACAGTCCGATTGTTCCTCTCTGCTAAGCCATTCTGCTGTGGAGTCTAGGGGGTAGACAGTTGCCTCTTGATGCCATTCTCTTCACAATATTTGTTGAATTCTCTCGAAGTGAATTCCCCTCCTTGATTAGTTCTAAGGCATTTGATTCTTCTACTGCTTTCCTTTTCTACCAGTGCTCTGAAGGCTTTGAAATTTCCAAAAGCTTCAGATTTTTCCTTCAAGAATGTGACCCACATCATTCTTGAGCAATCATCTGTAATAATCATAAAATACCTATCTCCCTGCACACTCCTAGTCTTCATAGGACCACACAAATCAGTATGCACAAGATCAAGTAAATTTTCAGTAGTGAAAGATTTACCTTTGAAGGTTGAGGATGACATTTTCCCCAGTTGACACTCTCTGCACAAAGGATTTTCTGGTTTGCTCAGCACAGGTAATCCTCTAACTGCCTTGGTCTTACTGGCCTTCACAATGTTATCAAAGTTTACATGGTAGAGTCTCCTATGCCATATCCAGCTATCATCAAACTTAGCCATAAGACATGTACTTATACTTGCATTCAGATGAAATAGGTTACCTTTGGTCTACATGTCGGTGGCCACCAATTCACCATTCTTTCCTTTTATTTTGCAAACTCCATTCTTTAATTCCAAAGTGAGGCCACTGTTATTCAGCTGGGCAACACTCAAAAGGTTGTGTCTAAGACCATCAACCCAGTACACATTGTCAGCACTACTCTTTCCATTTAAAGAGATGGACCCTCTGCCTTTGACCATGCATGGTGCATCATTGCCAAAGCGAACCACACGACCATCATACTCCTCCAAGGATAGAAACTTGCTCCAGTCACCAGTCATATGGTGAGAACAACCACTATCAATGATCCACTCATTGGAATTATCAAACTGGGAGACAAGAGCCTTCTTGTCTAACACATCTTCTTTGACAGCAACAAACACTATGTCTTCATTTTCTTCATCCTCCGATTCTTCATCTATGACACCTTCATCAACTGCCACAAAACAATTTCTCTAGTTTCCTCCTTTGAATTTCTTGAACCTTTTTGGTTTGTCCTTGTTGTCGCCATTAGGACAGTTTACAACAATATGTCCTATCTGGTTGCAAGAAAAGCATTTCAAAGGTAGCTTACCTTTGTATTTGTCGGTTCCTTTAGGAAGTTTCCTAGCAAGGAGAGCTTCAAATGCCATCAAAATCTCCTCATCATCCATTTCTCTGCTCTGTCTTGGTTCACCACTAGTGCTAGCTTCTTTTCCTTTTCTGCTTGGTACAGTAGAAGCTTTAAAAGTTAATTCAGTCTTTTGAACACTGCCATCAAAACTATTTAGCTCATAGGCTATCAACTTTGCTATGATGGAGTCCAGGGATACCTTGGTCTTGTCTATTGATCTCAGCTCCTGAATAGCAGCAACCCTTATTGCATGGACCGGCAATAGGGATCTCATGACTTTGCTTACCACAGTGGAATCTTCTATTTTACCACCTACACTCTTGATATCTCCAACAACGGTTTTGATTCTTATTCCATACTGTTGAATGGTCTCACCTTCAACCATCCGCATATCTTCAAACTTCCCTCTCAGGCTTTCTTCCTTAGCTTGTTTTACATGCTCATCACCGCCATACATATTTTCAAGAGTATCCCATACCTCTTTGGAATTTACCTTATCTTGAACATCAATAAACTCAATGTCAGATAAACTATTAATTAGGGCTTCCATAACTTGCCCATTCTCCTGCATCTCTCTCTTTTGGTCATTCGTGAGAGTATCGGTAGGGGCAACATAGGCATTCTCAACATAGCTCTAGTGTTGAGCACCCATGCTTCTGATGTATATCTTCATCCTGTCTTTCCATATACTGAAATTTTCTCTATTAAACTTTAGACCTTCCCTCTTCATCATTTGACTGGGATCTTTACCTCAAGCAGTTAAGCTTATAACACAGAATACCTGGAGGATGCTTTGATACCAATTGATAACTCAATGATGAGAAAATAGTACCAAACCAGTACTGAGAGGGGGGGGGGGTGAATCAGTACAAACAAAAATGCAGTCCTAAACCGGTTTGACAATAGACACTTCAAATGGCTGGCAGATAGTGACACCGGTTTGAAACAGAGTGCAACCGGTAAAGCTAAGAACGTCTGAGACAAGCATTAACTGGTTGCTCACTTAGCTTTTCACTCAACTCGAGACTACACTACCATTTCACCCTTATGCATAAATAGGTAATCTATCATCAGATCATAATAACAGCTAGTTCAACATGTTTTATTGACAGGCATAAAACACAAAACCATCATATGCTTGATAGACAATATCAAAGCATCACAAGATAAAAGCATCACACATGACACACATATTTTTCACGTGGAAACCGAACTGGGAAAAACCACGGTGGGGATGAATACCCAAAAGTTGTTTTGAACTCTTTAGAAGTCCCCCCTGTTAGGAGCCTTGTCCGGTTAGAGACATTACAATAGGTTCTACTAGGAATCGATCCTGTTAGAGATCACCTGGTTAAGGGATGGTTACAATACCTGGTTAAGAGTTAAACCTTGTTAAAGGCTACCTTGTTAGAGGATTTCAAGAACTCAATAGCTTTGAATTACCCTGTTAAAGGATTTACAACAAGTCAGTTAAGGCTACCCTGTTAAGGGATTTTCCAACTGTTGAGGTGGTTAGAGATCAATAGGTATTACAATGATCTAGTAACTACACTCAATGCCAATGTAGATCCCCTTAAGCTCCTCTTCACCTTCTGTACTTACACTCTGTAGGTATCACTTCTCTCCTTTTGGTTTGGCAAGAATCATGTATCCCTTCTCTTGGATACTCACACACAACTTTTGCCAACAACCCTAGAAAGAGTCACAACATCGACCTTATATGAAAATAGTTAGGTCGGTAGCATAAACCCTAAACCCTAAACCTATTAGGTTAAGGAATTCAAACGGTTCAATCCTGACCATTGAGCACACTGCATTAATCTCCATCGTTCATTTTCCACCGATTTCATGGCAACTGATAACCCATCACAGGTTATCACCGTTTTACAGACTTCGCACATTCCCGAGGTAGATAAGAACAATCTTCTTCATGCAAGATCCTTCACGCACACAAGGCTTACATGGCAACATGATCTGTTCTTTTCTCTCATGCTAACTCATCACACAAAGTCACCGGCTGAGCCACACAGGCTTGAAGCATTTCAACCGGAGACCCTAAAGTTGAGACTACCAACCAGTAGTCATACAACGCTTCCATTTGCCGGTTCCCATAACCATATGCCGGTTCACCTTTGAACAAGCACAACGCTTCACTTTGGCACACATGTCGGTTCATAGTGTTATACCAATTCTCTCATATGCCAGTTCTCACCTATTCAGCATATTGACATCAATGACAACCTACAAAATCATTATGTCCTCATACTAGTTCACATAATGCCAACAATGGCTAGAAACCCTAATTACATCAACAAGATACAATGAATTTACATTTAGCATGGTAAAACACTCTACCAAAATACATTATAGATTATTACAACAAATTTCTAGATGATTTACATCGTCGAATGATCACTTTACATTCATTTGATAAGCAATAACATCCTTGTTTCATTCTTCTAAGCGCTTTGCTACTTCCCAAGAAATTCAATCCTTGTACGTGCTCAAATAGCATCTTATCATTACACACAAATTATGACACATCATCACTAAGTTATGATCATGATAATATCCACAGCCAAACCTTAAATCATTACCAGTTAAATATCCGATACCGGTATTCATTCTTCTTCACAAAGTTCATAACAGTCAATTATAAATGTTTTTTTCGGTTCACCAAACTTGATGTGATTTCAATCATAGACTCATGCCAATATTATGAACATATATTCTGAACCACAACACCTGAATCAACACAAATTTTCCAAGTCACATTTCTCAACCGCAACCATCAATTCTAACCGCAATGCATGAATCAACTTCTCCTTCTCTCCTCTGCTAGTTTTGCATCCGGTCAAACTAGTTGAGATCAATGACAATATATACCTGATCATATAAACTTTACCAATAATCTCCTCATCTCATCATTATCTCCATCAGTTATGCCAGCACAATTAAGCTTCCCGAATAAGTGAAACCAATGCAGAAAGATATACTGACACTAGAAATACTCCATACACCAAACCATGATCCCAATAAACCAATCTACAATCATCGGAGCAATGAATCATAGGAATCTGTTGACATGAATGACAACAATATATCTTAGTAGCAATAATTTCCAACAAGACAAATGGGCTAGGAAAACTTATCCTGAAGTTATCAAATGCAGATATCAAAAATAGTTTTGGGATTTGGATGTAACTATAATTATCTCTCTAAATTCTTTTCAAAAAAGTGTCGAACAATGGGGCTAACCGACCTTGTCCTCGCTTTTTGCTTCTTTAAAATTTGGTCCTATGTATCAGTCTACACTTTTTGGATATATATTCGCTCTCTCTAGAATTTGTTGCCTACACACACAAGAGGGAAAAAATGGTGTTGGGTTGATAGGAGTTTGCCTAAGTTAAACCTTGAGTTTGGAATTAACCCTTAATTAAATAGATATGAATAAAGGAAAAGTCCTTAAGTAATATGTTGAATTATATGTCAAACTTGATGTTGTTGATAATGGTGATGATGCAATGTTGTTTGAACAATATACACAAATGTTGATGTGATAAAATGACATCATAAGACCTAAAAGAATCAATCATAAAAACATGCTTGCATGAAGATTGTTGCAACTTACCATTCCATAATGCTAAGATTTCAAGGAATTCACTAATAATACTTTTCTCTAGGAAGTGATCTCAATAATTCTCAGTGTTGTGATATGAAAATCAATGAGGAAAAACGCTTTTATATAGGGTTTTCAATGTATTTTATAAATTAGGCCGACCACCAATAACCATATTAAATATTGGAATTGAGAATCAACTGGTTGGAACCGGTACACCAACTTATTTAAAAATGAGTTTTTTTGGGGGGGAAATGGTACCTAGAAGCCTATTCCACCTAGAAAGGGGTGAAACAAAGGTTTATCAAGTATATACATGCTCAAGACAGAGACCTAGATCACCACATTGATCATATGACATCATTTTTATAGTGCAAAGGCCATAAATAGGCTTGGAAAAGAGCTAGGAGGATACACACTAAGGCAAGAGCATAAAAATGAGTTAAAATTTATTTATTATTTTTGAAATTTATTGAGCTCCACTTAGTGGAGTTAAAATACATTAAATATATTTATTTAGATGTGGTGTGTAGTCAAGGGAGTCTTAAAGACTTCAATACATAGTTGTAGTGGTAGACAATGTGGAGATAATTGAAAATAATTCAAAGGGATTCCTTTGACATTGATGTAGAAAGGGGAAACAAGAGGAAAGTGGCAGTAACAATAGAGAAAGGGAGGACTCTGTAACTCAAAAAAGAATTGTTGAAGCAATATCGATATGTTGTTTTGTAAATCGCAAACTTCTAATATTTTTGAAGTAGAAATAAGAGTATCCATGCTCTTTCCTTTGAATTGCATGTTGCATATCATGGATTTTGGTCTAATTTATTTGTTTTGAGAGGTTGAAATTACTAATAGTGTATAAAATCAAAAAAATAAATCATATGGGTTTTTGGGAAATACTATTTGGGTATCTAGGAAAATCTCGTGTTCATTGATCATATGCTAAAAGTACCTCCGATCTAGAGTATTATATGCTTATTTTTTTAATATATTTGGCCACTTTAGGCATATCACTATATCTTATTGTGCTCAATAAAAATGTTATTGTCATCCATGGCTAATATGCAAACAATGGGGATATTTGTGAAAAATATGTCAAGGGTTTCAAAAACCTATTAGAATATAAATACCTATATTATATCAAATAAGAGATTGTATAAACTAGTTTATAAAAATACTCGAGCAAAGGAAAGAGATAATTAATTGATTTTGAACTTATTAAAATGTTAGAGAATTACACTATCTTCTGAGCATATATAATTATCATTTTTATCTAAATTATACACACATGATAATTGTGAGGAAAAATCATAAATGATTGTAGAATCATGGAAAGTTGAAAATGTGATTAGTATGTAACTTCATTGGAAATGCATAATACTACCCTGATAAGTCAATGATGAAAAGTGAGTACCAAACCAGTACTGAGAGGGGGGGGTGAATCAGTGTAGGCACAAAAACTTCTCCTAAACCAGTTTGATTGCAGAGTGTAAACTACTGGCAATCTCCAACACCGGTCCAAACCAGACTACTACCGATTAAACACAGTGCAACTGTGAAAGACATGAACCAGTCAATCTTATTAGCTTTCCACACAACCTACTTCCTCATTTCCACTTTGTCCTTATGCATAAATAGATAATCTATCATCAGAAATATAATAACTTGCTAGATCAACATGATTCACCGCTTGACAGAAAACAACAAAGCATCGCATGAAAAAGACATCACATATGACACACACAATTTTCACGTGGAAACCCAATTGGGAAAAACCATGGTGGGGATGAATACCCACAAGCTGTTTTGAACTCTTTAGAAGTCTGCTCTGTTAGAAGCCTAGTTCGATTAAATATTGTTACAACAGGTTTTGTTAGGAACCGATCTTGTTAGGCATCACCCGGTTAAGGGATGGCTAGAATACCCGGTTAAGGGTTAAACACTGTTAGAGGTTACCTTGTTAGAGGATTTTATGAACTCAATGGCTTAGAGTCACCCTGTTAAAGGATTTACGGCAAGCTAGTTAAAGCTACCCGACTAAGGGATTTTCCAACTATTGAAGTAGTTAAAAATCCAACAAGTATTACAATGATCTGGTAATAGCACTCAATGCCAATGCAAATCCACTTTAGTTCCTTCCTTCTACACACCCACTATGTAGGTATCAATCTTCTTATCCAATTTGGCAAGAATCATGTATCTCTACACTTAGATACACACACAATATTGCCAACAACCTCAACATGAAACACAACATTGACCTTATAGAACACAGATATGTCGGCAACATAAACCCTAAACCCTAAACACTTAGGTTAAGAAATTGATAGGTTCAATCCTGACCATTGAGCACTTTGCATTTGAATACAATGGTCTTGAATAGATCTCAAGATATTCTCCATCATTCATTCTTCACCGCTTCATGGAGGCGATAACCCATCACGTGTTCTCCACCGTTTGCAAATACTTTACACATTCCTGAGGTAGATAGGATCAATCTTCTTCATGCAAGATCCTTGAAGTGCATGAGACTGACATGGCAACATGATCTGATCTCCATTAATATGCTAACTCATCACACAATGTCATCGGGCTTGAAACACTTCAACTTGAAACCCTAAAGCTAAGACTACCAACCAGTAGTCCTACCACATTCCATGTACTGGTTCTCGTTCCAACATACCGGTTTCGGTTCACAACATCATACCGGTTCACTTGGACAATCATACCACTACACTTATTGCACATATACCTATTTACACCACTATACCGGTTCTCTTTGCCAGTTGCTTAACTTCAATATACCGGTTCACTTCTCAGCATATTGACATCAATGACAACATACAATATCATCATGTCATCATACTCTTGCACATATGCCAACAATCTCCCCCTTTGGCATTGATGGCAATATACAAAGATATCACTCTTTCTGCATCACATCTTCTCCTTAATACTATAGATATCTTTTCCACTTCACATCTTCTCCCCCTTTGACAACAATGCCAAAGTGGAGGCACAAGCTTCCTTATTCCACTACGCTGCTCCCCCTGAGGAGTAGCATCATTCAACACATCAATCCTGAGAAGATATAGCAAAGTAAGATCTGACTGATGTGGAGCACTTACTTTTAGTTCACCTCTTCAAGGGGCAACACCCCTAATTCACCTCTCAAATAGATAAATGAAGCCTTCGGTAGAGGCTTGGTGAATATGTATGCTAACTACATGTTCCAATGCCACCTCTTTGTTCTAAACCTTTTCCCTCAAGAAATGATACTTGAGTTCAAAGTGCTTGGTTCTAGCATGTAAAACCAGATTCTTGGAAATGTTAATTACACTTGTATTGTCACAAAATATACTTACCGGTTCAAATACAGGAACTTTGAAGCCATTCAATACATGCTTCATCCAAATAGTTTGGGTACAGTTCATAAAAGCTGCAACATACTCCACTCCTGTTGTAGACTAAGAGATACAACTCTGCTTTTTACTCATCCATGAGACCAGTCTACCACCGAGAAAGAATCCACCACCAGTTGTGCTCTTCCGATCATCTACATTACCAGCCCAATCAACACCTATGAACACTTTCAAGTTGAAATCATTATTGTATGGATACCATAACCCATAGTCAATAGTTCCCTTATGATATCTAATAATCCACTTGACTACTACCAAGTGGGATTCTCTTGGGCTTTGTTGAAACTGAGTGGTAATACCCACTACATGTGCAATATCCGGTCTTCTATGCACTACATAATGCAACTTACCAATCATTGATCGGTATTCCTTCTCATTTACCAGTGCTGAGTCATCTTCTTTTGATAGTTTACAACCAGTCACCATTGGTGTACCAACCAGTTTACTTTCTTCCATGCCAAAGGTCTTCAAAACCTCTTTGACATACTTGGACTAAGTAATAAAGATTCCATCCTTCATTTGTTGAATCTGCAGTCCAATGAAGAACTTAATCTCCCCTATGAGTGACATGTCAAATTCCTTCTTCATCTCATCGGCAAAATCATGACTCATCTTGTCATCTCCTCCAAAGATGATGTCATCAACAAATACTTCACAAATCAGAATTTGATCTCCTTCTAATTTCAAGTAGATATTGCTATCTTCACTTGTTCTTTCAAATCCAATCTTCACAAGATGGGAGTGCAAGCGTTCATACCATGCTCTAGGTGCCTGCTTTAGTCCATACAAGGCTTTATGTAGCCTACACACCATGTCACTATCTTCTGATAGGGCAAACCCATCTGGTTGCTCTATATACACCTCCTCTTCAAGTATTCCATTTAGGAATGCAGATTTTACATCCATTTGGTATACCTTGAATCCTTTAAAAGTTGCATATGCAAGAAGCATACAAACTCCTTCTAATCTAGCTACTAGAGAAAAGGTTTCTCCATAGTCTTCTCCTTCTTCTTGAGCATACCCCTTACACACTAGTCTAGCTTTGTTTCTTATCACTGTCCCATCTTCATTTAGCTTATTTTTGAAAAACCCATTTGGTTCCAATGACATTTTTATGCTCCGGTCTGGGTACCAAGGACCATGTACCATTCTTTTCTATCTGATCAAGTTCCTCTTCCATTAGCTTGACCCAATCTTCATCTTTATGTGCCTCTTTGAATGATTTAGGCTCAAATTCAAAGATCATACATGATTTTTCTCTGACCTTTCTTCTTGTAAGAATTCTTGCATCTTTGTCTCCTATGATTTGCTTTGGATCATGATTGAGTTTGACATACCTAGGTATATTCTTAATAGCTTCATCTTGCTTTTCTTCATCATCCTCATCTTCATCAACATCTACCAGTGTAGGAGCATAGTTGCTGGTACTGGGCACATTTGCAACCGGTTCCCAGAAGGTTACTACCGGTTCATCTCCTACATGCTCTCTGTCAGTTTCCTCATATTTTTCAGACTTTTCATCAACCCTATCATTGATGCTTTCAATAATTCTCCGAGTCCTATTGTTGAAGCATTTGAGAGCTTTGCTCTTAGTGGAATACAACAGGAATATTCCCTCATCACATTTGGCATCAAACTTGCTCTAATGTTCACTCCTCTTGATATAACATTTACTACCAGACACTCAAATGTAGCTTATCACTGGTGTCTTACCGGTACAGTACTCATAAGGAGTCTTATCCTTTCCTTTCTTGATGAGTACTCAATTCATTGTGTAGACTGCAGTGCTCACAGCTTCTCTCCAAAAGGTGTGAGCGACCTTTCCTTGGATCAACATAGTTCTAGCCACTTCAACCACAGTCCGATTGTTCCTCTCTGCTAAGCCATTCTGCTATGGAGTCTGGGGGGCAGACAGTTGCCTCTTGATGCCATTCTCTTCACAATATTTGTTGAATTCTCTGGAAATGAATTCCCCTCCTTGATCAGTTCTAAGGCATTTGATTCTTCTATTGCTTTCCTTTTCTACCAGTGCTTTGAAGGCTTTGAACTTTCCAAAAGCTTCAGATTTGTCCTTCAAGAATGTGACCCACATCATTCTTGAGAAATCATCTATAATAATCATAAAATACCTATCTCCCTGCACACTCCTAGTCTTCATAGGACCACATAAATCAGTATGCACAAGATCAAGTAAATTTTCAGTAGTGAAAGATTTACCTTTGAAGGTTGAGGATGACATTTTCCCTAGTTGACACTCTCTGCACAAAGGATTTTCTGGTTTGCTCAGCATAGGTAATCCTCTAACTGCCTTGGTCTTACTAGCCTTCACAATGTTATCAAAGTTTACATGGCAGAGTCTCCTATGCCATATCCAGCTATCATCAAACTTAGCCATAAGACATGTACTTATATTTGCATTCAGCTGAAATAAGTTACCTTTGGTCTGCATACCAGTGGCCATGAATTCACCATTCTTTCCTTTGATTTTGCATACTCCATTTTTGAATTCCAGAGTGAGTCCATCATCATTCAGCTGGGCAACACTCAATAGATTGTGTCTTAGACCTTCCACCCAATACACATTGTCAACACTACTCTTTCCATTTAGAGAGATGGATCCTCTGCCTTTGACCATACATGGTGCATCATTACCAAAATGAACCACACCACCATCATACTCTTCCAGGGATATAAACTTTCTTGGGTTACTAGTCATATGGTGAGAGCAACCACTGTCAATAATCCACTCATTGAGATTATCAAGATGGGAGACAAGAGCCTTCTTGTCTGACACATCCTCCTTGACTACAACAAACACAATATCTTCATTTTCTTCATCTTCTGATTCCTCATCTGTGACACCTTCATCAACTGCTACAAAACAATTTCTCTGGTTTCCTCCTTTGAATTTCTTGAACCTTTCCGGTTTGTCCTTGCTATCACCATTAAGACAGTTTATAGCGATGTGTCCTATCCGGTTACAAGAAAAGCATTTCAAAGGCATCTTACCTCTGTATTTGCTGGTTCCCTTAGGAAGTATTTTGGCAAGAAGAGCTTCAAATTCCATCAAAATCTCCTCATCATCCATTTCTTTGCTCTGTCTTGGTTCACCACTGGTGCTTGCTTCTTTTCCTTTTCTGGATAGTGTAGCAGATGCTCTAAAAGCTGATTCAGTCTTCTAAACACTGTCATCAAAATTATTTAGCTCATAGGCTGTTAATTTTTCAATGATGTAGTCTAGGGATATCTTAGTCTTGTCTATTAATCTCAACACTTGAATAGAAGCAACCCTTATTGCATAGACTGGTAATAGGGATCTCAAAACTTTGCTGACAATGGTGGAATCTTCCATTTTACCACCTGCACTCTTGATATCTCCAACAATAGTTTTGATTCGTATACCATATTGTTGAATGGTCTCACCTTCAACCATCTGCATGTCTTCAAAATTCCCTCTAAGGCTTTCTTCCTTAGCTTGTTTTAAATGCTCATCACTGCCATAGATATCCTCAAGAGTATCCCATACTTCTTTGGGATTGTCTTTATCCTAGACATCAATAAACTCAATGTCAGATAAGCTACTAATTAGGGCTTCCATTTCTTGCCCATTCTCTTGAATTTGTCTCTTTTGGTCATTGGTGAGAGTACCGATAGGGATAACATAAACGTTATCAACATAGCTCCAATGTTGAGCACCCATGCTTCTGATGTATATCTTCATTCTATCCTTCCATATTTTAAAGTTATCTCTGTTGAACTTTGGACCTTCCCTCTTCATCATTACAATAGGATCTTTCCCTCAAGCGGTTAAGCTTACAAAATAGAGGACCTGGAGGACGCTTTGATACCAATTGATAACTCAATGATGAAAAGTGAGTACCAAATCGATACTGAGGGGGGGGGGTGAATCAGTGTATGCACAAAAACTTCTCTTGAACCGGTTTGATTGCAGACTGTAAACTACTGGCAATCTCCAACACCAGTCCAAACCAGACTACTACCAGTTAAACACAATGCAACTATGTAAGACATGAACTGGTCAATCTTCTTAGCTTTCCACACAACCTACTTCCTCATTTCCACTTCCTCCTTATGCATAAATAGATAATCTATCATCAAAAATATAATAACTTTCTAGATCAACATGATTCGCTGCTTGAGAGAAAACAACAAAGCATCGCATGAAAAAGACATCACATATGACAGACACATTTTTCACGTGGAAACCCAACTGGGAAAAACCATGGTGGGGATGAAGACCCACAAGCTATTTTGAACTCTTTAGAAGTCCGATCTGTTAGAAGCCTGGTTTGATTAAAGACTGTTACAATAGATTCTGTTAGGAACCGATCCCGTTAGGGATCACCCAGTTAAGGGATGGCTAGACTATCCAGTTAAGGGTTAAACCCTGTTAGAGGTTACCTTGTCAGAGGATTTTATGAACTCAATGGCTTAGAGTCACCCTGTTAAAGGATTTACAACAAGCTAGTTAAAGCTACCCGGTTAAGGGGTTTTCAACTGTTGAAGTAGTTAAAAATCAATAGGTATTACAATGATCTGGTAATAGCACTCAATGCCAATGCAGATCCACTTTAGTTCCTTCCTTTTGCACACCCACTATGTAGGTATCATTCCTCTTATCTAGTCTGGCAAGAAACTTAGATACACACACAACATTTGCCAATAACCTCAACATGAAACACAACATCAACCTTATAGAACACAGATAGGCCAGTAGCATAAATCCTAAACCCTAAACACTCAGGTTAAGCAATTGATCGGTTCAATCTTGACCATTGAGCACTTTGCATTTGAATACAACGGTCTTGAATATATCTCAAGATATTCTCCATCATTCATTCTTCATTGCTTCATGGAGGCAATAACCCATCACGCATTCTCCACCATTTGCAAAGACTTCGCACATTCTCGAAGCAAATAGGATCAATCTTCTTCATGCAAGATCCTTCACGTGCACGAGACTGACGTGGCAACATGATCTGATCTCCATTACAATGCTAACTCATCACACAATGTCATCAGGCTTGGAACACTTCAACTGGAAACCCTGAAGCTAAGACTACCAACGGGTAGTCCTACCACATTCCATGTACCAGTTCTCATTTTGACATACCGGTTCCGGTTCACAACATCATACCGCTTCACTTATTGCACATATACCGGTTTACACCACCATACCGGTTCTCTTTGCTAGTTGCTTTACTTCAATATACCGGTTCACTTCTCAACATATTGACATCAATGACAACATACAATATCATCATGTCATCATACTTTTGCACATATGCCAACATACCCAACAATAACTTTTCCACTAAATCCTTCTTATCTTTGAAATCTACCACATAATTAATTCGGTGAATTTTGTTGGAAAGAAATACTCAATCATCTAAATACTCTCCTAATAACTAGTTCAGATAGAGGTGTGGACATACGACACACATATCCATATTAGAATGTGTATTTATTTATGAAAGCACAAAATTTTCTAAGTAACACAAAATCACTTCTTGCTTGTGAAATAATATACTTGAATGTGAAATAATAATTCCTATTAACCAATTTGAGATATAGATGTGTGGATATATGACACACATATCCATTTAAAAATGTGTATTTATTTATGAAATAAAAGAATTGGCCATGTATTGTAAAATCACTACTTACATTGTTGACTTGTAATGTCTATTGTTTTACAAATCAGTCAGATGTGTAATACTCAACTAGAGGGAATCTAGAGCTGTATGATGGATTGTTTCTATTTAGACACAATGATAGTTCATTGATGGCATGCTGATCTTGAGTATTCTCTTGATTTGCTACCCTTGTGAAGGGTAGGGCCACTTCCTAATGGAATATGTGAGAGGGGTCATTAGTCTATGGTTGGAGGAAAAGTGCTCAAGCGATGCTCTCGCTCTTGCAGTTGAAGAATATCAAAAACTTGTTTACTTAGAAATATTATCGGTATTTCTCATGACAATTGTGTTATTAATGATTTTATTAAATTCATATTTTATAGAATCATAAATGATGCTAATTGTAATCTATACTTTGTATAGTATTTTCTAGGCTTTGTGATATCTACTTTAGGTGTGTAAATATGCATGCTAATTGCTAGAGAAAAACAATATTTTTAATGACCTCTTAGGTGTCAAGTTTAAACTAGAAACAAGGCACACCATTCATACTCTAAAAAGTAAAATTTTGACATCAACAAATACTATAAGGATTACTCAATCAAAGAGGGGATAGTCATTCAAAAGCTTAGCCCCTAGTCATATGGTGTGGTCACAACTAACTAAAGGGTGCTTAACTCCTTTCTATTTGTTTCTTCCAAAATTATGTGAAGTCATTTTAAATTTTTATTTTTTTTATTTGAGTTATTTCCTCAAAGGCTTAAAAATTTAAAGCATTATAACTTTTAAATGGTTGCTTAAAATTGAGTGCCATTTTTTTTAAAAGTGCTTGTTTTTCAAGCTTGATCCATTGGGAATGATTTATCAATATTTTTACAAATCATCATTTTTCAGTACCAAATTGGTTGAAATTTATGTACTAAAAATATAGAGTATAATAACTCAAGGAGGGGTCTAAAAATTGAATCAAGGGGTGTGTCATTTGTGTTGTGTCTTCTATACTTCCACACTGACTTCAAAATTTTCAATGTGGGGGGAGTAATTAAAAAAAATGGGGATTTGTTCAACTTATGAAGTACCCTTTATATCATTCTTGGAGACATCATATAGGAATTTTATAATCATGAACTAAGATAAAATTCCATTTTATTTTATTTTACAGGGAGGGGATTGGTTCATCATGTCTTTTGATTTCTATTTCCATCCTTTCTATTTACTTTGAAAACAAGGGATATGGAATCACTATCTTAAGAAAGATATATTTCCTTATCCCCTTGGAATCCTTGAGCCATGTGGCTATAGATATAAGAATACATGGTTCAACAATAATGACATGGTTCATGAACTAATTATATATAGCATCTTAAATTAAACTTGCCTATAATTTTATCCTCACATAGGCCTGACTTTGGTGTTCTAGTTTCCAAGGCCTAATTGCAATGCTAATTCTGATGAATAATGATGAACAACAGATACCTTAACTGGTACTGAGAGGGGGGGGGGTGAATCAGTACGTACAAAAACTTTCCAACAACTTATCAAGCTAAAACAACACTACCCGGTTGTCTTCATTACTGAATCTTAACTATGGCAATACCAGTTAAACACAGTAAGACTTTAGACAACATAGACCGGTAAGTCTGAACACTTCAAATACATTTAATACTTGATATCTACTTCACCCATAAATATATGCATGCGGTGTGTCAACAATACCATAACCATTAGCTTTGCATGCATAATCACTAAAACAAAGAATACTTAATCATCACATGAAAAATGCACAGCTCATGACACACAAATTTTTCACGTGGAAACCCAAATGTGAAAAACCACAGTGGGGATGAATACCCACAAGCTTGTTTTTGAACTCTTTTGAAGCTCGCTCTGTTAGGAGCCTAGTCCGGTTAAAGACTTTACGATAAGGTTCTGCTAGGAATCGATCATGTTAAAAATCACTCGGTTAAGGGATGGCTATATACCATGTTAAAGGTTGAAACCTTGTTAAAGGTTACCTTGCTAGAGGATTTAAAGAACTCAATGAACTTGAGTCACCTAGTTAGAGGATTTACAGTAAGCCTGTTAAAGCTACCCAGCAAAGGGATTTTCCTTCTATTGAAATAGCTAGAAGACAACAGGTAAAGCTTTGATCTGATAACAACACTATATGCTAAGGCAGATCCTTTTCAATTCCTCTACACTGCAATCACACTCTGTAGTTTTCTCTTACTGGTCTGGCAAGTATCTCATCACTCGGATACACAGACAACATTTGCCAACAACTCACAATAAAAAACATCATCGACCTTATAGACAACAATTAGGTCAGTAGCATAAACCCTAAAACCCTAAGCTTTTTAGGTTTACAATACAAGCGGTCCAATCCTAACCATCCAAACACTTTGCATAGAGCAATACAATTTCAAACAGATCACAAGACAATCTGCATCGTCCATTCTTCACCGCACATAGAAATTAGTAGCTCATCATGCTTTCTTCTCATACCGCTAAGAAGAATGTTCATTCCCGAGGTAGATATTTAATGTAGTCGATCTTCACATGCAAGATCCTTAAGGAAATCCTTCACGTGCACAAAGCTGACGTGGCATCACGATCTCATCTTCATCTCTTAGATAACTCATCATAGAATTTCATCGGTTGCATTGCACAAGCGAGATTACCAAACCGGAAACCCTAGAGCTGAGACTACCAACCGGTAGTCACACTCAGTGAAACCTCGACATCGGTTCACTACATCTCTTCATACCGGTTCAACAACTTTTTCCAACCTGCATACCGGTCCACTTGCACTTATTGACATCAATGACAACATACATTATCATCATATCAACATGTTGGTTCATCATATGCCAACAATCTCCCTTGTCATGCCCAAACTTTTGGGCATGAACGAGATATATTTTTTAATTATAAAATCACAACTAAATAACGTTGAAAATGTTAATATGAAAAGCACTAGCAAGTTTTGTCTTAACTATGTTTCGAGTTAACTCTAACCACCAGCTCAAGTAATGAAATTAATTTAAAATTTAATGTGGAATACTAAATGAATGAATTTATTGTCTCATCGATTTTAATCAATAAATTAATTTAGTCAATTAATTGACGCGGATTAAGTAAATCTCCAATAGCCAATAATTGACTTTAGAAACTAATTAAATTAGTCCTAGCACATAGTGTATAAATGACTAACAATAAATAAAATGTGTTTAACTAAATCGGCTAAAGGGTCAAATAAATTCATAATAAATATTTTCCTATAAAGTGTAAATATTTCCCAATAGCCAAAATAACCTTACCCAATTTAATATAAAGTTTCTAAAAGATTATACATCATAAGTAATTTTAAATTTAAACATATATATATATATATATATATATATATATATATATATATATATATATATATATATATATATATATATATATATATATATATATATATATATATATATATATATATATATATTTTATAAACCCATATATATATAAAAGCATATTTAAAATGTAAACACCTAGTAAAATAAATAAATTTTACATTTTGCCCCATTCATATTTTTAACCATATGTGTCTATACATATTTACATATAATAAATAACTCTACAAATTTGCCCAAAATTCAAAATCATAACTATATATATATATATATATATATATACATGTTATCACTTAACCATGGAAACCCTCTTTTTATTATTATATAAATAAAGCCACCCCCTTTTTTTTTTTCTACACTCTTTATTACTTTTATACCATTTTACCCTAGCCCTAACCGGCTATGGTTTTATTTTTTTGTGTTCGACTGTGTAGGGGCGAGCTCACCAAACGACAGCCATGGGAGTAGTAGTGGGGCTATGGAGGCAGCGGTGGTGGGCGTTCCCGGCGCCGCTCACTGTGGGAAACCATAGTGGCGGTGCCGACCACTGTGCTCGCCCACAGTGGCGGTGCCGACACTGTGGTTGCCCACAATGGCGGTGCCGACACTGTGGATGCCCACAGTGGTGCCCCTCGGCCACGCCAACCATTGTGCTAAACACAGTGGTTCGGCCTGTCGACCACTGTGTTTAACATAGTGGTTCGGCCCGAAACCCCTTCTTCTCTCTCTCTTTTTTTTTTTTCTTTTTAAATATACTTTTTTAATTACTTAGATTAATTATTATTTTTATTTATTAAAAATATTATATATATATATATATATATATATATATATATATATATATATATATATATATATATATATATATATATATATATATATATATATATATATATATATATATATATATATATATTGTATAAATAAGTATGTTTTTAGAAAAAAAATGAATTCATTTAAACATATACAAATGTATATAAATTTATTTATATATATATATATATCTTTTTTTTATGAAAATCTATGCTAATATATATTTTTTATTTTAATACCATTTTAACAGATAAGTTAAAGTCATCAGTTTTTAAAAAAATCCATGTACATATATTTCCTTTTATTTTAAATGCCTTGTAGCTAAAACTAAAATAAGATAGTTCATTTAATCCTTAGATTTATTTTCTGCAAGTAATTAATTTTTGACAGAAGTAATAAGTTCCAACATCAACTATTTAAATCTAGAAAATATTAAAATGAATCGTTAGAGATGACTATAATTTTTTTTTAGATTTTATTTTCTGCAATTAAATAAATGACAGATTTAAATAAAACTAAATATGCACTTCCATATACAGATCTAAATTTTAGATTTTATTTCCAGCCTACTACATGCATGCGAAGCTATTCATTCCTTTCTTATTTTATTTCATTTTAAATGCATAAAGAATAAAGTAAATTTCTTGCTTTTCAAATTTATCATATACACATCAGATATTATTTTTCAGAACTTTAGGAACTAATCCAGAAATATTCATTTCATTTCTGCAGTATAGCATAATAAAATATTTCATTTCTTTAAAGTACATTTAAAAGACACTATCGCCACTTTACAAATAGGTCTCTCATTTCTAATAAATGAGGACTTTCAAAGAATAATAATTACATTTACAAATATTTTTCTACATCAAATAACTCCAGCCACTTCTACTTGTTCTATTTCTTTCTTCCAACAACCTGCAAATAAATCATAGGCTATGACCATGGAGTGCTCACCTCCCAGCCTAGGCTAACTAGTAGCCACCCCCGAGCTTGGAGAACCAAGCCCTAGACAGGATTACACACATGCAAACACAATAAACAAGGGAAAACAATCACAAACATATTCCCATCCCAGGGCTACACTGCACCACACAATGTGATGTCTATACACAGGTGGTAGTGGACCAAATACCTTGAGGAGACTACAAGTCTAGTAAAACACATAGCCACCTTATGGAAAACAAGATATATCTTAAGTATAATAATCCCTGCATCCTTATGCCCCCCAAGGCATCCATGCCTTGTTTCCCTCCTTATGGCCCCCAAATGCATAAATAAGCCATGCAACAAGGGTCACATAAATATCCCTTGAAATCACTCTCAGAATGAGAGCCTCTCACTCGAGGGCTGTCATACTTCTACCACCCATAAGAACCTCCTCTCTCCCAAGAGTAGGGGGTCTTGGTTACTCCCAAAACACAGAATGTACACAAGAGTAAAATGTAGAACACAAAATAAAATTTTCATAAGGGAAAATACAAGAACTAGCCTTTTCACACAAGCAAATCTTTTCAACATAACATGCAATATAAAAACCATACAAAGAGAAATTTAACCAACCTTCAACTACCCAAAGGTATGCTAGATTCATTGAGGATGAGCAACCCAATTCCACAAAATCCTTCCTTCTCTACACTTAGCCAATTTCTTAAAACCAATTCTATCTTTTCAAAATTACATTGTCTCCAAAAATGGAGAGTGGGTGATTACCCGCAAAATCTCACATTCTTGCCTAAGAAGACCTCAGTGAGAGTTGTCATAGGATTTCTAAAATTGAAAAAAGGAAAAGTCCAAAAAATCTCAAAAGAGATCTCTCATAAAAAAGGAAAGTTAACTAACCTAGATGATGCCTTCTAAATTCAATTTTCGCACATCTTAGGAAACTCACTTTTTAGGGTGACTAAACAACTACATGGGAGTTGTCACATGCCTAAAATTACTCCCAACCCTTAGGTATACCTTATAGGCTTTAGGAAACACTTTTAAACTACCCTTAGGAGTCCATTTAACCCTTTTTAAACCCATCTGAAGTTAATTTTCGGGTCAAACCTAAGTTGACCACCCCAAAGATTTTCTACCTTAGAAAAATATAGAACCACATTAAATTAATTGAAAAAGCTATGGTTAAACAACTCCCTCCAAGAGACAATTCAAAAATCAAAACATAAATCAACACATGTGTCAAGTGACACAATAAAAATACTTTTACAAAATTACACATGAAATTTTGTCTCTTGTTGGATTTACACAAATTAACAAAATTCAATTTAACACACATGCACATTTACTTTTACAAATAAAATATGATACAAATGGGGTGTTGTCTCTCCAAATAGACAAACCCTGGTTTTATGAATGTACATAGGTTTAGGTTTGGTTCTCCATAATATTTCCACGGTCACATGGATAATTTTCGTGCGCATCTCAATTACTCATTAGTACTTCCAAATAACCTCATATAACATTTAAACACATGAATAAGAATACACGTCAAACACTTTGCATACAATATAACATTTAAACAATTCAATACATCTTACATCCAAATAACTCACATAAGCAATTATCACAATTCTCATAATTTTAACCCATACATAAAACTTGCATCCTATTTCTATCATCATAGTAAAGTCCTGCAAATCCAATAATGACATATATCATCTCAAATTTATCCTATTCTAGAATCATATAGAGTTCGATATCATAAATCATATAAAAGAAGCATCAACATACATCAATGTTATCCAACTCATGGAATCATATAAGTTCTAAATCCATAATGCATAAAAATAAAGCATCTATAATCGTCTCAACATAAAAATCACTGAAATGCTAGATTGAGTCGGCATACAGCCTCACATCCCCCTTTGGCATTGATGGCAATACTTAGTGTAGCATTGCAACTATAGACATCATGGACCAGTGTATTCTGCATCATCAGATATCTTCTCCCCATACATCAGATATCTTCTCCCCCTTTGACAACAATGCCAAAGTGGAGGCACAAGCTTCCATTCTCCACTATGTTGCTCCTCCTATGGAGTAGCATCCTTCAACACATCAATCCTAAAAGATTTGACACTGTAGTACCTGACTCATGTGGAGCACACAACTTTAGTTGACTTCATGAAGGGGTTGAACCCCTAATTCACCTCTCAAATAGGTAAATGTAGTCTTCGGTAAGGGCTTGGTGAATATATTTGCTAGCTGCTCCTTACTGGAAACATGTTCTAGTACAATCTCCTTATTTTGAACTTTTTTCTCTCAAGAAGTGATACTTAAGCTCAATGTTTTTAGTTCTAGCATGCAATACCGAATTCTTAGAAATATTTATTGCACTTGTGTTGTCACAAAATATAGTCACCGGTTCAGATATAGGTACATTGAAACCTTCCAATACATGTTTCATCCAAATTGCTTGAGTGCAGTTCATAAATGCTGCCACATATTCTGTTTTAGCTATAGACTGGGAAGTACAACTCTGCTTCTTACTTTTCCATAAGACTAGTCTTCCACCAAGAAAGAATGCTCCACCAGTTGTGCTTTTCTGGTCGTGCACATTACCTGCCCAATCGGCATCGGTATATGCTTTGAGATTAAAGTCACCATTATATGAATACCACAATCTATAATCAACTATTCCTTTCAGATATCTAAGAATCCGCTTGATAGCTACCAAGTGGGATTCTCTTGGACTTTTCTAAAAATGAGCTACTATGCCCACTGCATGAGCAATATCTGGTCTATTGTGCACCACATAGTGCAACTTACCAATCATTGATCGGTACTCCTTCTCATTTACCAATGCTGAATCATCTTCCTTAGTTAGTTTATAGTCGGTCACTATCGATGTACCAACCAGTTTACTCTCCTCCATGCCAAAGGTCTTCAATATGTCTTTGACATACTTGGACTGGGTAATAAAGATACCCTCTTTCATTTGCTAAATCTGTAAACCAATGAAGAACTTTATCTCTTTAATCAGAGACATCTCAAACTCTTTCCTCATTTCATCTGCAAAAGCATGACTCATTTTATCATCTCCTCCAAAGATTATGTCATCTACAAATACTTCACAGATCATAATCTGATCACCTTCAGATTTTAGGTAGATGTTGCTATCCTCACTTGTTCTCTGAAATCCAATCTTCACAAGATGAGAGTGTAACCATTCATACCATGCCCTAGGTGCTTGTTTCAATCCATACAGGGCTTTGTGAAATTTACACACCATGTTACTATCTTCTGATAAGGCAAACCCATCTGGTTTCTTAATATACACTTCCTCTTCTAGGATTTCATTCAAGAACACAGACTTCACACCCATCTAATAAACCTTAAATCCCTTAAATTCTACAAATTCAAGTAGCATTTAGACACCTTCCAATCTAGCCATAGGAGCAAAGGTTTCTCCATAGTCTTCTCCCTCTTCCCGAGCATATCCTTTGCATACAAGTCTTGCCTTGTTCCTTACAACTGTGCCTTCTTCATTTAGCTTAATCCTGAAGACCCATTTGGTACCTATGACATTCTTGTGTTCTGGTCTAGGTACCAAGGACCTGTCACATTCTTTTCTATCTGGTCAAGCTCCTCTTCTATTTCCTTAATCTAGTATTCATCTGTAAGTGCTTCTCTGGAAGTCTTAGGCTCCAATTTATAAATCATGCAAGAGTTTTCTTTTACCTTTCTTCTTGTGAGTAAACCTGCATCTTTATCTCCTATGATTTTCTTCAAATCATGATGTAGTTTCACATACCTAGGAATGACTCTAGCTGGTTCTACTAGCTTTTCCTCTTCTTCTTCACTTCTTCTTCTTCACCTACTACAGCTTCTACCAGTACAAGAACACTGAGATCTTTACTTGTTTCTTTCTTAATCAGTTCCCAGAAGGCTATACCCGATTCATCTTCCACTTCTTCACTGCAGGTTTCCTCAGGTTCCTCAGGGGATTCATCAACCCTGACATTGATACTCTCAACAATTTTCTATGTTCTATTGTTGTAGCACTTGAGAGATTTGCTCTTAGTGGAATATCTTAGAAATATTCCTTCATCACTTTTAGCATCAAAATTTCTCAGATGCTCACCTCTCTTGATATAACACTTACTACCAAACACTTTAAAATAACTCATAGTGGGAGTTTTCCTGGTCCAATACTCATAAGGGGTTTTAACTCTACCTTTCTTGATGAGTACCCGGTTCATAGTATAGACTGCAGTGCTCACCGCTTCTCTCCAAAAAGTGTGAGCAACCTTTCCTTGGATCAACATTGTTCTAGCTGCTTCAACTATAGTCCTCTTATTCCTTTTGGTTATGCCATTTTGTTGTGGTGTCCTAGGGGCAAACAACTGCCTCTTGATATCACTATCTTCACAGTACTTGTTGAATTCATCAAAAGTGAATTCACCTCCTTGATCAGTTCTTAGGCATTTTATATTTTTACCACTTTCCTTCTCTACCAATGCTCTAAAGGCTTTGAACTTTCCATACGCCTCAGACTTGTCTTTCAAGAATGTGACCCACATCATTCTTGAGCAGTCATCAGTAAGAATCATAAAAAACCTATCTCCATGAATACTTCTAGTTTTCATAGGACCACACAAATCAGTATGCACAAGATCAAGTAAGTTTTCTGCTAAAAAAGATTTACCTTTGAAAGTTGAGGAAGGCATCTTCCCAAGTTGACATTCTCTGCACAAAGAATTCTTCAGTTTGTTCAGCAAAGGCAATCCTCTTACTGCCTTGATCGTACTAGCCTTTACAATATTATCAAAGTTCATATGACAAAGTCTTCTATGCCATATCCAACTGTCATCAAACTTCACCATCAGACACTGACTTATCTTGACATTCAACTGAAATAGGTTACCTTTGGTCTGCTTATTGGTGGCAATAAGTTCACCACTTTTTCCAATTATACTGCAAACTCCACCTTTGAGCTTCAGAACGAGTCCTTTATCATTTAGCTAAGCAACACTCAACATGTTATGCTTAAGACCTTCTACCCAATAGACATCATCTGCACTTCTCTTTCCATTCAGTGAGATGGATCCTTTACCTTTCACCAAACATGGGGTATCGTTGCCAAATCTGACAACACCTCCATCATATTCTTCTAGAGACAAAAAACTTTCTCTGATCACTAGTCATGTGGTGAGAACAACCACTATCAATTATCCACTCATTAGAGTTGTCAATGCAAGAGACAAGGGCTTTCTTGTCAGACACTTCTTCTTTTACAACTACAAATACTATGTCTTCATTGTCTTCATCCTCAGATTCTTCATCAGTAACACCTTCATCCACTGCAACAAGACAATTTCTTCTGTTTCCTCCTTTATACTTTCTAAACCTCTCCAGTTTATCCTTATTCTCATTGTTAGGATAGTTAACCGCTATATGCCCTATCTTATTGTAGAAAAATCATTTCAAAGGAAGCTTACCTCTGTATTTTCCAGTACCTTTTGCAAGTCTCTTGGCAAGAAGAGCTTCAAACTCCATCAGAATCTCTTCATCATCCATACCTCTTCTTTGCATCGATTCATAACTGGTACTTGCTTCTTTTCCTTTTCTGGTTGGTGCAATAGATGCTCTAAAAGCTGACTCAGTCTTCTGAACACTTCCATCATATCTATTCAACTCATATGCAGTTAACTTCACAATGATAGAGTCTAAGGATACCTTGGTTTTGTCAATAGACCTTAGTTTCTAAATAGCAGCAACTCTGATTGCATAGACCAGTAACAATGATCTCAAGACTTTATTGACAATGATGGCATCATCAATTGTTCCACTCGTGCTCTTGATATCTCCAACAACAGTCTTGATTCTTATGCCATATTGCTAAATGGTTTCACCTTCAACCATCCTCATGTCTAAAAATTTTCCTCTAAGGCTCTCTTCCTTAGCTTGCTTTACATGCTCATCACTGTCATAAATAGTTTCCAATGTGTCCCATACATCTTTAGGAGTGTCCTTATCTTGTACATCAATGATCTCAATATCAGACAAACTACTAATAAGGGCTTCCATCACTTGCCCATTTTCTTGAATCTCTCTTTTCTGATCATCAGTTAAAGTGCCAGTGGGAATTACATAGACACTCTCAACATAGCTCCAATGTTGAGCTCCCAAACTCTTGATATAGATATTCATTCTATCCTTCCATATTTTGAATTTATCTCTATTGAACTTAGGACCTTCCCTCTTCATCATTAAGGAAGGATCTTTTACCTCAAGTGGTTAAGCTTATATCACCGAGGACCTAAAGTTGCTCTGATACCAATTGATGAATAATGATGAACAAAAGATACCCTAACTGGTACTGAGAGGGGGGGGGGGGTGAATTAGTACAGACAAAAACTTTCCAATAGCTTATCAAGCTAAAACAACACTACCTAGTTGTCTTCATTACTAAATCTTAACCATGGCAATACCGGTTAAACATAGCAAGACTTCAGACAACATAGACCAGTAAGTCTAAACACTTCAAATACATTTAATGCTTGATATCTACTTCACCCATAAATATATGCATGTGGTGTGTCAACAAGACCATAACAATTAGCTCTCTATGCATAATCACTTAAACAAAGAATACTTAATCATCACATGAAAAATGCACAACTCATGACACGTAGATTTTTCACATGGAAACCCAAATGGGAAAAACCATGGTGGGGATGAATACACACAAGCTTGTTTTTGAACTCTTTTGAAGCTCACTCTGTTAGGAGCCTAGTCCAGTTAAAGACTTTACAATAAGGTTCTGCTAGGAACCGATCCTATTAAAGATCACCTGGTTAAGGGATGGCTATATACCCTGTTAAAGGTTACCTTGCTAGAGGATTTAAAGAACTCAATGAACTTGAGTCACCTGGTTAGAGGATTTATAGTAAGCCTATTAAAGCTACCTAACAAAGGGATTTTCCTTTTGTTGAAATGGTTAGAAGACAATAGGTAAAGCTTTGATCTGATAACATCACTATATGCTAAGGTAGATCCTTTTTAGTTCCTCTACACTGCAATCATACTCTGCAGTTTTCTCTTACTAGTCTAGCAAGTATCTCATCACTTGGATACACACAACATTTGCCAACAACTCACAATAACAAACAGCATTGACCTTATAGAAAATAATTAGGTCGGTAGCATAAACCCTAAAACCCTAAGATTTTTAGGTTTACAATACAAGTGGTCCAATCTTGACCATCCAAACACTTTGCATAGAGCAATACAATTTCAAACAAATCACAAGACAATTTGCATCATCCATTCTTTATCACACATAAAAATCAGTAACTCATCATGCTTTCTTCTCATACTGCTAAGAAGAATGTTCATTCCCGAGGTAGATATTTAATGCAGTCGATCTTTACATGCAAGATCCTTAAGGAGATCCTTCACGTGTACAAAGATGACGTGGCATTGCAATCTCATCTTCATGTCTTAGCTAACTCATCACAAAATGTCATCAGTTGCATCGCACAAGTGAGATTGCAAACCAGAAACCCTAGAGATGAGACTACCAATCGGTAGTCACACTCAGTGAAACCCTGACACAGGTTCACTGCATCTCTTCATACGGGTTCACCAACTTCTTCCAATTTGCATACCGGTTCACTTGCACTTATTGACATCAATGACAACATACATTATCATCATATCAACATGTCAGTTCATCATATGCCAACAAATTCTACTCACACCACCTATCTACCCTGCATTTTCATCATCTCCTTAATTCCCCCCACTTTTAGAGCCTTGACTTCCAGAACCAAGGTATACCATGTTTTGGGCCTCTTAATTAGGTCCCAAATCAAATCTTCTTAATGGTCATCACTAATGAGTGTGAATTTGGATCTTGTGTCAACGTGTTACAAAAATTCAATTTGATTTTTAGAAAGACAAGTATAAAAGGAGGTCTATCCTTGATGTAGGAGCACTGGAGTAGTTCAAACCAACATTTGGATTTGATCTCGGTGAGACATTGATTCTGGCATTGGCCTGGTATTGGTATAATCTTATTGGTTGGTTTTGCAGTGTATGGAGCAAAGATGAATTGGGTTGGGGGTGGTTTCCATAACTTGCGAATCATTGAGAAATCTTGTTTTGGGTCGTGTTCAATGTTTCCGGAGGACCGGGTGAAGTTTTATGCATTTGAAGATGTTCTTGGTGATCGAGGCTGACATGTTATCATTTACACATTTCATCATGAACTGGTTGGTCTTTGGTTGATTTGATTGAGTTATTATCGCTTGCGGATGGTAGAAAGGAAAAGTTTAGAGATTCATTTTGCAGTACAACGGTCAGAGGAAGAAGAGATCGAGTGAAGATGTAGTTTCCCAAGAGATTCTGGTCTAGGGGGATTGAAGTTCGGATGGACTAAGGTCCAGATCAGTGCAGAACAATGCAAATTATTAGCAGAGGCCTATTTTGTGTTGTAATCCTAGGTTGTGGTCCAGCATGTGTATCCACTGAAGGCTTATGTAATTCTTTAAATGGTTCTAATGGTTGATTTATCTGGTTGCCAGTTATGTCATGTGTTTCTTCTACTGGTTAGGTTTCTCTTTATCTATTTACAGGTTAGATCTAGCATTGTGTTATTGGTTGTCGATATATTGCATGGTGTTTTGTGTTATGGGCTGCAAGGCGGGGATGTCCTTCATCAGATCTCCCTATTTTTATTGTGTCAATCCATATCATTTGAAATCCCAATGATCCAAAATCAAGATCTCAATTACATTATAGAAAATTCAAGTGAGCAAGCAATCAATCGTTCATCAAGCATTGAAGAAGAGGTGAATTCAAGTTCAAGAATTGGAGATGGCACTCATGATCAATGTTTTATGAAGATATCCTACATGAAACCCTAAAATCTTTGTGAAGACAAACAAAACTTCATCAAGGTAAACATTGTGGTTTCAAGCATTACATTTCAAATTCAGTCTTTTCCTCCAAAGGAAAGTACTTTATTTCATCCTTTCATTACATTTGCTAGTTCAATTTCATGGTTAATTCCAAAACCAAGGTTCGACCTAAGGCAAACCCCTATTCACAACATATTTTCCTTTCTTTCAGTGTGCAGGGAATAGTTGAAGAGTTGTACTTAGGAATTCTAGTAGAGTTGATAGTAAAAAACAAGTTCAACTTTCGACAACAAAAAAATTGGAGGACTAGGGAAGATCTATGCTACTTGGTTCATATAAATTAGGTTGAACTTCTGAGAATAGGTTCTAAACATCTCCTTTTGTCCGGATCCAAGTTTATGCCTCAACGAGATATCTGTATCTTATTGTTTTTGTCATCTTACTATAGTTGAGATCAAGGAAGCTCGACATAATATTAGAGCGAAGGAAGCATTGCTTAGTGCCTTGACTAATTCTAAGATGACAAATGTAATGTTGGAAACCAATAACACTAAGAGGGGGGGGTGAATCAGTGTTATACTGGAATAGTGGATTTTAGCCTTAACAAAACATTCATACACCAACCGATATACCGGTATAAACAAAATTGAAAGAAGTAAAGCAACCAATAAGCCAAACACATAAATGAGAACCATAACACACAAATTTATACGTGGAAAACCTCATAGAGGAAAAACCACAGTTGGATTTGTGACCTACAATATCAATCCACTAGCCATATGAAGAGATATTACAATATACGAGGGGCCTGCACTTGCAGGATGACTTACAACCTAGAGATCACTACTCAATCACAATAGGAGCTTCACTGACTACATAAAATTCCAGACAACAATCCAGAGAAGTGTGAACTACTAAGATAGCACCCTCTATGCCAGAATATAGTTCTGGTTTAAGCTCTGTCTGTTCCAATTAGAAACCCTAAACCCCTTTACCAGAATAACCCTTAACAATAAATTCCTCACATACATAATCTCTCTGAATAATTTTGCATCATATTACATTCGCATACTAATCCATTCCATACATAATGTCTATCTCCTCATCTCAAAATGATCTAATCAAACTACCCTATATACCCTATACAAATTTATGCCTTATGTCAACTTACAAAGATATATAAAATATCAGATTGCATGTTAGTTAGATAATATAAATGTATAAACATTAAAACAAATTGCCGATGCCGGATCCTAGATGAGTCAGCCTCCAATACCGATAACCTTTTCTATACCATGTCGATCTACATTGCCGGTGACCAAAGAAATCTTGTGACCTACCGGTGCCGGTGTAGAATCTGTGAAGTGCCTGTCGGTACACCATATGAAGTCGGAACATAAAATCATGTTGCCATCAATGACAACATAGTGAAACCAGCCAATAGAGTGTCAATTACCAACAATCTCCCCCTTTGGCATTGATGGCAACACTCATGTGAAAAATAGTCAAGGTTTCATCTGTTAGTTTCATCCTGCCCTACTCCCGCTAAGCTGAATATGCAAAATACTCATTATCTCCAAAAACTCTAAAATTTTGTAACCCCCCCTAATGTATGCAACTCTTTATTCTTTTTCACATCTATACTACTCCCCCTTTGCTATAAATGCCCAAAAAAAATGTCAAAGAATAAGAACTGTACAATGAATACCTCCAAAAATGTCTTACTAGAGCTTTACCAATTTCAAAATTTCTGGATAAGCCTTCTCCAGTAAATCCACATAAGTATCCTAGCCAGTTTTGAATGTGCCGAAAATAGATACAAGACCACTCAATAAATGTGCAAAAGATTATTTCTCATTTACCTATGTCAGTGTGGGCTTTCCTAGCATATCCATGCATTCCTTCTTATGTACACAGAGTGAATCCAATCTTGGACTCACCAAACCTCTCAGACTTCTGGTTCTCTGAATTATTTTATCTCTTTCCTTCTCAAGAACAAAAATTTGATTCTCCAAAGTCAAAATTTGACCATCAATTGATGTTGTCAGTGAATTTAATCCATTAAAAGAGTTAGCAATACTAGCAATTTTGTCATGAATTTCCTTTATCTTTTTATCTACATTTGCTGTAAGTATTTCAGTATTGCAACATACCCTATATATATTTGTACATTGTTTCAAAATTTTTTTTGCTAGAGTTAGCTTCTCCTCAATCTTTTTCTTCTCTATCTCAGTTACCTGATCAAAAGAGGGTCTCTTAGCCTAAGTAAATATTTCTAATGCTTGCCAATTTGATATTTGTTGTAAGGATTGAAAGTCTTTTGATATGTGCTCAGTGATTACCTTAAGCTTGTCGTAAGGGCTCGCTTCATTTTCAATCTTACACTTCGGGACCAATCTATGTAGAATAGTGATTGATTGATCTATAATCCCCTTGTTTGCGGTTCCCTTCTTCATCAGTTTCTGAGTAGCCATCATCATTAGTTCAGTGTGACTCATCTCTATGATGGTTTTCTTTTCTACCTGAGAAGTGTCAATTGTCAATAATGATGGGCCAACAACTAGTTTCCTATCGGATTCCCCTATTTTCTCCTCTAATGTTTTATCCTTTATAATATCCTCACTTGCACTAGTGGCTTCACAACTTGGTGTAGTCTGTGTAACTACCAATTCCTCTACAGGAACAATATCCTCAACCTGTACATTTGTATCCGGAGGACAATTGTCCTTAATGTTAGTATCCTGTACAATATTCTTTGTATTAACTAGTGTCTTTGTATTTGTCTATACATCTATATTTACTGGTGGCTCAATTTCCACTATCTTGATATTCTTCAAAACTGAGGGTGAGGTACCCATAATACCTTTGCCTTTCCCTTAAACTGGGGTATCCACAATATCTATCTTGGTCTCCGGTGAAGTAAATAATCCTCTATGTTCTCCCAAAAATTTAATCCATGCTTTCTGAGTTTCTTTTATTATTTCATTCACTCTCCCTAGCATCAGGCTAGTTATCCTATGTTTTCTTTTGAAGACCCTTATGTTTGCCACCTCAATTGCCTTTTCCATTTCATCTGGAGCTATAGTAACACAGATAGCTAGTAGTTCTTGCATTTTAATGTGTTTATCCTCTTGCATAGCAGACAATCTTCTAGAATCTAACATGTTATATAACTCAGTCGGTATTTGATTTTCTCTCTTTATTAAGGATTTCTTATAGATGTCCAAGTATAGTAGGACTGCTTCTTCTAACTCTCTCTATTCATCATCCTCTGAGTTTTCACAATAAAATTTAACATTCTGCAACATGCCATCTTTTGTGATTTCATCTACAATTTTTGCACAAGATTTAGGTGTAACCTTACCAAAATTAGTGTCATTCTTCTTCTTCCTCTTGACAATACCAGATACAGTTGTAGGTGTAGCTTTAGGTGCTTGCATCTATGCCAGTAGCTTGATTGTGACCTTCCTAACCGGTTTCTTCTTTGCTTCCACTTTTGTTTCCTTCGGTTTATTCCTAACAACCCTCGTAAATGCTAATGGTGTGTTATCCTCTGATTCAGATTCTGTAGTAACAAGTTCAATATGAACTTCCAAATCCTTCCTCTTTCTACCTTTCTTCGGGACAACATCAATTACTGCCTTGATGTCCTTTGAGACCTTCTGCACAAAATTACTTGCTTTTCCTTCCTGCTTCTCCCTTTTCTTCTGGTTGAACTTTGTTTCAACCTCTTGAGTCTTTTGCTGTGCAGTTCCATAGGACTTCTCTGCCTCATCTATAGGTGCATCAATTATCATTTTTGCATAGGCATCAAGAATCTATGCATCTACCTCATAGCCCATTTCTTCAATCCAAATCTTTCGTGGCTTAATTGATTCCATGAGAGTCTCATCCTTCTTTACCATGAAGCAAATGTCGGTAGAGTATTTATCTACTATATTCTCAGGTGCCCTTACCTGGGACCTCATAGATTTTTTAAATACCTTGAAATACCCTTATATCTTATCTTCTCTTTGACTTCCAAATGCAGCAATTGACAGTTTCAATTGTCTTCTTACCGGAATGTCAAAAGCCCATTATTTCCTACCAGAACCGGGTGTATCATTCAAAAAATATAGCATCAAACAGACTAACAAATTCCCATACTAGAAAGTGGCCTTCTTCTCACCCTTAATCTTTCCTAGGTTGATTAACATCTCATCAAGCATCCAACCACAAAGATCTAAGTTTAAATTGTCTCTCATCATTTTATATGTAACCAAAATGCATGAACTGGAAATGTAATTCAGTCGGTTTGACTAAGTTACCTTATATCCGATAATCATGCTTACAAATTTGATGTCTATTTCGATGATGGTTCTCACTTTCATGGATCTCTTATCAGATGTAGTGTCAGTGATCTTCCTCATGAAGTCATTTGAAACTTTCTTATCTAGATGTTGCCCTACCGATGGTAAGCCAGTAATTGCCTGAATGGCTTCCTTAGTAATTTTGTAAGGTCTGTCTAGACATATGAATTCCCCATGTACTTTGCTCAGTACATTTCTGATTATCTCATCCTCAAACTTTGGAATATCCAGAATGTCTGTAAACCCTAGCTCTTCAATATGTTGATATGTTGGTTTTATCTTTCCAGATTCTCCGATTAGTTCACTCATATACATTCCCTTGATTTCTGAAGTTCCTAAGTCCTCTATATGATAGTGAATATAAGCCCTAACATCCTCTACATACACAACTCCCTCTAAAACATGAGAAAATGCTCCAACTGAATATTCCTAGGTAGCCACATGTGGATACCACTTGAAAATTGGCCTGGGGCGGTCCTTGACCTCCACTACAATTGGGTTTGCAACAAAAATAGGAATAGAAGTTAATCCCACTTCCATGTTTAAAGATAAATATGTTTTGCTTGCTCTCGGTGAAAACTTTCAACAAATTCTTCTAGACACCGGTGAAATCGCTTAAGAAGAAATTTGATTGCCTCTTAATAGCTTCTGATCGCACTTAGTTTCTCTAAATCACTCTGAAATTGCTCTGAATGCATGGTGATTAATGATGAAGTGTATTCGACCTTTTATCCTTCGACAAAAAACCTAATCTTCCATTGACATAAATGACTGTCGATGTAAGATACCAGATCTTTCTCAGAACATATCCATGCCGGATAATCCTCTGCAATATTTGGAACATCTTACAGAACCTCTTCCCAGGGCATATGCAACATCTTCATGAATTTTGCCTACCCCTAAGGCATCTGCCTTACTTACTAGATCAGCTCACTGCCATTGTAGGAGCAGCCTCTTCTGCTAGATAAGTAACTAGGACATTACCATCTGATGATTGTTCTTCAGTCTTCCTAACCCATCTCTAAGTATGATCTTGTCGAATTTCACTAACCTTCTCTTTTTCTTTTTCATTTGATCCTCCATTACTAACTGATGGATTTATGCTTCAACAGAACATAGCAATATGTCCAACTTCATTACATGCATAACATGTAACATTGTGTTACTACTTATTATATTGCCATTAGTTTTATATCTAAAGTCATCCTATATACTCTAGTCGATTACTACTACCAAAACATTTAGTCAGTATGCACAGAGCAGTCGGTTATAGAAGAAAGTAGTTACAGAGCCCAGTATACACCGAGCTATCTACCAACTAACATTGTATGTCTACCGAGCAGCAATAATGATACACCGAGTGAAACATGTTACCAGATTCATTGAACCTAGACACACATGTGGAAATGTGTTACAAGATCGAGGAACAAAGAACCGTTATCACATTGGAAATTGCACTTAAGGATTGTTTATGATTTTGAGGTCATCTATCCAATGAAATATTTTGTATGGTTATTCATTCGATAAATCATGTTTGTAAGATCGATGCAATGAACCAGGTCACTGACATAAGAGATCTATTCATATAGCTTAAATTGGGATCAGATAATACAGATAAGATGAGATATAGAGGTGTATGAAGAAAGAACTGAGTGTTATGACTATTACAGAGACATAGAGGTCACCGAGAAGGATTTTAGAGAACAATCAAAGAATAGAGTAAACAGAAGGGTTTATCGAGTTATTCTATGGGTTACAGAGGTATGCTACAAGCAAGGCAATCTCATTTTGAGCACATAGAATCTACTATAACATTTCAGATGTAAAGCTGCAGATATTTGTAATGATTTTATTGTAATATTTTGAAGTTGTAAGAGAAACCTTTAACAGGGTAAAAGACTCTAACAAAGTCTATAAATTGTAAAGCCTTTAACCAGATACAACATTTAGAATAAGTGTTGTAAAATCGTTTAGCAAGGTAGATCTAATGATCTTGATACTCCTAACAGGGTAAGCTATCAGAAATAGCTAAACATGTAGCTCTAATCGAGCACTCTTTATTATTGTAGTAGTGAAGTTGTGGGTGCCATCCCCATCGCAGTTTTTCTCTCTAACCAAGAGTTTCTGTGTAACCAAAATATATGTGTTATGGAGTGAATCATGTATGATTGTTATTTGTTTGTTTTAGCTTTATGTTATGTTACAGAAGTTTTTGGTTTATGCATAACAGTAAAGTTATTGTTCAAGAAAATATTTGAAGTACTGATTCACCCCTCCCCTCTCAGTACATTAGCTTTCCATATTGGGCCTAACAATTGGTATCAAAGCTTGAATCTTGGGAAAGGGTTTAAAAGCCTAAGGAAAAAGATCTTATCAATGGAAGGCTATAAACAATCTCGGAGAATTGTGTATTTGCAAGAAGAGTTGGATCATGCTAATCAAGTGATTGGAAACATGCAAAGACAAATGCAAAAATCATTTAAAGTTAGAAGAAGATTGTCCGATGATTTGTAGGAATCTTAAGAGTTAGTGGAATAGATTGAGACATCATCTGAGAACAGTATATCTGAAGAGATGATTGGAGAACTGAAAGAAAAGAACAAAGCAATGAAAAGAGGACATGAACATTTCAGCACACAAATGAGTGAAAATCTTGATGCATTGAGGACAGTTGAGGATAAAGTAAGAGATCTAGAAAGAGAAAAACAATAGCTTGAAGCATTAGTATCTGAAAAGAATGATGAAATTACTAGGATGATTGGAATACAAAATAATCTATTAGATCAATTGGGTTACGCACATCATGAAGCAAATCTGAAGGATAATGAGAATCAAGCATTGAAACTTGAAGTATCAATGTTGATCGATGAACTTGAAATAGAGAAGAAATCCAAAGAAACATTGAAGAAAAGTTATGAAGCATCAAAGATGTTGGATGAGCAACTGAATACAAGAAGACCCAACGAAGATGCAGGACTCGGTTACAAAGGAAAAGACTCTACTGAGAAGGGAATCCACACTACCGAGAGAGGAGAATCATCAAAGCAAGCTGGAAACAAGAAGAACATCAAAGGAAAGAAGCTTATTTGCAACTACTATGGAAATCAAGGTCATACTGCTAACTTGTGCCAAATCTGGAAAAGGTAAGCAACCGAATGTCACTAAATCTAATGGTTATTGTTACAATTGCAATAAATATGGTCATACATCTAATCAATGTAGGACAAAGTCTATTAACAATTATCAGAAGGAAAAATTCAAAGGGTTTTGTAAAAACTGCAATAGATATGGACATAGTACCGAGAAGTGTTGTTTTAAGCAGAAAAACTATATGTGGTCTACACACCGAGAAAATACTAGAGCCTACCAAACTCACACAGATCCTTACCGACAGTATTCTGCAGTACCGTGGGATTACAATACAAGGATATGGTGTGAATGTTGTGGAAGATATGGACATATAAGTGCCAACTTCTTTATAAGGTTTGGAATGAACAACCGAAGATCATGGAGAAATCCTAGAATGGCATATTTTCATTGTCACAAAATTGGACACTTGGCTAGAGATTGTAGAGATCAACCTAGAGGAGATACTGAAGAAATAAAAGGCAAATTATAGATGATTTGGAAAAAGAAGAAAATTGTGTCAAATGAAGAAAGCACCTTACCTACCGAGTTAGGTGCACCTGTTCCAAATTAATTGGTAAAGGTATGAAGGGACTGCATTCTCTCAAAGGTCAAATCTTAACAGTTCCTATTTCATCTTGTACTTAATTCAAAATCTCATTCATTAGAAAATTTGAAATTTTATCAAAGTCTTTTGGAAGCCTGTCAAGTCGGTAAATGTAGGAAGATTGGCTACTCGATAAAAACAAAAAAAAAGTAGTGGTACCGAGTGCATTTAATGTTTTCTGACCTAACCTCACGAAGCTCGATGAGGTACAATGAATACTTAAAGCTATTGCACAGTCATTTTTCACTCACCAAGTTTTCAAGAAAGCAGAGCAAAGTGAATCAAAGGTGATCAAACCACCTCCCGAGTGAATTTCATGGTATTTACACATCGATCTCAAGCATTTCTAAGAACTAGTTTACCGATCACATCAGTTGTGAATATCAAGTTGTTATCATTTGCTAAGTAGGAAGCGTCTATCATTTGAAAGTCTTCAAACCCTAAGGATCTTTTGTTAGTATTTATCTAAAATTTGCAATGGCACCTAAGATCCAGAAGCCTGTTGTTGTTGAGAACATCGAAAAGCCCTCACTGAAATACTCTTTAACTCCCAAAGTAGCTTCTGAACCAGATGTTAAAACTACATTTTCACTCATTCCGGATAAGGTTTTACTAGTTGAGGATGTCAGATTCTTCACTAAGTGTCGAGTTGAGGAAGTAGGTCATGTTGAGATCAAAGACACATATGATAAATTGTGTACCGATGGTAAAATGGATAGCAAATATGAACACATTAAAATCAAGGGATTGACCAAAGCCCTAACCTATCCCTGTGTCTTCAAACCCTAGTGGGTCAAGTTTGTTCTAAGCAGAGTTCATGATGATTACATGTGGTTAGAAGAGAAACCATTTAAAATCACCAAGGAAATCATTCATTTGATCACCAGTTACCCTATCTTTGATCATGCCCAAGCTTAGAAAATGATATCATAGAAGGAATTGATTAGTTTAACCGGAGTAGAATCAAATTGCAGAGGAATGAAATTGAAAAATGTAATAGATGCAAAGCTAAAGTTTGCCATTAGAGTGATAGGTTATTGTTTCTTCCAATCGGCAAGGGAAAATAGTGTACCCTATGCATCAGTCGACCTAGCATATAAAAATTGTGAAGAAAGGCATGAAAATTGATTTATGTGAGGTATTGTTGAAAAACCTGTTTGAGAATCTCAATACCATAAGGAAGCCAAAGAAGAACAATTCGGCTAATACACTTTGAAGTTTGGATCACTTCTAGTATGCATGTTTTTCTATTTTGAGAAATTCTTTCCATCAGTCGGTAATGTAGTTTGGGAGCTACATCGACCAATCACCCATCAAATCAATGACTTCATCAAGAAGCTAGGTGATAATTTTAATGATATTATGGATGATTACTTTAGCAAGTTTCAGGAAAAGATGCATAACAGGTACTGGATCCCACCCTAGTTAGTAGAGAAATACAAGGATGACATATGTTTTGAAGTGGACACTGATTACTGCTATGTTAATGTTGTGGAACCGAGAACCCAATCTTTGCCACCTATGGGTGATGAAATTGATTTTGACATCACACAATAGCAGATAGATTCTTTTCTGACATTACCAAGGCATGATACCGAGTTAAGGTATGGTACATATGAAGAAGTAAAAGAGAAAGTTAAGATGAGCATTGTAGTACCCAAGGCTACAAGGAAGGCAACAAAGATGATCAAGACATTAACGGAGAAATTTGGAGAAGGTTCTTCCTCCACACCTATCAAGGGCACTATAGCCATCACCGAAGAGAAATCTAAAGCCCAAGAGGTAGCTATAACACTGAGCACCAAATTGCCTAAGGGGAAAGTTTTGAAAAGAAAGAAACAAGATACATCAAAAGTATCACCGACTCCTCTAGCAAAGCGACCTAACACAAGAGCATCTGCAGCATCACCGAGTAAGAAACCAAAGAATGTTGCCGCACCAAAGGTAACAAAAACTTACAAGAAATTTACTTTGAGACTCATTTTGACTAAAGAGTCTAGTGACATTGAATCTGAAGATGCAAGCAAATTTCAGATTGTCAGGAGTAAAAAGGTAAATGTACATAGTGTTGACAATTTTTGTAGTAATCTGAAGCAATATGGTGGATTTGGAGCATTCAGATATGTTAAGTATGAATCCATATCTAATGATGAAAAGAGACAAATAGAAGAAGCTATCATCTGCACACTATTGAAATTCTGATTGGTCCCATTGGAAGTATCTAAATCTCTTCCAAATGAATTATATTTGCATATTGACAACAGGTGGAACTATGCCATGGACTCGGAAAAGAAGATGAGAGAAAGAAGTCTGGTACATGTTTTCCCAGACATGTTGGTAGATGAGATCACTAAACATCTGACAAACCACCACTCAAACTTCCTAGTCAAGCAAAGAGCTTTCAAATTGATGAATGGATTTTATTTGGATGTAGAGAATGAGACCAAGGAAAAATGGTAGGAAATCTTTCGAATCAATAATGTTAGTGAGCAAGTTGAAGTTGAAACAGTTGATGTTACCGAGGAAGATCCTAATATCACCAAGAAAGACCCTGCTAACACTATACAAATTGATGAGGATATCATGGACACCGAGGCACCAGAACAAGAAATGATAGAAGGGAATGCATATGCCAAACTGGTATCCAGTGAGTCAGTTTTGGAGCAATTTCAGCCCTATCCTCTGGTCACTCAATCTACTTCAACCGAGGCCCCTCAAGATACTGAACAAGGGATAGAAGGTCACAAGTCTACAGAAGGAGAAACTGCTTCTCAAGCCATCGAAGAATAGTCTTCACAAGCTCCTTCTAGCAATGAAAATATTACATCTGAGACCCCAAGCACAAAAGCACCGACGGAAACAACAAAGGCTACATCAGAGACTCAAGAAATTGATAAAAGTGTTGCCTCTACCGAGCAACCTACCGAGGGTCAACAAGCCTCCCAAGCCATTGTTTTAGTTCAACTGGTGAAAGGTAAAGAAAAGAAGATGAAAATGCATAGTTTAAATTAGATTTATCAAAATCAATAGTGTTTCCCAATGTTGATATATCCAAATTAAAAGGGCAAGCACTCATTGAATTCGGTGAACTATGCAAAGCCAAAGCCGAACAGGATAAGCAAATGGATATTCAAAAGAAAAATAAAGTACCTCAAAAGGTGAAAGTACTCTTAACCAATATGCTACCTAAAGCAACAGTGACAAAAGAAGCCACCATCCACATTCAATTGGATGAACTCCTAACCAAGATAGAGACATTTGTAGTAGATGCATCTAAATATTTGAGCAAGTTAAAGGACAAGGAGCTCACTGCTAAAATGATTGAAGAGGTACATAAAGCTATTACTATTGGCAAAGTTAAACTTGTCAAATTTATTGCTGAGTTGTCCCAACAACTCAAGCACATTCTTTATTTATTTCAGAAACTCTATACATTCTCTTTATTCATTAAAGATCTCAAAAATAAAATAGAAGTGATTGAGAAAGAGATTAAAGATATCTCTAATAAGTTGACCATTGAGCCACACTCTATTTAGAATTTTTATACCAAGCTACAATAGCTCATGGCTCAATAATTGGAACTAAGGAATGAAGAGCACAAGATAAGGATGGACATAATGACTCTTCAGACATTATTCATTCCTCATCTTTCATCTATCCAAGAACAGATCAACAAGGCTACCTCCCTATCCACTCAACAAGAGGGAAGCACCTTAGATGGACTAATTTCACTGTTAGCTGACATTATAGCTCAGAATTCACTCATGGATAGTGTCAAGGATGCCCTCTTTGACGCTCTCACTGATGCCAAGACAAAGTACAAATCCATTTTTGACTAGTTGCCACCACCGAATGGTAACTAAGTTTTGATGTTTGTCAAAAAGGGGGAGAATAGTATCAAAGTATACATGGGAATGTAGTATACAAGAGGAGTACACTGAGCAAAACAAAGTATTCATATGCACAATTAATTTTGATAGAAGAGCAGTGAACTGAGCAGTCATCATAGAACATTGATCACCGAGCATGCACAATCAGAATTTTGTATAGTATAGTGATAAAGGGAGTATATCTAAATATACTATTTCATTGACTAATGTATATACTGTCTGTCTAGTCGAATATTGCAAATATATAGATTTTTGAGTTATGACTTTGAAAGTAGTTTTGTCAAACATCTCAACTAATGTCAAAAGGGCAGATTGTTACTACTTATTAAATTGCCATTAGTTTAAATCCAAAGTCATTCTATATACTATTGTCAGTTACTACTACTGAAACATTCAGTCGGTATGTACAGAGCAATCGGTTATAGAAGAAAGTAGTTACAGAGCCCAGTATACACCGAGCTGTCTACCGAGTAACATTGTATGTCTACCGAGCAGCAATAATGATACACCGAGTGAAACATGTTACCAGATTCATTGAACCTAGACACACATGTGGAAATGTGTTACAAGATCGAGGAACAAAGAACCGTTATCACATTGGAAATTGCACTTAAGGATTGTGTATGATTTTGAGGTCATCTATCCAATGAAATATTTTGTATGGTTATTCATTCGATAAATCATGTTTGTAAGATTGGTGCAATGAACCAAGTCACTGACATAAGAGATCTATTTATACAGCCTAAATTGGGATCAGATAATACAGATAAGAAGAGATATAGAGGTGTATGAAGAAAGCACTGAGTGTTATGACTGTTACAGAGACACAGAGGTCACCGAGAAGGATTTCAGAGAATAGTCAAAGAACAGAGTAAATGGAAGGGTTTACCGAGTTATTCTATGGGTTATCGAGGTATGCTATAAGCATGGTAATCTCATTTTGAGCACATAGAATCTACTATAACATTTCAGATGTAAAGTTGCAGATATTTGTAATAATGCTATTGTAATATTTTGAAGTTGTAAGAGAAACCTTTAACAGGGTAAAAGACTCTAACAAAGTCTATAAATTGTAAAGCCTTTAACCAGGTACAACATTTAGAATAAGTGTTGTAAAATCCTTTAGCAAGGTAGATCTAATGATCTTGATACTCCTAACAGGGTAAGCTATCAGAAATAGCTAAACATGTAGCTCTAACTGAGCACTCTTTATTATTGCAGTAGTGAAGTTGTGGGTGCCATCCCCATTACAGTTTTTCTCTCTAACCAAGAGTTTCTGCATAACCAAAATATATGTGTTATGGAGTGAATCATGTATGATTGTTATTTATTTGTTTTAGCTTTATGTTATGTTACAACAGTTTTTGGTTTATGCATAACAGTAAAGTTATTGTTCAAGAAAAGATTTGAAGTACTGATTCACCCCTCCCCTCTCAGTACATTAGCTTTCCATATTGGGCATAACACATTGTTCTTCTGAAATGCTTTGCTAAAACTGGTGAAATTGCTTGACCTGCACTAATTAGCCATATGTCCAAATTTTTCACAAGCATGCCATTTTACATTCATTCTTCAATCTTTTGTCTTATGACCAATTTTATTGCATTTAGAACATTTACCGGGAGTAGAATCAGGGTTCTGATTTTCTCTGTTTCTTTATTGCCTAGCCATGTGACCAAATCTATTACAAAAAAAACATCTACCATTGAATTTATAAGCATTGAAGTGCCTTACCAGTGCCTTATGGTTTTGATCTTCATTAGGAGTACCAGAACTCTATCCTTGCTCAAATCCAAGTCCACTATAATCTCTAATATGCCTTTGTCTCTTCAATAACTCATCAAGTTGTGCTGAGTTGATCTTGAATTTTTCTTTGTACTCACTTGAAGTAGTTAAATCTTCTCTTAGTATTATCATTTGTCTCTCAAGCTCTTGCTCATTACTCTGGGATTGTACCAAATCAGTTCTCAACATATCATTTTGATGAACCAACCTACCACATTCTTCAAACTTGTTTTTCAAGGATACAAAAAGACTTTCTTCCTTTTTCTTTCTATCCTCAATCTCCTTAGACATCCTCATAGTTATAACTTGCATTTCATTCTGCATAACCATGTTCTCTTGACTTAATTTATTTCATTCCTCCTTAAGTGCATTTTTCTCTTCATCATCTTGATTTTGCAAAAGTTCCTTCCTCCTAGCTTGAATAGATGATAGCCTCTCTTGTGGGACAAGAATGAATTCCTTAGAAAAATTCAATTCATCTTGTAGCTTTAAGTTCTTCAACCTTTCAACATCATAATCTTGAAGTGCCATCTCAAGCTACTTCTCCAAAGCCATATTCAATGATTCCAGTTTCAGGATCTTCCTGAAGTTGTTAAACTTATTCCGAGGCACAAGGCTTTGATACCAATTGTTGGAAACCGATAACATTGAGAGGGGGGATGAATCAATGTTATACCAGAATAGTGGATTTTAGCCTTAACAAAACATTCATACACCAATCGGTATACCGGTATAAACAGAATTGAAAGAAGTAAAGCAACCAATAAGCCAAACACATAAACGAGAACCATAACACATAGATTTATACTGGTAAAACCTTAATGAGGAAAAACCACAGTGGGATTTGTGACCCACAATATCAATCCACTAGCCATATGAAGAGATATTACAATATATGAGGGGCCTACACTTGCAGGAAGGCTTATATCCTAGAGCACACTGCTCAATCACAATAGGAGCCTCACTGACTACATAAAATTCTGGACAACAATACGAAGAAGTGTGAACTGCTAAGATAGCATCTTCTATGCCAGAATAGAGTTCCGGTTTAAGCTCTGTCTGTTACGGTTAGAAACCCTAAACTCCTTTATCGGAATAACCCTTACTATAAATTCCTCACATACATAATCTCTCTGAATAATTTCACATCATATTACATTCGCATACTAATCCATTCCATACATCATGTCTATCTCCTTATCTCAAAATGATCTAATCAAACTGCCCTATATACCCTATACAAATTTATGCCTTATGTACGCTTACAAATATATATACAATATTGGATTACATGTCGGCCAGATAACATAAATGTATAAACATTAAAAAAAATTGTCGATGCCGGATCCAAGATGAGTCGGCCTCCAATACTGATAACCTTTTCTATACCTTGTCGGCCTGCATTGCCGATGACAAAAGAAATCTTTTGACCTACCGGTGCTAGTGTCGGTGCCGATGTAGAATCTATAAATTGCCTGCATGTACACCATATGAAGCTAGAATATAAAATCATGTTGCCATCAATGACAACATAGTGAAACCAACCAATAGAGTGTCAATTGCCAACATGTAATGGGATTTCAGACCACACATGAGATTTGGGAGAAGCTTGAAATTATGTATGAAGGAGACAAACAAGTGAAATTTGCTAAGTTACAAAGTTTGAAAGGAAAGTGTGAGATGTTGAAGATGGGAGAAGATGAGAACACACACTCTTTCATGGCTAAGGTGAATGACCTTGTCCTAGGAATCAGATGTGTTGGTGGAACCCTTGAAGAAGATGAAATGGTTTCTAAGGTGCTGAGATATTTGCTTCTTTTAAGCTGAGAGAATTTGGAGAATCACATGGAAAGTCCGAGACAACGTTTAGAGCATCAACATCTACATTCGAAAAGAAAAAGTATGATTCTGATGAGTGAAAAATATCCATATATGAAAGAGAGAAAAGAGAGATGGAAGAGAAAGAAAGAGAGCTGGATCAGCTTGAAGCATTGATATCCCAAAGATTGCCTAACGGAGTTGATAAATATGATGGAAAATTTCCTCTGAAATGTTTCTCTTGCGACAAGATAGGACATTTTGCTTCTAGATGCCTGTAGAGAATGGCTAAGTATGATAGGCATGATAAGTTTGATATGTATGATAGGAATGATAGATATGAGAAGCATGAGAAATATGATAATCCTTACAAGTCTAACTAGAAGTATAGGAATCCGAAAAACTATTATTATGCTGGTGATGAAGGTGTTACAGATGAAGAATCAGAAGGAGATGAAGTTGTGTTTATTCCCATTAAGGAAGATAGACCAGTACCTGTTGATTCCACTAGTTGTACTATTGAGGAGAAAGCATTGGCTGCTAAAGTTGAAGAGAAATATGAATGGGTGATTGACAGCAGTTTCTCACATCATATGACTACTGATAAAAGAAAATTTGTGAGTATGGAAAGATATGACAGTCGAATAGTAATATTTGGAGATGACAAAGCCTATGTGATTCATGGGAGATGATCTCTCTCTTTTGATGGTAAGAATAACATTGAATATGTCTTGTATGTTGGGGGATTGAAGCATAATCATTTGAGTGTTGGATAGATGGTTGATAAAGATTATGATCTACAATTCAAGAATGATAAATGCAAGATCCTAAATGCCTCTGGTATAGAGATTGCATCTGCAACTAAGACTGAAGGTAACATTTTTCACTTGAATGCTGGTGATAAAAGTTTTTTGATTGCTCAGATTGATGAGAATTGGTTGTGACATAGGAGAATATGTCATGTGAATTTTGATTCTATGATTAAGATCAGTTATACACAAGTTGTTAGAGATCTATCTAAGATTGTTAAGCATGCTAATCTAGTATGTAAAGACTATCAGTTGGGTAAGCAAACAAGAATTTCTTTCAAGAGCAAACAATACACATATGATGGATTGCTAGATCTTGTGTATACTAACCTTTTTAGACTTACAAATGTTAGAAGTGTGCAGGGTGATAGATATTTTATGTTTTTAATTGATGATTATTCCAGGATGATGTGGGTTGTCTTTTTGAAGGAGAAATCAGAAGCATTGGACAAGTTTAATTTATTAAAAGCAAAGGTGGAGACTGAGTTTAGATTGAAGGTGAAATGTTTGAGATCTGATAGAGGTGGAGAATTTTGTTCTAATGAGTACAATTCATTCCATGAGAAACATGGAGTCAGAAGACAATTATCTGCTCCTAGAACCCCTCAGCTAAATGGTTGTTGAAAGGAAGAACAAAACTATCTTGGATGCTACAAGGACTATGCTAATTGAAGGAAATATTTCAAAGATATACTGGAGAGAAGCTATTAGAACTATTGTTTACACATTCAACAGAGTTCATATTAAAGGTGATACCGGTAAGACCCCTTATGAGTTATCGCTTGGTCATATTCCTATTGTGAGATATTTCATAGTATTTGGTAGAAAATGTTATATCAAGAGAGATTAGGATATAGGAAAGTTTGATGCTAGAAGTGATGAAGGAATTTTCTTGGAATATTTAACAAAGAGAAAATCCTACTGATACTACAATAAAAGACTGAGAAAGATAGTAGAAAGTGCAAATGTGAAGGTGGATGAGAACCTTGGGAAAGAGATCAGAGCACACGGATATGATGATGGTCAACATATTGTTCTAAATCCTATTCAGTCTGAAGAATTGAAGTAGACTGATCTAGTAAAGACTATTAACCTGGATGTTGTTGTTGTTGGTGAAGAAGTGCAAGAACTTGAAAATCAGAACAATCAAAAGACTCCGAGGTATGTAAGATTGAATCATTCAGAAAATTAGATTATTGGCGATAAGAACAAAGGTGTGATGACTAGAAGAAGGTTAGCTACCGAAGAAGTATGTTTGATCTCTAAAGTTGAACCTAAAGATGTTGTTGAAGCTTGCAAAGATGAAAATTGGGTGAGAGCTATGGAAGAAGAATTAGTTCATAATGAAAATAATAACACATGGGAGCTTGTGCCTAGACCTAAGGATAAGAATGTTATTGGTACTAAATGGGTATTCAGGAACAAATTGAATGAAGTCGGTGAAGTTGTCAAAAATAAAGCTAGATTAGTTTGCAAAGAATTTCTCACAAAGAAGGAATTGATTATGAGACTTTTACTCTGGTGGATAGACTTGAAGCTGTTAGACTGCTACTTGCATATGCTATTTATAAAGATGGTATACCAGATGGATGTCAAATCTTAGTTTTTGAATGGTGATCTTGAGGAAGAAGTCTACATTGAGCAACGTGATGGATTTTCATTATCAGATGATGGAGACATGGTATGTAAGCTAAAGAAAGCTCTTTATGGATTGAAGCAATCCCCTAGAGCCTGGTATGCTAGATTAGATAAATATTTATTAAATTGGGATTTAATAAAGGTGTTACTGACAGTAATATGTATCTTAAGATTGAGAATGATAACATTTTGATTGTTGAAGTCTTTTTTGATGATATTATCTTTGGATGAGATGATGAATTGAGTATGAAGTTTGCCGGTGATATGCAGAAAGAATTTGAAATGTCTATGATTGGTGAGATTAAATTCTTCCTAGGTTTGCAGATTTCATAGACTAGAAAGGGTATATTTATATATCAAACTAAGTATGTGAAAGAATTTCTAAAGATATTTGGGTTAGATGAATCCAAACTGGTTGGAACTCCTATGGCGACTGGTTGTGAATTGTCTAAGATTGATGAATCTCTGAAAGTTAATCAGAGTTTGTACAAATCTATGGCTGGTGGACTGTAATATCTTACTCAGACTAGGTCAAACATTATGAATATTGTGTGCATGGATGCTAGATATCAAGCTAATATGAAAGATAGTCATGTCAATGTTGTTAAGAGGATATTGAGATACCTAAAAGGAACTATGGATTATGGTTTGTGGTATCCGAGGAATGATGATTTCATGTTATGTGCTTACACTGATGTTGATTGGGCTGGTGATGTAGACGAATGAAAGAGAACCCTTGGTGGAGCATTGTTTTTGGGGAAGAAACTGATTTCATGGGCTAGTAAGAAACAAGATTTAGTTTCCTTATCTACTGCTGAAGCTAAGTACATTGTTGCTGCTAGTAATCACACTCAGGTAGTTTGGACGAAGAAAATGTTGAAGGATATCATAGTTATCTATGATGAGCCTACTGTCATATATTGTGATAATTCAAGTGCTATTAACATGTCAGAGAATCTGGTGCAACATTCAAAGACCAAGCATGTGTCAACCAAATATCATTACTTGAGAGCAAGTCAGTGAAGAGAAAGTGAACTTGGAGTATGTATGTATAAAGGAACAAATTTCTGATATTTTCACGAAGCGTTTGCATACAGATACATTTATCTATTTGAGAAACAAGCTAGGGGTATCCACCCCTCCTGATAAAAAATAGATGCATTGAATTGCATCAATCCAGTGGACTTCAAAGTCTTATCTTTCTATCTAGATTGATGAGTTGATGCTTCTGGTCTGGTGGAGTAGTCTGTGTTTTAGGAGGAGAGACTCCCGAGATTCATGTTTCATATTCTAAGGGGGAGAGAGAGATTTGTTTTCTATTTTGAGATCTTTGGCATTACCATCAAAAGGGGAGAGAGATCATGTGAAAAACTTCTTTATCTGCCTTGATCTTAGGGGGAGTTTGCTGGAGATATCTTCTTTCTTTGCATTGATTGTTTTTCACATTTATATGTTGCCATCAATGCCAAAGGGGGAGATTGTTGGACATTGCTACTGCTAGGATATGTTGTTGTCATTGATGTCAACATATTCCTATGATTTGGTCTGGTGTTTGCATATTTGGAAGATCTTATGATCTGCTTTTGCAGTTTTGTTTTGCTGGTCACTGTTTTATAGAGTTTAGTATTTCCTTCGGTATATTCCAGTGTGATCACATCTTGTGTTGAGATTTTGAGATATTGTTTGGAATTGTCTTATGCATCTTCATTTTATATGCATCATGATTTGGTGCTCCACAAGTTATCTTTCTTTGTGATAGTTGTTGATTGGTTGTATTCTTGAGTTTCAGACGTTGACAGTTGAAGATTTGATAAGTGGTGTTGGTGCAGTCATTTCTGATGATTCTAACATGCTTGCTGATGTTTCCTAATTGTGTCCTAAATTTTTGATGACCCGCATTGATCATTGTGTGATTTATTAGTGGTTTTTATGAATTTCTGATGTTCTTCGTGTTATGCAGTATTTCTGGTGGTGTAGCATGTTGCGGTTGATCTTGGCGTGATTTTTGGTGGAGTTGAGAATTTAGGAATTTGAATTAGGTCCATGTTATGTCATCTAAATCATTGTATTGGTTTGGTGGTCGATTTTTTTATCGTGTGATGAAATTTTGTAATTGTGAGTTGAGGGTTTAGCCGACCTTGTTATCAAGGTTGATGAATTGTATAAATAGGTGATATATTCATGTAATTTAGATATAGAGGGCGTGTCTGCATTATCAAAGAGTGGTGTATGTGGGAGCAAGTGTTTCATCCTTTGACATTATGATTAAGCAGAGATTGGTGTGGCAGAGTAGACATCTATGCTTAACTAGAACTGTAATAAGGCATTTGGAGATGCTATTCTTTGAGTTCATTTCTTCCAGATTGTAATCCGAATATTATTGTAAGTCAGTGAGACTTCCCTGAGGGTTGTAGCCTTCCAGGTCATTGTATTTGAGTAGTGAGCTTTAGGCAATGTGCCTGAATGCATGTGCATTCCCCATTGAAATATTTTCACATACTACTACAGAGTATCATCTTACTATGAGTAGATTCCCACCGTGGTTTTTCCCTTAACCGGGTTTTCCACGTCAAAATCTTGGTGTCATGTATTGTTCTTTCAATTTTCTTATCTTTACTATTGTTGTAGTTTATCATTGTTGTTTTTGTGGTTAAGTTAGTAGATTTGGTGAAGATTGATTCACCCCCCCCCCTCTTAATCTTCCTTCATTGTTGTTGCCAATATGATTAATTAGTAATTTACCTAGGGAACCCTATATAAAGACACCTATCAATTCAATTTCACCTAGAAGAAATCTAAGACTCCATCTGTATTATTTGTGCATCTATGAAGCATTCGTCATTAAGCATCCTCAAAGATTCAAGGAGGCATATTCATCCTTCAAGCATTATGGAGAAAAGTTACATAAATTTTCATGCAAGCATGTGTGTGTGTGATTATTGTTTTTCATGTTCATGTGTTTGTCATGCCAGTAATTCAACATTTGTGATAACATTCAAAGAGAAGTGCATCATCATCAATAATTGCAGATCTGAGGTATATCTCCTTAACAATTATTTTAGTATTTACATTATTTCATTCATAGTTAATTCCAAAACTAGGGTCTGAATTAGGCAACCCCCCATCCCCAACATATTTCCCTTTCTTTTTGTGTATAGGAAATAGATGCAGGAGCTTTACTTCAGAATTTTGGCAGTATCAATAGTGACGAATACAACCAGCTTTTGACTGTAGAGAATTTAGAGGACCAGGGTAGATCTGTACTACCTGGTCCAGGAAAATCAGGCCGAACTTTTGGGAATAGGTTATAAACATATTATTTTTCCTAGATCTCACTTGGTGGCTCTATGGGACATCTGTAGTAATCTATTATTGACAACAAAGTTCAATTATTCATGGTTTTGCCCTAATTTCACAACTACATTTCAAATTCAACTAACAAAGAGGATAATCAACCCCAACTAGTGAATCCAATTATAATCCCAAACCTTTCCCCATTGGGGATTGAACCTAGATCTATTGGGTTCACTCCTCTTTCAATGTAATGGTGTTAATTGGGTTATTTAGTGGATTTAACTGGTAAAACCCTAATTCATAATTTTCATCACATTACATTTTGGTGAACCCGACATCTTTCATGCTTAATTCTGATTTGTATGCATTTTAGCTTTCAAATTTGCACTCATAGATCATATTTTCAATTAAAAACATAAACTTAGAGGTTAAAATCATAAAAAATCTTGATTTGTTTTGTTAGATTTGACTTGCGGGTTGCATAATTTTCACTTGTATTTTTAGATCTGATTTTAGGCACTTATAATGGAAATTAATAAATCTAATTTGTTTGATATTTCACATATGATTACATTACTTTTCATTTGTATTTATCACAATCATGTGTTGGATAATGACTTCTTTCATTTTACATTACTTCTTTTCACTCATACTAGACTAGCTCTTACATATTGTGTCTTTAGGGTTTCATAGAAATTTTCTATTTGCAAATCATATCTCAAAGCTTTTATCCATGTTATATTTTGTTTTATGATGACATTTTTAAGAACATGCATTACATGTGTAGATCACATAAAAGGTTTTGTAGACTATGATAATCCTAGAGATGACATTAACAAATTTAATACTTTTACCTCTCCTAGGGTATCTAATGTGAATGAAGAAAGAGTCAATATTTCTATCAATGATCTCTCCAATGGAGAGAAAGAATTAAAGAGAAACATAACACCATCCTCTTCTCATAGGCATACTCTAGTGCAAGGGGGAAAGATTAAAATATTGGTTTATCAATATCTTTAGATCATCCTCCTTATTCTCCTAGAGCTTATCTTAGTCATCAAAGTATTTGTAGTGAAGATGATATGCATTTTATCCATGACCTATCTCCTCCTACAATATGAAGCAAAGATGAAGCCTTAGATGATAAGGACCTTCCTTCCCAACCTATCAAAGAGGATATGAATAATGATGATTGAAAGGAAAATTCCCTACAAAGAATATTTTTTCTTCATCTAATTCTCCCTTTGATCCTTCCATGTGTCCTTACACTACAAATTTTAAATATATCCATGATACTAGTCCTTTTTCTTCACAATAAAAAATCCCTTATAGGAGTGGTTATAACACAATTTCAAACAAGGTTATAGTGGACAAGGACTTGGAAAATATGAACAAGGAGTCAAAGTACCTATAAACCCTCTTGTACAAGCTAGTACACAAGGTCTAGGACATCCTCATCATTCACCTATGGATGATCTCCTTAGGGTAAAAAAGTTTAAGGAATCTCTTGCAAGACATAGAAATTATCATCCATCTAAAGGTGCTTCTTCCTCAAGCAATCCTTTTTGCTCATATCATCAAACCCACAATCATCATGCCAATGATTTTCCTACTTTTATAAAGGGAATATAGTGACTCATTGATAATGGAACTATCAAAATAATAGAAGACAATCCTCCTTATTCTAGAAACCCTTGTCCTACATCTCAATGGACAAGACCTACTCCTATTGATGATCAAGAGACATTATAGCACAAGAATATATTGGAGATTGAAGTATGATAATAATTTTGTTTTTACCTTTATTAAAGTTAATCATAATTATAAGAATAGGGAAGGTGATGAGAATTGTCTTTTACATCGTAGTTATTTTCATTCTCTTGGAAATTGTAAAGCCTTTAAAGCATTTTTTCAAGACCAATATGATCAAGCTCGCAGATCTCTTACAACCAATCTTGCACTTTTTCTTGGTGAAGAGGTGGTGCCTTAGCACTACATTCACCCTATCATGTTGCTCCTCACCCTATGACATTGGTAGTTAACTTCATTGGAGGCTCTTTGTCATGAGTGGTGACGCTTTTTCAATAACAATCATCTTGTGGCAGCAACATAATTCTTCCTTATTTCCTCACTTGGGGGCAAGGACAATATATATTGAATTAATCTCTCTCTCCTTTTTGAAGGTTACTTCTTCTTTAGAGTTGCATTTGCATAACTTGATGTCTTTTTCTTCCATTGAATTTTCCTTCATGTGAGTACATGTGTGTTCCTTGTCACGACCTTTCTTTGTTTGAAGTGGTGCATAAGAGATCTTCTTATGTATAATCTCTCTTTGGAAGTTTTATAATCCTTCTCATTGTCCCTATGCTTGTGGGGCATTGATCTCTCCTATCCTTTCTAAGGATCCACTTTTCCTTCATTGAGTGGTTTTGCTTATGATGCAATATCATTCCTTGTGTGAAGTTGTTTATTTAATCATGGATTCTCTCTTATACAATAGGTGTGTATCCTTGTCTACAACCTCTTCTACAATTGGTGATGCATATTTATTATAAACAAACCCTTCACTTTGGGTAAAAAAAGTTTCATCCTTCATCAAGAATCCCTTTCACCCAGCAATGGGGGCAAGGTATGCATTCTTATTCTCCTTTCTCTCTTTTGGTTGATGATGTTATTATTTTTCAAAAAACCCCTCTTGGAGGTAGATGTCTTTGAGAACATATCTCTTCTACTCCAAGGATTCCCTTTACACTTTTTGCAAGATATTTTTTTTTCAACTATCTTTTCCTTGCTTATAAGAGTAATGCCTCTTATCTTACATTTGTGAACATTATTGCCTAAAAGGATATCTCCTTGGTGGTGAAGGTGTGTATCCTTGTTTCTAGCTTCCTTAAGACATCAACATAATACTATGTTGACATCTTAAGTGGGGTATAGCATATTGTACTCTTTTTACTATATTTTTTTGCATGTTTTATACGAGATGTTTAAACTCGAAATTAGACAAAACAAAGTCTTATGCAAGATGCTTCATGCCTGAAAAACATACATCATTTTTATGTCTTATACAGGGTACACATTCTTGAAATTGGACCAAAAAAAGTCATATACAATATGCTCCCAAATTTGTTTTATACAAGGTAAACATTCTCAAAACTAGATAAAACAAAGTCTTATAGAAGATGTTCTTGAAACTAGACATTTTCATTTTAATTTCATGTCTTATACAAGTTTTTGCATGCTCAAAACTAGATAAAACAAAGTCTTATATGAGATGTTTAATTCCTAAAACCAGACAACAACATATGCAATAGGATGAGCGGAACTAGAAAAACATAGCTATACTATTCCAACTTTACTCTCCAACATGGATCACCTAGCATAACACAAATTGCTATCTCGTGACATCCATATCCTCTCTTTTCTCTTCCCCATGAGCTCATATATTTTCTATTTGTGGATCATGGCTCATTATTTGATGCATGCTCTTTCTCTTTTCATGTAATTATTTGTGTTCTTGTGGTAATATTACGAGAATGATATTAGTGGTTGAGACATTTTGATTATCAAGGTCTCTTGAACTAGTTGGCTTGGAGCCTTTTTTGTTGTGACTTTTGTCTTTGTTTATCTTTGTCTTGTTTTGTGTGTCCTTGCATGTGATTGTGTGAGTTAAGATCCTAATATTGGGGGCTTGATTCCCAAAACTAGTGATGTCTTATCTCCTTGTGATCCTTCTCCTAATTACTCATCTCTCTCATCTTTCTACTTTATTGTGAGTATTTGTGTAGGATCATACTCACGTTAAAGTGGGGGCTAATTGTAGTATCAAAATTGTAACCGGTCCAATTTACACCTCATGTTTGTGCTCCTACTTTAGTGTGTCCTATCTCCATCCCCTCTCTAGATCCAGTTTGACCCTATTCTCCAACTTTGATGTGTTGAATAACATCAAGTGGGTCTTATCTTGGGGGTCCCTCTCCCATTTATTTTTGTATTGGTCATGTTTGTAGGAGGAACATGGCACCCTAAAAAACCTCGGTCTACCTCAAATAGGCCCTAATTTGAAATGGGGTAGGTTCTATTTCTCCCTGATGGCATTTGATCCACAAGGCTACACATGATCGTTAGAGGTCTACCTAATTAGTAATTTACATATGGAACCATATATAAGAACATCATATCAATTCATTTCCACCTAAAAGTAATTTAAGACTCAAGATGTATTATTCATGCATCTGTGATGCATTCATCATTAAACATCTTCATAGATTCAAGGCTGCATATTCATCCTTCAAGAATTATGAAGAAAATTTACATCAATCTTCATGCAAGCATGTGTGTGATTAAGTTTTTTCATGATCATGTGTTTGTCATTCCTTTACATTCAACATTTGTGATTACATTCAAAGTGTATTGCATCATCATCAATAACTGCAGATCTAAGGTATATCTCCTTAATATTTATTTCAGTATTTGCATTATTTCATTCATGGGATGAACCCACAATAGTGGGTTACACTTTTTTGCCAACTCTGACACTGTAATTTTCAAGCAGTCACCGACTAGGAGGGACCTCAAAGAGATCAGTCCAGACCGATCAACAAGAGTAAACACAATGGAAACATAGTTTGAACATGATGGAGGCAATGCAAAATAGATTGAAATATATCATGAAAACTAATTACAACCAATTGGCAACAACCGGGTTAAAGAAACCGGCTCACAGGCCTGCTAAAACATGCTCAAAATATAGAACAGGTCACAACCGGGACCTCATATCTTAATATATATCTTCTATGCTCAGTCTAACTTCTTGATTACATTCTAATAATATATTACAATGATTTATATGATCCAGGGGAATTCGGTCGGCCCAAAAAGGGATCAAAACCTGAAGAAGAAGACCTAACGTGCAAAACCAACAAGGTCGGCCTCCACCAAAGAAATTCCTCTGGAAAATCCAAAGGATAAAGTGTAGATCATAGAAAAAGGTTGACCACATGCTAAGGAACATCAAAATCAATGCACAGGGCTCCACAAGCTACATAAGGTATCTGGTAGATCACCAATGCAAATAGGTCCAAGCAATCAGTAACAGAAAACTATCTCAGAAATCGATAGCAATAACTTGCAAGAAAATGATCCAAATGCTCCATGGCTTGGGAATAAGGAGGATGATCAAGTCTTCAAGAAAAACCAACTCCACAAGTTCTAGTGAGCCAAATCCAGGACACACAGAAAGAAATGCTGAAACTGCAAACATAAAACAAAACAAAAAGGAAATATTTTTGGTTGATGCAAGATTGCTATGAACCGGCGATGCTCTTACATCAGACATCTGGGGTTGTTGAAGAAAGTGAGTCTCTCACTTTGCTTGGGTCAAAGGAAAACTAAGGCAGTCTACCTCTGCCTAGGAAATCCAAGATGAGTCTTCAACTGGTCTTTCCTTCCACTTCACAAGGTACTCCTTATATTGACTGCTTTGGGTACTACACCCAATCCTATTGTCCAAAATGTCTCCAATCTGATCCGGTTCCTTCCGAGGCAACTATTCCTCCAAGTATGCAATATTATCCTCACCGAATTCTGGTTCATGATACTAATGAAGATTCACAATGTTAAACACAGGTGAAATACTTAGACTATCTGGTAAATCCACTTCGTATGCATTCCTAGAACTTAACTTTCTCAAGATCCTGCAAGGTCCAAACTTTCTCATCTGCAACTTGTTATAAGTTCCAACCAGAAATCTTTCTTTTCTAAGATATACCATCACTTCATCGCCAACTTTAAATGCCTTATGTCTCCTCTTCTCATCTTCTTTCTCCTTATACTTGTTGTTCATGTCCACCAAATCTTGCTTAACTTTAATATGTAAGTCCTTCATGTGATCTGCAAATTCTTCTACTTCTGAACTTCTTCGGTCTTCACTGCTCACATCTCTTAATTCTGATATACCTCCAGGACGTACTCCAGTAACAATCTCAAAAGGTGTTCTTTTGGTACTCTTGTTTACTAAATTATTGTAGGCAAACTCTGCTTGTGCAAGAATCAAATCCCAACTTCCAGTTTTATCTACAACTAAACATCTTAAGAAATCAAGCTCCAATTAACTACTTCTATTTGTCCATCAGTCTGTGGTTGAAAAGTAGAATTGAACTTCAAATATCTCTTCATCTTCTTCCAAAGTCTCCTAAAAAAATAGCCAACAAACTTAGTGTCTTTTTCTGAAAGTATGCTCTTAGGTAATCCATGCAATCTCACTACTTCCTTGAAAAATAGGTTTTCTACATGTAATGTATCTAATGTCTTCTTACAAGGTATGGAATGATCCATATTCGATAATATATCCACTACTATAAATATAGAATCATTCCCTCTTGGTGTTTTAGGCAATCCAAGTATTAAATCCATGCTTATATCCTCCCAAGGTCTTACTGGTACTGTCAAAGGTTTATACAATCCCCCATTCTGACTACTACCCTTTGCAAATTGACAAACTCTACAACTTTGCACATATTTCCTAAAATCCTTATGAATCTGGGGCCAAAAGTAATGCTCACTCACTAATGCTACTATTTTGTCAATACCAGAATGTTTAGCTAATCCTCCACTGTGTTTCTCCTTTATCAGATTCTCCCTCATAGAACTCTTACCTATACACAACTATATTCCTCTGAATAACATCCCATCTTGAATGAAGTAATCCAACCACTTGCTTCTATATACTGTAACTGGTTCTCTACATGCTCTCCAAGGTTCTACAAAATCCAAATCATCATCATACAAGGTCTTCAATTCCTCAAATCCTAATATTGTCACTCTCATCTCTATCAACAAATTCCTTCTCCTACTCAATGCATCAACAACTTTGTTTGATTTCCCACTTCTATGCTTCAACACAAAGGTGTAACTCTACAAAAATTCTACCCATCTCATAGGTCTCTGATTCAACTTACTTTGACTATTCAAATACTGCAAATCTTGATGATCTGTATACAACACAAACTCCTTAGACAATAGGTAATGTCTTCACTTCGTCAAGGATTGGACTATGGCATAAAATTCTTGATCATATGCTGAATATCTCCTCAGGGCATCATTCAATTTCTTACTAAACTAAGCTACTGCTCTCCCTTCTTGACTCGAGACTACTTCTATTGCTATTCCACTTGCATCACAATCCACTTGAAATACTTTATTGAAATCCAGCAAAGCCAACACAAGTTGCTCAGTCACCTTACATTTCAACTGTTCAAAATTTTTGTTTTCTCTGGTGGTCCACTTGAATTTTTTCCGATCTCCCCTCATGGTCTCAATCATAGGGTTACAAACTGAATTGAAATTTTTGATGAACTTCTGGTAGAAACTAGCCAATCCATGAAATGATCTTACCTCTCCAATGCTTTCCGGTGTAGGCCACTCAATAATTGATTTTAGTTTCTCAGGTTCCATCTTCAAACCATCCTCAAATATCACAAATCCCAAATAGACTAATTTATCTTTCATGAAAGTACACTTCTTAAGATTTATCAACAATTTTTCTTCCCTCAACCTCTGCAAAACTTGTCTCAAATGCAACAAATGCTCCTCTTTTGTCTTACTGAAAATCAGAATGTCATCCAAATATACAATAACAAACTTACCCAAGAATTGTTCAATACCTCATTCATCAACCTCATGAAAGTACTTGGTGCATTAGTTAACCCAAAAGGCATCACTAACCATTCATACAACCCTTCATTTGTCATGAATGTTGTCTTCCACTCACCTCCTTCTTTGATCCCAATTTCATGATATCCACTCTTCAAGTCTATCTTTGTAAAGTATTTGGCTCCACTCAAATAGTCCATTATGCCATCCATTTGAGGAAAATGAAACCGGTATTTCATTGTGATCTTGTTTATTTCTCTAGAATCGGTACACATTCTCCACTCTCCATTCTTCTTAGGTGCTAATACTGCTGGTACTGCACAAGGGCTTAGACTTTCTCTAATCAAACATTTCTTCAACAACTCCTACACTTGTCTATTCATCTCTTCATTCTTTGTCGGTGTCATCCAATGTGCAACTTTGTTAGGAAAACTAGCTCTGGGAACCAGGTCCATGCAATGACTGATACTTCTCGCAGGTGGCAACCCATCAAACACATTATTTGAAATGATGTCTTTATATTCTGTCAACAAATCTTTTATCTCTTCTGGTTGTTCTTCTTCATGCTCCTGATTCTCAGTCTTCTTAGGAACTAAGGAAAAACACACATTCTCATGTCTCAATGCATCCAGGAATTTCCTTCCATCCACCAAACATATTCTAGCATTCGTACAGACTTCACTCTTCAAACTTTCCTCCAAGGGCAACAAGGTTTGCTTCATCTCATTGGCCACAATAGTCTATGCATTCTTCCTCCCATCATGTATTGCCCGTCTGTCAAACTGCCAAGGTCTACCCAACAAAAGATGATAAATATCCATAGGCATAATATCACACAAGACTTCATCATGATAATTCCCAATTTTAAATTTCACCAAACATTTCTCACTTACTAACAACTTATGTTCATCTTCAATCCATGCTATTTGATAAGGCTTAGGGTGCTTCAATCTTTTCAAATTCAACTTATTCACTATCTCTTATGAAACAAGATTATTTGAACTACCACTATCAATAACAACTTTACAGCACTTACCAGATACCTTACATCTAGTCTTGAACAAATTCTTCCTCTGCAAGGGCTCCTCATCTCCCCTGGTATGACACAAATCTCTCATCATCATCAACAGTTCTAAATCTTCCAGTTTATTATCTGATCTGGTAGGGTTTTCTTCCACCACTGCTTCTCTTCCGGTATTCTCTATCTTCTTATACTCAAAGCACAACTTCCTTCTCCTCCACACTTATAGCAAGTTCCTCTAAACACTCTCCAATCTTGTCTTCCAAAATTATCATTCCGGTAGCCATCCGGTTCTCTCCTCGGGTAAAAAATTATGTCATCTTTCTGGTATGAATTACCTTCTTTTCTCACTTCTTTGTCCTTGTTTTGATCTTCTCAGGTTCCTTTACCCCTGATATATCCTCTTCCTCCTTGAAATATTCCTTTGGAAAACCTTTAACCTCTGCCTCTTTGCCTCTACTCATGGATTTTGTTTAGCTTTTGTTCTTCCTTCAAGGCATATCGGTAAGCCTCTTCAACACTCTGTAATTTGATAAAACTGAGTTCATCTTGTATAGACACCCACAATCCATTCAAATATCTTGCAACTTGTTCAACTTTATCATCAATATGTCTAGATCTAATGTTCAAATTGTAAAATGTTTCAGTGTATTCCTTCACACTAGATTCCTTCTATCTCAAATTCTGCAACTTCTGGAATAGATTTACTTGATAATTAGCTGGCATAAATTTTGATTTCAACTTGGCAACCATCTGATCCCATGTATTGATCTTCTCTTTACCTCTTCTCTGTCTATCAACCTACAAATGCTCCCACCAAAGAGATGCATGACCTTTCAACTGGGTACATGCATATTTCACCTTCCTTTCTTCTGTAGTGTTTTAAAAATCAAAATATTTCTCCATCTCTGAGATCCAATCCATCAATTCATCTGAATCCAACTTTTCATCATATTTCAGTGGGGTAAAATGAGGTTTAGTATTCACCCTACTCAAAACCTTGAAAAACCTTTCGTCATCCGAATCAACCACTGGTGGGTTTACTTGTTCTACCAGGGCTTATTATCCTTCATCTTCACTTACATCTTCAATGTGTCGGCCCCTTCTTTCCAACCAATCTTGTATTCCTCAAAACAAGGTCTACATTCCCACACACTCCACCATTCATAGTTCCTCTTTGTGCTATCTTTACGCCAGCCCTTTGCAATTTCAGGTTGGATCCACAATCCGCCACCCTACAACAAAATTCTCAAGACAATGCAATCTCCGGAATGAAATCTCTCTCTGATACCACTTGAAGTAGTCACCAACTAGGAGGGACCTCAAAGAGATCTATCCAGACTGGTCAACAAGAGTAAACACAATAGAAACACATGGACATGATGGAGGCAATGCAAAATAGATTGAATTATATCATGAAAACTTATTACAACCAATTGATAATAACCAAGTTACAGAAACAGGCTCACAAGCCAGCTAAAACATGCTCAAAATACATAACATGTCACAACTAGGACCTCAAATCTTAAGATCTATCTTCTATGCTTAGTCTAACTTCTTGATTACATTCTATTTCTCTTTTACAATGATTAATACGATTCAAGGGAATCTGGTTGGCCCAAAAAGGGATCAAAACCCAAAGATCAAGACCTAATGTGCAAAACCAACAAGGTAGGCCTCTGCGAAAGAAATTCCTCCAGAAAATGCAAATGATGAAGTGTAGATCACGAGAAAAGGTTGGCCACATGTCAGGGAACATCGAGATCAATGCACAGGGCTCTGCAATCTACATAAGGGATCCGGTAGATCACCAATGCAAATAGGTCCTGGCAACCGGTAACAGAAAACTATCTCAGATACCAGTAGTGATAACTTGCTGGAAAATGATGCAATGCTCCACGGTTTGGGAATAAGGAAGATGATCAAGTCTTCAAGAAAAATCCAACTCCATAGGTTCCGATGAGCTAAATCCAGGATACACAGAAAGAAATGATAAAAATGCAAATAGAATACAAAATAGAAAGTAAATATTTTTGGTTAATGCAAGATTGCTATGAACCGGGGATGCTCCTGCATCAAATATTGATTTTCCGAAAAACAAAATTCACATTTAGACACCTATTACTACTAAACCGTAAGGAATTTGTAGATGATATAAACTAGTGATTTGTGACATTTTATGTGTAGATTCTAAATATATTTTTTTGATTTTTTTTTTAATCAATTTGTTTCCATTTTTCTATCTCCCTCGAAAACTAGTTTTTTTTTACAAAAAACAACATTTTTCAAGAGTGATACTCATTTGGTATGGCATAACTTTTTTTTATAAAATAGATATGAATGTGATTCTTTCAAATTTAGTTTTGTAACATCCATATATAATGTTTGCAATTGGTTTCATAAGATTATCTTCAATATTTCATATTTTATGAATTTTTGAAGTCGAGGTAACTGTAATTTTGATATATGTTCATTTGGTCACTTGTAACTTATTGTGTATGTATCGAAACTCTTTTTTTTTGTTGGAAAGAGGACTTCAATACCTATTGTGTAGATATTTTTCATAATTTTTTTCACTTGTTTACTATTTTTCCATAAGTGTTGAACTTAGAATTTGATTTTTGGTGTGAAACCTATGTTTAGTTAATCTAAAAAAAATCATAATAAACTCAATATATATTAAAATAATAATCATTGGAAAGCCCACTTTGAGTACTACTATCATGCATTTGGGTTTGTCCAAATTCATCCATTTGAGCCCCCAATTTGAGCTTCAAAGGCTAGAGATTTGTAGAAACTAAGAGAGTTTGGGGGGGAGATCTCTAGTAGGTGAGTTTGATAGAACATATGTTCTATAGAAAGGGGTTCTATCGAAGCCCTTGGGGTTTGATCGAACCCATGTTCTATCAAACCTCTTTGAGCAATTTTTTTAAATAACCATGTTCTTTTTAAAAAATGATTAAAAAAGGAGGTTTGATTGAACCCCCTTTTTTAATAATTTTATATTCAATCAAACACATTTAAAATATTATGTTCAATCGAATAATTTTTTTGGTTCAATAGAACATGGCATTCGATTGAAAGTGGTAAAAATTATGTTTTGGACAAACATGTACAATTTATTCGTCCAAAAAATTGTAACCCACTATTGTGGGTTCACCCCATGGTTAATTTCAAATTTTGGGTTTGACTTAAGAAAAACCCTATCTCCAATGAATAGGTTCAAATTTTGAGGGTGGAAAATTCAGAGGACTAGGGTAAATTTGTGCTACCTGGTCCCAAAAAATAGGTTAAACTTTTGGGAATGAGTTCTAAACATCTTCTTTTGCCCAGATCTCAGTTGGAGGCTCCATGGGACATCTGTAGCAATCTTTTTTTTACAATAGACTTCAATTATTCATGGTTTTGCCCTAATTTCACAACTACATTTCAAATTTAATTGAGAAAGAGGATAATCAACCTCAACAGAGTGAATCCTATCATAATCTTAGACCTTTCCCCATTGGGATTGAACCTTGGTCTATTGGGTTCACTCCTGTTTCAATGTAGTGGTGTTAATTGGGTTATTTAGTAGATTTACTTGAAATATTTTTTTATTAAATTAAAAGAATTCAAAGAAATGGTTGAGTTCCTAACTAGAAAGAAAATAAACTTTTTGAGCACTGATAGTGGTGAATTTTTATCTAATGATTTTAGTAAAATTTTATAAATATTATGGTATTCAACGATAAAATAAAACTTTGTATTCTCCACATCAAAATGGAGTTACAAAAAGAATGAATAGGAAATTGATAGAGAAGGCTAAGATACTTATGTGTAGTGATGCTAGACTAGAACAAAACATTTGGGCTGAAGCCATAGCCACTTCTTGCTACCTTATTAAAAGGTATCCTACATCAACTCTTGCTTATAAAAACATCTATGGAGGTATAGTTGGGTGAAAAGAATTCTTCAATATATCTTATATTTTTTTGTTGCAAGGCATGCACATGTGCCAAAGAAGAAGTGAACAATTTTGGAGAAATTGGCTACAAAATGTATCTTCATTGATTACAATTATGGTGTGAAAGGATACAAGAGTTACGATCTTGTAGTAGAAAAGGTATTGTTTAGTAGTTCAGTCTAATTTTTAGAGTATCTGGTCCTTCTTCAATTATATTTCAACCAAAAAAAAAAAAAGAAATAACTTATTCATCTCTCTCCTACACTTGATAAACTTGAATCAAGAACCCAAGATAGATGGGAAGTTTAGGAGATTTCATCAAGATTTGAATCTTTGGAAGAGGAAGAGGACATAGAGCATCTATCTCAACTTGTTTCAAGTTATACATGGTGTAGACATCAACTAGAGAGGTATTATATTGATGATTTGAGATGTATATTTACTTTAAATATTAACATTAATTAATGAATCAAGATATTTAAAAGAACTTTTAAGTATGAACATGATGTAGAGTCCTGAAATATAGCTATGGAAGATGAAAGTATATATTTTTTTTAAAATGATACATGGGACCTTGTACCATTTATTGAAGTATTTAAACTTGTTTGATGTAAATGGGTATTCAAGGAAAAGATTGGTTCATATGGTAGTATTAAAAATATAGAGTGCAACCAGTGCCAAAAGTTTACTATTAGGTTGAGGGTGTTGAATGAAATATTTTTCCTATTTCTAAAATAACATTTGTTAGATTCTTTCTTTCTATTAAAACAACTTTTGATTTACAAATTGAACAAATGGATGTGAAAATTCATTTTCTTCATGGTAATTTGGATTAAGATATTTATATGATACAGAAAAACCAAAAGTAATTTGGTTTTCAATTTAAATGAATCATGGTATGGTATCAAATAAAGTCCTAGGATGTGATATTGAAATTTTGATACATATTTGATGAGTATGGGCTTTGATTATTCTAAATCTAATCATTGTGTTTATTATAAAATTAGTAGTGATAAATTCTTGGTTATTACATTGTATGTTGATGATATGTTTTTTTTTTTGAAAAGAGAAAGTTTTTATTTCAAAGATTAAATCTCAACTCTGATCAAAGAACTTTGAAATGAAATATATTGCTCCTATGAGACACATTTTGGGATAAAGATTAGAAGAGATAAAAATAACAAAATCTATAGCTTGGCTAGAGTATGTGAATTCAGTTTGATAGACGTTTAACATGCAAGATTGCAAACCATTGTGTATTATGTTTTAAGTTGAAATGAATTTTTCTATTTCATAGTATCTTACATCATCATTGAAGATGGAAGACATGAGTACAATTCCTTATCCAAATATGACTAGAATTTTAATGCATGCTATGATCTATACAAGACCAAACATTACTCACATAGTGGGAGTTATTTCTATTATATATCTAATTTTAGTAGACCATCGGGATGCATTTAAATTTTTTTAGATATTCATGGGGTGCCTTAGTGTATTCCTTGTGTTATCATGGTAATTTGATAGGAGACCGATATTATCTTGATATTCATAGTTATGTAGATTTAGATTGGCCATGCAATATCAATAGTAGAAGATCCACTAGTACTTATGATTTTAGTTTATTGGTGTTTCAATAAGATGGACGTGTAAACAAAAAGATTTGGTTTATTTTTCTACTATAGAGTTAGAGTATATGATATAAAATAATTCTTGTAAAGAATGAAATTGGCTTAGGAGACTATTTTTTAGATATTGGATTAAAACAAGTTGTGGTAGTAATCCATTGTGACAGTTAGATTACTATTTTCCTAGCAAAGAATGAAAATTCATGCTATGACCAAGAATATTAATGTACAATGTCATTTTTGTAAGAGATATGATTGAAGATGGGAGGGTGAAGCTTGTTAAGGTAGATACTTTTATGAAAGTTACAAATTCTTTAACTAAACCCATGAGCACAAATAATTTTAGATGGTGTTGAGAGTCTATGGGCCTCTCAACCTCATGATAGTATGGTTACATTAGCTCTTGTAATTATTTGACAAGTGGGAGAATATTGGGAGCTATAGTATATAAACCTTGTTAATTTATACATTTATTTATTTATAAATTTAATATTTTCTCATAACTATTCGACATAATTCATAATGCATATTATTAAATATTTGTGCTCCGCCAAAAAAGGGGATGAGAATTTGAGTTGACACTTTTCAACATGTTGATGCCTTAAAAAATGAGCTTTTAGTTGTTAAAAGATGCTCATTAAGTGGTATATTATAGAAGGCCTATTTTTAAGGATGTTATGATAGATTATGTGACAACTATAGAGATTAAGAGGTAAAAATGGAGGATATTACTTTAGATGTAATGAGCAGTTATAAAATGCATAACAGAATAGATAAGAGCCTGATTTAAAAAAAAAAATTAGTAAACATGCGTTCTTGTGTGGTATGAAATGGAATCGGGTAAAATAAGTCCTAATCCCACTCTCATTCACACATTGGAATGCGAAAGATCCTAAGGAGATTATTCACTTTGACTTCCTCTTATGAAAGAGAGTCAAGTAATATCTTTAGGGTTTCTATTCCTTTGCCTCTATGAAGAGGAGATGAGATAAATGTAAACAAATGATAAACTAAGCTAAGGAGATGAACAAAAGTGATGACATAAACTGAAATAATAGAGAAATGCATAACTGAAACTGAGATATAAACTGCAAAATAAGAAATGAAAGTTAGATGAGCACCTTCACTAAAAATTGAGCTGAATTGAGTCAGGCCAGGGCACTAGGCACTATGATCCTTTTTACTGTACTAGTTTGAAACTCTAAAAAATGTAAACTAAATCCCTACGATGCAAAAATGCCAAAATATGCCCAGAAACACAGAGGACCAGGGCGTTGGGCACCCCGGTTCCAGAATACTAAAACCTTCTTTTGGATCCAAACTTGTACCTACAAATTTTGGCTTTCCTGAAGTTTGTTGCTTCATCAAATTTATGTACCTGCACCTACAACTTGAAAAATGGTATTTGGGTGGCTATATAGGGTTTTTCCTTAGTCAAACCCCTTGTTTTGGTGATTTCCACCTCCACAAATAGCCAATGTAATATTGAAAAGTGTGTGTTCCCTAGAATCTCATGTGTTTGTAAGATCCTAATGAGCTAGAATGCAAAAACTAGGATTATACCCTACACTTGGAGTAAAATCCCAAATAAATATAATGTAAATGAGAATGCTTCAAATCACAAATGAAACAATGGATATAAAGCAATAATGTAAATCTGAAAACAAGTGTTGTGAAACTCACATAGAGATATGAAAATAACATGAAACCATACTAAACCCTAAGGGAGAGGTACAAGCCAATCAACAGTCGTTGATCTCCTATTATTCTTCAATAACTCCAAAGCTTCAATTGATGATGAAAATGGTTGATAAAGTCTTGATGATTACCTAATTTGGTGATTGAAGAGTTCACATAAAATTGCACTTTCACTTCACAAGAGGCTCCTTCAATTACTAGAGTTGTTAAATCCTTCAAATAAGGAAGAGAAAGGTTATATATATGAAACCCTAACTTTGTTTTTGATCATAGGCCGACCTAGAATTGATATATTTTCACACAAACTCGGATTTAAACATTATAATACCGTCAAAGCATGATCCCAAAATTTGGGGAGAAAAAGTTGGGACCATGGTGAATCACCATGGTTCGACCGACTTTATTCCAAATTTTGAGGGATGCAAGGTATCGTGATTACAAAGTAAATACCAACTCGGTGAGACAATTAAAGGTGTAAAGATATGTTAAATCAGGACTTGAAGGTCTAAATAGGACCTAATTAGGACTTTAATTAATTAATTAATTGATTGAAATGATAAAATAAAAAGGGGTACACTTAGGGTTAAGGGCCTAATTTTATGATGTGTGGAGTGATAAAAGAGGACTTTAGATTAAATTAAATTAATTAATTAAATTATTTTGCAACACACTAAGGTAGGTGCTAACCTAAGCGTGGAATTGTACCACCCAATTAAGGGTGTACAATTTATGATGCTACAGTTCCTCAATTAGATTGTCAACTATGATAAATTTTGACAATTTGCAAGAGACTATTTTTAGGGGTTGTATGAAGTCTTACCATAGTATTTTGAAACTTTGTTTGAGCCCATGGTAACACTTTATGGTGGTATTATAAGCCTCTACAAGTATCTATATTGAGGGCTTGAGATTGAGACATTATTATGTTCAATTTGCAAGTACTAAAGCTCTATTGGTTCATGTTATCAAATATATCTTGCATTGTATGTTGGTGGTGAATACTCCTGTGAAGGCTTACTATAAAAGTATGTTATAACCTTGAAGATTTTTAATTAATATATTGAGATGGTTTGGAGTGTGGGGTTTTACTCCCAAAATGGTTTTCTCCACATAAATCACTATGGTTCAAGATATATTGTTTATTTCAGTTATATCTATTTTTATATTATTTCCATTGCAAGTTGAAATTAGTTTTGAAATATTTGCATATTCCCCTCACAAGGTTTGGTATAGGAAGTTACTTCTACAACCTCAACTTCCTTACATATAATTAAATAAAATTGTAAAGATGTTACATATTTTTGTGATTTAAAAAAAAAAAAATTAATACAAAGTTTCAAAAGAATTAAGCTATCATAACTTGATTTAAAATATCTAATTTAATATTTTTTTGTCAAATCCTAGAGTGAAATAATACAACCTTTCAATTTGAAAAAAATACATGATTTGAAAGTTGTGACTGTTTTCAATATATATAATCAATAATTTAGATAAAATGTTGAAAATAATAATTAAGTATTGAAGTTGTAAATGAAGAATAAATTTCCTTTTTACAATCATAATAATTTAAAACCTTTTCATTATATTTAATTTAATCTTAAAAACATTAATGTTGAGAAAAAAATCACGGAAAATAGAATAACACCAACTACATGATTTTGAAATTTTTTTGACAAGTTATAAACCCTCCCACTTGCAAAAATCCTAGGTAATCTCATATAATTTTTGGAGGGAATCTAAATCTAATCTATGAAATCTATCAAATTTCTATCCAAATTTAAATCTAAATCTGAATGTTAGAACTTTTACATCCAACAACTTTTTTGCCATTGCCACTATTTGGCCCCTCACACTTTTTACCTTTTATATGTATTTTCAATGGTTATTCTCCCTTCCTTTTCCCTTGCATCATATGTTCTTGTTTCCTTTGTTTGTACCAACTCTTTTGATCTATATTATGCCTTATTTAATTTTATCTTCTAGCTTTTTCTTTGAACTTGGTTGATTTCTTCATTTTCATTTCTTGTATTCATTATTTTTTTTTTGTTACCATTTTGTTTGTTTAATTTTCCTATCTTTAATTTTTTTTAATAGATTTTGGATATTTACCATGCTTTTCTAGTATATTTTTTGTTTTTTTATCATGTATATGACATTTACTATGCTACAATGCTTAAACTTTCTATTAGTTATTGATTGTGTTGTAGTGATAAACTATGCTTTTAAGATGTTACAAGGTAATTCTACAATAATTTATTACATTCTTAGAGTAACATATTGATCATATATTACCACAACATAGATTTCCAGTTATTACACCAAGATTTTTCTCTTCATATTATTTGTGCCTACATCGTCATGCCGATATATTAAAGACACCATTTCTTCACCTACCTTTTGAATTTCTCTTGCCATATTTTTTAACACTTATACCCATATTGGAACACCATTAATAAAAAAAAATTCCACATTGGAGGCATCAAGCCTACCTCTTTGCATACCATATTGTCATTAATATACCCCAATATCAATGACATCAAATTTTCATTCCTTGACAATCCATACCTCAAATATCCTTATCAAAGGCATTATGTTGTCCCCTTTCACATTTTTATTAGATCTAGATTCATGTTATTACTACGATCTATTTAACTACTCATCATGTTCTCATAATACAACATTGAGAGTATTTATATTTCATGGTACACCCCATATGATGCTGGCATTTGCATGAAGATTGCATTAATGACATGTTATGTTGTCATTGATGCCAATTGAACCAGTAATGATATTGTTGATATTGTTGATATTGTTGTTATTGTTGATATTGTCTTGTAACTGGTAGGAAGAACTTTGTGAAGGATATTGTAAACCGGAATGTAAGTTTGTGAGTTGAATCGGTAACTGGTGTATAAGGTTAAACCCTTCTATGTAATGTATCCGGTAAACCCTACCAGTTGTTTTTGCTAAACCCTAACCAATTAAGGTTGTTGAATTGGTTATGTTGGTTTATGATCTGATGGTGACATGTAAAGTCATTGTATGAAGACAAGTTTAAATTGTTTTGGCGCATTTGTTTGTCTAGGGAATGAGAAAAGTGTATTGCATCTAATGTAAAGCGCGTGATGAGTTACTAAGCTCGATGAAGCAGTAATCAAGGAGCGGTTGAGGTTTTCTTGATTGATGTGTAGAGATTGCTATGAAATCCAATGGTCATGCTTGTGCCGACTTGTTTGTAATGTCGATGAGAGGATTAGATTTGTGGTGTGTTACCAACCTAATTGATTTTTTAAGGTCGATGAATTTGTTTTATTTTGCTGATGGCAAGAGTTGGCTGAAATCAGTTGAGTGTGTGGTTGCGGAACCAGAGAATGAGTCTGCAATTTGAGTAAAGGCAGATAGAAGATTAAACGGATCTGATCAAGCAAATGTAGTGCTATTCAGACAGATCAAACAAACTCCTATTGTTTTCTAACAATTACAACATAATTGAAATCCCCTAATCGGGTAAGCTCTAACAAGCTTGGTTACTTATTAAATCCTCTAACAAGGTGGTCCATTAGATTGGATTCTCAAATCCTCTGTTGAGGTTACTCCTCAACGGGTATTTGCTTCTAACAAGGCATTTGCAGCCAATCCCTTAATCAGGTGATTCCTAACAAGATCAGTTCTTAATGGGACTTTTGTAAAAGCTTTAACAAGGTTGGCTCCTAACAGGGAGAACTTCAGAAGAGTTCAAATATTTTCTTGTGAGTCCCATCTCACCGTGGTTTTTACCTATTTGGGTTTTCCACGTATAAATACTTGTGTCATGTGGTGAATGTTTTTGTGGTTATGATCTTATTGTTGATTTGATTAACTGCTTAATTATTTCTGATATGGCATGATAACTGAAAGCATTGAGAAATGAAGCATTTGGATGTTTACAAGTTTGATGTTGTTTATTGTTAAGTTACTATAACAGTCAATTAGTATTTTTATGAGTATTGATCTTGACAGTGGTATTTCATTGATAAGTTTACTTTGAGTGATTGAGTTTGAGTTTGGGAAGTTTTTATCAGTTTTTCTATTTACTGATTCACCCCACTCTCAGTAATATACCAGATACTTATTCTTTCATCATACCATCATATGATTACATAGGTGTTCATAGTTTGATAAAGGGACACACCTCCATTTCAAATCCCATACTCTAGGGTCACCTTTCTCTCTAAATATTTTTCCACAACATGCATGGGCTTATTATGATTTGTCATTTTATATGTTACATTTAGTTATTATAGGAAAATTTGCATAGTTATTACTTCACATTATTCAAACTCTTACATGCCTATATATATAATATAACATTTGCATTATATTTTTTTCCTCTCCTTTGATCCCTTGCCTCCTACAAATGCAACCAATTTAAAGAGGGACATATATTGTCATGAAATTCTTATGTTGAGCTTTCAAGTAGTGATAAACGCTAAATGGAGACTCATCACCACAAAAAAATAAATCATCATCACACAACATGCCATGCACCCCATGGACCTTGTCATCCTAAGGCCATTGAGAAAAAAACATAATATGATCGCTTTTTAGTAGACAAACATTTTTTCTACTCATTTCCTATTTTCCTAGATAATTAAGAAAGCTCTTATTTTCCACTTAATCTGTATTTATGAGATACAAGGTACCCATTTCATATTTTTCATCTATTTAATTGGCTCTCATGGAAAGTGCATGTCAAAAGATGATCCTACATGATCACATTCAACAAGATCTAGATGAGCCCTCATGATTTATTTTAATTCTACTTTACTTACATGTTTGTTAGTGCAATATACTTTGAGATAAATGATCATTTAGAATTCACATGCACCTCGAGGTGCGGAAACATGTAATCAGGAAATTAGCATACCCATGTTATTTCCCATCTAGTTTTGTGCCTATTTTGGAAATATATCCATACATGTACATACAACAAGCAGTGTAACCATGTCCAAAGGTGGACTCATTCCCCTAGCCTTTACCCATCTCATATACATACAAATTCCAATGCCTTTATCACCTACTCTATCCATGTCCATCATCACAAATAACGACCTTCCTTTCAAAAATCAGGATGTCCGTGAGCTCTATGAGAAATTTCACATCCAACTCCACTTTTCCACTCCCTATTACCCACAAGGAAATGGTCAGGCAAAAGCATCGAGTAAGAACATATTGAGAATCATCAAGAAGATAGTCAATGATGTCGGTCATGATTGGCATGTTCAACTAAATCTAGCACTATGGGCATATTGAACTAGCATTCAAACCCCTACAGGTGCAACTCCCTACTCACTAGTCTATGGCACAAAAGCTATCTTACCTATTGAGGTTGAGATACCATCTCTATGGGTTTCCTTGCATAATCTCATAGATGACTAAGCATACCGAGTCTCCCATCTCCAAGACTTGGAGCTACTTGATGAAAGACGACAAGTTGCATACAACCACCTCAAAGCCTATCAGCAACACATGAGCAGAAGCTATAATCATCGAGTTAGACCTCATACATTTGAGGTAGGTGATCTTTTTCTTTGAGAGAATCCTTGTAACCAACCAAATAGAGAACATCAGGGAAAGTTTGAATCAAATTGGTTGGGTCCATATGTTATCACTGCTATATTTCGGTCTGGGGCATATCAGTTGTCTACTTCAGAAGGAGAACCGCTAGCAGATCTGATCAACAACATGCACCTCAAATGGTTTCATACATAGGCTGTATAGAGCATCAAGCTCCCATACATACCGAAAAAACACCAAAAACATTCAGATAAATGTCTTGAAGAAAAAATCAAAATAGTAAATAAAAATCATGCATCCAAACCACTCCGGTAGCACCTTGGGTAAGTGTGATGGTGAAAACCTAGAAAATAGGTGCCACTCGTAAAGCCTATGGCTTCATTGTCCTTTAGAATTGTTGCAATCATATTCATTGCATCCACTCCTCCATTAGTCCAACTATGGCTTGTTATTAATCTGCAATCAAGGATAGTACTTCATGCGTCTTGCATCCTGCTTTTCATAGTCATGTCTAAACTGGGGGCAATGTCGTTAACCTATTGATGTAAGTGGATTTATACATTACTTATGATTCATTGAGTTCTTCATTCAAAATTGTCTCACAAAATACCAAAAATATTAAAAAACACTCACAAAATCCAAAAACATCATAAAACAAAAAAAATCAACCAAAAATATGTCAACCCATTGTACATACGCATCAAAGCAGACACCACACAAACATTTTGAGCTACTCCAAACACTGATCACTTATCAAATCAACCAAACAATCAACACAGGTACGGACAACTATCTTTACAAGGATGCATCCTTCCTTACCAAAACAAAGACATGATAACATTTTCTTTGACAAGAAAATTTTGTTTAAGCTATCAAGTACTTGGTCAGTTTGATAAAGTTATTTATTCATTTATATCAAGTTCCTATGCTACTCCAGGATATCCACAAGTGATTAGAGTAGCTAGGATGGTTCCTAAGCTTTGTTTGTTTATCTTTTGCGAATTATTCCAATGAAGTTCTGGGGCATGTACTAATGGTGTCTACGTGGGAAGTTCACTAAGCTACATGATCATATGCGAAATCTAGTCATGGATCACTATGGCTTACTGACTATAGTGTATACCTCGACCATATGAGCATGAACCATTATGGAGGGTCCATATTCTTTATCTATGCTGCTTGGTTACAGGTATAATGCTCCAAACTTGGTTCCTACTACCTCGTCCAAGATACTACCATTGCTCAATGATGAAAAATAAAGCACTATGGGTCATCATTTCATCTCATCTGTATATATTGCATTCCGTTGCATTCCATCCATCCATACATTCATAATAGCTACATATAATTCATACATAGTAATGATAATGGATGCATACTCTATTTTCAACCTTCTTTCGTAGGAATGAGTCATAGGTCCTCCATATCTTCTATCTAACATAGAATACCCCCTCACCCTCCCTATCCAGGTCATCATCATAAATTGCATACCCTTCATTGTTTCCCATCAACTCAATCAAGCTATGTTCATCACCATCCATCTCTAACAAGAGGGGTTGCACTTCCCATCCCGAGTGATCCACACAATCACGCCAGTTGCTCTATCTGCACAGGAACATTGACTCACACATACCTAGACTATCAACAAATACTCTGATCAGGTATCTTCGGGTCTCAATAGGTAATTGATCATGGAAAACCTAGACTACAACAGGTATTTCTCATAATGACCTAGTCTCAACGGGGTTGTTATGATTCATCACAAACAACCATCCATCACACACACACTATCAATTGATCAACCAATCAAACACAATCACACCGGATAATTACATCAATTATCTAAGTCTCAACGAGTATTTTGCTTCAGATACCTTGGCTTCATCGGGCAATTACATCAATTGCCTAAGTCACAACAGGTCACTTTGATTCACTTACTCAAACTTTATCTTGTCCAAGCAAATAACTGACATCAATTGTCATGCTTTGACTTGATCGAGGCAATTAAACTGATTGCACCAGATTGTCCAGCCAACTTTGATCAATTGTATAGCATCAATCAAACACACAAAACACCACATTTGCACCGTAACCCCTGTGTACTTTCGAGGCTTGTTGTTTCTCCATATTCACTCTAATTTCTTCCTTTCTTTCACCGTTATTGCTATTTTCTTCTCTTCTACCCCCCTACCAATTCTCTTTTTTTTTCGATAGATCACTCAATTTTTTGAAATTTTTCGACCCATCTCTCGAGGGGGCATACCACCCATTAAATTGACATTTATGGGGCATATTTCTTAACACCTATTTTTTCTTTCTTTCAAACGACTTGATAAACTGCACCGTCTCAAAGAGGGGCAAATGTAGTCGCATAAATCTATCCATTTTAATTAAATGAATATTTACTATTTATCTGATTAAATTAACCCACTAGCCAACAGTTAATTAAATTAACATTTAATTAATTCATTAAACCAAATTCACAATCAATTAATTGAATAAATCCTATTTATTTAATTTAATCCCTTTTTTCTTTTAAATAAATAAATAAAACATTTATTTAAATCATTAACCTCCCCCCCCCACTTGCATTCTCCTACAAATGCAAGTTGCAACCACAGGTTCAAATAAATTAATTTTATTTTAATTAAAAACCTATTTTCCCTCATCCACCAAATCCACTTGTAATCCTAAATCCCCTTCTAGACCCTTCTAACCACTTTCTAATCATTCCTAATTAGCCTAATCCATCTCCTAAATATTGTCACATTCCTAAGCAACTTGAAGTCACATCTCAAAGCCCTCAAAGTCTTTGAAAAATCATTTAATGCTTTATGTGTTCAACAAGCTAACCCCTAAAGTCTTCCAAACCACTAATGGCTCTTACATGACCATTTATGGTTAAATCCACTTGCTCCCATCGTTAGAGACTTTACCTCTAAACTCAACCCTCATGTAACCCACGTTTCTCCTCAAGCATTTATTTCTTTAACCATGGTTTTCCTCACTAACTCTTGCCCAAGAGTTTATCCATTGGATAAAGGCATTATTTATTGGATAATGGTTTTTACTCTTTCAACTCAACATTAACCTTATCTCCCAAGTTAACCCTCAAGTCATGTCAAGCATTTAATGCTTATTCCCTCTCCTCTCAACCCATCTCTTGTTGACATTTTTCATCCTAGGATTAGGTTGAAAGTCTTCACATGGATCATAAACCCTTCAATCCTGGCCCTTGTTGAGATTGCTCAATTTTACCTATAAATAGAGCTCATTTCTTCATAATCCAGATCCTAAAAACTTGTATGCATCTAACTTATAGTGAATTTTAGAGAGCATTTAGCATAAGCATTTACATTTACTCTTTTGGACTAAAATCTACACTAGAATACATAATAATCTCACTTATAGTTTGTTCACATTTGCATACTTTCACAATCTTATCACAATCTTGAATCTCCATAAGACATCCAAAAAATAGTGCAAAAAGCTACTGAGAGCTACACTCATTTGGGAACTTGGAGAGGAGAGGAACAAGGGAGGAGCAACTATGAGCATCTTGGTTAGCATTTGGAGGAGCATAGTTTATATATTCTATGTTTGTATGCTTTTTATTTCATGCTCAATATCTCTCTTGATATGTCTGTTTAGAATAATCTTTGGTTGTTAACACTAACGTTTGTTTCTTGTGTTCTTGTGTGTGTTCTCATCAAATAGATTTTCTAATCCTTTTTGCAGAGCATCAACTTTATTTGGTAATTGAAGATTTCACATAAACTTGGACTTTCACTTCACAAGAGGCTCCTTCAATTACTAGAGTTGTTGGATGCTTCAAATGAGGAAAGGAAAGGTTATATATATGAAACCCTAACTTTGTTTTTGATCATAGGCCGACCTAGAATTGATACATTTTCACACAAAATTGAATTTAAACATTATAATACCGCCAAAACATGATCCCAAAAGTCGGGGAGAAAAAGTTGGGACCATGGTGAATCACCATGGTCTGATCAACTTTTTTCCAAATTTTTAGGGATGCAAGGTATCGTGATTACAAAGTAAATGCCAACTTGGTGAGACAATTAAAGGTGTAAAGATATGCAAAATCGAGCCTTGAAGGTCTAAATAGGACCTAACTAGGACTTTAATTAATTAATTGATTAAAAGGATAAAATAAAAAGGGGTACACTTAGGGTTAAGGGCCCAATTTTCTGATGTGTGGAGTGATAAAAGAGGACTTTAGATTAAATTAAATTAAATTAATTCATTAAGTTCTTAAAGGAAATTCAAAATGCAAAATACAACACACTAAGGCGGGTGCTAAACTAAGCGTGGAATGGTACTGCCCAATTAAGGGTGTACAATTTATGATGCTACATTTCCTCAATTGGATGATCAACTATAAAAAAAATATGACAATTTGCAAGAGACTATTTTTTAGGGGTCATATGAAGTCTTACCATAATATTTTGAAACCTTGTTTGAGCCCATGGTAATACTTTATGGTGGTATTATAAGCCTCTACAAGTATCTATATTGAGGGCTTGAGATTGAGACATTATTATGTTCAATATGCAAGTACTAAAGCTCTATTGGTTCATGCTATCAAATATATCTTGCATTGTATGTTGGTGGTGAATACTCCCGTGAAGGCTTGCTATAAAAGTATGTTATAACCTTGAATATTTTTCATTAAAATATTGAGATGGTTTGGAGTGTGGGGTTTTAATCCCAAAATGGTTTTCTCCACATAAATCACTATGGTTCAAGATATATTGTTTATTTTAGTTATATCTATTTTTATATTATTTCTATTGCAAGTTGAAATTAGTTTTGAAATATTTGCATATTCCCCTCACAAGGTTTGGTATAGGAATTTGCTTCTCCAACCTCAACTTCCTTACATATTATTAAATAAATTGAAAAGATGTTAAATATTTTTGTGATATAAGAAAAAAATTAATACAAAGTTTCAAAAGAATTAAGCTATCATAACTTGATTTTAAATATCTAATTTAATATTTTTTAAATTGTATAGTTGTCAAATCCTAGAGTGACATAATACAACCTTTCAATTTGAAAAATAATACATGATTTGAAAGTTGTGACTATTTTCAATATATATAATCAATAATTTAGATATAATGTTGAAAATAATAATTAAGTATTGAAGTTGTAAATGAGGAATAAATTTTCTTTTTACAATCACAAGAATTTAAAATCTTTTCATTATATTTAATTTAATCTTAAAAACATTAGTGTTGAGAAAAAAGTCACGGAAAAATAGAATAACAGTAACTACATGATTTTGAATTTTTTTGATGAGTTGTAGACCCTCCCACTTGCAAAAATCCTAGATAATCTCATATAATTTTTGGAGGGAATCTAAATATAATCTATGAAATCTATCAAATTTTTATCCAAATTTAAATCTAAATTTGAATGTTAGAACTTTAACATCCAACAACTTTTTGGCCCGTCACACTTTTTACCTTTTGTATTTATTTTAAACAATTATTCTCCCTTCCTTTTCCCTTGCATCATACGTGCTTGTTTCCTTTGTTTGTACCAACTCTTTTGATCTATAATATGCCTTTTTTATTTTATCTTCTAGCTTTTGCTTTGAACTTGGTTGATTTCTTCATTTTCATTCCTTGATTTCATGATTTTTTTGTTACCATTTTGTTTGTTTAATTTTCCTATCTTTAATTTTTTTTTATAGTTTTTGGATATTTATCATGTTTTTCTAGTAAATATATATATATATTTATATTTTATCATGTATATGAAATTTACTATGCTACAGTTGTTGATTGTGTTGTAGTGATATACCATGTTTTTTAGATGTTACAAGCTAATTCTACATTAATTTATCACATTCCTAGAGTAACGTATTGATTATATATTAACACAAAATAGATTTCTAGTTATTACAGCAAGATTTTTTTCTTCATATTATTTGTGCCTACATTGTCATGCCCATATACTAAAGACACCATTTCTTCACCCACCTTTTGAATTTCTCTTGCCATATTTTTAACACTTATACCCATATTGGAACACCATATGTTTCCTACCATATTATGCTTTAATAAAAAAAAATTCCACATTGGAGGCATCAAGCCTACCTCTTTGCATACCATATTGTCATTAATATACCCTAATATCAATGACATCAAATTTTCATTCCGTGACAATCCATACCTCAAATATCCTTATCAAAGGCATTACGTCGTCCCCTTTCACATTTTTATTAGATCTAGATTCATGTTATTGCTATGATCTATTGACCTACTTACTCATCATGTGCTCATGATACAACATTGAGAGTATTTTTATTTCATGATGCACCCTATATGATTACACACCACCATTTCAAATCCCATACTCTAGGGTCAACCTTCTCTCTAAATAATTTTCCACAACTTGCTTATGCTTATTATGATTTGTCATTTTATATGTTACATAGGAGAAATTTACATAGTTATTACTTCACTTATTCAAACTCTTACATGCCTATAAATATAATATAACATTTGCATTTTATTTATGATTTTTCCTCTCCTTTGATCCCTTACTCCTACAAATGCAGCCAATTTAGAGAGGACATATATTGATCTTTCAAGTAATGATAAATGCTAAATGAAGACTCATCACCACAAAAAAAAAATCATCATCACATAACATGCCATGCACCCCATGGACCTTGTCATCCTAAGGCCATTGAGAAAAAACACTATATGACCGCTTTTTAGTAGACAAACATTTTTTCTACTCATTTCCTATTTTCCTAGATAATTAAGAAAGCTCTTATTTTCCACTTAATTTGTATTTATGAGATACAAGGTACCCATTGCATATTTTTCATCTATTTAATAGGCTCTCATGGAAAGTGCATGTCAAAAGATGATCCTAAATGATCACATTCAACAAGATCTAGATGAGCCCTCATGGTTTATTTTAATTCTACTTTACTTACATGTTTGTTAGTGCTATATACTCTGAGATAAATGATCATTTGGAATTCACATGCACCTCGAGGTGGGGAAACATGTAATCATGAAATTAGCATACCCATGTTATTTCCCATCTAGTTTTGTGCCTATTTTGGAAATATATCCATACATGTACATACAAAAAGCGGTGTAACCTTGTGAAAAGGTGGACTAATTTCCCTAGCCTTTACCCATTTCATATACATACAAATTTCAGTGTCTTTATCACCTACTCTATCCTTAATTGCATATATTATGATATATTCACCAAAACTATGCATTTATTAGACTTATTAATACACTTGAGAAAATTTGCTTGTTATCCACCTAGATCTAATTTTTTTTCCTACCCAAGATTGTTTTTACAATTGAGGGATCACTTCCATAGGTATTGGCTTGACCCTTTCCTTTTCCAAATTAAATTCAAATTCAATCGACTCTCGCCTATTCTAGTAGTCATTTAATTAATTTCAAATACACATTTACACAATTTGATATTATGTGATTGTATCTAAAGGCATTCATTTGTACTCATTTTAGATGTTCACACATTCAATCATTATTTCTCATCGTAAAAGTATCCAAAGAGTAATTAACTATAAAATAATTCAACTTGTTGCATTAAAAGATGTAACAAATCAACATATTGTTATAAGTGTGGTTGTTGTTGCACCAAAAGATCAACCTGCTAATGCCCGATACAACCACAAGACTTATAGAATCCACAAGAGGTGGTTAAGCCATGTCACAAACCCGAGCGTTGCGCTGCACAACACAAGTAGACCAAGGGCGCACACCTTGCAATAATCCCCCTCGCACAAGTGAGGGGTTTCAACCTGTGACGAAGCTGTGATACCACTTGTTACAAGTGTGGTGGTGATTGCACCAAAAGATCGACCTGTTAATGCCCGATACAACCACTAGACTTATAGAATCCATAGGAGGCAGTTAAGTCATGTCACAAACCCGAGCACTACGCTGCACAACACAAGGAGACCAAGGGTGCACACCTTGCCACACATACATCATTATATGATATCTTTGATCTTTTACACTCATTTTTTAGGTTGACCTAGGTGAATATGTCTCATTGTGATATAAAAACCACCCTTTCATAGTACTTCTAAATAATGTGTATGCTTAGATATCATATATATATATATATATAACAAATCAAGTTTAGTCAATTGAGCTATAAAATAGGCATACACATTGAGTAGGACCAACTCCACACATACCATGAATACATGACTATGGAATATACCTAAACCTATGAACTCAACTCGAAACAAGTGCCACGTAGTGGCTAGTACTTGTCTTTATAGTATTATAATTATATGCATATTGTAATAAAACAATTTGTTATGAATTCATATATAATAAATAAATTATAATATAATATAATGTAATGTAAATATTATTTTTAAAATATTCAATTTTAAACCATAATATTATATTAATAAAAGCTTATATATAATTATTTATAAAATAGTAAAATAATATTTTTTAAGGAAAAAGTTCAATATATCAGTTATAAAAAATTAATATTGTATGAAAAGTGAAGAGGATATAAATAATAATATTATAAAGTGTAATGATGATTTTAAATAATTTCTTGGAATGTTTTGTCCAACTCATAATTTGACTTATATTTTTTACAATTTTGTTAGGAGTAAATGTATTGTGATAATCAAAGATCAAATCATTTTTACATGTAGATTATTTTAATCTATTTCTTTGACCGTTATTAGAAAGATACAAGTTACAAGCATATTTTTATGTTCTAGGTGAACAAGCCCAAAAAATCAACTCACTTTGAAAATAATTTAATTTGAAATGACACTATATAGGTATTTAATAATATTATTGGTATATTAACAATACTAAGATTATAAATATTTATTCAAAGTTTATGTGTTACAAATATAAAGAAATCAAACCATTAAAATATGCATTAGTGAAAAATTGTTAAAAATAGACTAAGTACCTCTTAAGAAAAAAAAAGTAGTTCTAAAGTAAAATAAAATAAAATAAAGTAAAAAATCATTCAATAGTGGATCTCGAAAAATTAACTTTATAAAAATAATCCCCTAATAAGATACAAATTTTCCAAACCAATTAGATTGAAAAAACTTAAAAATCATACATCTTAACTATTTCATTGAATGAGCGTAAGGAAAGCTATTCTCCACCCAGAACTAAAATATCAGAGTTCACTACACCCCATGAGAATAATATTTTTGTTTTGTTCTCACATAACCACAGGGACTGAACGACATCTTCAACCAATGCTGCCTGCCATTGAACAATCAACGTCAATATTGTGTAGAGTACACATGCAAGAGCAGATAACAGATTTGTCTCCTCCTAAATCACAAATTCGTCCATTGCTTACAGTCACTCCAAAACACATTAATAATTTATCCATGCAATAATTTATTTTTTTGTTTTGGAGTCTTCTCAGCTGAGTACATGACAACATAAAAACGATGGCAGAATATCTGTTCATACTCCTTGCTGGCTATTTTTATCCATTTGTGAATGGTCCCAACCAGAACTCAAGCTTGGGCAATAACTTGCACACGTTGCATGTTTCAATTCCAACAAGATCAGATTGCCAAATCCAAAAAATATGAAAGATAATAAACATTCTGTGTTACATAGCATTTATTGAATCCAGTTTCAGTAAAATCTGTATAAATATATCTTCTATCCTCATAATCAATAGAATGATTTTTGAATAGTTTATTCTTGAGATTTTGTATAGATGATCTGCAAATCATCATAGCACTTGATTTATTTGCAGTTGTTTTGTTTTCTGTAAAAAATTAATACCATCAATTGGTAGCAGAGCATAGGAATATAGGAGGAAGTCTGTAGAAATTTTGAAGCCCAGAAGGAAGACAAAATCTGCAAAGGGAGAATTTGAGAGAGGTTGCTGATTGGAGGAATTGGTACGTAGAAATCAGGTTGCATTCAAAAGGTGAAAGATTTCATTTTCTGTATTTGTTATAAACAACCGAAACAAATATATATGCAAAAGAAGTAGCAAATCTGGTTTATTTATGAAGGGAAATGTGTTTTTGAAAATTTATTGCAAGAAAGTTTTATTGAAAGGTGTTAATAATTTGGAAAAGAAATCGGTTGCATTAAGTTTGTATGAGATGGCAAATCTGGCTGGTATATGGGTTATTGATTCTTATTTTTGATGGAATAAATTTTGCTTATTGGAGTATAAGAATGTCGACTTTGTTGAGATCATTAAAGGGTATGAAGAATTTGAAGATATAAATGCATTGAATAATCAACAACAAAGAGAATTTAAGAAAAATAAACAAAAAAGACTGAAATCTTATTTTTTATTCAAGGTGCAATAAGTCAATCATTTTTTTCTAGAATAAGTGGTGTTGTACATTCTAAAGAGGCGTGGAATACTCTTGTAAATGCATATCAAGGTGTTCATACAGCTATGTTGCTAACATTAAGGAAATTTTTTGAAAATGTTAAAATGAATCAATTAATGAGTTTTTAACAAAAGTTGAAGGGATGATAAATCATATGAGAATTCTAGGAGATGATGTAAGAAATCAAAATGTGATTGAGAAAATATTAAGAAGTTTGCCTTCCAAATTTGATAGTGTTGTTTTCACAATTGAAATCTCAAAAGATCTTACATGTATGAAAATTGGTGAGTTAAGTGGCATTTTATTAACAACAAAAGAATGAATGAAAAGGAATCAAGAACCTTTAGAACAAGAATTTGCATCTATGGTAAACATAAGAGGTAAAAAGCACAATTTTTCTAAGGGTTACCTTAAATTTGTTTATGGCAATGATTCCAAATATGAACATAGAGGTGAGTCTAGTCAAAATTACAAAGGCAAGGGCTATGATCAAGGAAGCGGTTCTATTTTCAAGGAAGAAATAACAGTTATAGAGGTAGAAGCAAATGTAGATGCATGAATACTGGTAGAGATAAAAGATATGTTTAGTATTTCCATTGTAACAAATTTGGCCATTATGAGTTTGAATGTTGGCATAAGAAATCTACTCATAATGTTGTAAAAGATAAACAAAATCCATTTCTCTCTTGTTTGGATGAAAGTTCTAATGAAGAGCATTTATGGAATATTGATTCTAGTTGTTCTCAACATATAACTTCTAATGAAAATCTATTTATTAACTTAAATTAAAAATAAGATAGTAATGTTATGTTGGGAGACACTAATTCACATTTCCGATACTTTGTTATTAGTTGATCAGATGCTTGAACAAAATTATCAAGTTGTTTTTTATAGGAATGAACGTATCATCAAAGATAAGTCACAAAGATATGTAGTTGTTTCACGAGCACAAATAACAAGTTATTGAATGTTTCCTCTTCATTTTTCTTTACATGAGTAGGTCTTGACTACTACATAGATGCATGATAGTCAGTTATGGCATTAAAGGTGCAGGTATCTAAATTTTGGTGGTTTACTTTTTACTGAAAAAAAAAATATGGTAGAAGGATTGCCATTTCTTAAGAATTCAAATTAGAAAAATTGTGAAGAATGTTTGTTTGGAAAACAACATAGATATACTTTTCTAATTGGTTTGTCTAGAAGATCACAAACACCTCTTGAAGTTATTCACATTGATTTATGTGGTCCTATGAAAAATCCCTCACTAAATAAGTCCAAGTATTTTCTCACTTTCATTAATGATATTTCTCGTAAAACATGGATATATAATTTGGCTTATAAATCAAAAGTTTTTGGTAAATTTGTTGAGTTCAAATAATTAGTTGAAAAAAAGTGGTCTATTCATTAAGGTAATGAGATCAGATAATGAGGGAGAGTACAAGTCAAATATGTTTCTGAATTATTGTAGAGGACATGGGATTTATAAAGATTTTACCATTTCTTACACTCCACAACAAACTAGGGTTGCTGAGAAAAAAATAATAATTATTGTTGAAATGGCTCAAAGCATGATGAAAGAAAATACCCTAGATAAGAGTTTTTGGGGAGCGACAGGTAATTACAATTGTTTACCTATTGAATGGGAGCCCCACAATAGCAGTTCATGGAGTGACTCCTGAACAAGCTTGGTTTGGTTTGACACAATCTATTGCTCATCTTAAGGTGTTTTCTTGTGTTGTTTATGAACATATTCCTAGATAAAAAAGAATTTTTTTGGATGAATAGTGTATCAAATGAATTTTTACTGGGTATGGTTCTCAAAACAAAGCTTACAAATTATATGATCTTGTTAGTAAGAAATTAATCATAAGAAGATATGTTATCTTTGACGAAAGAGCATAGTATACACTAAATGAAAAGGCTAAGAATATTGATATTAATTTGAATAAATTCAAACGTCTTGTGAATGATGTAGGTGAAGATGACTCTTATTTTCTTGTGGCTGATGAATAAGAAGTTGATAATGTAAAATCTTCATGCTCAAATATGGAGACTAGGCAATATAAGAAATATCAAAGAAGAACTGACAAAACATTATCCCTGATCTCCCGTGTTACATACAAATTATGACAAAATGACCACAAGATCTCATAGATAGGTTAACTATACTCTATGACTCATGTTGTGCAGTATAATGAGCCAAAAGATTTCTCAAAAGATACTGCAAATGAAGAGTGGGTTACACCCATGAAGAGTAAAATGACATCTATTGAGTGAAGTGACACAGGTCTAGGAGTTGGTTGAGTTACCTCATGGTAAGGATGTTGTTGGTAAAAAATGGATTTATAAAACTAAATATAAATCTAATGGGACTATTGATAAATATAAAGCTAGACTAGTTGCAAAAAGATACAAAGAACAAAAAGTTGCTGACTATACTTAAACTTTTGCTCTTGTAGCTAGGATAGATACTGTTAGATTAGTCCTATCTTTGGCTACCTAAAATAGATGAAGTGTTTATCAAATGGATGTTAAAAGTGCTTTCTTGAAGGGTTATATTGATGAGGAAGTTCTTGTTTCTCAACCTCAAGGTTTTGAAGTTTTATCTAAAGAAAATTTTATTTATAGGTTGAAGAAGGCTTTATATGGTCTAAAATAGGCACCTCAAGATTGGTACTCTAGAATTGATTCTTATCCTCTGAAGAAAGGTTTTAGCAAAAGTGAGTCTTATCCTAATCTTTATGTTGAACATTTTGGTGAAGATGTTATAAATGTTGTTCTATATGTGGATGATTTCATCTGCACTAGCAATAATTCTTTATTGTTTTCTAAATTTAGAACCACAATGGTTTCAAAATTTGAAATGGCTGGATTAGGGGAGATGCATTGCTTCCTTGGTCTTTAAATTTGGAAACATAACAATGGTATATTTTTGTCTTTGTAGAAGTATATTTCAGATCTTCTCCAAAGGTTTCATATGCAAGATTATGATTGTGTGACCACACCTATGAAGGTTTGTATTAAGTTATCTATGTCTAATGATTCTTCTTGTGTAAATCCCACCTTCTATAGGCAATTGGTTGGAAGTTTGCTTTATTTTACCACTACTAGACCAAATGTTACATAAGTTATAATTTTGGTTTTGAGTTTCATGTTTGAACCCAAGGAAACACATTGGGGTGCTTCTATAAGGATTATAATGTATCTTACAAGAACAGTGCATTATGGTATTTCTTTTTGTTATTTCAAGGAGGTTAAATTAGTTGAAAATATTGATTTGGATTGGATAGGCTCTATAGAAGATTGGAAGTCTACTTTTGGTTATGAATTTAGTCTTGGTTATACTATCATTTCTTGTAAATTCAAGAAACAACCCATTGTATCTCTATCTATTGTAGAGGTTAAATACAAAGCTACTACTTGTCAGGCTATTTGGTTAAGGATGATGTTGCAGTATCTACAACACATTTAGGATGGTCCCACAATGTTGTGACAATCAATGTACTATTCAGATGAGTAAAAATCCAATGTTTCATGGTAGTACTAAACACATTAATATACAACATCACCTCATTTGTGAGTTGATTAAGGACGACTTGGTTGAAATTGTATATTGTCCCACTTCCACACAATTTGGTGATATTTTCACAAAGCCCCTTGCTGGTGATCGCTTTTAGACACTTTGAATTTTAGTTAGTGTTCTTCCCAATGCTTATTATGGGGAATAAAAAGGATGATGGAAATTTTATTTCTATTTATGAATATTTTATTTTTTAGAATATTTTTCACAATGTTTCTTGTGGGGAAATGAAAGATAAACATTGTGTGTTAGTTGTTGTTAGGAATTAGTTATTTGGTTACACAATATTTATTGAATTCGGTTTCAATAAAACCTGTATAAATAAATCTTCTATCCTCATAATCAATAGAATGATTTTTGGAGACTTTCTTCTTCACATTTTGTATTGATGATCTATAGACCATCATAACAGTTGATTTATTTATAGTTGTTTTATTATCTGTAAAAGTTTAATACCATCAAAATAGAAATTGCTTACAAAAATTTAATAATAAACCTCCAAGATCTGACACCATGAAGTAGATGAAACAAGACATGTAAATACATCTAGTGGTATGCTTTAGGTGGTCCTTCATAAGAGGCGTAAAGACTACATATTGAAATATTACAACCTTCATAGAGATCCAAGATGCATGGAAATTGTCCACAATGGAGATGTCCATTGAAATATTCAAGGTGAACCTTGATAAGAATGGAAAGATTAAGTGAAATAACATAATCATAAATTAATTCCACACATAAAACTTCTACAAACATGGCAAACTTAACGGTAAGGGATATGTGTCATTTCGTGGAAGTTTCTTATACTTCAGAATTGTTCTATTCATTAACTATTTACTTAACAATAGTATTTAAAAATTTTGAGTTTAAGATCTTTTGAATTTGATTGTGAATGTCCTTAAAAGTATTATTAAAAGGTTAATAAATATTAATATTTATAATTTTTCAAATAACTTAAGTATTGTATATTTATATTTTTTAAAGTAATTTTCTAAAGTATTTTGTCAACAAAATTATAAATGTATATATGTTTATTAGTCATTTAATAATGATTTTAAATATATTTAAAAAAAAATTCAAGTATAATAATTTAAGAAAAATTTGATGAGTTTATAAGAAAGAAACAATTTGAAAGGTACTAAAATTTACTAACATTGATAATGATTTCTAAAGATACTCAACAATGACAATAAATATTAATCATAATGACTAAATTATAATTTTATTTTAAGAAGTGTATCTTTCCAATGCCATTATATTTTTTTGATACATTATATAATATATATTATTTTTATAAATTAAAAGAAATCCCATTTTTGTTTATTTTTGGGTTATACATATTGCTAAATTCATTGAATCACTTATGAAATATATTTGAATGTTTATTGTTTTCTTATTATCACATTTTATTTTTATATACTTGCAATTTACTTTCTACAACACAAACATTGGATGCCATTGTTGATTAAGACACTCAAATAAATAATAAAACATATATTATAACATTATAAAAAATACATAAATATCATGACCATATATTATTGGATATTATGTTACGAAATTGTATTATAGTTATTTATGTAAACATAACATCATATTTATAATATCTTGACAAAATTAAAATTATATGGACATAATTGAAAAACAAAACGAAAAATTTAAAGATTATAATTTATGCAAGACCATTACAAAACATTGCAATAATTTGTCATTTGATATCAAGACATTAAAAACCAAATTTCTAATCATTGTGTCCCCTTCATAGGCCCTATATTCCCAATAAATATAAAAAAACACTATTATAAGGTGCCTTGTTTAAACAAATTAAAAATCTATGTCTACAATTGTATAGGAAATGAGGTGATAAATACAATGTATTCAATTTTGGGGTTCTAGGATAAAGTCAATGGAAAATGTAAATTAAAAACCTCAAATAATAGTCTTTGTTGTTGTATCCATGCAAATGGAAACAATATAAACTTTAAATGGATGAACTCAATAATCTTCCCATTTAGAAATATGTACCATCGTACCCCAAATATTATTTCATTTCTCTACCAATTATCTTATTATATCATGTTGGGAAAACACGGATAAAATGCATACAATCATCAATGATACTTTTAATATTGGCATCACACATTAGGATAAGAAGTTATGAATAAATATGATAAAATTAAAACTTTATCCTATTTTTTTTCTTCCAAATATAGATCTACCCTACAACTCAAAGTATATGTAATAGTTCAAATTCTATAGATTAAACCTAATGTTGTAGGTTAGTAGACTTTACTAAGTTACAACAAATATACTTGATTAAAAATATAAAAAATCTATGAAAGTCAAGACAGAGGCCCGACTATATAGTACACCTCAAGTGGGCCCTTGCTTGGTTAAACTACACCTTTCTCTATTTCCCTAAATAAAATGTTGACTAGATCAAAATGCTTGTAATTCTCATGACATAGTGATGATGAAATGAATCATAGAATATGAAACTTAATATTTTATAACTTGATATAATTTATAAAAATATGAACTCAAATTTACTAAGGGTATGCGCATAAAAATGGGGGAGCAAAAGGGGTTTTAAGTGGACTTTTTTCTTGAAATTAGTAAAAACTAATGTTGAAAAATTGAAGCTAATTATGCTCAAACTCTAAAGGTGCAAAAAGAATAAGAGTTGTAGTGCTTTGAATAGTGAAGATTAAGAAGTTCATATAGGTGGAGTACACAAAGTGCTCTTTTTTGTTAGAAAAACATAATATAATTCATGGTGTGTTCTCCCTAAAATGTTAACTTATTTTTAGTATTTCAAATTTGGATGAATGGATTAAAAAATAAAACTAAAAATATTATAGATGTGGTATTTGTTAGCTCAACATTGAAGCCATAGAAAATTGAAGGAAAGGATACTTGATATTTAGTCACCTTTTTATAATTTATAAAAAAATGCCTTTAAAATATTGATAAGTAAGTCCAACCCTAAGCGTCGTAAATAGACAAGGTAGGTACAAATATGAGTGAATTATAGTACACCTGCATTATAATATGGTCACATTTTTGGAGAAGCATAAATAAAAGAAAGGAGGGAGAAATAGAGAGAAAGATTTAGAAAAGATGTGTGAGATATAAAAGGATGACAAGAGGTAGAGGTAGAGATAGAGATATAATAATATACCTCTCCCTCTATCTCTATCTCTCTACCTCTTTATATCTCCCTCTGTTTATCTCTCCCCCTCTATCCTTCTCCCTATATCAATTACTTGTCTCTACACCTCCTCTCTCTATCTCTCTCACCCCCTATATCTCTATCTCCTTGTCTCTTCCTCTCCCTCTATATCTTTATCTCCTTATTTCTACTTATCCCTTTTATTCACTTCATCACTCCTTTTATATCTCTCTCTATTTCTCTATATCTCCCTCTCACTCCTCTCTATATCTCTTTTTATTCATATCTCTTTATATCTCCCTCTTTGTCTCTCTGTTTCCCTCTTTATCTATTGATCTATCTCTAGTTCCTCTCTCTCTCTCTCTCTCTCTCTCTCTCTCTCTCTCTCTCTCTCTCTCTCTCTCTCTCTCTCTCTCTCTCTCTCTCTCTCTCTCTCTCTCTCTCTCTCTCTCTCTCTCTCTCTCTCTCTCTCTCTCTCTCTCTCTCTCTCTCTCTCTCTCTCTCTCTCTCTCTCTCTATCTATCTATATATATATATATACATTTATCTACCTCGATCTCCCCCTCCCTTGTTCTCTTTCCATGTGTCTCTAAGTCATTTCTCTCTATCTCTATATATAAATCTCCTTATATTTTATCACACCCTCTATATCTCTCCCATTCACTCCCTCTTTATATGTATAATATATTTATTATTTTAATTAGTATTATGTGTAAAAGTATAATATATATATATTGATTATATTGAATTATATTTATACCTAATAATATAATATTATATAGAACATAATGTATGATAATAAATATTGATCATATATTAACTCTATATATAAGAGACATGCATACAATAAAAAAATAAAATTAGACAGCCCATTAATTACTATATTTGACTACAATATAATTCTCAATTTGTCCCATTTTATGAATTTTCTAAAAAAGAAGTATGTAAATTCATCCTATCAAACAATATTAAAAAATGACTATGTGATGATGTCTCTTTTCATTATGTTTTCATAGATATATATTATATTTTTATTTAATAAATATTATTTATGAAATATATATTATTTAAAATATATGTCTAATAATGTATAATTTTATATAGTGTACATAGTAATAAATATATTTTTTCAATAAATTTAATACATTTTTATACAAAAATTAAATGTATAATATAATTGTTATTTTAATTAATATTATGTGTAAAAGTATAATATATATTGATTATATTGAATTATATTTATACCTAATAATATAATATTATACAGAACATAATGTATGATAATAAATATTGATCATATATGGCCTATTAATGGGCTGCTGAGGGCTAATCTTCAGAGTAAGGGCAATTCAACCCCAGAGTGGACTCCACCTAAGAAGGGGTGGATTAAGGTTAATTTTGACACAGCATCGAGGGGCAATCCAGGACCCTCAAGTGCTGGGGTGATTGCTCGAGATGATTGGGGAAACATTCTGGCCATTGCGGCCAAGAGATTGGTGGATGGGTCAAACAATGTTGCCGAATGTCAAGCTGCGTTGGAAGCAATCCTTATGGCTGGGAAATTGGGAGTCAAGAAAATTCATTTAGAAGGTGATTCTCAGGTTGTGGTGAATGGGATTGCGCGAGGGCGAATGGAAGCATGGTTTTTAGATAAGCAGGTGCGTAGGATGCAATTTCTGCTGAACAATTTTGAAGATTTTAAAATAACCCATGTCCTGCGGGAAGCTAATTTGGAAGATGATAAAATTTCTTATGTGGGAGCAAATGGTTCCTTGGAAAATTTGTTTATTATGTTTGAGGACTTTAGAGATTGTAGTCTTCTTGAGTAAGATTTGAGTTGATGGCTTTTTGGAAAAGTGAACCCAAGCTTGATTTGTTGTGTCCACTCGCAACCTTAGCTCTGTGGGAATTTAATTCCCTCGTGGTGTGTGTTCTTCAAATTTGTTGCAACTGGCCTTGAGGTGTCGATTGATGATGGAGGTGTGCGAAGTGAGTGACTGATGATGATGTTGGGAGTAATGTGAAGCGTGTGAAGCTTTCATGATAAGAGATGGAGGCGACTTTAAAGACCCTTGTGTGTTGATTCCTAGCACTTTGTGGTGAAAGCTTGGTGTTTGACGGAGCGCTCGAGGTTTCTTTCTATGCAGCGGAGAGATAGGATGGAGGCAAATTTTTCATTTTCATTGGAGTCGAACGGACAATTGCTTGCTTTTCGAGGGCCGGTCTCGAGGATCAGGCTTTTGAACATCTTCAAAGTGGATGGAGACGTCTTCTGGAGGGCAGTTAGGCTTCTATTGGGAGAGGAATTTCTTTCTTGGGATTGGCGACCTAGAACAAATCTAGACATTTCGTCTCTGTTTACTACTTTGACCCTACAGGTGGGGAAGTCGAATGAGGAAGTGCAACGGATTTCTTCCCTGGTTTTACGACCCAAATGGGTAGGAGGTTTGCAGGATGTGGTGGCCCATTCTATCATTGGTGAGGGGCTGAGGATGGCGGAAGGCCCAAGCAGGAGGATTGGAGTGGATGTTGGGGAGTTGCAGCCTTTTGTAGTCTGGTCAGCTTCTCGACCAGTTGCTTCGTAGGTGGAGGATGTAAGAAATGGTTGGGCTGAGATCGTGAACTTTGTTCGCTAGTTGGGGCCGACTAAACGTTTCAATATCCATGGGAAGGTGACTCCTATTCGGTCCGAGGCCCCCTGGACGTGAATGGGAGGCCTTTGGTTCGACACCAGCTCCCAAAGAAACCAGGGAAGGTGGTGGAGCATGGGTCATTGTGTGGAGGAAGGCCTGGAACAATGCTAGGTGGTGGGAGTGAGCATCAGGTGGCTAGTTCCAGCAGGGGTATTCCCAATTTCTCAAGAGAGGAAGCATTGGGATGGTTTCGAAGCTAGGTTGGGCTAGTTGGGGTTTGTGGTGTGGTCCTTTTTGTATATGTAAGCGACCCCTTTTGTGGCTATGGGTCTTAGTAGGTTGATGCTTGGGTTGTTTTTTGTAGTAGGGGCATGACCCCTTGGTATTGCAGATTGTCAATATGCTCCTTGGTTGTAATACTTTTCTTTCAACGCAATATATTACTATATGTTATCGATCAAAAAAAATATATTGATCATATATTAATTCTATATATAAGAGACATGCATACAATAAAAAAAAAATTAGACAACCCACTAATTACTATATTTGACTGCAATATAATTCTTAATTTGTCCCAAGTTATATGAATTTTCTAAAACAGAAGTATGTAAATTCATCCTATCAAACAATATTAAAAAATGACTATGTGATGATCTCTTTTCATTATGTTTTCATAGATGTCAAAATGGCTATGTGATGATCTCTCTCTCTCTCTACCTTCCTCCCTATCCCCTATATCTCTTTATCTCAGTCTACCTCTCTCTTTCTCTTTCCATCTCTTTCTATTTCTATATATCTCTATCTGATTCATCATTTTCCCTTCATCAATGCACTTACACCCACACCCACTCTCGTACATTCATCCCTAACCTAAGATAATCACTTTTCTACCCAAGTTAATTTCCAAGCCACTAGGGATTGATCTCATGGCATGTGGGACAACAACTAGAATTCAAATATTAAAATTAAAATTCCAAAATCCCCACCCCTTACTACAAGAATTTATTAGTAGACTTAATACATGTTTTGTGCAACATACTCTCTCTCTCTCTCTCTCTCTCTCTCTCTCTCTCTCTCTCTCTCTCTCTCTCTCTCTCTCTCTCTCTCTCTCTCTCTCTCTCTCTCTCTCTCTCTCTATGCTCATCTCTACCTCCCTCTCTCTTTCTATATATATATATATTCCACTATATCTCTCTTAATCTCTCCCTCTATCCCTATTGCAATACTCATGGTAGCTATAAATATGAGTATGAACTATAGTATGATCACATTATAATGCAACTATATTTTTGGAGAACCAATTTTTTTTAAATGATAAAAAAACATGTGGATCTCCTGAATTCAAACCCACATTTTCTATTCTACCCTATAATCTACACCATGTCCTCTTGTACATACAAACATACTTTTTTTGGACTTGATAAAATTTCAATCATTTTTTAATAATTCTACAACCAATTGAGGGGTGTTTTGACACACTCATCAACATGTAGGTAAGAAACTAAATGCACCACCTCTCCTAAGAGGAAACTATCCTCAAGATATTTATAGCCCAAAGGTCCCTTTGTGTTAGGTCATGATAATGTTGGATAATTTGGTGCCATATGTAGCTACACAAGTGTATAAGGGGATATTGGCAACTTATTATACATATGAATACATGCACTAGGAGATCATAAAATAATATAAACAATGTATAAACAAGTTTCTTCAATCACTTATTGCACAAAATTGAACACCTTCAACACTATAACAATGATAGGACAAGTTGTAAACATGATAAAGCTAATTTATAACAAGTTTTTAAAAAACCGCCCCTAAACTAATGAAATATACAAAAAAATAAACAAAAGATGAGGGTTTATAGAGAGAAAATAAACTAAAATTCAAGAGGATGAGATTTTCCGCAATTTGAATCTTGTAAGATCCAATGAAATTCAATTAACCTACAATATCATGACTAGTATTTCACACATCACAAACATCATAGATACAAGATCCAAAGGAATTTTATGAAAATGACAAAGTAATTGCATAAAATTAACATATTACATGCACAAGAATTACACAAACTTTGACAAATTCACCATAAAATATGTAAACATTCAACACCTTATTGAATTCCACCAAACAATCCAAGATCTAATCATTTTCGTATCCAATATATTTTATATGGCTCTTTCCTTTTCCAAAATTAAATTCACATTAAGTCAACTATCCTATTTTTTAATAGTCATTGTGATCCAAATGAATACATATTTACACAATTTGATGGCATGTGCTTGTATCTAAATACATTCATTTGCACTCACTTCAAAATCTTGAACATCCAATCATTCTCTCTCATCCTAAAAGCATCTAAGGGGTAATTAATAATAAAATAACTCAAGGGCAAGTGCAAGCTAATGAGTCACAACTTCGCGGAAGTCTATGCTTTGGAAAACGTGCTCCTCAAAATGGGGGCCCATTTATGCTTCGGGCTGCCGAGCCGAAAGGTGACAGGGGCCCGAAGCTAAAATAAATGGGCCCCCATTTTTAAACAAAATGGGGGCCCATTTGTAAATAACAGAGGCCCGTTTTTAAATTGTATTTTTACCGTTTTTTTGGGAGATTTTTTTCATTTTCACCGTGATAGTAAATTGAGAACAGGAGATCAAAAATGGGCCCCCGTGTTGTGGATTCCATTTCAAGCCTCCACCACTATCCTAGGTACATATTTCATAGTTTTCTTGTATATTTTTCCTTTTTTTTTGTATTATTTAGTTTTTTTTGGTATTATTTTATCTTTTTTTAAAAGTAGCCTATAAATAAATTAGTTTTTATATTTTGTAAATTCTTGATTTTGATCTAAAATATTCTTCAATAGTTAACCCTAAACCCTAATCAACAAATTTACAAATCAAAACCAAACCTAGATAGTTAACAAAATAAAATATCAAATTAGATATCTTAGAAACATCAAAACGAAAAAGAAATCAAAACAAAAATAAAAATGAAAACGAAATCGAAACAAAAACAAAAACAAAAACGAAAACGAAAATGAAATTAAAACAAAAACAAAAATGAAAAGGAAATCGAAACAAAAATGAACATATGTACCAAAATTGTTCTTAATCCTCATTAGGCAATACAAAAGTTACCACTATTAGTATAACCTTAAAAGTAATTAACATTACTCTTCAAATTTTAGATATCAAAGTTTAGGCTTAGGTTTATGCCATGCCATGACATAAAGGTCCTATTATAGTCCTATTATGTCATGTGATGGTATAAAAGGACCAATTATGGACACATTATGTCATGTCATGGCATAATAGGACACATTATGCCATGACATTGCATAATATTCCACCTATTATGCCATCATGGTATAATAGGTCCATAATAGGACCTATTAAGCCACAACATGACATGATTTTCTCGAAAATTGCCAACTTCATCATCTAATTCATCTCCAACACTAAAACTATGCTAATTCAACATGTTTACTTAGTATGATAGGACCAATTATGGACCTATTATGCCATGACATTGCATAATAGGTCCATAGTTGGTCCTATTATACCATGTCATGGCATAATAGGTCCATAATAGGACCTATTAAGCCACAACATGACATGATTTTCTTGAATTGCCAACTTCATCATCTAATTCATCTCCAACATTGAAACTTTGCTAATTCGACATATTTACTTAGTATGATAGGACCAATTATGGACCTATTATGCCATGATGGCATAATAGGTCCTATTATGCCATGACATTGCATAACAGGTCCATAGTTGATCCTATTATAGGATTTTTAAAAACATAAATATCCTGTGTATCATTTAACATATCTACACCTAAAGGATTTGGTCTTGCATAAAAATTAAAAAAGAGAGAAAAGTAAACATAATTTTTTTATTCATGGGTGAAAACCATTCTTATGACACCTTGGACAAGTACCTTGGCATCATGTATAATTTTTTTTTTAAAGTACCCTACACTTAGGAGTATACCATAATCCATTCAAATTCTCTTTATTCTCAACCATCCTTGTCATCATCCATATCATGTATCTCACATTCCTAGTTTTTTACCTTGATTCAAGTAATCTACCCAAGTAATCTTATCCTATCCTCTAGGTGCAAATATGCAATACAATAGTTAGCTAAATGCAAGAAAATAATGATGCACCAACAAAGTGAATGTACACATTGAGGTGACACATAACATAAAAGAGAAACCACTAGATATCACATAATTTAATCTTTTATGTTTACTTCACATTCTATTACCCCACTTGTAGGGCATGTTTAATATTTTCTCACTTGATTTCCTTTTTTAATCCTACTTTTACTTCACATGTTTTCTCTCCTATTTTTACATTATCTAATCTTTATTAGCAACTACTGAATTCCCATAATGATTTATGTCTTATACTTTAATCTTTGTTCTATCTTATGATCTTAAAGACTATTTGCTTCACATGTATGTTCATATAGTGTTTTTTTAATCTTATTAAAGCATTATCTTATGTTTGTAAATTGGTTAATCTATCTTGTTAAAGTATTATCTTATGGTCATACATTGGGCAATTTATCACTTTAAAGATCATTTTTGTATATCCTTCCATTTATATATAATTATATCTTATGTTCATACATCTGGCCTGTTATTTTAGAGAATATAATAGATTATCACTATTTGATCACATATTTTTGCATCTTAGTAGCATATGATTGTGCCTCACATGATGATCTTGTATTGCTATTAAATCTTGCATGATCTTATAATAATATCTTGGTTTATAGAGTGTAATGATCTTACATTTCAATATCTTATTTTAAGCACTTATCATCAATCCTTATATATTCTTACACTAAGGAGGATCATCTTATTTCCCACTTCTTTATTGATCTTATGTATGAAATATTTTATATTAATTTTAATAGTTGGTGCATTTTACAAGAAATGAATGCATTAAATTGAATATATAATAGATTTATGAAGTTTCGTTGAAAGTTTTTATTAAGTTTTGTGCGCAAATTTTATATTTAAAGATTCAATAGTATGTACATGTATATTTTTTAAATTCAATATTATATTATATTTTATGTGTATCTCATTCAATAACATAGAAATGTTACTATTTATAAATGTTTTTTTTAAAACTAAAATAGATTCTTCTTTAATATAGAGTTGTATATAATTTATGTATATATTTATATATGTACGAGATATTTTTTATCATGGATGTCTTTGACATAAATGAACTATTAGGTGAAAATCCCCCACCGCAACCCCCTCCTCCTCCTCCTCCTCCTCCTCCTCCTCCACCACCACCACCACCACCACCTACACCTCCACCCTCTAGATTGGATGAAATTCATTTAAGAGAACGAATTAATGAAAACCTACAAGTGATTGAACAAAATATTATTGCTATCCAAAATGAGCCAATCACGCCACCCCATCTTCTAGAGTTTGCAAAATCAACGCAAATTGTTGTCAAGTCAGTTAGATCTGATGATTCTCAGTTAGATCAATTTCATAGACAATGACAAGAGTTGCATGATTTTTATGCCGATGGTTTAACTTATAGGCAAATCACTTATCTGAAAATAACCAAAGCTCATTTATGTCCATATTTTACTAACCCAAAAACAAGAGAACCAATGCAACCTAACCAGAAAAGAATTTCAATTAGGTGGTGTGTGCATCCAGAAATGGCTAGACACTTTTGGGATAGATGGTGGATAGTTTTTGATTATCCACCACATTGTAATTATGAGGTCCGTTTTTATTTTTTGAATAAATTATACTGTGAGTTTTTAATGAACCAAAAACCAAATTATTTTGACATTATGTCATTCCAGGGTGTTGTTCATGGAATGCCACAACATAGATTAGGGGAACAAATTAATAATTCCCTACCAGATCCACCCATAGTTCCACTTTTTGCTCCATCGATTCTTGCAGATGTCCAAAATACATCATTCATTTCGACATTAGATGCTTTGACTTCCCTCATAGGTAACCTGAGTGAGCAAGCTGCTCACATGGCATCCGCTCCTTGATGGATGCCACATATGTGTTCGATTTGTCATGCGACGTGTGTAGGTCCTACTGTTGATACAGGATCCGCTTCAGTTCCAACTGAGCATGATGTAGCAAATGATAGTATGATGACATCATATATGGATTTTCTTTGCTCGAATGATCATCTTGACCAGGTATAGATATATATACATGCACATGTCAATCTTTAAATACTTCATTAAATATAGGTATAAATTAAGTGCATGCCTTTTTTTATACAATCTAATACTTCATTAAATAAATTTCGTTTATGTAGATAAGGACTACACCTAATATTAGAGTCAATATTGCATCTACTGGAACACAACTCGGCACACCTTATGGGGTATATATTTCTATCTAGACATTGTACTATCTATTTAAGTTAATATGTTATCATCATATACTATATAAATTTTCATGTTGATACATTGAATGCTTCTTTCTCTAGGATTCAGGTCATGAGGGACCCTCTACATCACATCGAGAAGAGGGTCTGACTACTATGACACCATCTATGGTCTGTATCTTAGAATTCATAAATTAAATATGAACTCTTGCAACATTGTAACTTAACTTGAAATTATTTAGTACACATATATATGTTCACTAAATATGATTTCATTAAATGCATGTATGTAGGTGGATACCACCATTAGGATAGGTTATCCTCATAATTTTGATTAGAGCCAATTTGAATGCACATCGACATCCTTTGAGGTATTAATATGTAATACTTAATTTGATCTTATTTTGACTCTTAATTTAGATTTAATTGGATACTTTGAATTTGACCTTGTACAGGAGCTAGCTAGCACTACATTTGGTGTTGATACTACACAAGATACTACTAGAGGATCTGATGAGCATATGGTAAGTTTGTAACTTAATTTATGAATTCTAACTATATTTGATAAATGATTCTTTTAATAGTTAATTTTAATAATTTTAATATTATTTTTTCCTTGTACAGCATGAGACGGGTGGATCTGGACCACGTCCCGGGGATAAGAGACCACGAGATGTTATTGATGATAGTACTTAGATTTTACTATTTATTTGGCTCTGATATGTACTTTTTTATGGACTTTACACACTTGTTTACACGTGCACATACTTTATATATATGGATAGTTGCATAATAGGATTAGATCATATATATTTTGTGCATACTTTATATATTTTGTGCACATTAGATATTAGGTGGAGTTCATAATGTTACCATCTAGATATATATATATGGATTAGATATTATATGGATTATGTGGACTTGATTTTTTACTGTTTATTTGTCTCTGATATGTACTTTTTTATGGACTTTATACATTTGTTTACATGTGCACATACTTTATATATGTGGATAGCTGCATAATAGGATTAGATCATATATATTATGTGCATACTTTATGTGCATTGTGCCCATTAGATATTATGTGAAATTATATTTTGTGCACATTAGATCATATATATTTTGTGCATACTTTATATATTATGTGGACTTGAAATTTTATTTATGGAAGTTGTGCTTAAATAACTTTATATGGATTATGTGGACTTGTAATTTTATTTTTGGAATTTTATTTAAATAGTTTTTGTGATTAGATAAACTAAAGGTGTACAACATGAACTAAGTATCGAAACATATCTTATAACTATAACATACTCTAAATTAAAAAGCATTAATCATCATAGATAAGCAAAATATATATTCAAATATATAATTATCATTACAATAATAATGATGATAATCTAGAAAAGTATCAAAACAAATATATTGAATAGAACTTGATTAAAACATAATTATCTCATTTATAAATTTGACCAATAGTCTCTCATTTATGTATATTACACAAATTTAATCAAGAAGACATATCTAAAATAAAATAAACAATCTATTTAAATTATAATAATAAGGATTTATATCTCTCAAAATACAACATAAAGTATGCACACACAATAGTAGTCATGGAGGCCAAGTCTACTCTGAGAGACTTGGAAGAAAAAATACATATGATTAGTTTTTATAATCGAGATGCATTTAATTTAAAATACAACATAAAGTATGCACAAACAATAGTAGTCATTGAGGCCAAGTCTACTTTGAGAGACCTGGAAAAAAAATATACATATGATTAGTTTTTATAATTAGGATGCATTGAATTTAAAATACAACATAAAGCATACATCGTGACTCTTCAAAGGGATTTTCCTTAAGGGTACAAAAATTTTAACTTACTTTTAATTATTCAAAATGAAACATAAAGTATGCACAAATAAATTTGTTTTCATTGATGCCTTCTACTTGTTGTAGAGCTGAAACAAAATTTTACTAGATTAGATTTTATAATTATGATGCATGATTTAAAATGCTATATATAATATGCATCACAACTTTTAAAAGGGAGGTGGATTAAGGGTCCAAATTATAACTTACTTGATATTCATTCGGTTATACCGTCTACATCCTCTCTCTTTTGCAAAGCATCTATAATTGTCTCGTGCTTTTCCATAGAGAGAGTACATAATTGCTTATTAGCAGGCTTGCCATGATATCTATCCAGATTTATATTAGTTGCCATTACCAAATGTGAGTAATGTATAAACTTCTTCTCTAATTCATAATCTTCAAATGCGAACAATCCATTCTTTCTTGCTAGATATTTGCATAGCCAAGTGCCAACAACAACCACAGATCCTGTTGGATAGTCATAACCATCATCATCTACTCAAGGAGTGGCTAGCTAATGTTTTGGCTCTACACATCGAGCCAACCAATACTCTATCCCCTCTTCATTGTCCTCTGGTGCAACAACAGCATAGACATATCCTGTGCACAAAACAATTTTTATTTTAATATTTAATGAGAAATAAAAATAGAAATATACACTGTAAGATTTCATAAATATGTACTATTTAATAAATCAAAACAAATTTACCTTGTTGTATAAGATCTGAAATGTGATCATAGTCATTTGATGCAAACATCTGATCCATATCTTCATCAGTTCTTTCATGCGGATCATTTGCATCTATGGGTGTCAATGATCTTTGTTGCCATTCTTCAACCCATTCTTTATTCTCACAAAATTCCCAATCTTCAGAAACACAAAACTGACAAAAGAAAGCAAGCTACCTTGTGAATATAGTCCATGTGTTTGAATTAGAACTCTTAAATGAATGCCATTTAGCTAATCCAATGATAGTATTACAATCATGTCGAATAGGAATACTATCTTCCTCTATCAACCAAAAGAAACATCAAATCATAGAGTTTTTAGTTGATCCTTTTGACAACTTTGAATTGCACCAATCTACAACTGCACGAGCATCTCTGAATTTTGTTGCATCCTCAAATTTCAATTATTCTCTAGCAAGAGCTCTTTTTACACAGGCACCAGCTCCATCGTGTTCTCCCTTACCATGTCCCGCTTCAAAAAAACTCCATAAATGGACATTGGTTATCTTGTGAACTTTGCATAGCCAATAAAACATTCTTGCATTTTTGAATTGTCAAGTATGTGCAAGATCAAGGGGGGCTAAAAAGTGGCAATAGAGAAAAAAATTATCTTTCAAACTTTCCAAACATGCCAAAATCTGCTTTGACTTTTTGTATGGGTTGGGCGAAATTTGAATTTGGTTTGGTAATACCAAACCAAATCGTATATTCGATAAAATCGGATATCTGATAAAATCGGATATCCGATATTATCGTATATCCAATTTGTGATGTTACTATTGTGATGTCAACATTGTGATGTCACTAGTGTGATATCATACTTTTCAAATCGGATATCCGTTTTTATCAACATAAAAAATATAGTTTAGTAAAATGGCCATAACTTTTGCGTTTCTTATTGAAATTTTGATTTTTTACAGGCGTTGGAAAGGTAATTCATAGACCTATCAAATGGATGAGGTATTTTGATGATGTTATAGACCAAAAATCAATTATAATCATTTAAATTTAGTCCTTCAATTTTAAAACTTTAAATACTCACAAATTTTGCATACAAAGTCTCATTTTTTTTCCTATCACCTCCTTTATCTATCACTTGTCTATCTATACTTAAATAATATATTTTATATATATCTTTGTTCTCTACTTATGTCACTTATTTTCTCATTCCATGTAGATAAATAAATTCCCAAGTTACATGCATCTCTGCATATATCTCCATCTTTCTATTCATATCTCTTCCTCTCCCACTCCATCATTGTCACTCCTTATTTCTATATTTCTCTCTAATAGTCTCTCTTCTCTCTATTTATCTCCCTCCTTTACCTTATCCTACCTATACTTATATATTACTTGTCTCTATCACCTCCTTTCTCTCCCTATCTTGTCCCCTCTCTCTCTCTATCCCTATAGATCTATCTTCATGTATATTTATACTTCATTATCTCTAAATCTCACTTATTCACTCCATCTCTCCCTCCATTTATCTTACTCTCTCTATCATGTTCTATCCATATCTATCTCTATCTCCATCTTCACATCTCCATCTCTTTCCCTATCAATATCTCTTTTTATATGTTGCTCTATCTTTATATATATTCCTCTATACATGATTAATCTACTTCTCTGTCAATTCCTCTATCACCATCTTGAAGTATCTTTCCCTTTCTCTACTTTTATCTCTTTATTTACTCAATATTTATATATCTTTTGCTCTCTCCCCACATCCTTCTCTATAGTGCCTTTATATATCTCTACATCTTCCTCTTTTTCTCTCTCCCTCTCTATCTATCCCTATCTATAATCTCTATCTCTCTTTCTCACTCTCTTGCACTATCTATATATCTCTATCTATCGATATTTCTCTTCCTTTATATCTCTCTATCTCTTCCTTTTTTTATCTCTCTCTTTACCCCTCTCTGTCCATTTTTCTCCATCTCTTCATATATTTATCTTTGTCTTTACCTCTCTCTTTCTCTATATCTATTCACCTCCCTCTCCCTTTATCTTCATCTTTTATTTATATCTTCCTCTCTCCTTTTCAATATCTAGATATGTCTACCTCTTTCTATCCATCCTTGTCCTTTAGTTTTTCTCCCTCTCACTTCATACTCCTTAATATCTATATCTCTATTTATGTCCTTGTCCTTTAGTTCTTTTCGCTCTCTTTAGTTCTTCATCTCTCTTCACCTTTATATCTCTCCTTATTTGAAAATTAGTATATATGGTCTCCTAAGGGGTTATACCATGTCCTAAGGGGTCATAGAACATCATATGACCCCTTAGGACACAATATGACCCCTAACGACGCCATATGGTCTCCTAAGGGGTCATATGGTGTCATAAGGGGTCATAAAACACCATATGACCCCTTAAGACACAATAAGACCCCTAATGACACCATATGGTGTCCTAAGGGGTCATAAGACACCAAATGACCCCTTAGGACACCATACAACCCCTAATGACACAATGTGGCATCCTAAAGGGTTATATTGTGTCCTAAGGGGTCATAGGACACAATATGACCCCTTAGGACACCATACGACCCATAGCACCATATAGTGTCCCAAGGGGTCATATGGTGTCTTAAGGGGTCAAAGAATGTCATATGACCAATTAGGACATAATACGACCCATGGCTACACCTAAGGGGTCATATAGTGTCATAAGGGGTCATAGGAAACCATATGACCCCTTATAACACCATATGATCCCTTATGACACCATATGGTGTCCTAAGGGGTCATATAACACCATATGACCCCTTATAACACAAGAAGACCCATAACAACACGATATGTCATATGGTGTTAGGAGACACCATATGACCCCTTAGGACACAATATGACCCCTAACGATACCTAAGGGGTCATATGGTGTCCTAAGGGGTCATATGATGTCCTAGGAACTTTTAGGACATAATATGACCCCTTAGCACACCATACAACCCCTAATGACACAATATGGTGTCCTAAGGGGTCGTAGGACACCATATGACCCGTTATGGCACAATATGACCCCTAACAACACCTAAGGGGTCATAGTGTGTCCTAAGGGGTCATAGGACACCATATGACCCCTAATGACACTATATGGTGTCTTAAGGGGTCATATTGTGTCCTAAGGGTTCATAGGAGACCATATGACATGTAACGACACAAAATGACACTTAACAATACCTAAGGGGTCATATGGTGTTCTAAGGGGTCATAGGACACCATATGACCCCTTAGCACACCATACAACCCCTAATGACACCATATGGTGTCCTAAGGGGTCATAGAACACCATATGACCCCTTAGGACACCATATGGTGTCCTAAGGGGTCATAGGACACCATATGACCCCTTAGGAGACCAAATGATAGGACACCATATGACCCCTTAGGAGACCAAATGACCCATAACAACATAATATGGTGTCCTAGAGGGTCAAAGAACACCATACAACCCCTTAGAACACCATACGACCCATAACAAAACCATCTAGTGTCTAAAGGGGTCATAAGACACAATATTACCCCTTAGGACATAATATTACCCCTAACAACGTCATATAGTGTCACAATGGGTCATAGGACACCATATGACCCCTCAAGACACCATACAACATCATACCACCCTTTACGACACCATATGGTGTCCTAAGGGGTCATATAACACCATATGACCCCTTAGAACACAAGAAGACCCATAACAATATGATATGGTGTCCTAAGGGGTCATATGGTGTCATGAGACATCATATGACCCCTTAGGAAACAATATGACCCCTAACGATACCTAAGGGGTCATACGGTGTCCAAGGGGTTATATGATATCCTAGGAACCTTTAGTACACAATATGACCCCTTAGGATACCATACAACCCCTAATGACACCATATGGTGTTTTAAGGGGTCGTCGGGCATCATATAACCTGTTAAGACACAATATGACCCCTAACAACACGGGTCATATCATATCCTAAAGTGTCATATAACACAATATGACCCCTTATAACACAAGAAGACCCATAACAACATGATATGGTGTCCTAAGGGGTCATATAGTGTCAAGAGACACCATATGACCCCTTAGGACACAATATGACCCCTAACGATACCAAAGGGGTCATATGGTGTCATAAGGGGTTATATGATATTCTAGGAACCTTTAGGACACAATATGACACCTTAGCACACCATACAACCCCTAACAACACCATATGGTGTCCTAAGCGGTCGTAGGACACCATATGACCAGTTAGGACACAATATGAGCCCTAACAACACCTAAGGGGTCATATTGTGTCGTAAGGGGTCATAGGACACCATATGATCCCTAACGACACTATATGGTGTCTTAAGGGGTCATATTGTGTCCTAAGGGGTCATAGGGGTCATAGAACACCATATGACCCCTTAGAACACCATACGACCCATAACAACACCATGTGGTGTCTTAAGGGGTCATAGGACACCATTTGACCCCTTAGCACACCATATGACCCCTAATGACACCATATGGTGTCCTAAGGAGTCATATGGTGTCCTAAGGGGTCATTGAACACCATATGACCCCTTAGGACACCATTCGATACATAATGATGCTATATGGTGTCCTAGGAGGTCATAGGACACCATATGACCCCTTAGAGGATTATACAACCCATAACAACATAATATGGTGTCTTAGAGGGTAATAGAACACCATATGGCCTTTTAGAACACCATACGACCCATAACAACACCATGCGGTGTCTTAAGGGGTCATAAGACATAATATTACCCCTTAGGACATAATATGACCCCTAACAACATCATATAGTGTCCTAAGGGGTCATAGGACACCATATGACCCCTTAGGACACCATACGACCCCTTGCGACACCATACTACCCTTTACGACACCATATGACTCCTTAGGACACAATATGACCCCTAACAATACCTAAGGGGTCATATGGTGTCCTAAGCATTTATATGATGTCCTAGGAACCTTTAGAACAAAATATGACCCTTTAGCACACCATACAACCCCTAACGACACCATATGGTGTCCTAAGGGGTTGTAGGACACCATATAACCTGTTAGGACATAATATGACCCCTAACAACACCTAAGGGGTCATATTATGTCATAAGGGGTCATCGGACACCATATGACCCCTAACGACACTATATGGTGTCTTAAGGGGTCATATTGTGTCCTAAGGGGTCATAGGACACCATATGACTATGACCCCTAACGACACAAAATGACACCTAATGATACCTAAGGGGTCATATGGTTTTCTAAGGGGTCATAGGACACCATTTGACCCCTTAACACACCATATGACCCCTAATGACACCATATGGTGTCCTAAGGAGTCATAGGGTGTCCTAAGGGGTCATAGAACACCGTATAACCCCTTAGGACACCATACGATGCATAATAAAACTATATGGTGTCCTAAGAGATCATAGGACACCATATGACACCTTAGAGGACCATACAACCCATAACAACATAATATGGTGTCTTAGAGGGTCATAGAACACCATATGACCCCTTAGAACACCATACATCCCATAACAACACCATGTGGTGTCTTAAGGGGTCATAGGACACCATTTGACCCCATAGCACACCATATGACCCCTAATGACACCATATGGTGTCCTAAGGAGTCATATGGTGTCCTAAGGGGTCATAGAATACCATATGACCCCTTAGCATACCATACGATGCATAATGACACTATATGGTGTCCTAAGGGGTCATAGGACACCATATGACCCCTTAGAGGAACATACAACCCATAACAACATAATATGGTGTCTTAGAGGGTCATAAAACACCATATGACCCCTTAGAACACCATACGACCCATAATGACACCATGTGGTGTCTTAAGGGGTCATAGGACACCATTTGACCCCTTAGCACACCATATGACCCCTAATGACACCATATGGTGTCCTAAGGAGTCATATGGTGTCCTAAGGGGTCATAGGACACCATATGACCCCTTAGAGGACCAAACAACCCATAACAACATAATATAGTGTCTTAGAGGGTCATAGAACACCATATGACCCATAACGACACCATGTGGTGTCTTAAGGGGTCATAGGACACCATTTGACCCCTTCGCACACATATGAACCCTAATAACACCATATGGTATCCTAAGGAGTCATATGGTGTCCTAAGGGGTCATTGAACACCATATGACCCCTTAGGACACCATTTTATACATAATGACACTATATGGTGTCCTAAGGGGTCAGAGGACACCATATGACCACTTAGAGGACTATACAACCCATAACAACATAATATGATGTCTTAGAGGGTAATAGAACACCATAGGACCTTTTAGAACACCATACAACCCATAATGACACCATGTGGTGTCTTAAGGGGTCATAAGGCATAATATTACCCCTTAGGAAATAATATGACCCCTAACAACATCATATAGTGTCCTAAGGGGTCATAGTACACCATATGACCCCTTAAGACACTGTACGACCCCTTGCAACACCATACCACCCTTTACGGCACCATATAGTTTCCTAAGGGGTCATATGGTATCCTAATGGGTCATATAACACCATATGACCCCTTAGAGCACAAGAAGACCCATAACCACATGACATGGTGTCCTAAGGGGTCATATGGTGTCATCAGACACCATATGACTCCTTAGGACACAATATTACCCCTAACAACACCATATGACCTAAGGGTCATATGGTGTCCTAAGGGGTTATATGATGTCCTAGGAACCTTTAGAACAAAATATGACCCTTTAGCACACCAGACAACCCCTAACGACACCATATAACCCATTAGAACATAATATGACCCCTAACAACACCTAAGGGGTCAAATTATTTCCTAAGGGGTCATAGGACACCATATGACCCCTAAGGACACTTTATGGTGTACTAAGGGGTTATATTGTGTGTTAAGGGGTCATAGGACACCATATGACCCCTTAGCACTCCATATGACCCCTAACGACACCATATGGTGTCCTAAGGGGTCATATAACACCATATGACCCTTTAGGACACCATACGACACATAATGACACCATATGGTGTCCTAAGGGGTCATATGTTGTCCTAAGGGGTCATAGGACACTATATGACTCCTTAGGAGACCATACAACCCATAACAACATAATATGATGTCCTAGAGGGTCATAGAATACCATATGACCCCTTAGAACACCATACAACATATAATGACACAATGTGGTGTCCTAAGGGGTCCTAAGACACAATATGACCCCTTAGGACATAATATGACCCCTAACAATGTTATATAGTGTCCTAAGGGATCATACAGAACCATATGACCCCATAGAACACCATATAACCCCTTAGAACACCATATGACCCTTTACGACACCATATGGTGTCCTAAGGTGTCATATGGTATCCTAAGGGGTCATATAAAACCATATGACCCCTCAGAACACCATATAACCCCTTAGAACATCAGAAGATCCATAACGACACGATATGGTGTCCTAAGGGGTCATATGGTGTCATGAGACACAATATGACCCCTAACAATATCTTAGGAGTCATATGGTGTCCTGAGAGGTTATATGATGTCCTAGGAATCTTTAGGACACAATATGACCCCTTAGCACACCATACAATCCCAAACAACACCATATGGTGTCCTAAGGAGTCGTAGGACACTATATGACCCATTAGGACACAATATGACCCCTAACAACACCTAAGGGGTCATATTGTGTCCTAGGGGGTCATAGGACATCATATGACCCCTAACGACACAAAATGACACCTAACGATACCTAAGGGGTCATATGGTGTTATAAACGATCATAGGACACCATATGACCCCTTAGCACACCATACCACCCTCATAGAGCATCATATGACCCCTTAGGAAACCATACAATGCATAATGAAACCATATGGTTTCCTGAGGGGTCATAGGACACCATATGATCCCTTAAGAGAGCATACGACCCATAAGAACATAAAATTGGTGTCCTAAGGGGTCATAGAACACCATATGACCCCTTAGAAGACCATACGACCCATATCGATACCATGTGGTGTCCTAAGGGGTCATAAGACACAATATGACCCCTTAGGACATAATATGACCACTAACAACATCATATAGTGTCCTAAGGGATCATAGGACACCATATGACCCCTTAGGACACAATACGACCCCTTAGGACATAAAATAACCCTAATGACACTTAAGGGGCCATAGGACACCATACGACACATAACAACACTAAATGGTATCCTAAGGGGTCATATGGTGTCCTAAGGTGTCATAGGACACCATACGACCCATAGCACCATATTGTCTCCAAGCATATGGTGTCCTAAGGGGTCATACGACACCATATAACCCATTAGGACACAATAAGACCCTTGATGACACCTAATGGGTCATATATTGTCATAAGGGTTCATAGGATACCATATGACCCCTTAGGACACCATACGACTCCTTGTGATACCATATGGTGTCCCAAGGTATCGTATGGTATCCTAATGGGTCATATAATGTCCTAAGGGGTCATATGGTGTCCTAAGGGGTTTTAGGACACCATATGACCCCTTAGGACACCATAAGACCCATAACAACACCATATGATTTCCTAAGGGGTCATATGGTGTCCTAAGGGGTTTTAGGACACCATATGACCCCTTAGGACACCATAAGACCCATAACAACACCATATGATGTCCTAAGGGGTCATATGGTGTCCTAAAGGGTCATGGGACACCATATGACCTCTTAGGACATAGTATGAGCCCTAACAAGACCTAATGGATCATATGGTGTCTAAGGGGTTATACGATGTCTTGTGACCCCTTAGGACACAATATGACCCCTTAGCACACCATACAACCCCCAATGACACCATATGACCCATTCGGACACAATATGACCCCTAATAATACCTAAGGGGTCATATGGTGTCTTAAGGGATCATAAGATACAATATGACCCCTTAACACACCATACGACTTGTAATGACACCATATGGTGTCCTAAAGGCTCATAGAACACCATATGACCCCTTAGGACACCATAAGACTTATAACAACATCATATGGTGTCCTAAGGTGTTATATGGTGTCCTAAAGGTTCATGAGACACCATATGACCCTTTAGGACACCATATTCTCTCTCACATTATTTCTTTTCCTCAATTACCCTCAATCGCCTATCTCCTCCTATGGATTTATAGATACTTCCCTCTCCCCTTCTACCCACCCCCTAATTACTCTCTATGTCTCTCTTCACCTCTATCCCCATCTCTCTTCTCTCTTTGTTGATACTTTCCCCTCTCCCCCTCTCCTCCTACCCCCTAATAATCTCAAACTCTCCCTCTCATTCTCTCTTCACCCCAATCACCCCCTCCCTCTCTCTCTTCTCCTTCCACCTAATTACCTATAGCTCTCTCTCTCACACACTCTCTCTTCCCCTCAATTAATCTCTCCTTCTCACCTCTCTCCCCCTCTCCTTTTTTTGATACTTCCTTACACCTCTCCTTGTCCCCTCTGAATTTTGTTGCTAGAGATGAGAATGAAATGCAGAGAGACTAGTCTAGATCTTAGGGAAGAGAGAGTGACATAGAGGAGGAAATTATGAAGAGGTAGAAATATAAGCACCTTGTAGAGCTTGAGAGATTTAATGAGGTATTCATTGATAGTTAGAGATATAGGTCTAGAGAGAGAGATGTATAAATATGGACAAAAGAGAGGGAGGAAGAAACAAATGGGTGGTGTGATAGGTTTAAGAGAGAGAGGTGGAGAAAGGAACAAACATAGATAACATGGTTTATCAAAATTTATCAAACTCAATGAAATTCATAAATTTTCTATTATTAATTAATTACTTATTTAGTTTATTTTGAGATGATTGTTACAAAAATTCATACAATAGGGAAATCATATGAAAAAGTCATGAGTTTTTTATGTTTTAAAAATGAAGGATGAATTTAAATGAATTATAATTATTTTTTAAAACAAATAATTGAAAATATACCTATTCCATATCATAGAGCTCTTAATTACCTTTCCAACGCCTATAAAAAATCAAAATTTTGATATAAAATGCAAAAGTTATGCCCAATTTACTAAAATATATTTTTTTATTTTTTCAAAAATCAGATATTCGATTTTATCCAATAAAATCCGATATCTGATTTTATCCCATATTTGATTTTAAAACATAAATGTTTCCCTCCATATTTTGGTTCGGGTTTGCTTTGGGATTTGGCTTGGAAGTGACAAGCTTGGAAAGTCAACTGAAAAAACGTGTTTTTCAATATTCCTTGATTTTCTAGGCTTTACACTGGTGGCTGACAACTTTTTTTATAGCCAAAATTGATAAAATGAAAAGGGTTTTTTAAGGACGTTCTCAGCTTTCCAACAATATAAGGCTTGTCTTATTTCGACTTTAATAAATTATTATTATTTATTTTCTAATTGAATTCTGACAAAAGTCCTGATTGATAGACTGATTGAAAAATACTCATAACTTTCAAACCGCATTACATTTTTTGAATCTAAAACATGTGTCACATCCTATGCTTCGTCTACTATAGGGAAAAATTTAAAAAAATTGAATTTCATAAGGTTTTGACCAAGTTAAGGTGGTCAGACATAGGAGTTTCTGAATTTCTGAAAAGCTGTAGTAAAAAATTCATAAATAATTATTTACTTTATAAAAAAATATGTGTCACATCCGGACATGAGTCTAATACTTATATTATGAATCTTATAAAAAAATATTATGATTTGATTGTGATTAGGGTGGTCAGACATACACCTACTCCTTATCTTTTTCCTGAAATTTTTGTACCACTGCATTGAAATTTGAAATTTTCATCAAATAGAATTTTTTTTTTTTAAAAACAACTAGTAGCTTCGAAACTACATTCAATTTTCTATAGATTCTCTTCTTACATATTTTAAAAATAATGTTCATAACTTATTCAATTTTTCATGTCAAGTTGCAAAACTCTGATTTTTTGAAATTTCATTGCCACTTAAGGGCCTATTTTGGCACACCATGATCCTGCACATACCCTGTCCAGTGTAGTTATCTGACCATATCATATGTTGTTTCATGTCAATTTCTCTTTCCTTAAGATTATCATGAAATACCTCGAAGCAATGCTAAACAAACTCTGAAGAGTGTAATCTATTATCACTAACATAGAAATGATACTCCCTAAAAAAAATTTGTTATCTTTTGTACTGTCATGGTCATGTCTATATATAATATGCACAAATATGGCCACTTGGACTGAGTTGTAGTATTGTGATTGAGTTTCCTCTTGTGTTTTTAGAGTATAATTTTCTGTAAAATCCACAACTGATACTATTGTTCCAACTGGAAATGTGTTCTTGCATATGCGAAACTATCCATCAAGCCATTGGGCATGTTGGGAATATTTCACATATTTTGGAACAATGTGACTTTTAAACTCACTAATAAATACATTCACACTATTATGTTCTGTAATCAATTCTGAACGTTTCCCAATCTTTCCATCCTTCAGAGGGTGTTCTATATTTTTAAATCTCCTAACATCAACCATTTTTTGTCCAAACTCAGATGAAGCATGTTCATGCAAACATTCACCTATCAAAGAATAGTTCCCACATAAATTGCAAAGGCCATAAATGCATGAACTGGAAAGAAATAATTGTTCATTAGGTGGTTTACAAAATAAACTTCCAATAAAATCTTTTATAGTTTCAAGTGGAACATAAACACCACAATCCTGCACAAGATCATTACCATGCAACATACAACATATATATCGAAAAACATCATAATAGTAACGAAACTGAACATGAGTTTTACAACAACAAGATATTCTTTGTTTATTGATTTTAACATACCAGGGTTTGCATTTTTCAAATGATCTTTGACTGATTCGTAAATTCATTAACACGGATTCATCACTAAATTTTTTAAAGAATTTAGTTTGAGTCATGTCAAGAAGATGTTTTGGATGAGGATCGCGAATTTTTTATCCCACCCTTAACTTTAAAACATCTCTAGCATTTGATGAAACTCTAGTGTTATCATGCCAAAATTTTGCAATTAATTGATTAGTTTCATCATTTAATTTCATGTCCAACCTTTTAAGTCTACAACTAAAACTCCAGCAATGGTTTAGTGGATCAATTTCAATTTTGTCTCTTCTTTTGGCCGGTCTTGACAAGGTTCTACGATGTAAGTTCAAATAGCCACTTATATCATTTAACATTCTTTTACTAACAATCATTTTGTCAACTATAGCAGTTGTTATAACTCTACGTGCTGCATTCTTATCTTTAGATCGACTTGTTTTTTTGATACAATCGATAGCACTGGCAACAGTAGATACAACTTGCTTATATGATTCATCTTTTCTTTTTGGTTTTTTATAAATACCTTTTTTTTTCATGACTTTACACGTTTTTAACATTTTTATTAATTGTAGCATTAATTGACATTGGAATCCTAACTTTTAATTATAGAAAAATTCTTTACATAATCTGTTCGTCTTTTCTTTTTGGTTTTGTATAAATACCTTTTTTTTTCATGACTTTACACATTTTTAACATTTTTATTAATTGTAGCATTAATTGACATTGGAATCCTAACTTTTAATTATAGAAAAATTATTTACATAATCTATTCACATGTGTTCTGATTTGTCTCCAAGAAACTATCCCATTAAGATTATCTAGCACATTCCTATCAATAGTAAACAAATTACATTCATTTTCTTTCAGAGAGGGTGGTGTAATATTTTCAATTTTTATTTATTTTCGTATTGGTGTATGAAATTTATATCCAGCTTCATTTAAATCAGCAATTTGATTGGCATCATAGTCATGGGGATTTACAAACATACTAGGATTCGCATTCACATGAACATTTGCATCAACAATCATACCCATGTTTGGTTCTACATTTCTCGTATCCATCATGATCTCTTCAATGGTCTCATCTACAACAGGCACTGAACTAGATGCTTCAGAAGTGTTATTTAATTGTTGTTGTTGTGATCTTCAATCTCTTTGGCATTTTGCCTCCTCCTCTCTTTGTGTTTGAATTTCATTCGTTTTCATTGTCCTCTTTTTTTTCTTTTTTTTTACGTTGCTTAGAACCCATCTTTACAAACTCCTCTTCAAAAAATAATACTTTTTTACTGAGTTCTTCAAAAAATTGTGTAAAAAATATTAAAAAGTACTACCAAATGATGTAAAAAATCTTTGTCACTACGGATTTCAATGATAGTGTGGTAAATTGATGCAATCTATCATTTTTCTTACAGTAACGGTTATTTAGAAACGGGGGCTCGTTATTAAATCCAACGAGCAAAAAAATGGAACAGGCCCCCGTTTTATAAATGGGCCCCTATTCAGTAGAATTTGAATCCACAACCCGCCACTTGGCTCGGGATTAGGCCCAGGATAGGCCTAGGATGGCCACACCTGAGACATGGACCTGCAAATTCAAATCTCCATGAATGAAAGCACAAATATGAACTTCTGAAATAGTTTATGTGCCTCTAATCAGAGATTTTTTATACGAAATTAAAACCCATTTCAAATTATACTGTCTAGATTCTAAATATGTAGATTTATTTAAAAATTGATTATTTTAACTATTTTTAATTTAATTTATACTAAATCGGGTCCATAAATTTGAAATATTAACTAATTTTGTTAATTTAATAACTTTTTTATTTTAATGAATTTTGAAAAAAAAAATTATATGTCATCAATCTACACAAAATTATTTTCTATCTAAAAATAAAAATAAAAAATGTTAAAGTTTACGTCAAATTATGTGGGTCGTACATGTCAAATTTTTAAAAAGATAATTACGGCCCTTAAAAACTTAATTAAAAAAAAAAATACAGAAAAATATGCTCATCAATCTTCAATGTGTTACAAACCATTTCCCAAAATTGTTTGAGAGAATAATTTTAATTGTCTCAAAAAGTGTGGGTCGTACACATGCATGGTATGGTCCTAAAACATGCATTTTTAAAATATAGTTTTTAGAACTACATTCAAAAAGTTATTTTTTATTATGTGGGTATTAAAATAAATTACATATTTGGAAAGTACACTCAGAGGGCTATCTTTTATATTACTGACTTTTTCCAAGATTCAATCTCTAAGTATTTCAAAATTTAAGCTCAAATGAGACAAAATCTAAAAAACAGGGAAAACACTTCCACTTTTTGGCCAAAAAGTGGACTTATCTTCTTGCACTAACCCTCAACTTGGTGCCCTTAAAGATATAACAAATCTACATATACCATTCTAGGGTACTTTTCTATTGTCTTTTATCGTTTACACACATTTTTGAGGTTGACCTAGGTGAATATTGTAATAACCTAAAAATGGTCATCTAAACCATGGGCCCCTAATCTTGACAACATCACCAAGGTCCTAACCAAAGGCAATTAAATAAATATTGAGCACACAATTAATTCTTTAATCATCAAATGTCACATGGCAAATTAATAACTCAATATTAATTAAATATTTATTTAATTAATTGATCATTCCAAGTAAATCTTTTTAAACAATTATCTTATTTATTTTAATTAAATATCTTTTGCATATTTAATTAAATGAATCAATTTGTCATTAAATCATCAAAAAGAGGAATTAATTTGGAAAATAAATAAAAATTGCCATAAATCTTCAAAAAAGGAAACAAATCAAGAAAGAGGAATTGGAAATTATGAGCATAAATCTTCAAAAAAGGAAATAAATCAAAAAAGGAATTAATTGACCAAAAAAGAATTAAAAATTGAGAAAAGAAATCAATTGGAGATAATCTTGAAAAACAAATTAAAAATTGATAAATAATCTCAAAGAAAGCAATTAAAACAATTAAATATTAAAATTGAATGAAATAGAGAATAAATAAGTTTTTCCCTAATTTTATCTTAATTTTAGTTAAATTTCCTTTAAAACTGAGAAAAGCATCCAATCACATCAATTCAGCAGGATTGTATTTCCTCTTGGAATATCTTGACCACTCATCATCATTTGATCTCAGCCTTTGGTTTCTTTTTGAATTTTCTATAAATTTTGGCTCTCATCTCTCATTCAAAAAATCCTGGAGAATAGATTGTTATTATGTTGTTTTTTCTCTAGGTTCATTGAGAATTTGCATTGAGATATTGCATATTAGTTAATTCATATTTCTTAAATCATTTAGCTTAAATATTCATATATTGCTGAAATCATGCTAGATTAATCTTGCATCCATTTAGCTTAATATCATGCTCATATAGAAAAATCTAAGAAGTAGGAGAGTATGCTCTTGTCTTTTATAGACAATCAGAAATCTAGACCCTTGAAGCTTTTTTCTAAGTTTTGAGATTTGTGTACCTTTAGCGGGCCTGTCACAGTGGGAAAAAGTAATCACCCTGTGAGAACAACCCAAGTGAGTACAGTTGGACCTAAGCATTCCAGCTCACTATAATAAATAGGCCTCTAGTCATTAAAGTCTCAAAGGATGGGATTATTTGAGTTTTCTCTTTGAGATCTCTCATATCGAGCATTTTGTAGGGCCTTGCGGTCTCAATCACGTTTACGTGACTACAACTTGTTTCGATACCTTGTTGGGCTATAGGCCTCAATCATGCTTGCGTGACTTCAAGGGGTAATTTCAAATGGTTTTCCTGACTAAGAACTATAAGATTAGAAGCTACCTGATTCACCTCCGAAAGGTTGATAATCTTTGTGCAAGAGAGATAGTAACTCTCCCAAGACACTTGCCATATCATGCCCCCATTAGCATTTGAAGTCGACTAATACGGCATTGAGAATCCATTGCATGAGACTCAGTGGTTGTATTCTAATTAGCTATTGGGTGTGTACCTAAGTCAGCAAGCAAAGGTTTTCTTCTCTAAGCCAACTTCTGTAGGGTTAGCATGCTCTGATTGAATTATTATATATCTTGTGTGTTTTCTATGTTTTCATCTCTGAAACTGAAACTGAAATATTGAAACTGGAGAAAACAAATCAAACAAAATTAGTGATCAAAACTTTGTCCATGTCACAAACTGGTATACCTTAGTTGTCAAAAACTCAGTCCACCTCTAAACTGGTCATCGTCAGTCATTGAAACATTAGTCCTTATCAAAAACTAGTAGTCGTCATTCATTGAAACTCTGTCTGTCAGAATCTTCTCTCTATCCAATCCTCTATCGTATGAATTCTTGATCTTGTCAGTCAAAACAGTCAAAGCTTCCTAGACCAGTCTACAACGAGCATAAAATTGGTTATCATAATTCGAAGCATAAACAACCTTGATAGTGTACCCCTGTCGTTGCATTGCACAATGGTGCAGGAGCACCTAGGCCTCATTTTCATCACAGGTTTGAGAGCAAGTTTTATTTTTATTAGTTTTGAGTTGGAAAGTTTGTTTAAGTTGTTTTTATGTTGTTCTAAGTTGTTTGGATGAGTTTTGAACTCATTGTGTGGTCATGTTCCCTGTTTTCATCTTTTTGCTCAAAGTTGCTAGTTTGGAGTTGCCTGGCAAAATGCTGTAAAAGTGAGTTTTTAATGTGTTTTTGTTTTGAAAGCGTTTAGACATGTTTTGTGCTTGGTTTGTAGGAGTGAGTAGTGTTTTTAGGTGATTTGTTGTTTTTGAGATCAACCTTGCATCATCTAGGCATTGAAAGTTGTCATTTTAGACATGAAAGTGTCAAATTTGAGTGCTCTTGGACATGTACCTGTCCATACAAGAGGATAACTAACATATAGAGGTATTTATTCTCTTGTTTGAACCATTGTAAGGGTTGATCATTCGGATATATCAAGCATTTTGCAAGTTTGCACTACTTTTTACCTTGTTTTCCTTATGTTTTGACTCCATGTGAGCAGCAGTCCGTACACCTGCTGTACATGGTCATACTGTTTTTGCATTTTTTAGTTCTCTTATGTTTCTTGAAGATTTTCCCTTTGGTGGCATTGAATTTTATTAAGTTTTGAGTCTTGTGCAAAATTATCTAGTTTTGACAGTTTCACTGCCTTGTCTAGGAAATTGGCAAGGATGCTTGACCAACTTGGCTTCTTGAAGCCCTAAATGTTCATGGCTTTTCAAGAACCAATTGGTCAACTTTTAAGATATGTATATATATGTTTTTCTTTCAAAAATGCAAGTGCAAGAAGTTTTGTGGCCATGGAGCCCTAGGCAAGTGTGTCATTTGGCTAGGGTCTTTGACGAAGTTTGATGCTTTGCTCTTCTATAGCAAATGCATTCTTCAGATAATTAGACTTATTTTTATCCTTAAGGTTGAATGTAAGGGTAAAGAGGATTTCTAAGCTATAATGAGGATGATTGCATTTTCAGTTTGTGAAAATGATGTAAAAAAAAATAGCGAGTCACTGTTTTGGAGTTGATTCCCATTCACTTGCTTCCTCTCCACCATTTATTGGAGATGGTAAAGCCTTGTAGCTCCTTCTAATTGCTTGAAAATAAGAACAAGGAGTGGTTTTTGGGTCTTGACCATGGGTTTGAGGTTGCCAAGATCAATTAACGATCCTTGAGGCAAAGTTGTAATGCCCAGTTGGCTGTCACAATCATCTATGACTGATTTTTGCATTTTTGTTGAAGTTGTATATGTAATCTTCCTCTTCAAAATGGCAGGTATGAAGGTCAAAAAGCAACTAAAGATAGAGCATTGTTAAAGAGCACAAAACAAACCTTTGGGAAAGAGTTTTGACAGTGTAAAGTGCAGGTCCAAAGTGAAAAAACAGTGAGAAGGCAAAATGCAGTCATAATTAACTTGACAGTGAACAACTTGTTGTTTTGTAATTGCCTAATGCCTTTTGTGTAGGGATAATGTGATTCTCTTGTGTCTCTAATGATAGACATGTTCTCATGTTCTAGAATGTAATTGGTTTTCATACTAAAGATGTGTTTGTAAAAAGCAAGAAAGGAAAAGTTGTCAACGTTGCATATTCCTTATGAGTAACTTTTGTAAACCTTGTTCTCTAACCCTTGGAAGGTGTAAAAACTATCTTCTCATGGCCTAATTAGCATGTAACATGGTAGAAACAAGTTTGTATGGTTTCAATTTAAGGTCTCTAACTTGTTAGTCAATGTTTGCCACCAAAACCCTTACAAACCCTCCTTTTTGCACCCATTTTTGGGACAGTCATGGAGAAGGCCTAATGGACCCCAAAACTTAGATAATATTTAAGAAATCCCAAAAGGGTATCCGTATATGAGATTCTTTTAGTCTGAAAGTTCATCGTTGGAGCAGGGTGAGCACAAAACCTCAAAAGGAGGGCTAATTCCTAGTAGCCCATTTTAGGCCTAAAACTTGGTTTTCTGTCAAATCGGGTACACAAATGGAGGATGTAAAGTCTAAAACCCATCAAATCTAGTTGAGACAAGTTGTTCTTGCATACATTGAACATATTTGGTGAGGTAGACTCCATAAGTTGGTTTGTAGCACTTGAGAAGGATCACTACACTCCAAAACGTAGAAGGCCAAAGACACCCATGGGGGTATAACTTGACACAAACTTGCAATCCAATAAAAGGAGACCTTGTGTAGTTAGAAAATAGATCATGGATAGAGGGAATGAATCCCAATTTAGTGAGTAAGGTGTTAGATTACTAAGCCAACAACTATGGAGTTGAAGCCCTTGAGCAACCAAGAAGTTTTTGTCTTAGGGAGGTGGAACAAGGAAAGTTGCTAGGTTGTCTATAAACCTTTTGCACCCTGATTTTGGTGGCTACACCTTGAAACTAGTGAAGGACCTAACACCTAATAACATACAAGCCTATTGGGAAACCCACTTGCACTACCTCCCTATCATAGTGGTATCAGAGCCCCATTACACTTGGGAATAAGTAGCAATTTGGCAACCATGGTGACAAATGCAGAGCTAGCAAAGAAAATGGAAGACCAAGAAAAAGAAAATAGGTTACTCAGAGTGAAGCTAGACCTCCTAGAGTAGAATTTGGGTGAAGTAGAAGTGAAGGCAAATGAAGTCAGCAATAAGATAGAAGGAACAAAAGACAGGGGTAAGCTATTAGCTATAGAGGATGAAATTCCTCTACCAGACCCTGTGATAGAGAATCAGCCCTTTTTGAAAGCCTTGAAGGCTATGAGTGGGAGAACACTAGAAGGAGTCCCACTATTCAGTGGTAAAATGGACCCAGAAGTGGTCATGGAGTGGATTGAGGGGCTTGAGAACCATTTTGAATGTGATAGTGTGACAGAGGCCCAGAAAGTGAAGGTGGCTAAATCCAGGTTGAGAGGAGCTACTTTAACATGGTGGAAGTGCATTCAAGATGAACGTGAGAAAGAGGGCAAAAAGCCCATAGCAACTTGGAAGGGAATTTTGTCCAAGATCAGAGAGACTTACATTCCAGAGGACTATGAAATACAACTTCATAGGAAAAGGCAAAACCTTAGGAAAAAGGAGTTAGATGTCAGTAGTTATACCAAAGAGTTTTAGAAGCTATGCCTTAGGTCAAAGATCCAAGAGGATGAAAATGTCAAGGTTGCTAGGTATCTCAATGGTTTGAGATGGAACATACAGGAAGAGTTAAGTTTATTGTGTCCTACAATAGTTCAGAAGTGCTACCAACTTGCACTCAAGGTAGAGGAAAGGAGTAGGAAGAAGCAAGAGCAGCATAACAGAGGTAGAGGAAGAGGCAGAGATGGTCGAGGCCATAGAGGCAGTTTTGGGGGAAGACACATAGATCAAAGGTCCCAAGGGGAATTTAAGCTTATAGAGCAAAGTGGGGATTCTCGGAGCAATCCCAACTATAGGGGTAGGGGATCAAGCAACCCAGGAAGAGGTAGATCTAGTGGCCCAGGTAGAGGGTCTTACTTCTCCACAATGAAATGCTACAACTGTCAGAAATTGGGTCATCCTGCTTATAGGTGTCCAGAAAAGCCTAGTTCTTCCCATGGAGGTGAAAAGAGAGTAAACTACGTTCAAGAGGAAGGAAGTAGTACAATAACTCCAGCAATGCACCTAGCACCCAAAGATGGTGAGAGTCTCATGATGAGGAGAGTATTGATGCAAGAACCTCACAAGTGTGAAGTATCTCAGAGAAGAGCATTGTTCAGGATAAAGTGAAAAATCTTGGGCAAGGTATGTAAGGTGGTTATAGATTCAGGTTCCATAGATAACATTATCTCAGAGGAGGCAGTTAGCAAATTGAACCTACCTAGAACGAGGCACAGTGAACCCTACAAGGTAACCTGGTTAAACAATGGGCAACATGTCCTAGTTAATGAACAAGCATGGGTAGACTTCAACATAGGTGAATACAAGGATAGGATACTGTGTGACATCATTCTTATGGATGCTTGCCATCTACTATTGGGTAGACCTTGGCAATTTGACAGGAGGGCACACCATGATGGTGAAAAAAACACATATTCCTTTCAAAAGAATGGCATTGCCTACAAAATTTAGTCCCTTAGTGAAGAGACAGAGAACAACAAACCATGAGCACCTAAAGTGTTATTAGTCAATGAAAAAGAGTTCATCCAAACCATGAAAGAGGGAGATGGGATTGGTTATGCACTTGTAGTGAAACCTAAGGAGGAGAAGAAAGAAAAACAAGTAGAGCTCCCACAAGAAGTGCAACTAATTCTTGATAACTTTAAGGACATCATCAGTGATGGACAACCAGCAACATTACCTTCTCCTAGAGCCATTAGTCATCAGATTGACTTTATACCAGAAGCTTCTTTGCTAAACAAAGCAGCTTATAAGATGACTCCTGAATAGAACAAAGAGGTAGCTAGGCAGATTCAAGAGTTGTTGGATCAAGGATTAATAAGAAAGAGTATAAGTCCTTGTGTCGTACCTACTATGTTAACACCTAAGAAAGGGGGCACATGGAGACTATGCACAGACTCCAGAGCTATCAACAAAATCACCATAAGGTACAGGTTCCCTATTCCCAGGATAGAAGATTTGATGGATTGTTTAGGGGGTGCGAGGCATTTCTCTAAAATAGACTTAAAAAGTGGTTACCATCAGATAAGAATAAAAGAGGGTGATGAGTGGAAAACTGCTTTCAAAACAAATGAGGGTCTTTATGAATGGTTGGTTATGCCTTTTGGACTCTCTAATGCTCCCAATACCTTTATGAGGCTAATGAATGAAGTATTGTAGGATTTTCTTGGTAAGTTTGTGGTAGTCTACTTAGATGACATTCTCATTTTTAGTAAGACTGAAGAGGAGCATTTGAAACACTTAGCTATTGTTTTGCAAAGATTATCTGATGAGCAGTTAACCATAAATCTTGAGAAATGTGATTTTATGAAACAAGAGCTAGTCTATCTTGGTTTTGTTGTGTCTAGTGGAGATCTTAAGATGGATCAATCAAAAGTTGCAGCCATAACAAGTTGGCCAACCCCACAATCAGCCAGTGCAATTAGAAGTTTTCATGGCCTAGCCCAGTTTTACAAAAAGCTTATTAAAGGGTTCAGTGCAATTTGTGCACCCATGTTAGATACAATAAAGGGTGGTCATAAGGTTAAGTTTTAATGGATATAAGCATCCAATAAGGGGTTTTAGTTACTCAAAACTAGAGTTGCTACATAGCCAGTGTCCTTCCTAGCTTTGATAAACTCTTTACTATAGAATGTGATGCCAGTCATCTTGTAGTAGGTGTAGTCTTGAGTCAGGATAATAGACCAGTTGCTTTCTTTAGTGAAAAACTGAATGATGCAAAGAAAAAGTATTCATATTATGATTTAGAGTTATATGCATTGGTGCAAGCACTCAGGAAGTGGAGGCATTACTTGCTTCCTAAAGAGTTTGTTGTGTATACAGACAACCAGGCAGTCAGTTTCTTGAATTCTTAGGATAAACTCAACCATAGGCATGTGAAGTGGGTAGAATACCTACAAGCATACACCTTTACTCTTAAGCACAAGAAAGGCCAGTGTAACAAAGTAGCTGATGCTTTGAGTAGGAGATTGTTGACTATTCAAGAGATCCAAGTTAAGAGTATTGGTATTGATTGCTTTCAAGATTTGTATCCTGATGATGATGATTTTGTTGCTGCTTATAAAGTTTGTCTTGCTTTTGAGAATCATATCCATAGTGGGTATGTTGACTATACATTGCAGAATGGTTTGTTATTTAGGGGAGGACAGCTATGTGTTCCTAAAGGTTCCATGAGAGAAAACCTTATCCAAGAGAAACACAATGGGTGTTTGAGTGGCCATTTTGGTCTCAATAAGGCCTTAGAGTTGGTTCAACGCTTCTATTACTGGCCTAAGATGCAGAGAGATGTCAGAAGGTATGTTGAGCAGTGTATGATATGTCAGAAGGCCAAAGGTAATAGCACTAATGCTGGTTTATATCAACCACTTTCCATTCCTTCTAGGCCATGGGAGTGCATCAACATGGATTTTGTTGTAGGTTTACCAAAGCCAAAAGCAGGGTATGACAGTATCTTTATGGTTGTTGACAGATTTAGCAAGATGGCTCACTTTATACCTTGCAAAACTAATAATGATGCTAGTTAAATTGCTTTCCTTTTCTTTAAAGAAGTTGTCAGAATACATGGTTTTCCATCTAGCATTGTATCAGATAGAGATGTTAAGTTTTTGGGTCATTTTTGGAAGACTTTGCGGAAGAAATTGGGTACTAACTTGTCTTTTGGCTCAGCTTACCATCCACAGATAGATGGCCAAACAGAAGTGGTGAATAGAACATTGGGTAATCTACTCAGATGTCTCACCAAGGAGTATGGACAAAGATGGGATCAGCTCATTCCATAGGCAGAATTTGCTTATAATGACAGTGTAAACAAATCCACTGGTAAGAGTCCATTTCAGATTGTTTATGGTATGCATCCAAGAGGTGTTTTTGAGTTACATGATGTGACTAACTTGCAACATGTTAGTGGGACAACAGAGGATATGGCACAGTCACTGAAGGAGATCCATGAATAGGTTAAGCAGTCTTTGCAGGACACCACCGCAAGAGTCAAAGCAAGGGTGGATGCTTCAAAGAGGGATGTCCAATTCTCAGTTGGAGATTTTGTGATGGTGCATCTCAACAAGTCTAGATTGTAAAAGGGAGTTCCTACCAAGTTACAAATGAGAAGAATAGGGCCTTGCAAGATTTTGGCTAAGTATGGTCCTAATGCTTATAAGATTGATTTACCTGTTGATATTTCCTTGTCTCCTATCTTTAATGTTGCAGATTTGGTAAGTTTCAAGGGGTAGCCTCCTGAAAGACTCAGAGAGCTTCAGACATTTCACATTCCCTTTCTGATCTATCTCTCCCCTCTTCTTCTTCTCCCATTCCTGAAAAGGTACTTGATTCCAGAATCATCAAGAAGACTAGAAAGCATGACTACTTTGAACATTTGATCAAGTGGAAAGATCAACCAGCCTCTAAAGCAACTTGGGTACCTAAAATTGACTTCCACAAGGCTAGTATTCCTCTCTCTTTTCTGCCCAAAGGAGTCACATGACTTCTTTGTCACCAGGGGAGTATGGTGCAGGACCACCTAGGCCTCATTTTCATCATAGGTTTGAGAGAAAGTTTGATTTTTATTAGTTTTGAGTTGGAAAGTTTGTCTAAGTTGTTTTTGTGTTGTTCTAAGTTGTTTGGATGAGTTTTGAACTTATTGTGTGGTCATGTTCCCTGTTTTCATCTTTTTGTTCAAAGTTGCCAGTTCGGAGTTGCCTGGCAAAATGTTGTAAAAAGTGATTTTTTAATGTGTTTTTGTTTTGAAAGTATTTATACATGTTTTTTTCTTGGTTTGTAGGTGTGAGTAGTGTTTTTGGGTGATTTGTTGTTTTTGAGATCAACCTTGCATCATCTAGGCATTGAAAGTTGTCATTTTAGACATGAAAGTGTCAAATTTGAGTGCTCTTGGACATGTACCTATCCATACAGGAGGATAAATAACATGTAGAGGTATTTATTCTCTTTTTTTAACCATTGTAAGGGTTGATCATTCGGATATATCAAGCATTTTGCAAGTTTGCACTACTTTTTACCTTGTTTTCCTTATGTTTTGACTCCATGTGAGTAGCAGTCCGTACACCTGTTGTACGTGGCCATACTATTTTTCCATTTTTCAGTTCTCTTATGTTTCCTGAAGATTTTCCCTTTCGTGGCATTAAATTTCATTAAGTTTTGAGTTTTGTGCAAAATTATCTAGTTTTGACAATTTCACTGCCTTGTCTAGGAAATTGGCAAGGACGCTTGACCAACTTGGCTTCTTGAAGCCCTAAATGTTCATGTCTTTTCAAGAACCAATTTGTCAACTTGTAAGACATATATATACATGTTTTTCTTTCAAAAATGCAGGTGCAAGAAGTTTTGTGGCCATGGAGCCCTAGGCAAGTGTGTCATTTGGCTAGGGTCTTTGAGGAAGTTTGATGCTTTGCTCTTCTATAGCAAATGCATTCTTCAGATAATCAGACCTATTTTGATCCTTAAGGTTGAATGTAAGGGTAAAGAGGATTTCTAAGCTATAATGAGGATGATTGCATTTTCAGTTTGTGAAAATGATGTAAAAAAAACAGTGAGTCGCTGTTTTGGAGTTGATTCCCATTCACTTGCTTACTCTCCACCATTTATTGGAGTTGGTAAAGCCTTGTAACTCCTTCTAATTGCTTGAAAACAAGAACAAGGAGTGGTTTTTGGGTCTTTTCCATGGGTTTGAGGTTGCCAAGATCAATTAATGATCCTTGAGGCAAAGTTGTAATGCCCAATTGGCTGTCACAGTCATCTATGACTGATTTTTGCATTTTTGTTGAAGTTGTATATGTAATCTTCCTCTTCAAAATGGAAGGTATGAAGTTCAACAAGCAACTAAAGATAGAGAATTGTTAAAGAGCACAAAAAAAACCTTTGGGAAAGAGTTTTGACAGTGTAAAGTGCAAGTCCAAAGTGAAAAAGCAGCGAGAAGGCAAAATGCAGTCATAATTAACTTGACAGTGAACAACTTGTTGTTTTGTAATTGCCTAATGCCTTTTGTGTAGGGCTAATGTGATTCTCTTGTGTCTCTCATGATAGACATGTTCTCATGTTCTAGAATGTAATTGGTTTTCATACTAAAGATGTGTTTGTAAAAAGCAAGAAAGGAAAAGTTGTCAACGTTGCATATTCCTTATGAGCAACTTTTGTAAACCTTGTTCTCTAACCCTTGGAAGGTGTAAAAATTGTCTTCTCATGGGCTAATTAGCATGTAACACGGTAGAACCAAGTTTTTATGGTTTCCATTTAAGGTCTCCAACTTGTTAGTCAATGTTTGCCACCAAAACCCTTACAAACCCTCCTTTTTGCACCCATTTTTGGGACAGTCATGGAGAAGGCCTAATGGACCCCAAAACTTAGGTAATCTTCAATAAATCCCAAAATGGTATCCGTATATGAGATTCTTTTAGTTTGGAAGTTCATCGTTCGAGCAAGGTGAGCACAAAACCCCAAAAGGAGGGCTAATTCCCAGTAGCCCGTTTTAGGCCTAAAACTTGGTTTTTTGTCAAACCAGGTACACAAATGGAGGATGTAAAGTCTAAAACCCATCAAATCTAGTTGAGACAAGTTTTTCTTACATACATTGAACATATTTGGTGAGGTAGACTCCACAAGTTGGTTTGTAGCACTTGAGAAGGATCACTACACTCCAAAACGTAGAAGGCCAAAGACACCCATGGGGGTATAACTTGACACAAACTTGCAATCCAATAAAGGAGACCTTGTGTAGTCAAAAAATAGATCAGGGATAGAGGGAATGTATCCCAATTGAGTGAGTAAGGTGTTAGATTACTAAGCCAACAACTATGGAGTTGAAGCCCTTGAGCAACCAAGAAGTTTTTGTCTTAGGGAGGTGGAACAAGGAAAGTTGCTAGGTTGTCTATAAACCTTTTGCACTCTGATTTTGGTTTCTACACCTTGAAACTAGTGAAGGACCTAACACCTAATAACATACAAGCCTATTGGGCAACCCACTTGCACTACCTCCCTATCACACGATTTTGTTGATCATCTCTCAGCTAGTTCAAACAACATCTTATCAAACCTAAGTTTACTTAGATAACGTCTTACACAAGATAGATCATTCGTGAAACCAGACCAAATCTTAGTAACTTCTTTCAATCACTACATTAAATGAATAACTAGCTACAATTTGATCTTGACTTCTGCAACACATCTAGCTCTTGATCTTGTCGATTGTAAATGCCTGTTCAAACCAGAAGCTCTTCTAAAAATTTTTGGCAAAAGTAAGAATCTCATGGATACCTTAGCTTCGATTCCCATGGCTACCTTTGCTCAAATGCTTCAAGATATCAAGAAAGAAATATATATATGACATGGAAATCCAACAAAATAAATCAATGACCCCATTTGAAAAACAGATATATGATATCAAGTGTGAGAAACTTCAAGGAATGCTAAAAGGATTATGTGATTTGACAAGCAAATACCAACAAATAATTGACAATCAAAGACCAAATCTCATAGAAGATCACAAAACACCTTCACCAAGACAAAAAGACATCTATTCCCTAGATAGACAGTTTACACCTTTGGGGCAATCTATTGAGTCAGCTTTGGAAGAGCTTATTAAGAACACTCTTATCATATTGCCTAAAAAGACCACATGGGGATATGCAGTTTTGAGTAGTTATAGTGCATATCATAGGCATAAAAAACATAAGACTTCAATGTGTATGGAATTAAAACATAAGATTCAAGATCTTCTTGATGATGGTGTCATTGAAATTGAAGATCCTAATGACTCACCTAAAGAAAAAGAAGGAACTACTTCTAAGCATGATCAAAATCATGAACCTATGTCTAGCAAGGCTCCATATGTGGCCTTCATCCCTTCCATGATGCCTTCATCTCCTAAGACTTGTCAGCAACAATCCATACCATCTCCTTCAAACAATGAAATTTCTCATGTTTACCTTCAGGGGCTATCTCCTATGGAAATCCAAGTTAATGGCAATATTTATGCAAGTTCCTCTAAAGATTTAAAAATCTCAAATCATATGCCATCATACACTTCAATTCCAAACGTACCCACTCTAGAGAGTCCCACTCAAAATGCTTCCCCATCATGCCAAAAGATGAACACCTTCCAAGAATCCCCTACGCCTATGAAAAATCCTATCCCTTCCTTAGAAGTGACTCCATGTCAAGAGGATAACCTAAAAAATGAAGAAACAAGTCCTATCATAAATCAAGATCAAGACACCAAAACTCCTCAATCCCATCTAATGATTGAAAAATATCCTACCTCCCTAGATTCCCATAATGATCCCCTTATACCTTTTCATTTCTTCCAAGATCACCCCCTTCCATCTCAAGAGAAAACCATCCTAAGAAAGATCATGATGCCTCTTCCACCTTTTCAAATGATCCTATTCAAAATGAAGAGTGAAACACCCTTCCCACTCTATCCAATGGTCCTCTTCCATGTCAAGATCAAAGTATCCCTTCATCTCCTTGTCATAATCTTCCATGTTCACTTCATGATCCTATCATACCTTGCAAGCCACCTCCACCTCAAAATGGACTTGCCTCTTGCATCAAAAGTAAGAAGAAACCCTTTGTTAAAAAGATCTTTCAAAGCATGCATTATCAAAGAAAAGGGTTAGACATTCATGAATAGGGTATATTAAAACCCCCTGCTATAAAAGAAAATCTTGATTATATTGGCTACATTTCTCACTCTCAAGATGTTGGTATGTCTCATAAATCCTATATTTCTCCAGTTAAGTCCAAATACATGCCTTCTCCTTTGCCACTTCCATCCATTCTAGGTCCCTATATCCCTCCATCCCTTATGTAGGATCAACAAAGGAACACATCTTCGAGTACCTTCCATCGATCTAAAAGACCTCCATATAATTCCTATCCATTCATACATTCTTTTCCTTCTCCAAGCAATTTGGATGCCAAGCATAAAAGTCATAAGTCAAGTAATCCACATGTATTCAAGGATCAACATGTCCCATCTAATCGACATGTCAAAACAAAGAAAAATATTATCCAAAAAGAAAAAGAAAAATACAAAATGCCACAAAGGCCCACAAACAAAGAAGAAAAGTCAAAAGTTATATGGGTTCCTAAGGCACTTGTACAAGATATGCTCTCTAAGGAACTACAAAAGCATCAAAAATCAAAAGCCATGTGGATCCCTAAGCGGCTACTTGAAGCACAAAAGTCTAAACAAAAATCAAAATTGGCATTCCAAGATTGTTGTTCCTCAATCCAAACCTTCCAAATCTATTCCTCTGTCATCTCCTTCATCCATTTTGGGCTCTTATGCCCTAAAATGTGTAACCTTTCCTCCATCAAAATCTCAAAATCTGAGATTCACTTCTCCTCCATATGTCCACCATCCCTCAAGGTGTGTGCCAATGTTGATCTTTCCAGCATTTCCATCTATCCATACACAATTCTTCCAACATCCCATCCATTATCCAACACCTCTTTTTCACCCTTCCATCTCTCTTATCCAATCCTTTGCATAAATCCTTGCCCTAGTTTCATTTCATCATCCTGCCAACATCTTTAAGCATACCTTCATAGCCATGGTCTATTTCAACTCATATTCCAAGGGTACCATCCAAAGAAGCGAGACGATGGGGTCCTTCTTCAATCCCCTATGCCTCCATTATCTTCCAAAAGAAAAAAAAATGATGATAAAATCAAAAAAAAAATCAAAAAAAAAAAGAAAAGAGAAATAAATTCGTCCTTGTGTGAAAACCACTTCTTGTGGAGCCTTGGGCAAGTACCATGATGAAAACCTGGCAAACAAGTGTCATGCATAATCTTTGTACTTTACACTAGGGTCAAGTTCCATCCATGTACATCCATCTATTATCCCTCTTCCTCCATTATCCTTCATCCTCCATTATCCGTCATCCGCTCTATCTACATTCATATCCCTTTTCCACCTTTGATCTTGACAAGGTTAAGGATCCTTGCAGGCTTCATGTGTCCTATTTATTACACTTGATCCAGACCCTTTAGCTCCTATCCATTTCTTTCTTACATCCTTCATTACTACCTTTGATCTTGCTTATCATATCTACCTCCTATCCAAATCTATCCCTTGATCTTGATTGACACTATGGACAAAATGAAAAAACACGTTCTCCACAAACCTCTTGACATGGCCTCTTCTTTGGACCATATGGCTTCATTACACTATATCCTTTCTTTACATTGCTAAAATCCTTTCTTTACATCGCTAAAATCCTTTCTTTACATCGCTAAAATCCTTTCTTTACATTGCTATATCAGGACCCTGTGCTTGGATTAACGTTGTGAGATAGTCCTTGAAAGCCTCAACCATCATTCACTTATCCATTCATGTACTCAAAATCCCTTTTGCATTGCTAGACACTAGGGGCAAACATTAAAAAATCATAAAAATCATAAAATGTCCTGAACAAACTCCTAAAAATCATAAAATGTTCTAAACAAAATTCTAAAAATTAGAAAAAGTCCTGAAGAAAATCCTAAAAATTAGAAGAAAAAAAAAAAAGTCTTGAAGAAATTCTAAAAATCAAAAAAAGTCCTGAAGAAATTCAAAAAAAAAAGGAAAAAAGAGAGAAAATGCCCTTGTGAAAACCTGGTAAACAAGCACCTTGGTAAAAAATTATATGCATCTTTGCCAAGCAAGTGAAAACCTGGCAAACAGGCACCTCTTGTACTCAAGCACTCCATCTATCAACGCAACATTGGCATTCCCACTTTCATGCATCTTTGTTTTCGCTTGTACATATTTCAATCACTTTTGTGACATCCTAGTTCTTTTGGAACCCTCATGGCTTGAAACTAATCAATGTCCTAGTCTTAGGTTAATCAACATAGCACATTACATATCCTAAGTAGTATCAACCAAGTCAACTTTATGTCAGTGAAACCTGGTCGTCCGCTCCGAGTCAGTCACCTGTCTCCTGACTACTGAAGAGTTTTATCACTGATTACACAAGCAAAACAACATTACTGAAAACAATCACTAAATTGTTTAAGATATGCATGAAAATTTTCTTTGTGTGCTTTCTTTTACATTGGTTTTCAATTATCATCCCTCTGAGTAACTTGAGGAAGTCTATCTTGACTAAGAGGAGCAAGGATTGGGGGCATTATATTTTTTTGTTTTCTGCTTGTAGGAATGATTCTGATGATTTGAAAACATCTAATCAGTTGGATGTCTATGATAAGTGCCTTCACATTAAGGTGAAATTGCCACACATACCTCAACTCCGATTATTTGAATGCTACAAGGACGTTCCCATCATTTTTTTGTTTGTTTTGAGGGAATTTCTTTATCATGCAATCTAGGTCCCTGTGAAATCTGTCTAAGGATATGAAAGAAAAAAGGGTCATTGCGGACAAGATAATTAATATTGCATATGCAAAGAAAAGAACTCTATTCTGCCTGCCATAATTGTAAAACGCTCAATGATGAAAATTCAACTTTTCAAAGTCAAGTGACTAGGTTTAGGATTGCATCTCATTTTGCATTTCATTCTGCATCTTGTGAATTTAGAGTGATGTCGGTATGGTAACAATGATCTCCCTAATTTCTAAATGAGCGTTGGAAGCTTCATCATTTCTTCACTAAGTGGTCTCTTTTCATCATTTCTCTGATTGAGTCCTTGTGTTTTGAGATGTTAGTTGCATACATAAACATCTTATATAGATTCATACATTCACTATCATTCATTTGAATTCATCTTATTGCATAGAAAAATGAAAAAAATTGCATTACTCATTACTCACTCACATTAATTTATTTGCATATGAAAAGAAAGAAAAAAAAAACATCCATATTCCATTTGCATTCATTCATCTATACTAAAAATATATGCATACATAAAGAATAAAGCATATAGAACAACATCTCATAATCAATCAACACAAGTACAATGAAATCAAATCAAGAGCTTGTAAATCGACTGTCTCGAGTCCATTTTTGGGATTGAAATCGAAATCTGATGTCAACTCTCTCATCAAAATTTCATAAAATTTGGACCACTTAGCGCTTTCATCAACCACTCATTCTCTTCTTCAATTTGCGCTCAATCTCTTGTCAATCAACGCAAAATTTTCAAAAATTCCTCTGAATCAATTTGTGCTCAAGCAACTTATCATCGCTAAAAATTGCCTATCATCATGTACCCTCGCTATCTTTTGATTTAGCTCCCAAGGGGGCATACTCGTGACCTTATGACCGTACATCTTCAAATGTCGAGAAAATTTTCAAATCTTCATCGAAAGTCGAGCAAAACATATTTTTCAACTAAAGAAAATCAATCAATCAAATCCTTATTGTTAAGGGGCATCTCATCTTCATCGCTTTATATCAAGTTGAGATCTCTCGATCATCTGAATCAAATCAATCGCTAGGGGGATATCAGTTTCAATGCTTCATATCAAGTTGATATTTGTCTTTTATCTAAATCAATCTCTTAACGTTAATCAGTTTCATCGCTTTTCATCAAGCTGGTTACTCATTTATACTCAATCAAGGGTTTAAAGAGTATCTTCGATCACACTCAATCTAAGCAGGTGTTTAGTATTCGTTGCTTTGGATCAAGCTGGACAGGTTATCTTCACTCATCGTGTCTTGATCAATCAAGTTCAAGATCGATTTTTATCATCACTCATTTTGTCTAGATCAATCAAGTTCTAGATCAGTAAGATCCGCTTCTTGATCAATCAAGTTCAAGTTCAAGTTCAGTATCTTTTGTTTTCTATTGTTCCTAAGTTCAACCAAGTTTGGGATCGATATCGCTTTAATCAGACTTCATTCAACTTCATCGCTTCGAATCAAGCTAAACACCTCGCTTTTCATCTAGTTCGTGATCAATCAAGTTCAGAACTGGTATCTCCTAGACATCAACTATTCTTTGAACCAACGCGCTGCTCACACATTAATTCAAAGAGGGGAAAATGTAATACCCTAAAAATGGTCATCTAAACCATGGGCCCCTAATCTCGACAGCATCACCAAGGTCCTAACCAAAGGCAATTAAATAAATCTTGAGTTCACAATTAATTCTTTAATCATCAAATGTCACATGGCAAATTAATAACTCAATATTAATTGAATATTTATTTAATTAATTGATCATTCCAAGTAAATCATTTTAAACAATTATCTTATTTAATTAAATAAATCAATTTGCCATTAAATCATCAAAAAGAGGAATTCATTTGAAAAATAAATAAAAATTGCCATAAATCTTCAAAAAAGGAAACAAAACAAGAAAGAGGAATTGGAAATTATGAGCACAAATCTTCAAAAAAGGAAATAAATCAAAAAATGAATTAATTGACCAAAAAAGAATTAGAATTTGAGAAAAGAAATCAATTGGAGATAATCTTGAAAAACGAATTAAAAATTGATAAATAATCTCAAAAAAAGCAATTAAAACAATTAAACATTAAAATTGAATGAAATAGAGAATAAATCAGTTTTTTCCTGATTTTATTCTAATTTTAGTTAAATTTCCTTTAAAACTGAGAAAAGCATCCAATCACATCAATTCACCTGGATTGTGCTTCTTCTTGGAATATCTTGACCGCTCATCATTATTTGATCTCAACCTTTGGTTTCTTTATGAATTTTCTATAAATTCAGGCTCTCATCTCTCATTCAAAAAATCTTGGAGAATAAATTGTTATTATGTTGTTTTTTCTCTAGGTTCATTGAGAATTTGCATTGAGATATTGCATATTAGTTACTTCATATTTCTTAAATCATTTAGCTTAAATATTCATATATTTCTTAAATCATGCTAGATTAATCTTGCATCCATTTAGCTTAATATCATGCTCATATAGATTAAATCCTTCGTTTAGGTGTTGTCTAGTCACTAGATAGCTTAGCAATCTGAGAGCAATCTAAAATCACATCTACTAGAAGGCAATGGGTCGCTTTGTAATGGTTTATTATTCATTGATTATTGATTTACTAACCATGCATCTAATGACTTAATTGAAGTGTTGTGTATTTCAGATACAGATACAGGTCCACTTTTCACACACACAAATATGTCCCCTTATGATATAGCAACCACCCTTTTAGGGTACTTCTAAATAATGCATGTGCTTGGATATCATAAAGGAGAAAAATAGATAAAGATCACTCAATTGAGTTGTCAAAGTAGAAGTACACATCAAGTAGGGTGAAATCCACGACATAAGATGAATACATTGCCATGGAATATACCTAAACTTATGAACGTAACTCAAAATAGAAAATACATTCAACACAAAATCCAAGGAATTTCACTAATAAACAGATTTCTTTTATCAAGTCATAAACAGTCAAGTTAACAATCTTCAATACACCTCATTCATTCTTATATCGTAAAGTTACATACCCCTATTCATTGTGTTTACTTTCATAATTTAACATTCAATTTGAGAATATATTAACCTATAGGTAATCAATTATATGCTGAAATATTAACATTTCATTCATTGCAACCATTCCCAGTTAGATAATTAAGAAAGCCCATGTCCTATTTTCTACTTAATTTTTATTTGTGAATACAAGGTGACCATTGCATATTTCTTGTCTATTTTATTGGTTGTCATGGAGAGTACATGGGAAAAGATGACTCTACATGATCACATTCACGAGGATCCATGAACCCTGATTCTATTTTTCTTACATGTTTGTAAGTGTTATATAATTTGAGATGAATGATCATTTAAATATTCAGATGGACCTACTGCATCCATAATTGCATATACTATGATATATATTCACTAGAACTATGCATTTATCAAACTTATCCATACACCAAAGTAAATTTATTTGTTATCCGCTTACATCTGATTGTTTTCCTATCCAATATCATTTTTACGATTGTGGGATCAGCCCCATAATTGTATACTTCTTGCGTTTTCAAATTCAATTGATTCTTGTTATTTGTTTGTATGCAAACGCATTCATTTGCACTCATATCCCCACGCATTCAATCCTTATCTCTCATTGTAAAAGCATCCATTGCAACCGTTCCCAGCCATATCTAAATATCAGAGCTCACTAGTACCCCATCAAAATCATACTTTGTTTTGTTCTTATAATATCACCACAAAGATTCAAAATGAACAATCAACGTCAATATTATTGGTATTGTGTAGAGTACACATGCAAGAGCAGATAACAGATCTGTCTCGTCCTAAACTACAAATCCGTCCAGGCTAGTGATAATTCATTTTTTGTTTCGGAGTATTCTCAGCTGATTAAATTGTCTTCTGCTCCTAATGTTATTGTCCATCATTGCTAGTGATAACATCTACCTTCCTTAGATATCAATGGCAGAATATGACAAAGCCCGAATTGGTCCCAACCAGAACTCAAACTTGAACAATAACTTGCACGCTGCATGTTTCAGTTCCAACAAGCTCACATCCCCAAGTCCAAACAACAGAAATTGTTTACAAAAGATTAATAAGAAACCTCCAAGATCTGACAGCATGGAGTAGATGAAACAAGACACATAAAGACATCCAGTGGTCCTTCATATGAGACATACAGATCGAATCATTACACCAATCATAAGAGATCCCAGATGTATGGAATAGATCAATCAGGACTCATAATGGAGATATCCATTCATATGCTCTTGACGGTCCTTGATAAGAATGGTGGGATTCAGTGAAATAACAAAATGATACATAAAACTTCTACAGAGATGACTACCTTAGAGGTAAAGGATATCTGACATTTCATGGAAGTTTCTTATACTTCAAAATTGTTTGGTTGGTTAATTATTTACTCAGCAATACTACTTATAAATGTTATTAAAAGGTTAATAGATGTTAAAAAAAATATTGTATTGTATATTTCTATTTTTAAACACATTTTCTAAAGTATTATAAATGTATATGTTTATCAATCGTTTAATAATGTTTTTATTAGTTTTGAAGAATTTCATAAATATAATAATTTGAGAAAATTTTGATGAGCTCGTAAGAAACAATTTGAAAGCTAGTTTAATTCATTTAACATTGATAATGATTTCTAAAGATACTTGGGGATGGGGCTCCCTACTATGTCCCCACTGGTTCATAGCTCGAGTCAAAAGCTATTCAGGCTTCGGTCAATTACCCATCAAAAAAAAAAAAAGATACTTAACAATGACAATTAATATTACTTGTAATGACTAATTTATAATTTTCTTCTAAGATGTGTATATTTTCGATAATATTATATTTTTTTATACATTATAATAAATTAAAAGAAATCATAGCTAGCTTTATTTTTTGAGTTATACACATTGCTAGATTTATTGAATCACTTATTGAATATATCTGAATGTTTATTGTTTTCTTATTCTAACAATTTATTTCTATATAATTGCAATTTACTTTCTACAACACAAACATTGGAAGAAATTATGTTGATTAAGACACTCAAGTAAATAATAAAACATGTGTTATATTTTAATGAAAATACAAAAATATCATGACTCTATCTTATAGGAGATTATGTTAAGAAATCATATATTAGAACTAGTTATGCAAACATAACATCATATTAATAATATATTGAAAAAATTAAAATCGTATGAACATAATAGAAAAATACAAAAAATTAAAAATTAAATATTACAACTGATGAATTAGTGGAAGGTCATTACAATTGCAATCTGCCATTTGATATCCAATCATTATATCCCCTTCATAGACTCTATATTCTCAACAAACATTAAAGACACTATTAGAGTGTGCTTTGTTTAAAAAATTAAAAAATCCATTTGTTTGTCTACAAATGTATAGGAAATGAAGAGATAAATATAAAGTATTCAATTTTGGGGTACGAGGTAATTATTTGCTACCAATAGTACTTAAAAACATATTAAAAGGTTAAAAGATATTAATATTTATTATTTATTTAATTTTTCAAATAAGTTAAGTATTGTATATTTATATTTTTACTAGTTTTCAAATATGAAATTTTGATGAATTTATAAGAAAGAAACAATTTGAAAGGTACTTTAACTTTTTAACAATTGATAATGATTTTGAAAGATATTCAACAATGACAATAAATATTAATGGTAATGACTAATTATAATTTTCCTATAAGATATTTTGCTAATAATATTAGTTTTTGATGTGTTATATAATATATATAATTATATTATTTAATAAATGAAAATAAATATTAGTTTTGTCTATTTTTGGATTATACACATTGTTAGATTTATTGAATCAATTATGGAATATATATAACTTTTTATTGTTATATTATTGTAACATATTATTTTTATATAATTGCAATTTACTTTCTACAGCAAAAACACCAGATGCAGAAACGTTGATTAAAACACTCAAAAAGATAATAAAATATATATTATAACATGATAAAAATACATAAATATCATGACCATATCTTATAGAATATTATGTTAATAAATCATGTTATAGTTAGTTATGTGAATATAACATCATATGATCAATAATATCAAGTGACGGAATTAAAATTATATGGATATAATTAAAAAAAAAATTAAAAAATTTAAAGATTACACTTTATGGATTAGTGCAAATCCATTACAAAATATTGCAATCAAACATTCTAAAATCCTTTTTGAATAATTATAAACATATCGACGAGCCCAAGAAATATGTAAACATTCCACGTAATAATGTGGTCTTGAGTAGGTTCAAACTTCTTTATCTCTATGGTAGTGTGCAACCAATCAAGACATGTTGTTTTGTAAAGAATATTCTACTTAAGTTCCATTAAAGACTTGGGCCTACTCTAATAGATGGATTTAGGTGGCATGACAGTGTTTCTTTGCATACAACTCAACTAATGTAGGGGATAGCCATGTAAAAAGATTCACATAGTGTGACATAATGGAATAAGGACACTTGGCACAAACTTAAATAATAGGTGGGGACCACATTATAATCCATGACTTAAGGACTTAGGCAACATCAAAAATATCAGGCAACCAAGGATAACTAGTTACTAGGATAGTGGGGTTAGCATTGTAATCAATTTAAAGGGCCAAGTTGTAACTTAAATGACTGGACATAAGATACAAGTCACTACCAAAATATAAGAAAAGTAATTAGGGAATAGACAACATTAATGACTTTTCAACTAGGTAAATATGGGATGACCAAGAAAGGCTATGAAACCCTAGAAAACTACAAGGTTCTAATAGTGGTGATTTGGGGGATAGACTACACCAAACAAAACAAATCACCAAATAAAAAGAATATACAAATGTAGGTAAAAATACAATGTGCATGGACATAACCTTTCAAGAAAAAAAAGGATTTAAGAACTATCCATGCACTAGTAACTCATGAATTTCATTGTTCAAACTTTGCAAAAAGTATGTATTTTACCATAGGTATTTGTGATCACATATGGACCAGTTGAAAGAGTATCAAATTTTTCATGTTTTCATTTATCCTAGAATCTAGCATTTCACATCACTACCATGTCATCCACTTTGAACTTCCTACCTAAAGACTTCTTATCAAACAAGTACTTCACCTACTATTGTTGCACTTAGTATTTACCCTCTATGCAAACCTTCTTATTTCATCTAGTTCAGTGAGCTAGTTTGTCGTGCTAGTCTTGGCATCTACAATCTCATAATCACACTCTTGTACAAATTTATAAATTGGCAATAGAATGTTCATAGAAATTATAACATCTAGCCCATACACCAACTCATAAGGAGATTCCATAGTAGCTTTCTTCACTCTATAACCCTATTAGATTTGAATCCCAAATATTTGTGTTCTTCCCTTTCATCCTATTTATGATCTTCATAAGGATTTTATAGATTTGAATCCCAAATATTTGTGTTCTTCCCTTTCATCCTATTTATGATCTTAATAAGGATTTTATTGTTTTATTTTTTTGTTATAAATGATATGGTTATATTAATAAGATAGATTGATTCCACAGTCATTACAAAAACCTACAAACTTTTAAAATATTAGAAAACATGTTGCATTTAATTTGTAATCAACTTGACATGTACTCCAAACTTGACAATAATGTACTTCATATTAAATCTGTAACAACCTTACTAGTTGTCTTCTTAGTAGGGATTTCTTGAATCTATTTATTGAAATTAGTAGTTGCAACCAAAACTCATTTATCTCCCCCATTAGACTTCTTAGCAATCTCTCCAATAAAGGCTATGACCCATTGCTAGAAAGGGGCATCTAGAGTCATAGTTCTTTAAGAAATATCTCTAGAACACTTTAGTTACCTAAAAACCATTGGCAAGCTTCATACTTTCTTACCATCCTCTATGTGTTATAAAAGAGGGTAGCCAACCAATAACTAGATCTTAGAATCTTTTGTCTAGTTGTTTTAGCCATGAAGTGACCTCCACAAACTCCACTATGCATTTATTCAAGTATCTTAAAATCCTAATCATTATTAACACATTTCAACAAGCCCCATCCTTGTTTATCAAATACAAATCACCCTATAAAACAATGTTTTTAAGTGTTTATAATTTAAGAGTTCTCTTTTGAATTTTTCTCATCTCCTCAAGACATGACATGGAATGATAAAAATGAACAATATGTGTATATACCATGAAGAGGACTATAAATACATTCTTTTGAAGGTAATTTCTCTTCTATATAGTTCTCCTAAACAACTTCTACATTGGATTTACCATCAACTTGGCTAATCCCTATCCTCTAATAATCTTAGTGATTTGAATATCAATATTAAATTCTTGAATATTTTTTATCCATCTATTCCTTCTCCCTATCACCTCTAGATAAGTAAAATTGTCTTTGACTGTAGAATGTGGGATTCAAGCCACTAATTTTTCTCCTAATAAATATGGTATGAAATTATTCATATCTTTTACTAAGGCATATGCTTTCTTTTTCATAACGTCATACTTGAATTCGAATTCGGCAACTTAAGTGATTTTCTAAAAAATGCAATGTGTTGCTCATATCCTTTATATTTTTTTTTATAACAACATAGTGACAATAGCATAGAAAGAAGAAAAATTAAAAAACTAGAAATATTTTGATAAATTAGGAGCATTGGATCTTGTTTAATATCTTCTTTAATGCTTCATCTCCCTTCAAAATAGATTCTCCTTTCTTAAGCATCTTAAAAATAGTTTTTGTAGTCTCTAAAAAATTAGTTACAAATCTCCTTTAAAAGTTCTCCTACCCAAGTAAATATTCTATTCCTTAGACACTTTTGGGCATTGAGATCTTGTAAATTGGTACAACTCTTTTTGTTTCAATTCAATTATATCCTTAGACATGATATGGCCTATCATATTTTCTTAAATTACCCCAAATGTGCATTTTTTTAATTTAATAATATGCTATACTTAATAGATGTAGAGAAAATTTTATCAAGACGTACATAGTCATCTTCTATCTTATTCAAAAGATTAGTCAAATCATCTTGATACACTACCATGATCACAATATTCAAATTAGAAAATCCAAAATTGGTTGATCTAAAAAATGTTGCTCCAATATTTGTTCACCCAAATGAAATTCTAGCATAAGCACAAGTACCCCAGGTATAGTAAAAAATTTCTTGTACTACTTTCAATCTTTGAATTTTACCTAATTATAACATAAGAAACCATCCATCATGGATAGTAACTCACAAGCAATCACTCTTTGTAGCATTTCTTTTATGTTGTCCATAAAGGATAATTGTCCTTTAATGAAGGCATTAAGATTTTTGAAATCCACACACAATCTTGTGTCTACATTCTTTTTTTTATTGGAACTAATTTAGAAACCAAGTGGAGTGTCTAATAGGCTTGATTATACCCCAATCTCTAAGTTTCATAAGCTCTTTCTATATCTTGAATGTGAAGGTTGGGTCGATTGATCTTTTCTTATGTCTAAAAGACTTGCACCTAGTTTAAGAGGAATTTTATGCTAGAATAAGTCCTCTGTATAAGCCTTCAAGTCGGTGAATTTCTTGAGGAGAATACAAATGTTATTTCACTCCTCCCTTCTCCATATGTTAGTTCTAGTGCTACTTCTAGTTGTCTTCCTCCTTTGTCTTCCCAGCCATTGGCGTCAGATGCTTGAAATTCAGTTTAGGATTTAATGGCCCTCAGGAATGAAGTAGCAAGATTGAAAGAAGAGCTCAAAAGGAGAAAAGAGGCTCAAAAATGAACAATAGATGATGGAGAAAAAAGTGTCAGTGATTTGTTTGTCAAGTATAATAAGGTGGTGTCATTGTCAAACCCTTCTCAATTCGTGTCACTGGTGTCAGATCAATATGTTTTAAGTGAGATGATTACAAAACTACTAAACCATGTAACATCCAACGTCATTGGCAGTGCCAAAAATTTTTGGGAGTGTTATTTAAAACATTGAGAGATGCAATCAAAGTCCATGAAGAGGCATGAGTGAGATTGCTATGCTTCCAAAAAAGTTGGTTTACTCAAGTTAAATTTCTACATGTATTGCTTGATCATGCAAAATTTGATGTTAATAGATTTAGTTCCATTTCACAAATATTTGCAAAATATGATGAGTTGGGAACCATCCTCTACACTAATGAGTATTTTCATGTCTTGTTAATTAAGTTGTTGAAAGCATGTGAACAAATTCTAGTACTAGTAGATGAGATGCCTACAATTTTGACAACAGAAGGTAAATTGGTGAAATGTTCTTACTAGAAGATTGGTTTTCTCCTTACTATTGGTCGCACAAATCGAAGAATTAATAATGATGGTGTTATAAACTTCAATATGCTAACTATTACACTAGATAATCTTTATTGCATTGAACATGTAATGGGCAATCTTTTTGCTACTGTGAAGATAATAATAGGACGTTCAGGTCATGACAGTTACATTGATCATGTGACAATGGTCAATCAATTTTTCTAGCATGAAGCTTAGAGAGTTTTTGGAACAAAACAAACTTTTCCTCCTTTGTAATTGTAAATGTAATGTATATATTGTTACATATGTAATTATATTTTCATAAAAGCAATAGCATAAATTATTATTTGTTCTTATTTTTGGATCACAATATAACCAGCCCAAAAATGTGGCTCGCTTTTGTATCAATGTTTTGATTTTCCAAATAATGAATACATAGGAGTATTTCTGATTCACATAGTACAATATCTATATCTATTTCAAATTCCAATCAACAAAAATGGGTTTCAGTTTTGTATTGACTTTCCAATTAATTAATAAATAGATGATTACCATTTTACAAAGCACAATATCTTTTTCAAATTAATAAATTTACAAATTACATTTCTGGCCCCTACTAATTGCTAGTCTGTTGGAAGTGGGTCATCCAATTAGCTTCTTTAGCATGCTCCATTGTTCATTTGATGCAATTGGAAGTTGTCCAAACTTATTATATCTGACTTGCAATTCTATTGACAATTCATAACTGCTAGCTAAAATTGATTGGAATGCAACAATCAATGATTCATTCAATGATATTAGCAGTTTGATTGAATCCAAAACTTTTGCCTAATCTACATTCAGAGGAATCTGCTCTAGATCGTTCCTCATCTTCTGCTCCATCTTTTTTGATGTTAGGTTGTGGTTGGGATGGTGGTTGTTGTTGTTGTATCTTGTTGCATCTTTCTTTCTTTTGGTTTTGGAACCATGTAAAATCCAAGGGTCTTAGGTCCCTTCAAAACCTATTGTAAGGGGTTTTGGGTCCCCTCAAAACCTATTTGATCCTTAATAAAAAAAACATGTTGGGTATTTATGTTGTGTAGATCTTAAGGGTGGGTACCCTACCTAGCTGAATTTTGTGTTTTTTCAAGGGTACAATTGAAATAAAAACATAATAAAGGTGGAATGTTGGCATGGATTATTACATTTTATGTTTTGTTATAGTTATACAATTATACTATTATGTTATGGTTATAGAGTTGGCTATATATTTATAAATATAATTGTAATAACTATATTCATCCCTATATAAATGATTCTATAGTATGAATGAATTAGATATCAAGCTTTTACCTCACTAATAATTGAGAGCATTGAAAGCATTTTCATTTGACACAAAAGTCTTAGAGATAAAGAAAACTGATATAAATTTTTTTGAAGTTCATGTTCTACTAGAAAGAAATGCATTATTTGCATCACATTATTTGGAGAACATATTTTTTATTGATCCATCTAAACTCTTGTAATAATTGCATTGCCAAAACCTAGAAATATTTTAGAAGTGCATGCTTTCATGGGATTGGCTAGTTTCTATTATTTTTTTGTAATATTTTATTCCAAGATAGACCATCCTATAATATTTAATGTGAAGGAATTGTGTGAATTGTTTAGTGGATCTATAAGTGTTGACAGACTTTCAAGATTCTAAAGTTAAATTTGATTCACCGAAACTTATTAGTAAGTTACTTGACCTTAAAATTTATTTTGTTGTGACTATGGGATGCATCTTTAAAGGTTTCAAATGTCTTATTTTGTAATAAATATATGTGGTACCATTAACCTATGGGATGCCTCTTTAAAAGGTTTCAAATATTTGATCCTATATTCCCTTTTTCAATTTAAACTTTAATCATAGATTCCTCTACTTGTCTTGCCATTGATTATAGTATTCATCCCCTTTTGGATGCTTTATAACCACATGACAAGATTGTAGATATTTGTGTTACTCTTTATGTGTTTGTTGTAGAAGGTTTTCACTAGTGAACATAGTTTTTTAAAAGCATGTTGTAGGTATTTTCAAACATAATAATCCCAAGATCTTGTTAAGGGCCACTCTTCTAATAACTCATTCTCTCTTTTGGAAGAAATGGATAATGTCAAATGAGCCCTATAATATCTTTATACTTTGTATTTAGCTTCAAGGTCTAGCATTAAATGGTAGAAAATCAAATGATTTTGTTCATCTTTCTACTAAAGACTTATTTACTCATAGCTTCGGGTATAAATGGAATGATAAATGTTAGAATTTGAAGTTTAATGGAATCTATTTACCTTTACAGTCCTCTTCTCTTTGGAATTTTTTTATTGCTTGAGTTGAGAAGAAACTACATTAGTAGCACAGGGGCTTCACTTAGTGAACCTGGGTTATAGCACGTGCGTTCATGGCATACTAAAGAATCCCCCTATTTTAAAAAATTATTTCCCTAAACTTTTTTTTTTGCACCCCATCTCAATACACAGAGTGAATTAAAAGCCCCCCTTTTTTGTCAAATATTGCATTTTTTCATAGCTCGAATAAACCCCCTATTTTGACTGATACGCAATATATTGTACCCTCATTTTTTGGATATTAAACCCCCCAATATGAATGTACGTGATATGATATTGCCTAGCCAATTAAGCCCTCATGATTAGTAGATATCCTAAACATTCTCTCTTGTTATGAAATTTTATCTTTCTTGAAGCATTACATGTTTATCACTCTTCTCGACAAGATCTTTTTAAGGACTCCTACAACAAACTCAAAAATATTTTAGATAATTTGGTATGGGCTTTTCTTAAGCAAGTAAAGGGCTTCCACAAAGTCACCTAGGAATTGTATTATCTTCCCCATTACTCTTGATTTTTTGGTCTTATTGATACCCAAAGAGTTACAATGTCAGTTTGTTTGTCTCTAATGAGAACTATTCCTCATCTAAACAAAGAAGAGTAAGAAGTTGTGATTAAGGGGTGGAAGCCAATTCATATTAGGTGGGGCCTCCTAGATGGTTAATGGAAACCCCTTCAATGTAGTTTGCCTCCTCTTCCTCATGATTTTATAACCATGTCATAGTTTAGCAATTTGACCACTCTTTTCTATCTACTTCAATTTGAGGAGTTTCCTTCCCTAGACATTTTAGGGTGTGATTTGTTTCCACTCACTTTTTTTGTGAAAACATATATTATATCTCATTAAGTAATATAATAGATGTAGTACCCCTACTCGTTTGGACTCATATTTTGTTCTTGTTATTTTCAGTGGATACATTACCGTGAATTATTATTCAGATTTATATGACATTATTCCATGCTTAATCTGAATATGAGATGCATGATTTATTTACACTATTTCTATACTTGTGATTTATGGCATCGTATGGTTTATTGCAATGTACTGACACTTTACTTTATTTATGCAATGTAAGTTGTGTATCTGCGAATGTATTGGATGCAAGGGGACGATTTTCCTTCACTCATTTCGGTGAAATAGGGAACGTCGTGATTCTCCTTCATCGGTGTGTATGTCATGTTTTATATATGGTATATATGCATGTGTGGTTCAATGATGTAGGATATTGCAAGTACAAGTACCGGGTAGGTACGGGGTAACGTCTCCACCTGGCTACACAGGTCTGAGTGTGCCTTATATTTTCTGATGGAAGTGAAGGAGATAGTAGTTGACCCTATTTTTAATCAATTACACTCAGATGAGTGTCTTCAGTTAGTCGTTCCGTCAATTTGTTTGGTCTTCATATTTAATTGTTTGATCTTTATGAAAAGTTGCTTGATGCTTGCTCAGTTTGTGTGTTTAGTGTTCTTAATTATTGTATGCCATTAGTAATTGTTACATTTATTATGTCTATAAGAGTAAAGAGTAGTTTTGGTATTTGGAGGAAAAAGAGTCAAGTGATCTAGTGACTTAATGTTGTTTATAAAGGATGAGTTAATATCTTGGTATAAGTAGATATGAATCTCATCAGCATGTTAGTTCGATAATTGTGACTCGATCATTTGAACATATGTATAAACATTATATACACAGGGGGCGATTGTCAATTATGGGTAGTTATTTGAATAAAGATTAAGTGATTGAACTATCATTAGATAATATCGCCAATTCGAACTATTATGTTGAGAAGATACATGTATATAAAATTAGAATTATTAAAATGTCACATATAATATACTTTTCGAACATGTAATATATATATCTAAATCAATTGTTTAAATATACATATGAAAAGCCATTAATTATAAATATTGGAAAATCAAAATATATATTTAAATTTGCTAAGGAGGGATTAAGGGTTGAATGTTTAAATAGAGGTCATTAATTAATTATTAAAATATAATAAAGAAATTATAATTAAACAAATAAAACAAATTTTATTTAAAAGGTGGTGGCGGGGGTTATAGTGTAAACTAATATATAATATATAGGGTGGTCGATAGTAATATCGACCACCCCCCTTAATAAAGGGAGGGGTTGATATTACCACCGACCACCTTCCTCCCTCATAGCTCACACACTTCCTCTCTTCCTTTGGTCACGCCAACGCAGCAAACAATGACACCCCCCCCCCCTCTCGTTGTTCAACACACTCAACCGCCACTCCTCCTTCGCGATGGAACCAAACTCCACGTTTGTGAATGTGGTGGAGGCATAGTAAAAATAGTTTGTATTGAACCAACTCCTCATGGCGATAATAGCAACTATCTAGGAAGGGACACCGAGTGGTAAGTTTAATGCAAGGCATACGTGACATAAGAGTAAGGTGACTTGGCACTGAGGACTATTATCTCGCCCATGAAAAACACTTACATGTTTGATAGTTGCTTATAACTTGCCGATCCTTCCATCCTTTGAATCAGTCTACCACGATTTTTGGTGTATAACTAAAGAGTGGAGATTAAGTGAAGATGAAACTAAAAATAATCCATTAAAAGACTCCTCATCAAACTCCATAACCGAGCCTTAGACGTAGGAGAAGTCATGGGTAATTCTAGTGTAAATAGAGGTGGGGAGTAAGGAAGTAGGGAGAGAATTCATTTTGCATCGAAGGAAGGACGGTGAACTCGAGAGGAAAGAATTAGAATATACGAGAAAGATAGAGTAAAATAGAGAGATAGAGAGAATATTTTAGGAAGAATCAAAGAGAGTTGGTTTTAGTGATAAAGTTTTGGAAGCAGATTGAAGATAAGGTTCGTAAGCAAGGCACGCTATCATTCGACAGAAGGGCGTTGAGGTCTTGCATTCGTGTTAACTTTGCAAAAGGTCAAGAATTTCTTTGGGTTTGGGTTCATTATTATTTACAAAGTCTTAGTTATAAGTAATGATTAAGATCTTGCTTATGTTATAGTTACGGTGAAGTATCTTTTATTGTTTGAGTTAGGATATTAAGAGTAATTACATTGTAGCTATAGTAGTGGAATCTTGTTTTAGAACATATTGCACACTAGTTATTGTATAAAAGAAACTTTATGTTTTCGTTCAAAACATAGTTATTAAGATATATTAGACGTTGCTATAGGAGAGTCTAGAAAGTGATGGCTTATTGTTTGAAACATTACAGAAATGGTGTGTGTCAAACAGATAGCTCGAAAATCCGTAGCTGGATATGCTCATAGTCTAAAAGTCAAGAAAGATTCTCTGACACCTGTCAAGCCTGTCTTGGTTGACATCCCTACTGAGGTAAACCCAACTCCTGAAGAAAGCAAAGAGATAGGAGAAGATTCTATTCAGTGTCCCACAAAAGAAATTGTTGTTGGAAAAGGAAAAGAGCCTGAGCTGGAATGCTCACCAGTAAGGCTGATAGTTATAAGTTCTGACTCGTCAGAGGGGTATACCCCCTTAAGCGATAATGAATCCATGGGGTATTTTCCCCTGAGTGAAAGCGAATCTAAAGGTTATATTCCTTTAGATCCTATAGAGTTTGACGAGTGCACTTCTCCGTCTTCTCCAGAAGAGTGATGTAACGGGTTGTATCCCTTCTAGTGTCAAGAAATAAAGACATCTTTCTATCTATTATAAGTTGAGAAATGTACTATGTCTTCTTGTAAGACTTTTATGAAGAAATAAATATATCTACTTTTGTCCTAAATTATGGTATAATTGGAATTTGGAAATTATCAAGGTTGCCATAATATAATGTTGCTTCCAGGCTATAATAGTTAACAGAGAGTAATTGATCTCTTAATCATGTTGTAAGGTATTAAACTCTGAGTTTATGTCGTCTAAACTATCCTTAGTGTCTCGGGTTAAATAATCTCTTTTCTCAACCAAATCGCAATGTTTATGCTTCTACAAGTTATTTATGTGTTTTGATGTTATTACGTAAGATTGCCTTGTTTAAATGGTGGTTGCAATCAAGACCAAATTTTATCGTACATTGAGTATGTGATCATTATGCCCTGTGTTACTATGTTTTGGCCAGATATATAGATGTATAACCTTAAGGAAATGAGCCATTGTGAGTTGTTCCAAATGGTCAACCTTAGGTTAGTAAATATGTATCTTTCACCTATGGTATGTCAGGATTAGGTATGGTTGTCTGTGTCGCCATAGAGTTCTGTAGAGAGAACTATCCTGTAGTGTCCTAAGAGAGAGAGTGGCTTTCGAGCGAGGGTCATGCCCGAAGTGGTGACAAGATAACCCGTCGGAAGTTGGTTAAGAAAGTGATAACCTAATAAATGATTAGGGGAGGGTATAATAAATGTTAAATAAAATAATGTGCCTTGCACATAGGTGAGAGCTAGTACAAGGCCTGGAATGGCAAACTTACCACCTTGTCTTCATGAAAGGATTGGTAGGGTCCGCACGAGACTTAGTTGGAATCGGAGGTTCGGGAGAGGTTACCAGGATAACCCAAGAAGCGGGTCGGGACCTATGGAGGTTTTACCATGGTATCCACCGTAAGACATGCGATGACACTTTCTCCTTAGAGTCACTAGTGTTTTGTGAGTTGAGTCACATGGTTGTGTGTGGAGTCTTGTAGTCCTTTCGTTCTTGTCTTATTTTGCTTGCTTGAGGGTTATCTACTATCTCCAGCATGGTGGGGTGGTTCCTTTTCGGAATCACATGGTCGGGTGGTAGTGTCACTTCCCATCGGATGTACTAGAATGTATCTTCAGGCGAGGAAGGACTTCGTTGATGTCCTTGGTTCATGTTTCATGTACCAGCTCTTGTTCGTTACCATTGTTCAATTGGAAACTTGAGGTCTTGAATCGAAACTTTATGTAACTTTCATTTTGTAACATTTTAACTCATGATGTAATTTTTTTTGAAAACATGTATTTTTTAATATTGTAAAGCAAAGAAACATTGTAATGTATGCTATTTCAGTTACTTAAGTCTTTTGTATATATTAAATGATTGTTTTGGAGTACTTTGAATTCTTTCATTGTGGAAATTTTATCTTAAACGTTTAATTTTCCTATAAAGTTGAACAGTAGGTTTTCCCATGGTGTTAATATAATTTACAAAGTAAAATATTCGTTGGTAACCCTTAGGAAATTCAGGAGTTAGACTTCCGTTGTGCTATTAGATGTGCTATGGTTTAATTCAAGCACTTGTTCTTTAAAAAAAAAAATATTTCACCCTTAGTTGCATAGATTGTGATGTTTTTCCTTTAGGGTTTCTGGCGGGGCATTACATTTGGTATCAGAGCCCAAGTTTCAACACTGGGTACTCTAGGTTTGTAGTGTGCCTATTCAACTTGACCTTTTATTTAGGTCTTAACATTTGTGTTTTCCTTGTTTATCCTTGTCATAAATCTGAATCTTTTCTCTTTTGTAGTACTCGGTCATGGCTAGGAGAGCTAGGGGAGGTGGTTGTATGGCTGGTCGCAATAGAGGCAGAGGTGGAGGTAGAGGTGGAGGACGAGGCCGTGGTTCTAATCATCACAGTCCTTCACCACCACCTACTCATGTTAGTGCTGAGCTAGAACAGTCTGTTCATCAGGACTTACCTCATGCAGAAGAACAGGTTCCCGAAAGGGAAGAGCTGAGACAAATGTTTCAGGAGCTTCTTGCTAGGTTAGGCCCCAGGCCTGAGGTTGTTCAGCCAGTTCCAGAGGAGAGAGAGAGGGAAAAGATCACCCAGAAGGAGAGGGATTGCAGTCAATGAAGATCCAGTTTCTTTGGGTCACATAAAGGACTTGATGAGGTCCAATCCTCCTTTCTTTAATTGTATGGGTACCGGTCTCGAGGCAGAGACTTGGCTTATCGGTCTAGATAGGTGTTTTGCTATGTTTCCCTATAGTAGAAACATAAAGGCGAGATGTGCTATTATGCATCTCGAAAACATCGCTTCAATCTGGTGGAGACTGGAGGAGGAAATGATCGGTGTGTGCATTAACACCGTGACATGGGAGCTGTTTCTAGAGAGATTCAGGGCACGGTTTCTCTCGCCCTAGTGGAGACAGACTTGGGCAGACGAGTTCCATGCACTGCGGTAGTATGGTGTGACGGTAGACCAATATGAGCATAGATTCTATGAGCTCAAGCAGTATGCTAGAATTGGTAATGATGAGGCTATGCTTGTACAACACTTCTTGAGGGGCTTGAATGATTGCATCAGTGGAGGTGTTAGGGTGTTTGAGCCAACTTCAGTGGAGATAGTTGTGGAAAAGGCCCGATTGGTAGAGCTAAACCTTAGCCATGCTCTTGGTGGGCAAACAGGTGTGCAGATAGGGAGTGCTCCTTTCAGTGGGAATAGAGCTCATGGGAATCAGTTCCAGTCAGCTGCACCATTTAGGACTCCTCTGGCACCTGCTAAGGGTGGACCACAGCAGCAGTAACCGTCAAAACTGAAACAGTTCCAGAGCCAGAAGGGTCGCAATACTCAATTTAAGAGAAACAAAAATTGGTAGAGGGGCAGACAAGGCCCTACAGGGCAATCCTCAAAAAGTGCATCTCACGCTCCTAGGGCAATTTTCAGCAATCCAGTGGTCCGACGGTTAATAGAGGATCTTGCTTCTCTTGTGGGCAGTATGGTCACAGAGCTGCGCAGTGTCCTCAGCGTTTCCACAACACAGGTAGTCAATGGCCGACAACGTCAGAGCCTACAGTGGTAGATGCAGGGAGATCTCATAGAGTGTTCGCAGCGGTGGATAACCGCCAAGCTGATCATCAGGGTACAGTTATAGAGGCAGCAGGTATGTTGTGTGGAATCCCTATCTCTGTACTTTTTGATTTCGGTGCTTTAGATTCTTTCATTTCTTCGTCTACTGTGGAGCGGTGTGGACTCACGTCTGCTAAGGAGATGAATAGGTGGCAAGTAGAGTTGACTATAGGTGTCTGCGTTTCTGTAGATGCCTTTGTTCCCAGTTGTGAGTTGAATCTAGGAACCATAGTTACTTCAGTTGACCTTCGAGTCATTCCTTTGGGTTCTTATGGAGTTGTGTTGGGGATGGATTAGCTATCTTCTCATAATGCTCACATAGATTGTCGCAAGAAGATAGTGGAGTGTTTAGATGACCTTGGTAAGGAAGTGAAAATTGTTGGAGTTCAGAGACTAGTATCCTTACGTATGATCTCTGCTATGCAACTTAAGCGGTGCATGCGTAGAGGGTGTCAGCTTTTTGTAGTTACTCTTGAGGATGTGGATGAGTTAAAGAGTTGAGAAATCGTTCTTGATAGTCACCCTATTCTTCGAGAGTATGCTGATGTATTTCCATTGGATATTCCTGGTATGCCTCTGAAGAGAGACATAAACTTTCACATTGATTTGGTTCCTAGTGCAGAACCTATTTTGAGAGCTCCATATCAGATGACCAATCAGGAGTTGAGTGAGTTGAAGTTGCAACTAGAAGAATTGTTAGCCAAGGGATTCATTCATCCTAGTGTTTCTCCTTGGGGTGCGCCTGTTATCTTCATTAAGAAGAAGGATGGTTCTCTTTGGTTATGCATTGATTACCAACAACTGAATAAGGTAACCATTCGGAATCGATATCCATTGCCTCATATTGATGATCTTTTTGATCAGGTAAAGGGAGCCAAGGTGTTCTCTAAGATTGACCTGAAATCTGGATATCATCAATTGCACATCCAAGATGTAGATATACATAAGATAGCGTTTCGCACTCATTATGGTCACTATGAGTTCACAGTAGTACCATTTGGGTTGACGATCGCGCCTTCAATTTTCATGAGCCTAATGAATGGGGTTTTTCGCACCTACCTTGATCATTTTGTCCTTGTGTTCTTAGATGACATATTAATTTATTCTAGAACTATGGAAGAACATGAAGGTCACTTACGATAGGTAATGCAGTGCTTAAGGGAAAATCAACTTTATGCTAATTTGGCAAAGTGTGACTTTTTCCAGTCGGAGGTGAACTATCTTGGTCATATAGTTTCAGGGGAACGAGTGTCCGTGGATCCTTCAAAGATCCAAGCCATTGTTGATTGGCCAGTGCCAACCAATGTTTCAGAAGTTCAGACTTTTATGGGTCTGGCTGGATATTATCGTCACTTTGTTCAAGGCTTTTCTCGGATAGGACACCCGATCACTTCTCTACAACAGAAAGGGAAGAAGTTTGTTTGGTTAGAATAATGTGAGTCATCTTTTCATACCTTGAAGGAACTCCTTATCAGTGCTCTGATTTTGGTAGTTCTTGATCCATCTAGAGATTTTATAATATGCACAGATGCCTCTTTGCAAGGTATAGGTGCAGTGCTTATGCAATATGGGCAAGTGGTTGCTTATGAGTCTCGCAAACTTAAGAACCACGAGTTGAACTATTCAGTTCATGATTTAGAGTTTGCAGGTGTAGTTCATGCTTTGGTTAGATGGCGACATTTTTTGTTGGGACGTCGGTTTGAACTGCATAGTGATCACTATAGTCTGCAGTATATTTTCACACAACCGAATTTGAATGCTCGATAGCAGAGATGGATGGAATTCCTCTACAAGTATGATTTCAAGGTTCGATACATTCAGGGGAAAGAGAACGTAGTGGTAGATGCTTTGAGTCATAGGCGACATGAAGTTTCGGAATTGTCCCTTGGAGTTGACTTGAGAGAGAGGATTCTCGGAGTTCTTCCTTAGGATACTTGGTATCAAGATGTTAGAACCATGATAGAGTCCTGAAGGCCTTTAGAGGGAAGATATTTTGGATATAATCTTGAGGCAGATGGACTTCTTCGTCACCATGGGCAGATCTATGTACCTTCTTTGGAGGGTCTTCGTGTCTTGATCATGACTGAGGCTCATCATGCACCTTATTCAACACATCAGGTGTCAAGAAGATCCACGCAGATCTTAGACAGATCTATCATTGGGCAGGCATGAAACATGATATTGTTGATTTTGTGTCGAAGTGTTTAGAGTGCCAGCGGGTGAAGGCAGAGCATTAGCACCCGGCAGGACTTCTTCAGCCTAATTTGATACCGGATTGGAAATGGGATATCATTTCCATGGATTTTATTGTTGGGTTGCCTGTCTCTTCACGTTGTCATGATGCCAACATGGTCATAGTTGACAGATTGACAAAGGTTGCTCATTTTGTTCCTATTCGAGCTTCCTATACAGCAGCAGTGGTGGCACGGGTTTTCTTGGAAGAAGTAGTGAGATTGCATGGGGTTCCAAGGCGGATCATTTCTAATAGAGATCCAGTCTTTACCTCAGCATTGTGGACCTCACTATAGCATGCTTTGGGGACTCAGTTGAACTTTAGTTCAGCTTATCACCCAGACATAGATGGTCAGACAGAGAGAGTGAATCAGGTTTTGGAGGACATGTTTCGCATGTATGTTATGGACCAGCAGTCGCGTTGGGAGGATTATATCTATCTTGTAGAGTTTACTTATAACAATAGATATCATAGCTCCATAGGTATGTCCCCCTTTCAGGCATTATATGGTTGTCCTTGCCGCAATCCTTTGAGTTGGGATCGGTTAGAGGATAGGGTGCTTATAGGCCCAGATATTCTTCAGGAGATGGAGCAGCAGGTTGGGCGGATTCGTGAGCATTTGGTAGCTGCACAGGATACGCAGAAGAAGTATGCAGATGCTCATAGGGTAGATCGTCAGTTTTCGGTTGGCGACCATGTGTTTCTGAGAGTGCTTCCGCGGAAGAGTCCGATCCGTTATGGAAAGGGTTCTAAGTTGGCACCTCGGTTTGTTGGCCCTTTTGAGATTCTTGAGAGGATAGGTCATGTTTCCTACCATCTTGCCTTGCTATCGAGTCTATCCCGCATCCATGATGTCTTTCATGTTTCAGTTCTTCGACCTTATCACCCTAATGTGACGCATGTTCTTGATTGGAACTCTTTGCAGGTTGAGGACGGGCAACTTTCCATGGAGCCCGTGCGCATTCTTCAGCGTTGGGATTTGATCCTCAGGGGTCGCACCATTGACCAGGTAAGGGTCCTAAGGGACCCAAATGATGAGACCTCGGTGACTTGGGATGATGCAGTGAAGATGACAGAGTTGTATTCATATTTTTTTTAGGCTTCTAGGGGTAAGCCTAGTCTTGGGGGGGAGAATGTAGTACCCCTACTCGTTTGGACTCATATTTTGTTCTTGTTATTTTCAATGGATACATTACCGTGAATTATTATTCAGATTTATATGACATTATTCCATGCTTAATCTGAATATGAGATGCATGATTTATTTACAATATTTCTATACTTGTGATTTATGGCATCGTATGGTTTATTGCAATGTATTAACACTTTACTTTATTTATGCACTGTATGTTGTGTATCTACGAGTGTATTGGATGCAAGGGGACAATTTTCCTTCACTCATTTCGGTGAGATAGGGAACGTCGCGATTCTCCTTCATCGGTGTGTATGTCGTGTTTTATATATGGTATATATGCATGTGTGGTTCGGTGATGCAAGATATTGCAGGTACAACTACCGAGTAGGTACAGGGTAACGTCTCCACCTGGCTACACTGGTCTAAGCGTGCCTTATATTTTTTGATGGAAGTGAAGGAGATAGTAGTTGACCCTATTTTTAGTCAGTTACACTCGAGTGAGTGTCTTCATTTAGTCGTTCTGTCAATTTGTTTGGTCTTCATATTTTATTGTTTGATCTTTATGAAAAGTCGCTTGATGCTTGCTCAGTTTGTGTGTTTAGTGTTCTTAATTATTGTATGCCATTGGTAATTGTTACGTTTATTACATCTATAAGAGTAAAGAGTAGTTTTGGTATTTGGAGTAAAAAGAGTCAAGTGATCTAGTGACTTAATGTTGTTTATAAAGGATGAGTTAATATCTTGATATAAGTAGATATCAATCTCATCAGCATGTTAGTTCGATAATTGCGACTTGGTCGTTTGAATATATGTATAGACATTATATACAAGGGGGGCGATTGTCAATTATGGGCAGTTATTTGAATAAAGATTAAGTGATTGAACTATCATTAGATAATATCGCCAATTCGAACTATTATGTTGAGAAGATACATGTATATAAAATTAGAATTATTAAAATGTCACATATAATATACTTTTCGAACATGTAATATATATATCTAAATCAATTGTTTAAATATACATATGAAAAGCCGTTAATTATAAATATTGGAAAATCAAAATATATATTTAAATTTGCTAAGGAGGAATTAAGGGTTGAATGTTTAAATAGAGGTCATTAATTAATTATTAAAATATAATAAAGAAATTATAATTAAACAAATAAAACAAATTTTATTTAAAAGGTGGTGGCGGGGGTTATAGTGTAAACTAATATATAATATATAGTGTGGTCGATAGTAATATCAACCACCCCCCTTAATAAAGGTAGGGGTCGGTATTACCACCAACCACCTTCCTCCCTCATAGCTCGCACGCTTCCTCTCTTCCTTTGGTCACGCCAACGCAACAAACAATGACACCCCCCCCCCCCCTCTCGTTGTTCAACACACTCAACCGCAACTCCTCCTTCGTGATGGAACCAAACTCCACATTTGTGAATGTGGTGGAGGCATAGTAAAAACAGTTTGTATTGAACCAACTCCTCATGGCGATAATAGCGACTATGTAGGAAGGGACACTGAGTGGTAAGTTTAATGCGAGGCATACGTGACATAAGAGTAAGGCGACTTGGCACCAAGGACTATTATCTCGCCCATGACAAACACTTACATGTTTGACAGTTGCTTATAACTTGCCGATCCTTCCATCCTTTGAATCAATCTACCATGTTTTTTGGTGTATAATTGAAGAGTGGAGATTAAGTGAAGATGAAACTGAAAGTAATCCATTAAAAGACTCATCATCAAACTCCATAACCGAGCCTTAGCCATAGGAGAATTCATGGGTAATTCTAGTATAAATAGAGGTGGGGAGTAAGGAAGTAGGGAGAGAATTCATTTTGCATCGAAGGAAGGACGGTGAACTCGAGAGGAAAGAATTAGAATATACGAGAAAGATAGAGTAAAATAGAGAGATAGAGAGAATATTTTAGGAAGAATCAAAGAGAGTTGGTTTTAGTGATAAAGTTTTGGAAGCAGATTGAAGATAAGGTTCGTAAGCAAGGCACGCTATCATTCGACAGAAGGGCGTTGAGGTCTTGCATTCGTGTTAACTTTGCAAAAGGTCAGGAATTTCTTTGGGTTTGGGTTAATTATTATTTACAAAGTCTTAGTTATAAGTAATGATTAAGATCTTGCTTATGTTATAGTTACGGTGAAGTATCTTTTATTGTTTGAGTTAGGATATTAAGAGTAATTACATTGTAGCTATAGTAGTGGAATCTTGTTTTAGAACATATTGCACACTAGTTATTATATAAAAGAAATTTTATGTTTTCGTTCAAAACCTAGTTATTAAGATTTATTAGATGTTGCTCTAGGAGAATCTGGGAAGTAATGACTTATTGTTTGAAACGTTACAGAAATGGTGCATGTCAAACAGACAGCTCAGAAATCCGTAGCTGGATATGCCCATAGTCTAAAAGTCAAGAAAGATTCTCTGACACCTGTCAAGCCTGTCTTGGTTGACATCCCTACTAAGGTAAACCCAACTCCTGAGGAGAGCAAAGAGATAGGAGAAGATCCTATTCAGTGTCCCACAAAAGAAATTGTTGTTGGAAAAGGAAAAGAGCCCAAGCTAGAATGTTCACCAGTAAGGCCGATAGTTATAAGTTCTGACTCGTCAAAGGGGTATACCCCTTTAAGCGATAATGAATCCGTGGGGTATTTTCTCCTAAGTGAAAGCAAATCTGAAGGTTATATTCCTTTAGATCCTATAGAGTCTGATGAGTGCACTTCTCCGTCTTCTCCGGAAGAGTGATGTAACGGGTTGTATCCCTTCTAGTGTCAAGAAATAAAGACATCTTTCTATCTATTATAAGTTGAGAAATGTACTATGTCTTCTTGTAAGACTTTTATTAAGAAATAAATATATCTACTTTTGTCCTAAATTATGGTATAATTGGAATTTGGAAATTATCAAGGTTGCCATAATATAATGTTGCTTCCCTATAGTAGTTAACAGAGAGTAATTGATCTCTTAATCATGTTGTAAGGTATTAAACTCTGAGTTTATGTCATCTAAACTATCCTTAGTGTCTCGGGTTAAATAATCTCTTTTCTCAACCAAATGGCAATGTTTATACTTCTGCAAGTTATTTATGTGTTTTGATGTTATTACATAAGATTGCCTTGTTTAAATGGTGGTTGCAATCAAGTCCAAATTTTATTGTACATTGAGTATGTGGTCATTATGCCCTATGTTACTGTGTTTTGGCCGGATATATAGATGTATAACCTTAAGGAAATGAGCCATTGTGAGTTGGTCCAAATGGTCAACCTTAGGTTAGTAATTATGTATCTTTCACCTGTGGTATGTCAGGATTAGGTATGGTTGTCTGTGTTGCCATAGAGTTCCGTAGAGAGAACTATCCTATAGTGTCCTAAGAGAGAGAGTGGCTTTCGAGCGGGGGTCGTGCCCGAAGTGGTGACAGGATAACCCGTCGGAAGTTGGTTAAGAAAGTGATAACCTAATAAATGATTAGGGGAGGGTATAATAAATGTTAAATAAAATAATGTGCCTCGCACATAGGTGAGTGCTAATATAGGGCTCATAATGTAGCGAGAAGGCCTGGAATGGCAAACTTACCACCTTGTGTTCATGAAAGGATTGGTAGGGTCCGCATGAGACTTAGTTGGAATCGGAGGTTCAGGAGAGGTTACCAGGATAACCCAAGAAGGGGGCCGAGACCTATGGAGGTTGTACCATGCTATCCACCATAAGACATGCGATGACACTTTCTCCTTAGAGTCACTAGTGTTTTGTGAGTTGAGTCACATGGTTGTGTGTGGAGTCTTGTAGTCCTTTCGTTCTTGTCTTATTTTGCTTGCTTGAGGGTTATCTACTACCTCCAACACGGTGGGGTGGTTCCTTTTTTGAATCACATGGTCGGGTGGTAGTGTCACTTCCCATCGGATGTACTGGAATGTATCTTCAGGCGAGGAAGGACTTTGTTGATGTCCTTGGTTTGTGATTCATGTACCAGCTCTTGTTCGTAACCATTGTTCAGTTGGAAACTTGAGGTCTTGAATCGAAACTTTATGTAACTTTCATTTTGTAACATTTTAACTCATGATGTAATTTTTTTTTAAAACATGTATTTTCGAATATTGTAAAGCAAAGAAACATTGTAATGTGTGCTATTTCAGTTACTTAACTCTTTTGTATATATTAAATGATTGTTTTGGAGTACTTTGAATTCTTTCATTGTGGAAATTTTATCTTAAACGTTTATTTTTCCTATAAAGCTGAACAGTAGGTTTTCCCGTGGTGTTAATATAATTTACGAAGTAATATTCGTTGGTAACCCTTAGGAAATTCAGGAGTTAGACTTCCGTTATGTTATTAGATGTGCTATGGTTTAATTCAAGCACTTGTTCTTTTAAAATAAAATTATTTCACCCTTAGTTGCATAGATTGTGATGTTTTTCCTTTAGGGTTTCTGGCAGGGCATTACAATAGACACTTTCTCATACAAAAAAAATTCATTGCATTCATTTCTATGATGTCCTAGTCTTTCAAAATATAATCATTTGATCATCCTTTTAACAGGAAAGATCTAAAATTGAAAGGATAATCATTCATATTTTCATTGAAATTAAGAAAAAAAATACTCAAATGTATCTATCATATTTGACACTTATTTTCTATCAAGATGTTCTTAAATACCCCAATTTTTAGATAAAAAAATTTGATAACATGATATAAAATATCATTTCCTAACAATCACTCTCTACTATTTCACTCCCCTCCCCTCTCTCTTGTTTTGTCATGCACCTTAGTGTTGCTTGTCCTTCTTGCATTACTATTGTAATAAACTTAAAACAAAGAGTTTCCTTCCTGTGTATTGGGAAGATTTCCGCACTCTACCATGTGTTCACTATAGAGGGCTCTCATACTCCTCTCTTCTATTCTTCCTCATCCAACGCACTCCTCCCACAGTGCATGTTTAATTGCTTTATTCATATGCCCTTGGTTGTTCATCTCCCACTTATTGTGCAGGGTTGTTCATCTCACACTGCAAGTTTAATTGCTTTAAAGTGGGCGTACACATTTAGTAGGACCAAATCCACACATAGGACGAATACATGGCTATAGAATATACCTAGACCCATGAACTCAACTCAAAATAGAAAAATCATTCAACACAAGATCCAATGCATCTCACTAATAGAAAGATGGCTTTTATCGATCCAAAAATAGTCAAATGTACAATCTTCATCATAGCTCGCTAATTCCTCTATCATAAAATTAAATAGCCATTTTGCTGAACTCGTTGTGTTAACTTTCATAACTTAACATTTAATCTGAGAATGTATCAACCCATAATCAATTTATGCTGAACGCTTAACATTTCATTGAGTGAGCCTAGGGAAAGTTATTCTCCATTGCAACCCAGAAATAAATATCAGAGCTCACTAGCACTCCATGCCATGCACTGCCATGATAATAATATTTTGTTTTGCTCTCACATCACCACAGAGAGTCAATGAACTCTTATGGATTTCCATGCAGAATGTTTTAAACCATAACATCTTCAACCAATGTTGCCTGCCATGGAACAATCAACGTCAATATTATTGGATTGTGTAGGCCATGCAAATATATACACTACACATGCAAGAGCAGATAACAGATTTCTCTGGTCCCAAAGCACAAATCCGTCCATGCTTACAATCACTCCAAATGAGTAATAATTTATCCATGCCATAATTTGTTCCTTGTTTTAGAGTATTCTCAACTGATTAAATAGTCTTCTGCTCCACTCCCCTCCTACTGTCATTGTCCATTGTTGCTAGTGATAACATAGACAAAATTCTTCTACTCAAGTTAGATGTGAATGGCAGAATAGGAGTACATGACAGCATAAGAAACAATGCTAAAATTGGTGAGGCAACATATCTGTTCATACTCCATTCATAGATGGTCCCAACCAGAACTCAAGCTTGAACAATAACTTGCACGTTGCATGTTTCAATTCCAACAAGATGAGATTCCCAGGTCCATAAAATAGAATCTGTTTACAAAAATTTAATAAGAAACCTCCAAGATCTGACACCATGGAGTAGATGAAGCGAGACACATAAAGTTAGGTGGTCCTTCATAAGAAACATAAAGACTACAGATGGAAACATTACAACCTGCATAAGAGACACCCAAAATGTATGGAGATATCCATTGAAGGTGGTCCTTGGTAAGAATGATGAGATTCAGTGAAATAACAGAATCATAAATGAATTCCACGCATAAAATTTCTACAGAGATGACTACCTTAACGTTAAAGGATATGTGTCATTTCATGGAAGATTCTTATATTTCAGAATTGTTAGTATTTACAAATGTTGAATTTGAGAGCTTCTAGATTTGATCTTGTATGTTTTTTTTCAACATTTGAATTATAATCTATAATAAGTCAGTGAACAGAAATTCAATAAACATGAAGTGTGGAAATCTAATATCTTTACTTAAAAAACTATTAAAAGATTAATAGATATTAATAGTGATAGTCTTTCAAATGAATTCTATATATTTCTTAAATTCATTTCTAAAATATTTGGTCAACAAAATTATAAATGCATATGTTTATGTCATTTAATAATACTTTTTAAGTTTGAACCAGGGTATAAAAATTTTAATATTAATAAAATTTAGTGGTTCTCCACTTTTATTTTATTTTAATTTTTTTTTTTAAATAATTTTTTTTAAGTGTTTTTCCTAACTTTCAAGTATGATAATTTAAGAAAATTTTGATGTGTTTATAAAAATAGAAACAATTTGAAAGATAGTACAATTTATTAATATTGATAATGATTTCTAAAGATACTCAACAATGACAATGAATTTTACTATATATATTATTTTTATAAATTAAAAGAAATCCTATCTTTGTCTATTTTTTGGGTTATACATATTGTTAATTTTTTGAATGTTTGCTTATTATCACATTTTATTTTTACATAATTGCAATTTACTTTCTGCAACACAAATATTGCATACAAATGTTGATTGATAATAATAAAACATATATTATGGTCCATGATGAAAATACATAAATATCATGACCATACCTTATAGGAAATCATGTTAAGAAATCTTATTATAGTTAGTTATGTGAGCATAACAACATAGTAGTAATATCTTAACAAAATTGAAAATTATATACCATAGTAGTAATATCTTAACAAATTTAAAATTATATGGACATAATTGAAAATAATGAAAAATAAATAAAAATTAAAGATTGCAATTAGTGAATTATTTCAAGGCTATTACAAAACATTGCAATTGGTCATTTCATATCAAGACATTAGAAACTTCATTTCTAATCATTGTGTCCCTTCATAGGCCATATATTCCAACAAACATTAAAGACACATTTATAGTGTTCTTTGTTTAAAACAATTTAAAAACTAGTTGTCTAAAATTTTATAGGAAATAAAGTAACAAATATAATGTATTCACTTTTGGGGTGCTAGAAGAAAATCAATAGAAAAAGTAAATTAAAATCTCAAATAATAGTTGTAGTATCTATGTAAATGAAAATATGTGAACTTCAATTGGATCACTTTAATCTATTTGTCACTTTGAGGTAAAGTGAACTTTCTATTTAGGAATACATTTTAAATCAAATATTATTGTATTTCTTTGTCAATTATCTTGTTATATCATGTTGGAAAAATAAATATTACATTTATACAAACATATATGATAATTGGGGTCTTGACATCAGACATTAGGATTAAAAAGTATGAATAAATGAAAAAAATAAGGTCCAGAAAAAACTGAATCTTACTTTTATCTTTCAAATATAGACTTACTCTACAACTCAATGTATTTGTAATAGCTTGAATTCTATAGATTAATCTTAATGTTGTAGGTAAGTAGACTTTATTAAGCTACAACAAAATGTTCTTAAAATGAAAAGGTAAAATCTGTTGTTACTATATACATGGGGTGAATCAGTACTAAATTTAACTCCAAAACTAATATAACATTAAACATGTTACTACATCTTACAATATCATTAAAACAAACAATTTATGTGGAAATTCAAATGGGAAAAACCACAGTGAGAAAAGTTACTTGGTTCTATTGCCCAAATCTAACCTCACAAAAATTATGGCCTTACAATAATTTTGTAGGCACCAACCCACAAGGATTTCAACGTATGCAAGAAACACCAATCCCTAATCATATTTGTAAATGCACCAACGTATAAGAGAAACCAATCTATTAATGCAAAGAGTTGAATAGCAACTCAAATTGTGAGACACCAACCTCAACAACAAACAAGATATAAGAAATAAAAAAGATATATCATGTAGACCTTACAAACTCAATCTTCATCATCTATCTAATCTGATATGCTTCATAACACTCTCACTATATGTAAAGAATATGTAACTTAATTTGTACACTTCATCACAACTACACTTCTTTTATTAAGTATACAAATTGTACAACTTCTACCACTATTCCCCACTCATACACATTGGAATGAAACTGACTGACATTATATATGCATTCCAACATTAATTACACATTTAAATTTACCTAAAACATATTTACACTATACAGAAATTGACCAAGGATGAATTCCTTTAATCTAATTGTGTGGTTAGTTCAATCCTAAAGCTGACACACTACACCAAGAATAGGATCACACTATGAGTTTCCCAACATAAACATAAGCTATGAAATGGGAATTTCAGAACATTCACCTAGGCAATGGAAATTCACAATTCTTCTTTGGGTAACCACATTGTAACCTTTTCTTGAAAGTTTTTTTGATCTCTACACTATCTGCTTTGCCGCTCATGTCACCCACCAAGGGTTTCGCATGGATCGATCAAATCTCCTCTAAAATCTAAACCTGGAGAATCCTCGACTGCCAGGAATGCTGAAGAGAACTGACATTTCATTTTTTAATAGTATTTTCATAGTATATGCTCATGAATAGTATTTTAAGGGTTGTAAATCTAAGTGCTCATTTTTGGGTTTTGAATTTTAGCAGGTAATTAGCTATGTATATGGTTCCTGATAGAATGAGTTTGTTTTGTTAAGGGCGCCTGTATCAGGGAGATGCAATTTGATTTCTATTTTTCTAAAGCTTGAACCACCTGTGGTATCTTGGTGCATTTGATACTGTGTCTTTCACAAGTTTGCAAGTGTTCATAGTCACTGCAACACAACTGTAAAAATTATATTAAATATTAAATATATGTATGAGCTTTAATGTGTTTTTTTTTTTTTAAATTGTACAGGTTTCCAGAATTAAAAAAATTATAGATTTCAAAAATGATACATGATTTGGAAGTTGTGATTTTTTCAATATATCAATAAAAAATTTAGATATAATCAAGTAAATGATAATCAAGTATTGATGTTGTAAATGAGGAATACAATGGCTTTTTACAGTCATTAGAGTTTTAAACCTTGTGATTATATATTTAATTTTAGTTTTAAAAAAATAGTGCTGAGAGAAATGTCATGAAAAAGTTTAGGATAACACTAACTATCTGATAAGTTGTAGACCTCCCAGTTGCAAAAAAATTCTTGATAATCTCAAATAGTTTTTGGAAAGAACCTAAATTTAAATTGTGGACTTTATCAAGTTTTTATCCAAATTTAAGTTTAAATCTAAATTTTAGAACTTTTACATCCAACACCATTTTTATCATTGCCACTATTTGACCCCTCACCCTTTTCACCTTTCATATTTATTGTCTATGTTTATTCTCCCTTTCTTTTTCCCTTGCATCATATGCGTGCTTGTTTCTTTTGTTTGTACCAACTCTTTTTATCCATGTCTTATTTAATTTTACCTTTTAGGGTTTCCTCCAAACTTGGTTGATTTCTTCATTTTCATACCTTCACCTTTTTGCTTGATTTCATGATTCTTTTATTGTCACTTTGTTTGTTTAATTTTTGTTGTTATGTTTCTTTCTTCTTTTTTTTATAAATATTCGATGTTTACAATGCTTTTTCTTATATATATATATATATTTTTTATTTTTTTTGATGTCATGTATATGACATTTACCATACTACGATACTTAAACTTTACATTGACTATTGATTGTGTTGTAGTGTTATAACATACTTTTAAGATATTGCAAGCTAATTATACATTTATTTATTACATTCCTATAGTAAAATATTGATCATACATTACCACATCATAGATTTCTAGTTATTACATCAAAATTTCTCTACTCATATTGTTTGTGCCTACATTGCCATGTCCATATCCTAACTACATCTCACCCACCTTTTGAATTTCTATTGTCATATTTTAAAATTTAGACCCATATTGGAGCATCCTATGTTTCGTGTATTATACTTTCATAAATATTTTTTCCACACTAAGGGCATCATGTCTACCTCCTTGCATACCATATTTAGAATTTTTCCTCTTCCTTGATCTCTTGCCTTCTACAAATGCAACCAATTTAAAGAGGAACATATATTGTCATAACATTCTTATGTTGAGATGTCAAGTAGGGTTTAGTGTTAAATGGAGATTCATTGCCATGAACAAATAAATCATCATTGCATAACATGTCATGCACCTAATGAAACTTGTCATCATAAGGCCATTGAGCTAAATACAATATGATTACTTTTTAAGTGGACAATTTTTTACTTACTGATTTCTTATTTTCCTAGACAATTAAGAAATCTCTTATTTTCCACTTAATTTTTATTTGCGATATACAAGGTATCCATTGTATATTTTTTTGTCTATTTTATTTTCTCTCATGGAGAGTGCATGTCAAAAGATGATCCTGCATGATCACATTCACCAAGATCCATGAACCCTCATAATATTATTTTGATTCTACTTTACTTACATGTTTGTGAGTGCTATATACTTTGAGATAAATGAATATTTTAGTATACACATGGACCTTGAGGTGGGGAAATAGTTAATCATGAAATCAACATACCCATAATATTTCTCATCTAGTTTTGTGTCTATTTTGGAAGAATATCTCCATACATGTGCATGCAACAATTGGCGTAGTCTTGTACAAAGTTCCCTTTGCCTTTAGCCATCCCTATACATACAAATTCCAATGCCTTTATCACCTACTCTATTCATAATTGCATATCTTGATATATTCACCAAAACTATGCATTTATTAATCTTATCCATACACCTAAGTAAATTTATTTGTTATCCACCTAAATTTGATTCTTTTCCTATCCAATATCATTTTTATAAAATGAACCCCATGGTTGTATACTTAATCCTTGTCTTTTCCAAAATTATATTCAAATTGAATTGACTCTCACCTATTACAGCAGTCATTTGATCTAATTGAATACACATTTACACAATTTGATATTATGTATTTGCATCTAAAGCCATTCATTTGCATTCATTCCAGATCCTCACACATTGATTCATTATCTCTCATCCTAAAAGCATCAACTCAACTCGAAATAGAAGAGACATTCAACAAAGATCCAATGCATCTCACTAATAGAAAGATGGCCTTCATCGAGCCAAAAATAGTCAAATTTACAATCATCATCATACCTCGCCAATTCTTTAATCATAAAATTAAATAGCTATTTTGCTGAACCCATAATCAATTTATGCTGAACTCGTATCATTTCATTGATTTTACGCATAGGGAAGCTATTCTCCATTGCAACCGTTCCCAACCAGAACTAAATATCAGAGCTCAATGACCTCTTATGGATTTCTATGTAGACTGTTTTTAAACCATAACATCTTCTTCAACCAATGATGTCTGTCATTGAACAATCAACGTCATTATTATTATTGGTATTGTGTAGGCCATGCAAATATGTAGAGTACACATGCAAGAGCAGATAACAGATTTGTCTCGTCCTAAACTACAAGTCCGTCCATGTTTGCAGTCATTCCAAAACGCTTCATAATTAAATTTATCCATGTCATAATTAACTTTTTGTTTTGGAGTACTATTCTCAGTTGATAAAAGATAGACCAACATTCTTCTACCCACGTTAGATGTGAAGGGCAGAATATGAGTACATGACAACATAAAAACAATGCCAAAATTAGTAAGGCAGCATATCTGTTCATACTCCTTGTTGGCTATTTCTATCCATTTATAGATGGTCCCAGCCAGAACTCAAGCTGGAACAATAACTTGCACGTTGCGTGTTTCAATTCCAACAAGATGAGATTCCCAATTCCATAAAATAAAAATTGTTTACAAAAATTTAATAAGAAACCTCCAAGATCTGACAGCATGGAGTAGATGAAGCAAGACACATAAAGACATCCAGTGGTCCTTCATAAAGACTACAGATCAAAACATTAAAAAACTTCATAAGAGACATCCAAGATGTATGGAATAGATCAATTGGGACAGATAAGGAAAATTCACAATGGAGATATCCATTGAAGGTGGTCCTTGGTAAGAAAGAAGAGATTCTGTGGAATAAGAGCATCATAAATGACTACCATGCATAAAACTTCTACAGACTTGACTACCTTAACGGTAACGGATATTTTTCATTTCATGGAAGTTTTTATATTTCAGAAATGTTCAGTTGGTTAATTATTTACATAACAATAGTATTTAAAAATGTTGAATTTCAGAGCTTTTGAATTTGACTATCTATGTTTTTTTCTAACAATTTTTCAATCATATTTTATGATTCATCATCAAGATGGTAAGTGAACAGAGATTCAATAGACTGTGGAAATCTAAAGTCTTTTCTTAAAAATGTTATTAAAAGATGAAAAGAAATTAATATTTTTAGTTTTTCAAATAAGTAAAGTACTGCATATTTATATTTTTGAAAGTCATTTTATAAAGTATTTGTCAACAAAATTATAAATGTATTTGTTTATCATTCATTTAATAATATTTTGAAGTATTTTTACTAGTTTTTTTTTTTTTTTTTATCGATCGAAACGTTACCTGTTGCCTAAGGAATTTGTGTTGTATATAGATCATCAAGCCTTGCAGTATTTGAATAGTTAGAGTAAGTTGAATCAGAGACATATGAGTTGGGTATAATTCTTGCATAGTTACACCTTTGTGTTGAAGCATAGAAGTGTGAAATCTAACAAAGTTGCTAATGCATTGAGTAGGAGAAGGAATTTGCTGACAAAGATGAGAGTGACAGTATTAAGATTTGAAGAATTGAAGACTTTGTATGATGATGATCCGAATTTTGTAGAACCTTGGAGAGCATGTAGAGAATCGGTTATGGTAGATAGAAGCATGTCGTTGGATTACTTCATTTAGGATGGGATGTTATTCAGAGGAGTTCAATTGTGCATACCTAAGAGTTCCATGAGGGAGAATTTGATAAAGGAAAAACACATTGGAGGATTAGCCAGACATTTTGGTATTGACAAAACAGTAGCATTGGTGAGTGAGTAGTACTTTTGGCCCCAAAATCATAAGGATGTTAAGAAATATGTGCAAAGTTGTAGAGTTTGTCAAGTTGCAAAGGGTAGTAGTCAGAATGTGGGATTGTATAAACCTTTGATAGTACCGGTAAGACCTTGGGAGGATATAAGCATGGATTTTATACTTGGATTACCTAAAACGCCGAGAGGGGATGATTCTATATTTGTGTTAGAGGATAGATTCTCAAAGATAGCTCATTTCATACCTTGTAAGAAGACAACATATGCATTACATGTAGCAGGCCTATTTTTCAAGGAAGTAGTGAGATTGCGTGGATTACCTAAGAGCGTAGTTTCAGACAGAGAAACTAAGTTTGTTGTCTATTTTTTTAGAACACTTTGGAAGAAAATGAAGACAGATTTGAAGCTCAGTTCTACTTTTTATCCACAAACTAGTGGATAGACAAAAATAGTTAACCGAAGCTTGGGAAATTTGTTGATATGTTTAGTTGGAGATAAGACCGGAAGTTGGGATTTAATCCTTGCACAAGAAGAGTTTGCCTACAACAATTCAATAAACAGGAGTACTAGAAGAACACCTTTTGATATTGTTACCAAAGTGCATCCTAGAGGTATATCATAATTAAGAGATATTAGTAGTGAAGATCGGAGAAGTTCAGAAGCAGAAGATTTTACAGATCACATGGCAGCCTTGCATATTCGGGTTAAGTAGCATTTGGAGGACATGAATAACAAGTATAAGGAGAATGCATATGAGAAGAGTATACATAAAGAATTTGAAGTTGGCGATGAAGTGATGGTGTATCTGAGAAAATAATGATTTTCGGTTGGAACTTATAACAAATTATAGATGAAAAAGTTTGGACCTTGCAGGATTTTGAGGAAGTTCAGTTCTGGGAATGCATATGAAGTGGAGTTACCGGATAGTCCGAGTATTTCACCTGTGCTTAACATTGCAAATCTTCATGAGTGTCATGAACCAAAATTTAGTGAGGACAACATTGCAGACTTGGAGAAACAATTGCCCTAGAAGGAACCGGGTCAGATTGAAGACATTTTGGATAGTAGGATTGGGCGTAGTACCCAGAGCAGTCAATATAAGGAGTATCTTGTGAAGTGGAAGGACAGACCAGTTGAAGATTTATCTTGGATTTCTCAGGCAGAGGTAGACCGCCTTGGTTTTCCTCTGACCCCGACAAAGTGAGAGACTCACTTTTTCAATAACCCCAAATGTCTAATGCAGGAGCATCCCCGGTTCATAGAAATCTTGCATCAACCAAAAACATTTTCCTTTTTGTTTTTCTTTCTGTTTGTAGTTTCAACATTTCTTTTTGTGTGTCCCGGTTTTGGCTCACCGGATCCTGTGGAGTTAGATTCTACTTGAAGACTTGATCATCTTCCTTATTCCCAAACCGCAGAGCATTTGGATATTTTTCCGGCAAGTTATCACTATCGGTTTCCATGATAGTTTCCTATTACCGGTTTACCAAACCCCTTTCGTAGCTTGCGGAGCCTTGAGCATTGATTTTGATGTTTCTTGGCATGTGGCCGACCTTTTCCCCATGATCTTCACTTCATCCTTTGGATTTTTCGGAGGAATCTCTTGGCAAAGGCCGACCTTGTTGGTTTTACACGTTATATCTTGTTCTTCGGGTTTTGATCCCTTTTTGGACCGACCAGATCCCTTGGATCGTATAAATCATTGTAAGTGAACATTAGAATGTAACAATCGAACAAGGAGGTAGTTAGACCAAGCATAGAATATAGATCTTAAGATTGAAGGTCCCAGTTGTGACATATTTTATACATTGATTATGTTTTAGCAGGCATGTGAGCTGGTTTTTGTAACCCGCTTGTTACCGATTGATTGTAATCAGTTTTCATGAAATAAAACAATATTTTTTGCATTTCCTCCATCATATCTTTGTGTTTCCGTTGTGTTTACTCTTGCTAACCAGTCCAGATTGATCTCTTTGAGGTCCCTCCTAACCGGTGATTGCTTCACTTATGTTATGTATCTTCATGTATTTGTCGATGTAATTGATAAGGGAATATGATGTAGGAGTTAGGAGAAGTTCTTATTGTACATTCATTGGTGTATTGGATATTCATTATGTAATGCTAGTTTATGTGTTTTATGTGGATAAAGAAAGAGTTAGTACTTATACATAAGTATTGTATAATTGAAATTGTAAGATGGAATTGTATGTATAATCTTATGGAAATTAAGTTGGAAGAATGGTAGTTGTTGTTATAGATCTTATTTAGGATTATGTTGCTTAGGTAAATGAGTTAGTTATCTTTGAGAAATGTAGTGGATCTTAAGGGATAAAACTAGTCTTATTGAAGAGAATGATTATATAATCTATGGTGCTTTAGTGATGAATGAAAGAATGAATATTAGGAGTATTTGATTGGTAGTTTCAAATAGAATCTAAAGAGTATGTGATTTAGATATGCATATATAATATTTATTTATCATAGTTGTATGAAAAATGAGTTAAGATGGATAATAGAATATGATGTTCTAGGATGAATATGCGATGTGTTAGTATTGTGTCAAGTAGTGACGTTGAGATACCCTAGGTAATGGAATTACTGTATGAGTTCATATGGAGACATGCTTAAGGTTAAATGGTTATTCCGCTTGCGTATTATGATTCTATGGATATGTTCATGTTGATTTAAGTATTTTTGAAATAGTCATGTTGCATTAATGAATGCTAGAGATAACGTAGTAGTAATGATAATCTTAAAAGAACAAAATTATCTCCTTTTGTTAGTAGATTTTGGTTTATTTGTCTAGGGTATTTTGGCAGGCATTACAATAGTTTCTTACATTTTTTATTAAGCATATCTGTTGTAACTAGTAAAGTCTACTAACCTACAACATTAAGATTAATCTATAGAATTTTCAGACCTATTACATATACTTTGAGTTGTAGAGTAGGTCTATATTTGGAAGTCAAAAGTGGGATTGAGTTTTAACTTTATCATATTTATTCAAAACTTCTTATCTTGACGTCAATATTCCAAACATCATTGATGATTCTATGAAATTTATCCCTATTTTCCCAATATGATATAATAAGATAATTGTCAAAGAAATACAATAATATGTGAGGTAGGATACTACATGTTTCTAAATGCGAAGATAATTGAGTTTATCCATTTAAAGTTTATATTATTTCCATTTACATAGATACAAAAACTAAAAATATTATTTGAATTTTTAATTTACCTTTTCCATTGATTTTATCCTAGCAACCCAAAGTTGAAATGAACAAGCTGATATGAATGATTTTATCCGTGGTTGAAAATGATCCTCTCACCTTGCAAGACGATTGAAATTGTCTCGCCCGTTCATTTTTTTCCTTAGATCGTCCACTGTTCATGGTCAGTTGTATGCACATTTGGGGCACATCACTGTGTATATATTACATATCGTGTGCTGCCATGCATTTTTCATAATACCCTACACTGTCCTTTATTAGTTCCTGCCCACAGGAAACTATAGCGGAGGCAGTTGTTTTAAACAGTGATTAAACTTATCCTTTTCAGCCAATCAACTCGTTAGAAATTTTTGTGTATCTATATTTTCCCTATGTATTATCGAGAAGTTGCTTTCTTTTTAAGTGAAATTTTGTTGAAAGGTATTGTGGCGGTCTTTCATTCGCATTGCAGATGGCTAGCAGCTACTTTCCCATTTACCAAGAGGAGAGAACGCACTACTTTCAAAGACTGGACCTGCAAAACTGGTCTCGGGGTGCTCGGGCCTGCAATATTTCAGGTCTGCAAAACTCCTGGGGATCACCGTAAGGTACAGGTAGGATGAACAGTTGGCCACTACTTGGCAATTAGGGCTTAAATTCTTTTGCATGTTCCTGAAAGGTGTAAGATGCTAGTAAAAATTGCAGTGCATAGGTCGAAGTGAGAACAATAGCTACAGTTACTGTCGCAGGGCCATCCACGCTATCACTTTGCAAGCCTTCTTCCGCTTGCTATTTCCCGTATTCTGTAGTGCCCCATTCTCAGTCAACCCGAAAGTGGGCACCTCCTCTTTCACTCTTCAGAGATCCCAAACATGCAAATAAACTATTTTACAGAAGTGGGCATTCTTCATTTATATGCTTGCATTCTAAATTCTATTTGGGTCAGCCCTTGCTGCTCAATGCAGCTTACACAGGTAAGCAAAACACCATATTTTATTCAAAAAATTTGGTCACTTCGATTGACATAAATGATCTTTTGAACTTTCTAATCAGTCCAAGTATTATTGTTGAGAAAAAAACACAAAAAAATTTCTGTATTTCATTTTTAAAGCTTTGCAAATTTAATTGATTTTTTTTAACTGAAAAGAAAACGCTACTTTTTATTTATAAAACCTCACGGTTTTAATCTTCTGTATTTTTTTAAAACAATATAAAAATCCTTCATCATGCTTGAAGATTACTTCTGTCACTTCTGTTATGGTGTATGTGTTCACAGTCTTTCGAATTACCCGAAATTATAAATCAAGCAGGAGGCTTTCTTCTGCACCGTCAGATGGATTTTTTTAAAGTATTTATCATTTTTGTCTATACTCATGATAATTTCTAGTTTCCTTCAAACTGTCCGAACAAACAATCCTTTGGGATGGAGTTGTCTCCTTAGATTGCTTATGGCCTACTGTAATAATGCATGAAGATGTGGGTATACTTCATAAATGCTTATGTGGGTTTAATTATATACGTGAATTCCTTCAATTGATTTGAAGAACTTGATTGAATGAAGGAAGTTTTTTAATAATGCCCACTAGGCCAGATGGTCTATGGGACTTCCTTGTATTTGAAGGACTTAGATAAGCTTGCGCCAATGCTTTTAGTGCAAATCTCCTGTGTATGTATGCCTATGTGGGTCTGTCACAGAACTTCAGATGATATTATCTCTATTCCAAATACAAGGACAGGCCCGCTGGAATGGATTTATAACTTCATATAATGCCTTCTGTTGGCCTTATTTTTGCATTGTTTTTTTTTTATGGGTCTTCCTTCCTTATTGATCCTGTCTTTGCATTGGGTCTTGTGATGAGTTTTCCTCCCTCATGGCTATTTGTAATGTTTGTGGCTCGTCTTACAAACATCACAAATATGCCCATGTGGCTTGTCTTTCAGGCCTTTATCTGCCTTGGGTTCAACCCCTCTTACTAACTACTTCCTCCTAGTTAAAACCCTATGCCCATTTCCACTTGCAGTAGCATGAACTTTACCTCCCTTCTCCTTCTCCTTCTTTGGCTTCAATGGCAGCGAATCCAATTCATTCAAAACTGTGCGAATGACTTGGATGAGCCTGTCAGCCAAGCTTCTGCTGAAAGCCTCACGAATGACCACACGCAGAAGGGTTATGTGCTGAGCATCTGCAGCCATATTGTACGCAGGCACCACCCACTTAAACCTTTTCAGATGTTCTGAAATATCACGCTCATTGTACTTGAGCTTGTCCTTGAGGGAGAAGGCAACTAGAGGTACACCCACCTCTTTTGACAGCATATTGAATCGCCCTGTTCTTATAAGGCTATCACGTAAGTATTTGGCATTTGCCCTGCAGTTTTCAATGATTCTCTTGTATCTCTGCACCAGTTGTATAGTTGGGTTTTGTTAAATTGGTTCTTTCAAACGATAAATTACTATCTAATTAAATCATCTGGTTCTTACCTCGTAGCCAAGGCGAATGAGTTGGTAGTATTGAGCAATGACTTGACTTGCACCTGCATTCAATTTGGCCAAAATCAGATCCTCCCCTGAATAATCAATCTATCAATATTCTATATGTACCCTTTTCATTAAAGATTAGATACAATTAGTTTCTCCTCAGTTTTATAGATATTGGAGAATCCATAGAACCCAGTTAAAATTATATTTCTACTTTCGCTGTACCACTGATCCTAGTGGGTCTATAAAATAGAACATAAAATACTTATTCTATTTCATTCTGAACAAATTCACCTACCTTTAGAGAAATTGAGTGTGAGCGTTGGTTGATCAGCTACAAGATAATTGATATGAAAAATAAGCTCCTCTGGAAGGTCTTGCTTGCCGCGCCAAACAACCCATCCAATTCCAGCATAAACAAGTCCATATTTGTGCCCACTCACATTGATGCTCCTCACCAATGGCAGCCTGAAGTCCCACTCCAAATTTGGATAGAGAAATGGTGCAATGAACCCACCACTTGCAGCATCAACATGTATTGGAGTGTCCCACCTAAACATTCACATAATCACATTCCTGAGAAATACTCAAATTACTTCAACTACAAGAAAATTTCTGGATAAATTTGGAAAATAACTAATTTGTGTTACTTCATACTTGGTTTTATTGTTCTTCTCCATCAAGAGGTCATTGAGCAGTTTCACATCCTCAAATTCGCCATTATAAGTAGACCCTAAAATAGTAGCAACACAAATGGTGTTTTCATCTACCAATTCCACAGCTTTTCGAGGGTCCATAACAAAATATCATTCTCTCAGCTTCACCTCTTTCAGTTCTACCTCAAAATACCGAGAAAACTTCTCCCAACAGACCTGAAAAACAATGCCTCAAACAACATCAATTACCATTACCAAAAACTGCAGAGCCCAGCCAATTATTTTAAGATTGCAGGAAAACAGAGTACAAAGAATTGGTTGTAAGTTGAAACCTGAACGTTGGCACCAGTAACAATATTGGGCTTGTCATAAGGCTTCCCTTGGGCATTTCTCTTGTTCTGCCATTTGCGTTTGAATGCAAGGCCAGCGAGCATTATAGCATCTGAAGATCCCACAGTCCTAACACTAATAGCTTGCTCTTTATCAGAAATGGATGCATGGAACATGAGCTATTATATTCACACAAAGGTTCTGAAATTCCAATTCACAAAACAAATTAAACACTATCCCATCTCCACATCAATTCTATCTTCATAATCTTAATCCAAAGAGATTGATTTACAACAAAGTATTTACAATAAAACAGAGCACTTCTTTTCTTAAAATAAAAAGACAAAGTTTAAAGAAAAACTTCTAGTGACCACCTCTAAACTATTCATGAACCCCTTGTCATCAGAACTTAATTGTCAGCTGTTCATTATTAAACAACAAAAATACATACTTGTTAAACTGAAAATAACGAATGACCTGAAGTTCAGTGGTGACAGGGTACTCATCCATATCAACATAGTTTTTATTGATAGCTTCCATTATCAGCTTATTGCACTCGGGCTCCATCCATGTTGTTACAAAAGAGGCCAAATTAAGCCTCGGATTGCAATCAAGCATAAGCTCATCACTGATGATCTGATATGCAGCCTCCTTTGGAATCGATTTCTCAGGAAGCTCAAACCTACAAATTGATTCAAAAAAAGATCTTAAAATAAACTGAATCCAATCTAGGTAGGAAATAGTTTCAGATCCAGCCATGTAATGAATTGAAAAAACAAATACAGAAAACAAACACAAAAAACAGAGTTATTTAAATCCCGAGTTTAACAATGCATGCATACTTTGGTAGAGAATTCTGAAGATAACGCGACGCAAACATAGAATCAATGCTTCCATCTGAACGCCTGACAGTTTCACTAAGTGCCATTTTTCCTTGCGTAATATTATCAAAATGTATTCTGTTAATTTAGAATGAGAATGGTTTTCTTGCAGCGAAGTTCTACTCTTTATATGATGTGCAAACCAGAAGTAAGCCTTCAAAATGTCTACATTCTCATGTTAGTTTATTTTAATTATTTATAGCGCCGAAAGGTAGTGGTCCGCTGTTATTCTATATTCTTACCTTGGAGAGCGCGATTGCATGCGCATCTTGCATACCCAAAAGAAATCTGATTCGCCCTCATGTTTTACACACTAAAGATCTGTTTTGGAGCCAGAATAGCTTTGACCTATATTTTTGGGGTTATGAATGTTCTTTATATAGCCTAATAATATGTCCATAAGTGTTAGATTTTTGTATTAAAATTGGTTCTTAGTCTTATTTTGTCTTTTGTATGGTCTTATTTTATCTCTTGTTTATTATCATTTATCTTCATAAATTAGTTTCAAAATCTAGAATTTTTATTTGCCATGGTGGATTAGATTTCCAAGTGTTTCAACTGTCCAACTAAGTCAATTTTATAGTTTCATCTTTTTGACTCCCTTATATTGGTTGTTGTGAACTCATGTTGTGCACATTTATGTGGATTTGTGTTTGATGTTGTTGCATATAAAGACAAACACTCATTCATTTGAAGTCATATTATAAGAAATAGAAGAATCATTAGAAGAGTATTCATTTAAGAGCATTATAAGAACATTCATAGAGCATCCTAATTGCATAGAGCATCCTAATTGCATCATTGTCCTATGCATACTAAACGCTTGTATATTATCATTCATACTTGTATATAACGGTTGGGGTCTCATCGCCCCCACAAATTATATCTTTTGTTTGAAGTCATATTATAAGAAATAGAAGAATCATTAGAAGAGTATTCATTTAAGAGCATTATAAGAACATTCATAGAGCATCCTAATTGCATAGAGCATCCTAATTGCATCATTGTCCTATGCATACTAAACGCTTGTATATTATCATTCATACTTGTATATAACGGTTGGGGTCTCATCGCCCCCACAAATTATATCGCCCCCACAAATTATATCTTTTGTTATAACGGTTGGGGTCTCATCGCCCCCATCCGTTATAATAACTATATATTGTGTTAATGGTTGGGGTAATATTGGTGGGGGCTCTGTACACAATTTAAAATAATTTGTATAATTTCAAATTGTATCCATCTATAATAAATACAATTGTTTAGTCACTCTCAAAAAGAGATGTCAATTTGGTATATGGTACTCCCTTTATGGCAGGGCAAAATGTAATTGTGTCTGTGGTCTATGGAACTCCCTTATGGCAGAGCCTGTTTACCTTATATTGTTCAAATTTTGTATTCCCTTGTTTTAACCTCATGACCAATAATCTACTGATTCTCCATTTATTTTTTATTTGCATTTCTGTTCTCATGTAAATGATTAATAAAATCAAGTAGAAAAAGTATTCTCATACAGGATATTTTGTATTAGCAATTGCCATTCTTAAGCTTAAATTGATTTGCAGAGTTTCAAAACCCCAATGGAGTTTGCAGCAGCCGAGGAGGGTGAAAGACTACAATGGATTCAATTTGATCTTGATGGATCTCTGCTCTGGTAAAATTTCTTATGTGACAAAACGTGTAGAAGGCATACATTGACTACTCAACTGATGCAGTATTTGAATTTCGTTTCTTTAGGTCAAGGAGCTGACTGTTCACCTAAGCAAGCACTTGTTGCGAGAAAAGTTCAAATTTTATCAACAGCACTCGGGTTCTTGTTCCAGTGTTGAGTTTGTCTCCAGTTGCCAAAACTTGCAGTGTTGCTGTGAATTCATTATATAATATGTAGTGAATTCCAGTTTCATGATCATATCCACTACAACTTAAACTAGTCTAAGTGAATCTTGAATTTGTATTTTATTGTTTTTCACATTGTTGAGCAAAAGTTTTATCTGGTATTTACTTCTTCTCATGGTGCAAATCCAGGTAGTTGTACGCTACAAATCTAGAAGCAAATGAAATTACACAATGTATCGTACAACATAATTAATAGGCAAACAATGTTCGAAACAAGTACTTTCAACAATGTTCATAGAATCTGTACTAAACATTCCCCCTGCCAGATAAGTTAACAGTGTGGCAGATAAGAATGGGAGCACACACATTTATCAAACTAAAAATCAATTTGATCTTAGTACTACTTCGCCATGCCAAACAACCACACTTCTTGCTAGCAGGAACTTCGCTGCTTGCAGCTCTTGTTGAATTGATGGAACGAACGGAGTACGATTTTCTAATCAAATCAAAGCCGTCAGAGCTGTCAGTAACACTATATTTGGATATTTGGATAGTTGGTCGGGCAGTGCATAGGTATGAAATAGATAATATCAGAAAAGACGAAGCTAAAAAGATAGAGGCGCCTATTCTAGAGGGCGATTTAATCAAGAAATTATAGAATCGATAGAAATCTGCACTCAAACAGTTTCACTTTTGCTGGAAGAAAGGATGCGTATACAGGAAAATTGTCGGAATGCAAATTACAAACCGTATGCCATGGTCCCGAGTCATTCCCAATAAGTAATTTAACATTTATTATTATTTGCATGGATTTCAAAGATGGAATGACTCGTGCAAAAACTATGCGTGTTGGAATTAATATTTGGTATTATATAATTTATGTTTATAATAATTAATATTATATTTTCCAAAGTATAAATTATATATATATATTCTGTATTATATTTTTATTTAATAAATATTATTGATGAAATATATATTATTTAAAATACATGTCTAATAATGTATAATTCTATATAGTGTACATAGTAATATATTTTTTAAATAAATTTAATACATTTTTAAAAAAAAATTATAAATATTAAATGTATAATATATTTATTATTTGGTATTATATAATTTATGTTTATAATAATAAATATTATTTATGAAATATAAATTATTTAAAGTACATGTCTAATAATGTATAATTCTATATAGTGTACATAGTAATATATTTTTTAAAAAAATTTAATACATTTTTAAACAAAAATTAAAAATATTAAATGTATAATATATTTATTATTTTAATTAGTATTATGTGTAGAAGTGTAATATATATTGATTATATTGAATTATATTTATACCTAATAATATAATATTATATAATATTATATAGAACATAATGTATGATAATAAATATTGATCATATATTAATTCTTTATATAAGAGACATGCATATAATAAATAAAAAAATTTAAACAGCCCATTAATTACTATATTTGACTACAATATAATTCTCAATTTGTCCCAAGTTTTATGAATTTTCTAAAAAAGAAGTATGCAAATTCATCCTATCAAACAATATTAAAAAATGACTATGTGATGATGTCTCTTTTCATTACGTTTTCATAGATGTCAATCATGTTGTTTGTCTATTTTGATAAATGTAAACAAACAAAGCTTTCAAGGTGAAAAAAATATTTTGCCATATGTTAAAAAGATCAACACTAAAGAATTGCCATCACCATCTCTCTCTCTCTATATATCTCCCTCTCTATCTCACCCTATTTTTTCCTCTCTCTCCAACCCTATCTATCACTATATATGTCTCTCTATCCCTCTCCTCCTCTCTCTATATCTCTATCACCCTATCTCATTCTCTTTATCCCTCTCCTCCTCTCTCTATATCTCTATCACCCTATCTCATCATCTATATCTTTACTTATCTTTCCCTCTCCCTCTTCCCTTATATCTCTCTCTTTCTATCTATATGTTTTTCTCTTCCATCTATCTACCCCTTTCTCCCTTATATCTCTCTCTTTGTATCTATATGTTTATCTCTTCCATCTATCTACCCCTTTCTGCTCTCCCTCTTTATCTCTCATCTCTATCTCAAAATCCATCTCTTTCTCCATCTAGAATTCTCTCTATAGACTATTTGAAAATATATTCAAGATGATGAATACGATCCTCACCATTCATAATCATCAATGTCCTTTATTGTGGGTGATATGAGGATCCCTGGGGGTGTTTAATATTCAAATGTGCATCTCATAAGCAAGAAAAAACATTACCTATAGATCCCAAGAAAAGAAAATCAAATCAATGTCATTAAATATGGTTGCTTTTAGGAAGATGCATTCCAATAGCTCAAAATATTATTATTATTATTATTATTATATCTTGAATTATCTATCTCTCTTACTTCATTTCTCATGGCCTATATCTCTATCTCTCTATTTCTTTATCTCCCTCATGCTCCTCTGTCTATCTCTCTTCTTATCCATATCTCTACCTCTATTACCATCTCTCTCTCTCTCTCTCTCTCTCTCTCTCTCTCTCTCTCTCTCTCTCTCTCTCTCTATTTCTACCTCTCTTGAGCCCTTTATCTTTCAATATGTATCTATATCATTATCTATCCTCCCATATATCTATCTCTCCCTATTTTTCTCTACTTCTCTATCTCCCCCTATTTCTCTCTCTCTCCCCATCTCTATTTATTTATCTACTCTCTAATAGTTTGTCTCTTTGTCCCTCTCCCTCTCTCAAACTATATATATCATTATATCATTATCTCTTTATGACTCTCTCTCTCACCATCTATTTCTCTCTATCTCTCCCTCTCCCTCTTCTTCTATATCTCATTTTCTAACTCCCTGTTAATTTCTATCTATGTCTCTTCCACCCTCTCTCATTGTCTCTATACATTTGTCTTCCTCTTCCTCTCCCACTCTATGTTCATCTCAACCTATGTCTCCCTCTCTCCCCCTCTATCTGTTGACAAATGCACACTCCAATGAGAAATTGTAGGTGATTGAAGGTTTTGTCATTGATAGCAACCTTGCAATCATATGATACTGGCAAGACAATTATACCGGCACCGACAACGACAAACTCTACACCGGCACACAGAACACCGGCAGTGAAAGAAAGGATACCAGCACCCAGGCCGACAGGAATTTTATTTGTAATATATTTTGTAATTAATTGTAAAATCATTGTAAGCCGACATAGCGAGTTGTAAGATGACTCATATATGTATGAGATCATTATAGAGCATTTGGTAATGAAGGATAGGCGAAATAATGCAGATCTAATATGCAAATTTTAGGTTAAGGGTTTATGTAAGCAACAGAGCTAAAACCGGTACTGGATCTAGCATAGCAGATGCTATTTTGAAGCAGTACAAGACATTAGATTATTATAATCCATTTTTGTAAGTCAGTGTGACTTCCTTTTGTAATTGAGCAGTGAGCTCTAGACACTTGGCCTTCCTGCATGTGCAGGCCCCTATTGTAGCAGTAATATTCCCTTATTGGTCAGTAAGTGAATATTGTGGGTCACAAATCCCACCGAGGTTTTTCCCACACTGGGTTTCCTCGTTAAACTACTATGTTATGGTGTGCTCTTCATGTGGTTATTGTTTTTCTTGTTTACTGCATTACTTTTGATTTACCGGTACACTGTATTGACATGCTTTACATGTTTTAAATCAAGTAAATCCTTAAACCGGTTAGATACTGATTCACCCCCCCCCCCCCCCCCCCCCCGCTCTCAGTATCTTTGGGAATCCTAACAATTGGTATTAGAGCTTGGTCCTCTATTTTCAGAAGTCTAACAGCTTGAGGAAGATCTTGACATTGGTAGAGATGGAAAACTTGAAGAAACAATTGGAAACAACTCTTTCAGACTATGATGCAGAAAAGTTGAAGAATATCAAACTTGAAGATGATCTGAAGGCTGCTCAGGACATTATTCAAGTGCTTCAAGAAAATCTTACCATTGGAAGAAATAAGAGAAGAGAACTTTGTGAAAAGATACAGAATGAGAATGATGAAAAGGAAACTCTTAATGATCTAGTAAACAAGCTAAGACAAGAGATCAGTACAACACAGAATGAGATGCAGGATATGACTATGAGATTTTGTAAAGAAATTGAAGATAGGAAGAAGAATGAAGAAGACTTGGCCAGAAGACTAAATGATGCTGGAAATGAGAACACAAGACTTAGTCATGAAAATGATATGTTGAAGATAGATTTAATGCACACACAAAATGACAGAACTGAACTCATAAGACAGAAAGGAATCTTGGAAAGTGAACAAACTGCTGCAAATCATCACAAAGAAAAATTCAAGAAAAGTTCAGAAGAACTTGGTGACATGCTGAAGAATCAAATACCTAATGGTGATACAAATGGGCTTGGCTTTGAAGTTGGTGAAAGCTCTAGTACTGCAAAAAATCATGATCATAGCAAACCGGTAAGACAACCTACTACTTACAAATTAAATGGAAAATGCTTTAATTATAACAAGTATGGTCATAGAGCAAATCAGTGTAGATCTAGAAATTATCAGAACACCAATACACCCACCGATCAATGTTCTAAATGCAACAAAGTTGGTCATAATTCAGAAAATTACAGAATGAATGTAAGATGTTATGTTTGTGGAAGATTTGGACATTTATCTAATCAATGCAAAACACATACTGGCATAGGATATGGGAAATTTATTCAGAAAAATAATGTGACTTGTTATACCTGCAACAAGATTGGACACATTGCTAAATTTTGTAGAAGCAAGACCTCACCGGCAAATAACAAAGGTCCTAGTTTGAAAGGTAAAGAAAAGGTTGAAGAGGTAAAGCAAGAATTCTCAAAACAATGGATTAGAAAATCAGATTAGAATGTTGATGTAAATACTCCTCCACCAGCAGAACAGAGTAACACTCCATCGGCAGGAGACTCTTCATCTAACTGAAGGAAAATCCTTTGAGGGTTTAGCAACTAAATGAGAAACATGCTATTATTCCCTCGGTTGATGGTAAGAAGTTGAAATTACTTCTATAGTGGCAGATAAGTTAAGTCATTAAACTTAATCGGAAAGCATTAAATGTGGTAATTGGAGATAATGACATTATAAAGCAATTATTTTGGATCCATTTTCATTCACCGAGCATTCAAACTTCCGAGAGCGCGAAAATTTCCGAGCGAAGGCACCCTTAGCGAAGCAATTCATCAAGCAATCACTCCTTAAGGTAGATAAAGGTATTTATAACCATGGCTTCTTCATCTAATCCTGAATTCATTGCAAACCCTACTATTGTTGAGGTAGTTAAGCGCCCTAGACCCGTCTTCAAATTGGTTCCCAAAATTGCTAAGAAAGATGATAACATTGGTGCATTCTCTAAAATCCCCAAGGGGGTAGTTTATGTTGAAGACCCTAGAATGTATATACATTATCATATAGAGGAATTGGGTGATGATGAAATCAAAAACATGTATAAATCTATAATTTGTGATGAATCCAGAAATGTCAAAACTGAACACAAGATAATAGAAACCCTAGGTTTTACAGAAATTCTTAGTATCCCAGATTTTCCCAAGGATATCATAAGAATTTTGCTAAGCAGGGTTCATGGTGAATTCTTTTGGTTGGACTATATTCACAAGATTACTAAGGAAGTTATCAAAGTTGTAATAGGGTTACCTTCCACTGGTAACAGACCTGACAAAACCAAGAGAGTCTCAAATGACACAGTGATAGACCTAACTGGTGCAACATTTGACAAGAGATCACTAAGGGTAAATGATGTAACGGATATCAATGTCAAATTTATCAATATGATCTTAGGCTACAAAACTACACATGCAAATAGGTTAAACTCAATCTCTAGCCTATGCATTAAAAGTGCCTATGATATGGTAAATGATAATGCAAGGATAGACATATGTGAATGGCTTAAAGATGAGCTAATAGACAATCTAGGAAAGATCAAAAGGGAAAAGAAAGGAACATTCAGATTTGGAAACCTACTTGTTTGTGTGATGTTGTACATAACCAAACAAGTACCCGGTATTGGTATTAGAAATTTTGGTTTTGATATACCAGTAGGCAAACAATTGTTAGATTTACTGAACAACATGGGAGAGAACAGGGAAAAGAACATAAATGAGTATTTTCAAGCATTGAAGGCCCGAATGAAAACTAGAGTTAGATTGTCACAAGCAATTGTGGACAAATATAAGGATGAAATCTATTTTGTAATAAAGAAGGATGAAATTTGGATGGAGGCATTTATTCCTAGAACCATTTGGGTAACTGAAATGGGGTATGAAACTGATGACAACATAATAGAAACTTATGCAAAAGCCCTCCTAGAAGCTCCAAAGGAACCTGAAGAAAAAAATTTTGGTAGTGCTGAAACAATAGAAAGCCAAATTCAATCAAGAAAAAGGGTTAAGAAGGTTGAGGCAACTATTAGAAAAGGAACCCGACAGGAAAAGCTATCAAGGAAGATGTATTAAGACAAACCGGTATTAAGGAGAGTGAAGTGGAAGAACTTCAACCGAAAGTTCATCTATCACTGGTTGCAACTTCCTCTGAGAGTGACATACCGGCTAAATTCAAAAGAGTTGAAAGAAAGAGAAAAACTTCACCGGTACCCTCACCTTCTCCTAGAAAAACAAGACAAAAGCAACAAGCAATGAGGCCCCCAGTAAAGAAACTGACTCCAAAGAAAAAGAAGATGACCCCTAAGAAGAAGACTCAACAAACTATTGCTCCCATTGATAAAATTCTCAATGAAATAACAGAGTATGGAAAGCTGAAAAACATTAACAAATTATATGATACACTATCGGCTGATGATAAGGAGAAAGTAGAGAATAGTGTAATCTTACACTTAGATATTTACAAGAAATTTTTGATGCAAGTTGTTGATGAAATACTGGCAGATCTATATAATAGACTAGAAGCTAGAAGGCTAGCTATTGTTGAGCTTGATAAGAAAATAAAGATTGAAAAACTACTTGTTGTGCATCCCATCAACTTACCTGAAGAGATAGATCAATTGATCTCTGAGGCTAACTGGTCAGTATTTTCAACTACTCACTAGCATGTAGCACTGATGGTAGGTAGACTGAATGAGGTAACAAAAGAAATAGTTGATGCATGGGATATATTCTTTGTAGAGAAGGAGAAGCAGGAAGAGTATCGAAGCCCTAAACCCATCAAGGTATATCAAAAGGATAAGGGAAAAGGTAAGGTTGGTGGACCACCCAGTATAAAAATAATAGACAACTTATCCCCACCGCCTCTAGATACTCCACCGGTAGTTACTACTGACAATCAACAGGCTACTGAGAGTATGAACACGCAATATCAGGATACAAATCCTGATTCTGAGGTGTTATATACAATGAACATTGACACTCAGAAAGTCAATATTGTGGTAGATAAAGAATCAACTGGGAAATTAGATGTGGCAACAGAGCCACTGGCAGAAAACATTATAGTGACCCCGGACACTGGAAAGGCAAAGACCATAGATGTACATAATGATTCACTACTGAGCCACTGGCAATAGGCAGCATAGAAGAAAAATCAGCAGTGGACAACACTGAGAAACAGGCAGAGCAATAGGCTCCCTCACAGGAACAAGTTCATGCAAAGACAGTGCCACCGGCAACAGCTGAGAAACCCAAACCTTTGCTTAGAGAAATGCAAACACAAACTGACCTACCAAAGGTTACTACAAGCAAAGAAGTTGCTCACACCGACGGAATACAGATTGTTGGTTCTTCCATGGCAGAATTCAGACCAACAAATGTGACAGAAGTTCTATTGGATTCAATCAAGAAAATAACAGAGTGCAGTGCACAAGCATACAAAGCTATTGATGATACAATTCCAATTTTGAAAATGGTAGCACCCAAGTGTAATGTGGATAATAAAGATTCTTTAAATCAACTTGACACATTGTCTAAGTATATTACTGACAACATTGTGACAGCTGAACAAATAAATGAGGAAGCATTCAAAGAGAAAATTGAGAAAGAAAAACATAAATTCTTTGAAAAGGAAATACAAAAGTCCATGAGACAATTTGACACTCTTTTACCGGCACGATGTAAAACACTAAAAGAATTTAAAAAGTTGTACAGAGATACATGTAAAACAAACTTTTTGACAGTAGATATAGACAAGAAGATCAGTATGGTACAAGAGAAATAAATAAATTAGCTGACAATTTTATTAATTCATCTGAACCATTATCAGTTTTTTAGCAGAAAATAACAGGTTTTGAGGAGGAACTTCAGAAATTTGAAAGAGAGAAGGAAAGAATAAAAGGAAAGGCAAAAGATCTGAAATGGAGACTTAGTCCAAAATTGGACTACCTCGCCTCCTTGAGAAAAGAGATATCTGAGGCATTGGTTCAAGGACAGAAGACATCGGAACAACAAATGCAACACCTCACCGATACAATTCAGAGGACAGAGGCCGCATTAAAGGACAGTGAACGGTTCACTGAGAGCCTGAATCTGGTATTGGCAGACCTTTTTCAGATTGTAACCAACCGGTTACAGGGATGAAATTGGAAACCACACTCAGTTGACACTTTGACAACCTTTTGTCATTGATGCCAAAGGGGGAGTGGTGGTATTGAGAAAAATGATTAGCAGAAGACACCATCAGCTCAGGGGGAGCACATACGTTTGGCATACAATTTTGGCAGATTCTTTTTGGACGACACTTTTTGGATTTTTCTCATGAGTGTTGCCATCAATGCCAAAGGGGGAGATTGTTGGCAAATGCACACTCCAATGAGAAATTGTAGGTGATTGAAGGTTTTGTCATTGATGGCAACCTTGCAATCATATGATATCGGCAAGACAATTATACCGGCACCGGCAACGACAAACTCTACACCGACACACAGAACATCGACAGTGAAAGAAAGGATACTGGCACCCAGGTCGACAGGAATTTTATTTGTAATATATTTTGTAATTAATTGTAAAATCATTGTAAGCCAACATGGCGAGTTGTAAGATGACTCATATATGTATGAGATCATTATAAAACATTTGGTAATGAAGGATAGGCGAAATAATGTAGACCTAATATGTGAATTTTAGGTTAAGGGTTTATGTATGCAAGAGAGCTAAAATCGGCACTGGATCTAGCATAGCAGATGCTATTTTGAAGCAGTACAAGACATTGGATTATTATAATCCATTTTTGTAAGTCAGTGTGACTTCCTTTTATAATTGAGTAGTGAGCTCTAGGCACTTGGCCTTCCTTCATGTGTAGGCCCCTATTGTAGCAGTAATATTCCCTTATTGGCCAGTAAGTGAATATTGTGGGTCACAAATCCCACCGAAGTTTTTCCCACACTCGTTTCCTCGTTAAACTACTGTGTTATGGTGTTCTCTTCATGTAGTTATTGTTTTTCTTGTTTACTGCATTACTTTTGATTTACCGGTACACTATATTGACATGCTTTACATGTTTTAAATCAAGTAAATCCTTAAACCAGTTAGATATTGATTCACCCCCCCCTCTCAGTATCTTTGGGAATCCTAACACTATCTATATCTATGTCTCCCTCTATCTAGATCCATCCATCTCCCTCCCTCTCCCTAGAAATTTATATTTATATCTTTTTGCCTCTTTATCTCTCCATATTTAGTTTTCCATATTTTCCTCTATCTCTATCTCATTATCTCTCCATATCTCTCTACCTCTATATATCTCTCTATCTCTGCCTCCCTCTACCTATATTTTCTCTCCCCCCTCTACCTATATACATGTCTCCCTCTATATATCCATCTCCATCTCTCTCTCTCTCTCTCTCTCTCTCTCTCTCTCTCTCTCTCTCTCTCTCTCTCTCTCTCTCTCTCTCCATTTAAACCTCTATATTCATATTTACTTTCCTCTTTATATCCATCTTTCCATAATTCTTCTCTCTCTCTCTCTCTCTCTCTCTCTCTCTCTCTCTCTCTCTCTCTCTCTCTCTCTCTCTCTCTCTCTCTCTCTCTCTATATTCATATTTACTTTCCTCTTTATATCCATCTTTCCATAATTCTTCTCTCTCTCTCTCTCTCTCTCTCTCTCTCTCTCTCTCTCTCTCTCTCTCTCCATTTAAACCTCTATATTCATATTTACTTTCCTCTTTATATCCATCTTTCCATAATTCTTCTCTCTCTCTCTCTCTCTCTCTCTCTCTCTCTCTCTCTCTCTCTCTCTCTCTCTCCTACATCTCCATTGCCATCTCTATCTCCTTTCCTCTCTCACTCTTCTCCAAGTTCTATTAATCCCTCTTTCTATCCCTCTCTCTCTTAATTTAAAGGCTTTTGTTTCAACAATGTTTGGATCCCTATGAGTGGATGCATAGTTGATTTGAAGTTATCACTTCTCCATTCAAACCTTTTTTGCATAAACAAAATCATTCGTTGAATGACCTACCAATTGACCTCATGTACTACACAAATGTATCAAAAAATATATGACATTTTTTGTTGATTAAACTTCCACACCTCCTCGGCGTACTCATTGCACACCATTGTGCAATTGCTAGTTTATAACATAACTTACTAGATTTCTGTTAAGGGCAAGAAATCTAAGTTCTCTAAGCCTTCTTTTGACATGACTCTTCACTCTCATAAGAGTATCTCTAAATGTAACTCTTGATGGCTCTTGGCCTTAGGTTGGCTGTTGTCTGTTCTTTTTGCAGCTTTGTTTTTGGTTGTGGGAGCCCTTTCTTAAAACCCATGTTTTTGGGCTATGGGTGCCTTCTTTACCCATGGTTGTCTAGAGCTATCATGTTCCTTTTGTTAGGACAACTTTTTGGTTGAGGGTTCCAAATCCATTCAAAATCTGATTTTAAAGGGTTTCGGGTCCCTTCAAAACCTGTTTTTGCCTTAATAAAAAACATAACTTAATGAAAGTGTGGAAGCATTTGAAACTTCCATTTAAGGGAAGTCTAATGCTAAATGTTGGGAAAAAGGTGAACATGAAAGAAAATAGATGAAGACCTCCTCAGAAGTAGTTTCATAAGATAAATTTTGTTGGGGCTGTGAGAGGCAATCCGGGAATTTCAATAATTGGGTGTGTGATTAGAAATTCTGAAGGTTGGGTCTTGAAAGCGGGGTTTGCTAAGATCCCAAATGGCTCAAACAATATTGTAGAGGAAAGAGAACTCCTACTTGGTATTAATTTATCCATTTCATAATATGTAAAAACATTAGAGATAGAAGGGGACTCTTTGGATATCATATCAGCTCTTAAGAATTATCAAGCTCCTAATTGGTTGTATAGATTATATTATTCAAGAAGTTCAGGAGGTGATGGCTCTATTAGAATCCTACTGTATTGGGCATTGTTATAGGGAAGCAAATCAACTAGCAAATTTGTTGGCAAACAAGGGATGTGACTCAAATTTGGAAGGAGAATTTATGTCATCAATGGAAGCACATGGAGACAAACAACTTGCAGCTCAATTGAGAGTAAACATGGAAAGGTATTTTTTTCTCCTAATATTTGTAGTTTGCAGTAGGTTTTTTAGAAGAGGACTACTTAGTCTTCAGAAGGGGATAGTGTGTGAACCGAGTAAGGTGACAAAGTGCCAGAATTGATATTTTCCTTCTCCTCACTTATCTTTTTTGGGAAGGATAATCATAAAAATGACTTCATCGGACATCAACAAAAAGAGGAATGATAGCTACCTTGTATTGATTTTGGTAGTTCATGGTTCAAATTTTAATTGGATGTCCTTAGGGAAAGAGGGACATTTATGGGTTGACACATGGTGACCTTGGAGGTCAACTTGCAAGATTTGGGTGTACGAAGCACTTTCCTCATGGATGGCTGAAGGACTTTCACACAAATTTGAAGATTACAGTACAAACAAGATGCAAAGGTAAACTTGTGCAAAGTACGAAATATAAACACTTGGATAGGAAAGGACAAAGAAGTAATGAAAGATCATAGTTTTCACCCAAATTTTTCCAGTTAAAAATTGCTTTCCAAATTCGTCACATGGGTTGGACGACATTAAATATGAGACTTCAAGCCTTGCCTTCCAAATTTAGGTGTCGAATTTTCTTCACAAAAAAGTTTGGTTTTATCAGTAGTATTAAGGCTTTCAGAATTGGTTTGCAAGATGGTTTCCATGTGATTTAGCCGCAAAGAAATGCTAACCCACTTTGAGGAGTTTGTAATTCCATGTGCTGAAGTTGATTGGGCAATGAGAATGGTTTTAGGAGAAGAGTGGTTAGCAACTAATATGTTTGCCTCTCCTAGTATGGTGGTGTCTAGATTGGCATCGGTGATTATGGATTTATCACTCTCCACTGGATTCACAAATATTTTGATTGGACCTTTGGTACATTCATCTTTGTTCAATTTGTTGGAATTGAATCTACAGTTGGCTAGGTATGACCTATATACAGGGGATGTTTGGGTGGGTGGTTTTTATAATAGGGATTATATTATGAAACAAATAGTGGCAAGGTCAGTTTATGTCTCATTCATTAATGGATTGAGGCATGCATCCCCTCTTCCATTTCTCTAGTGGATGCATTTCTATGTGAATCAAATTGGGGAGCTCATGTTTTCATTAGCAATAGCTAAATTCAATGATTTGTGGGAGCTCTACTCCCATGCCTAGGTTGACCTGCATGGGTTTTTGTCTTCTTTCCCACTTCTAGCCAATGTTGCTTCTTCTCAGGAATTGGGGATTGGTGTTTGAAGTTTATAGAGATGTACATTGGGTTTTTTTTGGCTCAATAAAGCTTCTCAGGTGTTTGCAACTTCAATGGTGGGTTCTCAGGGTCTGCATCTTCAATGGTTGGTTCTCAGGGTCGAGGAGATGGGACAAGTAGCATATTTTCAGCTAGATGGTTGTGAGAAGTAGCATTTTTTCAACTAGATGGTTGTGAGAAGTAGCATATTTTCAATATTTTTGGGGAGGATGTCAACAGTAGTAGATTTTTTCCTCCCTATTTTGTTAGGATATTCAAGCAAAAATTAGGTCAATGAATTGAGCATCGAAGTCATAAGGAGTCTTTGCTATACTTTTTTGATCAGAATGTTTGTCCCTTCTAATTTGGAGCCAGGTTTATTAGGTATTTTGTATCTCTTGGATGTATAGTGGGGAATATATTAAACATCATATATATTGTAATCTCTATATTTAAATATTTAATATAATACAGACCTTGGCCTTTTGTCAAAAAAAGAAACATTTGCATCCAATGTTTTTGTTGTAGAAAGTACATTGCAAGTATATAAAAATAAAATGTGATAATAAGAAAACAATAAACATTCAAATATATTTCATAAGTGATTCAATAAATTTAGCAATATGTAAAACCGAATAAAAGACAAAGCTAGAATTTCTTATATATATATATATATAAAAAATATAATGGTATTAGATAGATACACACCTTAAAATAAAATTATACATTTAAATTATAATTAATATTTATTATCATTGTTGAATATCTTAAGAAATCGTTATCATTGTTAATAAATTAAAGTACCTTTCAAATTGTTTCTTTCTTATAAACTCACCAAAATTTTCTTAAATTATCATACCTAAAAAATGGTTTAAATTATTAGGAAATTAGATGGAGAATATAAGAATCAATCGATTTTTTTTAACTCTGTGGAGCCCAAGGAAGGGGAAGTCCCCCCCCTTAGTTCAATGAAGAAACTCCCATGGAATTTTAGGGGATTTAATGCCTCGTATAAACAACACTTGGTTAAGAATTGTATCAAATCCTCTAAACTAGATGTAGTTTTGCTCCAAGAAACAAAATTTAATAAAGAGAAGATAATATAATTCAAAAATAAATTAGGCCTCTAGGAAGTAGAATTTAATGAAGTAGTGGGCTCAGTTGGTGGCTTGGCCCTTTTTTGGAATCCAAGAAAAGTCTCTTTCACACAAATATCCATCAACAAACACTAGATAGGAGGCTCTCTAAGTAGTATCCAAGGAGAGGTAAAAATAATAATCTTTAATGTTTATGGACTAGTGTATAACAATTAGAAGCTAGCCTTATGGAGGGATTTGGATAGGGTTCTTCAAACTATCCCTTAGGATAATGTGGTGTTAGGAGGAGATTTCAATGCAATCCCACATCTTTCAAAGAAGTATGGAGGAATTGAAAAGGAATCACAATTTCAATTGACTTCAGGGATTGGACAGTAAGAAATAATTTATTGGAAATAGTTTCAAATAATGGAGTCTTTACTTGGAACAACAAGATATTAGACTTTAGTTATATAGCAAAGAAGTTGGATAGATTTTTCTTTAAAGGTGACCTTTCAACGATCCCTTTATTGAAATCCCACATATTGCCTTTCTCTAATCATTTCCCTATTCAACTAGATATATCTAGGGGAAATAAAACTTTAAATTGTTCATTTGAATTTAGAAATTGTTGATGAGGGATCAATGTTTCCTTGAATTGATTGAAAGAAAGTGGAAGGAAGCAAAATTTGAAAGATCTAAATTATTCTACTTTGTATCCAAACTGAGAACAATTAAATTAAAACTTCTTAAATGGAATAGAGAAAAATTCCTCAATATTTTTGTAAAGCGGAAAATCGCGATCGAACCCTAGTTGTTCTCCCCTCTTCCGACTCCGAGGAGAGAGAAGGGAGGTTCTCTAGGATTCGATGGTTTTCACTTAGGGGAGAGACTTTACATTCAAAAGAGGGGTTGAAACTCACAAGGTCCAATCCCACGCAATGCAAGATTGGATGCTAAATGTGTTTCAAGGGTTAGGAAAGCAAGGCTACCCTCTTTTGTAAAGAATGTTGTTAAGGAAATTAAGCTAGGAATGCATAGAAAGTCATAAAGATTCGCTTATAAACTGAGTTCGGGTTATAGGATGAAGCTACGGACCTGGAATTAGCAGTAAAATGTCGATACGGCGCTGTCCTGCAAATTTGAGCAAAAGTTGTCGGGACGATGGCGCCCGGCGCCACGGTCCTCCGAAAAATCCGCGAAACGAAGGGGGATCTGTTCGTCTCTGCACAAGGATTCCAGATCTTCAATTTCAGCCGCGTACCTGCAACCTACACACAGAAAAGCGAAGACGATTGGGGGGTTAGGGATTAGGGTTTGCCTTTAGGTCAAACCCCGGTTTTGGAATTAACCAAGAAATGAGCAAGTGCTGTAAATGTAAATGTATGTAAAACAAGTACTAATACCTTGTTCTAAGGATGTTTGTATCCTTATGTGCGAAGGTTTAGATGTTGTATGTTGTATGTTGTAGCATGTAGTATGTGATCTCCTCTTCAATGGTTGAATCCTTGTCTTGAATGCAACACTTAGCCTTGAATGGAGACTTAGAAGGAATGCTTGAATGCTTGAGTATAGTTTCCACGCCTTTTTCATCATGTATGTCTTATCTCCAAATGAGAGAGAAAAATGTAGTTTATATACTTGTCATTTAGGGCTGATAGACTGATTTTCCCGACCTTAGGCCGACCAGGAAAGTTAATTTCCAATTTGCAAACAAAAAGACCCGAGACCCCTTAGGAGACCGGGCCCAAAATAGGACCCAGGGACCAGGGCGCTGGGCGCTCTGGTCCCACCTCCCGGGACAGCAGGGTGCAAGGAGGTTCAGGCCAAGGTGCTTGAAAAATGCAGTTTTCAGTGTCGTGAGCAAGTTTCAGGGTCTCCATTCAGGTTGCGTGTTGCGTCGCCATCGTGAAGACCGAAATGCAGTCGAAATTGCAAATGTCGCAATTTTAGGACGCTACAATTTTTTCAGTCAAATCAAGAGTAGAAGAGGAGTTGGAGTCTTTAAATGAAGATGTTATTTGGATAGGAATGGATTAGAATAGGTTCATCAAAGAGAAGGAGCTCCTTCAAGAATATGAAGAGATCTTTGCTAAAGAGGAAATTTTCTGGAGTTAGAAATCTAGGGATGTTTGGCTCTCTGAGGGAGATAGAAATTCAAAATTCTTCCATAAGAGTACTAAGAAGAGAAGAGAAATTAAAAAAATCCTCAGAATTAAAGATGATCAAGGAAATTCGATTGAAGGACCAGATGATATCTCAAAACAATCAGTGTCTTTCTTTTCGGACATCTTAAATAATTGGGAAGGATCTGATCTTGTTTCCCAGAAAGAGTTATTGATGAATATTCCCAGGATTATTTTAGAAGAGAATAATATTATGCTTAACAATGAATTCTCAGAGTAAGAAGTTGAAACAACTCTTAAACAACTTCACCCAAATAAAATCTCCAGGTCCAGATGGTTTTCCTATGAGTTTTTTTCAAAAATGTTGGTTTATCTTAGGGGTAGAGATGACAAAGGCATTAGAAGCTGCAAAAAATTCAACAAGATTTTTAAGGAGATTAACAATACTTTCATTTCTCTATCCCAAAGAAAGAAAATTATTTAAAATTGGATGAATTCATACCTACCTCTCTTTGCAATACTATATATAATATATTATCAAAATTCTTAGCAAATAGAGTGAAGAAAGTTCTTCCTTTTATAACATCATAAGAAAAAATTGGATTTGTCCTGGGAAGATCTATTTTGGATGGAGTCATTATTGCTCAAGAATTTATTCATTCTATTCAAAGTAATAGGAATCCAAGTATGCTAATCAAATTGGACATTAGCAAGGCATATGATAAAGTGGAATGGAAATTCTTATGCAATTTTTTAGAAGCTTTTCACTTTTCTAAAGAATGGATCAATTTAATCTTTATTGTATTTCAATTCTTACATTTTTAGTCTTAATCAATGGCTCTCCACAAGCTTTATTTGATTCATCTAGAGGAATTCGTTGGGGAGACCCTATATCCCCTTTTCTCTTCATTATTATAGCAAAAACTTTGGGCAGGGCTTTGAATAGAGCCTAATAGGATGATATCCTCAAAGGAATCAAAATAACCAATGCAGTAGAGGCTATTAACCATGAATAATTTGTTGATGATACAATGCTATTTGGGCATGTGGTAAGAACAAAATCTATTAAATTTAGGAAGATTCTCAAATTGTATGCTAAAGCATTAAGACAACAGATTAACCAAGAAAAATCAGAAGTTTTCCTTTTTAATGTAAAGCCTTTGATTGAGCAACAAATTTTAGCACTTCTAAACTTTAAGGGAGGGAAACTTCCATGTTCATGTTTAGGACTGCCATTAGATAAGGGTTTGAGATCCTCAAAATCCTGGGATCTAATGGTAGAAATAATGGACAAAAAAATGGAGCCTTGGAAAACGAAATGGATTTCTTGGGCTGGGAGAGTTACAATGCTAAAAGTAGTCCTCTTAGCCCTTCCAATATATCTGTTGTCCTGCTTATCCCTTTCAAATGGAGCAAACTCAAAGATAGTGAAGAAAATGAGAACATTCTATTAGCAAGGTATGGTTGAGAAAAAAATTGCTTTGATAGCTTGGGAGAAGATTTGTAGACCGAAGATTCTAGGGGGAATAGGTTTGAGAAATCAATTATGGCAAAATAAATCTTTAGGGGAAAAATTAGTTTGGAAAATATATCAAGAACCAAACTTGAAGTGGGTTAGAATCATTAAAGGTAAATACTTGGATGATATGAGTCTAGAAGGAATATTTAGGTCTCAAAACCGTCCAAAAGGTTCTAGGGTTTAGAATTTTTTACTAAAATGTAGGAATTTAATAACAGATCAGATTTCATGGGATGTTAAAGATGGTTGCAAGGCTCTCTTTTGGTCAGACTCCTGGGGAGGCTACCCTGCCTTGGACAAATTGATGGATGTTAATAACCTAAAGATAATTAGTAAAGAAGATGGGTATTCATGATAAGGATTTGTAAAGCGGAAAAATCGAACCCTAGTTGTTCTCCCCTCCCCAACTCCAAGGAGAGAGAAGGGAGAGTCACTAGGGTTGATGGTTTTCACTTATGAGAGACTTTACATTCAAAAGAGGGGTTGAAACCCACAAGATCCAATCCCACACAATGCAAGATTGGATTCTAAATGAGTTTCAAGGGTTGTGATAGCAAGGATACCCTCTTTTGTAAAGAATGTAGATAGAAAGATTGAACTAGGAATGCATGTAGAAGCAAGAAAGATTCGCTTATAAACAGAGATAGGGATATGGGATGAAGCTGCGGACCTGGAATTAGCAGTAAAATGTCGAGACGGTGTTGTTCTGCAAATTTGAGCGAAAGTTGACGGGACGATGGCGCCCGGCGTGCACACGGTCCTCTGAAAAATCCACGAAACGAAGGTGGATCTGTTCATCTCTGCACAAGGATTCCAGATCTTCAATTACAGCCGCGTACCTGCAACCTACACACAGAAAAGAGAGGACGATTGGGGGGTTAGGGATTAGGGGTTTGCCTTTAGGTCAAACCCCGGTTTTGGAATTAACCAAGAAATGAGAATGCTATAAATGTAAATGTTTGTAATGTAAACAAGTACTGATACCTTGTTGTAAGAATGTTTGTATTCTTACATGCGAAGGTGTAATGTATGTAGTATGTTGTATGTTGTATGTGATCTCCTCTTCAATGGTTGAATCCTTGTCTTGAATGCAACACCTAGCCTTGAATGGAGACTTAGTATGCTCAATTGTTTGAAGGAATGCTTGAATGCTTGAATGTTTGAATGTTTAAATATCGCTTCCGCCTTTTGCACACATATGTCTTCCTCTCTCCCTTTTTTTGGAAGAGGAAATGTAGTTTATATACTTGTCAATTAGGGCTGATAGACTGATTTTTCTGACCTTAGGCCGACTAGGAAACATTATTTCCCGAATTGCAAACTTAAAGACCTGATGCCCAAAAGAGACCGGGCCCAAAATAGGGCCAGGGACCAAGGCGCTGGGCGCCATAGTCCTGGGGGACTAGGGCGCTGGGCGCCATGGTCCTGGGGGACCAGGGCGCTGGGTGCCCTAGTCCTGAAGGACCAGGGCACTGGGCGCCATGGTCCCACCTCCCGAGACAGCAGGGTGCAAGGAGGGATCAGGCCAGGGTGCAGAAAAATGCAGTTTTTGGTGTTATAAACAGGTTTTTGGGTCTCCATTCAGGTTCAACATTGCGCCGCCATCGTGAAGACCCAAATGCAGTCGAAATTGCAAGTGTCACAATTTTAGGACGCTATAGGATTATATTGTATTGGTGGAAGAAAATCATTCTTTGGGTTGGAAATGGAAAACGTTTGAAGAACTTCTAGTTGATAGAGAAGAAATAAGGATTCTGAAGGATATTTTGTAGAAAAGATCCTTTGCATTTAGTGTTGGTTCAGATTCAGTAATTTGGATCGGGGCCAACTCAAGAAGTTATAATTCTAAAGATGGTTATAGGTCTATGGATGAAAAACAAAAACTCCAGAAATTTGAAATCCCAATCACTTTTTGTTGGGACAAAAGGTGTCTCCCTAAAGAAGGCTTCTTTGTTTGGGCATCTCTTTAGGGCAAAATATTCATAGCAGAATGGTTCAAGAAGTTAGTTTTTTCTAGCCCTTATATTTGTGTCTTATGCGAGCATGATGAAGAGTTTATAAATCATATCTTATTGACTTGCCCTTTTGTAAACAGATGTTGACAATGGCTCTGTGCTAAATTAGGGCGATTTTTTGCTCTCCCTAATGGTATTTTGAGATTGTTTAAATGCTAGCCTAACCTCTTCCTATCAAGCTTATTCAACTCATTATGGATTTATTCTCCTTCAATTTTAATATGGGAGTTATGGAAGAAAAGAAACATAAGAATTTTCCAAGAGGAAAAAAAGTCCTGGGGTGGAAAAAAAGTCCTGGGAGACCCTTATGAATAAGATTGAAGCTGCAATTGTTGAAGTCGCAAATAGAAGACTCTCTTTACCAGGGTCTAATAAGTCCCAGTTTACAAGTTGAGATAGTAAAATGAAGGGCAATTGGTTTGGATTGAAGACCCCTTCTTTTGTTGGGAAAGGGGGTGAGGTATCAAAAAAGGATAGAATTTTGAGTGTCAGGTCTCTCCCAAAAGAAGGATGGTTTAAGATGAATTCTGATGGGGCTTCTTGGGGTAATCCTAGAGCTTTAGGTGGGGGTTGTATAATACACTCTTTGAATGGTGTGGTAGAAGCAAAACAGGCTAAAGTGCTAGAGGATGACACCAACAATGTTGCAGAAATAAAAGCTGCCATAGAAGGGTTATGAATTTGTAGGGAACCTGGATTAAAGAAAGTGGAAATTGAAGGAGATTCGACCATTATAATAAATGCTTTGAGGACTAGAAGTACCCCAAATTGGAGACTTAATTATTTCTTAATTAGGGCCACAAATTTGTTAAAGTTCTTTGATTCCTTCTCAATCAGTCATGTTTATAGAGAGGCTAATTGCTTGGCACACCATTTAGCAAATAGGAAAGCAGATGACTAGAATGAAAAATATATCAGAGAACCTATTATCTAATAGCAAAGGTCTTCAGAAGATAGCAAATTTTAGAAAACCTCCAATGGGTGAAGGATCAACATCTTCAGACATTGGTAGCACTTTCAGATTAAGATAGATACAATGTATTGATTAGACATCAATTCTATTGAATTTTTTTTCAAATTTGTAGATTTGAATATTTTTTAATTTCAAATTCATATAGAGTTTTTGAATTTGGAGCAACAAATAGTTCTATTCATTAAACATATCATCTCTTTAAGTGAGTATTAGATGGCTCATTTCTTTTCAAGAGGACAAGAGTCCTCTCATAGGTGGGTACTTTTAACGACCAGTTTGGCTTTTTGGGAATAAGAAAAGTATAATATGAAATTAGTTTATTTAGAGCCTTTTTTGGTTTCCCTGGCTATTGCTTTTAAAATTTAAGTTATCGGTCACCTCGCATCTAAGTCTTCAATATCTCGACATAAGTAATGATGGTATGGTTGGTAGCCCTCAATATTTTCTTCGTGACAATTGCTTCTCCTTTTATGAAAATGGTTTTCAAATTTTGACATTGCCAAATGTTGGGGCATTTAATGAGCAAGATTTCTCAGAGATTGGGTTTCCCACAAGATCTTCCTTCGACCTTGTCAAAGATCTCTCAATTATTTTGGCGGAGGAGGAGAAAAACAAGGATTTTTCTTTATAAATAATTTTAGCGATGGTTAAAGTCCATAGCTTTGTGGTCCTAGAATTATCTAAATTTGGCATCCACTTAGCAAAGAATAGGGAGACTTGTCAGATCGACTTGACATGAGCAAGGATGTGAGATTTTGCCAAGATCAAGGGCACAATGAAAAGTATAGAAATAGAGACAAAAGAATGACAAGAACAAACTGTATTCTCATCAATATGAAAATGATCAACTGGATTCACCAATACAATGAATATATGCCTTCTTATATAGGCAAGGCCATATGGATGTACGAGCACACAATCATGACCTATGGCTCAATGAGAAACAAGGCTAGGTAAGAAATACCAGGGGTAGGTAGGAGAAATAATATAATATTCCACAAGAGGTGGATGACCCATCGAATGTGGAGTGTAACAACAAAACAAGACCACAAAAGGTGGAATTTATCCTACAAGCTCTATCCCTATGTGCACACTTCCCTAAGTGTCTCAAATCCAAACTACAAAGAAATGCATTATCCTAAGTTAACTTAAGTAGAGTGTAATAATATCCATAATAAATATTTATTTACACCAACACCCCCCCTTAAGTGCAACTTAGGGGAATGAAGACTTAAGTCAACAATGCAAGATGGGTCCTGGCTACTAGGCCATGATAGGTACCCATGTACAATATGCAAATGCAAGCAAAACTATGCAAAGCGATCTCTCACAAACAGAGAAAGGGAGAAAACCCAGTGGGAAAAAACTCCCCCCCAAAAGAGAGATGAATGTACAAAAGACTATCAAAGAAGATGGACAAAACCTCAAAGAGAAAAAAGTCCCCCCCATAAGAGAGGAAGGAGAAGTCAGCTGACCCCCCCTAATGATACATCCTGCACCCCCAAGAGAGCTCGCAACTGCTAGAACTTACTCTCAGTGAAAGGTTTGGTGAATATGTCAGCAACTTGCTCCGTTGTAGGACAATACTGCAAATCAATGACCTTCTCATGAATGGGCTCTCAGATATAGTGCATATGAATCTCGATGTGTTTGGTCCGCTGGTGCTGGACCGGGTTCTTCAAGATTGCAATAGCACTCTGATTGTCGCAATGTAAAACTGTCGGTCGTGGAGTGGTGAACCCAAACTCTGTGAGAATCTACTAGAGCCAAATGGTCTCAGTCGCTGCGTTAACAATGCCTCGATACTCAGCCTCAGTCGAAGAGACAGCAATAGCATGTTGCTTCTTGCTCTGCCAACAAATGGGGCCTGAACCAAGGTGAAAACTGTAACCGGAAGTAGACTTACGATCATCAAGATCCCTAGCCCAATCGGAGTCTGTGTAACCAACCAAGCGAAGTCTTGTGCCTACTGCATAGTGAATCTCATAGTGATGTGTACCCTAGATGTAATGAAGGATGTGTTTGGCGGCTTTCCAATGAAGCTCATGTGGTTCCTGCATGAAGCGGGAAACCATGCCAACTGCAAATGAAATATCAGGGCATGTATGGGTCAAGTAGATGAGACTACCCACAAGCTGACGATATAAAGTGGCATCAACTAGTGGAGAAGAACAATGAGCCTCAAGCTTGACTCCTAAAAGAAAGGGAGTCGGTGCAGGCTTACAATCAGCCATATGAAAGCGTGCAAGTAGATCAAGAGCATACTTGGGCTGCGATAGTGTAATCCCGGAAGGTGACTGTGAAATCTCTATCCCGAGAAAGTAGTGCAAAAGACCCAAGTCAGTCATAGCAAATCTGTCATGCAAAGCAGATTTGACCCTGCTAATGATGGATGTGGTACTCCCTGTAATGATCAAATCATCAACATAGAGCACAAGTATCAAGTGAGAGTCATCCTATCTCAAAATGTAGACATTCGGATCAGAATGACACCCGGTGAACCCTACTGAGAGAAGAAAGGAATCCATCTTGGCATACCAAGCCCTAGGGGTCTGCTTAAGGCCATAGAGAGATTTCCTTAGTCTACAAACCAAGGAAGTATCCTGGATGAAACCCTGCAGCTGCTCCATATAAATCTCCTCGTCAAGGTCACCATGAAGAAAAGTACTCTTCACATCCATCTGATGTATAGCCCAACCATGAGTTGCAGCAATAGCAAGTGTCAAGAGAATGGATTTCATCTTGGCTACAGGTGCAAAGGTCTCAGTATAGTCAACACCTACAACCTGAGAGAAACCTTTCACAACAAGTCAAGCCTTATACTTATCCACACTACCATCTGCAGCATACTTGGTCTGATAGATCCACTTAAATCAAACCATCTTTCTCCCCTTAGGGAGATGGACTAAATCCCATGTGTTGTTCCTCATCAAGGAACTATACTCTTCCTCCATAGCTTGGTCCCACTCAGGAACCCCTGATGCTTCTCGAAATGTCTGTGGATCGAAAGTGGTAGCAATGAATGCATGTGGAAGATCTTAATGCTGTGATCGAGTCCTCTCTGTATCTGAAGAATCCCCAACAAGAGAACCCACTGACTCAAGTGTCTGTCAAGCCCAACGAGGTCTATGTGGAGGTGGAGAATGAGGCTCCTCAACTGCAAGTGGATCCTGCAAAGGTGTAACCCTGCGAGTCAGAGTTGAAGGAATCTCATCATTTGAATCACTAGCATCACTATCCACAATGGAGGAAGGTGGAGGAGGTAGAGAGGCTAAGCTAGGAGAGCTTTCCTCAAAGTGAACACTCCTCTCAATGAACACCTCATGTGTCTCAGGATCCATCAATCTATATGCCTTAACACCCTTAGGATATCCAACAAATATGCAAGGCCGACTCTGCGGTTCCAATGCATTGCGTTTTTGTGGAGGTATGCGAGCCCATGCTGGACACCCAAAGACTCTAAAATGTCTCACAATCGGTTTCCTACCTGCCCAAGCCTCAAAAGGAGTAATACCTTGCAAAGCTTTGTGAGGAACCCGATTCTGGATGTGTGTGGCACAACTGATAGCCTCTGCCCAAAAAGCGGGATCAAGAGAACATGCATGAATCATACAGCTAGCCATTTCTTTGAGAGTTCTATTCTTGCGTTCTGCAACTCCGTTCTGTTGTGGACTGTATGCTATAAAATGCTAGAGATCAATCCCCTCAAATGTACAAAAATCCTCAAGTCTCTTGTTCACATATTCCCTTCCATTATCGGTACAAATAATCTTGACCACTTTCCCAGATTGCTTCTCCGCACGAGTCTTGAAGTCCTGAAATCTGTCAAATACTTCACTCTTATGAATGAGAAAGTAGACCCAAGTGAAGCGAGAGTAGTCATCAATGAAGGTGAGGACATAGCGGGCCTTGCTAAATGAAGGTGTTGGAAATGGACCTGCTACAGTGTTGTGAACAAGTTGAAGAACTTCCAAAGCTCTCCAAGCTTTCCCCTTATCAAACTTCTCCTTGGGATGCTTGCCCATGGAACACCCTGAGCATACACCCTCTGAAAAACTGATTCGAGGTAGACTTGTGACCATGTCTTTAGTGTTAAGCTGCTGAGGATAGCGGTAGTTGAGGTGACCAAACCGCTCATGCCATAGCTTACTTTCATAATTTGAATGAGTAAGCAAGGCCCTAGAAGGTGAACTTGGCACAAAGTGGGAGAATGAATAAAGCCTTGAGTTGTCATTGACTTGTCCCACTGCTACCAAGGCATCATCATCAAGTTCCTTTACCACAACTGAATCAGGTGTAAACTCAACCTTTTTCCCATTCCCATAGTGAGTGATATGGTAGATAGAGAGAAGGTTGGTAGACAAGTTAGGAACATAGAGAACATTCTCAAATGTTCCATCATCCATGTCAACTGAACCTTTCCCTTCAACCTCTACTTGTGTATCATCACCTATGTAAATGTGAGGTACCTTAGATGGCTCCAATGAAGAAAACTACTCCTTTGTAGAACCCATATGATATGAGGCACCCAAGTCAAGTATCCACTACTGTGAAGAACCTGTTGTAGCCACGAATGCTTGCCCTTTTCCCTTAGAATATGTGGAAGAGGAAGGAGATGAATCCTTATTTGTGTAGGCGGATGGCAAGTTGATGTTGTTTTTCTTAAGAAGATTAGTTAACTCATCAACTTGTTTTGTGTGGCATCGATGCTCATCATGACCATACTTCTTGCAATATGCACAAGTTGGTTTATCCTTCTTAGGTGGTGTCCCCTTCTTGGAAGAGGATGAAAAATCGCCTTGTGATGGAGAGGATGATTGTCTTTTTTCCCGTTGTGGCTTAGACTTGGAGTGCTTCTTCTTCTTCTTGGAATCTTTGCCTTGACTTCCTTGATTCCCTTGATTAGCCACCAAAGCCTAGGACTTTGAAGACTTGAGAAGCCCCATGTTCAACAACTTAGATTGTTCCACTATCAACATTTTTGTTAAAGCATCAAATGAAGGCATAACATAGGAACTCCCCACTGTCAAATGATGAGTTTGGAAGCTAGACACAAATGCTGCATATTCTGGTGCAAGCTTGTCCAATAAGTTGAATATCAATTGAGCATTTTTTTTGTCAATTCCACAATCCTTAAGCTTTGCTCTTAGCTCATTTGCTTTGGTGACATAATCTTGGATTGTATCAAAACTCTTGCGATCCAAGTTGGTGAGCTCATTGTCAATCTTATAACCTCTGATTTCATCAACTTGACCATACAATCTCTGAAACATATCCCAAGTATCTTTGATTGTAGTACACTTCTCAATATGAAAGATGAGGTCATTTGATACATACTTGCGCAAAGTTCCAAGAGCCATGCAATTCTTAGTGAGCCATTCTAATTGAGCATTAGGATCAGCCTTAGGATCAGGTGGTGTTGCTATTGTTCCATCTATGTAATGCGTGAGACCTTTTTCCATTAATTTGCTCCATACTTTAATTTTCCATGATGCATAATTATGTGGAGTTAAAGGTGGAAATTTATGGGGACTCATTGCAACAAAAATGAAAGAGAACAAGGGAAGAGAGGCACAATCACACAAGACACCCCCCAAATTCATTCAATCAAAGAGCCCCCCCAAAAGTGATGATTTGGCACTTTATACTTAGTGCATGTACAATGGGCCACTTGCAAAAAATGGCAAAGTGGACTTCCGATTTCAATTTTACAACTGCCTCAATAAGGCCAAAAGAGACTCAAACTAATAATGCAAGAGATCTAAACTAAGATCCAAGCAATTTACAAGTACCAAATAGGTCAAATAAGACCAATATCTGAAAGTACAATTTCTACTTAAAATCTCTAAAATCTGATCATAGATTATGAAAGTAGATGAAAAAACATGCACTTTAAAAAAAACGGCACCTGAAAAGAAGGTTGTATGAACTCAAACGAGGCCTTTGAAGTTGCAGAATTGAGGATTGGACAGGTACAGCTGAGAGAATCTGAAAATTTTGAAAACCCTGTGCACCAAAACCAGAAAATAACCATACCATTGTGAAGAGCACGAAAAATTAGCCCAAATCAAAAAAATTTGTACCCAAAAAAGGAGCAAAATTGAGCAAGTTATGAGCCTCCAAACTTGACCCAAAAATCCAAACTGCTCAACGGAGAGGAGTCTAAAAATTTCCAAAGAAAATGTTGACTGGGTGCTGCTAACTGGGCGTTGACTGTGCGCTACTGACTGGGCAGAAGGTACGGATCTCAAAAATAATTTTCAGAAAAAAATAATTTTTTTTTTTTTGAAAAAAATCCAAAAATTTCGTACCATACCGCCAGAATTGGGCAAAAAATTTCCTCCACACCCAAAAATCGATTTTCACCAAAATAGGTCGCATTTATACTCGATTTTTATGGAAATGGCCTCCCGGAAACAATGGTGAGGTTGAAAACGCTCTAAGATGCCTCCAAAAAATGCAGTCCCTCAGATCCGAAAATAGAATCCTTCCACGATGTCTCCAAAAACCAATCAATGAAGCTCAAATGGCTCTGATACCATGTAAGATTTTGCCAAGATCAAGGACACAATGAAAAGTACAAAAATAGAGACAAAAGAATGACAAGAACAAACTGTATTCTCATCAATATGAAAATGATCTACTGGATTCACCAATACAATGAATATAGGCCTTCTTATATAGGCAAGGCCATATGGATGTACGAGCACACAATCATGACATGTGGTTCAATGAGAAACAAGGGTAGGTAGAAGAAATAATATAATATTCCACAAGAGGTGGATGACCCACCGAATGTGGAGTGTAACAACAAAACAAGACCACAAAAGGTGGAATTTATCCTACAAGCTCTATCCCTATGTGCACACTTCCCTAAGTGTCTCAAATCCAAACTACGAAAAAATGCATTATCCTAAGTTAACTTAGGTAAAGCCTAATAATATCCATAATTAATATTTATTTACACCAACAAAGGATACTGATGCTTATCCGAGTTAATGCATGTAAATCTTCCGATGCAATTTTTTCACCTTATTTGTCATTTCTTTTTCTTTGTAGACTGTATTTGCAGCTTGAGAGGTAGTTTATTTAGGTTCTTTTGTAGGGTTTGAGCTAAGCAAAGCCGAGAGAGAATGGATTCCCCAATTTGTTTATTTGCTTCCAAACAACAGATGGCTTTCTTGGGTGAAATCAAAGAGAAACGTATGTAGGAGGTGGTAAATGAGCCTCATTTTGTCATAGTAAGGGTAGTTAAGTGCATTCTTGGAAATGATTTCCTTATGATAGACCACAAATATAGGGTGAACATGGAAATACTGGCAGTGTTTGCAGCAACTCTTCTTCACTCGGAGAAAGACCGAAGCTCTATGTAGAAAGGTATTTAAGGCAGATTTCTTGGGAGATTTAAGCAAGGTTATGAGAAATATAGATGAAAACGCCACCATTCCCCTGCCTAAGGACTACATGGTGACAATTCGAAATGGGAAACCACCACCAAGATTCCCCATTCTATGCATTGAGGATGAGGAAACTCTTTAGTTGAACAAAGATAAATGAGAAGAATTGGATTAAAGATTACTTGGAGGAGGATGGCGTCACCTCTTTTGCTACAGAAGACAGAATTGAGGGTTGGGTGACATAACTTAAAGAGTTAATGAAAGCCATGGGTCTGGAACCTCCTAAGGAGTCGGTCTGCTTTCCTCCTCCCGAACCATGGCTAATACAACAATGAGTGCCTATGATCGTTCAGCTTGTCGACCCCTCTACGACCTCTTCTTCTCAATCTCCTCTCCGCTGATATCTGTAGGCATTTTTCTCCCTCTGGTTTGGGTTTGGTTTTGACTCTCCTGCTCTCATTCTCCAATGCTCAGAATCAGTTGTTTTCTCGTCAATGGTTTTTCAAATAGCTCTGGTTATTTGATATGGACTTGCAATTTTATCTTTACTTTTTTGGGGCATCAAACTTGTCCATGGTTCTTCGTCTATTGCCTTGGGCGAGCATTTTTTGGATTGTCTACTCCTATTTCTGTTTCGGGTTGGGCAACTTTCTCGGACTTCTATATTATATGTTATATGAATGTATTAAAATTAACTTTTTTAATTATATATATATATATATATATATATATATATATATGTGTGTGTATACATGCATATATACATACATACATATACATATAGAGAGAGGGGTTATATCCCTCTATTTGTATGTCTACCTCTACCTCTACCTCTCTCCATCTCTTTATAACTCTGTATCTCTCTTCTTTTCTAAATCTTTCTCTCTATCTCTCTCTCTATTTTATTTTTGCTTCTCCAAAACTGTGAGCATATTATAATGAGTGTGCTATAATGTACTCATATTTGTATCTACCTTGGCTATTTATGACCTTTAAGGTTGAACTTACATATCGATATTTTAAAGTCATTTTGGTAAATTATTAAAAAGCAATTGAATCTAAGTATGCTCTCTATCAAATTTTTATGTCTTCAATGTTGAGCCAAAAAATACTACATTAATGTCAATCTATCTCTTACCTTTCTAACTATGTACTTGTTTCTACATTTTTTATTTATGTTAAGGTTTTTATCTTTAACTTTTTTTAGTGTCTTTCTTTTTTATTTAAAACCTATTTATAATATTTTTAGTTTTATTTTTCAATCCAAATTTGAAAAAAAATCCATTTTTTTGTATTCTATACTCTATTATATACACCAAAATAATAATTTTTAATTAGTTTCCAAAAAAATTGGTGGGAACTCACTCAATTTTTATTTTTCAAGATGTGTCTACTTTAAAATCAGTATAAGACATATATTAATAAAAATATTAGCAGAAAAATTAAACATAAACCACAATGTGTTAACTAATTTCCTACCAAAGTGATTATTGAAATACTGAAAATAAGTTAAATTTTAGGGAGAGCACACCAGGGATTATATTATATTTTTCTTAAAAAAAAACAGAGCACTTTGTGTACTCCACTTATTTGAACTTCTTAATCTTTACTATTTAAAAATAAATAAATATTAGTTTAGAATGGAAATTCAAAGCACTGCAACTCTTATTATCCTTACAACTTTGGAGTTTGAGCATAATTAACTTCAGTTCTCATTTGAGATTAGTTTTTACTAATTTTGAAAAAAATGTCATTTAAAACCCCCTTTTGGTGCCCCATTTTTATGCACATACCCTTAGTAGATTTAAGAATATGTAATAAAATCTATCAAGTTAATGAAGATTAAATTTCATATTCTATGATTTCTTTCATTATCAAGTTAATAAAAGATTAAGTTTCATATTTTATTTTGATCTAATCAACACTTAATCTAGGGAAAGAGAGAAAGGTGCAGTTTAACCAAGCAAAGGCCCAATTGAGGTGGACTATAGTTGGACCTCTATCTTGGCTAGCATAGTTTCTTACATTTTTAATTTAAGTATATTTTTTGTAACTTAGTAAAGTCTACTAACCTACAACATCAAAATAAATCTATAGCATTCGACATATAATCTATATACTTTGAGTTGTAAAGTAAGTTCATATTTGAAAGAAAAAAAGTAGGATTAAGTTTTAACTTTATTATATTTATTCATAACTTCTTATGCTAATGTGATGTAAATATTCCAAGTATTATTGATGATTGTATGAATTTTATCTCTATTTTCTCAATATGATATAATAAGATAAATAGCAAAGAACTACAATAATATTTAGGGTAGGATACTACATATTCCTCAATGGGAAGATCATGGACTTCATCTGATTAAATTTCATATTGTTTCTATTTACATAGATACAACAAATACAACTATTATTTGAGATTTAGTTTACACACTCTAAAATTGAATACAATAAATGTATCATGTCATTTCCTATACAATTGTAGACAAACAGATTTTAAAATTTATAAAACAAAGCACACTATAATAGTGTCTTTAATGTATGTTGAGAATATAGGGTTTGTGAAGGAGATACAATGATTGGAAATGGAGTTTCTAATGTCTTGATATCAAATGATAGATTGCAATGTTTTCTAATGGCCTTGCACTAATTCATCAACTATAATATTTAAGTATTTTTTTTCACGTATGTTGATATATTTTTTCAAGATATTATTTATATGATATTATATTCAGATAACTTAGAACTATAATATGATTTCATCATGTTATAATATATGTTTTATTGTTAATTTGAGTGTTTTAATTGACACTTCTGAATCTAATGTTTGTGTTGTAGAAAGTAAATTGCAAGTATATTAAAATAAAAGGGCTTCCCCGCATAACTCAAATGATTGGTAAGGTTACACCAAAACTTTGAATTCTTACCATATAATATTATTAAATAATTATGCCGAGTTATGCCGAGAGGCATCTACAATGACATCAAAATGTCTGTAAACAAAATTCCATTTTTGAAACAATTTGACATGCAAATGACAGGTAAATGCATGAAATATGTCATGTTTCAGCTTTTGTGAAGGTGTTATTTTATTACTCCAAATAAAATAGAACCCTCGCCACTTGTATCCAGCTAGATTCACAGCTTTTTGCACGTAAGACTTTATAGATAATTCTATTCTATTATAAGCTTCTAGTTCAATATTTTTAAATAATATTATTGAATAATTAAAGAACTGAACAATTCTGAAATATAAGAAACTTCCATGAAATGACACATATTCTCTACCGTTAAGGTAGTAATGTGTGTAGAAGTTTTATGCGTGGAATTCATTTATGATTCATTTAGGACCACCTAAAGTATATCAATGGAGAATTATCAAGGACCACCTGAACCTTCTTTTATCTGTCCTCATTGATATACATCTTGGATGTCTCTTATGAAGGATTTAATGTTTCCATCTCTAGTCTTTATGTCTCTTATGAACGACCAGTGGATGTCTTTATGTGTCAGATCTTGGAGGTTTCTTATTACATTTTTGTAAACAATTTATATTCTTTTGGACTTGCGAATCTGATCTTGTTGGAATTGAAACATGCAACGTGCAAGTTACTGTGTTCTGCTTGGGACCAGCTATAAAAGAATAAAAAAAGCCAGCAAGGAGTATAAACGATTCTGGCCTCACCAATTCTGGCATTGTTTTTATGTTGTCTTGTACTCTTATTCTGTCGTTCATATCTAACGTGGGTAGAACAAATTTTGGTCTATATTTTATCACTACCAACGATGGACAATAACAATAGGAGGGGGTGGAGCAGAAGACAATTTAATTAGTTGAGAATACTCTGAAACAAGGAACAAATTGTGGCATTGATAAATTAGAAGTGTTTTGCAGTGATTGTAAGCATGGGTGAATTTGTACTTTGGGAGCAGACAAATCTGTTATCTGCTCTTGCGTGTGTACTCGTTCTATCTGTCGATTTGGTCCTACTCAATGTGTACTTCTACATTAAAGCTCACTTGAATGATCTGGATATGTTTTACTCATTTATGATATCTGATCATATATAGTCTTTGAAAGAAACTATATCGCAAGGTTCAATATATTCACTTACGTCAACCTCAAAAATATGGGTTAAAGATCAAAGATAGCATACAAGTATCAAAGAATGATGTAGGTAGATTTGTTACATCATTTAATGCAACAAGTTGAGTTCTTTTTTAATTAATTATTCCTTGGATGATTTTAGGATGAGAGATAACGATTGAATGTGTGAGGATCTGAAATGAGTCCAAATGAATGCCTTTAGATACAAACACATAAATTTAAATGCGTATTCAATTGGATCAAATGACTACTAAAATAGGTGGGAGTCAATTCAATTTGATCTTTTATTCGAAAAAGGCAAGAATTAAGTATATAACTATGGGGTTGATCTCATAATTGTAAAAATGATATTGGATAGGAAAACAATAAGATCTAGGTGGATAACAAATAAATCTACTTAGGTGTATGGATCGGACTAATGCATGCATGGTTTTGGTGAATATATCAGGTATATGCAATTATGAATAGAGTAGGTGATAAAAGGCATTGGAATTTGTATGTATAGGGATGGGTGAAGGCTAAGGGAGTGGGCCCAACTTTGTACAAGAATACATCATTTGTTGCATGTACATGTATGGAGATATTCTTCCAAAATAGGCACAAAACTAGATGAGAAATAGGACAGGTATGCTGATTTCATGATTACATATTTCCCTGCCTCAAGGTGCACATGTATACTAGAATCTTCATTTATCTCAAAGTATATAGCACTCACAAACATGTAAGTAAAGTAGAATCAAAATAATATTATGAGGGTTCAAGATTCAAAGCTTTTTAAATGCGAAAATGTGAACTATTGCGATAAGCAGAAACATCTCTGCAAAACCCTCGAATCATCCCCAGAGGATGGGGAGGATTTTTGGGACATGGCAGAGCGGATTTAATCCACAGGGGGTCCATAAAAATGTTGTGGGTGCCTCAAATAGATTTGAAGCCCTGAATGTCTCTCAATCATACGCCACAAGAGAAAATTTAACTAATCTATAGCTTAATGAGATATGCAAAAGGGTTGTCGGGGTCCCAAAGGGCTCTCTCCTCGGCTCGAGAAACACAGATGTTCCTCCCTTGACTTCGGCAAAACTGGTTTGCAGACAAACTCAGCGGCATCCTAGGGCACCTTTAATAAAACAGGCAATTCCTTTAACAGTGCAGAAAGGGGATGTTCAGCCCATCTCGAAGGCCTCTCAGGATAAATTGCACCCTAAGAATGAAAGGATTTCTTATTTACCGTTCTCCCACGTGGAGAGTTTATCACGAGCCCAAAACGATGTTGCTTATGGGGCTAATAGAATAAAATTAGGGTTAAGAAGACCCTCTACGACAAGCTCAAAGTCATACACCCAAACTAGGTGCAGGGAGGATGTCAACCCTAAACAATGCCCTAAAATCACTCAGAAGCCGCCAAGCTTCAACATGGATAACATAATGATAATTAGCAGAAAACACACAAACGAATTACAGGAACGCTACAATGAACGTGGGCTCTTTGGCAAGTGGTTTGGATTTGGAGCGTCAACCTCTAATGTCCTCCATTGGTTGAAGTCTGTCACAAATAATCAGATAAGTATTACCTGTCTGGAAAATGATTTTTTGTTTATCAAATGCAATTCATGTGAACTTAAAAGTCATTTACTTAGGAACAATCACAGATTCTTTAAAGGTTATTGTTTCAAATTTTTTAATTGGAAACCTAACTTCTCACCCAAATATTTTGATAAACTTAGGGTGCCAAAATGGATTCGACTCCCTAAAATGTTGGTTGAATTAATCCACAATCATACCCTAAAAAAAATAGGGGATTTTTTAGGAGGTTTCGAGGGTTTGGAGGAAAATTAGATGGAATCCTCTGACATTAAAATATTAGCTAGCGTTGAGATAGACAAATTGAAATTCGAACCCATCAAAATCATTACAAACTATTCGATTTACTAGATTCATCCAGAGGTCCTTATGGGGGATATCACATCCATGGATGCTACCTCCCCTATTCAGAATACTGAGAAATATAGTACTAAGAATAAAATTGTTTCTGGAACAGATAAGGATATAAACATAAAATTCAACCCAAAAGGCAGTTTTATGTTCAACAAACAGAATCCCAGAGCTAAGGTACTAGTAAACTCTCAAAAAATGGCAGAAAATGAAAAAGATAAAGCAAAGATTGAAAACACACCCAAAGAACTAGCGAGTGAACAAATCAATGATTCAAAGGAACAGAACGTAAATTCTGGTGTCGAACTAAGCCCCCTGAGGTATGAAGCTAACATTGACAACCAGGAGGAAACAACCAAAGACATTGAAAACAAAGAAGATAACAAGGTGGAACCAGAAAACCACCCCATACCACACGCAGCAGAGAAGGCACGATGCTCTAAAAAAAAGAAAAAGAACAAGAACAAAAAAAGGAAAACAAAAAACAAAAAAAAAGAGAAAAAGAAAAAGAAAAATAACTCCAACAATAACAACAGTGAACAGGAATATGCCGACAAATTTGAAACTTGAAGTGAGTCAAATCTTATTTTTTTGGATCAAGAACTATCAACTCGGTGCGAGATAGGGTTTTGGGGGTTTATGGCCACTCGAGCTTCCAAGTGCATATTCTGCGCAATGGCGATGTCGTACGAACCATTAACTACCTCATTTTTCCTGTCATTTACCTGAGAAATGCTTTGAATCAAGGGATGACTAGGGTTTGCAAGGAATTTGCTATGGCGTTTTGGCCATACAATGCGACTCCCTACCACTATCGCCGCCGTCATTTGTAAGATGGATTGAGAAGACTTGGGATAGGATTTTAATGTTGTTTTCAGGTTAATTTCATGATGTCTGAGTCCATCCACGGATATCTGTGTAACGATCATCTATGGAAATCATTTGCAGTCTGATTGGGATAAAGTTTTAGCATGTTTCAGCTACTAGTGTTGGCGGGCTTTGTTCATAAAAGTTTTGTTTAACAGAGTTAAAGATCATTGCATGCTTAGCAAGCACCCGATCCATGGACAACAAAGAAGTTACAGAGGTCGATCAGATCTAAGCAAAACCAAATACGCCCAGCAAGCACCCGATCCACAGACAACGGAGAAGTTGCAGAGGTCGATTAGATCTAAGCAAAACCAAATATGCTCAGCAAGCACCCGATCCACAGCATTTACAAACAGCCTTGCCTATCTGGTGATTGATCTACAACTGAATAGTGAAGATGCTATCATTTGGTTTGGAGATTGGCATTTGGGAGGAGGTTTTCAGACTGTTAGTAGTAGATAACTTTGTCATACTCAGACTTGTTTGTGACAGCAACAAAGGACGACACCTGCCAATCATCTTGAGGTTCATTGTTAGTAAAAGTTTGCTTGCATTGTCATCGCTACAATTGGGGTAACATCAAATCAGCATAATACAGTGATCAGATAATACAGTGATCGGACATGGCTGATAGAGGACATTTGGGTTCATGGGTGGATGTGGGCTGGGAAGACCCGCCTCATGTTCCGTAGTGGGTCTACACGAAAGGCAGATGGAAGGACATGGCGATATAGGTAAACCAGAGTGGAAATAATAAGGTTTTTCAGCTAGCTTCAAAATACTTTCAAGGCTTCTTTGGGAACAGACGCAATATAGCATGGAGGCAGAATAACAATGGAAGGAGATTCACTCAAGGGCATTTTAATAATGGTGCGAATCATGGGAATTCTGAGAAGCAATTCAAGGGATTTTCGAGGAAATGGTGTTTGGATCTAGGCAATCAGCGCACGTTTGCTAGGGTTGTTGGCTTGGCAAATAAGGAGACTACGGCTAGGGTTTTTGTTTATTCACAGCAGGTGGGAAATAAGGTAAATGTGAACCTCAAGGAAGCTACTCCGGAAAAGGTAAGTAAGATTCCATCTGTTCCTATTCTGCCCGAGGTTTCTTCATCACAGGTTTGGGCTCCTATCCCTTGTATCGATCTTTTAGGTTCTTATGTTGATAAGAAAGCGAATTGTTTGCATACGAATGCTATTTCTAGGGAAATTTGGGGTGATCAAATTAGTTTGTTAAAGCTTTATCATAAATTGCAGAAAAGATGGGGGGATATGCATTATTTTCAATTATTGTCTGTGAATGCTTTTATTATTGTCTTTGATTCTCCTTCTTTCAGAGATGAGGTATTAAGAACTTCGCATCATTGGTTTGGAAAACATTTAATTTCAATTGAGGCTTGGAAACCTTTTTTTGTTCCTTCTTGGTCTAGTTCGAAACTTATTCCTTTCTGGTTTGGTTTACCTAAAATTCCTTTTGAATTTATGGATCCAGATGTTCTTGAGAAAATTGGAAATACTATTGGAACTTTTTTAACATCTAAAATGGACTTTGTGGAGGGGGAGGGTCTAGTAAAAATTTGTGTTCTTATTAACTCTAACAATGTTTGCCCCTGTACTTGTAATATCAAGTCTCATGATGGTATTTGGCACCAGTCAATTGAGAAATTAGATACAGAGCTTCTTAAGTCTCCTTTAGTTTTGGATGCTCCTTTACTTATGGATTTTAAGAAAAACCAGCAGGTTGTTGACTCTGTCCCTAAATCCCTTAATAAAGATAGTTTGTCGGCGGGACCTTCGATTGAAGGATGTGGAAATGTCTCTTCGCATAAATTGGTAGAAACGAGTCACATTAATCTTGAAAATAATCCATTGTGTCGTAGTTCTGGGAAACCAAATGATCACACTTCGGGTTCGATCTCACTTTCATCTTTACTGAAGACATTTTCTAATAACGGGGGTATAGTGGATGGTAATCCCCCGATGAATGGAGTAGATCACCCATTGATGATAGATTTCCCTAAGATGCCAAATAATCACACAAAGTGTAAGGATGACAATTTGTCTTCATGCACTCAAAAGGAGGTTTTGGATTCTTCAAAGAATGTGAATTTAGATAAAAATGCAGTGGTTGATATGGAAACTATTAAACAGGTACCTGCCATAGGTTTTCCTAATGATGCTTCTTTAGTTCAGGAAATTAAGAATTTGGTGTCTAATAATTCCCCTCTGAATGTTGAAATTAATATGGCTAATGAATCTTCCTTAGGGAATAGTAATCCGTCAAAGGTTGTCCCTGTTATTATGCCAGATGAGAATTTGGTTTAGCAAGTACATGATATTTTTAAAAATCATGCACATCAAATGGATGAGGGTATTACTAATAGAGTTGTTTGTTCAATTGAGAATGATTTGGGGGGTATAAACTCGACCCTTCCAATTTCTGCATCTGCTAATCCTTTTGTTGTTTTGGCTAAAACAGAGTTGGGTTTTGAAGATAATCCATTTATCCTGGCTTCTCCAAAGTCATGCAAGAGTTTACCAATTGTCCAAACAACTCCAGTTTTTTCACCATCGGTGGTTTCTCCTAGGAGAGGTAAGCCTCCAAATAATCTTAAGACTCAAATGGAAATTGATGCTGGAATTCAAAAGACTTTGTCCCTTTCTCCTGCTAGTGGGCAAGGGAGGCATCCGGTCTCTCTTGGTAGGCCTAAGAAAACATGCCTAACTCCTGTAAGCATAAAAAGAAAGAGGAGTAAAAGATTCATGACTAGTCCACCTGTGACAAGATAAACATAATTTGCAAGGTTGCTTTGGGGAAAGCAAAAATTCTCTGATTATTGGGAAGAGGGGAGCTTCGGCCTCCCCTCGAGGACAATGAGAATTATTTCTTGGAATGTTAGGGGCTCAAATGCCCCTAACAAGAGACGCTTAATTAAGTCCCAAATGGACTTAATTAAGTGTGATATTTTTATGTTGCAAGAAACAAAGTTGTCAAAGGAGTTTGCTGATTTGGTTTTTTCATCTTGGAGAAGGTGGAATTTTCTTTCTTCTTCGGCTTGTGGTGCTTCAAGAGGTTTGGCACTGCTTTGGAATAATTATAATATTGAGGTATAGTTAGTGGCATCTGCTACAAATTGGATGTTGGCTTTAGTTATAAGCAAGATTTCGAAGGTTAAATTCTGGCTTTTTAACATTTATGCTCCATCAAGAATTCAAGGGAAGAGTAAGTTATGGGGTGAATTAAAGAGGATTTCTTCTCCCTTAAAACATGGTTCCTTTATTATCTTCGAGGGTGATTTTAATGCTATCACTGATTTAGATGAGAAAAAAGGAGGTGTTTTCCCTAATAAAAGGATTATGGATAACTTTGGGGATTTCATTTCTGATATGAGCCTTTTTTATTGTAAGTCTCAGAATGGGGTTTTCACATGGACAAACATGAGAAGGGATTTTTCTCAGATTGCTGAGAGATTAGATCGGTTTTTGTTATCTGAGAATTGGATTGATTCAGATTTTGAATTCTTTTCCTCTATTCTACCGGTCTCAGGTTTTGATCATTTTCCAATTTCCCTTTCAGTTATTGAGGATAGGGCTTCTTTTAAGGCTCCATTTAAATTTGAGCCCATATGGTTTAGGGATTCTTCCTTTTTACCTCTGCTTATGAAATGGTGAAATTCTGCTCCTTTTTGTTCTGGGTCCCATATGTTTCAAATTGCTAAGAAGTTAAGTTATTTAAAATTGAATATTAGGGAATGGAATATCTCGCATTTTAAGAACATTTTTCAGGAGAAACAAAGGATTCAAGATATGATTGAGTGTTTTAATACTCATGTGCTTCAACATGGTATGGTGCCACAAGTTTTTGATGAATTGAAGTCACTAAAATTACAACTTGAGGAGGTGCTAGCTAGAGAGGAAATCTATTGGAGACAGAAATCTAGAGAGTTATGGCTTTCAGATTGTGATAGGAACACAAAAATTTTCCATTCTTCAACTAAGATTAAAAGATGTAAGAATAGGATATCTTGTATTCAGTGTCAAAATGGGAATTTATTGACAGAGCCAGAGGACATTACTTCAGAGGTAGTTAGGTTTTTTAAGTAATTATTATCTTCGGAAAATGGAAATCTCAGCAATGATATTATATCTAATATTCCTCCTTTAGTATCTTTGGAAGACAATAAGATGTTGATGTCTCCCTTTTCCTTAGAAGAAGTTAAGAGTGTTGTCTTTGCCATGAATCCGGATAAATCCCCGAGACCAGATGGTTTTACTCCTTTATTTTTTCAGAAATGTTGGGATTTTGTGGGAAATGATGTTTTATTGGCTCTCGAGGAATCTAGGAGAAATAGGTCCGTTTTAAAAGAACTTAATACTACAATGATTGCAATTATTCCTAAAAAAGAGGATACTATGACTTTTGCTGACTTCCGCCCCATTTCTTTATGTAACACTTTGTATAAGATATTTACGAAGGCAATTTCCCTTAGGTTGGCAAAAATTCTACCTAGGATCATTTCATTGGAGCAAGGTGGTTTTGTTCCCGGAAAGGAGACGATAGAGGGTGCAATTGTAGCACATGAGGTGCTACATTCTATTTCCACCCAAAGAACCCCGACCATGATACTTAAACTAGACATGATGAAGGTTTATGATAGAGTAGAGTGGGGGGCTTTATGTGTTGTTCTTGAGAAGTTAGGTTTTTCCAAGGCCTGGGTCAAATGGATTCGTGCATGTATTTCTTTTGCAAGATTCTCGGTTTTAATTAATGGTTCTCCTTGTGGTTTTTTCACTTCCTCTAGGGGTTTGAGACAGGGAGATCCCCTTTCTCCCTTTTTGTTTATTCTCCTAGCTAAAATCTTTAGTTGGGCTATTAGGGCTGCTAAAGTGGGGGGGATTTGGAAAGGTATAAGGATTCAGAATATTCCCCAAAGTATTTCTCATTGTATCTTTGCAGATGATACTCTATTATTTGGACATGCTTCATTAGTTGAGGCAAAAGTGATTAAAGGAATAATACAAAATTATGCATCGTTTTCTGGTCAGAAAGTGAATGGTGATAAATCAAAGATTTTTTTCCTTAATACATCACAACTGGTTCAGCATAGGTTGCAATCCTTTTGGGGATTTGAGACTAGAAATCTTCCATGTAATTACCTTGGGATTCCTTTCTTTGTTAAACAGGATAAGATTGGTTTTTGGGATAATATTATTTCGGTCATTTCTAAAAGAATTCTCTCATGGAATCATAGATGGTTAACTTTGGCAAGTAAAATTGTTCTCATCAAGTCTGTTTTGAATGTTGTTCCCATATATCTCATGTCTGTTTTGAAGTCTCCAAAAGAAGCCATTGTTAGTTTACAGGATACTCTTAGAGATTTTCTTTGGAACAATAATAAAGATGGCAAGAAGAAACTCCCTTTAGTTGCATGGGATAAGGTATGTTTGCCTAAGGAACTTGGGGGAACAGGAATTCGGAGTCTAGAGAATCAGAATTTAGCCTTAGGTGCTAAGTTGGTTTGGAAATTATATGACAAGCCTAGCTCCTTATGGGCACAGATTATGTTTGCCAAATATTTAAATAATGGACCAAGAGAGTACATTTTTAAAGTCTCAAATTTGCCTTCGGGTTCTGCTATTTGGAATTTCCTTTGTAAATGTAGATCAGTTATTTTGCCTCATCTCTCATGGATTGTTCATAATGGTAGAAAGTTCAGATTCTGGGATGAAGTATGGAATGGACACACACCTTTGGTGAATATTAGGGATTGGTCTCCTCTGATCACTATTCTTTCCTCCCTTTGGGGTGTTTTTGTAGCAAATTATTTTGAAATTGTGACTAGTGGACCCCTTAAGCTAGCTAGATGGAAGTCGATTGATTTCTTAGATGTTGATCAAAGCATGAAATTAGATTTTGAAAAGATATTGGGGGATAGAATTGTATTTCTTTCTGATTCTGAGGATGAACTTATTTGGACAAAGAATATTTCTAGTAAATACACTGTTAAAGATGGTTACAACTCTCTTATGGTTGCTAAAGATTTATCTTATTGGCCTTATAAGTTGTTTTGGCATTCGGCTTGTCTTCCCAAAGCTGGAGCCTTTGCTTGGTTGGCAGTTCAGGATAGAGTCCTTACAGGTATGAGACTAGACAGGCTTGGTATTACTGTTGTTTTCCCTTGTGTCCTTTATAACAAAAATTTGGAATCTTCTTCACACCTGTTCCTACATTGTGATTATGCTTATGAATGTTGGCATTGGTTGTTTGAGAAGTTAAATATATCCTTTGTTATTGGTAAGGATCTCATTTCCCATTTTAGATCTTGGCCCTTTATGTTTGCCTCATCTTTTTATGCATGCCTTTGGATCATATCTCCATCTATTGTGATTTGGAATGTTTGGCTAGAGAGAAACATTGAGTCTTCAATCTCTGAGGTTGCTTTGTCATTTATTTATAAGAATTTGGAAAATCTTACTTCTTTTTTGCACTGGGATAGTAGAGTTACTAGAATTTGGAAGCTGCTGTCAGTTTTACCCTCTCATGGTTCAATTTTAAAAAAGAATGATGCAATAGGTAAGAGATGCTCTGCTAGATGGAAACCTCCTCTGCAGGGGCACTTTAAACTGAATTTTGATGGGGCCTCTCGTGGTAACCCTTGGCCGGCTGGGGTAGGCATGGTAATTTATGATCATAATGCAAATTTTATTTGAGCTAAGTGTCATGCTATTGGTTTTAAAACTAACAATTATGCGGAATTTCATGCTTTGTCTTTTGGATTGGATATGGCAATCTCTTTGGGAATTAAGAACTTAATAATTGAAGGTGATTCTATGATAATTATTCAATGTGTTATGAAAAAGAAATTGAATTGTTGGAATTTGCAATGTATACTTGATCCCATTTTACAAAAATTGGAATTGTTTGAATCTTTCTTGGTATCCCATTGTTACAGAGAAGTTAATAAGATTGCAGATTATTTGGTAAATTTAGCCATTGATAGAAATGCTAATCAGCGAGAGGTGGGTTTTGAGGAAATTCCTTCTAGGGTATGGGAAGGTTTGCAGCAATAGTCATATGATTTTCTTGAGTAACATCGATGTAAAATTTTATGATGAAAATTATTCACGTTTTCCCCTTTCATTTCAAGTATTCATGTTCGTTGTCTAGAGAAGAGTTCGAGGTCATGGTATTTGATATAATAGTGTTTTTCTAAAGGTTTTTTGATACTTTCTTTTTTGGCAGGAAGGTTTTTGGCTCATGGGATTTGGCACAGGGCTTTGGAAAATTTTGTCTTCTTCTATTGATAGCAGCTATGGAGTCTACATTTGAAAATTATCCGATGGGTTTTTTTGGCAAATTGTCATATGGGCTCTATGCGAAACTGATATTATATGTGTTGTGCCCGCATTTTGTCTATCGTTTTGGGCGGGATGTATAAATTGATCTGTTAGATACTATAGGTTTATTTTATGAGTTGTGACCAGAGGTTTTCTTCCCAGGGTTCTTTCTTCTGGTATGCTCTTTGAATCCTATGTAAAAAATAAAAAATATTAATAAAAAAAGTTTACTGGAATAATCCACTTTTATTGAAAAAAAAAACAACAGTGAACAGGATATTGAAAGAGAAGAAAGGATGGAAAGAGAAAATAAATGTATCCTTGAGTATGTTGGTAATGAAGTTACAAATGACCTCATTAAACTTTTCATTAATGAAATAGTAGATGAGGAGGAACTGGCATTACAAAAAACATTGTTAGCAAGATAACTATGCAAACTTAATGTAACCAAGGAAGAAGTACAGATCCATAAATATGATGTGGTAATAGATAAGTTGGACAACCTGGGGATGGCTAAAACCATAGAAACTTGCTTACCCCTGGATTATGCTTCTGAACTAAAAAAGAGAGGGAGAAAATCAATTGCTGAATTATTAACCAAAGCAAGTTGCGCTACTGGCTAGATTAAAATCACTAACCTTTTAAAGGAAGGGAAGGGGAAGGACCTTCCCATGGCATTATGAAACTCATTACTTGGAATTTTAGGGGCCTGAATGCCCCTAACAAGCAACGTATCTTTAAATGATGCATTGGTAATTTTAATCCAGAGGTATTCCTAATACAGGAAACTAAATTAAATAACATCGAATTGACAAATCTCAACAAAAAATTAGGCATCAGAGAATTAGAAGGACAAACCGCTTGTGGGGCCTCAGGTGGATTGGCCATCATATGGGATCCTAGGCTAATATCCTTTAAACTAATAAGAAAAAGCCCAAACTAGATGTGCAGGTAGGCTATAAGCATCAAAAGCAACTTAAAATTTATTATAATTAATGTTTATGGACCTATCCAAACACAAGCAAAAAGACAAGTGTGGAATGAAATTGAGAGTTTCCTTTCATGTGACACAGATCAAACATACATAATAGGTGGGGATTTCAATGCAATCTTAGATCCTAAGGAAAAATGGGGAGGTAATAAAAAAATGACCCAAACAAGTCAAGACTTCAAATATTGGACACATAAGTGTAACTTGATGGAATTCAAGATGAAAAATGATGCCTTTACTTGGAATAATCGAAGACAGGGTTTCTGCAACATTGTAGAAAAACTAGACAGATTCTTCCTTTGTGGGAATTTCACATAGTCTTATGAATCCTCAGTCCTCCCGCTCTCTGGATCAGACCATTTCCTGGTCCATTTGATCATATCAGAAGAACTAAACCAACCAAAACCCCCTTTCGATTTGAAAAAATGTGGCTTAGGGATGAAAATCTAATACAACTAATAGAAAAATGGTGGAAGAAAACAGAAGTTATAGGTTCCAAAACTTTCAAAGTGGTCACTAAACTAAAAAAGATAAAGCAGCAATTAACAATATGGAACAAAATGCACTTTGGAAATATCTTTACACAAAAAAAAAATTGAGATAGAAATGAAAAAAACTAATGAAGAGATAATCAGGCTTGGGATGGATAGCTTACTTTATCAAAAGGAAAAAACCAATATGGCCCAATATGAAGAAATCCTCGCTAGAGAAGAAATATATTGGAAACAAAAATCCAGGGAACATTGGTTGGATGCTGGGGATAGAAATACAAGCTTCTTCCACAATAGCACTAAACAACGAAGAGCTATAAATAGAATCAACAAAATAAAATTAAACTCAGGAGATCTCAGTGATGACCCTGAGATTATAGCTAGGGAAGCAGTAGAGTATTTTGAAAATATCCTTAATAATAAAGATGGCTCTAGGTGGACAAATGAGAGTGAATTCTTAAAATACATTCCCAAATTAATCTCTAAAGAACACAACTTGATGCTTAATAAAAAACTATCTATGGAAGAAGTGGAAATAGCTCTATTCCAAATGGGACCAGATAAGGCTCCTGGCCCTGATGGTTTCCCAGCACACTTTTTTCAAAAATGTTGGAGCTTCATGGGGCAGGAAATTACAGAAGCTCTTGAGGGGATGAGAAACTCAGGGAAGATCCTAAGAGAACTAAATAACACATTCATAGCTTTAATCCCAAAAAAGGAAATAGTGGACTGTTTTGAGGATCTCCGACCAATAGCACTATGCAATACCCTTTATAAATTACTCACAAAAACAATTGCAAATAGACTTCACAAACTTCTCCCCATAACCATTAGTGAGGAACAAACTGGTTTTGTGCTAGGTACATCTATTTACGATGGCATAATCATTGCTCAAGAAGCAATCCACTCAGTACAAAAAAAATAAGGTGTCAAGCATGATGATAAAACTGGATATTAAAAAGGCGTATGATAAAGTAGATTGGCACTTTCTTTGCAAATGTCTTGAATCATTCGGGTTCAATAAGCAATGGATAAATCTAGTCTATGAATGCATTGCAACACCTAGACTATCAATCTTAGTCAACAGGGCCTCAGAAGGTTTTTTCAAAATCTCAAGAGGTCTCAGGCAGGGGGATCCCCTCTCCCCCTTTCTTTTTATCATCATGGCTGAATCATTGGGAAGAATGATCAACAGAGAGAGAGAAACACAACAGCTAAAGGGTATTAAAATTACTTCTGACATGGAACCAATTACCCATCAACAATTTGTTGATGACACCATGTTGTTTGGATTAAGCAACACAATAGAAGCAAAAACACTTAAAAGAATCTTAGACAACTATTCTATGATTTTTGGACAGGAAATCAACACTTTAAAATCCAATGTTATCTTTTTTAACACAAATAAAGAACTCCAAAGGAAAATCTTAAACATTCTTAAATACAAAATAGGAGAATTACGATGTAAATACTTAGGACTTCCCTTAGACAAAGGGGTTAGATCATCCAATTTGTGGGACTAGGTGGTCTCCAAATTTACAAAAAGGATCTCCTCTTGGAAGGGGAAATGGTTATCCTATGTCGGCAAGGCCACCATGATTAAGTTGATTCTCTCAGCAATGCTAATTTTCCAACTCTCATGCATGGATCTTCCTTCAACTACGAGAAATAAAATCATGAAACATATTAGGACATTTTTCTGGCAAGGCTCTGATGACAAATTCAGACTCCCATTGATAGCATGGGATGAGATATGCTTGCCTAAAGATCTGGGGGGTTTGGGTATCAAAGACCTAAAATTCCAAAGCAAGGCCCTGGGAGAAAAGCTTGTCTGGAGAATGTTTAATAACCCTAAATTCAAATGGGCGCGAATCCTTTATAATAGATACATGCATAACAAGGACCCCATAAGCATCTTTAGGACAACCCACCCACATAAAGGTTCCAGAATTTGGAACTTTATGCTTGAATGTAGAGATATCATAACGGACAAGCTAACATGGAATGTTGGAAATGGGGCGAATGCCCTAATTTGGAGGGACTCATGGGGGGCTCAATCCCCCATTAACAAACTTCATGACTTCAAAAAAATAATACCCATCCTTGAAGAACAATGGGGTGTGAATGTAAAAGACTATGTGGAAGAATTATGCATTGGGGGCCTCAAACAATGGAGATGGAAATCAATGGATAATTTAAACCTACCGGACCAGGAGAGAGGCCTCTTAGCATGGATCCTAGCCTCAAGAAGCCCCACTTTAAATTATGAAGATGATAAAATGATGTGGGTTGGGTCCAAGAAGGGGAAGTATGAAAGTAATGAAGGATATAAACACCTGTTAATCAAGAAAAATAACCCGAGCTCCAGCCTACCCCTAACACTTTGTTGGGATAAAAGGTTCCTACCGAAAGCTGGCCTATTTGCATGGTTGGCAATTCAAAATAGGCTTCTCACCAATGAAACCTTCAGAAAACTTGGATACAAAGGCCCCAGCAGATGCCCATAATGTGAAATGGAGGAAGAAAACACTAATCATTTACTGTTAACCTATGATTATGCACACAATTGTTGGGGATGGTTGAAAAAATAGTTGAACTGGTATACCCCTATTCCTAGCTCTATCTCTAACCTATTCCTTGCATGGCCCATTCGGAATATTGGGTGTATGTATGAGAATTTTTGGATTATTGCCCCCTCCATTATGATTTGGAAAATCTGGAAGGAGAGAAACAGGTGGATTTTCAAAGATAGTAAAATGCACTAGGCCCAATTAACCAATAAAATTGAAGCAACCATAGTTGAAATGGTAAACAACCAGACCTCTAACAATCAGAGGGATGTCAATATGTCCCATTGGGATGAAAAGATGAGACTAAGGTGGAAGGGTCTAAAGATTCCACCCTTCATAGGAAAAGGTCCTCCATCCAACATCATAACACGTGTTGAATGTAAGTGGCTCCCCCCCAAAGATGGATGGATCAAGCTTAACTTTGATGGGGCTTCTAGGGGCAACCCAAGGGAAGCTAGACTTGGTTGCAGCCTTCACAATTCAAATGGGGATGAAATGGCCTGTATGGCCTCTCCCTTGGGTCAATGTACAAACAATGAAGCCGAGATGCAAGCATTAGTTGCTGGTATAAACCTATGCATTATACTGAATATAAAGAGGATTTGTATTGAAGGGGACTCTGCTATATTCATCAATACCCTTAGAAAAGGAACAATGCCTGATTGGAAGCTAAATGATTCCCTCGCTAAGATACTGACGAACATCAAAACATTTGACAGGGTCATCTTTAATCACATCTACAGAGAGGGCAACAAAAGAGAAGACTCCCTAGCTAACATGGGGGCTGATGGTAAGATAGTGATCCATGTGACACCTAACATTTACCCTTAAAAAATATTTCACATCGACACAAAACCTAAAAAATAGTAGTATTCACACCATATAGTAGCATTCACACAATTTATCCAAACACTTTATCCCACCACATACATAGAGATAGACTGAGCTCAAAATTAGAGGCAGGGGATGAAGATTAATCTCAAACCTTTACACTCTCTGCTTTAGATCATCCAAAGTCATTCATATTAATGCATTTACACACACTTAATAATTTGTATAGACTTAGGCATATATATACCAACTAGATACATACATATAAATATACATTTAGATATATATACATAATCTATGTATATATATATATATATATATATATATTCACTCATGTCTATATATATACGGACACATTACATATATAATTTTATATATGAATACATATTTTAAACATATAAATATACATACATATTATAAATATTATATATTTATATAATAATTCATATATATATATATATATATCACATATTTACAGATATATTTATAAAAACATATATATATATAGTTTCACAGCTGAATATATATATTTATGTAGCTTATATATAAATACATAAAACATACATATATATAAATTCTATTATAAATTCTTACACACACACACACACACACACACACACACACACACACACACACACACATATATACATGTGTGTGTGTGTGTGTGTGTGTGTGTGTGTACATATATTTATATACTTAGTAATATATATGGATTTATGTAGATATACAGATATTTATATCTATTATTCATTTATATATATAAACAATTTAGACTCATATACATATACTTACATATTTATAACTACGAACACATTACATATATAATTTTATATATGAATACATATTATATACATATAAATATACATACATATTATAAATATTATATATTTATATATTAATACATATATAGATATCACATATTTACAGATATATTTATAAACACACACACACACACACACACATATATATATATATATAGCTTCACAGCTGAATATATATTTATTTGTTTAGCTTATATATAAATACATAAAACATACGGATATATAAATTCTATTATATATTCTTATAGAAACACACACACACACACACACACACACACACACACACACACACACACACATGTATATGTATATGTATACATACATACATACATATATATATATATACATATATGTATACATATATATACATACATATATATATATATATATATATATATATATATATATTTATATACAAAGTAATATATATGGATTTATGTAGATATACAGATATTTATATCTATTATTCATTTATATATATATACAATTTAGATTTATATACATATACTTACATATTTATAACTATTCAAGGGAAATTTTAAACATATATTCAAACACATTAACATACAACTTATAATCATATTTATATAAGTTATCACATATTTATATACACTCTGCTTATTAAATTATAAAACATTTAACCTTCCTAAGAATATGATAATCATTAGCTCTTAGGATGGGGATTCAATTGCATAAAAAATCAAACTCTTAATTAATGTGCCCTATCATCATTACAAATCTGATCTCTGAGATATCTCAGCCATTATGGCAAGTTAGTGTACCGATGAGAAGGGCATTTGTTGGTTGTCCGAATCAGTAACCTGAATGATCATTCGCCAAAATTAAATATGGCAACTCAAAATGATATTCCCACAGGCGGATCATCATTTGTAGTTTTGGCATTTATATTAAATCATGTAAAAATGCTCGAGGAGGATGTATGGCACGCATAAATTAATGAAAGATGTGACAGCTCAGTCATTAATATTATTACCCTACAAGGCTATTAAACCAAGCCTTCATGTTAAGCTTTCAAACCAATCTTGATTGGTATAACTCTGTGATATAGATACCTCCTGGTCTGAAGTGAAACCAAAGATGGACACCCCGATCAAACTGAGCAGTTCTAAGAGGTAGATGGCCTTTGATGGTGCTATTACAAGGGACTGCCTCAAATGTATTATTTGTTTGCCTCACAACTTAGTAATAGATGTTGTGGAAACTATCCTTGGCCCTGTCTATCTCACAAATAATGATCGTGCTAGGGCCAACTCTGATGTGGTGGCCATGTTCTTGGCCTTTATGGTGACCTCCACCAAGAAAAGAGATGACACAGACGCTCTCTGCAGGGAGGTCTTCATTGCCTCGATCTTAGGCAATTTGGAGCGGGTTCTTGTCAACATTGACAATGAGTGGACAATTCCAAGGCCTAGAGACTATGATATCTTCATTAGAAACAATAGGTCAGTCCCTAGATACCCCATTATCACTATGGATGAAGCAGCCTTTACCAGGGAGAGGAGTGATGCAATTGACAAGAATGTTAATTTTTTGTTGCATTTATTTCATGTGAGAACCCCACCAAAGCCCACCTAGTTTGATGATTTCCTTAAGGAAGAAGGCTTGGAATTGGACAAGGATGATGTTGTGAACCCTTCTTCAAGCTCAGAATAAGGAGGCTATGGTTCTTGGTTAGATAATGTGACAATTTTGCCCCTTCCTTGTCACCATAGATTCGGCATAGACTGGTTAGTTAGTTTATTACTATATCAAGTAAAACAATGTTAACTTTTGATCAAATATAGACTTTGGAGGAGATAATAATCTCGCCAAATCTTAAAGATAAACATAGTCGGCTTAAATAATATTAAACAATATGTATTAACCGTTAATGTTATGGCTCACTTAGATAAACATCATAAGATTAGCCTGAAATCGTCATTTTCAATTACTTTTGATTGTTTCTGTTTATATAGGTCTACATATGTTGAAAATTGGCCAATAAATTCGTACTCTATTTTGATATTCATAATATGAATATTTACTCATATATATGATTATAAACAACAGGATTTACTCATATATAGGTACATATTCACATTGGTGGATACATAATCAGGAAGGGATCTATTAAGGAAATAAAAGCCCTCATTTTCTGCATGTGTTGGCCTATAGAAACTGAGAAAATCATTTGTAACACCCAAGTGCCCTACCATATACTCATTTGATACTTGTTGTTGAGCTCTCTATAAAGGAAAAGTTATCTGGCACTCCATAGACTGCGGGTAATATGTGGCTTGCATGCAAAATATTTTGAGTAAAGAATGTAGGTTAAATTCTGCCATAAAATTCATCTACCTCTATTACCCTCAGCTGGACTCAGGAAAGATAGAAGTCCCATTTACCCCCTTTTGTTATTGTATCCTGGATATCATCCTTTTCAGGGATAGCATCCGGGTACATAAGCAAAAGGTGGTAAACAGGTGATAAATAACTATGGATGATCACTTCTCAAAATGGAAATTATCTAGAAACTTTGTTTATGAATATGTCATATTGATGACTTTATAATTTCAGATATATGAGGTTAAGAATTCAGAAACATCAGAGTAGGATGTCAAATCACGTTGTTTATAACTTTTTGTTTACATTTCTCAGTTTAAGTTCTGGGATGATAGGTCCAATAGAACAATCGGCAAAGGAAGTATCCTAGCTTGGAAGATAAAATTCTTATTTGAAATATAATACTATATGTGACTAACAATCTGGGCAAGTGTTTTGAAAACTAACCATGCAGGATATGCAAGGCCATCTTGAACAAATGACAGGATGAAAGTTGCTAAAATGACTAAAGACTACATGCAATCAAGGCTCAAACTCTTAAACGAGGCACAAGGAGAACAGTGACAATTGAAAAATAGTAATATGGGCCTGTAAGGGAAAGAAAATATCTTCCCACTTGCTCACCCTAGCCCGGGGTGTTATTGTATTATTTTGAATCTATGCTTATTGTAATTAGATGAAGAAACTATCTGGACTACAGTCCCGAGCAAGGTCGGAGATTTTCTCGCATCCACTCTTTCCTATTGGCGCCCGCACGAGTGGAGTGATGTAAAAAATTAATTTGATTAATAAAAATTTTTGGCTACAGCCTCTTACCGATCAAAAATAAATAAATATTATGAGGGTTCATGGATCTTGGTGAATGTGATCATGTAGGATCATCTTTTGACATGCACTTTCCATGAGAGAAAATAAAACAAACAAAAAATATGTAATGGGTACCTTGTATATCACAAATAAAAATTAAGTAGAAAATCAGAGATTCTTAATTATCTAAGAAAATGAGAAATCTGTAAGTAAAAGATTTTTTGCTTAAAAAATTATAATATTGTATTTGGCTTAATGGTCTTAGGATGCCAAGGTCCATTGGGTGCATGGCATGTTATGTGATGATGATTTGTTTCTTCATGACAATGAATATCTTATTAGCACTTATCACTACTTGAAAGCTCAACTTAAGAATGTTATAACAATATATGTTCCTCTTTAAATTGGTTGCATTTGTAGAAGGTAGGGGATAAAAGAAGAAGAAAAATCATAAATAAAATGAAAATGTTATCTATATATAGGCATGTAAGAATTTGAATAATGTGAAGTAATAACTATATAAATTTAGATATTATAATAACTAAATGTAATATATAAAATTATGATAAATCATAGTAAGATTGTATGTGGGTTGTAGACAAATCTCAAGAGAGAAGGTTGACCCTAGTATGGGATTTATGAATTGGTGGTGTGGCCCTTAACCAATAGGAAAACCTATGTAATCACATAGGGTGCACCATGAAATATAAATACCTTCAATGTTGTATCATGAGCACATGATGAGTAGGTAAATAGGTCCAAGTAGTAACGTGGATCTAGGTCTAAGAACAATGTGAAAGGGGAAGGCATTGCCTTTGATAAGGATAATGGTGGTATGGAGTGTCAAAGAAAGAAAATTTGATATCCTTGATATGGAGATATATTAATGACAATATGATATGCAAGGAGGTAGGAATGTTGCCCCTAACTTGTGGAAATAATATTTATGAAAGCATAATTTGGGACATATGATACCCCAGCATGGTATAAATGTTAGAAATATAGCAAGAGAAATTCAAAAGATGGGTGAAGAAATGATGTTGTTAGGATATGGAAATGACAATATAGGCACAAATAGTATGAAGAGATAAATATTGATGTAATAACTAGAAATCTACGATGTGGTAATATATGATCAATATGTTACTATAGGATTTAAGTGATAAATCAACATATAATTAGCTTGCAATATCTTAAAAGTATGGTATATCACTACAACACAATCAATAGCCAATGGAAAGTTTAGGCATCACAGCATGATAACAAACAAAAACAATTATAAGAAAAATCAAGATAAACATCCAAAAATCTATATAAAAAAATAAAGATAACAAGGAAAATTAACCAAACAAATTGGCAACAAAAGAAACATGAAATCAAGGGAAAAGGTGAAGGTGTGAAAATGAAGAAATCAAACAAGTTTGGAGCAAACCTTAGAAGGAAAAATTAAATAAGACATATGGATTAAAAGAGTTGGTATAAACAAAAGAAACAAGAACATGTATGATGCAAGGGAAAAGGAAAGGGAGAATAAACATGAAAAATAAATATAAAAAGTGAAAAGGGTGAGGGGTGAGGGGTCAAATAGTGGAAATGACCAAAAAAAGGTGTTAGAATGTAAAAGTTCTAATGTTCATTCAAATTTAGATTTAAATTTGGATAAAAAATTGATAATTTGCATAGCTTAAATTTTGGTTCCTTTCAAAAACTATTTGAGATTACATAGGAGTTTTGCAAGTGGGAGGCACAACTTGCTAAAAAATTCAAAATCAGGTAGTTAATGTTTTTAACCAAATTTTTTCATGATTTTTTACTCGCCACTAATTTTTTTAAACAAAATTAAATATAATGAAAAGATTTAAAATTATTATGATTGTAAAAAGTTAATTTATTTGTCATCTACCACCTCAATACTTAATAGAACTTCTTCATTATATCTAAAAAATTTAATTGGTATATATTTTTTAAAAAATCACGACTTTCAAACCATATATCTTTTTTTGAATTGAAAAGTTACATTACACTCTTAAGATTTGAAATCTATGTATATGTATATGTATATGTATATGTATATGTATATGTATATGTATATGTATATGTATATGTATATGTATATGTATATGTATACTTAATTAAACATATGACTGAATGCACCATGAGATTAAAAAATAATATAAACAATGTATAAACAAGTTGCTTCAAGCATCTATTGCACAAAAGTGAACTCCTTCGACAGTAAAACAATAATAGGACAAGTTGTAAAAATGATAAATCTAATTTATAACAAATTTTTAGAAAAACCACTTCTAAACTAATCAGATTTACAAATAAAAAGAACAAAAGATGAGGGTTTATAGAGAGAAAATAAACTAAAATTGAAGAAGGTAAGATTTTCATTTGATTTACTATTTATTATACTGGAAGATCCAATTAAATTTCATTAACCTACAATGCATGACTAGTATTTCACACATCATAAACGTCATAGATACAAGATTCTAAATAATTTTGTGAAGATGACAAAGTAATTGCATAAAACTGTCATATTACATGCACAAGAATTACACAAACTTTCACAAATTCACCATATTTATGTAAACATTCAACACTTTATTGAACTCTACCAAACAATCCAAGATCTGATCATTTTACTATCCAATATATTTTTTATAATTTTGAGGTCAATCACATAGTTGTGTACTTGAACCTTTCCTTTTCCAAAATTAAACTCAAATTAAGTCAACCATCTTATTTTCTAGTAGTCATTGTGATCCAAATGAATACATGTTTACACAATTTGATGGCATGTGTTTGTATCTAAAGACATTCATTTGCAAACATTTTAAATCCTCGTACATTAAATAATTCTCTCTAATACTAAATGCATCCAAACAGAAATTAATTATAAAATAATTCAACTTGGTACATGTTTAAAGATATAGAAAATCTACATATATCATTCTAGGGTACTTTTCTTCTATCTTTGATCTTTTACACACACTTTTGAGGTTGACCTAGGTGACTATGTCCCATTATGATATAGCAACCACCCTTTCAAGGTACATCTAAATATGGCATGTGCTTGGATATCATAAATGAGAAAAATAGATAAAGATCACTAAAGTGAGTTGTAGAGTAGTACACATCAAGCAAGGTCAAATCCACAACATAGGATGAATACATGGCTATGGAATATACATAGACTTATGAACTCAATTTGAAATAGAAAATACATTCAACACAAAATCCAAGGAATTTTGCTAATGTAATGGTGAAAAAGGAGGAGCTGAGGAGATCAAGTGGAAAGCTTTACCCTCCTCAAGAAAGAAGTGAAAGCTTCATAAAGGATACTCTTCAACCTCTTTCACGCATTACATTTAAAATAGGGGGGTTGAATTCACTAAATCCAATATCAATGGAAAGAGATCGAATGCTAAATGAATTTACAATTAATTTGGAAAGTAAAAGTAACCCCTCTTTTAGAATGGATGGGATGAATTCAATGAATTGAGACTAAGTGTAAAGATAGCAAAGAAATGATTATAACTTGAGATAGAAATGTGGGATGAATTTGTGCACCTGAAATTAACAGTAAAATGTCGAGATGAAGCTCCCCTGTAAATTTGAGCGAAAGTTGTCAAGACTGTGTTGAAAGTGTACTTGGTCCTCCGAAAAATCTGTGTGCCGAAAAGGGTTTTTCTGTCTTTGGAAATAAAGTTCAAACCTACAAATACAGTTGTGCACCTGCAACCTACATAAAGAAAAGAGATGAAATGTTATTGGGATTGGGGGTTTGCCTTTAGGTCAAACCCCGGTTTTGGAATTAACCAAATGATGAAAAGTACTTGCAAGTAAATGAAAGTAAATGACTGAAGTAGAATTCACCTCAAGAGAGGATGCAATTGAAATGTTGATAGATTTATTTGAAAGGATATATGAAGTTGAATGCTTTGAATGTTGATAGGGATCTTCTCTTCAATGGTTGAATCCTTGACTTGAATACAACACCTAGCCTTGAAAGGAGACTTGAGATGCTCAATACTTGAAAGGAATGCTTAAATGTTGATAATGCTTGTTCACCTTACTTTCGCCTCTTGAACTTATTGATTGATTGAACTTATGCAAATGAGAGGGGAAAATGCATCTTATATACTTGCTAATTAGGGTTTGTAACTGATTTTCTATCTTAGGCCGACATAGAAAACCTTTTCATGCTTCCCATTGACAAGCCCAATGCAGGATTTGAGTGAAGGGGGGCCAAAAAAGGGAAAGGACAAGGGTTTCACGCCCCTGTCCTGCCCTAATTTAGGACAGAAAGCAGGAACAGGCAATGCGGGGTGCAATGACATACATTTTTTGGGAGATGTGAGAATGTCTCAGGTCTCCAATCAGGCTTAGGGATTCTCTTCGCAAATGTGAAGACCCAAATGCAGTCAAAAATTGCAAGGTCACAATTTTATGACATTACATTTATCCCCCACTTTAGCAGGAGTATAAGCGTACGCCAATCCTACCAGTAAAGTATAAGGAAACAAGATTGAAAGACTTTGACCACGTCAAGGAGGCAAGATAGACCAAGCCCCCAATGGACTAAGGATCTTACGACTTAGATTGACAATGTAAAAGGGAGGAACCATGACTGCAAGCAATAAGGTTCCCCTCACTATGAGTCATGAAAAAGAAAGGATACCAAAAAAATTACAAAGTAAGGTAAAGTTCACTAAGTAACTTTAAGTATCAAGAAGGAAAATATGAGTGGATTATATGCCCCCACGTTAAAGTGATCACGCACGCCTTATCGGGAGCGATTGCTTTAAGGTAGGATACACCCAAGAGAGAGAGAGAGGGATCACGTTATCGCAAGGATTTTATCTCCAATCGAGGAATAAACCAATTGAGGTATTTAACCCCCAATCGAGGGATCGGTATGTTGTATGATAACTCATGTATATATATGCATGGAATAATCATCATTCCCCAAAGAAAGGAAACTACCTTGGAAGAAAGGGAACACAGGTGTCTTTTAAGTCAACATGAAAGAGACCAAAAGAGATATCAATGCTTTGCATCATCCTCAAGTAGACATTACTAGGACAACAAATAGAAGAACAGGGATACACATAGAAGAATGGTCACAAAAGAGCAAGTAAAGAGAGAGAGGTAGAGGATCTATGGAGCTAATTTATCTAGTCTAGCACGACATCCACTTCCTAATCTTGTTGATCACTATTTCGGGAAGGCAGGAAACACACCAGAGGAGAGACATTGAGCAAAGCAGATGGAGCTATTACAAGATCCAAACAAGGACTAGGCCCATGTGCTAAGTCACTTTGTTCAATGCTAGGAGCTAGGATTAAGGCTTTGAAAAATTCTGCAGATAAATGTTTGTCAATATAAACATATTCATATTCACTATCAGAAGCATTAGGAGTTGTATTGCCATCATGAATAAAATTTTCACCTATTTCTTCATCAATATTTATAGAAAGGGGAGCTCTAACATGAATAGAAGTAAAACCATCACATGTTTTCTACAACTTATGATTTGGAGATTTAGGTTCAACATCTTGTTTAGGAAAAAAGGGAATCATGTCAACTGTTGGTGTTTTGGGAGATTGAATAGTTTGAGAAATGACTTCACGAGATCTAGCACAATGTTTTCGTCGGCGATCTCTCACACAATGATTTCGTTGAGTCTTAGCGGAAGGCTGAGAAGAAGCAGGAATATTTATGAAAGGAGGATATTTGTTGAAAGAGAAATATTCTCATCTTTGGTAGTTATAGGTTTAGGTTGAGGTCTCTTAGGTTGAACAAGAGGAGAGGCAGGTCTCTTCTCTCTATAAGAGCAAGGAGACGGAATCGCACCATACAAAAGAGGAATGTTCAGTGTAGGAAGGAAACCAAGTCCATCATGAGGAGGAGGTACAGGTCTAACCTTAGGAGGAATATTATTGTTCGTCTTAGGAGAAGACATAGTTGCATCCATAGGAATAGGTTGAGAATATTCCTTAGGAGGAAGATTAGTTCTATCCGTTAGAGGACGAACTTCATCTTCAAGAATGATGGGAATATCAAGTTTTGGGGTTCTAGGTTGGCTTAAGGATAAGATCATATCTTTCTTCCATTTTTGATAAGATTGAAAGAGAGCATCGCTTCTTGATGGAAGAGATTGAAATTGTTGAGGCCAAAAGTAATCAATAGGAACACCTGGGCTTCTTTCAACTGGTCAAAATAAGCTATGGTTAACAGTTATGATTTCTCCATTGTGGGGAAATTTCAAACACTTATGGATTGGAAAAGCAATAGCCTTCATGGAAGATAGCCAAGGGTAGCATAACTTTCACATGGAATTGTTTAGATGAAGGAATGACAACAAAGATGACATCTAAATATTTAGTGTGAACCTCAATAGGGAGTGTGATAGAACCAATGGTAGGACAATAAAATCCATCAAATAACCTAGCGACCATATTAGTATCATCATAGATTGGTTTATGAAAATGTAAAGTGAAAAGATACTCTTCACTAATGGCATTAACCATGCAAGAGGGATCGATAAGCACACCATGACAAGGTTTATCTTGAATCTTCGCAACTATGTATAAAGGTCCATCAGGTTCTCTAATGGTCTCACTAGGGTCAAATGTGATACATAGATCCTTAGGTGTTTCTTGTTTCTCTACCATATTCATGTGATTCTTGTTACTCTACCATATTCACCAAATTTGGAGTCGTGGTAGTAAGATCAGAGGGAGAGAAAGAGCTATGTTCAATCTCAATCACATTAGAGGTATGAGAGGGTAAAGGATCAGTAAAGATCTTAAGATTTTGATTAGGAAGAACTACTTATTTGTTTCCCTTATCATTCACACCTGCCAAAAATATGGTATTATTATCAATCAGGTCTTTAATCTTACTTTTTAATGCAAAACATTTCCCAGTATCATGACCAGGTTGACGATGAAATTGACAAAAAGAAATATTATTAAAGTAAGGTGAGTTTTGTCTTAGATGGGTCAACTAGTTTTATTGGAGGAAGGTTGATAACATTTCTTTGTAACAACTGAGACATAATGCTATGTAAAGATTCATTCAAAGGAGTAAATTGTCTTTCTCTTCTGAAAAATTTAGAAATAGGAGGCACACCTGTTGTAGAATTCACATTGTTGTTGTTGATGGTGTCATTGAATTTGATGAAGCCTTTATTCTGTTTGAACTTCACAAATGGTTGTTGAGCACTCTCACCCTTATCACTCAAAGCCATAGGAGTAGATTGATCCATTTGACTCACAGTCAGTCGCACAACTGTGGAAAGGAAGTAAACTCAGAAAGGAGAAGTTTGTGCCTAATGTCTTTTTGCAATTTAGAAATTAAAATTCTTTGAATATCATTATTAGGCACTGGAAAAGAAATTTGAGAATACAAATGCTTATATCTACCAATGAAATCATTCACTTTTTCTTAAACACCTTGTTTACAATATATTAAATCAGTCAAAGTGATTTTAGCACCTATGTTGTTTTGAAATTGTTGAATAAAATCATTTGCTAATTATTGAAAAGAAATAATAGAATAGGAAGGAAAAGAGCAATACTATTGTAAAGTCTTATCTCTTAGTGCTCTAGTAAATAGTTTGGCAACCAATCTTTGATCATAAGAAAAGACAGTAAACAAAGTTTGGAATGTTTTGACATGTGTTAAAGGATCACCTTTTTCATTATAGAGTTCCAAATGAGGGACTTCAATGTGTTTAGGAGATATAACTCTAACAATATCAAGAGAAAGAGGGCTCGCAACATCAAATGTGGCCACACTAAACTTGGATTGACTAATAGAAGCAATTTGTTGTTGCAATGATGACACGGTTTCAGCAAGATTATTAATGGTTTTTTCGATTGAAGAATTTATGTTAGACATGTTTGATTGAGAAGGTGGTGTGATGTTATTGAAAGAAGGCATTGACTGAGAATATGGTGGTGGAAGACTATGATAAGTAGGTATAGAAGACGATTGAGTAGGAAATGGGACATTAAAAGGAGCGATAGAATGATTGGATGAATTGCCCCTTTGTGTCACATTGATTGATCGAGAGACAATAGGAATACTCATTTAAGGCATAAAGAAAGATGAAGGATTGAATGAAGAAGAGGGATTTCCCCCATGACTAATGGTTGTAGGTATGATATTTTTAGTTGATGTAGCCATGATGTTTGAAGTGAAAGTAGGAATGCTAGTCATTGAAGTGGTCAAAGAAATAGAATGATTGACTTGTGTAGGAGGTTGTGAATAACCTAAGTTCTCAGCACAACTCTTTATAGGCATGACATTAGAATCAACAATATGAGCAATGCCACACAATTTATCAATTCTATTTTTATCACTTTGAATCACACAATTTATCAGTTTATCAATTCCATTTTTATCACTTTGACATTAGAATCAACAATATGATCAATGCCACGCAATTGAAGGAACACAATGGACCACTGAGAGGGGGGTGAATTAGTGGTAACCAAAAACTTTAACTTCTAAAAGATCTAGGCATTAATAATAGTAATCTTAAAGCTATGAGCATAGATACAAAACACATTAACACACACACACATAAAGAGAGAAAACTCATAACACAAGTATATATGAGGAAAACCCACAGTGGGGAAAAACCTCAATGAGCAATATTTTTGGAGTCTACTACTCTGATCCATCCTCACAATTAAAACTAATTACAATGTTTACGGCACCAACCCAAGGAGCACCAACCCCTGAAGTTTATGGGCACCGATCCAAAGGAGCACCAACCCCTAGCTTTGTGGGAACCAACCCAAAGGAGCACCTACCCCTGCTCTGAGCTCCCACTCAGAGATTTACAATAAACAAATATTAAATACAATTTGAGTACCTTATTGTAAATGAGGTTTTGCAACTCACATATAATCACACTAGAGATTGACTTAGCTCTCCTCTGTTCTCTAATCTCTATTGCCAATCTTTGTCCCCTACTCTGTGATCTCTATTTCTTCTCAAGTCACTCCAAATTCTCTGCCTCTTAGAGTGTATATAACCCACTGTGTTATCTTCTTCAACTCTACACTTTCTGGTTGCAGGTATCTGCTCTTCATGACTGCATTCTTCTATCTCAACTTGTCTTTTCAACTCTCACTTATCTCCTATAATGCCCCACCAGGAACCCTAAAGGAAAACAACACAACTAGGCAACTAAAGGGTGAAATAATTTTTTCTTGTTAAAGACTAAGTGCACTAACTAAAACCATTGCACGTTGAATAACATAGCGGAAGTCTATCATATGTTTTCCTAAGGGTAACCAATGAAGATTAATTTTGTAGATTATATTAACACCACAGTTAATCCATTTAATTAGATAAATTGAATGCTTAAGTTTAAAACTACACATACATCCAAATTTCATAACAAAGAAATAAAAGTATTCCAATGTATCCAATTTCCATAAACCATTTAAACATAAGATCAAAACAATAACATTCATTTCACTAACATAATAATATTACAATATCCATAAATACATGGCTTCCAATAATACCACTGATTACAAAGATACAATATCAAGGTTACATAAAAGTCTAATACAATGACCCCAAGGTCTCAACTGAACAATGTTCTCGAACAAGAGTTGGTACATAAACCACGAACCAAGAAACACCAACGAAGCCTTTCCTCGCCTGAAGATACAATCCAGAACATCCGATGGGAAGTGGCACTACCACCTGACCATGTGATCCTGAAATGGAACCACCCCACCGTGCTAGCAGATAGTAGAAAACCCTCAAGCAAGCAAAGTAAGAAAAGTACGAAAGGACTACAAGACTCTGCAAACATCCATGTGACTCAACTCACAAAACACTAGTGACTCTAAGAAGAGAGTGTCATCGCATAGCTTGATGGTTACCATGGTACAGCCTCCATAGGTCCCGGCCCCCATCCTTGGGTTTCTCCTGGTAACCTCTCCCGAGCCTCCGATTCCAACTAAGTCTCATGCGGACCCTACCAATCCTTTCGTGCACACAAGGTGGTAAGTTTGCCATTCCAGGCCTTCTCGTAACATTATGAGCCCTGTACTAGCACTCACCTATGCACGAGGTACATTTATCTTAATTAATATTTAATCTACCCACCCCCTAATCAATTATTAGGTTATCACTTTTTAACTGACTTTCGACAGGTTATCCTATCATCCACTTCGAGCATGGCCCCCGCTCGAAAGCCACTCTCTCTCATAGGACACTAACAGGAAATGTTTCTCTCTACGAGAACTCTATGGCGAAACAGACAACCATAAACAATCCTGACAAGCACAGGTGAAGGATACACAAATACCAACCCAAGATTGACCATTTGGACAAAAACACACAATGGCTCATATCAAATAGGTTATACAACAACACCTGGTCTAGGAGAAATAATAACATAGTACACAATGACAATTCAATGAGAATACCAATGAAATTTAAGCTTGACTGAAAACACCATTTACACAAGATCCTAATACAAGCAATCTTTTCTTAAAACAGCCAAAGCATAAATTATTTGCGAATACAGATTTTCCCAATAATAAGAAAATACCACTATTTAAAAAAAAACATCCTTCTTGTCATTTGTCCAAAAAGATTTAAAATAAAAATAATTCTCCTAATGTATTTTCAACATATTTATAAAAATTATAAGCTCTATTCCTAAAACATTCCAAACTGTAATTAAATAATATTTAAAATATTATAATTACCATAAGAAAAACATATCTAATATATAAATATATATATATAAACACATATATCTATTTATATACATATATAATATAACACATAATAAATTTTATTTATCCAACCCTTGAGTACGAAACCCGAAACAGTCATACCGCAGTACGCACAGGGGTTAGAAATTAATTTAAAAATTAAAACCACTTTAAAACTTGTTTTATATCCCTTGGCACAGTAGCTAGTACTACCGTCTGGTAGCAGCTGCTACCATCAGCAGTACTGTGTACTACTATCGATAACGGATGCTATCGTAGGTAGCATGCCCTACCTTTATATATATATATATATATATATATATATATATATATATAATTATTTTTAAATTAATTTTCAAATTCCTAAAAACATCATTTTACATAATTCTCATAGAATTTTAAAATTTCATATAAATTGAAAACTCCTTCACATAAGTTTATTTCAAACAAAATTTTTTTAAATTTAGATAATCAAATAAATTTAATTCGCAATTAAATTTATTTCTAAGAAACCACAAGATTTATTTAAAGAACTATTAATACAAATTAAACCAGAGAGAATAAATTAATTTTCTCAATATTTTCAAAAATTCATCCTTCCCATAAACTAGAAAAACACATCAGGCATGGATTTTAAAACAAAACTTGAATTCACTAGAAGAGGGTTTATATTCGACAATAATTTTATACACACACATCAAACAGAGAAAAATAAAAATATCTACTAAAACCCACAACTAAGAATTCATCCAACCTGGTATAGCTTTCCTGGAAGAAATCTGTAGAAGCGCCCTAACTTTTTCAATAAGCTTCCAATAAATTCCTTCACCTAAATTCTAGACCTATTCCTGTGTGTACCTAAAATAAAGACCTATTCCCCTATTTAAACTAAAATTCTAGGTTCAATAGCTTTTTCACAAAAAACCTAAATTTAGAATAATAGTAATTTTTATTTTATTTTCTAAATTTATCACAAAAGATAAACTAACATGCAAAAATTAAAAATCATTATTCTTTCTTTTCTTTTCTCATGCACATTAATTAATTTTCTAAATAAAGAATTAAAACAATATTTTAATTCTTATTAATCCTTTTATTCATTTATTTAATTAAAATTTTAGGAAATAATAAAAAGAATTAATATAATTTATTTTTTTCATTTAAATAAAAATATATTTCTAATATCATGCAGCTTGCAACTTAATTTAATAATTTCTTTTAATTAACTAAATTTATAATCTCAATGAATAAAAAATACAACTATGAGATAATTCCATAAACTTAATTAATTAATTAATTTAATCCACTAAAACACTCAAATTAAACAAATCTCAAGCAATTACCCATAAAAGATAAAATGACAAAATACAAAGGCCGAACAAACTAACAAGACGACCAACTGACGACACTCACACGAGTGTAACTAAGTAAAATAGGGTCAACTACTATCTCCTCCACTTCCATTAGAAAATATAAGGCATGCTCAGACCTGTGAAGCCAAGTGGAGACGATACCCCATACCTACCCGATACTTGTACTTGCAATATCCTGCATCACCGAACCACACATGCATATATATACAATATAGAAAACATGACATACACATTGATGAAGGAGAATCGCGACGTTCCCTGTCTCACCAAAATGAGTGAAGGAAAATCATCCCCTTGCTTCCAATACACTCGTAAACACACAACATATAATTACACATTGAATAGATAAAGTAAAATGTCAGTACATAGCAATAATCCATAAAATGCCATAAATCACAAGTACTGAAATACTGCAAATAAATTATACATCTCATCTCCAGTTAAAGCATAATATTATAAAAATCTGACTAATATATCATGGTAATGTATCCACTGAAAAATAACCAATAATAAAATATGAGTCTAATGAGTTCAAACTAGTAGGGGTACTACATTCTCCCCCCCCCAAAACTAGGCTTACTCCTAGAAGCCTAAAATAAATAAGAATACAACTCTCTCATCTTTGTTGCATCCTCCCAAGTAGTTGAGGTCTCAGCATTTGGGTCCCATAGGACCCTTACCTGGTTGATGGTATGACCCCTGAGGATCAAATCCCGACGCTGAAGAATGTGCACGGGCTCCATGGAAAGCTGCCCATCCTCGACCTCCAAAGAGTTCCAATCAAGAACATGTGTCACATCCGGATGATAAGGTTGAAGAATTGAAACATGAAAGACATCGTGGATGCGGGATAGACTTGGTGGCAAGGCAAGACGGTAGGCAATAGGTCCTATCCTCTCAAGGATCTCAAAAGGTCCAACAAACCGAGGCGCCAACTTAGAACCCTTTCCATAATGGATCAGACTCTTCCGTGGATGCACTCTCAAGAACACACGATAGCCAACAGAAAACTGGTGATCTACCCTATGAGCATCTGCATACTTCTTCTGTCTATCTTGTGTTTCTACTAAATGCTCCTGAATCCTATCTACCTGCTACTCCATCTCCTGAAGAATATCCAGTCCTATAAGCACCCTATCCTCTAACCGATCCCAACTCAAAGGAGTGCGGCAAGGATGACCATATAATGCCTGAAAGGGGGGACATACCTATGGAGATATGATATCCATTGTTATAAGCAAACTCCACTAGATATATATAGTCCTCCTAGTGTGACTGTTGGTCCATCACATACATGCAAAGCATGTCCTCTAATACCTGATTCACTCTCTCTATTTGACCATCTGTCTCTAGATGATAAGTTGAACTAAAATTCAACTGAGTCCCCAAAGTATGCTGAAGTGAGGTCCACAATGTTGAGGTAAAGACAGGATCTCTATCAGATATGATCCACCTCAGAATCCCATGCAATCTCACTACTTCTTCTAAGAAGACTCATGCCACCATTACTGTTGTGTAGGAAGCTTGAATAGGAACAAAATGAGCAACCTTAGTCAATCTGTCAACTATGACCATGATGGCATCATGACGACATGAAGAGACAGGCAAACCAACAATGAAATCCATGGAAATGATATCCCATTTCCAATCCGATACTAGATTAGGTTGCAAAAGCCCTGCTGGGTGCTGATGCTCTACCTTCACTCGCTGACACTCTAAACACTTCGACACAAAATCAGCAATGTCATGTTTCATACCCGCCCAATGATAAATTTGTCTAAGATCTGTGTGCATCTTCTTGACACCTGGATGTGCCGAATAAGGTGCACAATGGGCCTCGGTCATGATCAAAACATGAAGACCCTCCAAAGGAGGTACATAGATCTGTCCATGGTGACGAAGAAGTCCATCTGCCTCAAGGTTATACCCAGAAAATCTACCCTCTAAAGGCCTTCCAGACTCTATCACAACTCTAACATCCTGATACCAAGTATCCTGAGGAAGAACTCCAAGAATTCTCTCTCTCAAGTCTACTCCAAGGGATAATGTTGAAACTTCATGCGGCCTACGAATCAAAGCATCTGCTACTACGTTCTCTTTCCCCTGAATATAATGAACCTCAAAATCATATTCGCAGAAGAATTCCATCCAACTTTGTTGTCGAGCATTCAAGTTTGGTTGTGTGAATATATACTGCAAACTGCGGTGATCACTATGCAGCTCAAACCGATGACCTAACAGGAAATGTCGCCATCAAACCAAAGCATGAACTACAACTGCCAACTCTAAATCATGAACTGGATAGTTCAACTCGTGGTTCTTGATTTTGTGAGACTCATAAGCAACCACACGTCCATCTTGCATAAGTACTGCACCTATACCTTCCAAAGAGGCATCTGTGCATACCATAAAATCTCCAGATGGATCAGGAACTGCCAAAATTGGAGCACTGACAAGGAGTTCCTTCAAGGTCTTAAATGTTGCTTCACACTGTTCTAACCAAACAAACTTATTCCCTTTTCTCTGAAGAGAAGTAATCGGGTGTCCTATCCGGGAAAAGCCTTTAACAAAGCGACGGTAATATCCGGCCAAACCCATAAAACTCCTAACTTCTAAAACATTGGTCGGCGCTAGCCAATCAACAATGGCTTTGATCTTTGAGGGATCCATAGATATACCTTCTCCCAAAACCACATGACCAAGATAGTTCACCTCAGTCTGGAAGAAGTCACACTTTGCTAAATTGGCATAGAGTTGATTTTCCCTTAAGCACTGCAGTACCTGACATAAGTGACCCTCATGCTCCTCCATAGATCTAGAATAAATCAGAATGTCATCCAAGAATACAATGACGAAATGATCAAGGTAGGTGCAAAAAAACCCCATTCATTAAGCTCATGAAAACCGAAGGTGTGTTCGTCAACCCGAATGGCACCACTGTGAACTCATAGTGACCATAACGAGTATGAAATGTTGTCTTATGAATGTTTGAATGCGCAATTGATGGTATCTAGATGCTACTGGCCTCTGACTACCTGTGTTGTGTAAATTTTGAGGGCACTATGCAGCTCTGTGACCAAACTGCCCACATGAGAAGCAAGCTCCTCTATTACCTATCGGTCCACTAGATTGCTGGAAACTTCCTGACTAGGGGCATGAGATGCACTTTGTGAGGCCTGCCCTGTAGGGCCTTGTTTGCCCCTCTGCCAGTTCCTGCCCTTCTTATACTGAGAATTGCCACCTTGTTGGCCCTGGAACTATTTTGGTTTTGACTATTGCTGCTATTGTTGCCCACTCTTAGCGGGTGCTTGAGGAGTTCTAAATGGTGCAACTGACTGGGACTGATTTCCCTGAGCTTTATTTCCACTAGTAGGTGCACTTCCTATCTGCACACCTGTCTGACCACCAAGTGCACGACTAAGGTTCAGCTCAACTAATCTGGCCTTCGCCATAGCTATCTCCATTGAAGCTAGTTCGAATACCCTCACACCTCCACTAATACGATCGTTCAAACCTCTCAGGAAATATTGGACAAGCATAGCCTCGTCATTACCAATTCTGGCGTATTGTTTGAGCTCATAGAACCTGTGCTCATACTAGTCTACTATCATCCCATACTGACGCGAGGCATAAAATTCATCTGCTCGAGTCTGCGTCCACTGGGGTGAGAGGAATCGTGCCCTGAATCTCTCCAAAAATAGTTCCCATGTGATGGTGTTAATGCATACACCGATCTTCTCCTCCTCTAACCTCCACTAGATTGAAGCAAATTTATTGAGATGCATAATAGCATATCTCGCCTTGGTGTTGCTGCTATATGGAAACATAGCGAAACACCGGTCCAAGCTAATAAGCCAGGTCTCTGCCTCAAGACCAGTACCCATACCATCAAAGTAAGGAGGATTGGACCTCATCAAGTCCGTTATGTGACCCAAGGAAGGTGGATCTCGGACAGCTAGAATCTCCCCTCTCCTTGGTGATCTCTCTCTCTCTCTCTCTCTCTCTCTCTCTCTCTCTCTCTCTCTCTCTCTCTCTCTCTCTCCTCTGGAACCTATTGAAGTGGCTCCTCAACCGGAGCATGAATAGGTTGTTCAAACTCAGGCCTTTGGCCTAACCTAGCCAGACCCTCTTGAAACATTTGCCTCAGCTCTTCCCTTTAAGGAACATGTTCTCCTGCATGCTGAGAGTTCTGATAAACAAATTGTTCCTGCTCTTGATGAACTGACTGTTCTAGCTCAACACTCACATGAGTGGGTGGTGGTGAAGGACTGTGATGGTCAGAACCACGGCCCCGTCCTCCACCTCTGCCTCCTTTACGACCACCCATACGGTCACCTCCTCTAGCTTTCCTAGCCATGACCTGGTACCATAAAAGAGAAAACGGTTCAGATCTATAGCAAGGATAAGACAAGAGAGATACAAACATTATGACCTAAGCAAGATGGTCAATGAAAGGCACACTACAAACCTAGAGTACCTAGTGTTGAAACTTGGGCTCTGATACCAAATGTAATGCCCTGCCAGGAACCCTAAAGGAAAACAACACAACTAGGCAACTAAAGGGTAAAATAATTTTTTCTTGTTAAAGACTAAGTGCACTAACTAAAACCATTGCACGTTGAATAACACAGCAGAAGTCTATCATATGTTTTCCTAAGGGTAACCAATGAAGATTAATTTCGTAGATTATATTAACACCACAGTTAATCCATTTAATTAGATAAATTGAATGCTTAAGTTTAAAACTACACATACATCCAAATTTCATAACAAAGAAATAAAAGTATTCCAATGTATCCAATTTCCATAAACCATTTAAACATAAGATCAAAACAATAACATTCATTTCACTAACATAATAATATTACAATATCCATAAATACATGGCTTCCAATAATACCACTGATTACAAAGATACAATATCAAGGTTACATAAAAGTTTGATACAATGACCCCAAGGTCTCAACTGAACAATGTTCTCGAACAAGAGCTGGTACATAAACCACGAACCAAGAAACACCAGCAAAGCCTTTCCATGCCTAAAGATACAATCTAGAACATCTGATGGGAAGTGGCACTACCACCCGACCATGTGATCCCGAAATGGAACCACCCCACCGTGCTAGGAGATAGTAGAAAACCCTCAAGCAAGCAAATTAAGAAAAGTATGAAAGCACTACAAGACTCTCCAAACATCCATGTGACTCAACTCACAAAACACTAGTGACTCTAAGAAGAGAGTATCATCGCATAGCTTGATGGTTACCATGGTACAGCCTCCATAGGTCTCGGCCCCCATCCTTGGGTTTCTCCTGGTAACCTCTCCCAAGCCTCCGGTTCCAACTAAGTCTCATGCAGACCCTACCAATCCTTTCGTGAAGACAAGGTGGTAAGTTTGCCATTCCAGGCCTTCTCGTAACATTATGAGCCCTGTACTAGCACTCACCTATGCACAAGGTACATTTATCTTAATTAATATTTAATCTACCCACCCCCTAATCAATTATTAGGTTATCACTTTTTAACTTACTTTCAACGGGTTATCCTGTCATCCACTTCGGGCATGGCCCCCGCTCGAAAGCCACTCTCTCTCATAGGACACTAACAGGAAATGTTTCTCTCTATGAGAACTCTATGGCGAAACAGACAACCATAAACAATCCTGACAAGCACAGGTGAAGGATACACAAATACCAACCCAAGATTGACCATTTGGACAAAAACACACAATGGCTCATATCAAATAGGTTATACAACAACACCTGTTCTAGGAGAAATAATAACATAGGACACTGACAATTCAATGAGAATACCAATGAAATTTAAGCTTGACTGAAAACACCATTTACACAAGATCCTAATACAAGCAATCTTTTCTTAAAACGGCCAAAGCATAAATTATTTGCGAATAAAGATTTTTCCAATAATAAGAAAATACCACTATTTAAAAAAAAACATCTTTCTTGTCATTTGTCCAAAAAGATTTAAAATAAAAAAAATTCTCCTAATGTATTTTCAACATATTTATAAAAATTATAAGCTCTATTCCTGAAACATTCCAAACTATAATTAAATAATATTTAAAATACATTTAAAATATTATAATAACTACCATAAGAAAAACATATCTAATATATATATATATATATATATATATATATATATATATATATATATATATATATATATATAAACACATATATGAATACACATATATCTATTTATATACATATATAATATAACACATAATAAATTTTATTTATCCAACCCCTGAGTACGAAACTCGAAACAGTCATACCGCGGTATGCACAGGGGTTAGAAATTAATTTAAAAATTAAAACCATGTTAAAACTTGTTTTATACCCCTTGGCATAGTAGCCTAAGATACTGCCAGTAGCTAGTACTATTGTCGGCAGTACTGTGTACTACCGCCGGTAGCGGATGCTACCATAGGTAGCATGCCCTACCTTTATATATATATATATATATATATATATATATATATATATATTGTAGTCACATAAATCTGTCCACTTAATTAAATGAATACTTAGTATTTATTTGATTATTTAACCATCAATTAATAATTAATTAAATTAATATTTAATTAATTCATCTTAACCCTATTCTCCTATTAATTAAATAAATTATTCAATTTATTTGATTTAATTCACTTAACCAAATTCAGACCATTAATTAAATAAATAAATCATATTTATTTAATTAAATCTTCTCTCACATTTAAATAAATTAATATTTATTTAAAACCCCCAAAATCCCACCTCTCACATTTAAATAAATAAATCATTTATTTAAAATCACCTTTATCCTCCACCCACTTGCATTTTCCTACAAATACAAGTTGCACAATTATTTTAAATAAATAATTTATTTAAATCACCTTTATTCTCCACCCACTTGTATTTTCCTACAAAAGCAAGTTGCACAACTATTTTAAATAAATTATTTATTTAAAATCCTATTTATCCTCACCCACTTGAAACCTTTAATGGTTTCCCTTAAAGTATTCAAACTTGATGGCTTTAAAGTCTTCAAACTTGATGGCTTCCTTCTATAATCTTCTTAAGACTTTAATGGTTTTCCTTAAAGTCTTCAAGCCTTTAATGGTTTCCCTCAAAGTCTTCAAGCATTTTAATGCTTTATCTTCATTTTTCTCATTTAAATAAATTAATATTTATTTGAATATTTATCCAAATGCAAATTACACCATTTAATTGAAATAAATGATTTTATTTTAATTGAAAATACCAAAATTTCTCCCACTTGCATTTTCCTACAAAATCCACTTGTATGTCTAAACCCCTTCTAGATTCTTCTAAACCCTTCCTAATTAGCCTAATCCATCCCCTAAATATTGTCACATTCCTAAGCAAATTGGAGTCACTTCTCAAAGACTCCAAAGTCTTTGAAAAGCAATTAATGCTTTGTGTGTTCAACAAATTAACCCTCAAAGTCTTTGATAACCATTGAAGGCTTTCAACCTTCAACCACTTAATCCCCAAAGTCTCCAATAACCATTAATGGTTACCTCAAACCCTCCCACATGGTTAAAACATTTGTTTTGACTCAACCTCTACCCAACCCAAAGGTCTCATCAAGCCTTTAATGCTTTGACCATGATTATCTCTTAATCATTTGCACAAAGGTTTATCCTTGGATTAACTCTTAATCCAATGGGTAATCTTAATTTAGACTTGACCCTTACCTTCTAGATAACCATGAGGTCTTCTCAAGCCTTTAATGCCTCCAACCTCTTCTCTCAACCCAATCCTATGTTGACACTTGTCACCATTTTATTGGTGCCAATTGTGCACATGGATCCCCAACTTTCAAACTTGGCCCTTGATTAAACCATTCAATCTTAACCCTTCATTTCCCCATTTCTTCTATAAATAGAACCCTTCTCCTCAAGCAAAAAGAGAAGCATTTTAGAGTATTGTTGTTATACTGGCATTAGCATAGAGCTTTTTCATAGCATCACTATCTACTCTTGCATAGTATTTGCTTATCATATTCAACCATCTTGAATCTCCATATGGCATCCATGGCTAGTGCTAAAAGCTGAGAGCTACACTCATTTGGGACTTGGAGAGGAGAGAAACAAGGGAGAAGCATCAAAAGGCATCATGGAAGCATCTTAGGGAGGCTCTTCTCCTTTCTTTTATTTTGTTAAACTTCTTTCATGCTTTTTGAAATCTCTCTTGATATGTTTGGAATGGTTTTTAGTTCTTTGTTTTGTTTTTATGGTTGAAACTAACTTATTAACATTGAACTTTGTTGTTGCCTTGTCCCCATTTCCATGACATCATATATATATATATATATATATATATATATATATATATATATATATATATATATATATATATATATATATATATATATATATATTTTTTTTATTTTTTTTTTTTTTTTTTTTTTTTAATTTTTTAAATTAATTTCCAAATTCTTAAAAACATCATTTTACATAATTCCCATAGAATTTTAAATTTTCATATAAATTGAAAACTCCTTCACATAATTTTATTTCAAACACAATTTTTTTAAATTTAGATAATCAAATAAATTTAATTTGCAATTAAATTTATTTCTAAGAAACCACAAGATTTATTTAAAGAACTATTAATACAAATTAAACCAGAGAGAATAAATTAATTTTCTCAATGTTTTCAAAAATTCATCCTTCCCATAAACGAGAAAAACACATCAGGCATGGATTTTAAAACAAAACTTGAATTCACCAGAAGAGAGTTTATATTCGACAATAATTTTATACACACACATCAAACAGAGAAAAATAGAAATATCTACTAAAACCCACAACTAAGAATTCATCCAACCTGGTATAGCTTTCCTGGAAGAAATCTGTAGAAGCACCCTAACTTTTTCAATAAGCTTCCAATAAATTCCTTCACCTAAATTCTAGACCTATTCCTGTGTGTACCTAAAATAAAGACCTATTCCCCTATTTAAACTAAAATTCTAGGTTCGATGGCTTTTTCACAAAAAACCTAAATTTAGAATAATAGTAATTTTTATTTTATTTTTTAAGTTTATCGCAAAAGATAAACTAACATGCAATATTTAAAAATCATTATTCTTTCTTTTCTTTTCTCATGCACATTAATTAATTTTCTAAATAAAGAATTAAAACAATATTTTAATTCTTATTAATCCTTTTATTCATTTATTTAATTAAAATTTTAGGAAATAATAAAAAGAATTAATATAATTTATTTTTTTCATTTAAATAAAAATATATTTCTAATATCATGCAGCTTGCAACTTAATTTAATAATTTCTTTTAATTAACTAAATTTATAATCTCAATGCATAAACAATACAACTATGAGATATTTCCATAAACTTAATTAATTAATTAATTTAATCCACTAAAATACTCAAATTAAACAAATCTCAAGCAATTACCCATAAAAGATAAAATGACAAAATACGAAGGCCGAACAAACTAACAAAACGACCAACTGATGACACTCACATGAGTGTAACTAAGTAAAATAGGGTCAACTACTATCTCCTCCACTTCCATCAAAAAATATAAAGCACACTCAGACCTATGAAGCCAGGTGGAGACGATACCCCGTACCTACCCGGTACTTGTACCTATAATATCCTGCATCACTGAACCACACATGCATATATATACAATATAGAAAACCAGGCATACACATCGATGAAGGAGAATCGCGACGTTCCCTGTCTCACCGAAATGAGTGAAGGAAAATCAACCCCTTGCATCCAATACACTCGTAAACACACAACATATAATTACACATTGCATAGATAATGTAAAATGTCAGTACATAGCAATAATCCATAAAATGCCATAATTCACAAGTACTGAAATACTGCAAATAAATTATACATCTCATCTCCAGTTAAAGCATAATGTTATAAAAATCTAACTAATATATCATGGTAATGTATCCACTAAAAAACAACCAATAATAAAATATGAGTCTAATGAGTTCAAACTAGTAGGGGTACTACATCTCCTCTTTACCATCAGATCATTGTGCATGTTATCCTTTTCCATAGTGTAATGTCTACCCTGGCATCGTGTTATTGACGCCTGCATGGGCTACTTCTCTACGACCCTCTTCTCTCTATTTTCTACATTCAACAGCAATCAACTCTCCATCAATCATTTCAATTAGTTGACATACCCTCTTTTATACATTTTTCAATCACCTCCATGAGGTCAGTCAAATCATAACTCATCACACATCAAACAAAAAATATTTGCATCATTATCAACATCATGATTCATACAATTTTCTAAGCAGCCTAAGAATCATTCATATGATCGGTATACCCTACTTGGCATAGGAAATATGTTACCTTCTATATCTATCAACCAGCTGGCAATCTAAAACAACTGGTTCAAGTTTCCAGACCATTTATCTGACGTTCCAAAAAGTGTTCTTTAAATTTTTTGAATCTAGACCGTTTATCTCTGCTCTCGATTCAAGGATATCTTCTCGTGTTTCTAAGAGATCATATCTTCCTGTTGATTGTATTTTGTATCTTGAATGAACTAATTGCAATAAATACATCTCCTATGTTATCTGTACTTAGTTTGATATATTTAGAAAACTCAATCTGTCTAAGAGATTTGATTTTGCCTCTGTCAATCACCTCGATCCATACAACCATCTGTAACTAATTTGCTATTAATGAAATATCCATCATTGTCAATTTCTTTGTATCCAAATTCCTCTCCGACCACCAGAAAAACACATGTCATCACATTCGAAGTCCAGGTTACTCGGTCAAGTCTGGTTAACTTCCACAAGACCCATTGAGTCTATTAGCTTGTAAACATGGCTACAAAGTTGGTCACAACCTTCAATCCTATTGGCAAAAAATAATCGTTCATCTTCTCGACAAGTGTCCTCTGTTTTGCTCCATAGATGCCATGTCGTTGGGTCAATATCGGTCAATGCCCATGTGGAATATCTTCCCTATCGGCATTCAAATGTGTCATAAAACTCTTCGCATTAGACGTCTAGTCTGCACAATCAGGTTCGGTCAATAGTAATCAACCTGTCACATGGACCTCTGTGTCTATTGGGCTGCCAACGTGTCATCAAAATTCTTCATGTCAACCATCTGTGTGGCTAAAATCATCTGATTCAATGTCCAAGTCACTTGGTTAAACCTAGTCCACATGGACCATCAAGTCTATCAGCAGGCATCCATGTCATCAAAAGTCTCTTAACTAGTCATACCGACCTAAAATTTTGTCGTCATGGGATAGTGGATTGCTCACAATCTCAGTCTTTCCTTATCCTGCAGTGTCAATTTCACATCCATTCAACCCATGTGAGATAAGATTTTGTATGTCCTCAAGAAGCCTCTCTTCACATTTGTTAGCCTGCACTACACATCGCATGAACTCTTAACCCATGTAGGATAAGAGACTTATTTTCTTCTTGTGGTGTGCCTTTACTTTTGTTAGCCCACATGACTCCTTGTGTAGATTCTTAACCTATGCAAGATAAGGAGATCCACAATATTCCCTTTAGTTCCTTATCCCACACGACCATCGCTCTCCAAGATTACATTGTGCGAGATAACAAGAGCATCTTTAGTAACTTGCCTCACATGACCATCACTGGTCATTTTTGACAACACGGGTGTTGGCATTATACACTCAAATGAGAAAGGTAGATGTTGTCATTGATGGCAACAAGGTTCCATAGGTTCAATCGGCCATAGACTTCACCTACTGGCACCGGTAGATACAACAAGGCTTATTCACATCGGCATCCAGTTTACACCGACAAAAGATTATACCGGCATTTCAGGCTGACTTGACAATAAGTATTGTTTATGCAAAAATAAATTGTAATGTAAATTATAATTGTATGGCTGACATTTTGTATTGTAAAGACTCATATATTTATGAGTTCTTTTAGGTCATTTAGAAAGAAGTAAGCGGTAATATGAGATAAGATAGGATATGATAGCGAATAGTTGTATATGCATTTTGATGTGTTTATTTTGGTGCGAATAAGAAGCAGAGCAAAGTCAAGACTATTCTGTATAAGCAAAATTCTTTGATAGCATACCGGCTAGGGTTTTTGGCAGAGTTAAAACCGGTATCAGATAGAGCACAACAGCGAACTCATCTAGCATTTTGATGCAAGTTGTAAGAGTTCATTTTTATGTTTACATCAGTGTGATGTTGTAGTTAGTGAGACTCCACTTTTGTTGTTGAGCAGTGAGCTCTAGGCAGTTGCCTTTCCTACATGTGCAGGCCCCTTTTGTACTAAGTAATATTTATTCATATGGCCATTGAGTAAATATTGTGGGTCACAAATCCCACCAAGGTTTTTCCCTTACTGGGTTTCCTCGCCAAAATATTTGGGTTATGGTGTGCATTGATGTTGATTCCTTTGTTTCTCTTCACTGCATTATTGTTTGCTTACCGGCATACTAATCTCAGTTACAGAATTGTAAATAAGTTTAAATCTTTCATTTACTGATCGGACATTGATTCACCCCCCCCCCCTCTCAGTGTCTTTGGGATTAATCAATTATCTAACTATTGGTATCAGAGCCTAATCCTCTATTTGCAGAAGCCTAACAACTTGAGGAATATTCTGAAACCGGTACCCATGGAAAATTTGAGACAATGATTGGAAGTGGCTTTTGAATATTTTGATGCAAAAAAATTAAAGAATATCAAACTGGAAGAAGAACTCATATCTGCTCAAGAATTCATCAAAGCACTTCAAGAAAACCTGGTCATGGCACAAAGTAAGAGAAAAGAATTGCATGAGCAACTGCAAAAATAAGATGATGAAGAAAAAGAAACTCTCAGAGATATTGCAGAGAAACTGAGACAATAGAAAGGTAACATGAAGAATGAGATGCAAGACTTAACCATGAGACTATGTAAGGCTATTGAAGATAGAAAGAAGAATTAGGAAGATTTGGCCACACGACTTAATGAAAGATCAGATGAATCTATAAGGCTTAGTCATGAAAATGATATGCTTAAAATAGAGTTGATTCAGATGCAACATGACAAAGAGGAACTTATGAGACAAGTTAGTACTTTCGAAAGTGATTTGGTCACTGCAAATGAATACAAAGATAAATTCAAAAGGAGCTCAACCAAGCTTGATGATATGTTAAAAATCAAAAAACTGATAAAGATACAGTTGGACTTGGATTTGAACATGGAGAAAGTTCTAGAACTGCAAATAATCATGATCACAACAAACTGGTAAGGGCAAATGTTTTAATTGCAACAAATTTGGTCATAGAGGAAATCAATGCAGATATAGGAATAATCAGAATACAAACTCATTTACTAGTCAATGTTCCAAATGCAATAAATATGGTCATCAATCAAATGATTGCAAAATGAATGTAAAACTCTATGCTTGTGGTAGATTTGGACATCTATCTAATCAATGCAGAACTCAAACCGGGCAAGGTTATGGAAAAGCTATTCAAAGAAACAATGTAACTTGTTATGCATGCAACAAGATTGGGCATATTGCAAGATTTTGCAGAAGCAAGAATGTACCAACAAACAATAGAAGATCTAATGACAAAGGCAAGGAAAAGGTGAATGAAATCAAGCAAGATTTCTCTAAACAATGGGTCAACAAGACAAATCAAAGAAATGATGAATTTGGCTCTGCATCAGCAGAACAAAGCAATCCTACACCGGCAGGAAATTCTTTATCTAACTCAGGAATAATCCTTAGGGGTAAGGCAACTAATTGAAGATCATGCATTTTTCCCCTCAGATGATGGTAAGAAGTCATAATCCTTCTTTACTAGCACATATGTTGAGTTACAATGGAAATTCAGTTAACCGGCGAAGCATTTAATGCAGTTATTAGTTAACTTTTTGGCTATAAAGAATTGAAATTTCTCATTTCGACTCACCAAGCATTCGAAGAGAATAGAAGTAGAGCATCGACATTCAAGAAGCAAAGCAGCAAAGATTTTCTAGGGCATCCAAGGTTTTCACTTGCATTCGACAGAAAAAGGTATTTATTTTTGTGTCATGGTTTCTTCATCTTTCGTTCCTGAATTCATAGCAAACCCTACTGTTGTGGAGAATATCAAACATCTTAGGCCAGTTTTTAAGATAATTCCTAAGATATCTAAGATGGATGACTCTATTGGAGCATTTTCAAAAATTCTGAAGGGAGACGCATTTGCAGAAGACCCTAGGGCATACATTCACTATAATATTGAAGATTTAGGGTATGAGGAGATAAAGAACGTGTTTATGAAAGTCATCACAAACAACCAAGGTGTAATCAAACCTGAACATAAGATTGTGGAAGATTCAGGGTTAGTAGACATCCTTTATATGTCTGAATTCGAAGATGAAATTATCCGATATGTTCTAATTAGAGTTCACAGTGAACTCTTATGGCTTGACTTCATCTTTAAAATCACCAGGGAAGCTATTAAAGTTGTTACAGGTTTACCCTCTACTGGCACAAAGCCTGAGAAGAAGAAGAAAATTCCAAAAAAAGGTGTTATGGATCTAACCGGCGCTACATATGATAACAAATCACTCAGGGTAAGTGACAAAACCAATGACAATGCTAAATATGCCAGCATGGTTATTGGTCACAAGGTTGCATATACAAATAGGTTGAATTATGTTTCCAGTCTATGCATTCACAATGCTTATGAAAGGGTAAAGAATAATGCAAAAATTGATCTTTGTGAATGCTTAAAAGATGAATTGATAGATAACTTGGACAAAATCAAGGGTGATAAAAAGGGAGCATTCAACTTTGGGAATTTAATTGTATGTTTGATGCTATACTTCTCAAAGGAGATTCCTGGCATAGGGCATAGAGACTTTTCCTATGATATTTTTGTTGGAAAATGGATTAAGGAGGCAATTTCCGGCATGGGTTAAGAAGGAAACAAGTAGGTGAAGGAATACTTCAAAAAATTTCAAGAAAGAATGTGGAAATGGGAAAGAATCCTCATAGTATTGTTGATAAGTATGACAAATTGATATGCTTTGTTATAAAGAGAGATGAAATATGGATGGAGGTTGTTACACCTAGAACTGTCTAGATAACACAAATGGGATATGAAGTGGACACCAACATTCTGGAAACTTATGCCAAGAGACTTCTAGATGCCCCACCGGAACCAACTGAGAAGACCTTTGGCACTGCTGAAACCATAAAGAAAGATGTTGCTATTTAGAAGCAAAGAAAGAAAAGGGATAAAACATTGAAAGATGTTGCAAAATTTGTCGAAGATGTTACCAAGGGATTATTTAAACTTGAGCAGTTGAGTGATGTTGCAAAAGAAAGAAACTCTGACTAGCAACCGGTAACACATGTTTCTCCCGTTGTTATCTCATTTGAGACTGATAGTGACAAAGCTGCAGAATTTAAAAGGGTGGATAGGAAGAAGAGAAAATCTCCACCAGCACTTGCTTCGTCACCTAAGAAGACAAGGACACTTAGAAAGAAAGAACGGGTTATGAGAGAGCCTAGTGGTCCAAAGAAGAAAATTACACAGAAGCAACCGGCACCAAAGAAATCTGATACTCTTTCCCTGACAGAGCTCGTTAATGAAATAACTCAGGATGGTAATCTCAGCAATGTCAGTAAGTTTTATCATTCTTTTGATGATTCGGATGAGAAAACTATTGAAGAAATAATAATCTTGTATTTAGATATATATAAGAAAGTTCTTATTGAAGTCATTGATTTTCTCCCCAATGACTTACATCTAAGACTTGAGGCAAAAAGAATTTCCATCATGGAATTGGATAAGAAATTGAAGGTTGAAGCATTGTTGGTTGTTCATTCGGCTAAGTCTAGATAAGAAATAGATGAATTGATAGCAGAAGCTAACAGAACTGTGTTTGTAAGTGGTCAACGACAAGTAAGCCTCATTGTCGGCAGGACAAAGGCAATCGCAGATGAGATAGCAGATAAATGGGATATTTCTCTTTGTGGAGAAAGAGAAAAGAGAAGAAAAAGAAAGACAAAAAGCTGACAAATCTTTTACTAATGAATATCAAAAGGGAGATAAAGGGAAGAATAAAGTTGGCAGTGTTCCTGACTTAAAAATAAAAGATAACTTACCACCACCGGCTCAAGACACCCCACTGGCAGCAGTAGAGGAACAGGCAGAAGTACAGAATTAGCCCACAAAAAAGACATCAGAGGAAGAAATAGCAACAGATGCGATTGATCTCGATTCAAATGTTCTATTCACAATGAAGATTGATACTCAGGACATCAACATTACAATGGATGATACCTCTATTCCATAAATTGGTAAGGACCAGTCCACTAACACTCTTTTAAATATTGATATTGATAAAATAACTATTGATGATGCAAATAAAGTTATAGATAAAGAAAGTTTTGAGGAGAAGAAATCAGAATCTGTAAATATTGAGATTTCTGACTCACCGGTCAAGGCAATTAACACTCAGCAGGATATAAGTAATGATGACATGCATATAGATACTACTAAGGTCATCGATGTTGAGATACCAGCAGATAAATCACAAGAACATACAGCATCTGAACCAGCAAAGGATATGAATGAGAATAAGGAAGAGGAAGAGATTAAGATAGCTGAATAGAAAATAGAGGAAGGGTCAAAGAAATCAAGAGAAGAGAAGAAAGATAATTCAGAACCTAGCACCTCTCCCAGTACTTCAATTTTGGAGTTCAGACCAACATCTGTCACAGAAGTATTATTGGATTCTATAAAGAAAATAATGGAGTGTAATGCCTTAGTATTTAAGGCTATCGATGATTCTCTACCGATTTTGCAGATGATTGCACCGGAGTGCAAGGTAGATCATATTGTTGGCTCGATAGGTAAATTGGACACATTGTCCAAATTCATTTCTACTAACATTCAGTCATTAGATAAAATAAATGAGGAGACTATTCAAGAAAAAGTTGATAAAGAAAAGGAAGTAATCTTTGGAAAAACAATAAAGGAATGTACTCAGCAGATTGATACACTTCTACTGGCATTGAATTCTACCATTTTGGAGTATAAGGAATTATACCGGGAAGCTTGTAAACCACATCAACTAACAGAAGATATTGATGATCAGATCAGAAAAACTCAAAAGAAAATTGAAGATATTGCGGATAACATAATTGGTTCTTCAAAACTAACATCAGTCATAGAACAGGAGATGGCTATACATGAGGAGAAGATTGAAAATCTTGAAAAAGAAAAGGCAAGACTGAAAATGAAAATGAGGGAGTTGACGAATAAGCTTGGTCCAAGATTGGACAATCTAAGCACTCACCGAAATACACTATCAAAGGCTACAATTCAACAAGATAGATCACTGAAATAGAAAATGCACTATCTTACCGGAATGATCAGACAAATAGAAAACATAATTACCGATAGTACGAAGTTCATGTAGGGTCTGAACTTAGTTCTTGCGGATATTTTTCAAGTTGTACACAACAGACTTCAGGGTTCTAAGTAAATTTTTGAACTTTTGACATCCTTTGTCATTGATGTCAAAGGGGGAGTGGTATAGTGAGAAAATGTACTGAGTAAAGTATGCAGAAGATGAACAGATCATTTGCTCAAGGGGAGCACTCACAATTTTGAATTCACATTTTTTTATTTTTCTCATGAGTGTTGCCATCAATGCCAAAGGGGGAGATTGTTGGTATTATACACTCTGATGAGAAAGGTAGATGTTGTCATTCATGGCAAAAAGGTTCCACAAGTTCAACCGGCCATAGACTTCACCTACCGGCACCGACAGATACAACAAGGCTTATTCACATCGGCATCCAGTTTACACCGACAAAAGATTATACCGGCATTCCAGGCCGACTTGACAATGAGTATTGTTTATGCAAATAAATCATAATGTAAATTATAATTGTATGGCCAACATGTTGTATTGTAAAGACTCATATATTTATGAGTTCTTGTAGGTCATTTAGAAAGAAGTAAGCGGTAATATGAGATAAGATAGGATATGATAGCGAATAGTTGTATATGCATTTTGAGTGTTTATTTTGGAGTGAATAAGAAGCAGAGCAGAGCGAAGACTATTCTATATAAGCAGAATTATTTGACAGCATACCGGCTAGGGTTTTTGGCAAAGGCAGAACCGATATCAGACAAAGCACAACAACGAACTCATCCAGCATTTTGATGCAAGTTGTAAGAGTTCACTTTTATGTTTACATCAGTGTGATGTTGTAGTCAGTGAGACTCCACTTTTGTTGTTGAGCAATGTGCTCTAGGCAGTTGGCCTTCCTGCATGTGCAGGCCCCTTTTGTACTAAGTAATATTTATTCATATGGCCAGTGAGTAAATATTGTGGGTCACAAATCCCACCAAGGTTTTTCCCTTACCGGGTTTCCTCACCAAAATATTTGTGTTATGGTGTGCATTGATGTTGATTCCTTTGTTTCTCTTTACTGCATTATTGTTTGCTTACCGAAATATTAATCTTAGTTACAGAATTGTAAATAAGTTTAATTTTTTAATTTACCGATCTAACATTAATTCACCCCCCTCTCAGTATCTTTGGGTTTAATCAATTATCTAACAACAGGATAATGGAATACGTCTAAATTCTTATCTCGCACAACCTTTTCTTCCTGAATTTCTATGATGCGGGATAACTCTAGGTTCCAATTAGTCGTTCCATATTTGTTACCTTGTGGGGTCTTTTGGAATTCGACCAACACACCGTAGGATAGTGTTTAACACTATTTTCTTTTCTTAAGCCTTATCTTGCATGATTACACATCTTCAACTACACATATTGCAGGATAGTTGAGTAGCATAACCTACGTGTTATGTGTATCACCCACCACAGTTAGAGTTATCTTGTAGGGTCAACCTACATCCATCCTTTGTAGTGTAGGATAGCCAGTCACATAACCTTTGTGTTATTGATATCTTATGTCATAAGACCAACACAACTAACCTGTTGTGTTATTGACAACTGCAATCATATAGCCCTCATGTTATTGGAAACTCCTATCACATAACCTGTGTGTTATTGACATCTCTGTCCACCTTTTGCAGTTTCATAGAATGTGATAATCTGCGAGTTGTTGAAATCTACAACTGATACTTTATGTAAATGCATGCAGCCAATATAGTGATAACCTTTGTGTTATGCACAACTGCAACTTTACTTTTGCAGATTCAGACAAGATTTCTCAATGCCTCCACCACATTATGGCCTATGTCAACTTCATCCAAAAACCTATCCGAATAGCACATTTCATGCTTGCCTTCTATATCTCCATGTGGGACTAACATGGCATGTTATATGACATATCATGTTATATGATGTTTCAGAAACTCTTATGTTCTTGGTCAATCATGTTTTCCCCATGCCTTCACAGCTCTATAGCCTTGATCCTTTAATCAACTGCAAGTCCAATAGAAAACTCCATTGTCTTCTATATCATGTTTGAGGTCATTTACTCCATGCAACCTCCATGCATATTGATTCAACTTGCATAACTCTGCTAATCTGATCTTCCTATGTAGCATTCATCATCCTACAACTTTGTCCTATTCGATGTCTCTTCATGGCTTTGCATCTATCTACATCTCCATCCAGTGGGTGTCCTACAAGTATCTGTATCATAGTTTTGTGGGTGTCAATATGTTCCTCTGCACATTCTTCGTCATGTTGCACTTGGTCTCTAGGATGCATATCATCTCTATTGTTGGCATCAATCAACTCAGTCACACACACACACACACACACACACACACACACACACACACATGTTGACATCAATGAAAACCTTAATTCCAACACTTACGTGATATAATATTGCCTAGTAGTGAAGCCCCCATTACCTTTTTGGACCACCTACCATTTGTGGAATTTCTTATTTGAAGGGGAGAGGATAGTGGTCCTAAAGAGAGTCTATATTGATGTCCCTAATGTCCATACATAATATGATATAGCCATTTTTTTCTTATTGTAACCAAGTTTACCACCCAAGAGGAGTGCTTAATAAGAAGACTATATTAGCTTCTATAATTTTGGTTAATTATTTATTCATTGATGACTCAATCATTGGGTTCCATAGACCTTTATTTTTTTCTAGTTGGATTCATATTAGGGATTAACTTAATGGTATATTGAGATAACCAAATATAAAAAATATTTGATATCCTCATTATTTCATTTGAAAATATCATCATAAGATTTAGAGCATACATTTCCTAATTTCAAAAGCTTATATTGTGCTACAGCCACCTATTCATAATCCTCTTTCTTGGCAACCAATTTCATAATATTATCTCTAGAATGACCACCTAAACTAAAATATATATAGTGATGATACCTTTTGGAAATTTGTTATTACTTAGTTGTTTGATCTAATCACCATATATTTCTTGCACTCTAGAATGGTTTCTAACAAAAATATTGTCTTCCTCTTACAAAAAATGAACAATATTTTATCACCATCAAATACTTGCCATCTTACTTGGTTATCCATGGAAAAAAATCCTTACAAAATGTTGGCAAATGCACACTCCAATGAGAAATTGTAGGTGATTGAAGGTATTGTTATTGATGGCAACCTTACAATCCTATGGCACCGGCAGGCACCAGCACAGGCACTGGCACTAGCACTGGCAAGATGATTACCGGCACCCCAGTCGACAGGATTTTGTTTATTATATTTTGTATTTAATTGTAAAATATTTTTGTAAGATGACATGGCAAATTGTAATAGGACTCATATATAAGTATGAGATCTTATAGATCATTTGTGTAACTATGGAATGTAATAGGTAGATGCGAACATGCAAATAATAAGGAAGATTTTGGAATAAGGTTTATGGAAGTTGTATGAGATTAAACCGGTACTGAACCTGGCATAGCAGATGCTGAACCAAAGTAGTACATGATATTGAATTTGCATAATCCATTTTTGTAAGTCTGTGAGACTTCCCTTTTATAATTAAGCAGTGAGCTTTAGACAATTGGCCTTCCTGCATGTGTAGGCCCCTATTGTAAGTAATATTCATTTATTGGCTAGTGAGTGAATATTGTGGGTCACAAATCCCACCAAGGTTTTTCCCACACTGGGTTTCCTCATTAAAAATATTGCATTATGGTGTGCTTTCTATGTTGTGGTTATTGGCCTTATTTACTGCATTATTTCTTGTTTATCGATACACTATTTTGGAATGCAATTTGTTCAATAAGATAAGAAAATATGTTAACCAGCAAGATACTAATTCACACCCCCCCCCCCTCTCAGTATCTTTGGGAATCCTAACAATTGGTATCAGAGCCTGGTCCTCTATTTTCAAAAGGCTAACAGCTTGAGAAAGATTCTAACACCAGTAAGATGGAAAACCTGAGAAAGCAATTGGAAACAGCTCTTGCAGATTATGATGCAGAAAAGTTGAAAAATATGAAACTTGAAGATGATCAGTGTTGGCATTATGTGAACCGGTATGTGGACATAATGACATTGTATGTTGTCATTGATGTCAATATGTTGAAGAGGTATGAACCGGCATATGTGAGAACCGGTATAACACTGTGAACCAGCATTTGTGCCAAAGTGAAGTGGTGTGCTTGTTCAAGATGAACCGGCATATGGTTATGGGAACCGGCACATGGAAGCATTGTATGACTACCGATTGGTAGTCTCAACTTCAGGGTTTCTGGTTGAAGTGCTCCAAGCCTGTATGGCTCAACCGGTGATCTTTGTGTAATGAGTAAGCAATATAACAAAGAACAGATCGTGTTGCCACGTCAACCTTGCATACGTGAAGGATCTTGCATGAAGAAGACTATCCCTATCTACCTTGGGAATGTGCGAAGTTTGTAAACGGTGAAAACGCGTGATGGATTATCAGCCGCCATGAAATTGGTGGATAATGAACGATGGAGAATGTCTTGAGATTTATTCAAGATCTGTTGCATTTAATACAATATGATCAACGATCAGGATTGAACTGTTTGAATTTCTTAACCTAACAGGTCTAGGGTTTAGGGTTTATGCTATCAACCTATCTATTTTCCTATAAGGTCGATGTTGTGATTCTTTCAGAGGTTGTTGGAAAAAGTTGTGTGTGAGTATCCAAGAGAAGGGATACGAGATCCTTGCCAGACCAGAGGAGAGAAGTGATACCTGCAGAGTGTAAGTGCAGAAGGTGAAGAGGAGCTTAAGCGGATCTGCATTGGCATTGAGTGTTGTTACCAGATCATTGTAATACCTGTTGATCTCTAACCACCTCAACAGTTGGAAAATCCCCTAACAGGGTAGCCTTAACCAGCTTGTTGTAAATCCCTTAACGGGGTAACTCAAAGTTATTGAGATCTGGAAAGCTAGAGAGCTCTGGAAATCCTTTAGCTATTGAGTTCTTGAAATCCTCTAACAAGGTACCCTTAACAAGGTTTAACCCTTAACCGGGTATTGTAGCCATCCCTTAACCAGGTGATATCTAACAGGATCGGTTCCTAGCAGAACCTTTTGTAATGTCTTTAACCGAACAAGGCTTCTAACAGAACAGACTTCCAAAGAGTTCAACAACAAGCTTGTGGGTATTCATCCCCACCGTGGTTTTTCCCAGTTGGGTTTCCACGTGAAAAATATGTGTGTCATGTGTGATGCTTTTATCTTGTGATGATTTGTTATTACCTATTAAGCATATGATGGTTCTGTGTTTTATGCCTGTCAATAAAACATGTTGAACTAGTGGTTGTGAAGATATGATGATAGATTACCTGTTCATACATAAGGGTGAAATGGTAGTGTAGTTCTGCGTTGAGTGGAAAGCTCAGTGAGTAATCAGTTTATGATTGTTTTAGTTGTTCTGAGTTTTACCGGTTGCACTCTGTTTCAAACCAATGTCACTGTTTGGTAGTCATTTGGAGTGATTGCTGCTGAACCAGTTTAGGTCTGTATTTTGTCTGTACTGATTCACCCCACCCCCCTCTTAGTACCGGTTTGGTACTATTCATTCATCATTGAGTTATCAATTGGTATCAAAGCACTCTAGGTCCTTTGTGTTGTAAGCTTAACCGCTTGAGGTAAAGATCCCATCAAATGATGAAGAGGGAAGGTCCAAAGTTTAACAGGGAAAATTTCGGTATATGGAAAGATAGGATGAAGATATTCATCAAAAGCATGGGTGCTCAACACTGGAGTTATGTTGAGAATGTCTATGTTGTCCCTACCAGTACTCTCATCGATGACCAAAAGAGAGAGATACAAGAAAATGGGCAAGTCATGGAAGCCCTTATTAGTAGTCTATCTGACATTGAGTTTATTGATGTTCAGGACAAGGTAAATCCCAAAGAGGTATGGGATGCTCTTGAAAATATCTATGGTGGTGATGAACATGTAAAATAGGCTAAGGAAGAAAGCCTGAGAGGGAAGTTTGAAGATATGCGGATGGTTGAAGGTGAGACCATTCAGCATTGTGGAATAAGAATCAAAATAGTTGTTGGAGAAATCAAGAGTGTGGGTGGTAAAATAGAAGATTCCACTGTGGTAAGCAAAGTCCTGAGATCCCTATTGCCAGTCTATGCAATCAAGGTTGCTGTTATTCAGGAGTTGAGATCAATAGACAAGAGTAAGGTATCCTTGGACTCCATCATAGCCAAGTTGACAACCTATGAGCTAAATAGTTTTGATGGCAGTGTTCAAAAGACTAAATCAGCTTTTAAAGCCTCTGCTATACCATCCAGAAAAGGAAAAGAAGCTAGCACTAGTGGTGAACCTAGACAAAGTAGAGAAATGGATGATGAGGAGATTCTGATGGCATTTGAAGCTCTCCTTGCCAGGAAGCTTCCTAAAGGAACCGGTAAATACAAAGGTAAGCTACCTTTGAAATGCTTTTCTTGTAACCGGATAGGACATATTGCTATAAACTGTCCTAACTATGATAACAAGGACAAACCAGAAAGGTTCAGGAAATCCAAAGGAGGAAACCGAAGAAACTGTTTTGTGGCAGTTGATGAAGGTGTCACAGATGAAGAATCAGAGGATGAAGAAAATTAAGATATTGTGTTTGTTGCTATCAAAGAAGATGTGTCAGACAAGAAGGCTCTTGTCTCCTGGTTTGATAATTCCAATGAGTGGATCATTGACAGTGGTTGTTCTCACCATATGACTGGTGACCGGAGAAATTTTCTATCCTTGGAGGAGTATGATGGAGGTGTGGTTCGCTTTGGCAATGATGCACCATGCATGGTCAAAGGCAGAGGGTCCATCTCTCTGAATGGAAAGAGCAGTGCTGACAATGTGTACTAGGTTGATGGTCTCATACACAACCTTCTGAGTGTTGCCTAGCTGAATGACAGTGGCCTCACTCTGGAATTCAAGAATGGAGTTTGTAGAATCAAAGGAAAAGATGGTGAATTGATGGCCACCGACATGCAGACCAAAGGTAACCTATTTCATCTGAATGCAAATATAAGTACATGTCTTATGGCTAAGTTTGATGATAGTTGGATATGGCATAGGAGACTCTGCCATGTAAACTTTGATAACATTGTGAAGGCTAGTAAGATCAAGGCGGTTAGAGGGTTGTCGGTGCTAAGCAAACCAGATAATACCTTATGTATAGAGTGTCAATTGGGGAAAATTTCTTCCTCAACCTTTAAAGGTAAATCTTTCACTGCTGACAACTTGCTTGATCTTGTGCATACTGATTTGTGTGGTCCTATGAAAACTAGAAGTGTGCAGGGTGATAGGTACTTCATGATTCTCACTGATGACTGCTCAAGAATGATGTGGGTCACATTCTTGAAAGACAAGTCTGAAGCCTTTGTGAAGTTCAAAGCTTTCAGAGCATTAGTGGAGAAGGAAAGAGGTATAAGGATCAAGTGTCTCAGAACTGATCAAGGAGGGGAATTCACTTCCAGTGAATTCAACAAGTATTGTGAAGAATTTGGCATCAAGAGGCAATTGTCTGCCCCCCGGACTCCACAACAGAATGGCCTAGCAGAGAGGAATAACTGGACTATGGTTGAAGTAGCTAGAACCATGTTGATTCAAGGAAAGGTAGCTCACACCTTTTGGAAAGAAGCGGTGAGCACTGCAGTCTACACAATGAACCGGGTTCTCATCAAGAAAGGTAAGGACAAAACTCCTTATGAGTATTGGACCGGTAAGACACCTATGGTTAGCTACTTTAGGGTATTTGGTAGAAAATGTTACGTCAAGAGGAGTGAACATCAAGGCAAATTTGAAGCTAAATGCGATGAGGGAATATTCCTAAGATATTCCACCAAGAGTAAAGCTCTCAAGTGTTACAACAATAGGACTCAGAGAATTATGGAAAGTATCAATGTAAGAGTTGATGAATTCTCTGAGAAAACTGAGGAAACCGGCAGTGAGCAAGTTGTAAGTGAACTGGTTGCAACCTTCTGGGAACCGGTTGTTAGTCAACCAAGTACCAGTAACAGTGTTCCTAAACCAGTGAATGCTGATACTGATGAAGATGAGGATGAAGAGGAAAAGAAAGAAGAACCAGTCAAGACCATTCCTCGGTATGTCAAGCTGAATCATGATCCTAAGTAGATCATAGGAGATAAGGATGCAAGAATCCTTACAAGAAGAAAGATCAGAGAAAACTCATGTATGATCTCTAAATTTGAGCCTAAATCATTCAAAGAGGCTCATAAAGATGAAGACTGGATCAAGGCAATGGAAGAGGAACTTGACTAGATAGAGAAAAATGGTACATGGTCCTTGGTACCCAGACCAGAGCATAAAAATGTCATTGGCACCAAATGGGTGTTCAGAAACAAGCTGAATGAGGATGGCACAGTGATTAGGAATAAAGCCAAATTGGTGTGCAAAGGATATGCTCAAGAAGAAGGAGAAGACTATGGAGAAACCTTTTCTCCTGTAGCTAGATTGGAAGGAGTTTGTATGCTTCTTGCATATGCAGCTTTTAAAGGCTTCAAAGTATATCAAATGGATGTAAAATCTGCATTCCTAAATGGTGTACTTGAAGAGGAGGTGTATATTGAGCAACCAGATGGGTTTTCCCTATCTGAAGACAGTGACATGGTATGTAGGCTACATAAAGCCTTTTATGGTCTAAAGAAAGCACCTAGGGCATGGTATGAGCACCTACATTCCCATCTTGTGAGGATTGGATTTGAGAGAACAAGTGAAGATAGCAATATCTACTTGAAGTCTGAAGGAGATCAGATCCTGATCTGTGAGGTATTTGTTGATGACATTATCTTTGGTGGTGATGACAAGATGAGTCATGAGTTTGCTGATGAGATGAAGGAAGAGTTTGATATGTCACTCATAGGGGAGATTAAGTTTTTCATTGGACTACAGATTCAACAGATGAAGGATGGAATCTTTATCACTCAGTCCAAATATGTCAAAGAGGTGTTGAAGACCTTTGGCATGGAAGATAGCAAACCATTTGGTACACCGATGGTGATCGGTTGTAAACTATCCAAAGAGGATGACTCTGCATTGGTTGATGAGAAGGAATACCGATCAATGATTGGTAAGTTGCATTATGTAATACATTGCAGCCCGGATATTGCACATGTAGTTGGCATTACTGCAAGGTTCCAGAAAAGTCCAAGAGAATCCCACTTGGTTGCAGTCGAGCGGATTCTTAGGTATCTGAAGGGAACTGTTGACTATGGATTGTGGTATCCATATAGCAAGGACTTCAACTTGCAAGTGTTCACAGATGCTGATTGGGCTGGTAATGTAGATGACCGGAAGAGCACAACTGGTGGTGCATTCTTCCTTGGTGGTAGACTGGTCTCATGGATGAGTAAAAAGAAAATTTGTATCTCTCAGTCTACAGCGAAAGCAGAGTATGTTGCAGCTTTCATGAACTGCACTCAGACAATTTGGATGAAGCATGTACTGAAAGGCTTCAAAATCCTTGTACCTGAATCGGTAAGTATATTCTGTGATAACACAAGTGCTATCAATATTTCAAAGAATCTGGTTTTACATTCTAGAACCAAGCACTTTCAGCTTAAGTGTCATTTCTTAAGGGAAAAGGTTCAGAACAAAGAGATTGCACTAGAGCATGTGTCCAGTAAGGAGCAGTTAGCAGACATATTCACGAAGCCTCTTCCAAAGACTACATTTACACACTTAAGAGGTGAATTAGGGGTACTGCCCCTTCAAGAGGTGAACTAAAGGTATATTCTCCATATCAGTCATGTATTGCATAGTCAAATCTTTCTTCAGGATTGATGTGTTGAAGGATGCTACTCCTCAGGGGGAGCAGCATAATGGAACCGAGAAGCTTGTGCCTCCACTTTGGCATTGTTGTCAAAGGGGGAGAAGATGTCAAGCAAAGAAGATATCTGGAGAAACTGGGGGAGAAAATGTGAAGCAGAGAGATATCTTTATATATTGCCATCAATGTCAAAGGGGGAGATTGTTGGCATTATGTGAACCGGTATGTGGACATAATGACATTGTATGTTGTCATTGATGTCAATATGTTGAAGAGGTATGAACCGGCATATGTGAGAACCGGTATAACACTGTGAACTGGCATTTGTGCCAAAGTGAAGTGGTGTGCTTGTTCAAGATGAACCGGCATATGGTTATGGGAACCAGCACATGGAAGTGTTGTATGACTACCGGTTGGTAGTCTCAACTTCAAGGTTTCCGGTTGAAGTGCTTCAAGCCTGTATGGCTCAACCGGTGATCTTTGTGTAATGAGTAAGCAGTATAACAAAGAACAGATCATGTTGCCACGTTAGCCTTGCACACGTGAAGGATCTTGCATGAAGAAGACTATCCCTATCTACCTCGGGAATGTGTGAAGTTTGTAAATGATGAAAACGCGTGATGGATTATCAGCCGCCATGAAATCGATGGATAATGAACGATGTAGAATGTCTTGAGATTTATTCAAGATCTGCTACATTTAATATAGTATGATCAATGATCAGGGTTGAACTATTTGAATTCCTTAACCTAACAAGTCTAGGGTTTAGGGTTTATGCTATTGACTTGTCTGTTGTCCTATAAGGTTGATGATGTGATTCTTTCAAAGGTTGTTGGCAAAAGCTGTGTGTGAGTATCCAAGAGAAGGGATACGAGATCCTTGCCAGACCAGAGGAGAGAAGTGATACCTGTAGAGTGTAAGTGCAGAAGGTGAAGAGGAGCTTAAGCAGATCTGCATTGGTATTGAGTGTTGTTACCAGATCATTGTAATACCTGTTGATCTCTAACCACCTCAACAGTTGGAAAATCCCCTAACAGGGTAGCCTTAACCAGCTTGTTGTAAATCCCTTAACGGGGTAACTCAAAGTTATTGAGATCTGGAAAGCTAGAGAGCTCTGGAAATCCTTTAGCTATTGAGTTCTTGAAATCCTCTAACAAGGTACCCTTAACAGGGTTTAACCCTTAACCAGGTATTGTAGCCATCCCTTAACTGGGTGATCTCTAACAAGATCGGTTCCCAACAGAACCTTTTGTAATGTCTTTAACCGAACAAGGCTTCTAACAGAGTGAACTTCAAAAGAGTTCAACAACAATCTTGTGGGTATTCATCCCCACCGTGGTTTTTCCCAATTGGGTTTCCACGTGAAAAATATGTGTGTCATATGTGATGCTTTTATCTTGTGATGCTTTGTTATTACCTATTAAGCATATGATGGTTCTGTGTTTTATGCCTGTCAATAAAACATGTTGAACTAGCGGTTGTGAAGATATGATGATAGATTACCTGTTCATACATAAGGGTGAAATGGTAGTGTAGTTTTGAGTTGAGTGGAAAGCTCAGTGAGTAACCGGTTTATGATTGTTTTAGTTGTTCTGAGTTTTACCGGTTGCACTCTGTTTCAAACCGGTGTCATTGTTTGCCAGTCATTTGGAGTGATTGTTGCTGAACCAGTTTAGGTCTGTATTGTGTCTATACTGATTCATCCCCCCCCCCTCTTAGTACCAGTTTGGTACTATTCATTCATCATTGAGTTATCAATCGGAAGGCTGCACAGGAAATCATTCAAGGACTTCAAGAAAATCTCACTGTTGCTAGGAACAAAAGAAGATAACTTCATGAGAAGATATAGAGTGATGATGATGAAAAAGAAACTCTTAATGATCTTGTAAGCAAGACGAAGCAAGAAAACATGACCTTGAGGAATGAGATGCAAGATATGACTATGAGGTTTTGTAAAGACATTGAAGACCGAAAGAAGAATGAAGATGACTTGACTAGGAGAATCAATGATGCTGGAAATGAAAATCTAAGACTCAATCATGAAAATGATATGTTGAAGACAAATATGATTCACTTGGAGCATGATAAAACTAAACTCATGAGACAAAAAGATTTCTTAGAAAATGAGTTGGCTACTACAAATCAACACAAGGAGAAATTCAAGAAAAGCACAGAAGAACTTGATGACATACTGAAAAATCATAAACCTAATGGAGATACTAATGGTCTCGGCTTTGAAGTTGGAGAAATCTCTGGTACTGCAAACAATCATGATCACAAAAAACCGGTAAGACAACCTAATGCCTACAAATTTAATGGGAAATTCTGTAACTGTAACAAGTATGGTCATAGAGAAAATCAGTGTAGATCTAGAAACTATCAGAACACCAATGCACCCACCAGTCAATGTTCTAAATGCAATAAAATTGGTCATAATTCAGAAAACTGTAGAATGAATGTAAGATGTTATGTTTGTGGAAGATTTGGACACTTATCCAATCAATTCAGAACACATACCGGCATAGGATATGGAAAAGCTATTCAGAAAAAAAATGTGACTTGTTATGCTTGTTACAAGATAGGACATATTGCAAAATTTTGTAGAAGGACCCAGTTTGAAAGGTAAAGAGAAGGTTGGAGAAGTAAAGCAATAATTTTCAAAACAATGGATTAGAAAGTCGGATCAGAATGTTAATGAAGCTATTCCTTCACCGGTAGAATAGAGTATCACTCCACCAGCAGGAGATTCTTCATCTAACTGAAAAGAAATCCCTTGGGGGTATGGCAAAAAATTGAAAAAAATGCTAGTTTACCCTCGATTGATGGTGAGAAGTTGAATTACTTCTTTACCGGCAGATGTGTTAAGTTTCACTTAACCGACAGGCATTTAATATGGTAGTTGAAGGAAATGACATTATAAAGAAAGTGTTTTTCACTCTTTTTCATTCACCGAGCATTCAAATTTCCTTAGAGCACAAAAAACCCGAGCAAAGGCATCCACAGTGAGAAGTGAAGCAAATCATTCAAGCATTCAAACCTAAACGCAGATTAAGGTATTTATACAATGGCTTCCTCCTCTGCACCTGAATTCATTGCAAACCCTATAGTAATTGAAGTGATTAAATGCCCTAGGCCCGTATTTAAAATCATTCCTGAAGTAGCAAAGAAGGATGATACCCTAGGAGCATTTTCTAAAATACCCAAAGGAGTTGCTTATGTTGAGGATCCTAGAATTTACATACATTGTCATATTGAAGAACTAGGTGTTGATGAGATTATGAACATGTATAGGACAGTAATATGTGATGAAAATGGCAATGTAAAACTGGAACACAAGATAATTGAAACCCTAGGTTTTGTGGAGATACTTAGCATTCCTGATTTTCCCAAAGAGGTTATAAGGATTGTATTGAGCAGAGTTCATGGGGAGTTCATTTGGCTAGATTCCATTCATAAGATATCAAAAGAAGTAGTTAGGGCAGTGAGAGGCTTACCTTCCACCAGTAGCAGGCCTGACAAGACTAAAAAGGTTCCAAACGACACTGCAATGACCCTAACCGGTGCAAGCTATGACAAGAGATCCCTAAGAGTCAATGATGTAAAGGATATCAATGTAAGATTCATTAGCATGATTCTTGGATACAAAGCTACACATGCCAATAGATTAAACTTTGTTTCTATTTTATGTATCAAGAGTGCTTATGACTTAGTAAACAGTAATGCAAATATTGACATATGTGAATGGTTAAAAGATGAGCTAATAGAAAATCTGAAGAAACTTAAGGGTGACAAGAAAGGCACATTCAGATTTGGTAACTTACTTGTATGTCTATTGTTGTATATCACCAAGGAAGCTCCTGGTATGGTAGAAAGGATTTTGGATTTGACATTCTGGTAGGGAAACAACTTTTGGATATTCTTAATAACATGGGAGATGACAGGGAGAAGAACATAATCGAACACTTTCAAGCACTGAAGGCTAGAATGAAAAATAGGGAAATACTATCTCAATCCATAGTTGATAAATATCAAAAAGAGATATGTTTTGTTATAAAGAAGGATGAAATCTGGATGGAGGTAGTGGTTCTGAGGATAGTTTGGGTTACAAAGATGGGTTATGAGGCAAATGAAAACATAATAGAAACTTATGCAAAAGCCCTTCTAGAAGCCCCTAAAGAAAAAATAGAAGAAGTATTGGGAAATGCAGAAACCATTGAAAGCAAAGTTCAATCACAATAACGAATAAAGAAAATAGAACAAACAATTAGAAAGGCAACCAGACAGGCAAAAGAAATCAAGGAAGATATATCGAATAAAACTAGTGTTAAGGAAAGTGAATTGGAAGGACTACAACCGGAAACACATCTTTCACTAGTTGGTACCTCCTCTGACAGCGAAATACTGGTTGAATTCAAAAGGGTAGTAAGAAAAAGAAAACCCTCACGGGTACCCTCACCTTCTCCTAAGAGAACAAAATAGAAACAACAGGCAGTAAGGCCTCTGGCAAAGAAAATAACACCCAGGAAGAAAAAGGAAAAACATGTTGTCCCTCCCTTAGACAACCTTTTGAATGAAGTAACTGAAGATGGTAACTTGTCAAATGTTAGCAAGTTGTATAACACTTTCACTAATGAAGAAAAGGAAAGCATAGAAAACGGTATTATTCTACACTTAGATATTTATAAGAAATTTTTGATAGAAGTTGTAGATGATTTACCTAGTGACTTGTACAAAAGGTTAGATGCAAAAAGGTTAGCAATTGCTGAAATGGACAAGAAGATAAAGATAGAGAAATTACTTGCAGTTCACCCAGTAAGATCAGCGGAAGAGATTGATGAATTGATAAGTGAAGCAAACAGGACTTTATTTTCCACCAGTCACCAGCATGTAGCATTAATGGTTGGCAGAGTAAATGAGATCACTGAAGAAACAACGGACAAATGGGATATCTTCTTTGTAGAGAAGGAAAAGAAAGAAGAACTTAAATGACCAAAGACTTTCAAAGTCTATAAAAAGGAAAAGGATAAAGGTAAAGGTAAGGAAGGTGGTCCTCTGAGCATAAAGGTAACAAATAACTTGCCCCCACCTCCTTCTGATACTCCACCGGCACAAACTATTGATATACCACCGGTAACAGATAATGTGGAGAGTATGGAAACTACACATGAGGATCCTAATCTTGATTCAGAGGTGTTGTATACCATGAATATTGACACACAAGAAGTTAACATTGTGGTTGATAAGGAAACAACTGAGAAGAGAGATGTGGCAACTAAGCCACCGACAGAAAATATTGCAATTGAGACAAATTTTGAGGATACAGTTGGAAATGTTGAGATTGGGATTGAAACACATATTGAACAATCAACTGATCCCCTAGATAGTGGAAAGACAGATACCACTGATGTACACACTGAAAAACCTATTGAGAAACCGGCTACTGATAAATTTGTTGAGATACCGACAGTAGACAATTCAGAGGTATTTATAGAAAACCGGCAGTTAACATTGAGACACAATCAGAAAAACCGGCAGTGGAAAGCACAGAGAAACCAACATAGGTACATTATGAGAAACATGAAGAGGTAAAGGTTCAGACAGAGACTATGCCACCAGCAACAGCTGAGAAACCCAAACCTTTGCTAGTAGAAATGCAGACTCAAACTGACCTACTAGAGGTCAACATAAGTAAAGAGGTTACTCACACTGGTGGATTGTAGATCGTTAAGGCAGTTGGACAATCTTCTGGTTCCTCCTTAACAGAATTCAGACCGACAAATGTAACAGAGATATTATTGGATTCCATTAAGAAAATCATAGAGTGTAATGCACAAGCATATAAGGCTATTGATGACACAATTCCTTTATTGAAATTGATTGCACCCAAGTGTATTGTGGAAAATAAAGATTCTTTGAGTCAACTAGACACATTGTCTAAGTACATCATTGGCAATCTTTTGACAGTTGATCAGATTAATGAGGAGACATTCAATAAGAAAATGAATAAAGAAGTGCACAAAACACATTGAAACCCTCTTACTGGCACTAAACAAAACTTTAATGGAATTTAAGGATTTGTACAGGGACACCTGCAAGACTGATCTTCTGACAGTGGATATTGACAAGGAAATCAGCATAGTACAAAAGGAAATAAATGATATAGCTGACAATCTCATTGGTTCATCAGAACCCATATCAGTTATAGAATAAGAGATAGCTATATTTGAGGAGAAACTTGAGAAATTGGAAAAGAAAAAGGAAAGAATAAAATACAAGGCTAAGGAACTCAAATGTAGACTAGGTCTGAAACTAGACATCCTCGTCTCCTTGAGAAAAGAGATTTCAGAGGCTCTTGTTCTAGGACTTAAGACACCGGAAGAGAAAATGCACATACTCATCAGCACCATCCAAAGGATAGAAGTAGCATTGAAGGATAGTGAGAGGTTCACTAACAACTTGAATTTTGCATTAGCGGATCTATATCAGATTGTAACCCACCGGTTACAGGAATCCCGGCAAGAACTACACTCAATTGACAGTAATTGACAACCTTTGTCATTGATGCCAAAGGGGGAGTAGTAGAATGATAAAAATGATTAGCAGAAGACATCACCTGCTCAGGGGGAGCACACAATTTTGGAGCGCACAGTTTTGGCAAGATTTTTGGACAACACATTTTTGGATACAATTTTGACTTTTTCTCGTGAGTGTTGCCATCAATGCCAAAGGGGGAGATTGTTGGAAAATGCACACTCCAATGAGAAATTGAAGGTGATTGAAGGTATTGTCATTGATGGAAACCTTACAATCCTATGGCACCGGCAGGCACAGGCACAGGCACAGGCACCGGCACCAGCAAGATGATTATTGGCACCCCAGCCAACAAGATTTTGTTTATTATATTTTGTATTTAATTGTAAAATCTTTTTGTAAGCCGGCAAGGCAAATTGTAATAGGACTCATATATAAGTATGAGATCTTATAGATCATTTGTGTAAGTATGGAATGTAATAGGTAGATGCGGACATGCAAATAATAATGCAGATTTTGGAATAAGGTTTATGGAAGTTGTATGAGCTTAAACCGGTACTGAACCTGGCATAGCATATGTTGAACTGAAGCAATACATGATATTGGATTTGCATAATCCATTTTTGTAAGTCAGTGAGACTTCCCTTTTGTAATTAAGTAGTGAGCTTTAGGCAGTTGGCCTTCTTGCATGTGCAAGCCCCTATTGTAAGTAATATTCATTTATTGGCCAGTAAGTAAATATTGTGGGTCACAAATCCCACCGAGGTTTTTCCCACACCAGGTTTCCTCATTAAAAATATGATGTTATGGTGGCTTCTATTATATATGTTGGTATGTCAAACTATTCTTTGACTTATACAAGCCTATCAATATCTTTGAACTCTATTCTCTATAAATAGATTGGATGCTAAATGCCACAAATATTCGATCAAGTCCAATATCTTATGTTTGAATGAGTTGAGAATATTGTTCTTCTCTATAATTTAAGCTCTAATTTGATTCACAACTAACCTGCTATCTCCAAATAATTGTAGCAATTTTACTCATTTCTTTTGTGTTGGATGAATACGTTGAATCAAGATCTCATACTAAACTAGATTGTTAGTACAAGGAAATTAAAATATAAAATAAATTAGTATATTTTACTTTTGGGAGAAACCAACATTACATATACACTAGCACCATTGTTTCTCCTTGAACCATCAAAGTAATTTTTTCAGATATCTCTAAGATCTTCTTTAGGCTTCATAAGGTTAGGAACAAAAGAATTTAAGAAGATAACTTATTTGGTTGATGTTGTAGGAGGTGTGCATGGGGGCTTCACCCACTAGGCAATATGATATCATGTGTGTTCATATTGGGAGGTTTAATATCCCCAAAATCCAAACCAATATATTGCTAATATATTAAGGATGTGGGGGTTTTATAAATTGCTATCCCGAATGCAAAAATTTGAAGGTATTTTTTATTCGTCAAATGTCAGAAGTAGGGGTTGGACATAGGACTTCCACATGTGTCATCATCAGGGAATTGCAGGAGTCAAAAATTCAAAAGCATTAGCTATAACAAGATTTTCTCGATGATCATCCCTTCTGATGTGTGCCTCCACAAATACATCGTCAAGTCGAAAAGATGAGATTTGAACTTTGTCAGAACTCAGAATTTCACCGGTGATTTTTTTTTTGCAGAGTACATTTCACTCCAAAAAGTGAGAACAATTTGAGCATAGGCACAAATTGGTGCCGGGAAGGACAAGTTGGATGCAGTAAATGTGTTTTTGAATTTAAATTATATTCATTTTGAGTCAAACAACGTTCATTTAGAAGGTGGGAAGTAAACCTCACATAAACATGCAACTTAATAATGTCGACCATGGAAAGCACTATTACATCTTTGAAAAAAAATAGTAAACTAGAGTGAAGAACACATGAAGAACCATCATTTGATCTGTAAGTAAGAGCTAGTGAATACTAATTACAGTTTACAATATCTAACAATACCAATAGAAAAACACTAGAAAAAATGTCCATGAGCGAGTATGGAGATCTCAAATAGAGAAAAAGAAACTATCACAACAACATAATATATTAGAAAACTATAAAAAAAATTACATAAGTACTGCCATAAGGGGGCAGCTCCCATATGTTCAAAAACTAAAAACAAGAACATAGATATTAAGAGGGGGTACACCACGGGGACATAGGGGGGTCATTGATAAGAGATGGGACATAGAGGTGATTAGTGATACAAATAACCAATCCCCTTTCCAATCACTTTCAACCTTTCTACAATCTCTGCAAGGAACGGATTGCCATTATCATTCATGAAGGCCTCAAACTCATCCAAGTCGTATTTAGGTCCTACCCCAACTTTGATTAACTTTCATGCTTTAGCCATTTTGGTATTTCTGTCTTCTGCATTAAGATCAAAAAAACCAAGCATGATCTTTGGTTGTGGTACAATCTCAAGGGTCCCTAGTGTAGTCTTCACACTTTGAGCATTCTCCTCCTTCACTGTGTGATGCACAATACCATAAGCATCAAGGGCATATCCCAAAATCTGGACAATGGGGGAAAACAAGTTCTCATAAACAATTTCATCAAGTACATGCTTGTTAGCCTCGAAATACATCCCTAAGATGTTTATCATAGACATCTTCTCATCATCATTCCCTTTGTTGAATAGGCGGGCAATCTGAGCCTCCGGGGATTCTCTGAGACTGTTTGTTATCTCACACAAACACTTAACACCAAAGGAATTCGTCATTTTTTGTACACAGACTTGATGAAGGAATCATTGCTTTATAGCCTTCATAGCTTTCATATCCTAATGATAGAAACAAATCTCAAAGCAAATCTTTTTTGGATTTGTTTCTAAACTTATTGCCCGAATTTTTAGTTTGTTACAAATCATCATCATTTTGTTGAAAAGGATAAGACCCTTTCATCCATCTGCCACATGTTATGTTCAAGCCTACATATTGTACCTTTGACTATAAAAATAGATATGATTAGGGGCAAAAGAATGAAGTTGTGTCGCACTTGGGGCTAACTGGGGGTAGTTCAGCTGAACTACCACCCAGCCACGTGGTGCCTCATGTCACTGGCATGGCGCTTAAATGGTGCCAAGAGTTCGGTTGAACTCAGTTCGATCGGACTATTGGCTATATTATCCATTTTTTGTGAGAGCTTAAGCCTATAATTTTTTAAAATTATTTAAAATAGTTCGGTTGAACTCAATCTGGTTGGACTCACCTATGTGGCATGTGATGTGGCAGCCAAATCACCTATTTTGTCTATATTTTTTAAACTTTTCACTTCTACTCAATTTTTCTTTAGGCAAAGTATTTTTTAAAATAAACAAAAAATACCCTTTTGTAGAGCTCAAAGTCATGAATCTAGACATATAATTTTTTTAGTATTTTGATTAATTTTAATATTTTTAATTAATTAAACATTGCGAGTAGGTTTTTAAAGTTTAAAAAGAAGCTGATTAGAAATTAAAAAATATATTAAATGATATTTTAAAAAACTAAAAAATATATATTTTTCACTAGATGAGAGAATCTTTTTCAAAAGGGTATAATTTTTTTTTTTATAATCATAAATTTAGTAGACAAAAGGTGACGTCGAATGAAAAATGCCAAATTCAACTATGTTGGACTTTAAAATTTTACTACGAGAAAAATATAAATCAATTAAGAAAAAAAAAATTAACACTTCATATATATTTCCTCTATTTGGAAAATTAAAATAAATAAAAAATAAGCTCATTTTCATTTTGTTTGGTGACGCCAACTAGAACTCCTAATTTTCAACATTTTTCAGCAATAAAAAATATGTCTTTGAATATATATAAAACAAATGTCAAAAAAAATTAAAATTTTTTAAAATAATAGACATAAATTTCATTAATATTTCTATACTTGATCAGTTTACATCATTTTGAAATTCAATTTAGAAATGTCACTTTTATGCAGTCGAAGTTAAACAATTTTAGTTGTGTTGGTCACTTCCTTTATAAAAGTGTGACACAACATTGTGCTTTTACTTGAATGATAATTTGATTAATTGTGGATCAATTACTTTTCAGTTTTGGCAGAAAATCAACTCATCAAGTTCCAAAATAATCTTTGTTTTATCCTTTCTATGGCCTCACGGATAGCAAACTCTGTCACCAAAATGGAGATTTGCAATCTTATGGAATGCAATTGCAGTTCCATGTGAAGCCATGTCATTCTGTCCAAGTAACAAATCTTGATTTACACTTACTTGAAACTAAAGATCTCATAAACCATGCCTCCATAATCCCAATTGGAATAGCAAGGAAAAGAAACAGTTCCTCGGGGCAACTACCAAGGAAAACAAACACCTTCATATGGCATGGGGGCTTAAATGGCTCGGCAATATTATATCACGTGCATGCATATTGGGGGGCTTAATATCCTAAAAATGAGGGTGCAATATAGTGCCTATCGGTGAAAATAGGGGGGCTTTTAATTTGGGTTGTGTATTGGAGGGGGTGACAAAAAAGGAGTTTAGGGCAATATTTTTGGAGAATAGGGGGATTCTTTAGTATGCCATGAATGCACGTTCTATAACCCAGGTTCACTAAGTTAAGCCCCCGTGAGTTATGGATGCACCAGGATGAAAATACACATCATTTCATAGCAATATTATGACCAAACTTCTGCTTTTTTTATTATAATTTTATCTATTACTTAACCAACTAATAAGTACATGTGGAAAATAATGCAGTTAGATCCAATTGTAGAAATTAAATATGTAATTATTATCGTTGAAGAAAATTTTGTTGTTGGCACAGTCATTTATCGAAAAGGTTGTACACTTGCTTACATCCGTCATGAAATTGTGGATGATGAACTCATTGAATATCCTTTCGATTTTATTAGTGGGCTTGGGCATCCTTTAAATATAAAGCAAGAACAAAAAAGGAAACCTACAACAATACTTATAGGCATTAAGAGGAAACATGACATGGTGTATGTTGGTACGGTTGAGTCAAATTTATTGGAAAGTACACCAAACCCTCAGCACAATAGAGAGACTGTGGAGGTAGGTATACATAAACAGCCAAGAGCTGGAGATGGGTCTGAGTCAATGGAACAAACCATAGTTGTTGATCCTAATGTATTGGCATCTTGGAATTAAAAAGTGAATAGTTTAATGGAAGAATTTGTCAATGAGAAACTCACTCTCAAAGTATATTTAGAAAAGGTAGAACCTAAATTAAAGATCCATTGTGAAAGTTGTGGCATTGATTATGAAACAAGGGAAGTATCCATGGTAGCATGAATAGTTCATAACTTCATAAACAATCATATGAAAATAATGTCCCATCGACGTCACATTTTAATGGAGGGGAATGGTGAAAATCATTCAAGTGACATGGAAAAGCAAACAACCGTGGTTAGAGATCAATTTGAGATTGATCAAGCAATTAAAGTTCTAGATGATTTCAACAACACACAAGCGCCTAATTTGTTCAAGGTGGTGGAAGAAACACTTACAGGCTATGAGGATAAAAAAAAGTAAGAGTGGAATGTACGCGATGCAATAAATGGTTTTGTTTGGTGCCAGCAAGTGGTAATATTGTCAGTTCTTTAAATGAACACATGAAATCAAAGAAGCACACCACTTCTATAGATGAAGATTCACATGCTAAGATTGTTTTAAGGAGTGGCACAGGCGGGAGACCCAAGAAGCCTACCAATGATAAGTCCCAACAAAGTTTGACTAGGTTCTTTGTCCCATCATCACCATCTATATTACACAGGGGTTCTACAAGTGTAGATTCTTCTACTTCAGGTGTGTTAACTACCCAAGTTCAAATTTATTTTGAATATGATCTGTTGTAATTTGTTCATTTTTTATTTTATCATCTTATTAAAGGTCATTCATCCCCATTGATATTGAAATGTTAGGGGTATTGGTATTCCTATATTAGTAGAAATGGAGAGAGATTAGACACAAACATCCTAATGGATGATCAAAGGGGTGGAAAATTATGGGCCATAGAGAAGCATACCAAGATGATGCTATGTTATGAGGGTAATGAATATTGTATTGATGGCACATATAGGCATATTCATTGGAAGAGGGCTTCTGAGACAAGGATCCCATTTGAATCATTGGCATGCAGCTTTTGTAAGATGATTCCAGAATGTGATGATTTTAGGATGCGTTTATATCGTGAATCAAAATGTGCCTATAAAAGATATAGAAACGATACAGGGAGAGGGAGAAGACTAAACTATTTGACTCAAAATGAACTCTGAATAACTGCTAGGGTTTCAAATGCCAGCCAAAGATCAACAATGTGAGCTCTTTGGTGAGAAAAGACGAAGGTTTCTATACTCTCTATTAGAATGAGATCAGTAAAGGAGAAGTTGTTTGAATCGACTGAAAGGAAGGACGTCTTTAGGTTTTGCAAGGATGTGTATGTGGCACATAAACAAGGAAAATTACAAGGTAAAGATGCGGTTTGGGATTTTGTCAAGGATATCTTTCACAACCTGTTGCGTCCAAAGGCAGGGAGAAGGTATAGTACATCCACTAAATCACTTTATGAGATGATCAAGTTATGGGGAGGTCCTAGATTACATAGATTTATTATCTTGAATTTGCATGGTCCTTCAATTTCTACAACTTTGAGGCAAGTTAGAAAGTAATTGGCATGCATCTTGGGGGAGCACGACTACATTTTTGAGGTAGTAGGAAAAGTGTATGCTTTTTATAAAACCAAACATGGTATAGATGGTCCAATTCATGTCTACCTTGTTGAAGATGAAATTGTTATGAAAAATTATGTTAGGTGGGTAGCAAAAAGTGATACATTGGTTGGTTTTTGTGGTAATAAAGAACATCAATGCCAATCACATTTCTTGGTGATAGTTGGTGAGGAAGTTGCGGGCTTTGATATCATAACAGATCCTTTTAAAAATAACATTATTGGCCACTATGCACGTGTTATTATTGCAAACCCATTACATGAAAAGCTTCCTCGTTTGGTTGTTGTTGCTTATCCAACATGTAATAGGTTCAATGCAAATTTTTTCCATCAACAATGAGAAAGAATAGAATTTATGTGGAAGATACATGTGGAAAATAATTTGGGACCTATTGTTCGTCATTCCTCATATGGAGATAGTAGAAAAAGACGACTTATGTTGAAGGACTGTTGTTCAACATAAGGTATTCGATATCAAATTTCTTGGGAAGGGTGGAGACTAAGTGGGTTGTCCAATGGTTGCAATGTAGCACGATTGCATGACCGGGACTACATCCACAACGACAAAAAGCTGGTGAATCATTTATTTAATGATCGACGAGATTTGATTTTAGGAGAAGAACTGATAAGTTTTAATCATGTTAGGATGGTTTATAACACTTTTAAAATGGATGATCACAAGCTTAAAAGTGAAGATATAGAGAGGTTAGATTGACAAAATTGGGGTTCGACACAATGAATTTCTTCGAGGCATGTTCAGAGTTATTTGAAAGAGATGAGAAGAACATACACTACAAGGGTAGAGAGGACACTTAGTATGGAGACATATCTAATGATTGTTGTCAACTACATTGACATTTTTATATCTCGGAGTTTGACTCTTTGGGAAAGAGTGTGAAACACTTCACAAGTTCATCATTTCTTCACGTTATAGTTATGTTGGCTACGAAAAGAATCTAATAATAATGTCAACATAAATTTCATCAGCAGAGAGGCATATCAAGACATGAAAATTTCTTGCCACTTTTTAGTTTTGTTGTTGAGATTGTTTCTAGATCAATAGTCTCACTTGCCATGTGATTTGCACCTGACTGGGTCGGATGTATCTAAGAAATTCTTTAGCAAAGTTGGTAGGATGGTTGGAGTAGAAAGGGCCTATGATTACATCGACTTGCTTCATGTCGTTGGAACCCTAAATAGAGTTGCAGAAGAAGAATCAAATCCCCAAGGGCTTCATTTTAATAAATATCATAAGAAGAAAGAAAGTATCTAGAATAGATTGCACCAAGAAAGGATACTAAATGTTAACAAATTATCAAAGTATGATTCAATATCTACATATGATAAAATTATAGAAGCCCTCAAGATAGGATTCAAGGATGAACAAGATATTTTATCATCTCTTGGCATGCAATCGGAGAATCCCACAAAATCTTCTTGGTGGGTTAAACCATAGATAGAGGACAAAAATTATCCAACAATTCAAGTTTTCGATGAAGTAACTGTCTGCACCAACTCATTCCAACTCTATATTCCAATCTATGTCTTCAATGGCAGATAATCATGGTGAATTGCAAGTAAAAGAAAGTGAGTGGAGGCATGAGTTAGATGAAATTTTAGATTTCATTGATGAAAATGTAAAAAAAAGTGTAAAACCAGTGGTAGAGCTTGATGGTAAGGATATGTTCAAAGCTTGCTTAGTTAGTCAGTTGAAAGGAAATCCAACGTTATCCAAAGATAGGTTGACTAAATTAAGGAAAGGATTCTATTTTAGGCGAGATGAGAGGGCCTTAGTAAAGGGTGTTTCAATTAGCTTTGGAATTAGATAAGATTGCGGGTTTTTGTTTAAGAAAAATTCAATACCTTCCACAAAGGTGTTTCTCAAAGTACAAGACAAGGTGTTTCTTGTGGAACCCGATACATTGGAAGGGTTCAAAGAATATGGAGGAAGGCTGGTAATAGGGTGTTTGATTACCATAATGAAATTGAAATTTTCGATAGTCTAGAAGGCTTCGAGCTTCAATTATGTTGGTACAATAGAATAAAGGGGCAACTTATAATGACTCACTAAGCTTAACCCAAAAATTTTGATTTTTTTAAATAAAAAGTCACTTATTCTTAATTGTGTTTGATTCAATTGCATACTCAAGTACATCTATCCTACCAGGATAGGAATCCATCCAATCGAGATGGGAATCTAACCATTAGGAATCTAACTATATGGGCTAGGCATCTATCCATACGGGACAAGGAGTTTCATCTATCCAATTTGGGATAGGCATCTACCCAAACAGAGTAGGCATCTATTCATAAGAATAGGAAATGCTTTGGCTAGAGACTTTAGACTCATCGAGACCATTTGGGTCCTGAGTCACTCTCTAAAGAATACACTCCCCTACTAGGAATGTATTGAGGTCCCCATCTTTAGGAGTATATGAAAATAATTAGATAAACAAGCTTGAGTTCTACCTCAAAATTTGGCCTAAGGCCTCGAGAAGTCAAACGAATCCATACGGGATTCCTTCTAAGTGTGCCTTAATATACTTTTAATCTTCAATTAGTGTTGTCTATACCCATTGATTGAAAGACCAAGGAGCTTCAAGAATTAACATCACAACCGTAACCAAATCCTAATCCCCATCCCCGAACACCTGAGTACTAGGGACAACTTCGTCCCTAAACTACCTACATACCTGTTTCGACACGGGATCAAGGCATAGAATATGTAGTTCTGATTTATAACTATGTTTTAATATAAATTGTTTGGTAGGTACGCAATCCTTTCTAGGGTCAATGTCTTAGACAGTTTCTATGGGGTTGCTACCCACAATGGTATCTCTATAGAAAAAAAGCTCAAGGTGGCCTTCTTCTTGTGGCCTAAAACAACTATGCTCTATTTCCTATGATATACATCACCCTTGACCCATTAGCATCCGTTGAATTTCCATCAAGATAAATTAATTTTCAAAATCATCACACAAGACCAAACCCTAATGGGGTTTTCTAACGTTTAACTGAACAGATGATAGTTCATTTAAAATTTATCATTTTCGATTATCGATCCAAGGGGGATTACCCGCCCCTTGGATTTTAACTTCCAAATGACCTTTATTTCTCCTCAGTGATTTATAGGGATAATGCCACAGATAGCGTTGTTGCGTCTTTTTTAGGCATTAAGTGCAGTAGTTCAACAGGACAACATTACCCGTAGCGTGTCCTAGAGGCACCATAGATACCGAACACTCCTAAGATTTTCGTTTCATATTCTCGTGTTTAGTTATCTAACTAAGAAACATGAGACTTACTCTATTGCATGAAAAATAATATATTCACTCGAATACTTTTAAACTTTAAGTAAATCAATTTCCTTATAGGTACTATTGGCTTTAAAATGAATTTATGATGATTAAAAGTAAAGTATTGAACTTGCTTAAAAATTAAACTATAATAATAGTTCAATCACTTGAAAAGTGATGTCCGATTGGAAATGAAGACTATTGTGATAAATCAAATTTACATTAAAAGTATTATTTGTTTGATAATTGAAACTATAATATTAATTCAAATTACATAGTAAAACTATGATAATACACCAACTACTTGAGGATAATAATATTTTTTTAAGCAATAAAACTACCATAATAAATCAAATTACTTGAAAGACAATATTTGTTTTAAAATAAAATCTATTTAATAATTAAACTTTAAAACTTGAATAAATAAATAAAAATACAAGTTATTTTTCAGCACAAAAAATGTGAATCTGATACAAAATTATTCTAATTACTCATAAGATACTAATTTCTTGGAAGAAAAACAATGTAATAATGAAAATAATTACTAGCATAGCCTTAACTACTTTGCAACAAATTCAAATACTTGAAAATAATGAAACTATCTGCAATTAATTCTTTTAAAATGAATTATCTACTTGTCACGTATTATTTAGAATAAAGTTTGAAAATGAAACTAATTACTTGTAGAGTACTATTTTCTTAGTAGAAAACTATGAAATGATTAACTAAATGTTTGAAAGGTGTAATGCCTAATTTTAGCCAAGGCAAAAAAAGAGATGACTTTATGGTTTAATTTAATCTATACCTCTAGAAACATTGACTTATAAATATTGTAATTAACGACATTGATAATATTACCTCTTTCCAATTAAAATATTATTAATACCATGAAACTAATGACGTGTAATTATTAATATCAATATTAATGTGGTTATAAATTTGACTATGATATCATCAAAATTGTGAAGATTAAAATTACGCAGCTATTAAATCTATTTTTAACACATAACCAATTACATATTTACCTTAAAAGTAGTTATCATTTTAATCCCCACTAATAATACTAATAATTTTATTTTATTTTTTTGGCAAAAGTGGCAAGCCACTGATATATATATATATATATATATATATATATATATATATATATATATATATATATATATATATATATATATATATATATATATATATATATTAATAAAAAGAAAATTGATTCAAGAGCTCAATTGGGAAAGAACCAGGAAGAAAACCATATATCCTTGCTCAGATACAATGATAAAGAGGAAAGGAGGCAAAGAGGAGAATCCACCCAATCCGGAGAGATAGATAGGGACTTCTCATAGAGTGAGTCGCTTGGGGGGCAAAATTTGAATAAACAGTCGGGGCGAGATCGAAGGAAATAATAAATAACCAACCCCCTTAACCAATTACTGTAGCGACTGGAAAGCGTGGCTCTGAATGTCAGAGCACTGAAGAGTTGCAACAACTGGTTGTCAATTTTGTTGTACCAGTGCTTTGATACCGGTATGAAGTCCTGATGACTTTTTCATAAAAAGAAAAGCCTCCAATACCGGTGTTAATCGTCAAGCAAAAAAGGTTCCTCTACCGGTTCTGAAATACCAGTGGAAATAAAAGAAAGAGCCAATCATTGGAAGGCTAGGGGTAGATAGAACATAGTGTCATACCAGTTATCGTTAGATTTTACATCCATCAAAAAGAAGCAATTTCTGGATAGCAAAAACAAAGCCGAAGCCAGAATGACTTTACTCTTCCACGGCGGCGTCTTATTGGGTCTGATTTGCGGGGGCATTGACAACGGGCATGGAGGAGGAAGTCCATCCCGTGGCTTCATCATGTGTTGGTATGTTGAGGTCAAGAACCCTATCTGTGGTCCGACCCCTTTCCACAGGTTGTGATATTTGCAGACAGGGGTCAACATTTTCTATTTCTAGGATTTCCATTAGAGCCCCAGCTTTAATTTTGACCCTATGTACAATGTGGTCATCCAATTGTCTGCCGAATTGATGCAAGTCATTCTTCACATGGTGAAAATTTTGTCGTTCAGGGCCATTCTTAATTCGGTCATAGAGTACCATGTAAGCATGGCTAGATTGAATGAAGTGACGTGGAAAGAGGCCCCCAAGGAGAGCCAACCCCTGCCATAGATTATATTTTGCCAGAGCTTCATGGAACAAGGCCAAGGGGAGCACATCTTGTCTTACCAGCTTGAAGAATACTAATTCCAGCAGAGGAATAGATTGCAGGAGATCCAGAGCATTTGACAAAAAGGAACTAAGAATTTGATGGGGATACAGAAACCTTTTAGCTTGTGGGGATAGCATCTCCTCACCGATAAAATCTTTGACAACCCTTCTCAATTGTGGATTGTGTAACAGAAAAAGATGGTCGAGGTCCCTATTAGTGATGTGTCCATGAAAAGATGCCAAGGATTCTGGAATTTGCATTGGGACCCGATCGTTCCATGGCATATACTCCCAATGAATTTGCCTACATCCTCCGCAAGAACCATTTTCCATATTGCAGAGCACTGTAATACTTTAAAAATTTAAATTTTTGAAAAATTTCGGCTGAGAACTTTGTGTGTAAGAGCAGGTTGGTTCCATTTATAAACAAAAATTACCATCTCAAAGTGCAATAAATGATCAAATTTTAGGATCATGTTTGCAATTCTTGCATTAATTTTATGCCCGTATTATAGTCGAGGGGATGTGTGAGAGGCCTAAGTCTATTTTGCCCCATGTGAAGTGACATATTGAGAATCCCTGAGTACTTTGCACTAAATTTCCATACATACCATTTGCAAAATGCATTTAAGAGCATAAATGTGAGTGTCCTGTCAACATTCTTGATCTTCGGCACCGGTTATGTGCTTATATGTGATTATTTAATAGGAAGCTTGTGATAAGGGTGGTGTACTTTCCTTTTGTACTAATTCAAGCAATTTGGGAAAAGAAGACAATTTAGTAGGAATTGCGATCGACTCCACAGAGATGTCATCGCAGCCCATATTTGCTAACATGTCAACAACGGAGTTGCCCTCTCTTAGTGTGTGACTGACAAAGTAGTCTGAGAAAGTGTCGAGAAGATCCAAGGTGTGCTTCAGAACATAAGATAGTTGTCATGTCTTAGATATTTTCGAAGTAATTGAGTTGATAATTACTAAAGAATCCCCTTCTATGTGTATATTGGGGAGGCCACACTTCCTTGCTAACACCAGACCGGCTAGTAAGGCATTTTCTTCTGCCAAGTTATTCGTTCCCAGAGGGATTGGTGAAGCTTGGAAAGAATGCATTTTGCCAAAGTCTCCAATTCCTAATTTCCCTAGATTTCCACAAGAAGAACCATCAAATTTGATCTTAAAAAAATTCAGAGCTGGGGGTGTCCATTTGATGGACGACCGGTCTTTCACATGGACTAAAGACCAGTTTGGGGGAATCCCTATTGGTAAAATAATACCATGCCAAGATTTTGCAATTTCCTTATCCCACCAGGTAAATGACTGGATGTCCTTGGAATTAGTAAGCGAAGAGTTAATGGTTTCTGCAATCGAATTTTCCAGTTTGATCAAAACTTGATCCAGAGAGGAGGGTGTTTTTTTGAAGATCCTTTTGTTCCTCTCCCACCAGATTGCCCAAATGATGTGAGCAGGAGCACATTTCCAAATACCTAAGAAGGTTGATGTAGAAAATAAAAGAGACCAAGATTTAAACATATCCCATAGTGATTTTTAAAATGGCAACATGACTTGGAGTTTATTCATGATGAAGAACCAACATTGGGAGGCGAAAGAACAGTGTAGAAACAAATGATCAACTATTTCTTCCTCTAAGTCATAAAATACACAATTAAAAGCTTGTGCAATGCCTAGTTTTACTAGTCTCTCTATTGTTACGATTCTTTAATTCAATGTTAGCCACGCAAAACAACCTTATTTTGGTAAAACAATGTCATTCCAACAAAAATAATATGCCCAACTACTTACCTTACTGTTGCAACCCTCCTGTAAGGCATTGTAACCTTCTTTGATTGAGTATTGCCCTGATTTTGAAGCTTCCCAAAATAGCACATCATCTTTGTTAGACATGATAACTGGTCTATTCAATAGAATATTAGCCAATGAGGAATATTGCTGGAAGGATATTGGGAGAAGAGTAGGGTCTTTCCAGATTATTTTCCCTAAAAACATTTCTACAGCTGACACATAGTCACTCAATTTTGTACCCCAATGGGCTATAGTTGTATTCATAATGTTTTCCATGTTATCCAATTTAGCAATAGGAGGATGGCCACACCATGAGTCTATCCAAAAGTTAGCACTGAGACCATTGTTGATTTCCCATGAGACATACTTAGATATTAGATTCCTTGAATCCATCATGAAATTCCAAATAGCAGATCCCTTTGGAGGGTCTAAAAGTGTCAATACTCTTGATTGTTGGGTGTTGTCCAAATATTTATCTTGCATAATCTGGCACCATTTGGAAATCAGGTTAGTGTACATTTTCCAGATTAGTTTCCCTCCAAAGGCCTTGTTGCGGTGCTTCAAATTGCGAAGTCCCACTCCCCCTTGGGATTTTTGACATGACATATTTTCAAGGGAGATTAAGGGGATTTTCCTTTCATTTGTCATATTGTTGTTCCATAAGAAATCTCTGACGAGTTTTTACAATTGTTGGATGATGGATGAGGGAGCCTTGAGGACAGACATGTAATAGTTCGGTATTGTTGTTAGCACTGACTTGATAAACAGGATTCTACCTGATAGTGAAAGCCACCTTACTTTCCAAGTTGAGATTCATGCATGAATTCTACCAATGACAGCAGACCAATAGGACGGTTTGTTTGATCCCATAAAAAAGGGGATGCCAAGGTAGGAGGATGGCAATTGGTCCATTGAGAAGTCTAAAGTATTGCATATTCTTAATGATATGATTGGAGATGTGTTGAAAATGAAAATCTTAGACTTGGTAGAATTAATTTTCTGACCCGAAGAAGAAGAGTAGATATCTAGATTTTGCTTGATGAGCTTGGCTTCTTTTAGAGAAGACTTACCAAATAACAATGTGTCATCAGCGAAAAGAGAGTGAGTTACTGTTATTGAAGTACCTGGAAGGGTGGCCCCAAGCCAAAGCCATTTTGAAGATTGAGAATTGATGTGTCTGCTCAAGGCATCTGCCATGATAATGAAGAGAAAGGGTGACAAAGGGTCGCCTTGTCTTATTCCCTATGTACCCTGAAATAACCTTGAGAGATGCCCATTTATTAGAATAGAGAAGTGCACGCCTGAGATACAATTTTTGATCCATTTGCACCATTTGTTTGAGAAGCCGAATTTTGATAATACTTTAAAAAGGAACTCCCACTAACCCATCCGTATGCTTTCATCATATCAAGTTTGATAACAAACTTTTCCTGTTGGCTCTCATGGATAGAGTGTAAAACCTCATGTGCTACTAGGGCTCCATCCATAGTCTCCCTACCCGGGACAAACCCCCCTTGTTCTTCTGAGATGATCTTAGGTACAAGGAAGTGCATTCTAAGGTAAATGGCCTTAGTTACAATCTTATATATTGTGTTACAAAGAGAAATGGGTTTGAACTCTACGAATGAAGAAGGAGAAGGGGTTTTTGGTATGAGAACAATATTTGTCGCATTAAAACTTTTTAGCATAGCACCCCTTTTCCTAGATTCTTCCATTACCTCTAAGAGATCAAAACCAATCACATCCCAACAATTTTGAAAAAAGAGGGTGGTGAATCCATCCGGACTTGGGGCTTTATCTAGGGAAAGGGAAAATACCACTTTGTGGCCTTCTTTCAAGGTGAAGGGGGCCAGAAGGGCTCTATTGTCCTGTTCAGAGATTAGAGGTGGAATAGATTGCAGTAGAAGCTCAGCATTGTCCTTCCAAAGAAGGGGATCTCAATTAGAATGTGGTGGGGCTAGGAGATTCTTAAAAAACTTAACTCCTTGTTCTTGGATATCTACTAAATTTTGAATCAATTCCCATGAATCCTCATGCTTGATTGAGAACATAACATTAGATGCTTTTCTTTGTTTTGTGGAAGCATGAAAGAATTTTGTGTTTTTATCCCCCTGTTTCAACCAGAGTTCTCTTGATTTATGTCTCCAGTATTCTTCTTCTCTCTTACAGACCTCTTCCCACTCACTTTGAAGGCCCTTTTGTGTAGAGTGCAGGAGCTAGTCCAAACCTTTGGAAATTATGGTTTGGTTAACTTCTTCCAGTTGTTGAGAAATGATTTTTTTTTTAGCAAAGACATTCTTAAAAATCTTTCTATTCCATTCCTTAGCCTGGATCTTAATAAACTGAAGTTTCTTAAAAAATTGGAACATCTTTATTCCATTACATGCAGGGGTGGAAACCCACCATTGTCTTATTAAAGCCTAAAAAATGTGGGTGTCAAAACCACATGCACTCAAACTTGAAGGAGGAGCCATAAACTGGCATGGGGTTCTATTTTTGCCATTCTAGGATAATTTGGACTGGAAAGTGATCTGATTTAGAAATGGGGAGAATGTCTGAATGGTAACTGACCTGATTGAGGTGCCATTCCAAAAAAATTAAAAACCTATCAAGTCTCTCTGCAATCTGAAGGAAGCTCGATCTCCTATTAGTCCAAGTAAAGAGACCATTATTGGGGATCACATCCAGTAAGTTGTTTTCTATGGTGAAATTTAGAAAATCCTGCATAGATCATGGGGGTGGGCAGATTCCTCCTTGTTTTTCCTTATGAGACAAGATTTCATTAAAGTCTCCTCCAATGATGAAATTTTGTGCTTCCTCTTGTTGGAGTAACTAAGTCAGTTTGTCCCATAGGCCTTTCTTTTCTAGAGTGGGGATGGGGCCATAAACATTAAATACCGTAAAGGTCATGTCATAAAATACTGCTTTCAACATTTGCTAGTTATGGTCTTGATCTATTAAGTGAACTTGAACTTTTTTAGGATTCCATAATGTAAGCAGACCGCCCGAGGCCCCAACCCCTTTCATGTGGACCGATCCAAATTGTGTCCATTTGGCCACTGATTTGTGATACATTTCTTGTGATAGCTTTGTTTCTTGAAGTAAGAAAATGTCAGCCTTTGAAGAATCAAGGTGAGATTTGATTCTCCCTCTTTTTTTAGAGGCATTAATACCCCTGACGTTCCAAGAAATCATTTTCATTGTGAAGAGGGAGTGCCTTTTGCATTCCTTGTAACTCTTTCTGATACTTTAAATTTTCCGTCTAAGGTACTCTGCACTCCTGCCTCTATTTCTTCTTGAATTTTCACAGAGTTTGGTTTCCTACCTCTCTTTTTTGGGGTTGTAAAGTCATCTGATTTCAAATTGGGGCTCTGTTCAACTGATAAGGATTGTGCATAGTCAAAAATAATTTTTTTTCCTCACCATCTTGTGAAGGGACTTCCACTTCTTCCTACCTAATTTCCAAGGGGAGTTCCCCTTTATCTTAGATGTTAGTGGATGAACAACAGCACCTTGTTTCTCATAAGGGGAACATTACATTTGTCATACTAACACCTTCCTCTTCTGCAATTTCCTCAATCATAGTGGCAGCTAAGGTGGATGGGATATTGTTTGCTAGTTCTTGGATATGACCCTCCTTACTTGAGGCGACTATCCCTGAAACTGATAAGTTCTGCATTAAATTTTGGATGTCGATCGAGGATTCATTGAACATTAGGTCCTGAACTATAGCTTCTCTATCATCAGATGATTTGTCACATAATTGGAGGACCGGTGTGGACAGGGAGGCAAATTTATAGCTATAAAGGATCCAGTTGTACATGATAAAAAAATTGGTCAGCTGGTTAATCCAGTGAATATAGGATGGTTCAAAGGCATCCTGAGGTTCAAAGGGATCATTGCATGCTTGTACAGGATCAGAAGGCAAAACTACCTCATTCTGACAGGCAGGACACAGAAGAGCGTCTGAGCAGTGATTTTTACAGACTAGAAGCTCTAGGCGCTCATGACCACTACAGGAATTTGTGAAGTGGCCTAATTGTTGCTGATATTTGTAGATGACCTTGGCATTATCCAAGGTGATGTCTTGATGCCACAAACCCCATTTTGATGAAATGGTTAGATGCTTTGGCAGGATCTTATTTGAGGTAAGGAGAAGACATACCCTAACATCTCTCTGGGTTGTTTCAAAGGGTATAAGATCATGAGCGACAAAAATGACTAGTTGGTTGGCCATGGTCTCCACAATATTCAGGTCTCTGTATTCCAAAGGCAAACTTAGAAAGGAGATCCAGTGGGGATAAAATCTACAGAGATTAGCATCTGGTTTGAAGTTTGGAATCTAGGATAAGGTGGAAAGACTAGCCCCTTGACAAAACCAGCCTTTATTTTTGTGAACTGCATCTCTATCTTCTGATGAAAAAAATAGGGCTATAAAAAATTCCGAGTGGCTGTCGATGAAGAAAATATCACGAAGACCCAACCAGTGGTTGTTTGCCCATGAAAGCAGATTTTGAAGTGGGATTGAAGAACTAAACTTACCAATGAGAGCTGATTTCCAGAGAAAAGAGACCGACTAGGAGAGAACATGGTTAGGAAAGGATATCTTGATGACGGAGGAGTCCTCAACCGGAACCCGAGCCGAAATGTGGAAAGAGAAGTCCCGCTCTTTAAACTTTGCCAATTTTATTTTCCATACAAGGGGCGTTGGTTCCGACTTTCCATGATCTCCTTGTTGGTCTGCTCCAGTTTTCCCATTAGCAAGACGAGCCTTAAAAGAAGGCTGATGATGGGCGGAAGGAGATGCTTTGCAGATGTCAAAAATCGGTTGTTTCTTATGGTGTTTTGTTTGGAATGAATTTAAAAATGGGGGCTTTTTTACAGGATTATGAAAAAAAAATTCCCGCCCAAATGAATTTTGAATTTTTTCCCCCCCAAATGGATTTTGAATTTTTTTCCCACCCGAATGAAGGTGGCCGGTGGCCTGGGTGTCCCCTGAGGATCTTATGAGCCCCATGATTGAAGGATGCTCCCTGGATGCAAGTGTTGGATTTCAAATGATTCTGAGGATTACCATCTTCTTTATAGGGATGGGAATGAAATGAGTGGGCCAGATGAGCAAGAGGACTATTGAAAAAATTATCGGGGATATCTGGCTGATCTTGTAGACATGCGAAGTGGTTAAGCCATCAGTTTCATGAGGGTAAATCTGAAACCGGTTTGATAAAAGGTTTGTCCTTGAATATTTTGACGAAGGGGTTGATGTCAAATTTTGAATATCGGCTGAAACGAGGGGCATCCTTTGGTTGTCCTTGGCGAGCCTGGTGGGGGACATTGAAACCTTACCACCATCTATTGTTCCCTGCAGCCCTGGTTTGAGGCCTTGCCCTGCCCTGCCATGTTACACTATCATCTTACTGCCATCTTCCATTCCTTGGAAACCTATTCTGAACCCTGAGAAAATTAGAGCCTCCTCCCAATCAATTAACACTCCCTCCTAAACTTATTATCATGTTTATTTTTAAGAAGAAAAAAAAACACTTCTATCATTGGAATTATTGATACGTTAAAGTGTTAATCAAAACCCAATCTTGTTTACATCTTTTTCCTTACAATATAATTATATATTACCTATTAAGTATGTGTTTAATAAATTAAACAATTTTATATTTCCTACCCTAAAATCCTTGTTCCTAACATCTCTTAGTAGGGCCCACGCATTCTTACACATGTAAGCATTTTATAATGTGTAAGAGGATTCATTTTAGTTTTTCCTACATTTTAAATAACAAGAAGACTTGCCACCATGAAGATCCCTTATATCACTACATTACATAGTGTAATTTAGTAAAAGAAACTTTAACACATTTCAGTGATCTTTATTTTCATTCATCGCCTTAGTACATCATGTATACATATACAAGAACCTAACACAAAAAGAATAAATCATCTATTTTTTTATTTTTTTATTTTTTTATTTACTTTTGATTTGTAATACCTTGAATCATAACACTTATTCACATATGTACAATACATCTTCATTTTATGTAACAATGCAATTTTTGAAGCTTGAATAAGACACTGAATGCATCATAGGATCTGCACAACATCCAAGCTATCTTGTAAACCTTTTTTTTTTTTCTTTTATTAAAATTTATGACTTTATATAAAAGATCAAAATCAGATTTTTAAATCAATCAATGTGTTATTTAAATAAAAAAAATAGAAACTCTCAAATTTATAAACTTCATTTTCAAAATAACTATATATATACTACTTCTTATGAATACAAATAAATTAATTTTATATTTTACGAATTTATTAAATGCAAAGGAAGTTATGCCAATATTTTTTCAAGATAAAGTCAATATTATGATTCAAAAATTTTGCATCGGAGTAGATTTACTTATCTGGTAAAGCTTTCCTCATTGTTGAAGATATTCTAACTCCTTTGATTTCATAATGAAGATCTTCTGACTCCTTTGATTTCTTCATGAATCTCCTCTTGTTCCCTAATTTCTGCAAGATGAATGAAAACCCTATAGTGGTTTTCCCTTCTATCTTCATTCAATTCTCGCCTTGTAGCATGGTAATGATCTTCTTCAAAACCTCTAAAAATCCTATCACATACTATGCAATATGTCTACAAAATTTCTCCTACCACTAACATGATTTGAAACATATTTAAGAATTCAAATACTACTTTTTCACATAAACAATGAACTCCCCTTTTCAAAAATATAGTATTCAATGTATCGAAAAGAGAGAGCCATTTCCCACTACAAAAGAAATAAATGACTTAGAGATTCCTTCCCAAAAATATTTCCATGCAAGACATATTCCTTACAGCTTGTCATAGTGGGGGTTACACTTGACCATGCATTCAAAATTTGAATTTGAATTTCATTTATAAAATCTTCTATTTTCTCCTACACCATGTGCTCAATTAACATGTTGAGAAAATAAGTAATTTCCAAATTTATGACCTTATATGTGTGTGTGATCACTTATTAATTCTTTTTTTTAAAATAATTTTATCCATATTCAATTTTCATCTCCAACTAACATTGCTCATAAAAGTAGTAGTAGTAGTAGTAGTAGTAGTAGTAGTAGTAGTAGTAGTAGTAGTAGTAGTAGTAGTATCAATTTTTATCAAGGTCTAAAAAGAAGGTTATGACACAACACATGTACAAGTATGATTTAACAAATCATGCTTTTGTGGAACTTGATTATGTCATAGAAACAACCAACTTATCTTACAATGCTAGGAATGATACATACAAATTAGAAGAAAGATATCACAATTTTTTTTCAAATTTTGTTAAAAATATGAACAAGGTGTATTTTCAAAACATTCTACTTTCTTCTTCGATATGTAATCCCATATGTTAGATTATTTAAAAATATTTTTCTTATCAAATCTAACATTGGTTTTATACTTTTTGGCTTCATGTGCAATGAATATTCTTGATGGTGAATGTTCAGGATAACTCAACCAATTTGTTGCTACCTACTTCTTGGTGTAAGTTTCTTTCACCAACCATTCATATTTTGTAGTGAAATGAAATTGGAGAAAAGATAAAATGTCTTCTAAATGAAATTTCAATACAAATTTGGGTCTCACATGGTGATCCAAATGTGCAGGTACATGGGTTGACGAAAATTCATGTCATTCATGATGTCAATGGGGTTATCAAATCAAATTTAAAGGTGCTAGAAGGTCATCAATCAAATAGCTTGGCATGGTGCATGTTCTATACAACTCTATAGACATTATATTTGTATTATTTAAAATCGGGGCAGTGCCCTTTATGAACTTGAATGAGACCAATTAGGTTGTCCCATTACAAGTTGATTGTTGGTGTTAACTATTGAAGGTAGACGTGAGTTTGTCTAGCCCTCTATTGCACCATTAATTTTTATCCTATTTCAAGTTTGCATAATAATAAATAAATTGATAAATTGCAGAAGCTTCCTCATGGATTTGTTGTCTTCACTTAAGAATCACTATAAGTTGTGTCTACCTTATTGTAATATAATTACAGATTTATTTTTTCCTTGAAATAAACCTACAATTTGTTGGTGTTTCCAACTAATTGCTCCAAGAAATCTATATCAGGTAGATATGATGCTACAACATATGTGTTCATAGACTACTATGTGAATCAATGATCTTTAAACTCTATAGGATGTGACCTTCATCCATATATAATTTTGATCACAATAAGAACTGAATTTTCCTAAAAACTTAAAAGTAAAAAGAACTTATGAAACACAATGATTATTTGAAGTGTTTTGATGAAATATTTACTTCTAGTATAGTTAGCAGCACAATAGTATGAACAGTGCCTTGTCCATTGGGCTATGCATTAGACGAACCATTATTACAATGAAAAAATATGTATTCTCTGCAGTGCCTTGGGCCTAATGTGGTCGATACCTGGTATTAGTCACAGCAAAAGATGAATTTCTCAATTGCAACTCAATACTTGCTCTCTACATAGAATCCTTTTGAACAGAAATTAGCAAATTTTAATATCCTACTCTAAAAGAAGCCAATATCCACTCAAAACTCATTCAACACAGTGAAGAGATATGAATTTAAAATCCTTGATTCTATTAACTCATATAAGATTCTGGATCACAAGTGAAGAGAAACAACTTTGAAATCATTAAGTTGGATTTCAAGGTGTTTTATATATGCATAGCTCATACATATGATCATTTGCAAGGTTTACTGCAAATAGGACACATATGGTCACAGTAATGTACTGCAAAAAACTCCTAAAATATATTGCATACTATTCACCCTTGGTGAAAATGAGCATACAAGCTTCTCACAGAATTAGTGCTCTATCTTTCTATTTTTCTTGAAGAAGAAGAAAAACAAGGCCTTGAGTATCCTTTTATAAAACAAGGATGCAACAAGCTTTAGGCCTTTTACAACTTCACAATGTAGGTAACCGACTAACAAGAAAAAGACAAAAAACTTTTAGTTCTCTGACAGGAACAGACATTCCTTTATCCTCTTCCATAGGTAGTAGATGTTGAAGATGATATGGAATCCTTCTTTTCTACGTGTAGGCTCCCTTATCAAGTTGGAATATGTGATAACCCTGCATGCTTATTTAAATACCTAGTGACAGAGAGCAACTTGTGAGACTTTTCCCAAAGATATGCAATAAATATGAAAGACACGATAAAATATTTGGAATGAAAAAAAAGACTAGTGATTAAATCAAAGATACATGATCAGATACTCTACCACCGAGAAAAAGAAAGAGAAAACTGAGATTACAAAAAAGAGTGAGAAACTATGATTTCAAAAATTTAAAATTTCAACATTAAGAAAAACATAGAAAGAATAAGAGGAAGGGATTAGAATTCTCCAAATCCATGTTGCTTGAGGTCCTAAAGAGCCTTGAGGTGTTGTTGCTACTCTTTTTCTACAATTTATGATTTGGCAACCTCCATTCTTGTCATACCACTATCAAGTCTTGAGAGGGTATCCATGTATGACCCTAGTGTTTTGCTAAGCAGTGCATCATTTGAAGTAACATCAGAAAACATCTAACTTTGGAGTGTTCTGATGTCATATACCCATTATGTTTTAGACCTTAAGATCTTCTCTCCCCTTGTCCTTCTTCTTTCTCTGTCAAACAAGATGGGCATATGGCTAGTGACTAGGCAATGGAAGCCTCTAAGTTCATTAATGATCTTTTGTGTGTACATCCTATGAATGATGAAGAGTTTCTCTATCACTTCAAACTTGGCCTTAAAATTCTCCACTATAATATGTAGAAAACTTGGAAGATGTCTAATCAATGAAATTTCCAATACTGCAATCATCTTGCTCATATGTGATAATGAGAAAGCTATAAAGTGTTGCCACCTCAAATGCTCTCAAGAAAAAATTAACAAATCCCTATGCTCATCCCATGTTGCATCAGCATGCTCCAAGATTTCATTGATTTTTCATTGCAATAGTGTTCCTTCCATATTCACCTTCACTTTCCTTTATGTCTGTAAAGCATCTAAATTTAGATTATCCCTTTCATTTTTGAGATCAACAAATTCCAATCTAGCTTGAGCTAGATCATCTCTCAGTCCAATGCTTTCATTAGATACATGTTCAATTCTACCCGAGGGTGTGTATGTATGTACTACTCTTAATTGTTCTTCTAGAGTAGTTACCTTTTCTCTCAAAAGTTTGACTTCTTCTTCTATCTTAAGGGATACCTTATGAGAAAATTTTGCCAAGTTCAAATTGAGGCATGTTGCCTCTATGATGGAAGTGTCAGCCACTCTCTTGACTAATAGACCTCCAAATAATTGATCAACCTCTTTTCTCATGCTAGCCTTCTTTGTGACCCTGTGGAAGCACCAAATGACAAGTTGATCAAGATGGTCATCAAATAATGCTTCTGAAAGTGTCTTATCCCTTTGTGTTAGATCTATTGAATCCAAATCTATGTCATGTCTCCTTCTCAATTCATCAAAGACAATGGCAGAGGAGATGCCCCATCCCTACAAAAGGAGTACTCCACTTTTCTTTACAATTTTCCTACCTATTTTCAGGGTCATAGTAGCAAATTGTTGATTTGCAGCCCTCAAGACCTCATCTTTTAACCTTGTCCTTTCTTCATACCCTACGTCATCAAAATTGATTCCTTTGGTCCTTTCTATCCTATCCATCAAATTTTTGATAATAAACTATTTGAACTCCCTTGTATGGATTAAATCATCATCACTCATAAATTGTTCACAGGAAGTAAATCTTACATCTTCACTCAAATCTCCTCCAAGTTGTAATGCCTCTAGGACCCATTCTTTAGAAGGCTCCTGAATTATGACCCTTGTTCTAGTGTCAAACCTATGAATGGGTAGGGGCTCATACCCTTGGAACTCAAAACCTTGATATGACTAATAAGAGATTTCGCTTCCTGGTGATAATGTGTGCAAAGGAGTAACAGCTCTAGGACTCTTTGGTATTTGGTAGAGAGGGCCACTAGAGGATGAGGTGGCCATGGGCTTCTTCTTGGCCACTTCTGCAAGCAAACTCTCTGAAGGGGAGGGATGTGATGATTCAAGGTCAACAACAACTACAGGGGGAGACACTTGAAGACTCAATGGAGGAGAAGAAGGACCAATGGGGGAACCAATTGATTGAGGGGATTGATGGCTTTCTTCTTCCACCACTTGCACCAGAGGTACAACATCCAAGTAGGGCCTTTCATGAGGAAGAGGCATTCTATCAACATCTATGTAAACAGAAAATATTGCTCTCATATTGGCCTCTAGAATTAGTAGTTCTTCCCAAGAAGGAGAATATGAGTTGTCCTCTTTCCTTCTTTTGTTCTCCTCATACTAAATTGTGTACCACCTTTCTTTTCTCTTCAACACCTCCTCATAATCTGTTGCATGTCTTCATCATCTTCTTCATCCCATTGATTCTCTTGTACCTTGTCTTTGCCAAGGCCCTTGAAAATCCATTCTAAATCATAATACCTATAATTGGCCCAAGGAAGCCTATACATATTTAGCATTGAGTCCAGGATGTCAAATGCTTTCCTATATAGAAAGTGATACATCCCAATCACAACTTGTTATGGGATCGTGGACCCTTTCTTGTGTGACCCCCCTACCAAAGACTTATCTACCTCTACCAATTGATGCATAATTTCAAGGAAAGCTACCTTATTTTGAATAGTAATGGGAAAACACCTAGGAGTAACTAGACTATCAAAAATTCTTATGATGGTATGGTCCTTGAAATAAAACCATAACCCCCAATTATGAGTGATTCCCAGTTCATGCCTAAGAAACTCTTTAGCCTCCTAGGTTAGTCTCCACATAACCTTCTTCTGCAAAATGCTAAGAAGCTTCCTTACAAAAAGATTTTCAAAAGTCAAATACTAGACTGATCATTGTATGAATTCCAAATATAGATCCACTCCTGAACCGGAAGAGGTTCTCCTCTAATCTTAGTAATAATCCTGAAATTAGGATGTCATACTTTAAGACCTTTGTACAAGAATATATGCATCAAAAGAGAGTAATACCTAAAAATGTTTGATTTTCCAATCTTGAAACAGGCAGGGCATTGTGTAAACCCTTAGCCACCACAGAAGCATAATCAAATGGTTCGTTGATATCCTTGTTTTTAATATCCATGCAAACCATCAATATCCAAGTTGGTATCAATTCACTGGCATCCACAGCACATACTTGATAGAGGGCATAGTATGTGTCCACAAAATAGCTAGGAAACAGGTCCACACTATAAGGGGTTGTCTGTTTTGGTGTTAACTGCCTATCTTCCCCTTTGAATCTTGGATGCAATAATTGCACCAACTTTCTTCTATATATGTGCTCGTTCTTCTCATACTCCAATTTCAATTCCTTTAGATTGATTGCCCAATCAGCATTGGGGTTGAGCATAAATACTTCATTGATTACATCTCTATTGATCTCTGTTAGTCTGCCACCTTCACTGGCCAAAATCTCCCTAGTAGCAGGGTTATAATTCTCTACAATTGCAGCAATAAAATATGTATTCACATATACATTGGGTATAACAAGCCTCCTCAAATTACAAGTCCATATATTGGAGTCTGTAACTCTTTCTTTCTTCTTGTTGTAACCCTTCCTCCATAGACTGAAACCCCTTGGTGGGATTAGTGTGTCTCTGATGCCTGCAGTTCGATCAACAATGAATTCATCTAGCCTTGATCTAGGCTTTGACCTTTTCTAAGTCTCATTTGACCTAGGAAGCTGGATTATAATCTCCTTAGAGAATTTTCTCTTTCCTAGACTGGAGGATTCTGCCATTTTCAGGGTTAGGGTTTTTTTGAGAGAACTAAATGAAATGGTAACAAAAACTTGGAAATTTAGCATAGGCTAAATTTTATGTGTTTACACGACTGCTAGCAACTGAAAATTTTGCATGAAAGAGTAGAAAACTAAGGAGAGTGCAATAAAAAATGTAATCGACAATCATTTTCAGAAACCCTAATTATGAAAGCAGAAGCATGAAATAAAACTAAGAGCATGTATAGAGAACTATAAGAATGAATTGGGGCAATCTCGGTGCTAAAATAGACAAAGAAATTGGATCATAACAGGAAAAATGGCAAATTAATTGTAGGCACGTATATTGTTGTGATAGCAGGAGATAGTCATTGTATTTCATATTTTAACGTTGGGGCCCCAATAGCAAGTTCTCGGTCAATCAGCGACAAATCAAAGCTCAACACATCAATAGTTTTATTATATTTTATTTTTTGTCACTGTTAGTCATGAAAAATACATCTCGTTGCATAGTCATCAATGTTACATGGCTCACTTATCCACGTATATGTTCTTTTATTGGCTAGAGTATTCACCATTATCGCCTATCGGTCCTACATGCCACATTTGTAGCGACGTTGCGAAATTAGCCTGTGGGCGCATTTTGGAACAATCGCGTAGTAACCACAGCCATTGATTTGATCAAAGGTGAGTGCATATTACCTGTGTTCAATCCATCTGGGAGGTGACTCATCTTGGTGGGACCCTCATGCCACATCATCAGCAGAGTTGCGAAGTTAACTTCTACCTGCATCTTTATTTAATTGTGTCATTGCGTGTTCATCCTACATCGTTGATCTTGATCAAAATGATCATCGTTTACCTCCCCTTTATAAGATGAGGTGTTGGGCTTGTGTCCTTGATTTATGGCCTCTAATCCACATGACAACCATTCATAAGTCCACCTAGGGCATGACTCACTCAAGTGGGGCCATTCTTTCTTCATCAGCATTTGACTCTTTCAAATGGGGCCCACTGACATGTGAATTTCATCTCTGACCATTCAGTGACCTTCAACTTTGTATGTCAGAGCTTTGTCACCCCTTGACATTTTCACATCGGCATTGCAAAGTTAGCTTTGTCGTGCATGTTGAAGCAATCGCGCAATCGTGTTGCTCTTACGATCATTGATCTAGGCAAAGGTTCTTGGTGAATATGGAGCCCGAGGGGAAAGATAAACCAGATGGCTAACGTCAAGCGTCCGATCATCGACACGAGGTAAAAGACTTAAGAGATAACTTAAGCCACTGGAAACAAGCAATCAATAGTCATCGTCAAAATAGAACAAAAAGAAAACAAAACAAATAGTACTTGAGGTTTAGCGTTTTAGACCTAAAATCCTTCAAGATGCAAAAGATAAACCCTAAACCTATTAGCAGAAAAAAAAAATCAAAAAAGCACTCCAACACATTGGGCTATGCACTAGATGAACCATTATTACAAAAGAAAGATATGTATTCTATACAGTGCCTTGGGCCTGGTGTGGTTAATACTTGGTATTAGTCACAACAAAAGATGAATTTCTCAATTGCAACTCAATACTTGCTTTCTACATAGAATCCTTTTGAACATAAATTAGCAAATTTTAATCTCCTACTTTAGAAGAAGCTGGTATCCACTCAAACTCATTCAACACAGTGAAGAGATATGAATTTAAAATCCTTGATTCTATTAACTCATTTAATATTTTGGATCACATGTTAGATATGATAAAATATTTGAGATAAAAGAAAAGACTAGTAATTTAATGAAGAAATACATCATCGAATATTTTCTAACCCGGAAGAAGAAAAAGAAAATTAAGATTACAAAAAAAGGGCAGGAAGCTGAGAATTCAAAATTTCAAGTTTGGAAAGACAAAGAAAATCAAGAAGAAGGGATTATAATTCTCCAAATCCATGCACTGTAGACACATCCATTCATATAAGTAAACACATCCATTCATAAAAGTAAACACATAAAATAGGAGACAATCTGAATTTGCTTGTAGTCATTTCATTCAACTCAATTGGGTATACAATTTTGTAAAGCAGTAAAGAGTCTGCAACTATCTTCTATTATCAAAAATCTCAAACATAATACATTCTACCTGCCCAAGAGAATTTTCAGAACAACTTGCAGATGGCCTTGAATTTTTTTTTATAATATCAAAGGAGCCAAACAAGCTTCGAGCCATCTGCACATGTTTCAAAATCTCATTAGCCTCAACTAGAATATGGTCTTCATGTGAAATCATTTCTCCTTTTACAAGAATTCAGTGCAAGTCTGTATATGCTTTTCATAAGCTTCAGTAGCCACCGAAGCATTTTTTCTATTCAATAACCTCACACTGAACTCCATTTGTGACATTCCTTCTAGCTGCTTATGAAGGTTTTCTTCTACTTTGTTAGCATCATCAAACACTTCATTCATTGTGTCGTGGAGAAATACTTTCCCAAGATCTTCTTTCCAATCAACTTCATTTTTATCTTCTCATGTGTCCCTGAAAAATGTTGGTGCTTGTGCTCCTTGTAGTTTATTGAAATTTTTCAAAGCTTCCCCTAGGTGCCCATGATATTCATGATGTTCATTAAACAACAAATCAATCTCTGACAATATAGCCTCTGTCTAATCCATTATAGTTACTAATTGCAATTGAACATCATTATCAAAATGACTTCCATTTTGCTCAAAAATTTGTAAAAATTATTGCTTTCTCTTTATGTACGTCTAAGTCAATTTCAATCCAAACTCTACCTTCCTTTGTCTTTTGACAAGACTAGTAAAATCTTGGTACATGTTCCACATTCTTTGGAAATGAGGTGGCATCTGCACAAATTTAACTTTGATCAAATTCTGAGCCATTTTGGACTTATAAATTCTGAGATTGTTACTAAGCCTTTGAGTTTCCTCTTGAGCCTTGGCCAATTGTCTTTCTGCTTCTATCCTCTTTTCCTTCTCAATGGCTAGTTCAATCTTCAATTGAGTAGCATGATGCTCTATAGATAATAGAATACCTTGTTGTGTAGAAGTGTTTAATCTCTCATTTAGCTCACAATTCTTTTGATCTAGCTCCACATTCTTAGTTGTGAGCTTCTGAACTGTAGCCTTGGTAAATAATGCAGTATTTACATTCAAATCTGTAGCATGTTTTGCAGTGACAACTTCCACCCTGTAAACCATAAATTGCCCTAAAATAAGTTGTGGATCTATATGTTGGTATTATGTTGTCATTGATGTCAACCGGTATAAGAGATGTATGTGCAGCACTATCATTGATGCATGTCGGATGTGATTTCTTTGATGTCACCTAGCTTTGCAATTCCCCACTAAGGGAGAGAATGTCATTCAGCACAATGGCCATTGGAGTCACCAGTACACAAGTTAGTGTTTGACTTGTGTTGAATATATCGACAGGAGACCGGTATGATATAACAACCGCTAAATGATGACATATGTAAGAGGGCAAGATGTTAAAAGTTGATTGTGATGAAGAGGGGGAATGTTACAAAAATCACATCAACACCGGAGGTGAATTATGTGTAGTCCATTGGCATGTTGTTGGATATCAATCTGCAGGACTCCCACCGGATTAAGAGAGGTCTAACAGAGAGTATGCTTAACCGGATCACTTGTGCTTGTTTGAAGATATGCCTGCTCAAATAGGGAAGCCATAATTAGTGCAATGTCAAGTGCAGATGACAAGGATCCACTCCCATCGATGAGTGGTAATATTGAGCTTATCTCGTATTATGCATGGAATGCATCATAGTCCTCTGAGATAAGACAAAAGATTTAAAGGCAAGTGATTGAAGGCTCACACGGAATGAACTGGTGAAACACTAAGTTGCCTTAGGTGCATGAGATTAGACATATGCACCGGATCAGCCGAGTAGACATGATGAGTTGTCAGTATAGATATTGAAGGATATGGTTGTCACTTTGACAAACCAATTGATAGAAAAACCAGTCTAGTGGTGAAGAAAGGTGTTGCCATTAAAGAAGACAGATGAAGTTTACTGAAGGTTGATGACATGGTGTCATCAAAATATTTACCGGTAAGTATGTCCACCGGTAATGCTGACAAGGTGCAGAGCAGAAAGGCTCCCATATGTTGAAGATGTGCATAAGGTAAGTCAGCACGTGTGCTGACCAGTTTAGATGCACCACTGGAAGAGAAGCAGAGTGCAAGGTTGAAGGCAGACCGGTTAAGGTATAACCGACAGTGTCTGTGAACTAGTATATGAATCGAGTTGTGTGGTTGGTTAGTGATCTTGTCTAGACTGACATAGAAGACTTAGCAAAGGTGGATGTCGATAAAGGGGCCACGTGCAGGTGAAGTGGCATGCATGCACAGGTTGGTGAGGTTGTTGGCGACTGGTCCAACGTTAAATGGTGACTGCAAAGCTCGAGGGATGATGGCAGAGGATTGCGGCTCGAGATCAATGAAATAGCAGAGATCCAATAAAGACTGGTCTTGCAAATCAAAGAGGGTGAAGGAAACTGCATCACGCACGTGATTGATCAAAAAAAAGGCCAAAAATCATGCTGCAGATGGCTAAAGATAGAAGACGTGTGTTGAAAGGTAAAGAGCATGGCAATGTTGATTGATGAGCTGTAAGTCATCAATCAAAGACACGATATTTGATTACATATGATGTGCCATGATGATCAGAGATCAGATCGGATATAGATTTAGTGCATGGCGGAAACCCTAGCATGCCAATGTTCAAACCAATGTTTAGGTGAGAAAATATGGCTATAAGAGTGCAAGCCAAAGCTGTAGTTGTTGTTGCTGCATGTGAGAGAAAATCAGTCAAGTTCTCAATGAAAATCAAAGAAGAGACTGGGTGTGTGAGAGGGAATTTGTCTGAATAGCACAACCGGCAAGAGTGAGGAAATTGGTAGTCTGCCATTAAGTCTGACAGAGAAGTTAACTGGTGGTGACTAAACTGGCAGAGAAGAGCTATAGTAGATTGCAATGAAGAATGGGTAAGCTGAGAATTGGTAGGAATCAAATAGTAGATATATGACTGAGTGAAGAAGATTGTTGGTGACTAGTAGTAGTGTGTCAAAGAGGAAGGAGAGTCGGCAGAGAGAAGAACCGGGAAAGAAGAAGCAGAGGTTGAACTCGGTGCAGGGGTTGGTGCCCAAAAATCAAGGGTTGGCGCTCCTTGGGTTTGTGCCCTGAAGGAGTGGTACTCCTTGGGTTGGTGCCCTAAATGTTGTAACTGAGGTTTTCATTATGAGGCTGGATTGGAGCAGTAGTCTCCAGCAGCACTTCTCATCGAGATTTTTCCCATCTTGGGTTTTCCTCGTATATCTGGTGTCATGTGATGTCCCTTTTATGTGTGGTTTTTTTTGTGTTATCCTCTCATCTAACTAGTATGTCTTCTTTGTTTTAGATCTATTAACCGGTATATACACAGGATAGAAAAGGGAAGAGATTTGGAAACCACTTAATCACCCCCCCCCTCTCAATGGCATCTTGTGTTCAACAATTGGTATCGGAGCCTAGGTGTTGGTTTTTTGGTATGGTTTTGTCATTGATGTCAACACCTATAACACTTATCAACTTTGGCACTTTGGAGGATTGGCAATGTTCACCGGCAAGCAAGTGACTTATGCACAGTCACCGGTATCTGGTACCCCGATAGGATATATTGTTCACCGGCACTTGGAATGACATGGAAAACATCTAGTTATGTCGAAGACATCATTTGGACACTTTGTCTTGGAGATTTGTTCATTGGCATATTCGTATTTGTATATTTGTTGTTACTGGAAAATAGGTCCAGAATAAGCACCGGTGGGCTTATCTATTCCAGATCAGCACGGCACGCTTTGGAGATGATTTTGTTGTTATTGTAAATGTATTAAGCCGACATGTTGAATCGGATATTGCATCGGTTATTGATTTACTTGTAATTATTTTATTGTAATATCTTTTAGAGCTGACCTACTTAAATTGGTCTTAGGTTATGGTATATATGTAAGATCTTATTTGTAAAGATCGATATGCCATTAGGAAAAGGAATTGTAAGAAGGTATATGCGAGAATAAGCAGAGCTATACACGCAGACATCATTTGAAGGTGAAGAAAGGTTTTTGTGAAGACATCTCAGAACTACATTGGTACTGAATCTAGCATACGAAGATGTTATTTTGAGCAGTACATCATCATTGGATTTAACCATCCAATTGTAGTTAGTGTGACTCATATTTGTGTTTGAGCAATGAGCTCTAGGCGCTTGGCATTTCTGCATGTTCAGACCTCATTTGTATACACATACTATCTGCAATAGTATCATCTGATTGTGGGTAAGGTTTCCCACCATGGTTTTTCCCCTTATAGGGTTTCCACTTACAAATATTGGTGTTATGTGTTGTGGATGTTATTTTCTTTCTGTTCCATGCATTAATCTTTACCTGTACTGTAATTAACTGATAAATTGTCTACCGGCATAAAGTTTGGTTTACCAGTATTATTAAGGTTGGTTAAGTTGTTTTTGGTTTGAATTTATTTGACAACTGATTCACCCCCCCCCCCTCTTAGTTGTCTCTGGGACCTTACAATTGGTATCAAAGCTTAGTCCTCTTTTTGCAAAAGTTTAAAAGCTTGAGGAGATCCAATGTCTACTAACTATTTCAAGAAGGACAGTCCTAAACTTGATGGAACCAACTATGGTATATGGAAGATCGGAATGGAGACACATCTAAATTGCATTGGAAAGGACATCTGGGATGTTACAAAGAATGGCTACATTGCTCCTACTCAAAGTCAGCCTAATCCACCTACCTTAGGAAAAGATGAAGAAAATTATTGCAAGGCAAGAGAAGCACTTTTGAGCGCATTATCAGATCAGCAAATCATGGGATTATCAGATAGGTCTACTGCTAAAAATATTTGGGATCATTTGGAAAGATTGAATGAAGGAGATTCCACAGTTAAAATTGCAAAACTTGAAAGCTTTTGGGTTAGGTATGAAAATCTGAAAATGAAAGAAGATGAAAGGATTTCTGCTTTTATAGAAAGAGTAAATGAAATTGTTCTAGGTATTAAATGTTGTGGAGGAACCTTAAGTGAAGATGAAATTGTTTCAAAAGTTTTAAGAGGATTGCCACTGGCATATAAAATGAAAGTTACTGCTATAAATGACTTGAGAAAAATGCCTAATACATCAGTAACTAAGGATACATTGATTGGAAAACTTTCAGCTTTTGAAATTGAGGAATTTGGTCATGTTTCTACTATAAAGACAGATTTAGCCTTTAAAGCATCAACATCATCTGCACCATCTTTTGACAAATCTGATTGCAAAGCCTTTTATGCAAGAGAACTTGAGGAAAGCAGGAGAGAAAATGAAGAACTTGAAGAACTTGAAGCACTATTTGCAAGGGAAACGCCTAAAGGTCCAGTTGGAAGTAAGTATGAAGGTAAAGCACCCTTTAAATGTTTTAACTGTAATAAGATTGGTCATATGGCTTCAAGATGCCCTGATAGACATGCTAGACTAAGAGAAGAAGCTAGAAGAACATATTGTTGGCAAATGCACACTCCAATGAGAAATTGTAAGTGATTGAAAGTTTTGTCATTGATGGCAACCTTGCAATCATAGGACACCAGCATCGACAGACTCTACACCGGCACACAGGACATCGGCAGTGAAAGGAAGGATACCGGCACCTTGGCCGACTTCAATTTTGTTTGAAATGTATTTTGCAATTAATTGTAAAATCATTGTAAGCCGACATGGCGAGTTGTAATATGACTCATATATATATGAGATCATTTTGTAATAGGAAAGATATGAAATAGGATGTGAGATAAGAAGACCTAATATGCAAAATATTGGTTAAGGATTTATGTTGTAGCAGAACTTAAACTGGTACGGAATCTGGCATAGCAGACACTAATCTGAAGCAGTACAAGACATTGGATTAGTATAATCCATTTTGTAAGTCAGTGTGACTTCTTTTGTAATTGAGCAGTGAGCTCTAGGCACTTGGCCTTCCTGCATGTGCATGCCCCTATTGTAAGAGTAATATTCCCTTATTGGCCAGTAAGTGAATATTGTGGGTCACAAATCCCACTGAGCTTTTTCCCACACCAGGTTTCCTCGTTAAAATATTGTGTTATGGTGTGTTTCTCATGTGGTTACTGTTATTTTTGTTTACTGCATTATTTATGGTTTACCGGTACACATTTTTAATATATTTTTCATGTTTTAAGTCAAGTAAATTTATATACCAGTTAGATATTGATTCACCCCCCCCCAACCTCAGTATCTTTGGGAATCCTAACACATACAAGCCTAACCCTGAATATCAGAGATATAGATTTAAGAAGAATAAAGATAAATCTTGTTAACTTGCTGATGAAGGAGTCACTGGTGATTCTGATGAAGATTCGGCAGACAATGGATGGGTTTTTGTTGCTATAACAGAAGATCAACCGGAACCTACTATTCAACCAGTAGAGCAGGCCCTGGCAGCTAAAGTTGAAGTTAAGGATGAATGGATCATTGATTCAGGATGTTCACATCATATGACTAGTGATAAAGGTAAATTCTTGAACTTTCAGGAATATAATGGAGGTCTGGTAAGATTTGGAGATGATAAAGCTTGTTTAATCAAAGGAAAAGGTACTATATCTCTTGATGGTAAGCATAATACTGACAATGTTTACTATGTAGAAGGTTTAAAGCATAATCTTTTGAGTGTTGGTTAATTGGTTGAGAAAGGATTTCAATTACAATTCAAGAATGGAAAATGCAAAATTATGAATAGAACTGGTTTGGAAATTGCAACCGGTAATCAAATTAGAAGTAATATCTTTCATTTGAATAACAGTGAAAAGACATGCCTGATTGCACACATTGATGAAAGTTGGCTATGGCATAAGAGACTCTGTCATGTAAATTTTGATTGCATGGTAAAAATTAGTACTACTAAGGCAGTTAGAGACTTACCTAAGATTGTTAAACATCACAATCCGATATGTAAGGAATGTCAATTTGCAAAACAAGTTAGAGCATCTTTTAAAAGTATTCCAGAAAAATCCAATAATGCTCTTGACTTAATTCACACTGATTTATATGGTCCCACTAGAACTAAAAGCTTACAAGGTGATAGATATTTCATGCTAATCATTGATGACTATTCTAGAATGTGTTAGGTTACTTTTCTCAGAGAAAAATCAGAAGCTCTTGGGAAGTTCAAACTATTCAAAGCAATGGTAAAAAATGAAACCGGTAAGAAAATAAAATGACTGATATCATATCAAGGAGGTGAATTCACATCAAAGGAATTTAATACATTCTATGAAGTGAATGGAATCAGAAGATAGTTATCAGCACCTTGGACACCATAGCATAAAGGAGTTGTAGAAAGGAAAAACATAACTATCTTAGATGCAGCCAGAAGTATGTTATCTGAAGCAAATCTACCACATGTATATTGGAGAGAGGTGGTAAGCATAGCGGTCTATACATTCAAGAAAGTTCACATCAAAGGAGAAACCGGTAAGACCCCTCATGAACTATGGTTTGGTATTACTCCTACTCTTAAATATTTCAGAATATTTGGAAGTAAATGCTATATTAGAAGAGATGAGTATATTGGCAAATTTGATCCTAGAAGTGATGAAGGAATTTTCTTGGTTATTCATCTAAGAGAAAAGCATATAGATGTTTTAACAAGAGATTGCAGAAAATTGTTGAGAGTACAAATGTGAAGCTTGATGAACAGTTTAGAGGAACTTCAAGGTATATAGACTCTGAACCGGCAATAGAGATACTGACAAATGAACCTACATTGAATCCACTGGTACAGAATGAAGATCCAATTACACTGGTATCATCTGAAAATTCCACTGTAATTGAGGAACAGTAGCAAACGAAGACACCCCGGTATGTAAGATTGAACCACTCTAAAAATCGGATAATTGGGAACAAGTATCAAGGAGTTATGACAAGAGGAATACTGGCAAATGAAGAGGTATGTCTTATTTCTCAAATTGAACCATCATCAATGAATGAGGCATGTGAAGATAAGCACTGGATTAAAGCTATGGAAGAGGAACTAGAACATATTGAGATGAATAACACATGGACATTAGTTCCCTGGCCTAAAGACAAAAATGTGATTGGAACTAAATGGGTATTTAGAAATAAACTTAATGAAGATGGCAAGGTAATCAGAAACAAAGCAAGATTAGTGTGTAAGGGATATTTACAGAAAGAAGGAATTGATTCTAATGAAACCTTTGCACCGGTAGCTAGAATTGAGGCAGTCAGATTATTACTGGCTTTTGCAGCTCACAAGAACTATAAAGTATATCAAATGGATGTTAAATGTGCATTTTTGAATGGAGATCTTGAAGAAGTTTACATTGAACAACCTGATGGATTTTCTTTGATAGATGACAAAGATATGGTTTGCAGGTTAAGGAAAGCTTTGTATGGACTAAAGAAAGCTCCTAGAGCTTGGTATGCTAGATTGGACAAATATCTTTTGAAGCTTGGATACACTGAAGGTAATGTTGATAGCAACTTATACTATAAAGTGACTAATGATGATGTCTTGGTTATAGAAGTTTTTGTTGATGATATAATCTTTGGAGGAGAAGATGGATTATGTAAAGACTTTTCTATTGAAATGCAACATGAATTTGAAATGTCTATGAGTGAAGAGATAAAATTCTTTTTAAGATTGCAGATTTCACAGACTGATAAAGGTATATTCTTAAGTCAATCCAAGTGCTTGAAGGAGTTACAAAAGAAATTTGGGATGGAGAACTCTAAACCGGTAAGCACACCTATAACTACAAATGACAAATTATCACTAAGGGATGAATCTACACCTGTTAATCCGACTAGGTACAAGTCTATGATAGGAGGCCTACTGTATTTGACACAAACAAGACCTGATATTATGAATGCAGTATGTATTGTTTCAAGATTTCAAAGTAATCCTAAAGAAAATCATGAATCAGCAGTAAAAATGATTTTCCGGTACTTACAAGGCACTACAAATCTTGGTTTATGGTATCCTAGAGATGAAAACTTTGAATTATGTGCATACACAGATGCAAATTGGGAAGGAGATGTGGATGATAGAAAAAGCACCACCGACGGAGCATTCTTTCTTGGAAGCAGATTAATTTCTTGGTTGAGTAAGAAACAAAGTTGTACATCTTTATCAACAGCAGAATTAAAATATGTTGCAGCAACAACTAACTGTACACAAGTATTATGGCTTAAGAAAATGTTGAAGGACATAAAGGTAAAATGCAAAGAACCTATAACTATCTATTGTGATAACACTACAGCAATTGATATATCTAAGAATCTGGTACTACATTCTAAAACTAAACATGTTTCTATCAAATTGAACTTTCTGAAAGAGAATGTTGAAGCAAAAGAAGTAAAACTGTTTTATGTGAATACTAAAGAGTAGATTGCAGATATTTTCACTAAGCCTTTGCCCAAGGAGACTTTTGAATATCTCAGAGATCGGCTTGGGGTCATAACCCCACCGGTAGAGACTTAGACAGTTGATGTTTGTCATCAACTGGCAGAACTAACAGAGAAATCTTTTATTCTAGCTTTGATGAGGAGAGCTACTTCTCAGGGGGAGTAGTTGGCATACTGAATTAGTTGGTATTTTATATTTGAATCTAGCTTTTGTATTAGCTTTGGCATTTGATGTCAAAGGGGGAGAGATTGATATAGAAAAACACAAGGAGAACACATGTTGCTCTCAGGAGAAGAGACTGTTACTTTGGGAGAGATTGATCACTCTTTGTATCTGAATTTTGATTTCTGGTTATGATCTCTTTTGGGAGATTGTTGGTTTTTGGTAATTGGCATTTATGTTTTGGCACTTTGATGGTTTTTTCCATCTTGTGTTGCCATCAATGCCAAAGGGGGAGATTGTTGGTATTTTGGTATGGTTTTATCATTGATGTCAACACCTATAACACTTATCAACTCTGGCACTTTGGAGGATTGGCAATGTTCACCGGCAAGCAAGTGACTTATGCACAGTCACTGGTATCTGGTACACTGGTAGGATATATTGTTCACCGGCACTTGAAATGACATGGAAAACATCTGGTTATGTTGAAGACATCATTTGGACACTTTGTCTTGGAGATTTTTTCATTGGCATATTCGTATTTGTATATCTATTGTTACCGGCAAATAGGTCCAGAATAAGCACCGGCAGGCTTATCTATTCTAGATCAGCACGGCATGCTTTGGAGATGATTTTGTTGTTATTGTAAATGCATTAAGCCGACATGTTGAATCATATATTGCATCGGTTATTGATTTACTTGTAATTATTTATTGTAATATCTTTTAGAGCTGACCTACTTAAAATGGTCTTAGGTTATGGTATATATGTAAGATCTTATTTGTAAAGATCAATATGCGATTGGGAAAAGGAATTGTAAGAAGGTATATGCGAGAATAAGAAGAACTATACATGCAGACATCATTTGAAGGTGAAGAAAGGTTTTTGTGAAGACATATCAGAACTACACTGGTACTGAATCTAGCTTATGAAGATGCTATTTTGAGCAGTACATCATCATTGGATTTAACCATCCAATTGTAGTCAGTGTGACTCCTATTTGTGTTTGAGCAGTGAGTTGTAGGTGCTTGGCCTTTCTGCATGTGTAGACCCCATTTGTATACACATACTATCTGCAGTAGTATCATCTGATTGTGGGTAAGTTTTCCCACCATGGTTTTTCCCCTTACAGGGTTTCCATTATTGGTGTTATGTGTTGTGGATTTTATTGTCTTTCTATTTCATGCATTAATCTTTACCGGTATTATAATTAACTGATAAACTGTCGACCGGCATAAAGTTTGGTTTACCGGTATTAAGCATTAAGGTTGGTTAAGTTGTTTTTGGTTTGAATTTATTTGACAACTGATTCACCCCCCCCCCCTCTCAGTTGTCTCTTGGACCTAACGCTAGGTTCCCGATTGATAATGTTTTTCTAGCTTGGGTAGATTCTGGTATTTGAACACAATGGTTTTTTTAGTGTCAACCCCTACTCCTGTATTTGATGGTTCAAAATTTTTTGTTTGGATTCGTAGGATGGAAGTCTACTTGTCCTCCCTTGGGTTTGATGTATGGATGTCAATAGTAAATGGCTACCCTAGTAAAGTCAGACCTCCCACTGATTTAGATGCATAAAGAAGAAACCAGTGTAATGATATAGAAATGAAGGCTATACTCTATGGGTTATCATATGATGTTTCCTCACAACTGGACGGATGAAAATCAGCAAAAATTTTGTGGGACAAATTGAAGAAACTCTATAAAAATGTTCCTACCACTGCATCACCGGTTTGTGAAGACAATATTAGAAATGTAACTCATGTGTCTACAGGTGATGAATGCAAATCTGCTAGCAGCCGCAGCAATGATGATGATGGAACCTACCTCTTCATGCCTCAAGAATCAGAAGATGAGAGACACACATCTGATAATGATCATGCAGATCACTACTACCGACAAGATGTGTTTGGCAGTGATAGTGAAGGTGAAGAGGAAGATGAAGCAGAAGTAGATCTTGAAGGAGAACTTGTAAGTGCACTCGAAGAACTTAGTAGAGTGAGGAATGAATACAAGTTATTCAAGGATGTTGCAGTTGTGGAACAGAACCGGTTAATCAAATGCCTTGAAGAATCTGAGAAATATATCTCAGAGTTGAAGACTCAACAAGAAAGCACCAAGAAGTGTTGGTGTAGTGATCTAGCATATGAGATAGAAGCCAAGAATAAAAACCATTAGAAGCTAGAAGGAGATATGGAGAATCTTTGAAAAGACCTTGAGAAGTGTCAAGATGAGCTCAAGGTGAGAATCTAGTTTGATGGCAGCAGTGACGCCTTAGACAAAATGTTGAAGAAGCAAAAGCATTCTAAGGATACCAAAGGATTAGGAAGTGGTGTCGGTGAATTCTCCACAAGCAAGTTTGTCCCCCACAAAGACATTTTGTTTGTCTCCTCAAATGGAGAAAACAAGGGACAGACCTTCACTATCTGGAATTCTCCCCAGAAGAAGGTTGATCTAACCACAACCGGTGAAGACATGAAGCCAAGGATGATGACTGGTACTTCAAGAAGGAGAAACAATACAGATCCCAAATGAAAAGGAAATATCGAAGAAGGAAGCTTCACTGAAAGCAAGAACAGAGGGAAATAGAATATAAGACAAGTAAATGCTACCACCCACAAGACAAAGCAAGTGTTGGAAAAGAAGGGATCATATGGAAGAACTGTAGAAGGTGACCATCCCAAGATCCATCCCCAGAGAAGCAAAAATGGAGATTCCAAACCGGTAAGATCTCCTCATGCATGGCAAAATAAATTTGTAAGTCATTTGCCATCCTTTACCAGTTACTGCTTATCTTGCAAAGATTATGGTCATAGGGTAGAAGAATGCATAAAGAAGATTAGAAATAAGAATGTAATTTGTCCAAGAAGTAATACATATGGCCATGTTATCTCAAGGTGTAGAAACATGCATAGATCTGCTCCTATGCATAATAAGAAGACTCCATTTGCTACCTCAACAAATGCAAATTATGTATGTTATAATTGCAATGGATTTATTCATAGAATTCATTAGTGCAGGAAAAGGAATGTTTTGTCATATGACAGTCAGTATAGCAGCTATGTTCAACATGCAAATGGATATAGAGCATATGAGAGAAAAAAATGCTACATGGAAAAAAAGGAGAAGAGGTTTTGTTCCTATAAGATCAAGAGGTCCACCGGTTTCATTATCTGGTTACAATGGCATGACCAGAAGAAGATGGTTAGACCAGTTTGACAGAAGGTCCTCCAATCATGCATTTGGCATGAACATTGTTTGCTTCTACAGCAATGTCTCAAGCCATGAGGCAAAATCTGGTAGAGCAAGGAGCAATCAGAAAAAGAAGGTACCACTTGCTCCCAAGACTAAAAAAGGGAAGAAAAATGAAGCTAAGCAGGTATGGAGAAAGAAGCAAGAAGATGCAACCATGGATAGGCACTGTGCATTCAATGCACACGTGATATCTCCTAAGGCTTAAAGGAGATGCAGGACCTTAGAGGGAGTAGTATATTGACCATATCATTCACCCCCTCAGTAGAAGAGGACAAATGGAAGAGCAAGATGATCTCGGTATGAAGGAAGGAAATGAGATGGTAAGTGTGTGTAGTGGTTGCCTTAGCTACACACCTACAGATCATAGATGGATCACTACAGCATGTACCAATAGATGGATAATTAACAATTAGGATCTTATGCAAATTGACACAAGAAGACAAAATTTAGAGGAAGATGCTTTGTTAGATATGATGGACTGATGCAGGAAATTGATATGTACAGTATGATACTGGTATGAATACTAACCGGTATTTGCAGGTTATACAAGTCAACAAGGTCTGGGATCATTGTAATATATCTGGTTGTGTGATATGAAGAAGTGGTTATGTCTTAGGTGGTATTGGAAAAGACCTGAATGACATATGATGGCCCGCCAGTTGATCATGTATACATACATCTTTTTGGGATAACTGTTTTTGATTTATGGCATGATAGTGATATTGTATGGCATTATGTACACCTAGGATCATGTCATATGTTGTGGTGGAAATTATGGAGTTGATAGATCATATGATTGATCACAATGCACAGCTCAACTAGTATAAGGGGTAGTTTGACTCTGGTTTAGAACCTAACAGGAAAATAAAGACCTGAGATGTATGACTCAGGGGGAGTTAACAGGCATGTTTTTCAGACTTGTTTCAAACTTGTTGGACACAGAGGGTGTGCAACTGTCTATGGATGTACCATTTTAATTGTGTCATTGGAAGTGTCTGGGGTTGTGAGATATTTCAATGCCTATCCAACTAAAATCACAACTGGACCACTGGGAGTGTTATCTGCAAAAAGGGAGACTTGCATTCTCTAGAGAATATACAGTTGGTATCGGAGAGTATACAATTGGTATGAGTGTCATCTTCAACACTTGATATCAGCAAATTTGGGTCAGAATAACTTTTGCATATCAAAGGGGAGATGATGCACTCTAACCGGTTAGTATGTTTTATTTACTAACACGTGCCTTCAATTGGTTTTAGATTTGTATATGTATGTGTTTCCGATGTGCATATACACTTGGTTTTTGAGAAATTGGTGTCAGTTGGTGGTTGCGCTCTCCATCTCAAGTTTTGTGAATTGAGAGGATGCAATATATCATGGTCAAAGGAGGAGAAGCATCTAGTAGAGAAAAGGGGAGTTAGAAAAGTGTCAGTGATCGGTAGACACAAGGAGGAGAGAAATCCTGGCAGTACCCTTTGCCATTGTTGTCAAAGGGGGAGAGAGTTTTTGTAGTATTTTGCATACTACATGTGTGAGAATCCATGGAACACACAAAGAGAGAGAGAATATGTAGCATGTTGGATACTACATGTGTTGAGATCAATGCCAAAGGGGGAGATTGTTGGCATTGTATTGTCATTGATGTCAACCGGTAAAGGATGGTAACTGGTATAAGAGATGTATGTGCAGCATTGTCATTTATGCATACCGGATGTGATGTCTTTGATGTCACCTAGCTTTGCAGGTCACTGGTAAGGGAGAGAATGTCATTCAGCACAATGGTCATTGGAGTCACTGGTACACAAATTAGTGTTTGACTTGTGTTGAAGATATGGATAGGAGACCAGTATGATATAACAATCGGTAAATGATGACATTTGTAAGAGGGAAATATGCTGGGATGTTGATTGTGATGAAGATGGGGAATGTTACAAAAATCACATCAACACCGGAGGTGAAGTATGTACAAGCTATAGGTATGTTGTTGGATATCAATATGCAGAACTCCCACCAGATAAGAGAAGTCTAACAGAGAGTGTGCTCAACCGGATCACTTGTGCTTGTTTGGAGATATGCCTACTCAAACAGGGAAGCCATAATTGGTACAATGTCAGATGCAGATGACAAGGATTCACTCCCATCAATGAGTGGCAATACTGAGCTTATCTTCTATTATGCATGGAATGCATCATAGTCCTCTGAGATAAGACAAAAGAGTTAAAGACAGGTGATTAAAGGCTCACACCAGGTGAATTGGTGAAACACTAAGTTGCCTTAGGTGCATGAGATCATAGATGCACTAGATCAGCCGGGTAGACATGATGAGTTGCGGGTATAGAGATTGAAGGATATGGTTGTCACTTTGACAAACCAATTGATAGCAGAATCGGTCCAGTGGTGAAGAAAGGTATTGCCAGTAAAGAAAACAGAGGAAGTTTGTTGAAGGTTGATGATATGGTGTCATCAAGATATTTATCGATAAGTATGTCCACCATAATGTTGACAAGGTGCAGAAGAGAAAGGCTCCCATCTGTTAAAGATGTGCATAAGGTAGGTTAGCAAGTATGGTGACCGATTTAGGTGCTCCACCAGAAGAGAAGCAGAGTGCAAGGTTGAAGGCAGATCGGTTAAGGTATAATTGACAGGTTTTGTGAACTGGTAGATGAACCCGGTTGTGTGGTTGATCGGTGATCTTGTCTGGATTGACATAGAAGACTTAACAAAGGTGGATGCCGAAAAAGGAGCCACGTGGAGGTGAAGTGGCATGCATGCAAAGGTCAGTGTGATGTTTTGGTGAGGATGTTGGCGACTGTGAAGCTCGAGGGATGATGGCAGATGATTGTGGCTCGAGATCAAGGAAGCAATAGAGATCTAGTACAGACTAATCTTGCAGATCAAAGAGGTTGAAGGAAACTGCATCACTCATGTGATTGATCAGACAAAAGGCCGAAAATCATGCTACATATGGCTAAAGATAGAAGACATGTGTTGAAAGGAAAAGAGGATGGGGATGATGATTGATGAGTTATAATTCATCAACGACATGAGATCTGATCAAATATGATATGCCATGATGATCAGAGATCAGATCGGATGCAGATTCAGTGGATGGCGGAAACCCTAGCGTGCCAATGTTCAAACCAATGTTTAGGTGGGAAAATATGGCTATAAGAGTGCAAGACAAATATGTATTTTTTGTTGCTGCATGTGAGAGCAAATCAGTCAAGTTCTCAACGACAATCAAAGAAGAGACTGATTGTGAGAGAGAGAATCTGTCTAAAGAGCACAACTGACAAGAGTGAGGAAATCGGTAGTCTTCCATTAAGTCTAATAGAGAAGTTAACCAGTGGAGACTGAACCGGAAGAGAAGAGCTACAATAGATAGTAGTGAAGAATCAATAAGTTGAGAACCGATAGGAATCAGATAGTAGATATCTGACTAAGTGAAGAAGATTGTTGGTAACTAGCAGCAGTGTGTTAGAGAGGAAGGACAACTGGCAGAGAGGAGAACCGAGAAAGAAGAAGCAGAGGTTGAACTAGTAAGGTTGCAACAGAGAGTGAGTTACAGCAGAAGATAAGGGTGCGACATAGAGAAAGTGAGCAGAGAACCGGCAGAGATCTATGTAGAGGTGAAACGGTGGAGAGACATACATGAGAGTTACAAAGTTCTTTTGTAACAGGAATATTACTTTTGTATTTATGATATGATCTTGTTATCATTGAGTTGGAGCTCAGTGTAGGGGTTGGTGCTCCTTGGGCTAGTGCCCAAAAATTAGGGGTTGATTCTCCTTGGTTTGGTGCCCTAAAGCAGGAGTGGTACTCCTTGGGTTGGTTCCCTAAATGTTATAACTGAGGTTTTCATTGTGAGGTTAGATTGGAGCAATAGTCTTCAGCAGCACTTCTCACAGAGGTTTTTTCCATCTTGGGTTTTCCTCGTATATCTGGTGTTATGTGATGTCCCTTTTATGTGTGATTGTTTTTGTGTTATCTTCTCATCTAACTGGTATGTTTGCTTTATGTTAGATCTGTTAACCGATATATACACATAGGATAGAAAAGGGAAAAGATTTGGAAACCACTGATTCACCCCCCCCCCACTCTCTATGGCATCTTGTGTTCAACACTGCAATGGTGATAAGCCTCTTGTCAGTTGGATACAAACAACATATAGCCAACACTTTGTCACTAAGACCAAAATCTGAACCATAGCACAACTTATCTATTCCTTCATCACTTAACTTTAGATCCAAACCTTCATATCTTCTGATATTGTTAAAGGTAGTGGAAGAGGACATATTTTTCCCTAGAAGGAGCATACATCCCACTTCTTTTACCAATTGTCTTCCCTTCTCTGGGGTCATGTCCTTGGTTTCTTCACGAACCTCTACCAAAAATTATTTGACAACCTCATCTATTTTCTCTGAGGGTGTATCATGAGTTCTTTCATTCAGTTTCCTTCCCATGAATTTATTAATAATCTCTTTGAACTAACTTGTATTGATGAAATCATCATCAAATAAAAACTTCTTGGAAACCAGATCTTTGACTTCATCTGTTAAGAAATCGGCAATTTCAGCAATATTTTCATCTTGATCATTTGGGTTGTGGTAAGTTGGCACATGCACTTGCATTTGTTGCATAACCTCTTCCTCATGGGGTGCTGCACTTTCTCCCATATCTTCTGATACTTCCAATCCTATTGATTGAGCGGGAGACATTTGAGCTAAAGGAGAAACGTCCCTATGTCCTTGAACGATGGTGGATGAGACAATGGATGAAGATGGGGAAATGATTGGCACATTTGATGTCAACCTAGATTCATGTTGGAGTAACAATTCCATTCTTCTGAATGTATCATCAATGTCTGCAAATGCACCCTTGTATGTAGGGTCAACCAACTTTCTTTCTTTCTTAGCTTGTCGGATTATTATCCATGCTTTAACCCTTCCCACAATGGCTTCATAAGTGGGGCAATTCCTTGTTAATTCCTCTTTGAGCACAAATGTGTGATTTTATGTGCCTAAACTTACACAACTTCTTGCAAATTTTATGTATCCTTCTAGATCAAATTTCCAGACCTCTAAATGTAGGGGTAACTTATTGCTATCCAAGAGATTGATGGCTTTTGCAAGTCCAGATGATGAAGAAACCTAAAAATATCCAATATGAAGATAAGAAGGGAGAAAAGAGGCCTTATGTGACTTCTCAAAAGGAGTATATGCCCCACACATTTGTCTAATTATTTCTAGATATACCAATCTGTCGAGAACTATCAAAGGAAACAAATGTGGTCGTCCCTCAAATCCATAGATTCTTATGTAAGTCGGCTTCGCTATGATGTACCAATCACCCCAATTATGGTTTATTTTTACCTTTATCTCATGTTCCCTTCCTTTAGGCCTCAAGAACTACATGATCTTATCTGACAACCTTGGAGGGTTATGACCAAATAAACCATACAGTTTTTTAACAAAATGCTCCTCAAAACATAAATATTGGGCAGGCATAAAACCACAATCCTAAATAGATGTCCACAACTGCATAGGACACCTTGCTCCATCATCATCAAATTCCTTAATGCACAAATCATTACTCTAGAATCTATTTCTCTATCCAAAAAATAGCAGCATATGCATCAATAAGGAATACCATTTGAATGTGACAGTTGAACTATCCCCTTGGATACAAATTAGAGCATTGTGAATCCCTTCTGCTACAAAGAGAGGATAGTCAAAAGGTCTATTTTCGACACTGATTTGGACATCACTAATCAACACTGTAAGTAACTCAGGCATGTGTAACTATCCCTCAAAACCAAGCACTTGACACACAGCATAATAAGTCATCTGAAAATACTTGTGAGTCAACTCAACATTATAAGGCGGTAGGTCTGTTTTGTCAAACTTTTCAAAAGTTTTACCCAACTCTGGCATGTGAAGTGGTAGCCATTTTCTCCTATAAATCTCCTTGACACTCTGGTATTCTGCTTTCAAGCTACCTAGGTCGATAACCATGTCATTACCTACTACATCCTTCATGCCAAACACTTTACAAATAGTGGCTTTACTGATTTCAATCAGGTTCCTGTAAATTGATTGAATGCACCTTGTATTGGGATTGTATTGCTTTTCAATTACTCTAATCAAGTCCACATTTACAAAGAGATTTAAGACTACCAATCGAGCCAACCCTAGCCTTCAAGGATTACACTCAGGCACTTCTCTATTTGATTTCATGTAAAACTATTTGAAAATGTTATGGCCTCTAAATGACATATAAGCTTCATTACATTTCCTCTATGAGTCATGAAATCTATTTGCATGCCCTGCAGTTCTTGGTCTTTGACAAGACCCTGGCAATTGACCAATTAGGTCATCACAGAGGTTCATCTCCTTCTTTTGTCTTTTGGGTTTAGGGCCCTCTGCTCTAGAGGCTTTGGATGAGGTTGACATGTTTTCTAGTTTCTTAATTTTATGAAGGAACCCTAAAGATTGTTTTCTGGTTTTCTACTTGCTATGGCTATGGTTTCTAATTTTTTTAGCCTCTAAACTTTCATAAATTACAGAGTAATACAAGAAAACGGGAAAGAAGGCAACTCACTGTCCAAATTCCCTTATCTACAAATTTTCTTTAGCTTCTCTACAACACAATCTCCAGAGCTTGAGCTTGCATTTTCTTGCCTTCAATCGAGTTTTTGCTCAAAATTCAAAAAAATTGTCGAATTGGTGTTGTCATTCCTTGCAATGAGCAATTGAGCAACTTTAAAACTTTGTCGTTGATTTGATTTGATCAACGATCGTCGGAAATTTTTTTTTAAAAATCACAAATTTTTTAACCAATGGTCGGTTTTGCAACACTTGGCATCGTTGGGTAGTTGAAAATTTTTAAAACCATCACCGATGAGTTTTGATTGTACCAAAAACTAATTCGTTGCACACTAAACTTTCCCATATGTGTCATTATCTCCCTCCCAGTATCATTTTGTTGATTGCACTATCTGATGATGTGGACGCCACATATCTGTCATGGTTTAGCAACCTCCTCCATCACTGAGTCATTGGGATGTGTAAGACAATTTTTTCGATGGTCATTTCTTTTGATGTGTACATTCATGTATGCATCGGTGATTTGGCAAGATGATGTTTAAATGTCACCGGGATGCAAAATCTCACCAACAAGATTTTTCTTTTTGTGTGTCCATCCACATGTGTATAGGTGAGTCAGAAAGATAGAATCAGAGTCTCCCCTAATCATGTGATCTCACTGACCTGTCCACGTTGGTATCGTTAAGTTGTTGGGATTGATGATCTCCCGATGGAACCATGACTTAGGAGTGACTTAAAGAACATGCAATCGGGTGGCTAGCAAGAAGGGGTCGATCACAAAAATGATGCAAAAGGCTTAAGTTATGACTTAAGAGACCGAAAACCGACTACAGGAATTCACTGCGAGATTATAACAAAAAGAGACAAGGATTGCATGGGTAACTTTAGGTTTTATAGGGAGGTCTTTGGCCTTAAACCAAAAAGATGACGACTCTGGTCTCTCAAAATTTATTTTTTTCTCATTTAATAGTGATTTAATATTTGGTTGAACTCCTTGCATTCTTAGCTTCAACCTCACACATGTCGATGTACAAATGATGTACGACGCGACTCAGAAGATTTTGTGATGGATATGTTTTCAGATTTCTAGGACCTCTACTCATATCATATTTATTCTACATTTATGATCTCTCTCTCTCGATTATTTAGTTTTCTAGATATATTCAGGCATTTGCAGCTTCTCTTTTTAATGTCTTTTTGCATTCTATTTCAATTCACGTTTTAATTCCTTCATTTGCCCATGATTTTCCCACCATTTGCCTTGCTAATTTTTTTTAGCTTTGTATCTATGGATTCTCCTATCTGATTAATTTCTACCAGACAAAAAATGGTTTTTCTTGAGGAAATTTCAAATAGGCACCTCTTAGGAGTTTTGAATTATTCCAGCCCCCTCATCATTCATGTAGTCAAAAAAATATTGGGAGAGGATTTCATCACGGCTTACCATAGATATAGAGTGAATACAAACATCCATGTTGTATTCCTAGCTTCGATTATCAGGGCGGAATAAGCAAAGGTGACAGTCATGCACTTATGTCAGAATCTCTTTGACGGTGCTTTTTTGGGAGATTGAAATAGTCGTTGATAATATTGATGACCATTTCACCATTCTACTCCCACGGGACTATAATGCAACTCGTCGTGGGAATCGGAAATTTTGCAGGATGCCTATTCTTTTTGGGCTATTGGTGGTTGTGTTTCTAGCAAAAACAGAAGAAATTATCAAGTATATGAGATTTGTGAAGAGAGTTTTAGGTCTGAAGTTCAACAAAGGCAGGGATTGGTTTGAGGAATACATCAATGAGGAAGGGTTTGGCACAAAATATGAACCAAATCATCATGGACTGGTTATTGAAGATGAAGTTTGGCCTTTTAGTTATGATGATGAACCATAGTCAAGACTCCAGATGTGGCAGGGGCATACATTCCAGGACCAATCCATTCCAGGTCTAAGGATTGTCTTGCCCCTTCATTTCTTCTTCTTACATGTTGTTGCTCCAACAATTTCAAGATTTGAATTTTTGTTTTATAATCTGAACAATGTATAAGCCTATAGGATATATTTGGTAAGAGACTTTTTTGGTTTTTCTTTTGTTTTATAATTTGAAGAATGTATATGAGTTTTACAGTGATTCTACTAAATCATTGTTTTTGACATGATAGTTTGGATTCCTGAGGTCTTTCTAGAATCCTTACAAATTTTGTAATACATTTAATTGGTAAAAAACCCTCAAAAGAGGCAACTGGCTTGATGCAACCATAACCGGTAAAAAACCCTCAAAAGAGTCAACCGGTTTATGCAGCAAGAGAGACAGAATAGAAACAGCAAGAAAACATAACAAATTCATATAAACAGATCATATTCAAGCCATAGAACTTCTGAAAATCATCCGAAAAATCTTCATATTATCATCAAAGAACATCTGGTAGTTAACCGGTTACATGTAGGCTTCAAGCTAGAAACAACCCAACCGGGACTCCAAAGATCAACAAGAACACCACATGCGAATCTCAATCCTTATTCCTAGTTCTATTTCCTTTGTCCTTACAAATGATTACATAACATCATATCTATACCCACCGAAACATATACAGGTCGGCCTCAAAAGATTACATTCACCAATGCAGGAAAATGAAACATGTTATTAGGTCGGCCCTAAGATTTAAGAAACCTTTCCAAGAAATAACAACCAAGTGATGCGGTTCAGCAGGAAGGTCGACCACATGCCAAAGAACATCAGACAAAACCCAAGATGGATCCACACGCTAAGAATCATGCAGGTAATGAAGGAAAACCAACTGGTAAACAGAAGAATTGTCTCGGGAACCAAGAAACAGCCAACCGAAAGCAATAACTGACCAAAGAAGAACCCAAATGAACTAGAAATCTGGAATCAACCACATGAAACCGCTAGGAAACTAAAAAAAATATCTACCACGAAGAACAAGAAACTACCGATACATACTAGTAAGAATATTGAAACTGCACAAAGAACTAAACAAGAACAAAACGGAAAGGAAATGTTTTTTTGTTGATGCAAGATTGCTCATCGACCGGGGATGCTCCTGCATCGGACAACTAAGGTAGAAAAAGATGTTCCATGAGAGGCAACTCATTAACATCTAAAAGGATTCAGAATGAGGATCCCATGCTCATTTCTGATCCAAACATCTTCTTTATTTGTCAATCTCTTCTCTATCTCTCCCGGTGCTTCAAGAGGCTTCTCTAACCTAAGACTCTCTTTGTTTCTCTTTCTTTTCTTCAGATCTGCACATTGCCTTTGTTTTTGCAAACCTGATTCAATTCTACCACAAGACCTTATCTAGTTTTTTACCATCAACTCCTTGTCATCCAGTTTCATCTGTCCATCAGACTCATCTGTTAGATCCTTTTGCCAACTCATGTCACCCTCCGGCATAATCTGTACAATATTTTTTATTAGATCTTTCTTCAAAACCTCTGGTATAACCTCTACAACTGGTTTTGTCAAACCTTCTGGTATAACCTCTGCCACTGGTTTCCTGCAACTTTTCTCAGGACTCAGATTATTCACCTCCTTCTCTTTTTTCTTCAAACAAATCAATGTGAACTTATGCCCATCCTTTTCAATAGTAACTAGGTTTCTTCTACAGCCATAAATAACTCCTCTATCATACTGCCAAGGTTTTCTAAATAAGACATGACAAACATTCATTGACACAATATCACATAAAACTTCATCTCTGAAAGGCCCAATATTGAAACTCACCCAACACTGCTCCTTTATCTCTATCTTCTGATCATCTTGTAACCAACTTACCTCATAAGGACAAGGATTCTCGAGCCTCTTCAACCCAGGCTTCTCAACCATCTCCTCATATACTAAATTATCAGTACTTCCACTATCTACAATGATCTTGCAACACTTACAACCTGATTTGCATACCATCTAAAAAATACTCTTCCTCTGAGTAGATCTGATATCCTTTCTTCTGAACATAATGGATTCACCTTGCTCCAGTGCACAGTCAAATTCAGTACCATCTGGTTCTTCACTTGCCACACAACTTCTTGACATTCCTTTCTTACATTCATAGAATCTATGTCCAGTTTCTCCACACTTGAAAAATTTTCCAGGGAATTCTCTATCGGTATTGCCGCTACCCTTCCTCGGTGTCTTTTGTTACGGTTCTTTACTCCACTTAGGTTTTCCCTCCTCGTCTTCAACTAGTTTCTTCATACTATCATTCATCTTGAATTTCTTCTTTCCCTTATTCAGTTGTCTTCTTCTCACTCTCTCCTCAACCTTCAAAGCATATCGGTAAGCTTCTTCAACTGTTGAAACCTTCAACATACTCATCTCATCTTGAATGTTAAAAGCAAGTCCATTGATGTACCTTGCCACCTTTTCTCTGTCAATCTCTCTATGTCTAGATCTGATTACCACCTTGTAGAATTCCTCAGTATATTCCTTCACAGTCATGTTTCTCTGTTTCAGGTTCTGCAACTTCTTGAACAACTCCAGTTCATAGTCTCCCGGTATGAACTTCGCCTTCAACCTTGCAACCATCTATCTCCACCAGGTGATCTTTAATTCACCATTCTCCACTCTGCCTTTCTGTAACTCTTTCCACCACAAGGAAGTATGCCCTTTCAACTTGGTTTGTGCCAACCGGACCCTCTGTGGGTTCTTGACATCCTCAAACTCAAAGTAGTCCTCCAACTCTCTGATCCAATCTATCTAATCCTCCGAGTTCAGCATTCTGAAAAAGTTATAAACCTCAACTTTATGAATTTTACTTGCTTGTGCCACTGCTTTCAGGAATCTTTCCTCTCTCTCATCTTTTGGTCCTTTGGCTTCCTCAAGCTCTTCACCAGTTTCCTCATACTCATCCTCAGATTCAGGGTTTCTTCGCAAACTAGCCAAAGCATTCTGGATCTCATTCCTCACTTCATTTTTTAAGTCTTACATCATTTGTTCTACCCTCTGGGGGTTTTTTCTCCTTGGCGGCATCTCTCCTTCCACTCTGGTGAGCTGCCTCAACTCGGCGATCTGACTACCAGTTTCAATTGCCTCCCCTCGGCGATCTATTGAACACACATGCATCCTGCCTCCAATCGGCGATATTCCCACCTCAAGGAATGCCTCAATGTTCGCAAACAATTCTTCCACCAACTAGTCCATAACCATCTCTGATACCAATTGATGCAGCCATAACCGGTAAAAAAACCCTCAAAAGAGTCAACTGGCTTATGCAACAAGAGAGACACAATGGAAACAACATGAAAACATAACAAATTCATATAAACATATCATATTCGAGCCATAAAACTTTCGGCAATCATCTAGCAATCTTCATATTATCATCAAAAAACATCTGGTAGTTAACTGGTTACATGCAGGCTTCAAGCCAGAAACAACCCAATTGGGACTCCAAAGATCAACTAGATCCCCACATACGAATCTAAATCCTTATTTGTCCTTACAAATCATTACATAACATCATATTTATACCCACTAGAATATATCTGGGTCGGCCTCAAAAGATTACATTCACCAATGCAGGAAAATGAAACATGTAATTAGGTCGGCCCTAAGATTTAAGAAATATTTCCAGAAAATAAAAACCAAGTGACGCGGTTCAGTAGGAAGGTTGGCCACATGCCAAAGAACATCAGACAATACCCAAGATGGATCCACACACCAAGAATTGCACCAATAATGAAGGAAAACCAACCGGTAAGCACAAGAACTATCCCGGGAACCCAGAAACAGCCAACTGAAAGCGATAACTGACCGGAGAAGAACCCAAATGAACTATAAATCTGGAATCAACCACATGAAACCACCTGGAAACTGCAAACAAGATCTACCACGAAGAACAAGCAACTGTCAGTACATACCAGTAAGAATACTGAAACTGCACAAAGAACTAAACAATAACAGCACTGAAAGGAAATGTTTTTGGTTGATGCAAGATAGCTCATCGACCGGGGATGCTCCTGCATCAATTTTGGCACAAACTATGAACCAAATCATCATGGACTGGTTATTGAACATGAAGTTTGACTTTTTCTTTATGATGATGAACCATAGCCAAGACTCCAGATGTGGCAGGGGTAGACATTCCAGGACCAATCCATTTCAAGTCTAAGGATTGTTTTGTCCCTTCATTTCTTCTTCTTACTTCTTGTTGCTCCAACAATTTCGAGATTTGAATTTTTGTTTTATAATCTGAACAATGTATAAGCCTGTAGGCTATATTTTGTAAGAGACTTTTCTTGTTTTTTTTTTTTCTAATTTGAAGAATGTATATGGGTTTTATAGTGATTCTACTTGTCATGGAAATGGGGACAAGGCAACAACAAAGTTCAATGTTAATAAGTTAGTTTCAACCATAAAACCAAAACAAAGAACTAAAAACCATTCCAAACATATCAAAAGAGATTTCAAAAAGCATGAAAGAAGTTTAACAAAACAAAAGAAAGGAGAAGAGCCTCCCTAAGATGCTTCCATGATGCCTTTTGATGCTTCTCCCTTGTTTCTCCCCTCTCCAAGTCCCAAATGAGTGTAGCTCTCAGCTTTTAGCACTAGCCATGGATGCCATATGGAGATTAAGATGGTTGGATATGATAAACAAATGCTATGCAAGTGTAGATAGTGATGCTATGAGAAATCTCTATGCTAATACCAGTATAGTAACAATACTCTAATGCTTCCCTCTTTTCTTGAGGATAAGGGTTCTATTTATAGAAGAAATGGGGAAATGAAGGGTTAAGATTGAGCAATCTTAACAAGGGTTAGGATTGAAAGATATTCAATCCATGTGAGACTTTCAACCCACTCCCATGTTGACAAGTGTCACCATGAGGAGGCTTGAGAGGAGATATAAGGAGCATTAAATGCTTGAGGGGACAAGATGGTTACCCTAGGGGGTTGGGTTAGCGTTAGGTTAATGGATATTCCTTTTATCCAAGGGATAAATGAATGTGCAAGGGTTAAATGGCTACCTTATTCAAAGAAATAAATACTTTGAAGAGACCCATGAGTCAAAAGGATGGTTAAGGTAGAGGAAAGTCTCTAACCAATGGTAAAAGGTGAGTTAACCATAAATGGTTATGTAAGAGCCTTTAATGATTTGGAAGACTTTAGAGGTTAACCATTTGAAGACATAAAGCCTTTAATGGTTATTGAAGACTTTGGAGGTTTTTGAGAAGTGACTTCCTTTTATTTAGGAATGTGATAATGATTAGGATAGGATTAGGCTAATCAGAAGGAGTTAGAAGAATCTAGAAGGGATTTAGGAATGCAAGTGGATTTTGTAGGAGAATGCAAGTGGGAAGGATTTTGAGATTTGCAATTAAAATCAAATCATTTATTTCAATTAAATGGTGTAATTTGCATTTAGATAGATATTTAAATAAATATTAATTTATTTAAATGTGAATGTGAATTTTGGATTTTATTTAAATAAATCTTAATTTATTTACATGAGAAAAAGGAAGATAAAGCATTAAATGCTTGAAGACTTTGAGGGAAACCATTAAAGGCTTAAGAAGACTCTAGAAAGAAGCCATTAAGTTTTAAGACTTTAAGGGAAACCATTAAAGGCTTGAGAAGACTCTAGAAGGAAGCCATTAAGTTTGAAGACTTTAAGGGAAGCCATTAAAGGTTTCAAGTGGACGAGGATAAATAGGATTTTAAATAAATTATTTATTTATTTAAAATAGTTGTGCAACTTGCATTTGTAGGAAAATGCAAGTGGGTGGAGGATAAAGGTGATTCAAATAGATGTTAATTTATTTAAATGTGAGAGATAGGATTTCGGGGGATTTAATTTATTTAAATGTGAGAGAAGATTTAATTAAACAAATATGATTTATTTATTTAATAAATGGTTTGAATTTGGTTAAGTGAATTAAATCAAATAAATTCAATAATTTATTTAATTAATAGGAGAAGAGGGTTAAGATGAATTAATTAAATATTAATTATTGATTGATGGTTAAATAATCAAATAAATACTAAATATTCATTTAACTAAGTGGACAGATTTATGTGTCTACACTACTAAATCATTGTTTTTGACATGATAGTTTGGATTCCTGAGGTCTTTCTAGAATCCTTACAAATTTTGTAATACTTTTAAATCATTAATAATATATATCTTTTCGATCAAAAACAAGTGACAAATTACAAAGATTGTAAGCAATTTTTATTTTTTTACTTCGACAATTCAGCCCTACAATTATTGTTGACGATATCAATTTTATTAAAATTATTCAAATGTTTAACATATTGGAAACTATAGGAATGCTAAAGTAATGGAAAAATTGTCTACAATGATTGGTTGATTTTTTTTTAAAATGTCGATGGTCATTCATTTTGATGTGTCCATCCACATGTGCATTGATGAGTAGGCAAGATGATTTTTTAACATTTTTCGGGACACAAAATTTCACCAACATGTGGATGGACACGTGGACACCATCAAGTTGTTGAAGCTTCAAGAAGGGTATCACCAAAAAGCTGCTTTTGTTACGAATTGCCTATGTAGCACCCAGACTGTACCATTGAGAGTGATTTTTAATTAATTAAAAATTCAAATATAACAAGTTTTTGTTTTTTAATTAATTATTAAGCACGATTAATTGTATAGTTTGGGTGCTAAATAGACTATATCGTGGACTTCCACATCATCTTGGTGGATCGGTTGAATGTGATATAGATTTCAACGACAACCCAGTGACTCCTAGGTGGGACCATCACTCAAGAGTGACTTAAAGCACATTCTTTAAATACGAAGTTACTAGGACATATGAGGGGACTTACAAGCACTAACACATGACTTAGGCAAATAAAAACATGCATGTGAAGACTAAGGAAAAAATATACCAACCGGTAAAATAAAAAAAGCCTAAGCATGGGGTCAGTTAACGCAATGAGATAAAACCCTTATAGACAACTTAAGAGGAGATCTTACTGGTTGGGCTGGTCAACTGAAAATTAAAACAAAATCCTACCTAAAGTTATTTGAAAATTTTAACCCAAAACATCTTATGCAACCCATCAATTAATATTAGTACCTTCTACAAAATCTAGGATTATGCTTAAAACCTAACCAACTCTTTATCAAAACATAAGATAGAAATATAAAGGGGCATGGAAAATGTTAAAGAAAAAATTGATACATACAATATATGGTGAAAATAAGGGGGGTTTTCAATTAGGTCTATGTATTGGGAAGGACTGACAAGAAAGGAGTTAAGGACAATATTTTTTTTTAATAGGGGGGATTCTTTAGTATACCACGAATGCACGTGATATAACAGAGGTTCATTAAGTGAAGCCCCCGTGGAGGTGTGGGGTCTTACGCCCTCCTCCTACCTAAACAATTTTTTTTGTCTTAAGATGAAGAAGTGTTTTCTTTGGCACCTCCTTTAAAATAGTAATAAGATCCTTTATATTATTTAAAGTGATTCAAAACTCACTTCATCTATTTTTTCTTCATGTCCTTAGATTAGTTACTATAAGTCTAGTTATTACTTTGCAGACACTCCCATACTGGTTGTAAGTGGAAAGCTCAAAAAAAATGACCATTCCCAAGCATCCAATCCTTCTAAACTACCAAAACTATACACAAACACTTTAGGGAAAAAGGAAAGAGCTCTACTTTGGATTTATTATAGCTTGGTATTTTTTGTTTACCCCTTCCCATCTTTCTTACAAGTTGCATTAGATAACCTAGTAGATTTTGCATAAATATTGTCTTAAATCTAGCATTTGTGGTGGATTAATGTTATCAATACATATCCTAGCTACCTCTGATAACTTTTTGTGAATGGTAATGAAGATAGCACCCAAGAAAGCTCAAAACTTCATTTCTAAGATTTATTGTAAGGTAAAAATACTAACATGATCTATGTAGAATTTTGTTTCTACGTATATTGTTGATTTTTTTAATTAGTATGAGAAATTAGTCACACTTATAAATCCCATTTATTAAAGTTTGCAACTTATCTATAACTTTACCAAGTGTTTTTTTCCTTTTTCCTTTCCAAAATGTGAAATAAATGTATATGGTTCTTGAATATACCTTCATAAAGATGACATCAACTAGTGGAATATGTTCAAACATGTTACCACTCACATGGTGTACTCCTACAATATTGAAAACCAAACCAAATTCAGCCTTTCTAATACTTGAGAAAAGAGAAATTTATTACTAATTTTTAAACTTAACAAAGTTTATATAAAATGATTATAAAATTTTAATTATTTAACATTAAAAAAATCAGTGGACCAAGATCAATCTTTCTTTCTTTCTTTTTGCCACATGAGGTAGCCCAGCACCCATTTGGCGTGAGCTCAGGTGAGACTAGTCCTTGGGGATGGACCCAACAACCCGCTTTCCCGATCCATCGGGTGAGTACAAGGCCTCAAAGTCGAACCCAGAACCAATGGGGAGAAAACCCATGGCCCAAGCCAACTACGCTACCTTGTCGGGCTGGACCAAGATCAATCTTACCAACTATAGGAAGTGCAAAATAAATGACATAAGGCAAGTCAAAATTAATTCCTCAAATGTGTTTGTAATTCTCCACAATGATGGACAAGGCAAACCCCACACCTCTTGCATCATCAACCAAAGAAGTCATATTCTTAAATCCCTCCTCATAAAGCCTTAAACCCTCCACCTACCTAAACAAATTTTTTGTCCTGCATGAAATATAATTATGGAACCCCCTCTAAATTTAATGAGGAAAAACATAAAAGCATTAGAATCAAGTTTGATGATGTCAAGTTAACTATCATTTCCAAATTTGTGGCTAGACCATACTAATTTTAAAGATAACCCAATTATATATAATAAGGGATTGATGATGAACCTAATAAGGACACTTCTTATGTTATAGGTGTGGAAGAAGGTCAATGAAACTAGCAAACTCTCTTCTCCTAAAAGAGGCTAATAGTGAGTCAATGAGTCAATGAGTTTCACTCAAAAACTACATAGTTGAATCTTGATAGCAATAGATCATAAGCTCTCGTCTTCTAAAATGGGCTAACAGTGAGAGAAGATATAAAAGTGTTGCTAGTAGTTTAAACAATAACAAGAAAAAGGATAATTTGAAGCATTTTAAGGAGAATTGTGGTAAAGGGAAAGTTGTCGAGAAGATAATATCATACTTTGATTCTCCCTAAAGAGTCAAAGAACACTCCTTCTAAAATCCCTACTCAACTTAACTTTCCAAGTGAGAAGGTTCAATCTAATTTACCATTTGAATTTCCTAATGATAATTTCTAATCTGTTATTCCTAAGGAGAATGTCGAGGATATAGAAGCTAAAGGTCATAGTTGTTTTAATAGTTGTAACACTATATCAGCCAACTTGAATCAAAAAATGGATATGATTCAAAGTAAAATGAATAAGTTTGAAGAGGACAAAATTATTACTTTAAGTAACAAAATGATGATGCACTATGCTTCAATTATTTTGTTGTTGTACTCTAAACTTTAGAAGTAAAAGCATGAAGGCGCTACTAAAAAGTCTCAAAAAATACAAAAAGCTAAAGGTATGCCAAAGGATAGTTTTGAGATTTTGACTTGGATGGACAAGTTGGACACCCTTAATATAGATTGGAAATACCTAATATCCTACCATTGATCTTTTTTTCTTTTTTTTCTCTCTATGTTGTCCTTGACGTGTTTTATATGTTGTCCATGTGACACTTTTGAGCAACCTGAGACTACTTTTTTGTCAGTTTTTTTTTGTTTGTTTTTTTGTGGTGGACTTTTTGGTGTTTTAATGAACTCTTAAATTGTGTAAAGGGATTAGGACTCTTGTTTCCTTGTTTATAAATCAAAAATATTGATTAAAATCAAATTACATTGAAAAAATAGAATTTGTAAGTGCACTATCCCTTGTTTTCTTAACTTGTAAACAAAGAAGGAACAAAATATTTATCTCTTCAAGATCCTTTTTATTTTTTATTGTCTTGGTGGCTATGTTGTGCACCCTAGCCTCTCATCTACATCCTTGACTACCAACTATGAACTTATTAAGAGTCTTTTTTGGTCATGTTCTTTGCATATAGTTTTGGATGCAACTTTCAACACTTAGGATAGAATGTCCATCCATATTGAAATGACTAGAATGGTCTTTTAGATCTTTACATTGGTATACAAAAGTAGTAACTTTTCACCCTACCAATTGCCTTCCTTGAATAACTTGTCCTTGTTAGGTTGATTATTGCTTTGTCCTTGCTTGGAAGACTCTCCATCTCCTTTCCTCTTTTCATCTTCTACATAGTATGTCGAACACATACCTTATCCAATTTCTTTGGCTTAACAATGATCAACAATCATAAATATAGATATGGACACCTCCAAGATATTTGGTGAGTATCTTTCTTTTCCATGTCTATAACAAACAACATAGAATGTCACTTGAATTGTGTGGTATAATTTTGCACACTTCAACCCCTACCTTATTTAAATACAACTTGACATTTCTCTCTCTCTCTCTCTCTCTCTCTCTCTCTCTCTCTCTCTCTCTCTCTCTCTCTCTCTCTCTCTCTCTCTCTATATATATATATATATATATATATATATATGCATGTACATGTATATGTATATATGTATATACATATATATATATAAATATATATATACATGTACATGTTGGCAAACGACACTCAATTGGTTGATTTCACTATGTTGTCATTGATGGCAACATGGTATTGTGTTTTGTCTTCATGTTTTGGTTCAGTTGTGTACCAGCCAGCACTTCACAGACACTACACCGGCACCGACATTGACACTGACAGGATAGAAGGATTTCTTTGGTTATCGGCAATGCAGGTCGACATGGTTTAGTAAAAGGTTATCAGTATTGGAGGCCGACATCTCTTGGATCTGGCATCGGAAATTGGTTTTAATATTTATGCATTTATGTTATCTGGCCAACATGTAATTTGATATTGTATATATCTTTGTAAGCCAATATAAGGCATGAAAAATTTTATAGGGTATATAGGTCAGTTTGATAGATCATTTTGAGATAGACATGACATAGGAGATTATGGATATGTGAATGTAATATGATATGAATTATATCAGAGAGATTATGTTTGTGAGGATATCTATGTAAGGGTTATTTTGGTAAAGGGTTTAGGGTTTCAGACTAGAACAGATAGAGCTTAAATTGGAACTGTATTCTGGCATAGAAGATGCTATCTTAGCAGGTCAACACTTCTTTGGATTGTAGTCTATATTTATATGTAGTCAGTGAGGCTCCTTTTTGTGATTGAGCAGTGTGCTCTAGGCTGTAAGCCTTCCTGCAAGTGCAGGCCCCTCATATTTTGTAATATCTCTTCATATGGCCAGTGGATTGATATTATGGGTCACAAATCCCACCATGATTTTTCCTCTTTGAGGTTTTCCACGTATAATTTTGTGTGTTATTTTTCTCATTTATGTGATTGGATTATTGATTGCTTTACTTCTTTCAATTTTGTATGTACTGGTATACCTATTGGTGTATGCATGTTTTAATAAGACTAAAATTGAACATTATGGTATAACACTGATTCGCCCCCCCTCTTAGTGTTATTGGATTCCAACAATTGGTATCAGAGCCTTATACCTCAAAGGAAGTTTAACAGCTTGAGGAAGATCCAGAATCCATGGATATGGCTTTGGAGAAGCAACTTGAGATGGCACTTGAATATTATGATGCTGAAAGGTTGAACAACTTAAAGCTACAAGATGAATTGAATTCTGCTAAAGAATTCATTCTTGTCCTACAAGAGAGGCTATCATCTATTCAAGCTAGGAGGAAGGAACTTTTGCAAAGTTGGGATGATGAAGAGAAAGATGCACTTAAGGAACAATGTCAGAAATTGAGTCAGGAGAACATGGTTATGAAAAATGAAATGCAAGTTATAACTATGAGGATGTCTAAAGAGATTGAGGACCGAAAGAAAAAGGAAGAAAATCTTGTTGTATCCTTGAAGAACAAATTTGAATAATGTGGTAGGTTGGTTCATGAGAATGATATGTTGAGAAATGATTTAGTACAATCCCAGAGTAATGAACAAGAACTTGAAAGACAAATGATAATTTTGAGAGCAGATCTAACTACTGCAAGTGATTATAAAGAAAAATTCAAGATTAACTCAGCATATCTAGATGAGTTATTGAAGAGACAAAGGCAAATTGGAGATTCTAGTGGACTTGGATTTGAGCAAGGACAGAGTTCTGGTACTGCTAATGAAGATCAAAACCATAAGGCAGCGGTAAGGCAATTTAATGCTTATAAATGCAATGGTAGATGTTTTGTTTGTAATAGATTTGGTCACATGGCTAGGCAATGTAGAAATAGAGCAAATCAGAACCCTGATTTTGCTCCCGGTAAATGTTCTAAATGCAATAAGTATGGTCATAAGACAAAAGATTACATAATGAATATTAAATGCTATACATGTGGAAAATTTGGACATATGGCTAATCAATGCAGGTCAAGCAATTACACTGGTTTTAGAAAAGCAATTCAAAGGAACAATGTTACATGTTATGCAATTAATGAGGTTGGACATATTGCTAAATTCTATAGAAGGAGAAATCCACCAGTTGGTAATGGAGGATCAAATGAGAAAGGGAAAGAGAAGGTTAGTGAAATCCAACAAGATCATACTCAAAGATGGGTTAGGAAGACTAAAGAACAATCACCAGATGGAAATGCACTGGTTACTTATCTGGCAGAAGAGGTTGCTCCTACACCAGCAGGTAGCTCATCCGATAACTGAGGCAGATGCCTTAGGGGTAGGCAAAATTCATGAAGATGTTGCATGTGCCCCAAGAAGAGGTTCCAGACATTAGAGATGATTATCCGACATGGATGTGTTATGTTCGAGATTCGGTATCTTTCACCGGAAGTCATTTAAGTCAATGGAAGATTAGGGTTTTTCATGGAGGTTAATAAGTTGAGTTCACTTCATTATTGATCACCTTGCATTCAACGCGATTCCAGAGCGATTAAGAGCGACTATGAGCGATCAAAGGAAATTCAGAGCAATCAAATCTCTTCTTGAACGATTTTACCGGCGTCTAGAAGAATTTGTTGATGGTTTTCACTGAGAGCAATCAAAAGGTATTTATCTTTAAACATGGAAGTGGGATCGTCATCTATTCCTACTTTTATTGCAAACCCGACTGTAGTAGAGGTTAAGGACCACCCCCGGCCAATTTTCAAGCGGTATCCACATGTGGCTACCCTGGAAGATTTGGTTGGATCATTTTCCCATGTTACGGAGGGAGTTGTCTATGTAGAAGATGTTAGGGCATATATTCACTATCACATTGAGGACTTGGGAACATCAGAAATTAAGGGTATGTATATGAGTGAGCTGATGGGAGAATCTAGAAAGATCAAACCGACATAAAAACACATTGAAGACTTAGGGTTTACCGGCATTCTGGATATTTTGGAATCTGAAGATGAGATAATCAGATATGTTTTGAGCAGAGTACATGGGGAATTTATATGGTTAGACAGACCTTACAAGATCACCAAGGAATTCATGCGGGCAATCACTGGTTTACCATCGGTTGGGCAACATCCAGATAAGAAGGTTTCAAATGATTTCATGAATAAGATCACCGGCACGACATCTGATAGGAGATCTATGAGAGTGAGCACTATTACTGACACGGATATCAGATTCGGTACCATGATCATTGGGTATAAGGTAACTCAGTCAAACCGACTAAATTTTGTTTCCAGATCATGCATTTTAGCTACATACAAAATGATGAGAGAGGATGTGAAATTGGATCTATGCAGTTGGATGCTTGATGAGTTGTCAATAAACCTAGGAAAGATTAAGGGAGATAAGAAAGGTACATTCTAGTATGGCAACTTGATAGTTTGCATAATGTTATATTTCATGAATGATACACCCAGTTTTGGTAAAAGGCAATGGGTATATGACATCCCAGTAGGGAGACAATTGAAACAGTCAATTGCTACTTTAGGAAGTTAGAGAGATGATAAGGTATGGGGATATTTCAAAGCATTCCAGAAATCTATGAGGTCTAGGGTAAGGGTACCTAAGCATATTGTAGAAAAATATTCAACTGACATATGCTTCATGGTGAAGAAGGATGAGACACTTATGGAAGCAGTTAAGCCCTGAAAGATTTGGATTGAAGAAATGGGATATGAGGTGGATGCACAAATTCTTGATGCCTATGTGAAAATGTCGATTGATGAACCTATTGATGAGGCAGAGAAACCCTATGGTACTGCACAACAGAAAACACATGAGGTTGAAATAGAGTTCAACCAGAAGAAGAGAGAGAAGCAAGAGGGAAAAGCAAGCAAATTTGTTGAGAAGGTCTCACATGACATTAAGGCATTAATTGATGTTGTCGCGGAGAAAGGCAGGAAGAGGAAGAATCCATAAGTACACATTGAGCCTGTTACAGCAGAGTCTGAATCTAAGGATGACACACCGTTTGCATTCAAGAGGGTTGTGAGGAAAAAAACTGAGGAAACAAAGGAAGAAGCTAAAAAGCAACCGGTTAGGAAGGTTACATTCAAAATATCGGCACAGAAGCAAGCACCAAAGGTAACCACTTCAGTTGCATCCAGTACTGCAAAGAGGAAGAAGAAGAATAATAACACTGATTCTAGTAAGGTTCCACCTAAAACTTGTGCAAAATTAGTAGATGAAATCACTAAGGATGGCATGTTAAAGAATGTACAGTTCTACTTTGATCATTTAGAAGAGGGTGAACAAAGAGAGGTAGAGGAAGCAATCTTATTATACTTGGATATTTATAAGAAAGCTTTAATAGAAATTGAAAATCAAATATTGGTTGAGTTGTATAATATGCTAGATGCTAGAAGACTGTCTTCTATGCAAGAAGATAAGCATATTAAAATTCAAGAGCTATTATCTATTTGTGTCATTATTGCTCCAGATGAAATGAAAAAAGACGCTTGAGGTGGCAGATAGAAAAGTATTTAATAGCAAACATAGAATAACTAGTTTGATGCTAGGAAGGGTAAATGAAATAATAAAGGAGACTCAAAAAGCATGGGTTAAGTTCCTTGGAGAAAACAAAGGATTCTTTACTTCACTGGAAACCAAGACAGACACTATAGACACCTCGGTTGAAGGAAAAGGAAAGGGGATTATGGGTATTTCACCCTCAGTTTTGAAAAATATTAAGATAGTGGAAATTAAGCCCCCGGTTGATACAAATGTACAGACAATTATTGAGAAACCGGCTAACACGGAGAGTGAACAAGTTAATATTGTAAAGGATACTAATATTGAGGATAACAATCCTCTGAATACAAATGTACAGGTTGAGGTTACAGTTCCTACAGAGGAACCGGCAGTTACACAGACTACACCAAGTGGTGAAGCCACTGATGCAAGTGAGGAAGCTATAAAGGATAAATTTTTATTAGAGGAGAAAGAAGAATCCTGCAGGGAACTGGTAGTTGGTCCATCATTGTTGTCAATTGACACCTCACGGGTCAAAAAGAAAAACATAACAGAGATGAGTCCTACTGAACTCATGATGATGGCAGCACAAAAACTAATGAAGGAGGGATCTAAAGACAAAGGGATTATTGATCAATCAATCACTATTTTACATAGACTTGTCCCGAGGTGCAAGATTGAAAATGAAGCGAGCCCATCCGGCAAGCTTAAGATAATTACTGAGCATATTTCAAAGGATTTTCAATCCTTATAGCAGATTTCAAACCGACAAGCATTGGAGAGGTTTACTCAGGCTAAGAGAGCTGCATTTGATCAGGTGATTGAATCTGAGAAGAAAAAGATTGATGAGAAGTTGAAACTAATAGAAAATTCTTTGAAGCAATGTACAAATATTTATAGGGTATGTTGTAACACTGATATTCTTACAGCTAATGTGGATAAGAAGATAAAGGAACTTCAGGAGAAAATGCAAATATAGCTAATTCTTTTGACAAATTGATTTCATTGACTACATCCATTGATGGTCAAATTTTGATTTTGAAAAACCAAATTTGTGTTCTTGAGAAGGAAAGAGATAAAAATATAAGAAGAGCCAGAAGTCTGAGAGGCTTTGTGAGTCCCCAATTGGATTCACTCGGTGTACATAAGAAACAATGTATGGATATGGTGCCAAAGCCCACACTGGAAGAGGTAAATGAGAAAGAATCATTTGCACATATATTAAATGGACTTGTATCTATTTCCAGCACATTCAAAACATGTTGGGATACCTATCTTGAGCTACTGGAGAAGGCTTATCCGGAAATTTTGAAATTTGTTAAGCTCCGGTAAGATATTTTGGGATATTCATTGAACAGTTTTTTGAGTCATTGACATTCTTTTTAGAACTTTTGATGGCATTGATGTCAAAGGGGCAGTGGTATAGATGTGAAAAAGAATAGAAGGAGTTGTATACATTAGGGGGAGTTATGGAGATGAGGAGATGTGGAGTATTTTGTATTAATGAATATTCAACTGAGGGGGAGCAGGCAGGATGAAACTGGTAGATGAAACCTTGACCATTTTCCACATAAGTGTTGCCATCAATGCCAAAGGGGGAGATTGTTGGAAATTGACACTCAATTGGTTGGTTTCACTATGTTGTCATTAATGGCAACATGGTATTGTGTTTCAGCTTCATGTTTTGGTTCAGTTGTGTACTGGCAGGCACTTCACAAACACTACACCGGCACTGGCATCGGCAGGACAGAAGGATTTCTTTGGTTATCGGCAGGACAGAAGGATTTCTTTGGTTACTGGCAATGTATGCCGACATGGTTTAGTAAAAGGTTATCAGTATTGGAGGCCTACATCTCTTAGATCCGGCATCGGCAATTGGTTTTAATATTTATGCATTTATGTTATCTGGTCGACATGTAATTTGATATTGTATATATCTTTGTAAGCCGACATAAGGCATGAGAAATTGTATAGGGTATATAGGTCAGTTTGATAGATCATTTTGAGATAGACATGAGATAGGAGATTATGGATATGTGAATGTAATATGATGTGAAGTATATCAGAGAGATTATGTATGTGAGGATATCTATGTAAGGGTTATTCCGGTAAAGGGTTTAGGGTTTCAGACCGGAACAGATAGAGCTTAAACTGGAACTGTATTCTAGCATTGAAGATGTTATCTTAGGAGTTCAACACTTCTCCGTATTGTAGTCTAGATTTATATGTAGTCAGTGAGGCTCCTTTTTGTGATTGAGCAGTGTGCTCTAGGTTGTAAGCCTTCCTGCAAGTGCATGCCCCTTATATTTTATAATATCTCTTCATATGGCCAGTGGATTGATATTGTGGGTCACAAATCCCACCGTGATTTTTCCTCTTTGAGTTTTTCCACGTATAATTATATGTGTTATGGTTCTCATTTATGTGATTGGCTTATTGATTACTTTACTTCTTTCAATTTTGTATGTACCAGTATACCAGTTGATGTATGCATGTTTTAATAAGGCTAAAATTGAACATTTTGGTATAACATTGATTCACCCCCTCTCAGTGTTATTGGATTCCAACAGTACACACACACATACACATGCATATGCATATATATATTTACACACACACACACACACATACACACACACACATAGATATATGTATATATATACATATACATAGACACACACACATATACATATACATACATACATGTGTGTGTGTGCAGATAGACATATGTATATGTATATCTATATGTATATGTATATGTATATGTATACATAGATATATGTATACATACACACACACACATACACACACACACACATGCACATACACATACATACATACATATACATATATATATACACACATATATTGGTGCAGGAGCAACTAGGACTTAGGCTTATAGTCTTTTCTCAATTTTGTCTTGTACTGACCTTAGCCAAGTCAGGTTCTTAATAAGGACTCCACGAGGGTCCAAGTGTGAGTTTGATGAGTCAAGTGTAGGCCTAGTTGAGTTAGTTTCTTCCTAAGGTTTGCATTTTTGTGCATAAGTAGTGGTTTGAGTAGGAAATTGACCTTCTTGATGGTCAAAAGTGGTAAAACTTGGTATGAGCATGAGTGAGGTTTAGAATAGTCTTAGGAAAGCTTAAAAATCCATTAGTAAAGACTTAGAATAGGTTTTATAGGTTGGAAAAGCAAAAAGTGCAAAATTGTAAAAGTTGTCATGACAACTTTTGTCCTAAAATGCTCAGCGATGGAGTTAGGGATAGCACAAAACCATATAATGCCTCCACACATGGGTAAGACTATAATAGCATCCTCTTGCATGGTTAACAAGGTTGGAGTTTTGTTTTTGTATGATCAACAATCTGAAACTACTCATTTTCAGACTGTGTGTCACTATTTTGGCTTATTTTGCTCATAATGTGAATACAAATGGATTGAATCCATTGATCTAGTAATGGATTGAGTTTATTTGGTGTGTCTTAGAGTCATTTTTTTCATTTCAAGCTTTTTAGATAGTGTGTGTTGGTGTTTTCATAGTTTTGTTTTCAAACAGCCAGTTTTGGCTTGTATATAGCAATTTTGTGTAAAATGGTTGCCCCATAAAATCCCTATGTGCTACCATCACGGTCTGTTGGTACATGGAAGGAAACCACTTTTAAAGTGTACATATGTAGGGATAAGTTTTGGAAGTGATGTTTGATATGGCTACCACCTTGTTCTAGGCAAGTCTAGGAGCAACCCGGCTAGAGAAGACAGGGTGAAATTTGAGTGCATAGAGCATGGGTGAGCACAAAACCACAACCAAACCTTTTGGAGGGGTCCATGAAGTTAATAAAGACATTAAATTAAAGGAGAAGCCTTGACAAGACCTGTAGATACCCATTTCTCAAACTTGACGAGTCACTACCGATTAAGAGGCCTAGAAACCCTTCAAAACCCTCATTTTTGGGTTAGGGCATTGTACGATGAGATGGTAAACCTAAACCACCAAAATCACTTTGGGATAGGTGTATGATTGAATAAAATCTAATATTGTTGCAGGGTCTTTTGGACCGTTTTCTTCCAAGCCCTAGAAAATCGAATTCTGGAGGCCTAATAGGGGCTCATTCCTTGTAGCTCTTTTCTAGGCAAAATGGTGAAATCGGTAAGAAAGGTAATGAATGAAAACCACAAATGGGCCTAAAAGGAATTAATTTCATGTTAAAAAACACCTCCACACCTCTACAGCAACTCACAATAGTAGGAGGTGAAATTGACAAGTTGAAGACAAGACAGCAAGAATGAGCATGTGGGGAACGCTTTGAAATGGTGGGGTTACTAGTTAAACACTTGATGCAAACACCTTGAGATTGACAAGAAGCAAGCTCTAGAAGAGATTTATAAGTACTTGTAAGTCTTGGTTCATAGCTAGACTTGGAGATGCTAGTGAAATTAAGCAACACCAACTAGGTGAAGTGTGAGCAAGCTAGGTGAACCCCATCATTTATATACATACATATACATGCATACATATATATACATATATACATATATTTGTATATACATACATATACATTTATATGTGCATGTGCATGTGTATGTGTATGTGTATGTGTATGTGTATGTGTATATGCAAAATAACTATCTCACCATACAAGAGCATGATTGGTAAAATGTCCCTCTCGTCTATTTTTCTACATTGCATACTTCTTGATGTGGACTTGGAATTTTGCCTATGGTTGTGCCATCTTCAATTTGGATGTGGATCATTTTTGTGGTGCTTTACTCTTGTTTTGGATGCTTCATTGTTTCAGTATGTGACTTGGAGTGCTTGGTGTTTTTCTTCGATATATGTTTTGTTCTTCTTATGGCTTAGTGATGCATTGGATTGCTTCACGATGATCATGATTATATTGTTTTGGATTAAGGCAAAAAACAAGTTTTGAAGGGACCTAATGTTGGCATTATAACAAACAAAGGGAGATTGTTGGCATTTCAATAAGGATATTGAGAAGGTTGTTGATGATTATGGATATAACTGATTAAGGATGTTTACTGTCTTAATATTATTATTTTGTCATTGATGTCAAGAAATTGATTTACTAATTCAGTATGATGTTGCCATATCTTAAGAAGTATGATTTGATGAGTATAAAAATGTCGGTAAAAGACACAGAAAGAATGTGATGAATAAGGGGAGGAATAAGTTATTCAATGGGCAACTATTACCGAGTTAGACAATGATGAGATCATGATGTTTTGATTGTTTTGATATCCTACATATGTTGTTGATTGTAAGGTTGATACTATACTATGTTACTAAGCAAAGAACCTAGTCGGTAAACCCTAAGGAACCTAGTCGGTAAACCCTAAGGTTATCGCTATCGGTTAATGAAGGCAGAATGTCTACCGAGTGAAGTTTAGTATTTACCGAGTTGCAACTGAGTAATAACAGAATGCATTGAATGAATAAAAGCATTATTTAATGAAGGAAGTTGATGAGCTGGTTATGATTAAATGATTGGTATGTCATGAATGAAGTTTGCATGTTTAGCAATTTTGGTTATATTACTGAAGTATATGTTACCGAGGTTGAATCTATTGTTTTTCTGGAAGATTAAGTTTGTATGATTCACCCCCCCCCCCTCTCATCTTATTAGCTTGGCATTTGTACTTAACATTAAGTATCAGAACTATCAATTGGTATCAGAGCTTTGGACTCTAGAAGAAAAAGTTTAAAAGCACTTGAGGAAAAGATCTAAAGATGTATAAGAGGGATGCACCGAAGCTGAACAAGTCAAGTTTCTCTACATGGCAGAAAAGGATGAAGCTGCACCTATCAAGAGTTGGAGAATATGTTGTATATTATCTGGAGAATGATTTCATTACACCGAGCACCTATCCATTGACAATGGAAGAGATAAAGGCAAAGCAAGAACATATCCAAGCAATGATTGAAATAACATCTGACCGACTCAGAGTTTAATGATCTAGAAGGCTGCAATGATGCAAAGGCAATGTGGGACAAGCTCATATCTGTGTATGGTGACGATGAACATGTTCAAAGAGCAAAAGTGGATAGTCTAAGAGGACAACTTGAATCTATGAGGATGAATGAAGGTGAGAACATAACCCAGTACAGTACAAGACTAAAGGAGATTGTCAATCAAATCAAAGGAGCAAGTAGAACTATTGAAGAAAAGGATATAACAAGTAAGTTGTTAAGAACCCTTCTACCAGCTTATGCAATCCGAGTCTCTGCAATCAATGAATTGAGTTATGTACCCAATATGCCAATTTCTTTGGATGCTACTATTGGTAAGCTACATGCATTTGAGTTAAGTAATTTTGATAACAATGGGTATTCAGTAAATAAAGTTGAATCTGCATTTAGTTCTTTTCATATTGGTGAATATGATCATTACAATGATAGAATGAGTAAGTACACTGAAGGGGATCATAGTGGAGCAAGTGAAAGATTTTGCAAGAACATGGAAAAAGTGCACAAACTATATGAGGAAATCAGAAAGCAAGAAGAGCTTGAAGCACTATTAGCCAGAAGGTTACCAAGAGGCAAAGGTAAGTATAAAGGAAAACTACCTTTGAAATCTTTCAATTGTGATAAGATAGGACATATGGCTTCTAACTATCCTGACAAAGAATCTACTGAAAAGAGAGATTACCGAGATGACAGACAGAAAGATAATCATTACAGAGGACACTGAGATTTTAGGAGAAGAGATAGAAAGCCATGCCTAATAGCTGATGAGGAATCCAATGATGATAAATCAGATGAAACTAATACAAAGGAAGTAGTTTATGTGGCTATCAAAGATGGATCAGATGAAGAAAGGTATGAAGAAAAATCCCTAATATCTCACATAAACACTAATGATTCTTGGATCATAGATAGTGGATGCTCACATCACATGATGGGTGATAAACACAAATTTGTTACATTAGAAGATTATGATGGAGGCTATGTAAGATTCGGTAATGATGCACCATGTCCGATAAAAGGTAAAGGATCTATAACACTTCTTGACAATGCAAAATGCAATGATGTTTATTGGGTTGAAGGTTTGAAATACAATTTGTTGAGTGTAGCACAGCTAAACAACACAGGTTACCTAATAGAATTTCAGAAAGGAATTGTCAAAGTTCATGACAAGCATGGAAAGTTAGCTGCTACCGGGACACAAACAAAAGGTAACACATTTCACCTTGACTCAACTCAGAACAAGTGTTTGTATGCAAAGATAGATGATACCTGGTTATGGCATAAAAGGTTTTGTCATGTAAATTTTGATAATCTGAGCAAAATAAGCAAGAAGCATCGAGTAAGAGGTCTACCGAGTTTGGAAAAACCTGAGAATGTTATGTGTTGAGGATGCCAGATGGGTAAAATGACAAGATCAAGCTTTACAAGTAAGTCCTACACTTCTAAGAGAATTTTAGATATTGTGCACACTGATCTTTGTGGTCCTATGAAAGTTCAAAGTTACTATGGTGATAAATATTTCATATTATTTGTGGATGATTACTCAAGGATGATGTCAGTTATGTTTTTAAAAGAAAAATCAGAAGCTTTTCAAATGTTTAAATGGTACAAGGCAAGAGTTGAAAATGAAACAGGAAGACAACTGAAATGTCTTAGATCAGACAGAGGAGGAGAGTTCACATCTGATGAGTTCAACTTATTCTGCAATGATCATGGTATAAAAAGACAAGTCTCTGCACCGAGAACTCCACAACAAAATGGAATTGCTGAGAGAAGAAATAGGTCTATTGTGGATTGTGCTAGAACCCTGATGATTGAAAAGAAAGTGTCACAAACATTTTGGAGAGAAGCAATAAGCACAACAGTTTACACCCTGAACCGAGTACAACTGAAGAAAGGAACTTTGAAGACACCATATGAGATCTGGTATGACAAGAAACCTAATGTAAGTTATTTTAAAATCTTTTGAAGTAGATGCTATGTTCACAAAGATGATAGAAATGGAAAGTTTGATCAGAAAAGTGCAGAAAGAACATTTCTAAGTTATTCTTCTAGAAGCAAAGCATTTAAATGTCTGATCAAATCATCTAACAAAATAGTAGAAAGTGCAAATATGAAAATTGATGAATTTGCAGAAAGAAATGATGAAGGAAATTCTAAGGAACCAGAAGATTATGATGAATTTGTCTATGTTCAACCAACAAGTCTTACCGAGAAAATTGTTGAAGGAAATGAAGAGAATATTCAGTTACCGAGTGATGAAGAAGATCATACAGAGCCTACCGAGCCTGTATTAGCCAAGTATGTTAAAAGACATCATGCATCAAGTCAGATTATAGGAGATAAGAATGATCCAGTGATGACAAGGAACAAACTGAGACAGAATGCATGTCTGATATCTGAATTTGAACCGAGGATAGTGAAAGAGGCATTTAACAGTGAAGATTGGATAAATGCTATGACACATGGACACTGGTCCCAAGACCGAAGGACAAAAATGTAATCGGTACAAAGTGGATTTTCATAAACAAGCTGAATGAAAAAGGTGAGCTCATTAGAAATAAAGCAAGACTAGTTTGCAAATGTTATGCCCAAGAAGAGGGAATTGATTATGGTGAGACTTTTGCACCTGTGGCAAGACTTGAAGGAGTAAGAACATTGTTGGCATATGTTGCTTACAAGAATTTCAAGGTATATCAAATGGATGTCAAATCTGCATTTCTGAATGGTATATTAGTAAGAAGAAGTTTTTATTGAACAACCTGAAGGACTTGTTGAAGACAAGAATAATGATCAGGTATGTAAATTGAACAAAGCTTTATATGGTTTGAAACAAGCACCTAGAGCATGGTATGAAAGATTGCACTCTTATCTGATCAAGATTGGTTTTATAAGAACAAGTGAAAACAGCAATATGTACATGAAGAATGATGAAAACGGAATACTGATCTCGGCCATATTTGTTGATGATATTATATTTTGTGAAAATGACTCTCTATACAAGAACTTTGGAAATGAAATGAGCAAAGAATTTGAGATGTCATTAATTGGTGAGATAAAGTATTTTATAGGTTTACAAATACTGCAAATGAGAGATGAGATTTTCATTACTCAATCCAAATACATAAAGGAAATCTTGAAGAAATTTGGAATGGAGGATTCAAAACCAGTAAGTACTCCTATGACTACCAACTGTAAATTATCAAAGAATGATGAATATGCATCTGTTGATGAGACACTTTACCGATCCATGATTGGAAAGCTACAATATGTTGTTCACAGCAGGCTAGATATAGCACATGCAGTAGGTATAGTCGCAAGATTCTCTGCAAATCCCAAGGAAACACATATAACAGCAATCAAGAGAATTTTCAGATACTTGAAAGGCACTGAAGATTATGGCTTAGCATATCAGAAAGGAAATGTTTTTGATTTAAAAGTTTATATTGATGTTGATTGGGCAGGCAACATTGATGACAGGAAAAGCACAAGTGGAGGAGCTTTCTTTTTAGGAGAAAGACTAGTGAGTTGGCTTAGCAAGAAACAAGGATGTGTTTCACAGTCAACAGCAGAAGTTGAATACGTTGCTGCAACATTGAATTGTACCAATATAGCATGGATCAAACAACTGTTGGAAGGTATAAATGAGCAAGTTACCGAGCCAGTAACTATATTCTGTGACAAGACTAGTGCCATTCACATTTCAAAGAATCTTGTTATGCACTCTAAGACAAAGCACATCTCTATCAAATATCATTATCTTAGAGAAGAAGCTCAAGAGGAGAAAGTGGTGTTGGAGTATGTTAGCACAAAGGAACAAATAGCAGATATCTTCACCAAGCCACTGCCAAGGGACACTTTTGAGTATCTCAGAAGTAAGTTAGGGGTCCTACCCCTATCTTCCATTCACTGACCGAGTTCGGTGAAAGCATCAATTCGATGACTCTACAGAATATCTTTTAGGAGTTGATGCTGACTTACACACTTTAGGATGTTTTCTAAAGGTGTGTAGGAAACAATAATAGGAAATAGGAATTGAAGATAAAATGCTCTAACCGAAACTAAGTTGACACATAACAGCAAGAAATCACTTCATACAGGAAGAAATTATGTTTTAATTCTTTACTTTTTGGCATTGTTGTCAAAGGGGGAGAAGACTAAAGAAAAGGGGAGAAGACTAATGTATGGGGGAGAAGACTGATGATAGGGGGAGAGCATTTCGACATTTTAGAATAGCAATCTGAATCAATTAGGTCAAATCAATTGGTTTTGCCATCAATGCCAAAGGGGGAGATTGTTGGCATTATAACAGACAAAGGGAGAGTGTTGGCATTTCAATAAGGATATTGAGAAGGTTGTTGATGATTATGGATATAACTGATTAAGGATGTTTACTGTCTTAATATTATTATTTTGTCATTGATGTCAAGAAATTGATTTACTAATTCAGTATGATGTTGCCATATCTTAAGAAGTATGATTTGATGAGTATAAAGATGTCGGTAAAAGACACAGAAAGAATGTGATGAATAAGGGGAGGAATAAGTTATTCAGTGGGCAACTATTACCAAGTTAAACAATGATGAGATCATGATGTGTTGATTGTTTTGATATCCTACATATGTTGTTGATTGTAAGGTTGATACTATACTATGTTACCGAGCAAAGAACCTAGTCAGTAAACCCTACGGTTATCGCTATCAGTTAATGAAGGCAGAATGTCTACTGAGTGAAGTTTAGTATTTACCAAGTTGCAACCGAGTAATAACAGAATGCATTGAATGAATAAAAGCATTATTTAATGAAGGAAGTTGATGAGCTGGTTATGATTAAATGATTGGTATGTCGTGAATGAAGTTTGCATGTTTAGCGGTTTTGGTTATATTACTGAAGTATATGTTACTGAGGTTGAATCTGTTATTTTTCTGGAAGATTAAGTTTGTATGATTCACCCCCCCTCTCATCTTATTAGCTTGGCATCTATACTTAACATTAAGTATCAGAACTATCACTAGAAACCCTTTACAAAAGAAGATCTGTTTAGACTTAACAAGACATTAAGGCCAAACCGATCACAACAACAAAACAGCCCCATAGAAGACAAATACAATGTAATACAGATGGGACAGAGACAAAGCGAACCAAGGAAAGAGTTCCCAAAAAAAAAGACATGGGTTTTAACAGTAGGCTCCCACAACCTGAACCAAAACTAGAGAAAGACCATAAAATCCAACCAAGGTGAAAATTAAACATAAAACCTTAAAGCCCAGCAAAAGAAAAAACGGGACCAAGTCCACAATATGGGTTTTACCAACAGGCTCCCACAACCTGAAAGAAAAGATGCCAAAAAACCAACAAGCAGCCAAAGATTAGAGAGAAGACTAGAGAAACTCCAGCCAGAAACCCACCAAAAAGAAAAATCAAGATTTGTTTTTAGTTCCACCCTTGTGGGAACGAAGAGTCATGTCAAAAGAAGGCCCAGATGTCTTGGATTTTTTTCTTGATTATATTGTTACATTGAGGTACGTGCTTCATTTCGTGTGCCTGGTTGTGAGAACCATTGTGCTATTGTTTATTTCATACCTAATTTGGATACTAGACCCATTATGGTTGTTGTTATAGTGTGATGTGGACCAGTTGTGCTTTGATGATTGAGATAGACTAATGTTATTATTTGGGGTTACCATATTTAAGATGTTGATACAAATATTGATTTGATTAATGATTAGAATGAGACAACTAATGTTAACTTGATTGGTTGATTTAAAAGTAATAAGTTATATTTATCCTATATTATTTTACTAAGGAGATTAAATACTTATAGATACAATTGATGAGATACCATGTTACTAACAATGTTATTATGTGACCCCAATTGGAGAATGATTATATATGCATTTTGTTATATTATGCATGTGCAAATATATTGTTGTATTATTGATGCAGGTATAGAGCATCGACTCCACCTAGCTCCATAGATCTAAGCGTGTCCATTTCCCCAATGTTAGTTAATGGGAGATAGCACACTGGCCAAAATACCCTAAGCCAAAACCCATCGTCCCATAATAAGGACAACTTCCTTGCATTTTATTATTTGAGCCTCGACTACCACAGTTGGTAGCTTTCAAAAAACCCAATCATCGTGTTTAGTCGGCCTGTAACGATTATTTGTGCATAGTCAATCAATTGTGAATTATTGTCATTGAATTTATGTATATTAATGATATTTTAATATTAATGGGTTGATTTAATATTTAATTGTAAAAATATGCCTTATGAGCATTTGAAATGATGAAAATTGCATGATATGTTTATTGGGGTCATTTTGGGGTTTATTTAATATTTAAGTCTTAATTGGATTTTATATTATTTTAATCCCTCACCCAAAAAGTGAGTTTATATTATGAATTGAGGTTCATTTTTGGAGGACTTAGTCTATTTTTCTTCATTGTACTCTCAAAAAAAACCCTACTTTGGAAATTCAATTGATTGATTGTGAAAGTTTTAGTTGGAGAATTTTTACGAGTGACACCTCGTTGGATTTGTCTTGGGAAATGCTTCTTGTTGGTCCGCTTTTGTGCCCTCATTTTTGGTGTGTGGAATTTGATCTCCATTTGAAGTTTTTGGCAATTTGAGAAGTAGGAAATTTAATTTCTCCTTACTTTGTCCATCTTATTGCTTGAAATCTATTGCAAATTATTAGTGTAATCAAATAGAACATACTTTCTTTTGGAATCTAAACATTTTCATTATTTAAACTAAAAGATCTCAATTTTTATTTGAAAACCTAGTTTTGTGAAACGAAATGCTGCCCAATTTTGTGTAGATTGAATATTTGGTGATATTCATTTTGGAATCGTGTTGTTGTACATATTTCCTCAAATGAGTCTCTTTTTGTTTTTTGTTATGGGCAGGTTGAATTTTATGTGTTTTGGAGGTCCATCAATTTTGATGGCCTCTTGGACTAGTTTTTAGTCCAAAATGAGATTTGTCTAAAAGTGAATTTTGATGATTACAAATGGATTTTATTATGTGGGATCGTGTATTTATATATGGAAATTTCATATTGGGATTGTATGAGATCCATCTCCATTATCTTATGCCCAAATGGGCAATTGTATGCATATGTGTAATTTGAGGATTCATTGGGCAATAGTGCCTTGAAATCCGAATTGGAATCCTTTGAAAATGGCAAGTGAATTGTGACATTGTGTGTTATTTTTATTCCTCATTTGATTGAATGGGATGAGCTTAGTTCTAGGTAGTAGAGTGGAGCTACCCCAACATGACTCCTAACACATACCTGGCCCGTACGTGACACTCGGGCAATCATGTTGAGGAGTCTCTTAACCAAGTGGAAACATAATTATAATCTTGGGATGGGTTAAAAATTAAATAGGATAATTGGTTGCCCCTATCATGCCTTGAGTGCTAGTATGAGGCCAAGGATGTATTGGGAAGGCATGCCCGATCATGTAGGCATAGGTTCTTATCTAGAGAGGTATGCCAACACATGTTGTGTTGGGAATTGCATGATCATCATTCTCATCTATATGAGAGAATGCTTAGTTGTGTGGTGTATCCTCATGAGAACACACAATGACACTCCCTACACTATCACTCCAGTATCTAGGTCTTGGTAGTTTGAGTAGCACCCAATGAATTTATTGTTGTTGAGCAATTTGGTTATTGCATTGTAAATCATGTGGGATGGCCAAATTGGTGTTTCCTTTGATGGTGCCTCCTTGATCTTGTTATTGTCAATTGGGGATGCTTCCTCTCTCCTTTGATGTTTTCTTTTGTTGCTTAGGAACCATTCTTATTTAATTGTTGCTCTATGATGGTGGTGATACATTGTGGATGGTGTTTCTTTTCTTGATGTTTCATTGTGGTCCTTGCTTTGGTTGAGTTGCTCATGTTGAATGTGTGCTCCCTAATGAGTGTTGCATTTGTGTAAGCCTATTACTCCCGCTTGTATGCTTGTATGATTGTTTGGGCCATGTGACTATCTCCACGAGCACAGTGAGGTGGACCTAAGGGTACCACATGGTCGGGTAGGATTGCAAACCATCGTTGGAGACCGATGGATTTGGATCGTAAGCTTGGAGAGTTCGTCCACTTTCCTCAACACTTGTTCATTCTCATTCTCTCCTTCTTGTAAGATTGTAATTATTTGTATACTGAACCATGTATTGTAAACATTAATTATGTATGTAGTGACACTCAAGGATTTGTTGGATGTAATGGTATCTATTAATTTGGATTAGTGTAATCTTACATGCTCTAGTATTCGAATTAGGCACGAGTTATGATCTTGTATGTTCATCATTTCTTAATGATATATGGCTATGTTGTAGGAACTTAGTGCTCTAAATTGACAAGTCATGAGTATAATTAGAGGTTGATTTAGTTGTCTCTTGTTGTGGTCATGAATTCTTGACCAAGTTAGTGTGATTTAGTGTGAATTGGAGTCATTTCAGGCTCTATCGGGACAACTCGTAGGGTGTCCCAAAGTCTCTCAACTTGGTTTCTAGATAGTTCAAACACCCATGAGTGTCATGGAGTCAATTTTGAGAATTTTTGGGTGGAGTGAGTATGTTTTGAGTTCACCCAATTCTTGACTTGTCTTATAGGTGTCACTAGGTGACTCAATGGCATGATTATTACTTCGTTTCCACACATTTTCATCCAATTCTCTTGATTTGAGTGTCGTGTGGGTATTTTGACTTCACCAAGGGTTTTGGAGTGTCCAAGAAACCAAATTGTCCAGCCGGAAAGCTAAATAGTTCGGATATATGCGTGTCTCAAAGGATGGCAATGTGAGTTCACCAATCCGAAGGACGCTAGAATGAATCAAGGTCCAATGATCGAGTCAAGGACACATGCACATCAAGATAGTGTCCCCAAAACGTGCAAGTTTCATTTTGCAATGTCTAGTTCCAAGACAAGAGCCTAGGTTTGAATATTCAATCTGGACATGTTTATGGGAGCTAAAGGTGTCAATTTGACCCAATTTCGGATGCAGTGCGAAGGTAGCAACATCAAGGAACCCTCAGAGGTTTGTTGAGTATGTTTTAATTGAACTTGGATGGTGTCGAGAGAATCCAATTGCATCTAGGGTTTTGCTATAACTCATTAGTGACACCCAAGACCTTGCAGGTGGTCATGTTTGTCAAATCACATCTTGCAACTTTGAGAATGGTCTTGTGTGATCCTAATCACATCAATGACCTTGTCCTAGAGTTTGGGAGACCTTTCCTTTTTCTGGTTGAAGTTTTGGGTGTATAGAATTATTGTGACATTTTCACGCATCGCCACATTGCAAATGGGGACCCCACTTTTTTGCTTAGGTTGTCTTAGTTTAGCAATAATTTCCTAGTATTTGCTTTTGTTTATGAGAGAGTGTCATGTCAAAATGCAAGAAGGGTGTTAAAATTGCAAGGAAATGATCCTAAGTGTTAAGTCACTTTAACATGTCAATTTGTCCTCATGAACATTAAATTTCCACTTTCCCTTTAAATGTGGGTGAAAATGATGAAAACGTTGCAAATTGATGTGAATTTTGTGTGAAAATGCTAAAAGTCCCCATATGAGTCATTTTTTCACTCCTAAGAGGTGAAATGAACCCAAAAATTCATAAAGTCTAGATAGAATTCAATTTTCCACCCTTGAAAACTTGGGAAAATTCGTAAAGTCCCAATGGAAATAGAATGTCGACAGCATAAATTGATGAAATTGGGTAATTGTGGACTCAAAATACATGAAAATCAGCTAAGTCTTGATGAGGGATATTTTTCCACTGAGCAATTAAGTCATAATTGACAAAGTCTCAATGGAAGGTGTTTCTCCACTGAGCAATCAAGATGAAAATGCATAAAGTCCCGATGGTGGATGGTTTTCTACTCCATTTCGAGCATCAAAGCACCAATTTAATGTTCAGGACAAGAAAAGTCCTCATGGAGGTTGAATTTCCACTCTAGGACTTAGTTTTCAAGCAAATGAAGATGTTTTTGTGGAAAGTCTCGATGACTGAAGAATTTCCACTCAGGAAAAAACAATGGAAATGATGAGTCTCGATGGAGGTCATTTTTCCATTAGGCTCACAAAGGTGAAGATGTAACAGGAAAATGAGTTTGATGACCCACAATTTTCCACTTGAGGGAAAAATGACCAAAGTAAAGCAAAAATAATGTGTCTTGATGGAGGTTGATTCTCCACTTGGGGTTGAATTGCAATAATTTAACTAAAATTGTGAGTCCTGATGGGCATCAATTTTCCACTTGAGGCAATAATTACAAGGAGATGATTGAATTTCATTGAAAATTAGGTGTCCCAATAGCCAACAATTTTCCACCAAGGGGTTGGAAATCAAAATTACATGAAATTTCAAGGACAAATATGTCCCCATGGAAAGCAATTCTCCACCATTCCATTTGGTGGACAAAATCAAAGGGAAATAAGATCAAATTTAAGTCTCCCCATTCGTATCATTTTTACCACCTTGTTGAGGCAATATTCTTTTTTATCCCACATTCATTATGGTGAAAGTGAAAGGTGAAATGCTGAATAAAAACATATGCTAGCAAGCAATATAATATCATTAAATTGTTGATTCAAGGTTAAGTGAGTTGGAAGAGAGGAGGCTTGAAGATCATCTAAGGTATAGAGGAGATTGAGCCACCATTGGAGACCATATGGTGTCACCATTAAAGAGGATATTGTGCCACCATTAGAGACATTTTGTAGCACCATTGAAAGCGACATCATTAACTAAAAACGTCTTTGCATCCAAGGAAAATTGCACCATTTTCCAATCAGCATAAATAGCCACTTGAATCACATAAGAAAGAAATTCCAGGCTAGTCAAAGACCAGACCTATTGATTGCAAGGGGGGAAATTTACTGACCTTGTCTCAAACCTTTGAGACTTAGAAATCAAACCCAAATAATTGAGCTTTGCAGATTTATCATTCCACTTTCAGAGTTAAGGATGTAGTTTCAATTTTTTGAGAATTTTTCAAACTTTTACACTCATAAATCTGACTTGGACAATGAATTGGATTGTAACATCATTCAATTTTCTAAGTTTGGAGGATATTTCAAACCTACAAATTAAAATCAGACCTTTCTTAATTCTGAATAATTAGGTTTCCTTAAGGCGAAATTTCCAAATTTTGATCAAATCCTTTATATTTTTCATAATCAACATTACATAGTTTCAATTTTATGATTTTAGAAAGCTAATAAGTCAGAAAATCAATTGAAATCAGAACCTAAGTTAATTCTGGAAAATTACTTGTTCAAATTAGCTATCACAAGTTGGGACAAAGGTTGGGAACAAAGTCCCTATGAGGTTCTATTTTCCACTCAGAGATCAATGAGGAGTTGCAATAATGATAAGGACTAAATAGTCCCTATGGAGGTCGATTCTCCACTTGGGAACTAAGTTTGTGAAGAGATTGAAAGGGGATGTGCAAAATGATTTGTCCCTATCAGACAAAGCAATTGAAATAAGGGCCAATGACAAAGTAGTCCGTATGACCAGCAAATTCCCACTAATGAAGACTCAATTTAACATGAAATTGGTCCCCATGGGATTCGATTTTCCATTAAGAGTTCAACATTATTAAAGAATAAAAGGAATTAAGGATTTATGAATCCCTAAGAAAATCAAGTTCCCATTCCCATGTGGTGAAAGGATTGATGGTGCTTTCATTCATTTCATAGTTGTTTGATTCGATATTTGTTTGCTTTATAGGTCTGCTACAAGGAAGGGAAGCATGATTATCAAGGCTTGAGGTGAAAGAGGATGCATCTTGCAACAATACCAAGGGCTCAACACTTCAAAGCAACAAATGATGAAGGATCAACTCCAAGATGACAACCAAGTGAAATGCAAGAATGAAAAAACAAATAATGCTATGAGGAGGAATCAAGGTTCAAATTCAAAAAACTCTATAGGCATATTGTAAGGGAAACATCACAAATGTGAATGAGGAAGATCAGCATTTCAAGGATGGGAAGAGGATTTCAAGACAAGGATTTCAAAAAAGCAAAGATGAGGACTAAAACTTCACCGTGATGGTGAACAAAGGAGGGAAAGACAAATCCAAGACATGAGCATTGGGATTCCACATTATAAGTAGGAACTACATCAAGGGATTTCAAAATAAAATAATGTTAAGGAGGAAATAGTTCAAGGAGGAAATGCAAACTATCACATGGAATTCCAAACATCATGAAGAATGTTCAAGGCAAAGTGATCAAATCTACAAGGCAAGTTGAGATGGCATTCCAGTCACCATTCATCCAATCAAAGGGTTCCAAGTAAACATTCATTCAAGAAAGGAACAAGTGACATGTGGAACTACATCAAATATTATTTATCTTACCCATACTCATCTTGCATTGGCCAATGTAATAGTGGTTGTAATGAACCTAAATTATGGTTTCTATCTTTCGACGTTGGCCATTGATTGTGAATCAATCTGAGTCATTCATTGTCATGAGACTTCTATAAAGGGCTTAGCCCTCTCATTTGTAAAGATTAATGTTAGAAGAGTAGAATAATAGTTGCTAAGGCAATTAGGAATTAGAATTTAGAGTAGAAGGAAATTAGGAGAGAAGGTAAAGATTATTGTCGAGATCTTCTTGGAAGACTTATTGTTTTTCATTCAAGTTATGGTGAGTTGCGTATGTTGATTCAACACATTGCATGGTCTCTACTTCTCATTTGTTTCAATGATGGTTAATTGAATGAAATATTGTGTGGATGATTAATTGTGAAATTTGCATATCCATACTACTAGCAATTTGATTATTGTAAACTTGCCTTGCGTGGTCAACCGGAATCCTCATTCAAGCTTAGCTTTAATTGCTATCTGCATATTGATATGCATTTCCTTGATGGTGTCTATGTTGTTGGTGGTAATTTGAACATCACATATTTACCTTAGAAGATTGCACTAGCTTTGTGGAATTGTTCATTAATGTCAAAGCAAAGTCTAGTAGAGTCATGTCCAAGTCATTCACTACTTACATTCCTAGGATTAGACTAGCTTCCTAAACCCTTCTCCTTTTGTTCTTTTTTTTCCAATTCAAGTTACTTTAGGAGATAAAGCATCACAAGATTGCAATATCAAATGATCAAGTTCCAACAACATTCAAGCATTCATGTACAACGTAAGTCCCCTTGGATTACCAGCAAAACACATTAGCCATTGAGTTATCCAAGAGTCAAGACATGATAGTAGAAACCTTGGAGTCTTGCCATTGATCACATAGTTTAGCATTTGGGAAGATTTTGTTCAAGAGAGGATAAGATGCCATGGTATTTTATTCTATGTTAGAGGTGTCTAAAAAACACATCAACAAGACTTATGCTTGTGTTGTCAATTAACGATAATTTGACCTAATCTAAAGGTTTGAGCTTAGTAATCTTTTGATACATGCAAGTTTGCACTTAATACTTCAACAAAAAAAAAAATCTATGCAAACTTGAGCTTATTTTTCTTTTATCTTGTTGGGTTCCTTGGAGGGGCATTAAAATTGGACATCTTGAGATGTGTGAAGGAAATATTGTGTCTCTTTCATATTACGCACACTAAAATAAATATTCATTTGTTTATATATATGTATTTTAAAATTCAACAATTATTCGCCCTTTACAAGGATCGATTTCAATTATTTTGACTTAAACTGGACAGTGCTCTTATTTTACATAAACTTTTTCCATTTATTGTCTTCTAAGAATGCACTTCTATCAAACATGTCTTCTCATGGACGATTGTTCCTGGCTCACTCCCTCTTGTTGGTTATTCGTGTGCTCTTCCTGGTTATCAAATTATAATTTTACGCAATCTAATTTGTGGTGTTTTCTAAGGTTGTCACTTAGACATCTAAATTACCCACCATCGCCTCTTAATTGATGCAGGAGCATCCCCGATTCACAGCAATCTTGCATCAACCAAACAATTTTCCTTTCTGTTTGTTTTATGTTTGCAATTTCAGTTTTCCTTTCTATGTGACCCAGTTTGGCTCACCGGATCTTGTGGAGTTGGATTCTACTTGAAGACTTGATCATCTTTCTTCCTTCGAGATTGCATCACATTTGGATCATTTTTTGGCAAGATATCGCTACCGGTTTCCATGACATTTTCTTGTTACTGGTTATTCCTTTGTTACCGATTGCCTGGACCTATTCTGGTGATCTACCGGAACCCATTCCGAAGCTTGCGGAGCCTTGGACGTTGATTTCGATGTTCCTTGGTGTGTGGCCGACCTTTTCTCGCGATCTACTTTTCATCCTTTGGATTTTCCGGAGGAATCTCTTGGCAGAGCCCGACCTTGTTTATTTTGCACATTAGGTCTTGTTTTTTGGGTTTTGATCCCTTTTGGGAAGACTAGATCCTTTGGATCGATATATATATTTATAATTACGCATTAGAATTAATCAGAGAACCAGATAGCTAGACTATGCATAGAAGATAGATCATAAGATTCAAGGTCCCAGTTGTGACCTATTCTACCAGGCATGTGAGCCAGTATGTTGGAACCCGGTTGTTACCGGTTGGATGTTATCAAATTTCATGCAATAAAACAATTTTTTCTACATTGTCTCCATCATATCTTTGTGTTTTCGTTGTGTTTACTCTTGCTGACTGGTCCATATTGATCTCTTTGAGGTCCCTCCTCACTGGTGACTACTTCAAGTGGTATTAGAGTGAAGTTTCGTTCTGGAGGTTGTGTGTCCTGAAATTTTGTTGTAGGGTGGTGAATTGCGGATCCAACCTGCAGCTGCAGAGGACTAGCATGAACGATGGTACAAACAAGGGCTAGGAATGGTGGAGCGCGTGGGAATGCACACCTTGTTGTGATGGAGATGTTGCGAGGAATAGCAGCCCAGTTAGAAGTTGTGGAGATAGCCCAGACAAGAGGCCAACATATTGAACATGTAAGTGAAGATGAAGGAGAAGAAACCCCGGTAGAACAAGCAAACCTACCGGCGGTTGATCCAGATGAGGAAAGGTTTTTTAGGGTTTTGAGTAGGGCGAATACTAAACCTCATTTTACCCGACCAGAATATGATGGGAAGTTAGATTCGGATGAATTGATGGATTGGATCTTGGAGATGGATAAGTATTTCGATTTTGAAAACATTATAGAAGAGAGGAAGGTGAAATATGCATGTACCCAGTTCAAAGGTCATGCATCTCTTTGGTGGTAGCATTTGCAAGTTGATAGACAGAGAAGAGGTAAAGAGAAGATTAAGACATGGGATCGGATGATTGCTAAGTTGAAATCAAAGTTTGTGCGGGCGAATTATCAAGTGGATCTGTTCCGAAAGTTGCAGAATTTGAGACAGAAGGAATCTAGTGTGAAGGAGTACACTAAAGCATTTTACAAGTTGAATATCAGATCCGGACATGTTGATGATGAAGTTGAACAAGTTGCAAGATATTTGAAAGGATTGTGGATGTCTAACAAGATGAACTCAGTATGATCAAATTGGAGAGTGTTGAGAACCTTACCAGTATGCCCTAAAGGCAGGAGAGAAGTTAAACAAAAGACATGAACAGAGATAGAGAGGTAGAGGAGGAAGATTACCGGAGGAAGATTTCAAGGAGGAAGAGGATATACCAGAGAAAGAGGAACCATTACAGATCAGAACAAGGACAAGGAAGTGAGCAAAGAAGGTAATTCATACCGGAAGGATGAGAGAAATTTCTATCGAAGGAGAGAACCAGATGGTTACCGGAATGAGAACTTTGGAAGACAAGACAAGAGGACATTCAGAGGAACCTTCTTTAAGTGTGGAGGAGAAGGACATCATGCATTCGAGTGTGAGAAGACAGATACTACCAGAAGAGCAACAGTGGTAGAAGAAAATCCCACTGGATCAAACAATAAACCGGAAGATGGAGAACTATTGGTGATGAGGAGAGCTTTGTGTCATACCAGAAGAGATGAAAAGCCCTTGCAGAGGAAAATACTGTTCAATACCAGATGTAAGGTATCTTATAAGTGTTGTAAAGTTGTTATTGATAGTGGTAGTTCAAATAATCTTGTTTCAGAAGAGATGGTGAATAAGTTGAATTTGGAGAGATTGAAACACCCTAAGCCTTATCATATAGCATGGATTCAGGATGAACAATGTTTAGTGAAATTGAAAATTGGGAATTATCATGATGAAGTCTTGTGTGATAGTATGCCTATGGATATTTATCATCTTTTGTTGGGTAGACCTTGGCAGTTTGATAAGCAGGCAGTACATGATGGGAGGAAGAATACATACACTATTGTGGCCAATGGGATGAACCAAACCTTGTTGCCTTTGGAGGAACCTTTGAAGAATGAAGTCTATACGAATGCTAGAATCTGTTTAGTAGATGGAAGGAAATTCATGGATGGACTAAGACATGAGAATGTGTGTTTTGCCTTAATTCCTAAGAAGACTGGGAAACCGGAACCGGAAGGAGAAGATAATTTCAGATAATGTACCTGATTAATTGCCACTTGTGAGAAGTATTAGTCATTGCATGGACTTCGTTCCCGAAGCTAGTTTGCCTAACAAAGTTTCACATCGATTGACACCGGCAGAGAATGAAGAACCGAATAGACAAGTGCAGTAGATGTTGAAGAAAGGTTTGATTAGGGAAATTTTGAGCCCTTGTGCAGTACCTGCAGTATTAGCACCTAAGAAAAATGGAGAATGGAGGATGTGTACCGATTCAAGAGCAATAAACAAGATCATAGTGAAATACCAGTTTCCTTTGCCTAGGATGGATGACATAATGGACTGTTTGAGTGGAGAAAAATACTTTACAAAGATAGATTTGAAGAGTGGATATCATCAGATTAGGATCAGAGAAGGTGATGAGTGGAAGATGGCATTTAAGACAAATGAAGGACTGTATGAATGGTTGGTGATGCCTTTTGGATTAACTAATGCACCGAGTACTTTCATGAGGTTGATGAACGAGGTATTGAAGAAATTCTTGGGTAAGTTTGTTATTGTGTATTTGGATGGCATTCTGATTTTCAATAAGACAAAAGAGGAGCACTTGTTGTCGTTAAGACAAGTTTTGCAAAGATTGGGAGAAGAGAAGTTGCTAATCAATATCAAGAAGTGTACTTTCATGAAAGATGAGTTAGTCTATTTGGGATTTGTGATATCTGAGGATGGTTTGAAGATGGACCCTCAGAAAGTGAAAGCAATTGTTGAATGGCCTACACTGGAAAGCATAGGAGAGGTAAGATCATTTCATGGATTGGCTAGTTTTTATCGGAAGTTTATCAGAAATTTCAGTTCAGTTTGTAACCCTATGACTGAGACCATGAGAGGAGATCGGAAAGAATTCAAGTGGACCACCGGAGCAAACAAAACTTTTGAACTATTGAAGCAGAAAGTGACTGAGCAGCCTGTGTTGGCTTTACCGGATTTCAATAAAGTATTTCAAGTGGATTGTGATGCAAGTGGAACAACAATAGGAGCAATCTTGAGTCAAGAAGGAAGAGCAGTAGCCTATTTCAATGAGAAATTGAATGATGCCCGGAGGAGATATTCATTGTATGATCAAGAATTTTATGCCATAGTTCAAGCCTTCAAGAAATGGAGACATTACTTGTTGCCTAAGGAGTTTGTGTTGTATACAAATCATCAAGCTTTGCAGTATTTGAACAGTCAGAGTAAGTTGAATCAAAATGTGAGATGGGTAGAATTCTTGCAGAGTTACACCTTTGTGTTGAAGCATAGAAGTGGGAAATCTAACAAAGTTGTTGATGCATTGAGTAGGAGAAGGAATTTGTTGACTGAGATGAGAGTGACAGTATTAGGATTTGATGATTTGAAGATCTTGTATGATGAAGACCCAAATTTTGCAGAACCTTGGAAAGCATGTAGAGAACTGGTTATGATAAAGAAGCAAATGGTTAGATTACTTCATTCAGGATGGGATGTTATTCAAAGGAGTTCAGTTGTGCATACCTAAGAGTTCTATGAGGGAGAATCTGATAAAGGAGAAACACAGTGGAGGTTTAGCTAGACATTTTGGCATTGACAAAACAGTAGCATTCGTGAGTGAGCAGTACTTTTGGCCCCAAATTCATAAGGATGTTAACAGATATGTGCAGAATTGTAGAGTTTGTCAAGTTGCAAAAGGTAGTAGTCAAAATGTGGGATTGTATAAACCTTTGACAATACCGGTAAGACCTTGGGAGGATATAAGCATGGATTTTGTACTTGGATTGCCTAAGACACCGAGAGGGAATGATTCTATATTTGTGGTAGTGGATAGATTCTCGAAGATGGCTCATTTCATACCTTGTAAGAAGACATCAGATGCATTGCATGTAGCAAACCTATTTTTCAAAGAAGTTGTGAGATTGCATGGATTACCTAAGAGCATAGTTTCAAACAGAGATACTGAGTTTGTTGGCTATTTTTGGAGAACACTTTGGAAGAAGATGAAGACAGATTTGAAGTTTAGTTCTACTTTTCATCCACTGATTGATGAACAAATAGAAGTTGTTAACCGAAGTTTGGGAAATTTGTTGAGATGTTTAGTGGGAGATAAAATCAGAAGTTGAGATTTAATCCTTGCACAAGCAGAGTTTGCCTACAACAATTCAGTGAATAGAAGTACCAGAAAAACACCTTTTGAGATTGTTACCGGAGTGCATCCTAGAGGGATATCAGAATTGAGAGACATTAGCAGTGAAGACAGGAGGAGTTCAAAAGCAGAAGACCTTGTGGATCACATGGCAGTGTTGAATATTCAAGTTAAGCAGCATTTGGAAGACATGAACAGTAAGTATAAGGAGAAGGCACATGAGAAGAGGAGACATAAGGAATTTGAGGTTGGCGATGAAGTAATGGTATATCTGAGAAAAGAGAGATTCTCAGTTGGAACTTATAACAAGTTGCAGATGAAGAAGTTTGGACCTTGCACGATTTTGAGGAAGTTCAGTTCAGGAAATGCATATGAAGTGGAGTTACCGAATAGTCTAAGTATTTCACCTATATTCAACATTGCAGATCTTCATGAGTACCATGAACCAAAATTCATTGAGAACAGTGTTGCAAACTCGGAGAAACAGTTACCCCGGAAGGAACCGAATCAGATTGAAGAGATTTTGGACTATGGGATTGGGCATAGTACCCAGAGTAGTGAGTATAAGGAATATCTTGTGAAGTGGAAGGACAGACCAATTGAAGATTCATCTTGGATTTCTCAGACAGAGGTAGATCGCCTTGGTTTCCCTCTAACCCCGGCAAAGTGAGAGGCTCACTTTTTCAATAACCCCGAATGTCTGATGTAGGAGCATCTTCGGTTAACAGCAATCTTGCATCAACCAAAAACATTTTCCTTTCAGTTTTCCTTTGTGTCTCGGTTTTGGTTCACCGGATCCTGTGGAGTTGGATTCTACTTGAAGACTTTATCATCTATCTTGCTTCCAAACCACAACACATTTGGATCATTTTCCGGCAAGATATCACTACCGGTTTCCATGACAATTTCTTGTTACCGATTATTCCTTTGTTACCGGTTGCCTGGACCTATTTTGGTGATCTATCGGAACCCATTCTGAAGCTTGCGGAGCCTTGGGCATTGATTTTGATGTTCCTTGGTGTGTGGTCGACCTTTTCCCGCGATCTATGTTTCATCCTTTGGATTTTCCAGAGGAATCTCTTGGAGGAGGCCGACCTTGTTTATTTTGCACGTTAGGTCTTGTTCTTGGTTTTGATCCCTTTTGGGTCGACTGGACCCTTTGGATCGATATATATATTTGTAATTACGCATTAGAATGTAATCAATTAGAATCAATCAGAGAACCAAATAGCTAGAGTGTGCGTAGAAGATAGATCATAAGATTCAAGGTCTCGGTTGTGACCTATTCTACCAGGCTTGTGAGCTGGTATGTTGTAACCCGGTTGTTACCGGTTGGATGCAATCAAATTTCATGCAATAAAACAATATGTTCTGCATTACCTCCATCATATCGTTGTGTTTATGTTGTGTTTACTCTTGCTGATTGGTCTGGATAGATCTCTTTGAGATCCCTCCTCATCAATGACTCCTTCATAATTCCACTCCTGAGTAGAGATTATTGGGTTGTACAGTAGCAATTTTTTGCTCTCCAAATATCTAGTTGCTATCATACAACTTTTCATATATCTAAAGATGATAATCTACTCTAATACCAAAATAGTACATAATTTCTCAATTTACTTGTAAACATTAGCAACTCATACAATTAAGCTATTGTTCTTTTAGGTGTTAGGCATTCTTGTCCAAAATTTGAAGAGGTTAGATCATTCTTGGTTTTATTGTCAAGCCAAAACCAACCATTTCAAAAAATTGGCACTAGCAAAAAATGTCCTTTAATGAAACTAACAATCACTCTATTGGTTCCCTTGGGTGTGTTTCAAAGCCCACAACTTTGAAAGAACGTCATTCTATTGAAGAAAATTATTTTCCAAATCCTTATGAATTGTTGCAAGATGCTCTTTATCAATTATGAAAGTGGCCAAGTATACTTTTCTTAAATACACAACCATAAAACTCACTACTTGAAAACGTTGATATACAAAGCAACAAATAGCAACTATATCCCAAGATTGTTGTCTTTAAAAACAAAAAAATTAAATTTTGAAATTGACCTAGATTGAACATGTAATTTTATCCACTATGATCCTATCCAAGAAATTAAGTCTTCGGAACTAGGCTAATAGTCTTTTGAACTAGATGATTTAGTGGGGTCTATGTTTAGGGTTAGTGAATGTGCCAAATGAACCAAAATGAGTATGGCATTTATGAAAAATGACCTAAAAAATTATAGAAATAAAAGTTTGAAGCATGTGATTTCCTCCCTACAATAGTCTAGATCTGATTTTTTATTAACATATTCTATAACATGGGTAGTACTTTCTCTTTTATGTAATATAACTTCATTTCATATGTGCACTAGATAGCAAATAGCCAATTATATGTGTGCATTGTTGCAACCTCGCGTTTGTATTTTCCTTGTTTTAACTACTTTTTTAAAATGGCTTCATTTTAGCCAGATTCATTTTCTAGTGAGTGTATTGACTGCAATTTTATAGTGTATAAAATACAAAAGAAAAGCCAATTAACCAGAAAAAAATTACATCATTAGCTTCTCTGTTGCGCTCTAACATTGAGTTTGAATGGGGAGTTTAGGCAAGAGCTTTGGGCAGCGAGATCAATCAGGGAAGTCTGCAACTCAGGTCGCTGGTAGTTCGCAGGGCTTGCGACATGCTGGATAGGAAGGGGAAAGGACAGCAGTTTGCCAGCGAGGAGACGCAGTTGTTTGTCATGAAAGGGGTTTAAAGACTTTGTCGTCTGTCGATGCTAGGGTTTTGCCAAATGTCGCCATTGGTTCTGGTGTCGATGTGTCTGTTGGGCAGAGTTGGATTGGTGAGGCTTCGAGGTCACGACAAGGGAGACGGTCGTTTGTTGGTGGGTTCATTCCTGTTGCAAATGCCATTTCCATTAAGTTGAAAGCGAAGATGAAAGAGGAAATTGATTCTAATGTTTCTGTTTTTCCACACATGGTGTGATTTGTCAGTTTAGGGGTTTTTGGCCTAGCCTCCCTCAACTGCATACCTGGATCTCAAAACATTGGGAGCCTCTCGTTACTGGTAGAGTTCATAT